>NC_141887.1:7626699-8876699 GCF_030686135.1 Camelina sativa | reverse complement strand
ATTGTTTGTTGTATGTGGCATGTAGAGATCTTATTGCTAGTGTGTATAGCCCAGTAGATGGGAGGATTGCCTCACTGAGTGTTTATCAAATACTCATGCATCTCAATTTGTGTTTGTGGTGCAGCTAAAGGCAAAGTGTGATCGTGGAATCAAGGCAATGAAGAGGAGGATGTTCTAGGGACTCGATTGGATGTTGTCTGACATTGCTAGGTTGCTAGAGTTGGGTCATTAGAAACATTGCTAGGTTGCTGGTTTCATGTTTCTTGTTGTTTGGTATTTGGATATTGCTTATGTTATAATATTGGTTATTTATTGGATATTGGTACTGCTTATTTTCCTCTGTTGGTTGTGATTGTGGTTAGGTGGTTAGTGGGTATGAGACCAATAGTTGTTGTTTATTATTATTATTATTATTTTTTTTTTATAAAAAAAAACGGGTCGGGTCGTTTCACATGCCCATAAAACCAAAAACACTTTCAACATTTGCTTCTTCCCTTCTTCGATCACAACCAGTTATAGACTATTCCCATCTAAAACCATCATTTATCAGTTTGTGGTTTCATCATAAGAAAAAACTGATTATAGTTTATTTCAAAATTATAATTATGGGTTTCAATTTTATCTCTGATTCATGGGCAAAAAAGGATTCTAAATTATGTAAAAAATGTATTTCTAGGTTTCAATCTTATAAATGATTGTGGGATGTTACTGTGTTCTCAAAATTCTCTTATAAATTCATAAATTTTTGGTTCAAATTTTACATTATGGATTTTTATTCCTGGGTTTAGTTTTTGGCCATTAATCTTATATAATCTAATGGTAGGATGTTTTATGTAAGTAATTTGATAATTGCTTACTCATTTATTCCTCATTAGATCTTACCAATTAATTTTCTATAAAATTAGAATTCAATCTGTTTTCCATAAAATTAGAATTCAATCCCTAATTACTCTCTAAACATTTTTTTCAGTTATTAGGTTCCTACGAAGAATTATATTATTTTTATATATCTTTCCAAATTTCAATCAATATTTTTGAGTAAATTTTTATATTTTTTTCACGTTTTGATGTTTGTTGTTAGCATTAATACTACATAGAAAACAAATTGTGTGAGAATGTCTAACAAATTTATTTATTTATTAGAGTATTTATGTATGTCTTTCCTAATCTCCATGGGCCGGTCTGGCAATTTTAGATGCCCTATGCCAATTTTTTTTTAATATACCATTTTTATTATCAAAAATAAAATCATAAAAATAGTAATATAAAAAATTATTTAATCAAATAGATCAGTACTACAAGTTTAAAACTCATTAACAAGAAGTTTAATGTAATGTTCATTCACTCATTAATCTAATACTCATTTGCCAACAATTCAAAAGATGAGATAGTCTTTTACATAAAACTAATCAAACTTCATCCGTATATATACTGTTTTTTTATATAAAACTTGAACTTACAATTTTTTTTTTTAACTTAAAAAGAAAATCTAATAACAACTGAACTTATAATTTTTTAAATTCTTTTTCCTACATAAAATACCGAAAACTTTTGTCTAAAATATGCCCTAAAAATTTTGATACCCTAATGGCTTCACTTGCTTGGCCTATGGGCCGGGTCTTGAACCATGTTTTATTTTAACTTCAAGGTTGTCGTGTTTGTTGGTTGTGTTAATACTACTACATCATGAAAAAAATGAACTGTTGTTATTCAATATGTTGAACATGTTATGTTTTGTTCCTTTTTTATATTTTAGAATCTCTATTTTGTTTTTGTTTTTAGACATCTATGTGGTAAAGCAAGCTAAAACTTTTTCTTATTGGATGATGCATATGAGTCTTTTTATTGTAAATTTAGCTTCTTATTAGTCTTCATTATTAAACTAAAAAAAAAACGTATTTCAAACTATTACTCCCACTGTCTCACATAGATTGATGTTTCAATAGTTTCACACATATTAAGAAAAAGTTAAGCTTTTTATTTTTAAACTAATTTATAATTATTTTATGGTAGAAAGAGAAAACATAACCCACTAAATATTATGTCACTTGGAATAAAATATAAAGTAAAAAAATCATTTTAGTTTTTTAATCTAGGAAATCAATCTTTTAGAGACAAGAAATATTCTCTAAAACATCAATCTATGTGAGACAGAGAGAGTATAAAAAAGGAAAATTGTATGTTATTATCATATGTTTAAAATATTATATTATTAATGTAAGCTAATACGAAGCTAAAATTCAAAAACAATGAAAGCTAAACACGTGCATAACACGGGATGGCTTTTAGTATATATATATGTTAGGCATTTTCGGGTGGGGTTTGAAAGATTGAAGCTGCATGTTTTGGGATTACCTGAGCAAACGAAGGACCATCCTATGAATCTGTGAACCAATAGAAAAGACCTTCATGAATATTCACACCAAAAGCAAAGGAAATGTACATATACAAACTCGGACGCCACACTTCTGAGCGCTTCATCCTCCTACACAAGGCGTTCCATGCATCGGTGAATGTATTGAATTCCTGTTCATGAGGGTCCTCAACAAACACGATCCCGACTAAAGTTACTAACGCGAATGGAAATGTCAGCAAGTCAAACACGCCCTATAATGTCAGAAGGCAAACAAAACAAAACATTAGAGATGGAGAAATCACCAAATGGAAAAACTCACAGAAAACGGTTCGCTAACCTTGGAGCCAACAAGATGAATTAAGATACCACTCATAAAAAAACCAACAAGTGCTCCAACGGAGGTGCTTAAGCTACATAAGCTCTGCATATCCGATGCAAGAGACTTGTGTTTTTCACTGTTGTAAGCAGTGCAAGCATCAATGGTCACATCGGCTATCACCATTCCAGCACTTGATATTGTCATCAACAATATTGCCAAGTAAAGGTGTAGATTACTCTGAAGCGATATGGACAAGAAAGAAACAACTCCAAGCACCCCTGCAAAGACACAAAGTACAAAACATATAATTAATGAGACAGTTACTGAGGATTTGTTCCGATTTCGAGTGACATGTTACCGGCTAAGATGAAATAAGGTCTTCTGTGGAAACCAGAGATGGGAAAAATATCAGTGAGAATGCCCCAAAGAGGCTTAATGATCCATGGAATCTTAGTGATTGCATTGATACTTTGATATTCAGAAGGTTGAACCTTTTGAACATCTTTCATGTAATACTCTGTAGCTACTGTACCGAATGAGTAACCAAACTCTTGGTTTATTCCATAAATTGTGACGACACCAAACACAAAGGTCCAGTGAAGCTCTGATGCCAACATCTTTAGCCACCACACCGGACCACACGCCACATTACGTAATTTACTTTCGCTTTGCTCTTCTACTTCCATCTTGGGTTCTATTAAGGAAGGAGAAATTCAAGATTAGAGTCCGTTTTGAGCTTACTGTTGAAACTTTTGATGTGTGTTTGGTCTGAAGAAGAAGAAGAAGATATAGAAAATGATATTAGATCAGAAATGAAAGGACAAAAATCACATCAAGAAATACCAAAGAAAAGGTCAGGAACTAAATGTTTGACCAAAACATTCTTATGTGAGAAAACAAAACAAAAAAAAAAGAAAAGTCAAAAGTATTAATGAAGTATCAAATTATTAGGTTTGTTATGGTGACTTTGATGCAAAACAACACACCTTTGTTCGTCTATAATCGGCTCAGCCATGCACTGAATCGGATGACATCGTCAAAACGGTCCTAGAGGCCAGACTCTGGCAACAAGCACAGCTAGAATGTGCTCCACGCGGTTTAGAAGCACACCAAGCATCAAGACATCCCTGTTTCAGTTGAAGTGGATGCAGTGTAGAGTGAAAACAGTCGCTTATGTGGGATGCGCTGGATATGCAAATTCAGAAGGCTGAACCTTTTGAACATATTTCATGTAATACTCTGTAGCTAGACGACCCAATGAGCCACCAAGAGTCCATAACCTTGGTTTACTCCGTACAGTGAGACCACACCAAGCACAAAGATCCAGTGAAGCTCTGAGGCCAACATCTTTAGACATTACGGAAATGGCTTTCTCCTCCTTCGACCACGCGTACGGATCCGCCGTTGTCACATTTTTGCTCTTCTACTAACATAACTAGTTCTTCTGTAAGGAGTGAAAGATTCAAGATTTGACTCTGTTTTGAGCTCAAATGTGATGTGGGTTTGGTCTACAAAAAAAAAGATCCGAGGAACAGAGTTGACTGAAGTGGGTACTTCTTGGACTGGATTGAACTCAGATCATAAGAAAAAGGATGAATCTTTTATCCAAAGCTCAAAAAACAAGAATGAAATTGGCACACATGAAACTTCGTTGACATGTTTTGGTATGAAACATAAAATGCCTATTAATACTTTTGAACATTAAATTTAGAAGATACAAAGAAGATAAATGAAAGGATGAAATCAGAGAAAGACGAAAGGGAAAAGGTCAAGCTTTTGCTGCTAAAATGTTGGACCAAACACAACACACATCTCTTTGTTTCTCATCTCTTGCTAATTTGCTAAGAACATTCTTATCTAATTTTCTCCCAGTTTTTTTTTTTTTTTTTTTTTGGCAATTTTAACTGAAAATATTGAAACGTTTTAATTGAATTATAAGGTTTTTTAATTCATTAGAAACAAAAATTGTAATTAGTCACCATAACGAACCTAATACTTCATTAAAACTTTTGACTTTTCCTTTTTCTACATACTGTATAACTTCATCACTAGCTAGAAGAGGAATGTAAAACGAGCAAGTCACTCCTTTGTATGCGTACGTAGTAGTATATGATAATCATATTTATTAGGGCCAAAATAACATTCATGATCCTTAACCAAACTAAAGTAAAGATTAAACAAACCTGACCCGTAATAATATTTTTGAACAAAGAGAATTACAGAAGAAGTTTGACTAATCAATCCTTTATAGATTATGAAAGGTCTTCAAAATATATAAATGATCACGAAATTCGAAGAGACGGATACAAAACCAAACATTTAACACTAAAACTCTCTTATTAATTTGACTCAAGCATCCATATATATATAAAGTGTAGTTTACTCACTCCTGGCAGTCTATCCCTATTTTTCATAAGCCCATATTTTCGAAATAAGCTCATATTTTCGAACTGAGACATTTCTGTAAAAGCCCAATTCATTTTACCAATTTTGTGACATTATCCACTAAGCCCTGTTCTTTTTAGCCGGCGGAATAAAACTTCTCTCCACCATACGCCAAAACGGACGACGGCGCTGTGGACCTGAAGCGTCTCTTCCCTTCTCATTCTTTCAAGAGCAGCCTTCTGCAGATTGGTCTATTAAGCAGACATAGTATATCTATTAACATTGGCTGGAAATATTCTGATCATCTTCGTTGTATTTTTGTTTTATGGATTTTTTGTTCATGTTTATTTTTCCTTCTTTATTTCGTAGTCTAATCTTGATTCGTGACTCAACAAGCTCCATGACATCAGTTCCAAAACCCCTCAAGTTTCTCCGTCCTCATTATGGAACTCTCAAGGAATTTCATGTAACAATGGCGGAGTCTGATCTTAAAGTACGCTTTCAAACGTTTTCAAGTTATATCTCATCTTCACCTTCTTGCTCCTTCTTCTGAGTATGGATTATAAGATCTCATTCGCTGTTTTTGCAGAAAATGTTGGCTGATATACGTTCTGTCCTGGCATTGACCATGTCTGCTGAAGGTGAAAGGGTATGCTTTCTTGCTATTGTTGTAGGAGTTTCTTACCTATTGTTATTAGCTTCACTCTCCTTTTTGTTGTCTTCTTATGATGTGCCTTACCAGATTTGTATTTCGTGGTTCTTGGTAGAATTTGACAAAGTTATGTGTTGCTAATCCTTGGTTATACGATACTCTTTTTTCAGGAAAGCTTAAACTATAGGTTGACTGGATCAGAGGGTGACATTGGATCGTGGGGCCATGAGTATGTCAGGAATTTGGCCGGAGAGATTGCAGAAGAGTATACCATGCGTCAGGTTAGAAAACAATTTGGTCTTTGAAACATGTTGTAAGGTTGTCAATTGTGTGAATTGGCAGAAACATGATATCATAAAGAGAAGGTTAGATTCTAATGGCAACACTATTGAGGCAAGACAGGACGGAATAGGCGCTACTAAGGTTTGTTCTCTGTCTCTTTCTGGACTGGATAGTGTGTAAAGTCTCATACTTTTTGGTGCTTGTGCAGATTGAAAAACCACTGCAGAAACATGGTGGCAGGCTGGAACATAACAAGACTTACTGTGGTTCTTGCTATGGGGCTGAAGCGGTAATTGTGTTATCTTTCTCTGTCTTTCTGCTTAGTGCATTTGGATCATGGTTTCTCCAGTCCATATTAGGATTACCCTTGAGTGTTTAGTACTAGAATGCATTAAACAGAAAAGAGATCTCATAGTGGATCTTGTTTTCTGTACAATATATAGACTTATTATGTCAGCAGGATAGGTGATGGTGCTTTTTCAGTCTGACTATTTTTTGCTTTCATGTGACTTATGTTGTTTATCCTTACAGGAAGAGCATGAATGTTGCAATACATGTGAAGATGTTCGTGAAGCATACCGAAAGAAAGGTTGGGGAGTTACAAATCCAGATTTGATTGACCAGGTGAACCTTTTGAATTCTTGACATCTGTGTTTCATTGTGGTAGTAGCAAGCTTAGTTCATTTATTTCTTTCTTTCTTTGTCTTCTTTCGTCTTCCCTGTTAGACTCTTAAAAGCTTGTGTGTGGTTGGTTTATTTGGTATGCACTTGTAAGGCTCTAAACACGTTTCAATTGTATGTTTCTGATTCAGTGTAAACGAGAAGGTTTTCTACAAAGAGTAAAGGATGAAGAAGGTGAAGGGTGTAATATCTATGGCTTCTTGGAGGTAAATAAGGTGGCTGGGTACTTCCACTTTGCTCCTGGGAAAAGCTTTCATCAGTAGGGCATGCACGTTCATGATCTTCTTGCTTTTCAAAAAGACAGATTTAACGTAAGAAAGGACTTATCCTATTGTCGACATTTCATTCGTTATGTTTCTAAATTATATATAATTCAATATGTTGGATTGATGGTTCCAACAATATTTGATGGTTCCAACAATATTGAATTATCGATCAATAGGATAAGTCCTGCAGATAATTCAATATATAATTCAATATGTTGTGTCTGTTTTTCATTCGTTATGTTTCTAAATTATATATAATTCAATATGTTATGTTTCTTAAACAATATTATCCTATTGTCGACGCCTCCAACAAAATTAAAACAAAACAAAACAAGGAACAAACCTGAAAGTATAGCAAATACACAAAAGATATAATTTTTTTTTTTAAGTCTGCCGCTTACCATCAAATCAAAATCAAAGCATAGAAGATCAAAATATGATGAAAAACCAACAATCGATCTCAACAAAAAAAAAATCTACATCTTTGATTTATGCAAAAAGGTCTTTATCTTCAAAATCAAAAAAAATAACCAAATCAAAGCAAGGCAACACAAGCAACACTTTCAAAGAATCAAGGAAACACAACTAAAAATCAATTAAAATTATTTGGCAGCACTTCACAAGTCCATCACCAAAGACAAAGACGCAAAGAGATGAAAACACCTTTAATAAACTAAAGAGATTCAGATATACGAATGCCACAATCAGATAACCGTAACACTAAATTATATGAAAAAAAACCGAGCCAACAAAAAAAACAACTAGGACTGTATAAAATTACAGCAAGATAAACAATAAAATTAATTTTCCCCAAAACACAACTCACATCGAATCGAAAAAATTACTCAGTGGACAAACGAGAAAAAAAAATTACAACCAAGAACACAAAAACAATTCATAACTTAATTAGGAAATCTAAAGAAGCTAACACAATTTCATATAAACAAATTTGCAACCCAATTCACATTTACCTTTAACGAAATCAACAGGGGATAACCAAATATCCCCTACAAATGCAAAGCGAGCAGAGAATCAACCAAATACGCAAACCCAAAAAATATATATATATATATATATATTCATGGGAAAACGATTACAAAAGAGATGACTGAAAAAACGATTACAGCATCAAAGACATAAGTTCAATCCTCATGCAAACCTCTAGATCGCAAACATTGCTCTTCTCCTATCCGTTCACGAGAACATCGAATTTTGAAAAAAAAAACAAATCCATTTCCAATTCAATAACATACAAATAATGACCCAATAGACCAACACATTATAAGTCTTACAGAGAAATTGAGCCCGACTGAGACAAACAAAAATAGCCCAGAAAAAAGAAATGTAATTTATTGATTTTAGTTTTTTTTAAAATCCACAACATTTTTCACTCTAAACACTAAAACATTGACAAAAAAAACTACTCCAACAGTTTACAAAATACATATGAAAATATTAAATAACAATCCAACTACAAAATGACAAATAATAATAAGTTAATCACAACTAACAACTACAACCAAACAACAACTCCAACTCACAATGTTAACTTCTAATAATAATTTTTTAAAAAAGCATTAAAACACACAAGATAATATCAATTTTTAAAAAATAAACAGCAAACTAAATACACTTACTGCAAAACCTATGTTTATAAAAAAATATCCAACAAAACAACATAAGGAACCAAAATCAAATACAAAAACAAACGTAAAGATGAATTTACGTAACCAAAAAAATAATATACACAACAAAATCCGGAATACACCTTAATCTAACTACCGCGAGTAGCGCAGGTCAATTGCTAGTATGTGTATATAAGGACATGGTGTTGCTTGAAAAGACACGCCAGATGTTGAAATGGATATTCAGGAATCAGAAAAGTTAAGGTTCAGCGATAAGCAAATACTTGTGGTCGGAGAAGGAGATTTTTCATTTTCTTTGTCTCTGGCCAAAGCCTTTGGTCCTGCCATCAACATCACTGCAACATCCCTTGATATTCGAGGTATAGTACGTAGTAAAACATTATTAATCAATGGAGAGAGTCGAGAGAGCTGAAAGATTCTAAATAAGGAAAGTGCGACACAATAGGCGATTCTAGGGTTTACAGAATATCCTTCACGCTAGGGTTAGTGTGACGGCCACCGCCGGTGAGCCTTCATGTCGGAGTTGGGTCCTTCAGGTTCCCCACCGGGAGTGAGTCCTATTCACAAAATAAACAACAGTCGTATGCAGCTATGGTGACTAAGCGACCATCGCTTAAGAAACACGATTATGAAGTTAGTTTGCTTGATGGAGTTCCAACTATTGCGGTTCCTGATGCGGTGCTTCAGGGTTCGGTTCCCCTGTGGGATGATTTTTTGGTGGGTCGGTTTCCTTCTCCGGCTCCACACGTTGCAAAGATTCATGTGATTGTCAATAAGATCTGGCCTCTTGGTGATAAATCTGTTCGAATAGATGTTTATGAGAACTCTGCAACCTCAGTCCGATTTCGCATTCGTGATGAGACCACGAGGCTGCGAGTTTTGCGTAGAGGAATGTGGAATATTGCAGGTGTACCTATGATGCTGGCTAAATGGTCTCCCCTTCCGGAAAATGCACAACCAGTGATATCCTCGATGCCCTTGTGGGTAACTTTGAAGAACGTCCCCCACTCTCTGTTTTCTTGGGAGGGTCTTGGATTCTTAACTAGTGTAATTGATACTCCTATTCGGTTGCATCTGGACACCGAGCTGTGTCGAAAGTTTGATGAGGCAAAAGTATTTGTGGAAGTCAATCTAACCAAAACCTTACCTACCACGTTTCGATTTCAAATGTCGAAGGAGGAGGATGCAACTGTGGAGTTTTTGTATCCTTGGCTCCCTCCGCGATGTTCTCGCTGTCACATATGGGGGTAAGCTAGCGATGGTTGTCTGACCGCTCCAGTATCGCCAAAACAGGTATCTGAAACTATTCTTTAAGAAGGGGAAATAGCTTCTCCAACAAAGGTTCACGAGCCAGAGGTTACCCCTCCGGTTACGGTTGAGCAGTCTACAACTCCGGCTCTCGAGGGATGCTACTGCAGGTTGGTCTGTTGTATCCCCCGGAAAAGGATGTAAGAGTGTTGACAAAACTCGTAGTCCTTCTGCTGCAAGTCAAAGTACTCTACTAGGTTCTTCTAGATTCTCTGTTTTGGGGGATACATAAGATGTTGGTGAGTCAGAGACTGCAATTGCAGTGGCTACGCTCGATCACCAGATCTCAGTTACTCGTACGGATACTGCAGGGACAACACATGTTCCCGTTAAGCAGGTTCCTATGGTGGAGGTCCCAATTCGAGCTTCATTACCGCGACAATCAAAACAACACAAGACAACTTCGGAGTCTTCTTCTCAGCAAGCTATGGGGTTTCCTTCTGGCATATCGAGCAAGAAGAACTCCCGCAATCGTCATTAATGTCTGGTTTCTTCTGGAACATGCGTGGTTTTAATAAATCAAAAAAGCATTCTATTGTTCGTGACTGGGTGCAAACAGAGTCCCTACAGTTTGGATGTTTACTTGAAACGCGTGTTCAGGAAGATAAGGCCCCTCGGATCATCTCTTCTGTGTTCTGTGGCTGGTCATCGATGAAAAATTATGAGTTTAATCCTCTAGGGAGGATTTGGATGGTATGGAAGGATGATGTGAGAGTAACCCCAATTTTTAAGAGCGGTCAGGTTGTCACCTGCTCTGTTTTATTACCTGGGAATACTATGGAGTTTTTTGTATCTTTTGTCTATGCATACAATCTGGCTGAAGCAAGGAGAGAGCTTTGGGAGGATCTCAAACATCATTTTGATTCTCCCCTGTTTGCTAGTAAGGTTTGGCTGATTGCAGGTGATTTTAATGAAATCCTTGATGGTGAAAAGCACTCTAATTACGAGCATGATCCTTCTGTCACGTCTGGCATGAGAGATTTTCAGAATGTCGTTCGTCATTGTGCTCTAATGGATATGCACTCTCATGGTCCTCTGTTCACGTGGGAGAATAGGAGAGACGAGGGTCTTGTTTGTAAGAAATTGGATCGTATACTGGTTAGTGAAGCTTGGTGTCGATTTCTTGTGGATGCCTATGGGGTTTTCGAATCCGGGGGATGCTCTGACCATCTACGATGTAGATTTTCGGTGGGGATTCAACTTGGTAAGCCAAGGGGACCTTTCTAGTTTTCAAATGTTATTCTGTCATTTCCAGAGTTTCTGCCCACGATGCAGTCTTTTTGGGACAGCACAAGCAGTCTATACCACTCTACCTCTGCGATGTTTCTCTTTTCTAAGAAGCTGAAGGCACTAAAACCACTTTTGCAGTCTTTAGGTCGCCAAAAACTTAGTAACCTATCCGAGCAGGTGGCGGATGCTCACAAAATCCTTTGTGAATGTCAAGTCACTACACTCGCTAACCCAACGGTTGCAGCGGAGGAGGCTGAGAAGCAGGCTTTCCAGCGATGGGATCTTGTTTCTGATTTGGAGGAGAGTTTTTTGAAGCAACGATCCAAGTTCCATTGGTTATTGGTGGGTGACAAGAACAACAAGTTTTTTCACAATGCTGTCAAGTCTCGACAATGTCATAATGCAATCCGTGAGATACCCTGTAGTGATGGTACCATTGTCAAAACACAGCCAAAGCTTAAAACAGAGGCAATACGTTTTTTCGAGGAGTTCCTCAGGCACACGCCACCAGATTATGAGGGTATGAGTGTTGATCAGCTTGCGGAATGGATGACATTTCGCTGTTCCACTGCCAAACACGAGGGTTTACTAAAGGCGGTTTTGGCAGATGAGATGCCGACGAGTAAAGCGCCTGGACCGGACGGCTACACGGTTGAATTCTTTAAGCAAGCATGGCCGATCTTGGAATCAGATTTTTTCATTGCTGTTCAATCCTTTTTCCTCAAAGGTTTCCTTCCTAAAGGTGTCAATTCGACTATCTTGGCTCTTATATCTAAGAAGACTGATTCTAAGGAAATGAAGACTACCTTCATATTTCCTGTTGTAATGTGTTATACAAGGTAGTCTCCAAAATTCTTGCTAATCGTCTAAAGGTTATTTTGCCTTCCTTCATTGCTCCAAATCAGTCAGCTTTCGTTAAGGATAGACTTATGATGGAAAACCTTTTGCTAACATCGGATTTGGTTAAAGATTATCATAAGGAATCTATTTCTCCTTGGTGCATGATGAAGATTGATATCTCCAAGGCGTTTGACTCTGTACAATGGCCATTTTTAATTAATATTAAGGCAATTAATCTCCCTACTGAATTCATTCACTGGATTGAGCTCTGCACTAGTACGGCTTCCTTCTTTGTCCAAGTGAACGGAGAACTAGCGGGTTATTTCCAAAGTACAAGAGGATTGAGACAAGGTTGTTCGCTGTCCCCGTACCTCTTTGTCATCTGTATGAATGTTCTGTCTCTTATGCTCGATAAGGCTGCAACTGATCGAAACATTGGCTATCATCCTCGCTGCAAAACTATGAGTCTAACTCATCTCTGTTTTGCAGATGATATTCTCGTTTTCTCTGACGGAAGCTTACGCTCTGTTTCAGAAACTTTAGCTGTTTTCGACAAGTTTGCAGTCATCTCTGGTCTCAAAATCAGCTTGGAGAAATCTACCCTCTTCATGGCTGGCTCTTCTCCGCAGCATCAACAAGATATTCCCCAACATTTTCCATTTACGGTTGGCTCTCTTTCTGTGCGGTATTTGGGGCTCTCCCTCCTCACACGTTGTATGACACATTTGGACTATTTACCACTCATTGATCGTATCCGCTTAAGAATCACCTCATGGACGGGTCGGTTCTTTTCTTTTGCGGGCAGACTTCAGTTAATCAAATCTGTGCTTTCAAGTCTCACCAACTTTTGGCTCTCTGCTTTTCTTCTGCCAAAAAAGTGTCTTCAGGAGATTAATAGCCTTTTCTCGGCTTTCCTGTGGTCTGTTCCAGACCTTAGTTTGAGGAAGACTAAGATATCTTGGCTTGACGTGTGTAAACCGAAGTCTGAGGGTGGTTTGGGACTTCGTCATTTGCGAGACACAAATAAAATGTACATTTTGAAACTCATTTGGCGACTTGTGTCGGCTGGCAATTCCCTTTGGGTTAACTGGGTCCGGTGAAACTTGATTAGAACTGGTTCCTTTTGGTCAGTTAATGAGAAGAGTGTTGGGGGTTCTTGGATGTGGAGGAAGATTTTGAAATATCGAGCACTTGCTGCGAGTTTACATAAGAAAGAGGTGACAACAGGCCTCTGTACTTCCTTCTGGTTCGATGATTGGAGCCCACTTGGTCAACTGTTTGGGCAACTTGGGCAACATGGTAGTATTGATATGGGAATCCTGCAGTAGAGTACTGTGGCAGAGGCACTTTCGGATCGGAGACGTCGACACCGGGTAGATATTTTGAACCAACTTGAAGTTGTGCTTGACTCTCTTCGTGTATCAATGCACCCAACTGGTTATGATCGACCTCTTTGGAAACAAAAGAACGGCTCTTTTAAGAGTAAATTTCTCTCGCATGATACTTGGTTTTTGATAAGGCAACCAAACCCTACCTGCGACTGGTATGCAGGTGTTTGGTTTCCCCACTCAACGCCCAAGTTCTCTTTTATATCCTGGCTTGCTTTCCAAAACAGACTCTCTACTTGTGACAAATTGGTTCAATGGAACGCTACTGCGAATGGATCTTGTGTCCTCTGTCAGGGACATGGGGAAACAAGAGATCATATTTTCTTCTCATGCACGTACTCCTCTCATGTCTGGTCTGCGCTGGCTCAAGGGTTACTCGGTGTCCGGTTTACCATGAACTGGCCAGCCTTGGTCCCTCTGCTTCTTGACTCGTCCACTCCACGGCTCCACACTTTTGTTCTCCGGTATGTCTTTCAGGCTGCTCTGTATAACCTTTGGAGGGAACGTAATGCCCGACAACATGGAGAAGCTCCCACTCCACCTATCAATCTCTTCAAGCTCATTGCCAAGCATGTTCGTAATCGCTTGCTCACTCTGGTAATCACCTCCGGCTATGAGGGTGGTCTTCAGTATTGGTTTCAAACACATCCCATCTAATCAAGCTCTGGGTGGTTTTCAAATGTTTTAACTAAATTACCTTTTCACGTTTTAAGCTGTAAACTCTTTTCGACCACAGTTTTTTTGGTGAATATATTTTAACATTCGTACAAAAAAAAAGAACATTATTAATCATCTAATAAATATTGTTGTTGTTATCATATAACATTTATTCACCACCACAAGTAAACATAAACTTTAGCTTATCAAATTTGGTGATTAGTGTTGTGTATGGTAGAGGAGCTAGGGCGTAACTACAACAATGGAAAAGCGAACGTGGAAGAGTTGGAGAGACTTGGGTGCACCGTGGTCCGTGGTGTTAGCGTACACTCCATCACCTCAGACAATCGTCTAGCTCGATACGATGTTATCCTCTTTCATTTTCCTCATGCAGGGTAAGGTTTTCCTCTCTCATCATATCGAAAGATTTTTGGAATCATGATCTCGAGATTTGATGCAAAACTTAGGATGTTCGTAACTTCGTCTTCATGTTTTGGAATCGCTTTCACATAGATAATTTAAAATATATGTATAATGTTTATATAGATTACATAATGAATAGAGGAATGCCTCTACAAGTTACCATATTATTTAAGATTTTTAGATTATCTCTTAACTCTTAATATATGTTTTTAAATGTTATGAAGATCATCAATTATATTTAGTTAAAAAAAGATCAGTTATATATAGGTATATATATAAACACAGAATGTTTCCTATTTAATATAATTCTTTGATATAATATTGAACATTTGTGTGTAAAAATCACAGGAAACACCATGGGGTATTAGGAGGATTTATGGAGAGTGCAAAAGAGATGTTGAAAGAGGAAGATGGAGAGATTCATATTATTCGTAACATATGCCCATTTAACAAGTGGGATATAAAAGCTTTAGCTGAAGAAGAGGGTTTGCGTTTAATCAAGCAAATGAAATTCGACAAATGGGACTTTCCAGGTTACCCCAGCAAGAGAGGAAGTATATGTGATTATGGCTTTCCTTACATATCAGCTGTTACTTTCATATTTAAGAAATAGCTTCTTTCTAATGTATCGCTCTATTGATCAGTTCAATAAAACTCCACAGCTTATCGCGATGACTAGCCGACATTACCTGCACCAAACTAAGGTCCTAAGGACTGATAGATGCAAACCTTACATAAGATTTATTAAAGTACTAAATAAGAGTGGTTAACTTTACTCTTTACCCGACTCTAGAAAGCGGTCGAAGGCTGCAAAAGAGATGCACGTATACTGTGTTCCCAACCATCCACATCATCAAAGTCAGAATCCATTTGTTTTAATTAGGTTCATTTTGATATAAATATGATAGTCCATTTCGTGGACTAAAGCCCACAACATCCCCAAAGTGGCGAACTCTCGCTGTCTTTGCTCGGACATGTCTGTCCGTATGCTCTTGAAAAGTTAGTAGCAGAACAAGCTATCAAGTAACCAAATTGAGACTATATAAACTTTTGTCTATTTCTTTTCCGGAAAAATTATGTATTTCAAATCCAACCTTTTTACATGGTACTTTTCAACCTTAACTCATCAAAATTACTATCCAAAATTTGTTTTGAGCAGAAACCAATGTATAATTTTTTATCAAGAATTTTGTCAACCTTAGAAATCAATGACTCGAACATTGTGGCAAGAAAAACGATGAGTTAACATTCCTCCATTAAATAAAACTCACGTCGTTTTGTATACAAAAATTGAGGGTGTGAAACACACCATTTCCCCTCATAATTTCTTCTAACTCAAAACTCATTTCAAAGTGAATCCTTATTAAAAATTTCTTTAGTCCACAAAACAAAGTCAAACACAAAAAAGAATCTCAAACCTTGTTCTCATCGTGGAAACAAAATAACTGAAATATTAATTAAACTATTTTCTACAACTCAGATCAATTTATTTAATAATAAAAACATTGACTTCGTTTATCAATCACATCCTCGCCGTGTTCTCTCCTTCCGCCGCACCCATCATTCTCCGCCGTTGCATATCATCATCCTTCTTCTTATCATCATCATCAACCAAGAACACAGAGGATAACTCCATATGACAAATCCTAACACCACCGATCAATCTCTCCGGCAACTCATCCTCCGTTTTCGCCTCCACAACAAAACCCATATCAATCGTCAAATTCGTAACGTACCCCAACATAAACCTAACAAGCGCCGTCAAGATCGCCGAGCTACTTATATCAACATCTATCTCGAAATAGTTAGCTCCTCTGTAGTAACTACACTTCAAAGCTTTGCCAGCAACGAACGCACCAAACTTGCCAGCCGCTGCTTTAACAACCCAAGGACCTTTCACTACATTGCTAATAATCTTAAACCTCTCGTCACGAAACGTGTCGTCTCCGTTGATCAGTTTGTGGAGGATCGAGCCTGAAGGGATTGGTTCTTGTGTTGCGAAGTAGAGGACCAAGCTGCAAAAATGTTCTCTGGTTGGGGTCTGGAGATTTACGGCGAAGATGAAGCTGTTAGGAGATTGGGAGGTTTTGATTGCGTGTGCTACACGGTTGTCTGGACGAGAGAGGACGTGGTCGAGTTTTTTTCTGGATTTGAGCCAGTCTACGCCGGCGGGAGAGAGGAGGTAGTCTCCGCCGGGAGTTTTTTGTTTGGTGGTGAAGTAGTTTTGGGAACGGAGAGGGAAGACGTTGCCTGGTGGTGTTGCCCAGCCGTTGGTTCCCGTGTTGAGGTCAACGTGGCGAAAGGATCCACCGTTGATTGTTTCGGTTGTCCATTCCGGTACGATGGAGGCTGGAAGTGGTTTGGTGTTTTTATCGTCGGTGGAGGTTTTGGTTTGGTTCATGGCTGATGGCTTGTTCTTTCTCTCTCTTTCTCTTTCTGTGGTTGTGGCTAGAACTTGGAAAAAGTATATGTGATGGAGAAAAGAAGATAGCATATGTTGCTTTATTCTGACAATAATTCATTATTACAGTGACTGGTATCATAAATGTGATTAACACGATTAACTAAAGGTGTCATTGGAGCATAAACAATTTTGGAAACACGTAGCTGTTTTTGTTGTTATTATGGCTACAATCCAAGCCAGCACACATTAACTGGTTGACTCAGCCACCACGTTTGGATCTATATAATATAATTTTCGGCTATCTATCATTTTATGTAATTTGTTTTTAGTAGAATATGTTGTAATGGACTAATTTGATAAAGAAAAAGTAAACAAATATTGTCATGGCATTTAGTTAAAAACAGTTTTGCCCTTTTCGGAGTTTAGTTGTTTTGGTACTGAGATGCATCTGTCACGCATTATTCATGAAACACATGTGAAATTGCAGTGTCTCACACACTAGAGAAGTCGTCGTTTTCTTATCCCGACGTGGTCATCATCATCTACATTAATTCTCTTCACCAAAACCTCTTTAATTTCGACGAAAGAGTTGGTTTGAGATATTAAAAGCTATAACGACTTATGGACACACTAGGGTTTGTGACTAACTTGACAAAAGTTTTAACCTCCCCGTTGATTAACACTAATCTCTCCAAAAGAAAAAATCTAATCTGAAAATCCTAAGTCCAAGAACTCCCCTAAATTTAGAGAGTAAAGTAGAATTGACCTTTGACTATATAATAAGTCCACTGAACAAAAAAACACACACACACACACACCTCGTCTGGGTCTTTCTTTTGGTCGACTTACTCAACATCAGTTATAATAACCATATCTACTACAATTGCTTCTTCTTACTTTTGGTCACACTCATCATCATCAATCAAATCCTTTTTACAACTTTCTTTGTTTCTTGTCCATAAGTTTGAACTTTACCAACGAAAATGTGACAGTTCCTCTAAAAACATACCAAGAAGGCACCCTCTAAACAAAAAACAAAAGAAACCCCCTACAATGAACAAGAGTCAGGACCAACCAATAATCAAATCAATCAATTAGTTGCAGTAATCAAACTAATCATATCAATCAATGGTGCTGCAGAACTATAAAAATTGAGAAAAAGTGAGTGGACAAGGCCAACCAAGAAAGAACAAAGAACACATCCCCCGATCCTTAGCATAGAATAAAAAATTTGGTTTTTGTAACTTTGAAGTACACAGCTCTATATTAAATGTTTATGATGCCTAATGAAACAATGATTGGAACAAACAAAAAATCTATCAAAACACTAAAAAAGTGTATCCATAATCAACTAATCAAGATCCTTACACATCAGTTTCAAATTCCATACATACTCATCAAAACAGATTGGGGAAAAAAAAACGAAACATACCGATCGATGAAGAATCGAAGTTTCCTTCTACTGAGAATTTTTTTCTCTGAGGTGGACGATCTGATGCCAATCTATAAATCCAGTAAACCTACACACCAAAAATCCCAAAAAAAATCAGATCAACGAAAACAAATTCGAATCAGAGAGAGAGCATTAAGGAAAGAACAAAGTGAAAAAAAAAAAAGTTACCAAGGCGATGACGTGAACTGCTGCGAGAAATACAACCCTCGCCGGAACTAGATCCACTGACTTCTTCATCTCTTAAACGGATCGGTGTTTTTTGCTCTGCCGGAGACGACGACGGCGACGACTAAGGTTAAAAGTATATCGTGTGAGAGAGAAGAAATCGTCGATTTATCCCCTACTCCGATTTGAAAATTTTAAAACTTCGGTTTGGAAACAAGAGTATTCTTATCCTTACTCTGGTTTTAGTTTCATGGGCCTAAGTTTAATGGGCCTGATCAAGCCGACTGCTTCGGAATTCACCACGTGTCATGGACGTGGCGACTAATTCACTCGGTGTCCTTGGGCTCTGTTTTGCTTCCTTACGTTGTTACTCTCAAAAACTTTCTTCTTCTGCTTCTTCTACGAACGGAGGATCTCGTTTACGCATTTTATCGAACAGTTTCAGTGCATCAAAAAAAAAGAAGCTACGAAGTGGTGTGAACTCAGACGGACTATGGGATTTTCGCATGCTGTTCGACTCAATAGATCCTCGTCGTCGTCTCGTTCGTGTTGTTGTTAGCCGATGAGGAATGTCGTTGTTGCTCTCCGCCATCACCGCCGGGTGTCGCTTCTCCGGGGAAGTGCGTTTTTTTTTTCTTCTCTTCCTTATATGTTTTGCATATTCGGTAGAAATTGCTGGTGTGGATGATTTTCGCGTTCAAATTTCTGGATTTCTGATTCGAGAATACACTTGATTTTACTGGATTTGTGATTATCACGAGAACATACAATTTCTGCGTTTGGGAAATTTTAGAAACTGGGCTGTTAGTTTTGTAATGCTGATTTAGTGATCACTCTTTGCTTTGTAATCCCATTGTTGTACAAGCTTTAGCTTCAGTGGAGTTTTTTACTGTTCTAGATCAGCTCCAGGGTGTAGAAGACGTGAATTAGGTTTATATGATATGATAATGCTGCTGAGATTTTCCTTTTTTGGAAATTGAATTTTTGATGTTGATGTTGTTATTATAGTTGTAGCGTTACGTGATAACAAAACTATTGACTTCAAGCATGGGGAGTACGTATCGAGAGGGAATGATGATGGCTTCTCAAGACAGACGACAAGTACATGGGTTTCACCATTCTACCTGCAACACAGAGCGTGAGTTCTCGTTCATACTGGATAAGTTACGGATACACAACCTGTGGAGGATTTCAGGATATTCTACTTGGCTAATCATTTTTTTTTTAATGGATGTGCAGGTATTCATCAGGCTTTACCAGCGTACATGGTGGAATACCTACATCAGATTATGCAAAGTTGCGGAGAGAATCCCTTGAAACCGAATTTGGACAAGCTCTTGGAGCATATAGCTCGAAAAGTTTTTCTGCAGTGTATCGTTTTGGCCCCTTTTTGGCATTGTATAGAGCTGCAATCATTTCATACCATGTGGTGAAGCTTGCCTTTTGGCAGCTCTTTGTTCAGGATATGAGGAAACGGGCTGTCAAGGTCTGCAAGTTCGCAATCTATGAAAATTTGTTGTTTTCTAGTACTTGTTTAATTAGTTAACATGAAGAGTACTTTTTGGATACATGGCTCAGCCAATAATTTATTTGATAGTACTTTATCACAATTTGGATGCAGTTCCGTGAGACTCTTATCAGCTTGGGGCCTTTCTACATTAAGGCATGTTACTTGTGTGCTATTCCAATACTCCTCTAGCATACGAAAATAGTCTTTTCTTTGATGTCCTTGTTTATTAATAATATATCATTTGACTTGCAGCTTGGACAGGCACTGAGCACGAGACCAGATATATTACCATCTGTATATTGCCAAGAACTTTCAAAATTACAGGTGGGGAATCTTTCTTTCTTTCATGTTATCCATGTGGCTGTGCTCGAGTAATTGGATAATATGTTTTTTTTCTAAATGATTATAGGACCAAATTCCTCCATTTCCAACTACTGTTGCCATGCGATGTATTGAAGAGCAACTAGGTGCTCCAGTGTCAAAACTTTTTGCAGATATTAGTCTTAAGCCTGTTGCTGCTGCATCGCTGGGTCAGGTATACAAAGGTTAGATACCTTTTAACTGTGGTCGGCTATTTTTTTATCCTTTTGGTCTCTACCGTTATTCTCCTTTCCATTATTCTCAATTTAGAGTTGCTAGAAGCTAATTGTTTCATTTTTTCCCTTAAGTATTGCAGCTCATCTGCATTCTGGACAGTTGGTAGCTGTTAAGGTTCAGAGACCTGGAATGTCACTCATTCTAACACGTGATGCCCTCTTATTCAAAATGATCGGGGGACAACTGAAACGATTCGCAAAAGCCCGTAAGGATCTTTTGGTGGCGGTGAATGAGATGGTGAGTCATTTATATGGAATATTCGAACTAGTTTCCTGCTTACCTCTACTATATGAACGTGTTCATGTCTCTCTTGGATGAACAGGTCAGACATATGTTTGATGAAATAGATTACGTTCGAGAGGCGAAAAATGCAGAACGGTTTGCTTCTCTATACAGTTTTGACTTGGGTAGGTTCTCTTGATTAAAATTGTGCACACTCTTCTGATATAAGATGATCAAATACAATACTTTGAACATTTACAGGGAATGAGCAGATTAACGATAACGCTGGACCTAGGAATAAGTCCAGAAATCACAGAGCAGAGAACATCAAAGTTCCTAAAATTTACTGGAATTTTACACGCACGGCAGTGCTCACAATGGAGTGGATCGATGGCATAAAACTAACAGATGAAATTAAGCTGAGAAGGTTTTCCCTCGATAAAAGGGACTTGATTGATCAGGTAGAAAAGTAACTAGGTTCCGGTAAATGTTTAATGTCCATCCCTCACAAAGTGACAAATGAATCTGTAGATAGAACTGTGTGATTCTGAGAGATAGGGGTGGACTTAGTATGGCTAGGTGCCTGTAAATGTTTCATTGAGAACCTTGTATTGGTTTGGTTCGCAGGGCTTATCCTGTTCGTTAAAGCAGCTTCTAGAGGTTGGATTCTTTCACGCTGATCCGCATCCAGGAAATCTTGTGGCTACGAAAGAAGGCTCTCTTGTTTATTTTGACTTTGGGATGATGGGGAATATCCCACGCCATTACCGTGTGGGACTGATTCAAATTGTAAGCTCTACTTCTGTTTATTCTTTCCATTTCTATGTCTTATATGCTTGCGGTCTTTCTAGCTTCTTCTTCAGTTTTGCATTTTGCTTTAAAAATAAACTACATGCAGCATCTTTCTATTACAGATGGGATAAGAATAAATTTTCCATCTGCGATTGTGGTTTGCATCACTTTGTAGATTTTGATTAGTTCTATTTCAATTACAGCTGGTGCATTTTGTCAACCGTGATTCTCTAAGTTTGGCAAATGATTTCCTTTCCTTGGGGTTTTTGCCTGAAGGGGTCGATATTCAAGCGGTTTCAAACGCTTTGCGTGCTTCATTTGGTTCTACTACCAGAATTTCACAAGATTTCCAGGTATCTTCACAAGTTAATTCCGATAGACACATACACTGAAAGATATGATTGTGGCCATCTACCATAATCCTTGCTTTTTGCTGTACAGGGGGTGATGGAACAATTATATGATGTTATGTATGAGTTCAACTTTTCGCTGCCTCCAGATTATGCTCTTGTCATAAGATCCCTTGGTTCACTAGAAGGCACGGCTAAGATTCTTGATCCAGAGTTTAAAGTGATCGACAGCTCATATCCATTTGTAATCGGGAGGCTATTAGCAGATCCAAGCCCCGATATGAGGAAAATACTGAGGGAACTTGTCATTTGTAATGACGGATCAATAAGGTGGAATCGACTTGAACGCCTGGTACCCCTCATATAAACCTTCTCTTTATAGCATTATTTGAGTAATCTGAAGAATGTGGCTAACAAACTCTCTCTTTCCAGGTAGCAGCAATATCCGAACAGGCTTCTGCAACTTCAGGAGACTCTCCAGAAGATCAAACATTGAAGAAATCATCGGAACTAAAATCATTCGACATGCATTCAGTAGTTTCCGCCACGGAAGATCTGCTATTGTTCATATTATCAGAGAAAGGGCAGAGAGTTCGGGTCTTCCTTCTTCAGGACATAATCAGAGTGGTCGATATTTTCCTGGAAGAAGAGGCTTTTGATTTCAACAAGACTGTCAATCTCAGGGTCAGTAATAATCAAAACCTTCCGTTTTCTTTTTTTTTTTTCCGCAATGAAGTCTTTTGAAGAACTGTTATAATTCAAATCTGCAGGAAGAAGGGACAATGAAAAGAGTGAGCAATGGATTCAGGTGTCTGAGTGAGGCGGTGAAGCTTGCACCTGGAATGTGGACAGCAATGTTTCTCCGAATGTCAAGGAAGTCTGAGGTTCATAGTTATGCTTTAGATATTATTTCTGCATTGTCTACCCATTTTGGCCACAAAGTGCCTCACACTTGTTGGATCCTTCTCTCCAAATTGTTCCATCATAGTAGGAGCCAATAATCATCATCCTTGGGTCTTACGTTCGGTTATACCATCGACTCTTAGTAAGATTAGGTTTACTTTGTTGTTATAGGACAACCACGACCAATAGAAGATTAGCCTAAACTAACGTAATATAATTTTCACCTGAAACGTTAAACTGGTTTGCTAACAGATGAAAAAGAAAAAGTCTAACTTAAGACTTTTTGAGTATGTTTTCTATGTGTAATTGGTTTGTACGAACACAATGAATGTCATATGCGCACTCGTTTTGCTTCACACTCTATAGGTTAAGGATGCGTTTTGGTCAAAGGTTAATGCTAGATGTTGAAATTTTGAGCCAATTGGAATGAAACATTAAGTGCTGTCTTTGTTTAAAGTTTTAGAATCCGTACAACTTATTTTGGTCTTCCACCATTTTCAAATTCAATGAGTTTTGCCAACATAACAGATAAAATCAAACCAAATCAGGATCACAGCTGAACCAAGAGTCGTTAATTTTATAACATTACAGTGATGAAGAGCCAGAGAAGTTGCTTTTCAACTGAGTAATATCCAGAGAAGCAACATCAATTGTGCCATTGAGAAAACCAGTGTACCATGATGCGGAGAGCTTTGGAGACCTCTTGAGACCAGGATCGCTAAAATTCACGTGGTACATTCCAAAGCTCAGCTTGTATCCACCCACTAGTTCATACAAATCAACCAGTGACCATACAAAGTAAGCTCTCGTGTCTGATCCATTCCTGATCATGTCGGAAGATTTTTTTCAAAAACAGTGTGTCAAGTAAACCATAATGAAAGTGGGACATCGGACCACTAAAACACATCAATGTAATATGATGAACTAAAAGACGAAGAAGGATAATTGTACCTGATGGCGTTGAGCACAGCACCAATGTAAGCTTGAATGTATTCAACCCTTGGTGTTTCTTGTAGCATCGAATCGTGTTTCATGGGTCTACCTGTTTTTGTTTTCTTTTTTAGTGTGATATGAAGAATCTTTGAGAACAGATAGGTGTGGTTACAAAAAGACAAAAACATGCAAGAAGACAAAAATAAAATAAAGAGTACCATTTTCAAGAATGTAGATTGGGGGATTGTTATAGCTCTGCTTTAGATAATCAAGAACACTTTCAAGACCCCATGGAGTGAAATCAAACTTCAATAAAAGCATATTCAATAAGGAATATTTTCAGATTCAAGATCAAACAAAGAGGTTTTGACACACATAGATATACATATGCAGATTTGCAAGAGGCCTCACCTCGGTTGATGAAGAATTACCAGTGGCTGTCCAAGGAAGAAGATTTATCAGCTAAAAAGAGAGAGTTTCCAATTTACTGATATGATGAAAATAAGGCTTACAGATAATGAATGCGCCCATGTCTTCGTAGAAGACCTTGTTAGTGCTGATAAGAAAGATAGAAGGTGAAGGTCGGTTTGTGACATAGACAGTGGTGTAGTGAATGGTTCCAATAAAGTCGGATGAATCTTTCACTTGTTCCGACTCATCCTCTGAGAAAACCGGTAATCTTGACCCCAAGGTTCTCTTCATTTCATCTGGATAGTCTCCAAATACCAAAGGCTTCAACATCCTGAATTATATATCTTTCAGATTTTTTGTCCTCAAGTTTATTGAAACAAAGAAAAGATTATTTATTCCTCACCAGCCAAAGAGGAAAGCTTTAGCTCTTTGAGTTGCGATTTCATCGTCCTTGGAGTTTGTATAAGGAGATAACCCAAATGCAAATATACTAAAGCCTACTGATCCTCTCTGCTTACTCTGCACCATCATATAAATAATGTTCATACGGGTTGAAGATTTTAAGAGCGAAACATACATTTATATATGTATGTATACCTTGTACTTTAGTTTATACAAACTTGAAGTGGAGGCATGAGCTAGCAACATGTTATGGCCTGCAATATATGTTTCTGTACAAGAGTTTCCGGTAGAGCAATTAGTATATTTGGTAGGAGTACAGTGTCCAAACTTTATTCCTTCGCCATAAGACGCAATGGCGAATATTGTAGCTTCGTTTATCGTAGTCCACAACTTCACATCGTCCCCAAACTCTCTGAAGCAAACATCTGCAAAAGCAGTGAAGTCCTCTCTGCGATATATAACAAAATTAAATTTAAAATTTTGACTTTGTTAGACCAGAATCTTCTTTAATACTTTACATGATTTTTCGGTTGATCCATCCTCCGTAATCATCTTCAAGAGACTGAGGAAGATCATAGTGGTAAAGTGTAACGTGTGGTTCAATTCCTGTTAAATAGTTTTTGCCAAAAATTCCTCTTAGAAGCTATATTGAATTGGCTTTAGTTTGGATCAAAGTATTTAAAGACAGAAGGAAAATTTAAGTATTAAGAGAAAAGAAAACCTCACCATGGCTTCGTAGTTCTTTAATGAGATTCTTGTAAAACAGTAGACCTTTTGGGTTAACGGGTCCTCTCCCATCTAGGCTTTTAAAAGGTTAGATACAATATCGTTTAGTTGCTTGCAAACAAAGAAACCAGGAAGAAGGCATTTACTAGGTATAAGTCTTGACCAGGAGATAGAGAATCTGAATGCCTCTATGCCCATATCTTCCATCAGCTTAACATCTTCCTGCAAAAAAGTCACAATAACATCGACATTGGAAAAAATAACAGAGCCGATAACTTCTTTGCCAAGTAAAAGACAAAGAATAATAAAAAAGAGGAAACCTTGTATTTGTGATACCCATCACATGCTATATCTCCTCCATTACTTCCATTATCTTTAAATATTTGAACAATGATCTATGAATATTCTCGTATAAACGTCGAATAATGAATGACTAAAGAAAAATAAAAAAAGCTTACAACAGTGGGAGGTTGTATCCCAGACGCTAGGAGTTCTTCCGGCTTCATCAGCAGCTCCTTCCCACTATTTTTTCCACAAAATGTTTAAGACTAAACAATAAAACGAACAAAAAAACAAAAGACAAAATTGCTATAGACGTAGGAGACTGCAGAGTCTAAACCTGATAAGCAGAGGTGGCGGCACCAAAGAGAAAAATCCTTTGGAAAATCATTTCTGGTGAAGGCATCAGTGTAGTAGCTTGTTGCCAAAACGATGGCCAGAACCAGAAGAAAACTATAAAGCAGAGAGAAGTGTTCCATCATTTTTTCTTTTCTTGTTTTCTTTCTGAAGTCTCACAGACTTACAAGTTGATAAAATAATTCAAGGGTCCACTCTTCAGTGTCGTTTTCTTGGACTATTGAACATACGATCGTGAAAAACGCGACAAATATATATATCTTCTTGTTTATTCTTTTTTCTTAGTGAAGAATGATCCTTCCGTCATTTTCAAATTGCCAACCCACTGAACGTAGTTCTTTTTCAAAAAAAGAAAAAACTCAACGTACATGCCAATAATACAGGTAATAATGTAACACATCAAAATGTTTTTTTTTTCTCTTTTAACATCTTTAATTTATAAGATTAGCTCAAAAGCGAGTTACAAAATTCATATAATACGGTTTGGTACGAATATATAATAGAACCCCGTATGCTTTAACGCATGTTTTAAATGGCTCAGTCAATAAAAGTTAGCTATTTTATTAAAAAGTCAAACTAAACTTTGTGATTTAAATGACATTTCAAAAATTCATGCTTTTTTATCCCAAATTTAAAAGTTGGAGATTTTTTTGGCATTTTTCCCATTTTTATATTCACACTACTAGAAATAAAATTGAAAATTAAGAGAGAGAAAATTGAAAAATCTTCATTGTGGGCCTACATACACTTTAAAAAATTTGATCACTCCATAGGTGAAAACACCATCTACAGAATAGTCAGTAAAAAAAAACTACATCTCTATTATCAGCTTCAATCAGACTGAAGTTTCTAACCTCATTGTATAAAGGATGTAAGCTTCAATGCAGATTTGTTGCCCTCATAGTTGGTGCTTTGTCATTTGGAAATATAGGTTTCAATTAATAACCATGATTTATAAAAAGAACAAAGAGAAATGTGATATTACTCTTCATTCTTCAATTTTTTTACGAGGGCCGGCTCAAGTTTTCCTTGAACCTTGTGCAAATTTTTTATTTTTTTTTAAATTGGAGATCTTATTTGTAGTTTTCAGAAATTTAGGGTGTTTTTTTTGTCAAAATATTCAATGTTGAGGGCCTAAAACCTTGTAATTTTTTTTCAAAAATAATTTGACATGGTGCAAAAGCACCTCTTGCACCACCCCATCGCCGGACCTGTTTTTTACCATTTAAAAGTAATATTATTTCCACATCATTCATCTACATTCTTCACCAAATGAGAAACAGTATGCTCCTTCCCAAAATTGATGAGAAACAAATGGAACAGTAAAAATGAATACGCATTATGAATCTTCTTTTAGTTCGCAGGCGTTACACCTGAACCGCCAAATCCAATTGAATCAAACCTCAGCCGTGGTGGGTCTTCAACAGCCATGGGACCCTAATGATCCGTGTCAATCTCTATTTGGGCTAACTGCCAAGCTTTTTCCTCGGTTTCTGCCAAGGCTAACACTTTAAGGGTGTTTATTCCCACATTTTTTAAAGACCTTGTCATTACTTGCTTTCCATACATACCACAATATTTAGAGAAATGATGAGGCGTATACTCCATTAGGTATTCATCATAATAGATAATCCATATTTTCATACAGGGAACATATAGGAATTTGAGATAGTTTCCAGTTTTGACGAACTGGTAGATATTCAAACATTGCATGATTAATTAATTCATCGGTATCCTCACAACTACCGCATCTCAGATCACAATCTATACCCTTTTTCTAGTTTGATGTGACTGATACACACCCTCTAAGAGCCTCATGTGAAATAACAAATTAAGTGAATTATATAAGTTTTTTTTGTTTTTGATTTTTTCCGATTCATGCTAAATGTGGGAGTCAGATCCCACACACGATAATCTTTGTGGTTAGAAATGAGTCAGATCTCAACAACAAATTTGTAGTATAAATTATGTATTATTAAGCTTCTTGCCTCGAAATCGTGTGTCCTTTTGTGATTACAAAACCCTATATTCATACTAAAATATATAATAAATTTAGACATTAAACACAATTATTCTCCATAAATGTGTCTCTTTCGATCTTTGCAGTTATTTTGTACCGTTGAATCTCTATGTTGCCCAAATCTTCTTTTGAGCCGCGAATCCCGTTGCTTGACCCTGGCCTCCTCATCTTGTGCACCTCGACGCCTGAGCTCTCCTTGACTCCCGAGCCGGACCATGTTAGCCTCGAGCTCTTCGACTCCCCCTAATGCTAAATTGCTAATGACATGTGTTCTAAAGTCGGATCTAAAGTTAATGCTCCGAGTCTTTGACCGAGGATCTGGGTCCACTGAAAATAGTTACGTGTGATAATTGTAAGAAGGTAGGACATAACAGTTACATGTGGTAATTGTAAGAAGGTAGGACATAACAATTACATGTGATAATTGTAAGAAGGTAAGACATAACAGTACCACTCGCAAAAATGAATCTTTTGTTAATCAAGGACCATCACACAAACTTTGAAGGCCTCTTAAATGTTTTTATTCCTCTATAACATGTTGTGTATTAAGAACCTTTCTTAAGAGAATTTTTTTTTACATGTAAACTGCTTTAATATGACAGAATGATGAAGGCATCAACCCATATCGACCAAGAAAGCGTATTACTAGTCAATCACATCGATCACATCCCTCAATTCCACCAACTACGCCTAATCAATCTCAGATCATTAAAGTGTATTTAACGTTGGTTAACATGGCGTAGTAAAATGAGGTTGAAGATTCTGGGGTATTAAAAAGTTTATCGTAATTTAGTTATAGAATTTTTATGGAATTTTCTCTAAATATATGAAGCGCGCCACCGATATGGGGAGAAAAGATTGTAATATCTTCATATTGTTATAAAAAAAAAAGAGGCAATTTCTCTACTTCATAATTGATATTGTTAGCTTGCGCAATGTGCTAGGACGCGAGAAACCAAGCCAAAATGCGGTTTTTCATATAGCCAAGCTTACGAGAGTGTTGGAGGCAAGTGTCTCATTTGGTGTCATATGGAGGATGCGATGAACATATTTTTTAACGATATGTGTCAATTTATAATGATCACCCACTGTATTACTTGATAGCTTTGTGTTCGCTTCTTCTTTAGAATTCATATTATATAAACGTATGAAATGCAAGGATGCATGATCTATTTCATGTGCATGAATTTCTCCATATGACATCTAATGAAACACTTGTCTCTAACTCTCTCATAAACTAGCAACTCACGAGTAAGGTGGCAACAAATATTCTCTGCAGACCAGCACATATGGGTGATTGAACAAATGCAAATTTGTTTCTTTTTAAGTCTTCGACGCGTTCAAAACAAATAGAAACTATTTTGGAAATTTTGGAAAATGTTCTATAACTTAAGAAACCTGCTGTTTTAGTTTTTTCAAAAAATTTGAGTTCGTCAATAAATTTTAATAAATGACAGTATAAACGGTTAATCTCAATAAAATTAAAGGTCATTTAATTAAACACTAATTTAATGATATACATAACTTCATCTGAAACACCTCTTAAACCATGAATGTTTATAAGTTTTAATAGTTTCTGAACTATAGTTTTTGGTTTTTGTATTATAGATTTTGGTTTATGGTAGGAGACTAGCTTAGATGAACCAGGCTATGTCATAAGACTCGTGACTGTCCATTTCAGTCCCTTACGATCGGATGACGCAACTGTTAAATTTAGGTTTATTTTGGCTTCCAACTAAAACCAATTGACAATTAGTGAATTGATCCTAACCATTTATATATTAATGATAGTCTTTTTAAACATCAAATGTGGGACTTGGTTTGTATCCCAACACCAACATCGACAACTATTTACCACATACTCATATGATTATATGATTTGAACTTATTATAATCATCTCGATCAAAAAATAATAATTATTTTGTTTTGAATAACAATAAAATTAAATGAAGCACAAAATTTTTGGTTGAATACATATCAACATTAAAATATAAAACCTCACAAACATGATTTACAAATAGCATGTCCTATTTGCATAAATTTCAATTCAATTGTTGAATAAGAACAAATTATCCAAAGATTTAAGTTCTATTAAAATCCATAGTTGAATAACACCTTGTTATTGTCTAACGCATGGTGGAACAAACACCTGGTGGCTGGTGGTAGTTAAAAAGTTTGTTTTTTCATTGTCCCCTAAATATATCAACGAGTGAGAGAAATTGGATGTAGATTTCAAAGTACGAAATGGAAATGATAATCATCTCTCCCTGCCTAACAACAATCCTAGCACTACTTCTCTTTAAACAACTACTCGAACGAACCGCTACCAAAATCAACCTACCACCTTCTCCGTGGCGACTTCCTGTGATCGGTAACCTCCACCAGCTAAGCCTCCACCCTCACCGTTCTCTTCGTTCCCTCAGTTTCCGGTACGGGCCACTCATGCTCCTTCATTTCGGTCGCGTTCCGGTCCTCGTAGTTTCCTCCTCTGATGTAGCTCATGACATCATGAAAACACACGATTTTAAGGTTGCAAACCGCCCAAAACTAAAAGTGGTCGAAAAGTTTATGAACGGTGGGAGAGACGTGGCTTTTTCCCCTTACGGTGAATATTGGAGACATATTAAGGTACTTTTTGCAAAGTTCATACATATATATATATATATATATATATTAATTAATTGATGATAATAATAAATCTGTTTTGTGAGGAAGAGTGTATGCGTCATCCACCTACTAAGTAAAAAAATGGTACAATCCTTTGAAAAAGTAAGAGAAGAAGAGATAAGTCTAATGATGGAGAGTGTGGAAAAAGCGAGTTCTAGTACTTCACCTTTAAACCTAAGCGAGCTTCTTATGACACTGACGAGCGATGTGACAAGTAGAGTTTCCTTGGGAAGAAAACATAGCAATGAGGAAAGCATGAGCGAATTCAAGAATCAAGTGAGGGCTATCATGGAGCTTGTAGGCGGGTTTCCAGTTGGTGAATATATTCCCTGTTTGGCCTGGATTGATAAACTCAATGGTCTTGATGATAAACTGAAGGAATCGAGTGAAAAATTTGGAGGTCTTATGGACAAAGTGGTGCAAGAGCATGTAGAAGCCGATAAACCAACACATGATTTAGTTGATATAATGCTATCCTTAGAAAGACAAAAGAAAAATGGAATAGAAGTCCGACGAAGCGACATTAAGTTCATAATCTTGGTAACATCATATATATAAGCCATTAATAGCATTCTTTTTAGTATGTTGGAACAATGAACCAATGAACTTTTTCATTCCTCCAGGATATGTTTTTGGGAGGAACGACCACAACTTACGCACTACTAGAATGGATAATGACAGAGCTTATTAGACATCCGGTACGCATGAAGAAACTCCAAGAGGAGATTCGCACCAAGGCAACGTCGGGGACTAATCTATATAGGTCACAAGAAGATGTTGAGGGTATGAAGTACTTAAAAGCGGTGATTAAGGAGGGGCTTCGGTTGCATCCGCCTTTCCCGTTACTAGTTCCAAGACTACTGACTGAAGATGTCAACCTAAGAGGATGTGACATAGCTGCAGGCACACAGGTGATTGTTTTGCTTCTTTTTTTCTATTGCTTTTAGTCACTAAATCATGAATAAGCTAGTATCTAAAAATACTAGTGGAGGTCTTCTATATAGGTAATAGTCAATGCATGGGCTATTCAACGAGACACTGTGTCATGGGGGACAGATGCAGAATAGTTTAGGCCAGAGAGGCACTTAAACTCATCTTTGGATTTTCGGGGAACAAGCTTCGAACTCGTTCCATTTGGATCTGGAAGAAGGATGTGTCCTGGGATCGGATTTGCGCTGGCTTTGGTCGAGGTGACACTAGCTAACCTTGTGAACCGATTCAACTGGAGGATGGATGCCCGAGTTTCCGGGGATGAATATGATCTAGCGGAAACAACAGGACTCGATGTCTGCCGCAAGTTTCCACTTATTGTCTTTCCATCTCCGGCTTAATATAGTCCCCATGTTGTCACTCTACTCACTATGTACGTAAGTTATTAATTTGTGTAATTGAAATTGGATGTTTGTAACAAGTATCTAAGAAAATGAACATTAATTTCATAGTATCTCCTAGTTTTTAATGATTTTTTTTTTAAAATTTAGATGCACTATATTAAATAGGTTAACCACCGTTGATATGTTTTGGGTGAACGTGTTCTTTGACTAGATTAGTACTCATGTTACAGCACAGATTGAATTTTATTCTATACAAAATTTTAAAAAATATTTTTTACATGTTAAATAAATTTTTAATATATCTGTAGTATTAAACAGTATCATCATATAATTTTGCTATTTTACATTTAATCCATAATCCATTATAAAATTACAAGTTTATAACTCATTTTATCATATAACTAATTATACATTTTAATAGATAAATAATAATGAAATCTCTCTCCTTGTGACATCTGGCAAAAGTCTCAAATTTTCACCTTATTTTAGCTTTAAAAACAATTATTAAAACAATTAAATTTAATTTAACAAAAAAAAATCGATTGAAAACTGCGCTTCCAAAGAAAAAAAAAACTGCAACGCTTCCCCCACGCGATCTCATTATGTCCACTTCTCAATTCTTCAACAATAAAACACAAATGATTTCATACAAAAAGCTCTCATCTCTTCTATTTCTGATTCATGTTTCTGCTTGCCTTGATCAGGTAAAAAAATTAAAGCTTTGTTCTGATTTTAGGGTTTCATTATCGCTTGCCTCTTCTTATTGTATTTTTCTCCAATCCAAATGTTTCTCTATTGGGGTTTTGAATTTGCAGAACTATAGTTCCTTACATCAAAATTTTTTGTAAAGATCGAGTTACAGGAACACCATTGAAAGGAGAAGGTTCTGGTAAATTGAGTTTTTTTGGGGTTGATTAATGAACTGATTGTCACAAGACAAGAAGAACAACAACATCAACAAGAATAAGATGACGCTTAACATTCGTCGTGAATCTTCCAAGGTTCGTTGATTTTGTTTCTCTCCTAATTCTAAATCCTGGGTTTGTTTTTCTTCAGATTATTTGGGTTGATTTGTTTTTGTTTCTTGAATAGCTATGGAAGAGAATTTGCTCTGCGATAACGACGGAGATTGGTCTTCTTGCTGAGAACTTGAGATATCTTCTGGCTGGTCCTATCCATCAGGTTTACATCTTAAAGTTCTGAACTTTTTGTTTTAACGTTAGTTTCATTTACTGAGAACTTTGATGTATATGATATTCACTCACTTTTGATCCAGTTTGCGGCTAATTCCTGAGTAAAAAAGCATGCCTAATTCTCCAACATTTGTTTTTATGAATAAATTTAAACAGTTTTCATATCACTTTCTTTGACTTGCATGTCTCTCAAGATTAATTCTTTGCCCACAAAAGAGAAACAATATGAATGGCAAAAATTCCAGAGGTGTTTGCAATAGTTCTCATGCGTTAATTTATGTTTTTTCTCTAATTACTTCAAGTTTCATTAATAGTTCAGTTGTAATGAGCCAATTTTTTTTTTAAAAGGAACTAATCAACGTTTGTTCCATTGCTTGATAGGATTCCAAGCAAATCTCAAAAAAAAACTTTGGAAGAGAAACACATTAAAAAGAAAAAGAAAACTAATCAAAGCTTGGAAGAAGCATGTGTTATCTAGAAAAGCATAAGAGAAAATGTGAAAAAATAGAGTAATCCTTCACCTTTTACATACGACGAGATATACAGGAGGCCACCAAAATTTGTTGAATTGGTGGATACATACTGTATATTGTTTTGTTTTTTTTTAATATAATGTTATTTTGTTGTTGTTAAAAGTCCTCTTTATTCCAATTGCCAGAGAATCATTTGTCATCTTAATTTAACTATAATTAATATTTATTTATAAGAGATACCAATATGTTTTTTTAATAGAGCTTAATAAACTTTCAAATACAATGTTCGATTTTATAGGTCTATCCATTTAATATATATATATATATATATAATCATAACTAAATAAACTTTTAGTCATCTCAAACTTCTTCAATGAATAATGAATTTTTTTTGTGAATATACAACAAATCTTTTGATAAAATACAGTCTAATACATAAATTTACCTGTGTATGGCACGGGTCATAACACTAGTAGGTAATAACATCTGCACCTGTTTATAAAGAAATGATATACATATAACTTTAGATTGTGATATTACAAATAATAGATTTAAGTTGTGATATTTATTAAAATAGTAAGTACTTATAATGTATACCTTACAAAAAAAATGTTATATTAGCAAATATACTTCTGTTTTAATAATAAGGGATATTTATAACCAAAAAATAACCCATATATATTGCTAACAATATCTTTTTTATTCGGAAGATCTTATATTTGGATATTATGTAGAAGATTTTTGCTTTGGGTTGAAGATTCATTTGTTGTTATTTTAATACTAATCAATACTATCCCTAATACACCTAACTAGATTAGGACACGTGCTTGAGCACGGGTTGAAATTCCTTTTATTTATATTATAATTTTAGAATAAAATATAATTTATATGATTATTTTTAAAAATTATTTTGGATAAAAAATTATGCAATAAAATCATATGCTAAATATAATGAATTAAAAAATACATATTTTGTAAGTTTTATATTGTTAATTTTGTAATTCTATGTATGAATGGTTATGTTTGTTGTTTGTTTTTATTTTAATTTTTGAACATGTTTGGTGAAAGTTTTTTAATATGACCTGTGCTTAGGTAAGATTTTATTTTCAGTTGCACAATAAGATCTCGGAAATCACGATTAAGTGTGATAAATTGCCAAGACTTTATTCTTTTTTATGCTAAGAATATATTTTTATGCCTAACAGTATATATTTTGTAACAATACATGAAATACTAAAGATTTTATTTAGGAAATTGTATAAATCATTGGAATATTATCTTTAAGAAATTTTTTTGGTATATTCTTAAGTGTATTCATATAGTCCACGGATTGACCACTTAATCTATAACGTCTTTTTGTAACCAACCTATATTTAATGTATAACCTATAAAAACAGAGCCTATAGCCATGGAACATTCCGTGAATAAGGACATATATTCGTGGCTATATGACCATATAGACACGGCATGACACAGAAAAAGATCGTGTCTATACGATCGTGGACTAAAATATTTCGTGGCTTTTCGTGACGTTATAGCCACGATTTTGGCATGCGTGTTTCGTGACAATATTTGCCATGGAATAGCCAGGCAGATTTTCGTGGTCTGTTAGCCACGATTTTGGCACGCATATTTCGTGAGAGCAATCGCCACGAAATGGTCAGGCTTATTTCCATAGTTAGTTAGCCACGATTTTGTTCATGTCTATTCAGTGAATAAAGTAGACACGAAGAACTTGTGTCTAAACAGTGGCATTTGTTAACCACGAACCATCGTGACATGGCCATTGTGACAAAATTACTATGTCACAAATATTTATGTGACTGATCGTGGATTGCAGATTCAATAAAAAAATTGAAACATTTACCCTAAATTTATAAATCGGAAACGTGAAATAGAAATTATAAAAACTGAAAACGTGAAATATAAAATTTAAAATACAATACCATAGATTTCCAAAGTTTTACAAAGAGATCCAAGATATACCAAAAAACTTACAAAAGCCGATTAAGTCTTAGAAAAGGTGCAAATATTTTGCAAAGCTAAAAGTAAAAGATAAACAATCAAGCACACCACTTATCTAAGTGCTTGTAAAGTTTTGGTCACGAGTAGCACACCATTGTTCAAAGTCAGCTTGTTGAGCTTGAGTCAAAGGTGGAGTCGAGGTCGAGGCAGTATTAGGCATTGTGACATTCAGGGCAGTGGGATTACTAGGTGTTGCAGCAGGAACAGAAGGTTGAGTATGATTAACCTGTTGGAGAGTAGGAGAATTCACTCCAAGAGCCTCTAGAATCACATTTAGTGAAGCTCGTGTTGCAGCCATCTCGTCCTTGAACTCACTCTTCAAGGCAACCATATCATCTTTGAGTGTCGTCATGTCAGCCTTGAGCGTTTCAACATTAGTGTTGACAGTTTCAGAGTTCATTTCCAAACCAGAGATATGCAAGTCTATGTCGAGATTGCGTTGAAGAGAAGCTGGGACAGTCTCAGAAGGATTGAAATCTCGGTATTCAACACTGCCTATTCCATAAATGCGTCCTTTGCTTGACTTACCCCGCTGTGAATGGATATAAAACCAAATGAGTATCAACCAACAATCAAAGACAAATATTCAGACCAGAAGTCAAAAACATACAATCACAACAAAAACTAAATCAAAACAATTAACATTCTCTTATGGATTCAAAATGAAAAGTGCAGACATCATAGAAAACATCATACACGTAATACAAAAGTGAAATTTATTTCAAGAGTACCTTGAGATATTCTTGGTTTAGCAGAATGTGGGTAGGAGTAGCAGCACTTGGGTCAGTTTGGTTGACAGAAGTGGGTGATCCATCATCACTCATCATCAGTGTAACAGCTTCCTCTACATCAAGTACAAGGGACTTAGCTCGTTCATCAATGAAAGTTCCATCTTTACAAGTGTGAGTCTTCCTCAGAAGATCCGTGAAAGGTGGTGGTTGATCAAGACCAGATGCTATCATCTGCAAAATAAAAGAAAAAAAAACAGAAGTATGTTTATTACGGATTTATACTAAGATAGAAACATAAAAGAGAGGTTTAACAGTTTATCATTACCATATCATACTCAATCTTTAAAAAGTTTTGAGGACCTGCACAATGCTTGTGCATCCCTTTGCCATCAGGATCTGATGTACGAGAATTAGCAGCTGACTGGGTCCTCTGAATTGCTGCCTTTGATGCCCATTGCTCTAGTAGTTCAGTCCAATCCTCATCATCGATGTACTTAGGTTCTTACCTTCCCTCTTCTTCTTGCTGATGCGTTGACAGATTATAGTCTGCGTATGCAATTTCCAGAGGAAGTAGACCAGGTTATGAAATCGAGACTCCCAATAAAAAATTTCCTACAACATTAAAAGAAACATTAGTATTTGTGAGTAAGTAAACTTAGCTATGTAGAGTAAAAATAATAGTAGAAATTCTAAACACTTACCACAAAAGTTCGCCACCGGTTAGTTTTCCTCTCCTGAGGAACAAATTTCCAGCTTGACCATGGTCCCATGTAGTTTCCTTGCCAAGTTGTCCAGATGGATTTGTGGACACATGGGTCTATACCAAACCTGGCAGAAGAAAAATAAGAATCAGAGAGAAAGAAGATTATAGATTCGTGCTATAAACATTCATAGAATTTTGCTAATTAACTTACCATAAAACGCCATTGATTTTCCTTGGATTGAGGTGTGGTTGGCCTTCTCTTGAGGCAGCACGTAGTAATGCATCTTCGGTTCTACAAGCATAGTTGTTTGCAGCTGAAGATGCTGCGCTTGTAGATCCAATAGCTTCTGGAGGCATGGAACGACCTGGAGGAATGGGAGAACCTAAAGGTGAAGACCTTGCAGGCCTTCTATGTTGTTGCATATCTGAAAACAAAGAAGAACACATAAATGAACTAAGAAAACAGACCAAAAACCTAAACGTTTATACATTGAAAGGGAAGAAACTCATATCGACAAAGAGAAGAATAAGATTTACCCGGCAGATTCAAGTCAGAAGGCCGTGGGCGACGACGGTCAAAGGCTTGACCGGAGGAAGTCATCCCGATTCGAATTGGAGAAAACGTTTTTTTCTGAAAAATGTTTTGTTGTGGAAGAGATTTGAGAGCAAGATATTCTTTTCTAAGTATTAATGTACAGGAACAGAGGCAAAAATACAAGGGCGAGAGTTTTCTTTGCTTTTAACCTAAAAACCGGCAAATCAAAATTAATTTTGGCGTAAAAGTTATACACCATTAACCTGGGAAACCAAAATAATTTTGGTGTAAAAGTTATTCTTACACCATTAACCCGGGAAACCAAATTTTTTTTAGTGATTAGTCTTTTGTGAACCTGGAAAACCAAATAATTTGGGTTTTTCGCTGATCCAATTCAACTTTAATAATTTGGTAAAACTTACAAAGCATAATATTAAATTAAAACACGATAACGTATAGAAAAACATGTGTTCATATAGAAAAACATGTGTTCGTATAGAAAAATATATATGATTAACATGTGCTCTACTGGAATCTAACAGAGCCTTAAACTATATTATTGACTACACTATTTTATACAAAAGTTCCAAGAAGTACAATAAATAACGAAAAACAGGAAAACAAAGCTCAAAACTGTGTGTAATTATACGATATCTGCAACACAAGAAACAAAGTGAGATAATCAAAGAAACAAAAAAGAACTTCGGTACTTACTTTCACAACATCAAACTTAAAGATTTTTGAAAATCAGAATGTCTACATGGCTGAGCTCAAGGCACAAGAATCTTCCTATCCGTTTTAGAAAGACACGATAACATGTGTTCTTAAACACTATATTGAGTTTGAATATATAATGAAACAAATTTACATGTGAAAGAATCCTAGTTGAGTAACCGAGCTTATCCCCATAGATTTATGCAGAGGTGATAAACAACACATTTAATAAATGTGTTGTCTCTGCTCCATGACATGACACAACCAATATCACCATCTTAACCAAAAAAACTGCAGGATAGATAGAACAAAACAGAGAATTGAATTCTAAACAGAGAACAAATTTGATTATACAACTAAATATTAATGTCCAAACAGAGAATTGAATTCCAAACACTAGAATTGAACTAAACTTAACTAGAACCATAATCAACATCAGAATCAGTATCAGAATCAGAATAATCACACAAATCTTCTAATACGTATTCATCATTAGGAGGAGACACCGGCAACATATCATAGTCAGAAGCGTCTGCAACAAAATGTATTTCAACTCGCATCATTGAACTTGGTGCTACCACATGATTATGTGTATCATCTTGTAATGCAATTGGAGAAATATCAGATGTTTCACATCTCTCGCGAGGCATAACTTTCGTACAAGCCCACCAATCAGTTGTGGAGTTACGATGCACACGTGGATAAGGAATAAAACATACTTGATCACAGTTACTAGCTAATACAAATAGATCATATTTACGGTATTGTTTGCGTGGTGAAACACCGATAATGCTTGTTGGATGTTTGCGCATTCCCTGACATTCTGTTGTATCAAACCACCTGCATTTGAAAATCATAGCCTTCAATCCAACAGCACCATGGTATTCAATCATGATCTCCTCTATTAGCCCGTAATAATCCATGTCGGTCGTTCCACGAACACAAACGCCGTATTGTTGGATTTTCTTACCTTGTCCATGGTTATGTGTGTGGAAACAATATCCTCTTGAGAAATATATAGGCCATGATGAATAACTACGTTTTGGACCTTGTACGAAATCTAACATCCATAAGGGAAATTCGTATGACTCGGTTGCATTGTTAATCTGCAAATTGAATGCCATAGTTAATATTTTTAATTAACTTGCAATTTTTTTTATAGAATAACAACCTGAGTAATCACTTAAATAAACTCACATAGTCTTTAACCCATTGCGCAAAGTGTTGGTCTTTCGCTATCCGCAGTTTGTTACTAGTAATTTCCTGCCATATACTCTTCAAACACCCTGTTTTTGTAAGCAAAAAAGTTTTAATTCTGAAATTAAACATGTTATCCATAGAAACTGAAACCAATGTAAATCAACATAAACGTTTGGAGCACGGCGTAGTCATCATCTATTAACCATTTATTAGTTGTTTTCCCACCAACTCGACCTTCATGATAAAACAAGCTCGGCACATCTGGATAATCATATGTAAATCGAATATCTCCATGACCTATTGGTTCATCTTTAACTTCTGGATGTCCAAAGTAATTTGCTGATGCATTTGAAATCTCTTCGTTCAGACATTGTGCTACTATTGAACCTGAAATGTGTGCATTGTTCTTGAGTTTCTTTTTCAAATGATACATGTATCCCTCAAATGGATACATCCACCTATATTGAACTGGACCACCTAAAGCAGTTTCATCTGGAAGGTGGACGGGAAGGTGTTCCATAACATCAAAGAACGATGGAGGAAATATTTTCTCTAAGTTACAAAGCTTCACCGCGATATTTGCTTTCAAAAGAGTAACATCTTCATTTCGTAAAATCTTTGCTGATATATCTCGAAAGAATAGTGCAATATCTACACATATATAATAACAGACATTAGTCTTTTATCAAATTAAAGTACATAAATAACATCTAATGTATTACCTAACATTGCCGTGTGAACATTTTTTGGAAGAAGTTCCAAAAATGCAAATGGGAGAAGTCGTTGCATAATAACGTGACAATCATAACTTTTCAAACCCGATAACTTCCAATGATTTATGTCAACACAACGACCAAACTTCGATGCATACCCATCTAGAAATTTTATATTATTTTTTAACCATAGAAGGAATTCTCGTTTACCTTCGTTTGATAGCCTAAAGTTTGGCACAGGCATCGTTCCGTCTTGTTGTAGATGAAGGCTCGATCTTCTACACAATGCTAAGAGATCCAACCTTGATTTTATGTTGTCTTTTGTCCTTCCTGGAATATTTAATACTGTGTTGATGAAATTATCAAAGAAATTTTTCTCAACATGCATGAAATCAAGGTTGTGTCGAAGAAGAAGATTTTCCTAGTACGCAACTCCCAAATTATACTCTTTTTGACCCAATTATGATGGACCCCATATCCATTTACAGTTCTAGCAGGCTTCTCATGTCCATTTCCTCCACAATCGACTGTTTTTGATAACCCAACAATGTTATTTATTCTTTCGTATGGAACTTCTTCTCCACTCAACCATGGTGGAGGATCTTCTGTAATTGCTTTGTCTCTTCTAAATGCTTGCACATTTCGTCTATAAGGATGATCTTGAGGCAAAAACTTTCTATGGCAATCGAACCAACTATGCTTCCTTTCATTTTGTAACCAAAACGATTGTGTCTCGTCGAGACAGTATGGACATGCGTCATCCAACCAAAGACCATGCCATATTCTGGAAAATCACTGATTGTCCATCAATGCGACTCTCATCGTAAATTTTTGTTTCTTTGATATATCATACGTTTCAACACCATCACTCCACAAACTCTTCAATTCTTCAATTAATGGCTGAAGATAGATGTCTAGACTTTTCTTTGGATGTTTTGGCCCAAGAACTAATATCGACAAGAAAAAATATTCTCTTTTCATACACATACCAAGGGGCAAATTATAAGGAGTTTCAATCACAGGCCAAACTGAATGTGCTTCACCATTCATACCAATTGGGTTAAATCCATCTGTTGACAAACCAAGATATATATTGCGACTTTCAGCTGCGAATTGAGGATAAACCTGATTAAAATGCTTCCATGCTGTTAATCTGAGGGGTGATGCATTTCTCCTTCAGGAGACAAATGCTCAGCGTGCCATCACATTTGAGATGCAGTTGTCTCTACTTGGTATAACCGCTTTAACCGCTCTATTATTGGCATATAAAACATCCTCTGTTTTGGTCGACTTTTTCCTTTTCCATTGTTTGGATGGTATCTATCTTTACCACAAAACCAACAACATAGAAGTGATCGATCCTCCTTCCAGAAGAGCATGCAGTTATCCTCACAAACATCAATTTTTTCAACAGGCATCCCAAGTGCTCCTGTCAACTTCTTTGTCTCGTAATATGATGCAGGAGCTGCATTTGGCTTGGGCAAAGCATCTTTGATTGTCTGTGATAGCTCATCCACACATGCCTCTACCATATTGTAATCGCTTTTTGCTTTCATCATACGTGAAGCAAGATATAGTTGAGAAATTCCTTCAGTACACCCATCGTAAAGAGGTTGATTGGCTGCTTGAAAAACGCTATCATGATATGGCTCTTCGTTGGTTGTTTACATGGGCTGATGATTCGTCTTGCCCCTCATTAACATTTGCATATGGATAATTCTCATCATTACCAGTCGTGAAATTTGTGTGTTGTTCATCCCATATTACTTCTTCACCGGAAAAATGATTTGCTCTCGAGGATTCACCAGCATCATAGTAACATTCTCCATGGCTTGACCAAACATAGTAGTTTCCCTTAAATCCAACTCGAAAAAGATGGCTAGAAACAGTTTTTGCATCTCTCTGCTTTCGATTTTTACACCGTGCACAAAGACACAAAACATTTTGGATCCTTACGAATTTTCCCCACTTGCCACCCCTAGAAACGGGCCTGCTTATATTGTCACCATTTTATCACATTTTTACTTCGTGGCTTTGTTGTCACGAATTTAACGTGAATTTTTCGTGGCAATTTAAGTGATAGTCACTTATGTGACTATATCGTGACTATTTTAACCACGGTAATACCACATCTTTGTCACGTTTTTGCTGTTTTTTTCCGTGACTTTATGTGACTGTTTCGTCACTATTTTGAAAAAAGCCACGGAGTGACTGTGACAGTGAAGTGGCTATACAATACATTTTTACTAGTGCCAGTTAGAAGGAAAATTGTTTATAAACAGAACATGTTGTGGAACTGTGCGCACCTTGCATGCCAAGGAATCTGCACTAACATTTGCAGTTCAAGGAACATGAGATAAAGAAAAGGAAGAAAACTCTGTCTTTTCCATATTGATGTCGTCTAGGTATGTCGAGAAGGCTAGCCAATTTTGAGGAGAATACACTATATTAACCAAATCTGAGTTATCCGTAAAGAACATCACATCTCGGTAATCATGCCCAATCATGCACCGCATGACCTAAATAAAAGCTTCTACTTCTGCATGTAACAGGGAGAGACTACACTGGTAATTGGTGGTGCCTATAGTTGATGACAAACCACAGAAAGAAGTACAAAACTATCCTGCACCTGCAAAATCATCAGACGCTTTGCAAGATCCATCGATGAAACACCAATAACTTGTATAAACCAGTGGAAGAGAAATTGTGCTCCCCCTGCTTCAAGGGGTAAGACCGATGTGAGCCGATTGGAGACCCTCATCCTCAACCTTCTCCAGAGCCTGTTGCCAGGTCTTTGCCTCATCTTCCGCTAACCGGACAACCTCGTCAGGCTGTACATCCTAATTCTTGAAAACTCGAGCAATTATTACTTTCCAAATATATCACATGAGCCAAGGGAGAGTCGCTACCTGGGAACCTGGGTTGTTAGGATCCAGAAAGTGATCTACATTGGCAAACACTGACTCCGTCGGAAAATAATTTGGTCCCACCGGTACATGGGCTAAAGCCCAAACCTATCTGGTCGAGGGACACAAAAAAATAGCATGGTTTATCGATTTCTCCTCAGCCCCACACTGTGCACACCCTGAATCACAATCAATTCCTGGCCGCCGCAAGTTAGCCGAGACGGAGAGAATAAGAAATGGATGAGTCGAGAAATGAAAACAAACGAGGAAGCTAAATAAATGGAATAGAATGTTGTTGTATTCTATATAGTAGAAATAATTACATTAGTTTAGTTACAAATTGAGTTAAAATTGATTGATGAAAAAATCAAATAAAACATATAAGAAAATGTCTATTTTAAGTAATATTGTGAAATCAAAATAATTTGTGAAAATGGATTTTGTTGTAAACTATAAATGAATAAATGAGACATGAATAAGAAAATGAGAAAAAATAAGAAAAAAGAAAAATGAGAAGGGAGAATGTGCATATATAAATGAGAAGTAAATGCACGTGAGAGAAACATTGTGTTGGTTGTTGATAATGTACTTTTGCAAAACTATCGTTATTATAGATAATACAAAGAATATCATAGAATGATGGTTATAATGGTTACTGAGTTAATTAAAGTTTTCTTTTTAGATTGCTTCTACCAAATTCCTTAATATAATATAAATTAATAATTGTGTTATATTTGAATGCAAATGATTGCTAGGCGAGAGTTCTACATAAATTGGAATTCATATACAACATGAATATTTAAAATGCTGTCAAGCGAAAGTCTTTGTCAATGGAAGGTCTCATTAGTATAGTCAAAGCATGACGAAAAAAATAAAAAAAGCTAAGCGTAAAAGGGTGGTGGAGCAGAAAAAGAAGGTTTGACAATTGTTTCCCTCATTAAATCTATCTAGTACATTCGTAAGAAATGACTTGAAAATGACTTCGGAAGAATGTAATTGCATAAAAGCTTATAATATAGATTTTTTTTCTTAGTCTCTGATCCGATTCTAATTATTTATTTGTGTATATAGCTTATTTCAAAAACTATATTTAAAAATATGAATAATTATTATATTGATATGTGTAATATAATCTCAGACAAACATGTTTAGAGTGAAAAGAGATTTTATTACAAAACCAATGCAACTCTTGATGACATCGTAAGTTTGTTGGAAACGAAAGGTCTTGTTGGTATATTTGTGCATATGGAACTGGAGTTTTTTTGCACTTGAATATGTAAGTAAAACAACTCAATTTTCATATGCTTTATAGTAGATCAATATATGATTAAGTATTGAAACTTAGTATGGTTTATGTAAAAATGTTTTATGGAATCTACACTTTGAAGTTACCATATGGAGCCACCTTGAGTTTTCTTAGACATGTTCTAATCATTGTTGCCTATGGATTCACACTTTTTAACAAAAAAAATCTTTGTACAAAACATGTCTAATAGTCTATCTTGTTAGTTTGGTTAAGTAATTTGGCTTTGTAAGGAATATATTTTGGTGTGCAGGTCATATTAGGTTTTGTTACTCTTGTCTTGTTTTCATGGATTTTACTTAATTGACTTTGTCATGTTTTATTGGTTAATGGAGACATTATCTTGTTTTAATAGAGAGTTTTATGTAAATCATAATTATTTGTTTTTGAAAGAGTTTCTTTTATTGGTATCTTAGTTCAAGTTAAAGTAGTCTTCAAATACTAACATCCTCAATATTTGCATCTACAATATATATGCATTAAAATGTGACAAGATTTGAAATTTCAAATGAAGGTTACAACACTCATAAGCTTGAGGCAAACACCAATTTCACTTTAAGTATCTCTAACTCGTGTGGCCGAAGTTTCTTTGTGGTATTCATTAATATAATACACATACCATAAATATAGCAAAACATAATTATGAAGTTATGTCATAGATAACTATAGTCACTACACTACAAATAAAATGGTTAATTGCATCAATTAATTTGTATCAAAATTTAAATAATATTAATTTGAATTACTTATTTATAACCGATACAAAAGTTATAATTTAACATCAGTCACAATAACAATTGATGAACTTTCATTACATGTAAAAAAAGTATTTTACTTAATAATTCTCGTTTGTTTTTTTAACTTTCTCATTTATATATCATTTTTCTACATTTTTTATTAGGATTTTGGGATGATGGTAGATATCCTATCAGGAAGTCATTCACACAAAACTTTAGTAAAATTATCACACAACTAAAAGGTATCAATATTAAGTTTAAACTTTTGTGCATACTTAAATATGCCAAATTAGTTTGAGTGTTTTGTTTGTTGTATTTGAACTTCAATAGTGAATTCAAATATAATTTATTTGGTTTAAATTGATAAGATTAAATTTTGTTTTCAAATGCAGCTATTTGTAGGGAAGTTGTTTTTGGAAAAAAATACTTGAGTATACCTACAACATGCATCGAATAGATGATTCATTGCTCAACAAAAGGTTTTGGATATAGATGATTTTGTTGAAAAGGTGAAAATGAAACCAGGTGAGAGTGACGCTAAGAAGTTGAAAATAGAGGATATGGTTGTTGGTTCTCTGAGGAAAGCAATGTACCATATATTTCTCAAGGGAATCGAAAAAAATGATAAAAAGAAGAAGGTAAACATCTATTGACATATATTCTTAATTTATATATATATATGTGTGTGTGTGTGTTTGTTCTTTTGTTTTACATACCAATGTTTATAAGTTTAAACATAATTATCATGTTTTATATATATTTTGTAGAGTGAGTTGGTAAAGCGTGTGCTATTGAAGGTAGGTTTATTGAAGTATAAAATGCAACTTGTGAGCATATTGCCAAGAAGATGGACAAAGGTCTTGTAGGTATAGCAATTGATATATATGAAGGTCTTAGGAAACTTAAGGAGGTAAGTTAAGGAATTAACTTAGATTCCAAAACTACAATATTATATATTTAGCAACGAACAAAACCTTCAATTTATGCCAAACGATTTCAGGAAATTTATGGTGTACCCAATCCACAACCTGGAGGCCATGCTCTTACCATCATAGGGTATGAGATGACTAAAAAGGAAGAATGGTTTTTTTGTCGTGCAAAATAAATGGAGAGGGAGAGATGCTTGAACGGGTGTCTTTTCGGCTAGCGGGTTGGAAGAGGTTAAGCCACCTTGAGTTATACTTCTTTTATTTCATAATATAGGAAATTTTAGAAGTTTTTTTTGTTTATAATATCTCTTTATTACGGTAAGATATAAGTTGCATTTTGTCTATACTATAACTATATTTGATTAATTTGACTTCTATAATTTTGATTATATGGTTTTCCGAGTAGTAAATGCTAATATTGTATTTTAGTATCATATATTTTTAGGCATCTTAGTATCAAACAGCTTTAGAATTGCCCATCTTAAAGAACAATAAAAACATTATCTTCCTCATCTAGTTAAGATTATTCTCCTTTCTATCCTTTACTACATTAGGAGGTCTCAGTAGCCTCAGAGTGGCGGATGCAGGTCGAGTTTGGGTGTGGCATGTTCCCCACTCTATTTTTTTTTCTTTCTTTCTTCAATATAGTGTAAAATTTAGTTAAGTGCCCTCTAATTTAATTATTAGTTACACTAGTGTCCCATATTAAATATATTTCTGGATCCGCCTCCTCTTGTCTTTTTCGCTATTTCAACCTCTGAAACACATCCCAACCGCCCCTGCATTGTGTCACTGACTCATCACTTGATTTTTGATTTTTTTTGAAATCAATCATGCCTTCGAAAACATAGCAGAGAAGACAATGTATGAGTGTTTTCGAAGGTATGGTTAATTTCAAGAAATCAACTGATGCTAGTCATGGAGCTTCCCTAAACGCTCGGCGGCCGGGAGCTAGTCCTCTCCGATTATCGCGTAGCGAAAGTATACATGGACCCGTGTGTGGATGAAAAAGCTAAAAATACGTGAATGAGAATCTTAAGCTCATCTATCCTTTGGACTTTTTTTGTCAACTTATTCGTTCAAGTCGTACCAACTTTTATAAGTATACCCTAGTTGTATAATATAATAATGGTTGGTTTTGAGTGTATCATTGTTATTTCTCAATTTTCATATTATGAGAAACAACAAAATGGTCATGGAAAATAAACTCGTAAAACTATTAAAAAAACAAAACAAAAGAAACAAAAATGAACATAGATTTCGTCTAAATATTCATTAAAATAAAATATCCGAGCTTTTTGACTTCTGAAAGTCCATAAACGCTTTCTATAATTAGCAAGAACACTTGACTCCGGGAAATGCTAAACACCGTTGCTTCCGGAACACGTAACACCGCTCACTGCTTTCTGTTTCCTTTTTTGGTTTCTTACGCTATTTCTCTTCCACCACCCATGGACAAATCTCTCAATCTTCTACCCCTTTTTCTCCTCTCCAATTCTTCTTCCTCAGGTTTCCTTTGATTTTTCTCCTTATTTTCTAAAACTCTCGTCTATTGTTTAAATTCTAGATTAGTACTACTGTGTTTGAAGAGTAGTATTTGAGATCCCTGCAAATAAAAATGGGATATATGGACTTGGCGTTATCGTATTCGAATCAAATGCGGGTTGTTGAAGCTCCTGCAAGCGGAGGCGGTCTAAGGTTAAGTTTGCTTTGATTCCTTGTGTTTCAATTCAAACTTATCTCTTCTGGCAGCTAGCGACATGATTTTCTATTTGTTTTCTTTCGGAGTTTTAAAGCTTGTGGTTAATCAGTTTGGCCTTTATTTTGTTTGAATCGAGGTTACTTGAATGAAAAGCCATGTAGAACTCTGTTTCTGGTTTGGAGATACTTGTTTTTTTTTACATTTGCGACGTTTTACTTAACATGAGTTTTTTTAACTGCAGTCAGAATGGAAAATTCAGCTATGGATATGCAAGCTCAGCTGGAAAGAGATCATCTATGGAAGACTTTTTTGAGACGAGGATCGATGGTATCGATGGCGAAATCGTTGGTCTATTTGGCGTCTTCGATGGTATTCTTGTCCCCCCTCTCTCAATATGAACTTTCCTCATCACTGCACTTGACTATATTCATATATGTCCGGATGACCTAGATTAGGTTTATATATAGGAAAGAGTAAAGTATATATTTATCTTTTCTTACTGTTCTTGCAGGCCATGGTGGAGCCAGAGCAGCTGAGTATGTGAAGCGTCATCTTTTCAGCAATCTTATTACTCATCCTAAGTTCATCTCTGATACCAAATCTGCAATAGGTTTACTTCCAAGTTCTTTTGGTGCATAATGACTTATTATTGTTTGATCTGTCTATTCTTAATTTGTGTTGTATTTGCTTTGTTAATTTTTTTTCCAGCTGATGCTTATACTCATACAGACTCTGAACTTCTCAAGTCAGAAAATAGTCAAACTAGAGATGCTGGTTCAACTGCCTCCACAGCTATTCTCGTTGGTGATCGTTTACTTGTTGCAAATGTTGGTGATTCCAGAGCTGTTATATGTCGAGGTGGAAATGGTATAAAATGATTACTCTGTACCTCTCTTGATAATATGGTCCAATAACTCTTATTATCATGTAAATGTATTTTTCTTTGAACAATGTGATTCATGTGCTCTTGTAGCTTTTGCTGTGTCAAGAGACCATAAACCTGACCAAAGTGATGAGCGTGAACGGATTGAGAATGCTGGTGGTTTTGTGATGTGGGCAGGTAACAAGAAACTGTTATATTATTTTCCACATTTTGTGCATAGTCCTAATATCTCTTCATAATGAGTAGGGACTTGGAGAGTTGGAGGAGTTCTTGCAGTTTCTCGCGCTTTTGGTGATAGACTGCTGAAACAGTATGTTGTTGCTGATCCAGAGATTCAGGTATATAAAACACACAACTTCACTTTCATATTGAACTCTATCTACCATACAATGTACTTGTGTTTGATTAAGGTCATGTCTTCAACAACTTCAGGAAGAGAAGATTGATGATTCTCTTGAGTTTCTGATCCTTGCAAGTGATGGACTATGGGATGTTTTCTCCAATGAGGTTTGTGAATTTGAGTTCTTAGGACGAACATAACTGTTACGATGAGTTTCACATCAGTCTCAATGACTGAGATCTCGATGGTGTTTGCAGGAAGCAGTTGCAGTGGTGAAGGAAGTTGAAGAACCGGAAGAGTCTTCGAAGAAACTTGTGGGTGAAGCAATAAGGAGAGGAAGTGCAGATAATATTACATGTGTAGTTGTACGTTTCTTGGAGAGAAAGACTGCTAACAACAATGGTTCCAGCTCATCTGAGGATGTAAATCAGGGGGAGATCGCTGTTATAAATGACTCAGACCACAAGAACTCAGCCAAAGAAACCAATCAAGACCATACTGCAGTACACAGGGATATGGACCGCAACACTGAAAGTGAAAGCCTGAACCAGAAGCCAGTTACAGCTAGAAGCAATGAAATCTCAAACCAGAAGCCAATTGCCAGAAGCGATGAAAGCTCAAACCAAAAGCCTATTGCAGGTAGAAGCGATGAAAGCTCAAACAAAAAGTCTATTGCAGCTAGTAGCAGTGAAAGCCTGAACCAAAAGCCGACCGAAGCTAGAAGCAACGACAGCTTGAACCAAAAGCCAACCGCGTTTACAGAAGCAGAACGCAGCGTTTCTTCGGAACAGAGTGGTTTAGCCGGGGAAAAGAATCAAATGCCAATCGCAATCCGTAGTGACTCAGAGGCCAAGAGCTCAGTCAAAGTACCTAACCAAAGGAAGATCACAGTAGATAATGACTTGGACCATATCATTGCAAAGAAGCCGGTCACAGCAACACAGTCACACACCAGTTCCTTAGAACAGAGCGGATCAACCAGTGAAAAGAATCGAAAGCCAAACGAAGTTCATAGCGATTCCTCCGCTAGCAAGGCAAGTAGCGTTCCCTCTATCTCTTACTAAAACATACACTAACTTCAGAATCATCTTCTGGATATATAATTGTCTCTGTCTTCATTTTACTTTGAACTATTTAGTCTCTTGAGATTTTGCCTCGTCTGATTTGTATCGTTTGATGTATAAGTTTTATTTTCTTTCCAGGTCTTAACTTCAATAATGTAATTGTTCTTTTGCCATGTACTAAAACCAGTAATCTTTTACACAAGAATGTGTAAAAACAATCATTATTGAGTTTAAATATATTTTTTTCTTTGACTAAAGAGATATTATTTAATTTTAAACCAATAACAATTCAAAATTTTAAATATTTTCAATGATTACTTCTTGAAGTTTACAAAACATCAATCTTTATGGGACAAAAAAATATCCCAAAAAATCAATCTTTATGAGAGAGAGGGAGTATATTTTAACAAATATATTGGTTGGTTCTAAATGCACAATCACATACACACACAAAAAAAACATATTCAAAATCACATAATATATACAAAAACAAGTTACATATAAACACCACCCACTCAATTCTCCGCCTCTCTCCCACAACAAACTAAAAAGTACTCATCAACAAAAAAAAAAAAACAAACAACTCGTTTAAAATAAACGTTCGTTAATTAAAAACCTTATTACTAAAACAAACATCAACCATCTCTCTCTCTCTCCCTCTCTCCCTCTCTCCCTCTCCCTCTCTCAATATCTAAAATGTAGGTACAAGTCCGAACCCACTAAAGATACCTCCATGGGCAACCGCATCGTTGCTCTCAGTCGTATCCGTCCGCTTCGCAAACCGCCCCTTGATCCTCGGTCTCATCTCCGCGTACGCTTTCCGTGAAGCATACCTTATGGTCTTCTCAAACTTCCTGTTCTTCCTCTTCTCTCTGTACCTCATCACCCTCGCCTCTCTCTCAGCCGAAGTCAACGGAACAGCCCTCTGGCTCCCCGGATCAGCTCCACTGGTTGCAGAACCACCGTAAGGATACGAAACATCAGCCACGGATCCACCATCTGGTACCACTCCCACTTCCATCGACGATGACGAGACCTGCAATAACAACCATAAGTATCAAAAACAATTCTTTGACTTTGCCTACATACATACTTAGCCTATGCATGTTCCGATTAAATTAACAATATAGACAAAAATTATTTGATTAAGATAGAGTTGGATAATTAACACATTAATTAACACATGTTACTCACTTTATAACCCTAGATTTTGGTCACCCAATCATTAGCTCCAAATAAATTAATAATTAAAAAGTCATTAAAAGTCGTAACCCTAAAGAGCTAACCAATTATTTTTTTGTTTTTTTAAGTATTATAAAACTAATCAGAGTGATTAAAGAATAATTAATTAAATTAAGGAGAAGCTTACACTGTGACTGATGCAATTGTAACCACCACCATAAGCAAAGCCTTTAGATCCTCCGGTGAAATCCAATTCAAAGCAATTCTCATTCACCGTCGGAACCCTAACCGTATGATTCTCCACCGGAACAACACCATCAGTGCCGGAGCTGTTCTGCTCCAACGATTCCACCTTCGGATCAACACTCCCGTAATCCAGATCCAGATACGGATCCGGATCCGAGAACAGATACTGCTGACCCGTGTTCATCTCCGGACTATCTCCCGGAACCTCCTTAGCAGCAACCGTCGTAGTAGTAGTAGTAGTAGTAGTAGTCTTCGGATTCGGAAGCAGCAGCCACGACGCAGCTTCTTCCTCCTCTTCTTCACGGCTACCGTTACCACCTAGATCGGAGAAGTAACAGTCGTCGAGAAAATTAACGGCGGTGTGTTTGACGGAACCGTCGCTGGAGACGGAATCGTAAAACGGCGTGACGGGGACGCGCTCGTGACGGCGAGCCAGCGGGTTAGCAGAGTGTATGTCACGGTCGCACGTGACGCAAAGCGCGGCGGCGTCCGCTTTGCACGTGACGTGAGCTGGCGCTTGCTCGCAGACTTCGCAAATCCAGACGCGCGCGTGACGGGACGCGAGTTTGTTGGCCGCGTGGACTTTGGAATCGCAGCTTAGGCATAGAAACGCTGCGTCTGGTCGGCAGTATAAAGCCGCCGTCGCCGATTTGCACGAATCACACAGCTTAGACGCCATTTCTCTCTCTCTCTCTCTCTCTATGTGTTTCAGTGAGTCTCTCTCTCTCTTTTGTGGTTGGTGTTACAATGGCTTCACATGAGCGTGTCTATGATGAGTCTATCCGTGTGGGATCCAGGGGTATCCATCTAGATCGAATTAGAATTTGACACGTGGTGAAATCTTAGCCAAAAAACGTAACTTATTTTGAGAGTGAAAAATATATATAAATATAGTTCTGACTAATTTGAATAAAATGAACTATTTGTTACTATGGTTTTATTTGGTTTGATGATAACACTTGTATAAATGATTCTGGATCGTAGACATATGGCAACAGGTGTTTTATATTAGCAAATAATGCGTAGCAAAATTTGTCAGAAAAGGTTTGGTCATACAAGAAGAAGAAGAAAAAAAGTTGAATAGTTGTAAAGAAGTGTGTTATGGGGGTAGATGATGAGTTTTTAGGACCACGTAACCACGAGAAATTTCAAGCAAAAACTTAAATGTGGAGACGAAAGTAAATGGCCGGTGGGTAGGTCGGTCACTAGTGGGCTGAATGGGCCTTTTAGGGACCATGGGTTTTAGTTCTATAAAGCCCTTTTTCTGTAATACTGGTAGTTTATTTTTGAGGTTAGATAAAAAAAAAAGATTCAAAAATAACCATATCATTAGAGCAATCCCATTGCACAACCCATGAGTATGTCTTTTATTTTTTTATTATTTAAGTGAATGAAAAATAATGTTTTAGTTGTGAATTATAAGAGAGCTGTGTCTCTGCACCCATTTTTTTAGATATTCACAGACCCGCAACGTGTCACTTATTTAGTGGTTAAAATTTATTTTGTTTTATTTTTGGTTTTTTTTCTTTCTCTTTTATTCATTTGCTGCCCTCTCTCTCTTTTGATACCACCGAAACAACAAAGAAACATGAAACGTTTATCAAAATTGTGGAAAACAAAACAATCGACTTTCTGATCGGTTTACAGATAAGATTGATCACTCGTCGTCATCTTCTTCTTGCTGAGATTTGTCCTTCTTGATTTCACGGAACATATTGTATCAGGTATGGATCTCGATGTCTCTGTTCTAAGATGACATGAAGATTTAATTGTCTCTATCTGTTTTGTTTGATTGCTTAGCATTAGCCTCTTAATTTGTGGTTTAGTAATCGTGATATACCTTCTTTAAGCTTTTAGGGTTGATGATTTTTGCAACTTTGATTTCAATTTGATCTACTTGCTTGATGAAATTTCCGGTTACATCACAAGTGCTACACCATTATAAACAGATACTCACATGGTACATGTTTATACTGCAGTGGGATAGGTATTACAGAACAAGGCAAGTACCTGCAATTGATGTTCGAACTCCGGATAGAAGAAGAAGGCAAGTACCTGCAATTGATGTTCGAACCTAGCAAGTAAGCCTTTTTTTACCTTTTATTTCTTTGGCTTGTAGTTAGAAGAACAAAGCAAGTACATGTTTTGATTACTCGATTTGCTATTTTTTTTTGGGGTTTATCTGTCAATTATCTATGGCATTGTTCAAAGGAAAAATCCAACTATCTACAACTTGTTTCTTGTAATAAATTCTGTGAATCTATATAGCTAATTTGTTGACATGGGTTTTGTGCTTGTTTTGGCAGATATTCTGGCATCTGCACACGAGAATCTGTGTGCAACAGAAATGTTCCAGGGATGTTTAAATTTGCCCATCAGTCGAATAAAAAGGTGTGTTTTTTTATTCAGTTGTGGATTGCTTGGTTTTAAATCGCGCAAAGCGCACTGTGGCACAAACATCCTGTTAATGTGCCATACGCCATGGCGCATGCGGCGCATGCGGCGCATCGCAACATGGATATGAGGCGCTTGGTGTTTAAAAGAAATAAAATAAGAGGTATTCTGCTGAAACTTATTAAAACTTTATAATAAACTAGCATAAAACAATCCAATCCATCTCAAAAGAAATTAACAAAGTTAAAACAAAAAAAAACAGAGATAGTTCTTAAACCTAGTAAATCACTAAGGCTCTAATCAAATTGAGTATTCTCAAACTCATAGTCTTCACGATCCAAAAGAGTATCTTGAAAGAGCTCTCCTCCACCAAAATCCTCTTCCATATCATCATCATCATCTTCATCAACCAAAGTCATACCACTAGAAGGTGGCTTACGGCTTGCTCTTGAACCACTAGAAGTACTAGCAATACCTTTTTCTTTTTCAAATCTACTTGAGGCAGCTGCTGATCTAGTTGCATAATAAGGATCATTAGCTCCTGCGCTTTCGCCAACCACATTCCATGTCAAATCATCATTTGCAAACACCAGATCATCACCTTCATTATCAGAGCTCCCATCCATTCTCCCAGTAAGCCACTCATTGTTGTCATCAATTTCTTCTAAGAGAATAGGATCAACAGTGTCTTTCCTCTTGTATCGACGTTCCAAAGCACGATTGTATTTCACAAATACCATGTCATTCAATCGACTTTGGGACAATCTGTTCCTTCTTTTGGTATGAATCTGTTACAAAAAAAAATATATTATAAGTTGTATGATATTTTTTGTGAATAATGTAACTACTAAAACAATCAACTTAAGTTACTTACTAGTTGAAAAACACCCCAATTCCTTTCACAACCAGTAGCACTACAAGTAAGGCTAAGAACTTTTATGGCAAATTTTTGGAGGTGTGGAGTTGAAGATCCATAAGAAGACCACCATTCCGCTATGAAAATAAAGAAATTGTTAGTTTTATATAATCTTAAGTTATAAACATAAAGATGTCAAGCTAGAGAGTAATTACCTGGTGATTTTGTAGCTCTATGCCTTATAGCCATATGATAACCAAATAGACCAGTTGCATTTTTAAATTCATCTATCTCAGACATTAGAAAAACATATCCTTTTGGAGAATTAACAAGAAAGTTAACTAAATCCTTCTGAAATCAAAATAATGTCTTAGGTAGATGAATTTAAAAATACAACTGGTCTATTTGGTTATCATATGGCTATAAGGCATAGAGCTACAAAATCACCAGGTAATTACTCTCTAGCTTGACATCTTTATGTTTATAACTTAAGATTATATAAAACTAACAATTTTTTTATTTTCATAGCGGAATGGTGGTCTTCTTATGGATCTTCAACTCCACACCTCCAAAAATTTGCCATAAAAGTTCTTAGCCTCACTTGTAGTGCTACTGGTTGTGAAAGGAATTGGGGTGTTTTTCAACTAGTAAGTAACTTAAGTTGATTGTTTTAGTAGTTACATTATTCACAAAAAATATCATAAAACTTATAATATATTTTTTTTTGTAACAAATTCATACCAAAAGAAGGAACAGATTGTCCCAAAGTCGATTGAATGACATGGTATTTGTGAAATACAATCGTGCTTTGGAACGTCGATACAAGAGGAAAGACACTGTTGATCCTATTCTCTTAGAAGAAATTGATGACAGCAATGAGTGGCTTACTGGGAGAATGGATGGGAGCTCTGATAATGAAGGTGATGATCTGGTGTTTGCAAATGATGATTTGACATGGAACGTGGTTGGCGAAAGCGCATGAGCTAATGATCCTTATTATGCAACTAGATCAGCAGCTGCCTCAAGTAGATTTGAAAAAGAAAAAGGTATTGCTAGTACTTCTAGTGGTTCAAGAGTGATAGTAAGATTTTACTTCTCTATTGAAGTTCAATTCCCTAAGCACTTAAATTGTCATTGTAGTACAAAGGGTGTCAAACCAAATGGGTGAGCTATTAACCACAAAAGATGCAATCAAATCTAGCTAAGTCAAGCAAACCTTACTTTTGATTTTCTAACAACCTAAGTGAGCAAGCAACAAAAGAAAAGGAGAACTAATAGCAAAACTAAGCAGTGACTAACAAAGCTAAGCAGTGACTAACAAAAGTAAGCAGTGACTAACAAAGCTAAGCAGTGACTAACAAAGCTAAGCAGTGACTAACAAAAGTAAGCAGTGGCTAACAAAGCTAAGCAGAGCTAAGCGAAACAAGCAAAACGTAAACTGATGCAAACAGATGATAAAAGAGAGCTCGTGAGGCTGAGTATCAATGATCCATGAAGTAACTTAGTCTTAATACAAAGATTCGATAAAACTTTAAACAAAGCTATCCCTAGACGAAAGATTCAACAACAGGTCAATCCACTCTCGTGACAGAGACCCTCAAGCCAAGTTACCTCCAGACCTAAATCTCTTTAGCGAAGCATAACAAGGCAGGCATTAACAACCAATCAATCAATGTCAATAAACACCCTAGACAACTAATCTCTTAGGCTAGGCACGTAAATCTCCGGTATTAGCTAGATCAGACATTTCACCAAGCCCTCTCGGGTGGAAATGCCTCGGGTCAAGCTTCAGATGATCAGAAAGAAGCTAGCATGAAGAACACTAATCCAGAAGGGATCTAAAAGATTTAAACATCAAAACCCTAGAAAAGACTAAGAAAACCTCATGGATCTCACCCAACCTCAACTCTAAGAACACTACTCAGAAATCATGAAGCTCAAGAACCCAAACCCAGAAAATTCAATAAGCAACATTATGAAAAGAGATTAAAGAGAGATTAACAAGATTATATAAACTAAAGCATAAAAGAGAGATGTAAAACTATAAAAACTTGAAAGATTAAAAGAGAATTCGAATTACAAAGCCTTAAACACGTTTTGTTTCTTGAGAGAAGTTCTAGAAAATGCTAAAAAAAGAAAGCTCTTTTTTCAGTCTAAACAAATGAGACATATTTATACTTAACTTGTGAAAACCCTAGTCAAAGTCAACGATTTTTAAGTCGGTTGATGCTTAGCACGATCTCGCTCTCCTCTGCTTCCAACAGCTCGATCGAGCTATGCTTTCTCCTCTTGTCCAGCTTTGGTTTCGCGTTCCACTTCAGCTCGATCGAACTCTTCTTTGTCTCAGACAGCTCGACCGTCTTTTCTTTCAATCAGCTCGATCGAGCTCTGCCTCTTGTGTTAGTCGCTCCGCCTTGTCTTCTGCTCTGCATGCGTTAGGCTAGATTCCGCTTCAGTTGGTCATTCTGCCTTGGTTCGACTTCCTCTGCTTCACTTCGTCTTCCCATCTCGATCGAGCTCTCTTTCGCCTTGCACTCTGCTCAGCTTCGTGTTCCCAAAAGCTCTCCAAAACCTGATAACAACTCCATATGCAACAATGTATGCAATGCTAATGGAAAACTACTAAGTGAGTGAATTTATGCAAGAATGAGACGCAAATGCTACAAACACAGGATGAAATGATGCTAAAGTGAATGCAAATGAGGATCTAAAACAAGTAAAATGTAGATATATCAAAGATCAAGCCGTAAGACACCTTCTGGTGGTATGACTTTGGTTGATGAAGATGATGATGTGGAGGAGAGCTCTTTCAAGATACTCTTTTGGATCGTGAAGACTATGAGTTTGAGAATACTCAATTTGATTAGAGCCTTTTACTGGGTTTAAAAACTATCTCTGTTTTTTTTTGTTTTAACTTTCTTAATTTCTTTTGAGATGGATTGGATTGTTTTATGCTAGTTTATTATAAAGTTTTAATAAGTTTCAGCAGAATACCTCTTATTTTCTTTCTTTTAAACACCAAGCGCCTCATATCCATGTTGCGATGCGCCGCATGCGCCATGGCATATGGCACATTAACAGGATGTTTGTGCCACAGTGCGCTTTGCGCGATTTAAAACCAAGCTCCTATCCAAACAAGCTCATCACCTATCCATCAGTTTAGTACACAATTTAGTGATGTCAAAGAGGTAGATGACAACACAAGGGAAGATAGAATCCGATGGACTGCCCAGGAAGATATTGTCTTGATCAGTGGTTGGTTAAACACTAGCAAAGATCCAGTCGTGGGCAATGGGCAAAAGGGTGGTTCCTTTTGGGACCGAATTGCATTCTACTATGGAGCGAGTGAAGCAGTAGCGGGTAAACCAAAGAGAGGGGCCAGCCAATGTAAGCAGAGGTGGAAAAAATAAATGAGACTGTCAACAAGTTTGTAGGATGCTACAACCAAGCTTCGAGTCGGAGAACCAGTGGCCAGTCAGAAGATGATGTTCTCCAAATGGCAAACGAGTTGTACGTCAATGATCAGAAAATTAAGTTCTCTCTAGAGCATGCTTGGAGGCTTCTTCGCCATTAGGTGTTCTTCGAATGCTTTGAGAGGACCTGAAAACTCCAAAAGAACAAAGCTTGATGTGAGTGGCACGTATTCCTCCAGTTCAAATACAACTTCTCGTCTTGAGGAAGAATCTAATGAACGCCCTCCAGGTGTTAAGGCATCCAAAAGGAAAGCAAAGAACAATGGTCATGGTACAGAAATTGAGGGTAATTCTCTACAAAAGTTAGAGAAGGCGTGGGAGATCAGGGAGAAAGAAATAGCTGCGAGAGAAAAAATTTCCAAGCAATGACTTCTAGAGAGTCTAGTCAGCAAAACTGATCTGTCCGAGGCTGAAATCAATCTGAGAAAGAGGCTAATTGATGAGATGTTAGGATAGTTGGTTACTAGTTAATGTTTTTAATTAGTGGTTGTGTTTAGCTAAAGTTTGTGTTTTGTGTTTTGTGTTTTTTGTATGTATCGTTTTAATCAATGTTTAAAGTATATTTAGTGAATGTTTGTGTTTAGTTGATGAATCGACTAAATCAATGATATGTCATGCTTTAAAAGTTGTTGAGTTGAAAACAATACAAGCACATCTTATACAACGTAAGACACTTGATGTTAAGTGGTAACCCGAAGACAAATGGTGCTGTTCTATTATCAATGCTAAGTGGTTCTGCTCTTGTTTTCTTTTCTTGAGTTTTGTTTGTTGATAGGTTCTTATCTCATGTGTTGTTTGCTTATCCTCGGCAGGTTTACGTTCCAATCATACCCGTGAACCTTGTGATCTCACGTCAGTACAAGAGAACAAAAGTCTCTGGTCTGTCGTTCTGCTCTTGCCGTGAACCTTCAACATCTCGTCGGCACACGAGACCAAAAGTCTCTGGTCTGTCATACATGTCATCCCGTGAGAACTCGTTTGTGTTTGTGTCTGTTGTACATGTCCTATGAACTTTTTTGTGTTTTTCTTTCCCCACTTGATGTTCAATAAACTTGTATATATAGCAAACGAGAATCGGCTACTCTTGAATGTAAAAACTCTCATATTCAGTTTGCTTTGTTCTCACGTTTCAAATATTTTCTCCATCCCAACTCTCTCTTAAAAAATCTCTCATTTCTTATTATCATGTCATCCCCAGATTTAGATGATGAGTTTGATGAATATTTGGCAATCTATTCCAAGATTGCCTAGATGATTATGGCAATGATCAACAACCAACTACTTCAAGGCCACCAAGAGCTTATATTGATAGAGGACGCGAGGAAGGGCATATTCAATTATGGAATGATTATTTCAGCGAAAATGCTACTTACTCTGCTGGTAGTTTTCGTCATCGTTTTCGAATGAACAAGTCATTGTTCATACGTATTGTTGAGGCACTATCCAATGAAGTACCATTTTTTCAACAAAGAAGAGATGCTACGAGAAGGTTTGGTCTGTCTGGATTACAAAAGTGTACAGCAGCCATTCGTATTTTGGCATATGGCTGTGCAGCTGATGCGGTTGATGAATACCTCCGCCTCACAGATAGCACCGCAATGCAATGCTTGGAAAATTTTGTGGAGGAAATTATATATTTGTTTCAAGATACATACCTAAGAAGACCTACATCAGAGTATCTCCAACGATTACTCAATCAAGGAGAGGCCCGAGGATTTCCGGGGATGATCGGAAGCATTGATTATATGCATTGGAAATGGAAGAATTGTCCAACAGCTTGGAAAGGACAGTATTCTCGTGGATCTGAAAAACCTACAATCGTTTTAGAGGTTGTGGCGTCGCAAGATCTCTGGATTTGGCATGCATTTTTTGGTCTTCCAGGTACTTGCAATGATATCAATGTTCTTGACCGTTCACCAGTTTTGATGACATCTTAGAAGGTCGAGCTCCGAGAGTATATTACTTTGTCAATGGACGACATTACAATATGGCTTACTACCTCATTGATGGTATATATCCAAAATGGACAACATTCATCCAATCAATTTCACTTCTACAAGACCCGAAAGCATCATTATTTGCAATGTGTCAAGAATCTGCCTGAAAAGATGTCGAACATGCTTTTGGAGTTTTGCAAGCTCGTTTTGCGATTGTTAAAAATCCTGCACTTTTTTTGGATAAGGCAAAAATAGGAAAAATAATGCGAGCATGTATCATATTGCACAATATGATAGTAGAAGATGAACGAGATGGATACAGCATGTACAATACAACAAAATTTCATCAAGAAGAAGGAAGCGGGACTTCACATGTCGATTTAACATATTTTACAGATAGGATTAACAATCTCGGCGATGTGATGAGCGCTTGGAATCAAGTTCGTGATACAACGCAACATCGATGGCTTAAAGCTGATTTGGTTGAACATATCTGACAAAAATTTGGCACAACTCAATATTAGACCGATGCTAATTATGTTATTCATAATGCTTTCATAAGTTTCTATCATTCTATGTTTTTTTTTATTATTGTATTCAGTTTTAAGTTTGTGGTTTTTTTAGGATTGTAATATATGTTTTAAAGTTTTTTTTAATGTAATATATATTTTTTTTAATAAATGTATTCTACTACTAGTTTTATTTTCCTAATATTGCATAAATTATATAACCAACATTTATAATATTATAAAATATATTTTAAACACTTTTTAGACAAAAGTTAAAAGCAAGGATGTGAAGAAATTTGTATTATTTTTAGTATTATTAAAAGATAGAGACACTCAAATGAGTATGTGCATTGGGTTTGCTCTTAAAATGTAGAGGTCTCTATAATGAGCGTTGCATTAAATATGATGGTTGCAAGCTTGAAGCAGAGTCGTATCGCCGCGTCAGAGGTCAGGTGGTTGCAGCAAATAGACTACAGTCATTACAACTGTTCCATAGTCAAACATAACTCTTCGAAACCAATCCAACTCCGTCTACGTACTGCCACATGTCAATATTATGGCGTCATCGTCTCTCTTTTCTCAAAGTGCCTTTTCTCCGCCAACCGATAAAAGCATGCCGACGGCAAAAACCATGAGAGTCGAGTCATCATGAATTAATACTTCTGAGTTTACGAGCAAAACGATAAAAGTAAAAAAAAAAAAAAAATAGTACTAAATAACTTGATCGTTTCGTACTTGCTCTTGTACTATTCTTAAACACATGACTTCAAAATCAACTTTTTAACAAAATTGATTTAGTTAAAACGATAACTAATTTGTTATGTAGCGCAAAATTAACTTTGAAAGCTTATTTTACAAAAAATTGACACATGGTAAAACTATAAACGCATGTGTGGTCCGTCTGGATATGTTTACTCATGCAGGTGTACTTTTAAACACATTTGTGTGGTATCATATAAAATAACATTTCCTTTTTATAAAACACTTGTAAAATTATTTTATTCCCAAAATATTACACTTCAAACCAACATTACATGTATTTTTACTCCTTTACTATCACGAAACAAGTATTTTTCTTAGTTTCTTACCACTAAAACGTCTTCAATATTCAATAGCTTCGCTCGAAGAGTGTTGTAATGATCAATCTATGGCCTCGACCAAAAATTTGCTCCTCTAACTTAGAGTGATATCCACACTTGGCAACGAAAATGTTGTTAAACTTCTTAGTTTTTGCAAATAAACTATAGAAATTGGTCTTATCAGATCAGGTGCATGCATATAATACCCTTGAAACTAAGTTGAAAATGTTAATGACTAAACCAGACCTGATGATAACTTGAATTAACCTTACAGCAAAATACTTTCATATACCAACAAAAATACAGAGAAACAAACCCCTTTACTAGTCTAGTAAAGATTTACAATTTCAAGGTCGATAAAAACAGAGGAAAATACTAAATTCCCCAAACAAACAAAAAGAACCGACAAAAAAAAAAAACAGAGGACGAAAAGAAAAATAAAAACCAAAAAGAAAAAAGAAACACACTCTTGAGAACAGAGCTCAGTGGTCTTCTTCTGTTACTGTATATTCCCCATTTCGCCCTTCTTTCTTCATCGCATTAACACAGTCCACGCAAATCTTGGCGGTGACCGGAGTAGCCAAGAAAGTAGGGTTGTTCTGTCCAGCCATGATCACAAGAATCTTCTCTTCGAAAACCTTAGCCACCACTTTCTCACCGGACTCGGTCTGTTTCTCCCCGTCGTCCGTTTGGCGAGTGAACTTCCAGTAAGAGCAAGCGAGCAACAAGAGAGCAAAAGCGATGAGTCCAAGCATGGCGGCTAAACCACCGAATAGGTAAGGAACTGGTGTACGCCACGGAGGACGTGTTTGAGACGCCACCATTGTCGACATCTTCGCATCTATGTTTCCTCTTATGTTTGGAAATTGCCTCATTGTTTTTTTTTAATCTTCTTGGAATTGTTGAAAGGATAAAGAAGATGAAGAAGAAGCGTGACAATTTTGTGAAGCTACTGTATTCTTTTTTTTTGGGTTTGTTATTAAATTGTGAAGCTTGGAGTGGTTTTACAGTTTATTTATAGTAGTACTGACAGAGTAAGATACAGAGAGAGAGATGTAAATATTTCACAAATGTCGTTTTTTATTTTTAAAATTATAAAATGAATTTGAAGGTAAGTGGGTCACGGAATCTCCATGATACGTTACATTGCTGTGATCATGCACCGGGTTCGAAGATATTTTTATTAACGTTTTTTTTCTTCTAGATATACACTTTGGTTATATGAAAAAAAAAAAAAAAAAGATTATCAAATTCTTTTATTCCATTCTCTCTTCGGGTCAGAAATTATATACTTTGAATTCATGAATTGTCAAGATATTTCATTTTAAAAGCATTTTAGTTGTAAATGACTGGGCAAAAAAACCGAAATCCAAAAAACCAAACCAAACCAAACCAAACCAAAATAAGTGGTTTGGTTTGGTTATGGTTAAGTTTAAAAATACGTTTGGTTTTTATTTTAATTAACCATTTGGTTTAGGTTTGGTCTGGTTAAAAACCGTAAAACCGAATGGTTTTTTTGGTTTTTTATAAAAATTTAGGATAATTAGATATAATTATTTTTTTCAACTTATAAATTTATATTTTATAACAATATCAATATTTTTTTTTCTTTATTGGGCTTATAGTTATTGATCTCCAAAAAAATTTTTGTTTTTTTTTCTGGTTTTCTCTTTTGAATAGCCTTTACTTTTTTAAAGTTTAAATTTCAATTAAGTATTTGGGTTTACAAAACTATATTTGGATTATATTTTTCTTGAATTATGTTTAGGTTTTACTTTTATGCTTATTTTTTAGTTATGTATCAACTATCTATTTTTAAAAATATGGAATAACCGCTAAAAACCGGGACCAAACCGAAACCAAACCAAACCGTTATACGTATGGTTTTTATATGGTTTCATTTTTGATAAAACCGAAAAACCGAACCGTATCCAAACCGAATTACATATGGTTTCTATATGGTTCAATTTTTATAAAACCAAAAAAACCATAAACCAAAAAAACTGGACCGAAACCAAACCGAAAAACCGAACGCCCGGACACTAGAATGTAATTAGGTATTTGAAATTCCCGCTAAATAACACTAAATTTAAAAATCTATCAAACATGATTTACAAATATAAAATCTAATTGTGTCATATCAAGTTAGTAGTATTTTAGAGTAATTTTATTCGAAATATGATCTAAACGTTTTATTATAGTTAAAAAATAATAATTGAAATGATGTTATGCTTTGAGTTCATTAGAAAATCTGGTGAATGGGCTATTCGACGGTTACACTCATCATGAAGAGATTAGTCGGGTGATAAAAGTTCCGATCATTTTATTTTATTTTGAAAAAAAACTATTTATTTAGTTACAGTGGATTAAGGTTGAAATTCGATAAGATTAATTGTATCATAATCATATATATCATAACCCCAAATTTATTACTAAACTCATGATACATCCGTAGGTAAGATAATAAGCTTAATTCCCAGACGCCACATCTCATACAGGTTTTAACAGTGCAACGAAAATACTAACACCTCTGGTCTTCTTTGTGGTTTATAGTCTTATAGTTTTGTCGACATATCAAATACATTATTTGGGATAGGCAAAAAAAAAACATAATTATTTGATTATTTTGGATTATGGAATATAAAGCGGGCCAAGCTGTGTGTTTTATTCGGGCCCATGAATTTCACATGGCCATTTGTTATTACGCTAAGTCAGGGGTATATGTATCTTTTTTAAAGGTGCTATTTGGATAATGATTTTACCCCCTAACAGTAAAATTTATACTTTTTTCATATTCCACAACAAAAATTCACAGATTTTTTTTTCCCATAGATTGGATGGGAATATTTCGTTTTTGGTTTATCATTGGTCATCTCCCTAAATACTTAATGTGTACATATATCTCTTTATAAAATTAGGCCTAGATCTCCTGTACTATGACTATCTTTAAATGGATAAACTATATATTAAACCATAGGATGGATAGAAATGAATTAATAATTACAATAGTGGGAAAAAAGCTAAGTATGGATTTGATATTATTCTTGGATTATGTCATTTTTCATTACACATAGTTTGGAGTAATGTTTTCACTCATCCATTATGCGTTGTAATATCCGAAAATTGAGAATTTTCACTTTAATATATTTTTCTTAACTTCTGAATACTTCGAAATTTATTTGTCGACAACCCCGTTATGTTGTACATCATCGTCATGCTGATTTTAAACATCCATTATATGTCAGCTAATTGTTTTTAACTCTCTCTTTTTTCTTTGCTAAAGATTTGATTTTAACCCTCGTAAGGTATTATTTTATATGCTGAACTGATAATTACCCTAATTAATATACATATTCAATTAAAGATTAATCATATATTAATATAGCCACATACATCATTTAGATGCATACACAGTCATTTTCTACTACAATACAAATAACAAATCTTATAGATGCATAAGCGTTATCACTTCCATTCAAACCAGCATGATATATGTTGTTTAAGAAAATCATGAAAAAAAAAACTAGATTATGACAAGTTCAATTGATCAAGTTAAGTTCAGTTTTACTTTTAAGCTAAGCACATGTTAAAGCAGTATTTGAGTTGTGCGACAATACATGGAATGGGATTATGGGAATATTTTGATGGAGTTGGAGGAGACATGACAACTTGAAAGATAAATTGTGGATGGATTGTCAACTTGCATACTGATCTTTCTCCCTTGATATTTTTATTAGGCAGCCAGTAAAGTAAAAACATGCACTTTCAAAACCTTGGACCCATTTAAACATGTTCATGCATATCTATATGCATACTGGCTAATATACGTAAGTTTCTAACGTACGTACATCATTGATCAATGCATACTAAAAAAAAAAATTAATCTTTCATTTTCTTCTCTCAAGAAGTTTTTAAATATTTATGTTTAATTATTTTAACCGTTAATCCACCATTTCCTTATTATATTCTGTCTAAATATTTTGGAATTCGAGTATATAATCCTATACATGTATTTAGAGTTTGTGATCGGTCATGTTAGTCAATATTGTTAACCACGTACAATGACTAATTTTTGTTAACAGCTCATTAAATTATACATTTATACTCCTATACGATTTTGATTTTCTAACCGATTTACCTTTTGATAATAAATTCGAGATATTATTGTTCAATACAAAGTATCCAAATACCAAAACTGATTTTTACTTTAGTCTACGTAACTATACAAGTAAACATATACAGTAGTTTTTTAAAAGCAATCGCCTAGAAACCTTCTAGATGACTTGTTTCACTGCACACACAAACACAAGGTACGAAGTTCGATCATCGCAAACTTCTTTTTTTTTATTTATTATATAGAAGGTTTAACTTGTTAGGGTATAGAGACACACAACACACTGATTTACACTTGGAACGCGTCAAGCCAACGCTTTTCTCTTCAATCTTATTAACAAAATTTATTTCTTACAGTGATACAATTTTGTCTCGGCCCTTACTCAACATATTCTATCCAATAAGATTGATCCCGACTAAGAATGAATCTGAGACTCTCTCTTTGCTATCTAACACAACATCCTGTGTAGATCTATGAGAAGAAAACCAACCCTCTCTCTTTTCTATCTAAACTCTCACCAGTGTAGATCTAAGAGAAAAAAACACACAATTATTTGCGCATTTAATCACATCCCTGATTAACGTCACAGAGAACTGGGAACACCCCTTCTAAGCCTTATTTTTGTGGCTTCAAAGTTTACAACTGTATCAATATTCTAGAGTGCTCAACTTGGCTCGTGGCCTACTCCTAGAATATATATACACAACTTGAGAAACCCTAGAAGGCGAATCTCCAAGTATCAAGGGATAAGCAAGGGATAAGGAAACTGATTGCTCTCAAGCTTATCTTTTCCTTATTTGTTGTAGAGAATATTCTTCATATCTCCAAGAATAAGAAAATTGCTTGTTGCTCAAGCTTATCCTTTCCTTAATTGTTGTGGAGAATATTCTTCATATCTCCTCATATCTCCAAGAGCAATCTTGTCTCTATCTTCAATGCCAAGTCATCAACTTTCCTCGACACATCATCACATCCAATCATGTCTTGCCACGTGAGCTCACACATCCATGTCAGCAACTCGGACGTCTGTGATCTAATGCAGCTTCCAGATTGGCACAGCACTCTGTTCGGTACAACGACTTGTTCTTCACAGCACATCGAGTTGTTCCAGAATCTGCATTTACAATTTTTGACTAAGTTTGATACTCGAGCATCTCTCTGGTTCAACCTGAAAAGACACTCCAACAAACACAAGCCAAAAACAGAACAAGCAACAACTAGACAAAACAACAGTCATTATCTAGCAAAATCAATCAACAACTTGTTCAAACAGAACTATGATTAAGAACCTAATAATCCGAAACCCCAGCGGGCTGCAGCGAAAACCATGTTCTTAATAGCTCTCTAATCAGACTTAATCAATTGGCTTATTTTCAAACATTAACAACCTATGATCAACCAATTAATCAATTAAGTCTCCCCCATAAACAATGATTCTCCCCCTAAACCAAGTAGCTAAAAAGATTCTCCCCCATAAGCACATAACTCCTTATCATTAGGCGTTGATTAGAATTATATCAAAAACCAGAACCAGAATCATTCTCCCCCAGCTTGAGTGATCAACTAAGTCAAAAACAGACATATGTATCACAACAGTATACTGAGTTATGGGAATCACTTACCTGCTAACAATGCTTCGCATCCTTAAGCACTTTGATGATCAGTCTCGTCGTCTATTGAAACAGCTTCATGTTTGTAGGCATTTTGACTCTCCTTGCAACCACAACTGGATGTTGGGCAATAGGACGCTGATAGTCGAGAATTCGAACAGCAAGTAGCTCTTTGATCGAATCACAATGTGAATGTGACCATACACAAGCTTTGCAGGAAAAAACAGCCCCTTGTGTATTATGTTCTACACTTTCAAATCTCTGCTTCATTGTAGATAACCTTCATTCTTGCACCTAAACCAGTTTCTTTGAACGATTCTACACAAAGTCTTGTTGTCCTTCCTAATCAGATGAGCTAAGCACATATCACTTCTCTAATTCGTCATCTGTAGGGAACTCAAACACATGATCATCTATTAACTCAACTATCATCAGTCTCACATGTCTAATACCAGCCTAGACATTTACCCCACCACAATCAAACAAAGAGTTGATTGTACATGTGAGACTCCAAATCCATAGTTCTTTGAAAAGAGCATTCACTATCTTGATCAAACCCCTTGGCACTTGACAGATTAGTCCAAGAATCTCATACACCTTTGCTGAAGCAAACACATTCCTGAGAAACTCAACAGTTGCATGCAGCATCATTAAGAGCAAACACACTCGTCCATTTGTTAACACAACATTGTCCAAACATGCATGTATAATGATGACTAGAGCATCACATCTCCGTTGTCCCTGTAGACACTTGAACCAAGGATCTCATAACAATTTGCTGCCCCTGTCTTATTATCAGGAATGAGCTGGTCTCATGTCATCCTTCTGTAGGCTTCAAGAAACTGAAGTATCCACACATTTCTGCATAATTTTCTTTAACCGCAAGATCACATCTTCTTTAGATTCACTTGTAGAAGACAAAAGAGACCCTTGTTTTGGAGATACTTGACCCGTGGTGAAACTTGTTGAGCATTCTACCATCGATACAGACTACAATATTTACGCCAAACAGCTGGTAGACCATAGATACTTGCTTTGTAGCACAGTCCAACTTCCGGTAACAGTCCCTTACGTCAAATACTTTGATCAAAGATGAACTTAAATGAACACCCACCTGTTGTACAGACATGATAGTCACATAACAACTTGTGAGCACAATCTTCTGTCTAGGAACTCTCATCAGTCTCTGGAAGAGGTAGCTTTATTCCTTTGCATCATGGAACCGACATTATACTCATTTATCGATTGAGACCCAGTATCAGTCGTTTGATTTGCCTTTAGACACATGACAACTCCGCAACAATCCTCTAAAGCACTTTCACAACCCACATAATTAGATGAACACGCAGCTCTCTGATCCTACTTCTATGATCAATCCATCACTCAAGATGTCAGACCATTGATCCATTGCTGCTCTATGGAGTTTACCTCTTAGAGAGTCATGATCATTTTTTATGAGCTGAAACAAATAATCTTAAACCTGAAACACTTAACACACACATCAGTGCACACTTGTTGAAAACATACAAACATTTATCATCAACAATATTTACAATCAACATTGTGTTTCAGCAATCAATCATATGAATTTAACTACAAAACATTGATTTTACAACACATTTTTTCTTTTCAGCCTTTTATATACAATCTCAGACATCCAAACATAGTTAATCACAGGAAGTGAGGGAACCAGAAAAGCAATAGACTACCAAAAACACTTTTATATTAATTTTTACTTCTTAAAGTAAGAGGCTTTCATACCTTGAGATCTGTTTTGTGATGTGTGCCAACCACTTGTTTAGGACTTCACCAGAAACTACCACAACCTATTGTGAATCTTCAAAGAATAGATCTATGATCAGTGGCTAGTCTTTCGCTCTGGCATGCCTTTGACATCATGGTTCACCATCAACGTGAAGTAGAAAGCTGGAATTTCCTTTGGAGAGTGCATTGATAGGAGTGTATCAAGTCATTTTTTTTTTACTTTGCATGATACACTACCTTAGAGCGTAGATCCAACAGACATGAATGATCTTCACAGTTTGATGATATGAACGATCTTGTGCTGAATCTCTTGATTTCTATTAGCGATATCACTTGACTTCTCAACCGCGGATATTTGTGCATTCCCTTGTTATTATTCTTCAGGGCTCTGTTGAAGACGTACCAACCACATTACTCTGTTTATTTTTTTTAATTATAAACAACTGGTACTTCTTTCAGAATGGAATGCATAATAATGCCGCTCCTCAGCTCTTTGACCTCCTCTTTCACGACAACGTTTTACGAGATCCCCAATATGAATTGGCATGACAGGCAGCTGTTTTCCACTGACTTTTTGTTTAGACAAAGTGTTGATCTTTTATACATTCTAGGAATTCCATGGCCTGTTCTGATACATGTCCCTGTATCTGATCGACAAAACTCACAAAACATATTAGATCTCACAAACACCAATGACTTTTCTCAGAATCATGTGTTGATCCAAGTCCAATGGTTTTGTAAACAAATCAGCAATTTGCAAATCAGTGCTCTAATGTTCTATTACTATCAGTTTCTCCACAAATACTCTATGAATAAACTGATATTCAGGGTCCTGTAAAATAATTTTAGTATATGATACATGTTCTACAACAATATTAGCAAACAAACAATTATCACACAAAATTGAAGCATAGTCTAAGAATGTATTGTACGCTGTTCTCAATTGTTTGATCCTCATCAGGTGATTGAAACATGTTCTCAAAGCATTAACTTCAAATTCAACAATTGAACAAGGTACCTTAACAAGCTTCTGAGCGTAGCAGAAACACAGCTTTGTTCCCAGAAGGCAATAGCCACCAGATCCTTCACGGTGATTCAGAAAGCGGTATCACTACAAGTTTCTGCTCGCTCCCTTCGTCAATATCAACCCTATGTTGCATGTTCCTTTGAAATACTTGACAATCCTTTCAGCTTGCATGTGTGATACTTTACAATTGTCACTAAAACACACACAGTTTGCAAGTACATAATAGATGTCTGGTTTGCTGATACAACACATCTTCAGACCACTGATCAGCCTACCGTACCAGTTACAATTTACACAATCTCTTGAATCATCTTCTAAGATAGAATATTTCCAACTCTCATAGGTGTGGCTTTATCTTCACTTCTTTGTTACTCACATGCACTGATCAAACCTTTGGCATACTCGCATTGGTATATGAATACCTCAAAACCTTACAGTTTCTAGTAAACAGTCTTCTGAAGAAGTCATTCCTAGCAATCCCGCTAACATCCATCTGATACAGCATGAAGTTATGCACACAGACAATCCCTTATCAGGTTTCTGATTACCTTGTGTTGAAGTGAAGGTGCTGCGTCTAGCAAACTCTCCTTAGAGCTTATTACGACCACTCGTGTCACCGCTTGAGTTTCTTTCATGGTTTCTCATGTCACAGTTGCAATTATAGTACCCTTGTGAGTGATCAGCCCCCTGTACAAATCTTTTGCTTTTTTACTCAGCCTCTTGTTATTCTTTAGCTGATCCTCAAGACGTTGTCTCAACAAAGACAAAATGACTTTCTCCTCAGACCACAATTTCTCAAGAGTGAAGACTCTACAAAACAGCTCTTCCTTATTACCTTGAACAGACGTCTAAGTATCTACAGTCTTCAGAGTGAATGATTCCTCAGCCTTCTGATCGTTCTTTCTCATCTGCAGTTCATCTATCTGAACTAATTTCACACACTGATCAACCTTCTGTTCATCAGAACTTAAAGCACATTTACCATCAGATTTGTGAGAAAGATATCCATGTGATAAGTTTCTAAGATATTCCTTGACAAACCTCTTATCCTTGTGTATCTTCTTCAGCACTACAACTTCCTGACAAGGGGAGCTTAGTTGACTGTTGAAATGACAGGATGGTGATACATCAGATTTTTCCTTCTTCACCCTTCTGGTTTCCTCAAAGAAGGCTGCCAAACGATCCCAAGCTTCTTTCGCCGACATACACTCTTGCACCATCGCGAACAGATCCATCGGCAAGCAGCTGAAAATAGTAGATAGCGCTTCAGCGTTATGTTTTCTCTTTAATTTCTCCTCAGTCGTCCACAACTTACATGGCTTTATTACAGTTTCTCCTCTCATGTTTGTAAATGTTGGAAGTGACCATCCATCTTCAACAGCGAACCAGGCTTCCATATCACGACTCCGAATCATCTGTCTGATTTGTGCTTTCCAATCATCATAATGCTCAGCGTCAAGCATCATCGGATTGTTCTCATCAATGAATTGTTGTGGATCCTCCATACCTCGTCTCAAGATCTCACCTATTGAAAAGATAAAAAAATCTTTTATCAGGCGTCTGCTCTGATACCAATTGTTAGGGTATAGAGACACACAACACATTGATTTACACTTGGAATGCGCCAAGCCAATGCTTTTCTCTTCAATCTTATTAGCAAAATTTATCTCTTACAGTGATACAATTTTGTCTCGGCCCTTACTCAACATATTATACCCAATAAGATTGATCCCGACTAAGAATGAATCTGAGACTCTCTCTTTTCTATCTAACACAACACCCTGTGTAGATCTAAGAGAAGAAAACCAACCCTCTCTCTTTTCTATCTAAGCTCTCACCAGTGTAGATCTAAGAGAAAGAAAAACAATTCTCTGCACACTTAATCACCTCCCTGATTAACGTCACAGAGAACTGGGAACACCCCTTCTAAGCCTTATTTTTGTGGCTTCGAAGTTTACAACTGTATCAATATTCTAGAGTGCTCAACTTGGCTCGTGGCCTACTCCTAAAATATATATACACAACTTGAGAAACCCTAGAAGGCGAATCTCCAAATATCAAGGGATAAGCAAGGGATAAGTAAACTGATTGCTCTCAAGCTTATCTTTTCCTTATTTGTTGTTGAAAATATTTTTCATATCTCCAAGGATAAGGAAACTACTTGCTGCTCAAGCTTATCCTTTCCTTATTTGTTATGGAGAATATTCTTCATATCTCCTCATATCTACAAGAGCAATCTCGTCTCTATCTTCAATGCCAAGTCATCAACTTTTCTCGACACATCATCACATTCACTCATGTTTTGCCACGTCAGCTCACACATCCATGTCAGCAACTCGGACGTCTGTGATCTAATGCAGCTTCCAGATTAACACAACACTCTGTTCGGTACAACGACTTGTTCTTCACAGTACAGCAAGTTATTCCAGAATCTGTATTTACATAACTTATTCGCTTAGATGACTTCAGTGTTTTTTATTTATGTCATGTTTTTTTTTTTGACAAGGTCTCAAAAACCATAAGTTTTATCTTATATGAATCGTAAACTTTCATTTTCTAATGATATTTACAGTTATGTCAAAACAAAAACAAAATGTCGGGTTCGAAAATGGTTTGTTTCACCCAAATGTGGAATAATATTCTGGTGCCGTTTTTAATTAAAAAATGGGTTGACAAAAATTATTCCCACGATAATATGTCTGCAGAAATTTGTTATGTTGGTTGATTTGTTCATAAATCATAATATATAGATGATTCCCTCAAATCTACATCACTTGGGAAAACTAATTAGAAAAGCAAGAAATATTATTAAAACAAAGAAAGGAGATAGATTCTTCTAAATTGGATAATCATGTGCAAATAATCCACTAGATCGTATGAATAAAACTAAAGGAACACTCTTGTAAAAATATATTCTAGTTTCCACCATCGAAGCATCTGAAGTTACTCTCTCCTTTCACTGATTAGTAAACTACGTACCTGTTGGTTAAGCCAAAGGGCCATCTTGTTCATCACGACTCCATCACGTGAAGCATAAACATATATATATATATATATATGATGTATGTACATATATACTTATATTGAACGTATATGCGTGCACATATCATACATTTAATAGGTAGTTGTAACATGTGAAGGGCGAAAGTGATTGATTTACACAAGCTATAGATGGATAGAGAGATGGGTGATATTGATTTGTGCTTGCCTGCCGGAGAGATTCGCTTCCACGTACGTGGGAGAGGCTTATAGATTTACTGTGAAGCCAGAGAATATATTTTATTTATTCATACAACTAAAAAAGTCATAAAATTATTCGAGATCTGGTTTGTGAATCAAACTTAGATACGAATATATTTCTGTCTGTATTGATGTATCGATCTGTTTGTATATATATGACTTTGTGAGACATCTAAGAATCATATCTAGCTTCGGCTCGTTTTTATTTTATAATTTTTAATTATAAATATTGATTTTGATTCTTTCATTTGTTAATATAATTAGTGAACATGTCTCCTCAGTCTAGTAGTCTACAAATTCCTAAGGTATCGGTGTCTTTGGGTTCTTTTTTTTCAACTGATGTTATTGATAAAGTTTGGAAAGATACAAAATCAAATACGACTTAAACCAATGTAAAACAAAATATTTCCGGAGTCTAAAGTCCAAAAAATAGAAACTAAACCGGATGTGTTTGTGGGTTCACATTTTTGTTTATGCAATCATACAAATATAGTAGATCATTTAAAAAAGGGATAACATTGCAGGATAATTAATCAAGCTGAGAAAATATATGAAATTTCCTATTTATATATAATACGGTTAATTAAAAAAATTATCAAATCTGAATTCAGTTCAGAATTGATAAAACAAAACAGTTGATAGTAAAAACTGTTGCAGTTGAAGTGGAGATAGACAATAGCATGGGCAGCGCTATACGCTTCAAAGTGGTAGCTAGCTAGAGATTGATAGGGACTTTGTCAAGAGCCATGAGTTTACCCGTCAACAAAAATAGAAGCGTCCAGGATACCCTTCTCGCTCGTAGATATCAGAAAGGTTGTAGTAGACTATTGTCTCAGTGGTTTGGTCACTCATATTTCTCCTCTAAGTTTGTTTCTAGTTTCATTCAGATTTTTTAATACTTTTAAGCCTATAACTCCATACCCCGGGCCATAAGCTTCTGTAACTAACTTTTAATTTTGGTAATATTATTTACAATTTATAAAAATAATAATAGAAAAAGCTGTGAACTCTGTTGCTAAGAACATGGTTACCTATGTAACAAATACCATCAAACACTAAGCCAGCAATGTTAAATAATTGACACCATATGTTTGGGTTTGATGCAAAAGTTTTTTAGAAGATAACATGTGTTCATAGAAAGAAAGAAAATTAAATGAATGCGCGGAAGATAATATTTAGATTATGAAAACGTGGGAAACAAAGAGAATATATGAATATGAGAAGTAAAAAAAATATAAAGTAGAATGAGATAACTTAGAATTTGTGTTATTAAGTTTTTTTTTGGGTAGAGAATATGTGTATAGATAAAGAAAAAAACACTCGGGTGTTGATTGGTTCTCCCGCTACTTCCGGCAAACGCTGCGTTTACGGGTGGTAGCGATTTCTAATGATGATACCAATCACACAAATTGCTACCAATCGCTCCCAACCGTTGGAAACCACTGAATTTCAAAAGCTGACGGTTGCAGTTGGATTTTTTTTTAAACTAAAAACAAATCGGTGATATTGAAATATTTTTTCATATATCTTCTACCTAACCATTTTATCCATTAAAAATGGGAGAAAATGAAGTACGGATACGATTGAAGAGATTAGAAAATAAATAATTATACAAGAAAATAATATTTTAATTAACAATAACCCGGAAAACTTGATGAAAATTTAATGGCACATCGCACATAAGTTCAAAAAAATCTTAATAAATATAACATTTCATCAGAAATTTAAGAAAATAAAATTATTTGTGAAAAATATTAAAATAAATCACCAATGAATTTTCTCGCTTTAATATGAAATTTATTTGTTTTTTAAATAATTATTTAGTTTTTAATGAATTATAATTATAAATCAAGTTTAATAATTTTTTTGGTATTTTAAAACATTTATATAATTATATATGACATTTATTATGTTTTAACTGCTATTGCACCCGCTGGTCAACCAGTCGTAAAACTCCCGCAAACACACCCATTTTGAAACGCTAAATCAGTCATTCAAAACGCTTAATAACAATTGAAACCGTAATCACCCGCAACCGCAACCGCAAAAGCTGCGTTTGCACCGGTCAGGCCGTCAAATATGATGATAAAAACAAGAGAAAACTAGAAAATGTAACATTATAAAATGACTAAAGATTACAACTTTAGTATATACGTACACACGAGCCACTCAATTTATAAACACAAAATAAATCTCAATTTCCGCAATGTAGCTGCTTTCATACATAAAGTATCGCATTACTAATGTCTTAATAATAAAGTAACTAACCGCATCCAACTTTATGCAGCTGGTTTTTAGAACAGACACAAATTTGTATGTTTACAATGTGACTAAAAAAGATGGTGTGTGTAGGTCTACTCTTGCTTCTATTGCAACCTCCTAATTCTCTCTTTCTTCATTACAACGAATCATTCTTGTAGCTTTCGGACTATCCATAGGCACCATGCACACATCCTGTGAAACCAATGTGTTAAAACCATTTTTGCATAGTGAAGACACTAAAGGAAGAAAGGTAAAGTCTATGGAATTATTTGCTTACCATGAGCGTTGAAGCTTAATGAGAATACACTGCATCACTTTCTATAAATTGGAGTCTGGAAATATCCATTAGTTATCAATTTGAAAGTTGCTTTTTGTGGTTAGCAACTTTTCACTGATTCGTAGCTACGTGGTCAGAGATTTATTAGTTGTTAATCTGTGGCAAATTAGCCATTGTTAGCCACTAACATACCTTTCTCTACTGCCAAATTCGTGATCATTGCCGCATTTTTGTTGAACTTTTAGGACCTCACTCTTTGAGTTCAGTTTTCTCTCTCACACTCTCTTATGCTCTGTTTCTATTCTCTGTTTTGACAGAAGCATATAGTTAAGTTACTCTCTCTATCTCTCTTGTGTTTGTTTCTCTTCACACCAACGATTCTTTACTAAGAGAGAAGAGAGAAACTTTAATTTTCTACATTGCATTAACTTGAATACAATTACACAACACACTCACATACGTACTTTTACTTTTTTTTTTTTTTGAATGAATGTAAAATTTTATTCATAAAAAAAAATCGTTCTTTACAACATGTGTAACAATGCCAAGTTTGTTAGCTTGTATGCAAAAAAGATAAACTTAAGTTCTGGTAGAAAACCAGCGTATAAGGATATCTATGTAGTCTTTGTGGCCTGAGTTCAGAAGAAAGAGAAGCTTGTTTCTAATGGTCTAATCTATCCGTTTACCAAGTCGCTGAGCGGAAAGGGGGTGTTCTCCATGCGTGCGGTTGTTACGCTCCTGCCAGATGGAGTGAACCGTTGCCTGGAAGGAGTATTGCAGAAACAGCAGAGAAGTCTTACCAAGGGTCGTGTCGGAGATGAGTGTTGTGAGTGTATCCCAGTCTGCTGTCGAGTGGGTGCCAAGGAACCCGGAGGTTAGCTGACTCCATATCTGGTGTGAATATGAACACTGGAAGAAGAGGTGATTTCTTGTTTCCAGTAGTGTATTGCAGAAGGAGCAGGAGGAATCGACATTGCCGTTCCACCGTAGCATACGATCCCCTGTAGAAAGTCGATTAAGCATACCCAGCCATGTTATGAAAGCAAATTTTGGTGTGGCCTGTGAAAACCATACACCCTTTGCCCATGGACACACTGGTTTCGCTATACGCAGCTGAGTCCACGTATCTCGAGTCGTACTTATACTCCTACACACAAGCATCCTCCTAAAGACACTGATCATGAATCTAGGACACTCAACAAAGCTACAACCACCCTACTACTCTTGAAACTCTAAAATACTTGCTTGCACACTTAAACAATCACTTGCAACTCTACTTTACCTAGCTAAACATAGATAGACGACACACCACTAAATAATATCATAAATTGTGTTGTAAATACAATTGGAAAACCTCTAAAGAAGCATGTGTGAAGTGGTTTTCACCATCAAATGAATATTTATGATTCTATGACATATCTTCACAATACATATACAACAAATTATTATAATGAAAAGAAAGAAATATGTTCGTATATGTATTGCTGAACAGACATACCTTAAAATTTTGTTTTTTTAACATTTTTTTTTTGTTTCAAATTTCATTACTTATTTTTCTAATGCTTTATTTACTTTCAACATTAATTCATGAACTACTTAAATTATATAAATTCTATATAAAACGACAAATTTTCACCGTCATAAGTTTGTTACTAATAGCGACAAATTGAATACACGTATATTTTTTTCACTAATTTTTTCAGTTAAGAAAAAACTTACTAATAGCGACAAATTGAATACACGTATATAGAAAAAATTCATGTTTTCATATATTATTTTTAGCTATCGTCACTAATCTCTCGCTATTAATTATATGCTTATGCATGTTTTCGTCATTGTGGTTATCACTACTTTGCTATATTTTTCACTAAATTTGCAATTAAGAGCTACATATAGCCACAAAGTTCATGTTGTCATTCATATATAATATATAATATATTTATTTATAATCGTCATTTATCTCTAGATATTATTTGTTTATCCATCGTCATTAATCTCTCACTATTATGTATGTTTTTGTCATTCTGATTGTCATTATTTTGCTACTTTGTTTCACCAAATTTGCAATTTAAAGCTATATATAGCGACAAATTTCATGTATTTATATATTATTTATTTATCTATCATCATTAATTTTTTGCTATTAATATGTTTATTTTGTGTTTTTGTCATTGTGACTGTCATTATTTTGTTTGTTTTTCACTAAATTTGCAATTAAAGCTATATATAGCGACAAATATTATGTATTTTTAAATATTATTTGTTTATTCATCGTCATTAATCTCTCATTATTAATATACTTATGTAAGTTTTAATGACAAAATATTGTTAGCGCAATGAAAATATATCTCCAAGTATTGAATATAAAATAGACATAACTGTTGAGGATATAAAATCAAACCTAAGTAAATTAGTCGACGGCGAAATATGTTCTACCATATATTTTCGTTAGAATCTATAAAAAGTTTAATCAATTAAAATACACAAAGTAATTTAAATTAAGGTAATCCTTATATGTTGACGATTTTGTACATAACACAAAACAATTTTAACTTGACATAGAAAGCATATAATGAAAAAATATAAAGTGAAAAAAAAACGAAGTACAAGGGACAAAGGGAACTTGAAGTTTGTTACTTCGTTCAATGAACATTGAAAAATATCATTTCTTTGATCTCTACTGTGATGTTGACGTTCCACATCTGGTCCTTTTTTTAACTCGTTAAAGCTCCATATATTACGTTAGATAGAAATAAAACACTTTAACAGACAATAGTGTAGCTTATTAATTAGTCCTCATATTTTCATCGTCTATTTGCGAATGATAATTTAGTTTTCTGTACGGCAAACCAAAATCAATGCTTAGTCATCTTGGATGTATTAGAAGAAGTTATGTTGGTACCTAAACAACAACTAAATCTTATTCAACTTTTAGTTACCTTTAGATATATATAGTATACCAAATACAATAAAAGAAGATTTATTTTCTATGGATATTTAAGAGAGAGAAAAAAAAGAATGTGAACTTATCTAGAATTGAATCACCAAATTGTCTAGAAATTTTATTTTTTATACTAAAAAAAGTTTTGTGATCTAATTAGCGGTGATCTTATCAAACGGTGGGAGGGATTTTTTTGTTTAAAATGATGCCATCTGCATTGTCGAGATATGTGATCGATGTCATATTTTTGATTTTCCAAGATAGTAACATCGAAATTAACTAGCGCGATGACAAAATTTTGGTTAAGTTTTAGATGGAAACCAACAAAAAGGTTATACTAGTTGGCATGAAAAAACTAGCTTTGCCAAAAAAAAAAAAAAATTAGGAGGATGGTTGATGAATTTGATCCTATTTTTTCTAAGAAATAACTATCGACAGCTTATAAACAACCTAAAAGTCATTGTTTGCACTGATGTTCAAGGTCGATATTTTCATAAATATAATTTGATGGAGCGTTTAAGAAAATATTCACCATTATATGGTTAAAAAAGAAATTTCAGTATTTTAATATATATATATATATATTGATTAAATGGATAAGATCAAGATACAACATCAGTATAGAACAAACCTTTAGATTGTAGATATTTGCCCAAAATCAACCATAAGTAAATGACATAACTTATGACCAAATTTAATTTGATGGTTTATGACCCAATAACAAATATCTGACAATTAGTAATGTTACGAGAATTTGTAGATCTAAGTATGTGGCTGTGGCTGTCATCCGAGGGATCCCAATAATCTGAGTTTAGATGGCATTCTAGTCTCGTTTGTTGGCGTGAAAAGAAAGATATATAGATGACATTTTAGTTCAACTAATTCAGTAAAATTATAAATAGTTAAAGGAAGAGACCACATACAAAACATGGAAATCTTATTGAATTAAACCAGACATGTATTATGTATATACAACTCTAGGTTAAAGCAGAACGGCCATATCTACCACTGGTCACTGGACCGCTAACTAGTTTTCACTACAATTTGAGTTTTCTAAGTAATGTCCTAGTCCTCGTCAAATTGGATCACCAATGCTTTATCATGTGTTTTTTTTTCTTTTTTTTTTCACAGAAATAATCGTTGACTACAAAATGTCACAAAAAGTCAACATCCCTTGGCTCCTCCTCGTAATAAACTAAAGTATTCACTCATGCAACTTCGTAGGAAAAGGCATCTTATATGTTATAATTTGGACATAAGTTTTCTTTTTATTGATCAGATCTTAGATCGAAATCTATATATAAACTAAACATACATATATTATATATATATAGGTTCTAAATAATTGAAGATTTTGTGTTATTCTTTAACCTCGACCATAAGTATTTTAATTAGGTTGACTATCAAAAGAATTTTAGTCAAACTGTATTATGTGGATTTTGAATATGGGTATACTGTATACATACGAATGAATAACACTAATGGTATTGACTGGTATATCAATTGCAATTACGACCACGTTCGATCGAGATCCAAGAGAGTTTGTCATAAATTCGAGTTTGTACTTTCCGATATTTACATAAAGTTCCAAATACGTGACGCTGGACTGTCCCTAGGTGATGATATCTTCAACTAGTGTAATCTGTATCTAGTCGCACCACGCACGTTATATATAATTCCATAATTATTCGTCAGACCCCAAATAATATACTTCAAATTGCGATTAAAGAAGCATTATCATGTACGTATACATATTATTTTCCAAAGTCTTACATTTAAAACTATTTGTAAACATTTACTGATTACTTAAAGAGCGTAGCTAAGAATTAGATATCTCTCGAAAGAAAATCATATTTTCAGTTATTATCTTATATATGGTTGTGTCTAAGCTAAGAAAATAATTTGTATAAGTAATTTATAACATCTCTACTTTTGTGCACATGTAACTAATTATAGTTGTAAGTTCTAACCATAGCTGCATCACAATTGACCAAAAATATGTGATTCTCTTAGTTACAAATATAGTGTTGATGAAAGAACTTAATAGTTAATACAAATCATACTCTTCACTTAGAAATATATTAGGCACAAGATAAACAAAAAATAAAGTGATCTGATTTTTCTCGAGAGATACCCAAATCTACAAGTTAAAACATTATCCCAACTTCTTTTTTTCATTTTTAGAAAAAACAATTGTACCCCTCCGGCATTAAACAGAACAGACACACAATAAGAGGGACCGAAAGATAGAAATACAGTACATACACGAGATTCCATATTTTTTCATGTTTTTATTACGTACGTAACTGTATATATATGTGTAGTACCATATATAGATAAGGGACCATTAATTATTTGAACATTTACCTCAAAAAGCAAAGTACTCTCTACTTCATTCCAACTCTATGCGTATGTATGTTAGTGTATGGACCGATACGCAAATTAAATGTATAGGTAGACACATGGCCTACAATTATGAATATTACAATTATTTCTATCAAAAGAAAAGTACTCTCCATCTTAACATACAATAAAAAGAGATATTTTGACCCTTTTTCTATGTTATTTTTTAAAAATACTATTTTACGTATAAAAATAATAAATTTTACCTGTCCAAATCGAATCAGTATAAAAATTGACAAAAATTGATAATATAATAAAATATTTTTTAAAAAAATATTCAATATAAAATATGGTCTAATGATATCATAAATTAATAATTATATAAATTTATATGTCTATATATATATAAGTTGATATACAAGAATTATTTTTAGTTTCTTTTTTAATGGAACTTTGTTAGACCTTATTTCTATAAAACAATTGTTACGTTTTGTTTTTTTAAAATATAGTGTTGTAATATAATTTATAACTATATCATAAAAATATCTTAAAATTTCTGTAAGTTTTCAATTTTTAAATAGGCATCATTTTTATTTTGATACTATTGTAGTTGTTAATTAATGTAACTGAAGTCATTAATCATAAATTTGAATATATATATATATATATATATATATATAAGTGTATAAGTGTATGTATTTGTAGTCATTGTAATTTATTTTCTAAATTATTGTTGAATCCATTTTCTATATATTAAAATTTCAAGTCTAAAACTTTACAATATATAACATCCAAATCACTATTTTTTTTAAAAAAATAAAATTGTATCATTTCATATCTTCTAAAGTTTTAACAATTAAAAAAAATCTCTCTATAAACTAATAATTAATTTATACTATAAAATAATAAATATTAATTTATTTATAAATTAATATCACTATAGCTTAATAATTTTCATGGTCTCAACCTTATTAATTTATAGAGGTTTTACTATATGCATAAATACATTTTTATTATTTAAAAACCTCTTTGGTCAAAAAGGAAATGGTCGACTATATATATAGCCAAAGAAGAGCAAGAGAATCAAAGTCGTGAGTTCAGAACTATAACCAATTTTTTTCTTAAAGAAAAAATAAGAAAATGGAGAGTTTTTTTTTTTTTTTTTTTTTTTTTTTTTTTTTTTTTAATAATAATACCTTTATTCATCTTCTTTCTCCAAGGAACAACATTTAAAATACAATATCGATCTAAAAGATGAACTGAAGAGAAAAAAAACCCAGTAGGTGAAAGAGTTAAAGTAGAAATTGAAGAGAAGACAGAGCAAGTTACGGCTAAAAACCAAACCCAAACCCAAGAAGAAGGACAAGCTTCATGCTAAGGTTGTATGAACTGAAACCATGCGGAGAGATAAGTATCATGAAGTTGCTGAGGTGGTGCTGCCACTGAAGAATGCAAAAACACATTTTTTCGATCCAGACCAAGTAACTTAGCACGAATGATGAGCTGTATCTCTTTGACCAAAATAGCTGCCGATTTTGCATTGCTAGTGTGAAGTCTTGAATTTCTCTCTTTCCAAATGAAGTAAATAGCGGCTTGGAAAATCAGTTTATAGATTACATTGAGCCTGGCATTAGACGTAGGAGATCTAACCCATGGCACAATATCATCAAAAAGAGACGGGGGAGAGAGATTATGATGCACGAAGAAAGCAGTCCACACTTCCTTGCTAAAAACACAGTCAAAGAAAAGGTGTTGTTTCGATTCCATAGCTGAGGAACAAAGGAGACACTGACCCGGCACACTTAGACCCCAACTCCTAAGTCGATCCCTTGTTGTTAGTCTATCCCGAAGAATCACCCAGAGAATAAATGTGTGCTTAGGAATTCTTTGGCTAAACCAAACAGACTTAAACCACGGAACTTGAACTGTTGAACGAGGATGCAGGCTGGCCCAAGTTTTAGAAGATGAGAAAAATCCTGGCGTATCATTATGTGAGTTACGCCACAAAAAATAATCTGAATCTGTTGGAGAAAGTTCTGGTGGAGTTGGTGGTAAACAAGCCCGCAAAAGAAGTAAAAGTGGATGTCTTCCACGAGGCAAAAGCCAAGAGCCATTTGAAATGGCCTGAGAGACAGAATTTGTTGAAGGAATTCCAGTAACCATGGGACCATTTACACCTGTTAAATCAATTAAAGGGCCAAGACCAGTCCAATCATCATGCCAGAACAATGCTAAAGAACCTGATTGCACATGACAAGAAATGTGAGGTCTAGCTAGAGAGCGTAGCTTGACCAACCTCTTCCAAATCCAGCTTCCTGAATTCTGAAAATCTGTATCCCAGAATAGTCTTCCTCTAATTATGACCTTGTGAATCCATGAAACCCAAAGAGAACCTCCACCAGCAAACAATAACCATATCAACTTTAGACCAAACACAACATTAGAATCTTGCAGCTTTCGAAGACCCAAGCCTCCTTCTCTCTTTGGAGTGCAGACTGAATCCCAAGAAACTTTGGCACCTCTAGCAGAGTTAGGAGCACCTGTCCACAAAAAAGCACTGCAGATTTGCTCAAGTTTATCCAAGCAACCTTTGGGAAGTGGAAAAACCGCAGCCCAAAAATTGATGATGCTGTACAAAACTGATTGTATTAACTGGAGTCTTCCAGCAAAAGATAGATGCCTGACTTTCCATGAGAAAATTCTAGCTTTGATCCTGTCAATAAGAGGCTGATAATCAAGCGGTTTCAGTTTGTGTGGTAATAGAGGTAGACCGAGATACCTTACTGGAAAGAAAATGGAGAGTTTGATAGTAGAGATTGCCAAAACCATTTGGTGGATACTAGTTATTGGAGTGTTAGGTTTAGGGATTCAGGTGTACGGTAAAGCGATGGCCGAGCAATGGAGGGTGCGGAGGAAGCTGACGATGCAGGGCGTGAAAGGTCCATCGCCGTCGCTTTTTCGTGGAAACGTGCCGGAGATGCAAAAAATCCAATCACAAACGGTGATTAACTCTAAACACTACTCTGGCCATAATATCATCGCCCATGACTACACTTCTTCTCTCTTTCCTTATCTCGACCTTTGGCGAAAACAATACGGTATGCTCTCTAGTCTCATAATTTCAACAATTTCTAGGAATCCGAAATCTACATATAATTTTGGTATGTGAGGAGTTTTTTTTTATTTCTTCTTGTTAACTAAGTAGATAGGCATATCTGATTTTGAAGAATGATAACATACGAGGCGGATGAGTCCGTTTTGGTCGTTTTGAATTAGACGATTCCATATTTTGGAGGATGATAGCAGATAAAACAAGCTCATGTCTCTTCATAAAATCTTGTAAATCTTGTAAATCTTGTAAATCTTGTAAATAGATAGTGATTGAAAGGGCCATATATATTAGCCACAATTTTTACATGCATACGTGAATCTTTATTCATACATTTGTTCATACTGATTGACAGCTAAGGCTTATATAATAATATATGTGTGTATTATGTGTATGTAACGTATGCATGGATTGACATGACAACTAACTCCGCAGAATTTAAATATTATCAAACGCTGTCTTATCGATTAGTTTATATAGCCAATAAGGTCTTGTACGATCGGGTCTACTTGATCAAAAAGTTAGCAGTTCTATTATTTTGATTCCCTTTTTTCTAGTAATAATAGTAAGATAAAAATATTAAAAATACCAAAGTAGTTGTCGCTTCGCTAGCACGCGTGGAGCGGTAATAGTTAATCATCAGTCTTTTGTTTTCTTTTGTACAAAGTATATCATCAGTTATGTTGATTAAGATTAAGAGGAACTAAATTTTGATTCTCACCGCTTTCTAAGTTGGTTTTGAGCATTTATTTTATCTGAGTAATTTATTGGAATAAAAATTTGATGTTTAGGGAGGGTGTACATGTACTCGACGGGGGTGAAGCAACACTTGTACATGAACCACCCGGAGTTGGTGAAAGAACTTAACCAAGCCAACACTCTTAACCTTGGTAAAGTCTCTTACGTCATCAAGCGCCTTAAATCCATACTTGGCCGTGGTGTCATCACCTCTAATGGGCCTCATTGGGCTCATCAACGTCGTATCATCGCCCCCGAGTTCTTCCTCGACAAAGTCAAGGGAATGGTGGGATTGGTGGTGGAATCGGCGATGCCAATGCTCAGAAAATGGGAAGAGATGGTCAAAAGTGGAAAAGGAGAAATTGTGTGTGACATAAGAGTGGACGAAGACCTAAGAGCTGTCTCTGCTGATGTCATCTCTAGAGCTTGCTTTGGGAGCTCTTTCTCCAAAGGAAAAGAGATCTTCTCTAAGCTTAGATGTCTTCAAAAGGCCATCACTCACAACAACATCCTCTTCAGCCTCAATGGCTTCACGTAAGTGGAATTCAAAATCATTTCTGTCTATGTGTATTAGTTAAGGGAATGTAATGTTGATAAATATATATTATGGTTGCAAGTGATGTTTTGTTCGGTACCAAGAAGCATGGGAACGGTAAGATTGATGAGTTGGAGAGGCATGTTGAGTCTTTGATATGGGAAACCGTTAAGGAGAGGGAAAGAGAATGTGTGGGAGATCACAAGAAGGATCTAATGCAGTTGATACTAGAAGGGGCTATGAGTAGTTGTGATGGTAGCTTGAAGGACAAGACACAATCTTACAAAAGTTTCGTGGTGGACAATTGCAAGAGCATATACTTTGCCGGCCATGAGACCAGCGCGGTTGCTGTCTCTTGGTGTCTTATGCTCCTCGCTCTCAACACTTCCTGGCAAACTCGGATCCGCGATGAAGTCTTTCGTTTCTGCAAGAATGGTATTCCTGACGCTGACTCTCTTCCCAACCTCAAAACGGTAATTTTACAACCTTGCCTATCAATAAATATTTCTTGAACTCCAAGTATGTCAATTTTCAGAAACCTAACATCACTATATATATAGGTGACAATGGTTATCCAAGAAACGTTGAGGCTATACCCACCAGCGGCATTCGTGTCAAGAGAAGCCCTTGCGGACACAAAACTCGGAAGCCTCGTGGTGCCAAAAGGAGTGTACATCTGGACGTTGATCCCTACATTGCACAGAGACCCTGAGATATGGGGAGCTGACGCGAATGAATTCAAGCCAGAAAGATTTAGCGAAGGAGTCTCTAAAGCCTGCAAACACCCTCAGTCCTTCGTCCCTTTTGGCTTAGGGACAAGGTTGTGTTTAGGGAAAAACTTTGGGATGATGGAGCTCAAGGTTCTCGTGTCACTTCTTGTGTCAAGGTTTAGTTTTACCCTCTCTCCCACATATCAACACTCTCCAGTGTTCAGAATGCTTGTAGAGCCTCAGCATGGTGTTATCATTAGAGTTCTAAGACAATAATATCTTATAGCTCATCATAATATCGTATAACACTATAGACTCTACTAGTGTATTATATTATCTGATATCTTTTTTTTCGCAAATAAAGGTTTACCAATATTTATCGAAAGAAAATAATGATGAGCACTTGTGAAAAAATACTATCATAGTAACTAGCATGTAACAAAGACAAATAAGTAAAATTGACAAATCGTTGTAATTTCTTTTCCAACAATCAAACATATTGATATCAATATATACGAGTTAACAAGTATAAACATTTCAAAACAAACGTTATTCGATAATACAAGAAATTGAAATAATTTCGATGAGGAATATAATCTAGGTATCCGTACATTAAACTCACATATCATTTTTGTAATTTACTAGTAATGGTACAAAATATAAACTGTGTACAATTATAGTGTTTTATGGGTGTTTTTTACTCCTTCCTCAATAATTGTAGTGATGAGTTCCTATGTGTTAACACTTAATATATAGATTATAGTGTGTATTTTTTAGTACACATTGAAAAAAAAAAAAAATGTGTTCGCTTTACACTATTAGAGATTTCGAGTGAATAACTTGGATTTACATAAATCCTACAGTATGTGTTAATATATAGTAGTTATGTTTCTTGAATCTACTTAGATTATAGTGTTTTTTTTAACTACATAATACTACATATTATTTTTATTTAAATGTTACATGTGTTCGCTTTACACTATTGAAAGATTTCGAGTGATTGGATTTGCTTAAATCATATTTGATTGATGAATGTTTGATTTACACTATAATGTTGTTTTTTGAAAACGGAGATGATTCTATAGCTTTGTTTGGGTCGTGTTTTTCAAATATAATAAGCCCAAAAATAATTTGGACATGCTAAAACTATATGGACCGGGCGTCCCTAGATTGTTCCCTACTGTGATATACTTATTTGTTCAAAGTAGAAATGATTTAATAAAAGGCTGACTGTATTAGGCCGGGTTTCAACTCGTGTACCTTGTACTTTTAGACTCTACATATTTCTCTCTAAACAACATTTGTTCTTTTCAATTGCACCTAGATTAATTGATTTCTATTTAATTAATCAAAATAAATTAAGCTCATAAAAATCAACTTTTTGCGTTTTAAAATCGATAATTCGCGATTACTGTACCAAATCGAATTGATTCTACTTCGTTGTTTGCTTTATCAAGAAAATCGAGAGCAAGCAATTGGAGAAGAAGAAGAAGAAATTAAATCGAGAAAACAGAACTCGATTTTCTTGCTCTCAAGGAAGAAGAAGAAGAGAATAGGAGAAGAAGAACGAACAAACCCTAATTTTTGTTTTTCCCCAATTCGATTTGGTTTTATTAGATAGCATAACGAATATAAAAAAAATTGTCGAATCTGGTATTTTTAGTCAGATTAAGGCAATCGTGCTACAGTAATCGCGAATTATCGATTTTAAAACGCAAAAAGTTGATTTTTATGAGCTTAATTTATTTTGGTTAATTACATAGAACTCAATTAATTTATGTGAAATTGAAAAGAACAAATGTTGTTTAGGGAGAAATATGTAGAGCATAAAAGTACAAGGGTACACAAGTTGAAACCCTATATGGCCGCCCTTTAATAAAATAAGAATTTGTACTTATATGTTCAAAAGGAATCTGGTTTGACTATATATGGGTCAAGAAGAGAAGAGTAAAGCATATATAAAACACAAAAGTAAAAAAAAAAAAATCTTGAATAGACAAAAGAGTGAAAATGGAGAGTTTGGCTGTTCCTTCGGTAAATGCAATCTGGTTCATAGTTATTGTCGGAATCGTCAGCGTATGTTATCATGTGTATGGAAGAGCGGTAGTGGAGCTGTGGAGGATGCGGAGGAGTCTAAAGATGCAAGGCGTGAAAGGTCCTCCACCGTCGATCTTTAACGGCAATGTGTCGGAGATGCAACGAATCCAGTCGGAGGCTAAACACTGTTCCGGCGGTAACATCATTTCTCATGACTATTCCTCTTCTCTCTTTCCTCATTTTGCTCACTGGCGAAAACAATACGGTTTGTTTTTTTTTTCTCGAATCTCGTATCTCGTATCTCGTAAACTTTGTTTTATACAAATACATAGTATCTAGATAGTCTTTGGTAAAAGGATAGTTTTACCACTTTGCATTTGGGTCTATTGAACATTTTTTTTGTAACATTGTCAAAAACAAATAATTCAACAATTGGTGAAAAATAAAAAAATGTCGGGATTAAAATTTGCAAGAACTATTTCTAACATGTTTCCATTAAAATAACTTATGTTGTTAGAACAAGAATCAGTGGTTTTTAATAGTTTCGTCCATTCCAATGAAAAGGCATACACAAAAAGACAGCTTTGCACGTTTTTTCTCAGTTAACGTTACAGGAAGAAAATCCATAACCAGATAGAAATAAATACCCCATAAAAGACACCAGATAGAATCCAAAAAAAGAATTACGTCTTTGCAATATCTAAATAAATTAGAGAAATCTGTAAAAAAAAAAAAAGAAATAAGAGAAATACACGTACATACTTAGTTTATTTAATTTATAATAACCCAAAAAAAATGATTGTGATTTGGGTAGCTAAAGCTGAACTAAGTTTAATACTATTGGTTTGGGTTATTAGTTAATAATTATTTATTTATCTTTATTTCTGTGTAATTTTTTGTTTTTATATACAAAACGGTAATGAAGGGAGGATTTACACATACTCAACGGGGTTAAAACAACACCTTTACATAAACGACCCGGAAATGGTGAAGGAGCTTAGCCAAACCAATACACTTAACCTTGGAAGAATCACTCACGTCACCAAACGCCTTAATCCCATTCTTGGCAGTGGCATCATCACCTCTAACGGGTCTCATTGGGCTCATCAACGACGTATCATTGCCCATGAGTTTACCCATGACAAAATCAAGGTTTTAGTCTTATGTCTTTTAGATTTAGCACCATATATATAGCCGGATTGTTAGTTTTGTCTTCATCGATTGATTATTGGAAATGTGAAGGGAATGGTTGGTTTAATGGCGGAATCGGCTATGCCAATGTTGAACAAATGGGAAGAGATGGTGAAAAGAGGAGGAGAAATGGGGTGTGACATAAGAGTAGACGAAGACCTTAAGGATGTCTCGGCTGATGTTATCGCTAGGGCTTGCTTTGGGAGCTCTTTTTCAAAAGGCAAAGCAATATTCTCTATGATTAGAGATCTTTTAACGGCCATTACTAAACAGAGCGTCCTCTTCAGATTCAATGGCTTCACGTAAGTCGTCACGGTATCGTTAAAACGTTTTATTCTTCTTCATTCCATGCAAAACATATAATTAATTAAGTATATATATATGGTGGCAAGTGATATGGTGTTTGGGAGTAAGAAGCAAGGTGATGTAAATATTGATGCGCTTAAGAGGGAACTGGAATCTTCGATATGGGAAACGGTGAAGGAGAGGGAGACTGAATGTGTCGAACCTCACAAGAAGGATCTAATGCAGTTGATACTCGAGGGAGCAATGCGTAGCTGCGATGGTAACTTGTGGGACAAGTCAGCTTATAGACGTTTTGTGGTGGACAATTGCAAGAGCATCTATTTTGCTGGCCATGACTCAACGGCAGTCTCCGTGTCTTGGTGCCTTATGCTCCTTGCTCTCAATCCTAGTTGGCAGATTCGAATTCGTGATGAAATCTTGAGTTCTTGCAAGAATGGCATTCCCGACGCAGAATCCATTCACAACCTTAAAACGGTAATCTCTTATATACGAATATTACATTGAGAAATAAGTTGTGACATAATAGACTATGTACAAGAAACGTAACAATATTTTTTTTTTTTTGTATATATAAATAAAAAATAGGTGACAATGGTAATACAAGAAACAATGAGACTATATCCACCAGCACCAATCGTGGGAAGAGAAGCATTCACAGAGATAAGACTCGGAGACCTTGTAGTACCAAAAGGAATGTGCATCTGGACACTCATTTCTGCTTTACACCGAGACCCCGAGATCTGGGGACCAGACGCAAACGACTTCAAGCCAGAGAGGTTCAGTGAAGGGATCTCTAAAGCTTGCAAATACCCTCAGTCATACATCCCATTTGGCCTCGGACCAAGAATATGCTTAGGCAAAAACTTTGCTATGATGGAAGTCAAAGTGCTCGTTTCACTTATTGTCTCTAAGTTTAGTTTTACTCTGTCTCCGACTTATCAACACTCTCCAGGCCATAAACTCCTAGTAGAGCCTCAACATGGTGTTGTGATTAGGGTTGTTTGACAATGAGATGTATCATTATGTGATGAGTAGATCTTTAATTTCTTTTACTCTCTCTTTTGTAACTGAAACTATAAAAATGCGGGAATTTGGAATCTACACTTAATTGGTCTACACACTTATTTTTTCTTGGGAAACAAGTAATTGCTCTCTTCTTCTCGTAGACTATGCTCACATCGCGACTTTGGCGTGGCTAGAGTAGCTTCAAAGACTCAGAAGCGTCGCGTCGGGATCAATCGGCTTTCCCTTTAAGTGGCTCGACCATAAACACGCTTTTAGTCAATATTTGAGACTTGAGTACCAATTTAGTCGTAAAAAATATTACCAAAGGTTTAAGATTTGAATCAAATTTAAGTACGAATTAACAAATAAATAAATAAAAATAAGGTTAGCTAGCTCCACTGGATAATGCCAAAAGTTAAAAAAGATAAAGTGTGATTTATTAATTTACTGTGGTATAGTAGTAAATAAGAAGCAACAAAAAACAAAAAAAAAAGGTGACTTTCTCTATTTTTCTTCAAGGGGTCTTCTAGTCAAAGTCTAAGGCTGTCAACAATAACAAACAAAATACAGTACAAGTCTGTCACAACGGCAAAGTGAAGAAGACGACACCACACCAGAGAGAGAAGCGAGAGAGAGAGAGAAGAGAAGAGAAGCGAGTGAAACTCTCTGAATATGGACGCGTTTCCTGCAGAGAACCAAGTGATCGGTGGCAACGACGAAGCTTTTCCGACGACGGGAGACGAAACTGATGACAAAGACGACGACGGAGTCGATTTGTGCCGGATTTGCCGATCGCCGGAGCTACCAGACAACCCTTTGAGGTATCTATGTGCGTGTAGAGGCTCCATCAAGTATGTTCATCAGCAATGTCTCCTTCTCTGGCTCACCGGCCGTGGACACAAGCACTGCGAGGTGACTCAAACTTCGTTTTCTTGCTTTAGGGTTTCAGTGTTCAATAACGTTTAAAATCGATTTCGATTTTCTTGACCTTGATTTTTATGAATCTGTACGGATGTTGTTAGGTTTGTGGGCGTAGCTACTCATTTGTCCCTGTTTACTCTGAGAACGCACCAAAGAGGCTCTCATGGCATGAGTTTCTCATCAGAGGACTGTTTCTCAGAGCATTACGCGTCGTTTCTTGGGTTTTTGTGTTTCTCTTCAACGCCTATTGCTATTCTTTGCATCCTTGGGGGAGAGACGCTGCGATTGAAACCCAGAGATTTTTCCCTGTGTCAGATATAGTTGCTTCTCTCTGGGCTAGCAAGAACTACAATGGTTTCATCGCTTTTAGTTTGACAAAAATGGTACTTGTCAAGTTTATGGTTGAAGTTGTCCATGGGCGGCGTCACGTCGTAGTGAATGAACATGGAGCTGTAGGTCTTGTTTTGCTTAAATATTTGTTGATTGTGTGTGACTGGTGGCATGACCTTCTCGGACGTGTTCCAATCTTCCACGGTCTCATGGTTGAACCTCATGGAGGAGCGTTTCTTTTTGGAAACGCACAGCTTCATGAGTTCGGAGCAATCAGAACGTTTCTCTTCTTTCTTGATGACAACTCATTTGCTGTAAGTCCCCAATTTCTCGTTTTACGGGTTTCAAATATCCGGATTTTGAAATGTTATACTACGTGAAACATGTTAACAGTATTTGTTTTTCCTTTGTTTTAAACTCTGTCCAGGTTCTTACCGTCAGCTTATCTGTCTCATTCTTCTTTGTTCTTCTTCCATTGTTCATGGGGAAACTTGTCTTTGCGCTCCTACCTACGGAGGTAGCTACGCAGCTTCTTTCAGGATACTCACTTAGCCAGGAACCTGTCATTGTTGGATATATGAGTATTCTCTCGCTTTCTTTAGCTTATCTTGGAAGTTGTGTTACTCTGAGTCGAGACTCCATTAAAGCCATTGCCAGAAACGTATTATTGTGGATCCTCTTCGTAGCATTGGCACCCCCATTCTTGCTGTGGATATTTTCGGTCAAATTATGGAAAAATCTATATGTAGTTAAGGATGGTTTCATCTTTTGTTTGAAATTTGGTGTTTTACCTTTAGCACTTGGCTGCTGGTTAGATTTTTGCACCCTCCCTATAATCGGAACGCCAATTTCCCGGAGGCTTGAGATGATTTCAAACTATCCCATAGTCATGATCGTACATTGGTTCTTCGGACAAATTTGCTTGCTATTGGCTCTCAATTCCATGGAGCTTATCCAGAGGGTAAAACATTTATTTTGTTTTATCATTAGCACGACATGACCATATTTTCATTAGACTTGCTGCATTTTTTTTTTTTTTTGACAGATCTTTCACAAACGACCCTTTTGGTTTCTTCTAGATGTTACTGATCCCAACTACAAGGTCACTAAACTACACATTGGCCAATTTCTATTTGCGTTGGCTTTCCACGGGTCAATGATGGTGACTGTGATTCACTTACCAATAATGACCATCTCCCTCGTCAGCCCCTCATTTTTCCCACTCCAATTCTGGTAATTAAGCTCCTCTATCTTACCTTGTATCATTTGTAGTTTCATGCTGTTTGATATTTTTCTAATCTAACAAAAAACAAACGCCTTGAATATGATGCAGGATCTATGACGAAAGGGTTATGTTTGGCTCAATGGCTGCTTATTCGTTCTTAATGAGTCTGGGATCCCCCGAGTGGTTAGCCGAGCTTATTAAACAGGCTGTAGAACCCATAGTTCGCAAGTGGATAATCACTGTCAGTTCTTGGCTTGAGTTGAGCGAGTTCTTGCTTGAAAACCATGCAGATCAGAATGTGAGACCATTTCAGAACCTTGATGAATGGTCTCTAGTGTATATACTAGCTGAGGGCTCTGTAGTCAGGTTATACGGATCTCAGAGTGATACCACTTTTGAAGAGGATATTGGCGACGATAGGTAAGAGATAGCTTGAGTTTTGACTTTTGAATAAAAACTTATTCATGTATAAAATTTTGAATCCTGATATGTTGAAGTTGCAGGATTATACTAAAGATCGGACTGATGTTTGTTCTAGCTGCTTTGAGCATGTTTCTCATTGGCACAATCTCCATGGTTTTGCCACTTCTGATAGGAAGGGTGTTCTTCCACTCTTTCTCTTTCATCATACCTTCCGGACTCAAACACGATGGTATGTAACTTTCATCATCTTGCTTCATAACTTTTCTACTTATGGTTTCATTGCAAATGACGGTTTTATTTTTAAGCTTCTAATCTTAAAGTGTGACATTTCAAATTTTATCATTATAGATCTGTGTGGTTTCTGGATTGGATGTTATACCCTGCGAGAAACCTACAAGGGAACTTGCTTCGTATATTATCATATCATGACTGGAAGAACTGATTTGCTTCTCAACCACTTTGTCTTCTCGATACGGAATACTTTACTGTTCTCCATCTGGGTAAGCAAACTCAAAACTTCAGGTCCCATTCTTCCAACTTAAGTGAAAAAATGCCTGAAACTTTTCTCTTTTGCTGCGGAAATGTTTGAATAACTTGCAAAATCCAATAAACAGATCTCTGGCATACCAGCAATGGTTGGTCGCCTTATCAACCTTATGATCATCATCCCATTACAAGTGCCGCTAAACGAATCACCGGTTTAATCATCGCTCCAAGAATGGTTGATTGGATTATTCGTCCTTAACATCTGGACCTATCTGGTAAGAAATTCCATCTCAAGTGTCTTTCTAAAATAAAAAACTTGCTTTCTTGGGCAACAAGTCATCTCTTTCTTTCTTTCTTTCTCGCAGACTATGTTTACGCGTATCACCTGTTTCGCAACAGTGGCTTGGCGGGAGAAATTAGTGAGACTCAGAAATGTCCGAATCAACTGTCTTCCCACTTCGTGGCTGCTTCTAGATATCATTTATACCATCATGTTCACTCTTATAGCCACTCTCGTCTTTCCTTTCTTGGTGGCCTACTCTCTATTCCCATGTCTTGGATTTTCTGGTGAAGTCAACATAGCCGTGCAGAGGTTCATATGGCCGGTGCTATTAGCCATCATCATCTTAGGGTTCGTAGCCAAGCTCATCCTTGATCTCTTCGTTTATATTCACCCGAGTGGAATACAATGATCGATATCTGGTGGGAGACAGAGTGGCTGATTTCAGTGAAGATCTTAAGTAAGGGATCAACTCAGGACGGATATTGCATAGAAACTTTTCTCAGATTTCTTTTTTTTCAATCTTTTAATCTCTTGAATCGTGTTTAAAGGTCATCCATCTTTAGCAATGATCAGGTTAAAAAAAACTCAGTTTGATTTTAGGATTACAAAACTCAGTCAACGATCTTTGAAACATATTTTGACGAGTTTTTTTTTATGAATTGTGTCTTGGGGCAACATAAGTTGCATTGATATATTAATGGATCTTGTACTAGTGAAGGTTGCTTGTTATAAGGTCGATTCGTATCAATATGTGGTCTGATTTTGTTTTAGGCTCGACTACACAATGTATTTACAACAGAGGTAGTTCTCCAGATTCCAGAATAAATGTAGAACTTGAAACTGGAATTGGAGTACTCTAGTTTGGTGCTAATGAGGAATGGAGCTTTAGAATCTAACAATAAAAACTTGATTGTAAGTAAAATTCTACATTTTATGGTGCTCATTGCTAATTCTGCAGACACACTTGCCTCACCTCTGTTTTTGCTTTTTCTCAACATGAGCTCTTAAAGAAAGAATGGTCAAGAGGTTCTTCGTCAGCTGTGACACGCTTGGACGAATTATATTTTTCAGCAAACCATACAACAGATCTGCAAATCCAGATCATGTGTTATCTAAATGTTTTGATACCATTATCCTGTAAGATATTGTGAGAAAGTTTCTACTTCAGATTATATGGCATATCAAACGAAACATATCACTAGACACAAACAAAGAAGAATCTATGGACGCTTAACCTTGAGACGATCAAGTCTTTTTTTACATCCATAATACTATCTCTAGAGTTGGCTCCTACATTCCAATTCAGCCTGTTTCCCTCTCCTGTAATGCAACAAGCGCTGAGCATTTAATTATATATATTTGTATGAAGAAGTTTTGTGTATCCAAAAGTTTAAACAGAAAAAGTGACCTGGCTTTACGGGTCATATGGTCAGGCAAAGGTCCCAATGCCCTCTCCATCATAGTCGATGTTCATGGTTATCATGCGTCTGAAATAGAGCCTCACCCTACTAGTATACAGTATTAAAAATAGTTGAAAATAGTAGTAAGCAAAACAACTCAAAATGCAGAGATATTTAGAGTTAATATAACAAGATAAGGAGAAAAACTATACCGTGCATGTCAAATAGTATACAACCTACACTCCATAAGTCACATTTGTAAAAGTCTAAAAAAAAGCCCTACATAATTTCTAAAAAAAAAGGGAAACTAGTTAAAACATCAAGCCCCCCTCCTCAAAAGTCTAAAAAACCTATATAGTTTCCAAAAGAAATATATAACTAAATATTTTTCTTTGCATAAGGCCCCAAAGAAAGTATATTGTTTTTTGGGAATTTGGCAAAAATAACATAAAAAAAATCAATATTTAACTAAGTAACTATTCTAATCATTTATGGGTTTGAATGGTAACTATGGTCAGGACGGCCAAATCCGTCTGCGGTCTGTACCACTCTACTTTTGGGGCGGACTACAGACCGATGCGGACAAACTCTATTTATATGTAAAAGCGGTCCGCAGTTGGTCCGCAGCGGTTTTATTTCTGCTTTATTTGGACCGCACCACTGCGGATTACATTTGTTGAATGGTAAATAAAAAGCGGTCCAGTTCGCAGATGGATTTGTCCGCCCAAACCGCTGCAACCATTCACACTCTATATATTATATACCATGTATTATGTATAATAATGACAAATTTGTCCTCTATGCCATGAGAATATATAGACATCCTTCTCCCTCGCTCCTCTCTATACACACGTCACCTACATCACATACTCACATGTGTTTTTTTTTCTTTATTTTATTATCTTTTTAGGGAATTTGGCAGCAATGACGCAAAAAAAACTATATTTAACTTAATAGCTACTATGACCACAGGAAGATGATATTCCCTATATTTTCTATATTATTTACCTTTATAGCTTTCGTGCATGACCAACAATTGCCTACCTGTCCCTATCTGAAGTCGAAAGGTTGCTATCCCCACAACACACTTTACAATCCCGCCCAACAAAAAAACATAACTGCTAGGTTACGAAGAAAAATAGATTAATCATCTTCTCTGACTCTTCCTCTCACCGGCGATTACAAGCTATATTCTCCGATACGATCTCATCCAGTAAGGAGAACAAAGCGAATTAGGGGGTTTCTATAATACAATCGGCAATCATTTAACTGGTTTGGGTGTTTGTTGTCGTCTACAAGTCGCTTCCAGGGATTCATGTTCGAATTAGAGTCAGTATTTCTGGGTTTCTCGATCTACAAATTCTTCTTCTTCACCCCCGCTAATCTTAGCCAATTATAGGTCTACTTAGCCGCTTATTATTACTCTACGTTGTTAGCTCGGCTGCTATAAATGGTGTGGATGCGGTGATAGTGTCCCATAGAAATTAACGGCAGATGAATTTTTGCGACATAGTTGAATTTTATGATTTGTATTGCCTAGTTAACATGTAGACAATTTTTAGACAGGAGTGAATATTGAACTTATTTCTGTTTTTAGATTTGTGAGAACATCTGATAACAAAATCATATCTATTTAACTGGTATTGGCAAGGCTCACAACACAGTTAGCCACTCTTGCCTGGATGGATTTGTTTACGCACCAACTAACCCTAGGTTGACTGTTTTCCAGGGGCTGACCGAAATGGAAGAATGTCGCCTGCCTCAGCGTCTGTTCTGCAGTGGTTTTGAGCCGGCTGGAAGAAACCGCGTAAACAACTACTTCAATTTGCGGTGGATTGAAAACATAAAAAAGGCATTAGACGCTGATCATCTAGAACAGCTGGCTTCTTCACAGTTTGGTCGTTTACTTGGAATGGGCAAGCACACTTTCTATGTCATGTTTGTGCATTACCTCTTGTCAAGGCAGCTTGTTACGAAGAGAAAGTATGAATTGTGGTGGGTGTTGGCGGGGAAACCAATAAGGTATGCAATTGAAGATTTCTCACTTGTAACGGGTTTGAAATGTTCGAAGGATGGATTCAAGTTGGACAAAAGGAAAGGAAAAGTTGTGAAGAAAGGATGCAGTTCTGCTTCACCAATGTGGAAATCTTTGTTTGGCAGCGAGCCTAAACCAACTGTCACATGGATTTTGCAGAAACTGCTGCTGGGGAAGAAATACAAAGATGCGGATACTCGCTTCCGACTTGCTCTGCTGCTGCTGGTAGATGGTATCTTATGTCCTACGTGTGGGAATACCAACATAAGTCCAATACATGTTGAAACGGTTGGGGATACCGACACGTTCCTGAAGTATCCTTGGGGTCGAGACTCGTTCTTGAAAACTGTTATGAGTGCAAAAGCGAGGACCGTCAAACAGTTAGCGAAAGACACATGTGCAATTCAAGGGTTCTCACACGCACTAGTTCTAGTTAAAGTTGCGAGTTGTCCATCGATCATTCAAGGACCTCCTGTTGGAATTAACGTTCACGACCCAACCACTACAATCGAAGATATTGTGCAGACTGTTGTTGAGAGGAGTTTAACTATCAACGTCCAATCGGCCCGTCTACTTGACCAAACAGGCCAGGTTAGATCCTTCTATGTACCTAACAACACCTCTCAACCTCTGTTTTAATATATCTAACCAAAGCATCTCTTTTCGTAGGCGTCCGTTTGTTCGATGCTGAGTAACTCTATGTCAGACAATGTTGGCCTCTCTTTCTCTGACGAAGAGGATGATGAAGAAGTTTCCTGTCTTGTGGAACTTGTATTAGATGATCATCCATTCGAACACAACAGCTGGAGTGGTGGTGTAGATGTTGCTGCTGTCATTGATGTTGGAGATGAGTCAGCATCAAAAGATGATGATAGCGATGGAGACAATGTCTGCACAGTTGAAGTGCCAAGCAAAGAGGCTGGCATCAAAACTAAAGGGTGCACCGAGCTTTGTAGATGTCATTCTGGTGATGTGGCTAAACTGATCGAGGTTGCAGCAGGCGCGTTTGAAGCACGCATTCTGCGGCTACATGAGGCAAACAATGTAGAACTGAAGACATACATTGCTGCTGAAATATCAAAGCTTGAGAAAAGGTTCCCCTCCATCAGCAAAGAAAGGACCGAATGGGCACCTAGTGCAGCTAATTTATCAGGTGGAGCGGGTGAGGAGAAAAATATAAGTATATTGACACCAAAATGTTGTTGTTGTCTTCAATGCTCTAGTTTTCATTGAATCCTGTCTATGTACTTATGAAATACACTTATGGTCTAAGTTACTAGTGTGAAGTGTAAATGTACGTGTATAGGAAACTACCTAACCAATAGGCGGTTCAAGCTACGTGAATGCTACAGAGAATGGGTCACGATATGTATGTTTCCTAACACTTAGCAACATCATCGTTTTCGCGTATATACCGATAGAGTTCTAATCTCATTAGCCATTTTGTCTCAGGCTGAAAACGAAAGTGAGGATCAGTCCACACCTCCGAAGGTGCCTGCAACCACCATCTCCGACGTTGAACCTCCCACATTCTCCATAAGACTAACTCAACTAGAGAACGAATTACGGTTGCCTGCTTCCAATGTAAGCACCTAACTTTGTGTAGGTGGTTTTTTTAGTTTCACTCACCGTTAATTACAGTGGTAATCTGGGCCAACGTCATGTAGGAACCTAGTACAACGAAGTCCTGCGACGCAGTGGAAAGAAATGCTCCAATCTTCATTGTTGATCTAACGCAGGAAGGCTTCACAGTTGGTCGCAGAAGGTCGGCGAGGAAGGGTAAAAATGCTGTTAAAAATTTGAGACGACCAACCCGGATAGGATTGCATTCCCGTAGTAGTGTTCCCATTGCCCCTGTCGGGGAGACGAAGCCTAAAAATCATGAAAGTGACTCCCCTGAAGTACCAGCCTACAGTAAAAAAAATGGCAGGAAACGGACGAGGAGTTCACAACAGTCATCAAATGATATGCCTTCAAAGGTATCGAAGTTGTCATCACCCATGCTTTTAGTAGGTGGTTTTGATGCTTTCACCCCACCGAATGAGCAAAAGGATCAGGGATTTTTAAAAATAATGGAGAGGGCCAGGTAAAACATCAGTGTGTTTTCCGTGAATTGCCATTTGAAGGTGTCTTCTTCTCTGAGATATCTTGGTTTAAACTCCCACAGGTCATATGAACTATCGTGTGGGATATTGGTGAACAACACCGAGTTTCTTAACATATATGACTCCTCGGCGTTCCTTGATGAGTTGGTGAGTAATTTGCTCTATCATATTTGACAATATAGTTGGTTTCTTCCCTATCTGACGTTTTAACAAAGTCCTCATCGTTTGACAAACAGGGAGCAGATTTGTTGATTAGGTTCATCCAATCCCTTCGCGATGTTTCTCCTAATCAGCATTGTGATTTTTTACCAGCTTCGTTTCTGTCTACGCTATACCGGCAGTACAGTCGTTTTGTAATAGCGCCAAACAAAGTAAACTTTAGCTTCTCAAGCTACTCGGCAGAACCTTTCTTAATGCGGCCTAAATGGCTTAAGGATGTGGATATCCTATACAGCCCCATGCAGATAGAGCGACAACATTGGATAGGTCTGGTTATTGATTTGAAAGCATGGCAGGTTCTAGTCCTCAACTGCAATAGATCTTGTTTGAGTGACCAGCAAATCAATACCTATGTGGAACACATTGCTGTCATGCTCCCTTATCTAATCCGGAAATTTGTGGTGAATGCGGAGGCATCAAATTTAGGACTGGATCGCATGGCTGTTCTACGGCCTTCATTACCATTCCAGTGTTCCTCCAAGGGTAATGCTATTTTCCAAGCCCCACAATCTTGCAAAGTATTACTTTGTGCACACTTACCATAACAACGGTTTGTTTTTTTTTCCAGCGTTAGTTGGGATTGCATTGTTGCTTCTACTCGAGCTGCACATTGTATCTTCCCTAGCCACCTACTACAGGCAACTTGATGTCGAGAAGGTTCAAATAGCTGCGAAGCAATATGCTCTTGGCGCCTTTGAAGCTTTTTCGCCATCGCTTGTACACCTTTAGTAAATTACGCGTTTAAACCACGCATTGTTGTTTTCCTCTATGGTTGAACTAAAATTGATTTGTTGAAATTGTCGGAGTATTTACAATTGATATACTTGGTTGCAGACGATGTACCTCTTACATCATTGGTGTCCTTTTTTAGGTCCACTTGTAATGTTTCTATTTTCCAACTTCTAATTTCTATTCTATTTACATTAATTCCATTCCTTTTAGTTGTCCTTCTACCATTTGTATTTGGCACTAACAAAGGGGATGTGTTCGATCTGAAAATCCTTCCGTTCATGTGGCTTCTGCGGCCATGTCCTGGTTCATGTACAACATTATCTGTTATCCACATCGTTTTGTTGTAAGGAAACCCTCTCGTCCTTGTTGGATAAGTCAAATGTCACTTCTGTTTGGGTTCGCAAAATGTTATCTAGGGTATAGCTATCAACAGTTGCAACACGCAAATAAGGACCCCTGTACATTATCCACATTGTACCGTTATAAAGAGACCCTCTATTTTTTTTGGTTGCCTCGTTTGTCAACTTTGTTTGGGTTCCCTATTTTTTATCTAGTGTATAGTTACAATCAGACAAAATACGCAATCAATATCGGGCGTACTTTGACTTTGGATGACGATATCACCCAATACATCATATACGATCATTTTAATAGAATTGGCCTATAAGTGGTGTGCTACACAACTCTATTTGAGCCATTATTATATGTCCTTGTAACATGTCTGAACTAGCTAACACAACATGTTTTCCCTGCTTGCCTAGTAACTGAATATGGAACTTGTATTGGTAGATCTTTTTTATCCATATTTGAGCCTTATATAAGGTTCATAATGAAACTTAGATATACAAAAAAATACAGTTCATTAAAACACCCTGGGGATTTCATTTATATTACAAAGGGAACATACATTGGTGTTCTTGGGCATGCCATCACTATCTACACCTTCACAACTTCATAACCACAGACAGTACTATTAAACGTACGTTGGGGTCTATATACTTCATAATACAATGGTATAAACAAGACTTGGATATACCATGATATTATGAGTGAAAAAATAGCCACCAGTCACCGATACAATACTAGGTTGGGGTGCATATAATTCAAAATACTAGGGTATACCCTAGAGTTGGATATACCATGGTATTTTGAGCCAAAAGTAGTCCCAGTCACCGTTACTATATACATTCCCTGCATTACTTTATTCCCTTATATATTTGCCCACTCCAAAACACAGTCCATCAAACACCTTATTCGACCCCCAAGGCTTAACTGAGTTACTTAGATGGCGTTCTTGCAAGAGGCCTTGTTGTGCCCTGTACGATAACAACGTGAGCATCGCCTAGTAGACTTCGGACATGGACGCTGGGAAACAAAGAGAAGAAGCTTACATTAGTGGTGACATAGAAAAATTTTGGCTTCTGAATTAAAACAGAGCCTTCCGTTCTTACCTTGAACTCCCCACGAGATAATATCCTGATTTTTTTAGGCCTTCCTGGTGGACGACGTGTAAAAGGTGGGTTCATGTCACCTTTTGTCCCGGCAGCGGTTCCCACAGTAGAATTCCCCCTACTGATGGAATAGGATAAATCTTCTCATCATAAGCATGCCGTATTGTCTCCTCAAAATAGGCGACGTCAACAAATGTATCAACGGATACACCAAGACGATTGGCTGCGGCGATGACATGCGGACACGGTATGCTTAAACACTGAAACTGGTTACACGAACAAGTTCCCTCAACCAATTTCACAGTAAAACATTCCCCACTCCTTATCTGAACTTGGAACTCAAAGTCGCTAATCGGCCTCACCGCCATTGCCATGGTACTCTCAAAGTTCTCCTCCACAATTTTCCGAACAGTTGGAGCAATCACAGAAGCTGAACTAGCAGCCCTGGTTCTTCTTACAGCAAACCATTCCATCACCGTCGTCCTAATATACTCTAACATGCATATAAATGGATACTCTCTTGCTTCCTTCAGGACTTGGTTCCATGATTCAGCAATGTTGTTGTCCATTATATTGTACCTCTTGCCCGCCGAGTGAACTCTTGTCCAGTGAGAGAAACCTGTAACAAAGTGTAGAGGTGAACCAAAATCAGAATGTGATTAGCTCTATAAGGTAATAGGGACGCCATGTGCCTTTCACTACTCTGTTCACTTACCAACGTCAACTAGATATGCTGCACACCCAGGGTTAACTCTTTGTATTTCCAGAAACTTTTTGTTGAAATCGTCAAGCACAAACGCTCTAGCTGCTGCAGACATCAATCCAGCCAGTGTTTGCGGTTTGTACAGATGACGAACATTTCGCCATAAAATGAACAGTGCAGGTGGAGTGATGCGCCTCAACATAAACCTGATAACAGGGGATATACAATACCGTAATTAGACCCCCATATATATATTGCATCTACCACAATCAGAACTACCAAAAAGGCGATTGTATATCCATTTACCTTCCGCAGGCCTGTATATATGCTCGAGTGTCAATCAGATATGAACACTAACTCAGTGGTGTCCTGAACAAATGTAGAGAGGCGTCGGAAAAACCATTCTCAAGCAGCATCGTTCTCGCTGTCAACAATAGCAAAGGCAAGTGGAAATATTTGGAAATTTTCGTCTTGGCAAATGGCCGTTAGAAGGCATCCACCATAACGAGCCTTCATCGAAGTACCGTCAACAACAACCACCTTCCTCATGTATTGGTACCCTTTCACGTAAGCTCCATATGCAATGAATTGGTATTTGAACCACATGGCACCATCAGGATCGTCATCATGTTCTGTGAAACAGAGCGAACCAACATAAGCTGGAAGAAGTGCGTAGCTACAAGCCATAGAACCCAAAGACAGTTCCATTGCCACCTCCCTTGCCTGCCACGCTTTCCAGTACAATATATTGATATGGTACTCATCAAGTAGTATTTTCCTAATGCCAGCTGGATTTGGACCGCGTTTGATACCAACAAAATTGCTCTCAATAATCTCGCCTATAACTTGTGTTGTCGTCAATCGATGGTAACACCTCCGCTCATCAACTGTGCACGTATGCTTTTGCTTTGCCTGCCTAATCTGAAAGTTTTCAGAGGCGTCGAGTTTCACCGCATAAACACGCCAGGGACACGTTTTGCCAACACACTTCAACACCATGAACTTGGGGGTTGAACGACTGGTACGAAAATGAAACTTCCTATTGATTGCGTGGATGGCAAGTTTGATCTTACAGTAAGATTTTGACTTGAACACACGCCCAACAAACAACTTGTCGCCTTCGTACTGTATGTCAGACAAAGCTGTGTCAACCCCTGTAACAGAATGATATTGGAAATGGAGAGTGAGTACCACATCTAAATTGAATACCATACTATAATATGGTGTCCACTTTTGCCTTTAAAAACATAAAATGATATTTACCTTCACCTTTTCCATCGTTGAATACTGGTGGAGCATCACGACAAAACAAGGCCGGATCATCACTCATGTCAGTAAGCATTGTGTGCAATGCTTCTTCCACACGCCCCCACATAGAAACATAATTAACCTCCACGTCACCTTCGAAACCATTGGTGCTCCCAGTTGATGTTGGTTCTGAGGGAGGTCTGCCGAGCGCATCCTGTGATCCAACATCTTTCTCTCTTGTCCGAGCTTGAATACATTCAACGAGCAGTGGGTTGTCAGGTTGGGTAAATGGAACAATTTGAAAGTCATCCTCGTCGCCGTCGCTTGATGTTTCGTCTTTGGTTGCGTCATCCACAACTTTCCCTTTCTCCCTTTCACCCACGGTTCTTCTTTTCTTAGTTGTTGAAGCGCCTCCTTCCGTTATGACTTCTCCACGTTCTATTGTCGTAGGGACTGAGGCCATGACTATATCTTCCGTTTCAGTCACTGCTTGTCCTGTTGGCTTCGTCTTCTCTGTTCGCAGCGGTGCGTCTAGTGCAAACTCATGCCAGTAAATGTCTTATGAGTCGGTATCTGACTCCCCATCGCTGTTTGTGAATTATAATGCATCCAATGGCTTTCAGACCTAGGTGGGCTAGGCTCTTGTGGCAGCGTCTTCTTCACAACGGTCACGCAGAGGTCCACTTCTTCTATATAACGCCGCATTCGGATGAAGACCCCAACCTCCTCGTCGTCTGTTATATATTGTGGTGGTGATCCATTTCCATCATCTAGATCAAACCACCTTGGGAACTGATACGACATCTTGATGACAACTTCGTGGGCACGCAGAACAAGCTTCTCTTTCACTTTGGCAACCAGTGCTTTGTATGTCAGACCATCGCGCAAACGAACATAGTTGTTTCTAGGTGGCGATTCAGGTTCGAAGTTCCACACCATGTTATCAACCCTTACCCACTCACCCAGCACAACACGAACTTGATCCTTCGCTGGCATCTGCCATAGAGACAAAAGGAAATACGATTTTGAGTCAGGTCTACTCAGACTAAACATGGTTTGAAGAAATAGCCATATTATTGCATATGGTACAAGCACTTAATTAGCATAGACCACGACTAAATATCTGCTTGCGTGGAGTGGAGAATAGTATTTAATTAACTGACTGCTGTTATAGGACTACATAAAAATGGAAAAGTATATGAGACCTGATCTGGACAAAGAGACAAGATTCCACCTTCAGAAAAAGACACTGCAATTAATAGACAGAGCTACAGAAAAGCTCTTTACCTTAACTCCTCGATTAGATGCCTTCACTGTCCAGCTATTATTACTGTCACACATAACCCTCGCAGGTGTAGGTGAACTTGTGGAGATGGAAAGAGATAGTATTACTCTATTTATTGACACCCACACCCTCTATGTTATGTTAACAAACTTAACTTTCAAATGCTGTAAAAAATTAGTCTCATGTTATGTTACTGATTAGACAATTTTTAGGTCACTATGTCGCCTAAATTCCTAGGCTGCCACGTCTCCCCCCTTTGTGCCACCTTCCCAGCGCGTGCACGCAACTTCGGCCGGTGCCGGTAATTTCAACAAGCCCATTGGTTAGTGCCTTAATTTATCACGTGATCCTGCTATATTCTTAATAACATTCACCAAATTGGCTACTGGGCTAATTCGCCCATTTTTTTTTAACTATTTCCCTATTTCTATCATATTTGCTTTAAAATCAAATTATTTGTAAAAATATTTTTATACTATTTAGTTCAATAAAGTTAGGTTAATAATTTGATTAGAGTTTGATTAAAGTTTATCACAAATCATATATTTTTGTGTGTTTAATTTTACTATTTGGATTGTCTATATTGCATTTTTTAAAATGTACGTTTTTTGTATGTTTAAATCGTATAAATCATTTAAATCGTTTTACTGATCGTATGTTTAAATCGTATGTTTGGGTTCTTTATATTGTATCCCTTAGGGTATAGCATCTTCTTTTCAACGTATCTTTTAGTTGTAATATAGTGTTAAATGTTTAAATAGTATGTAATGTAGTGTACTATTCTATTTGATTTGTTTCTATATAGAATTTTATTTTTTAATTATTAATACTATCATCATTTTAAAATTTTCATATCCAATTTTGATTATTAAACCTATGTCAAATGCAGAAAAAAAATATATTTTGTTTATATAAACTTTGAATTTTATATTAATTTTGTTGAAAAGATATATTTATAACAAAAATAAAGGGGTAAAATGATTTATTCAAATAATAAATTTAAAAAAAAAACAAAAAAACAAACTAACCTTCTCTTTCTTCCTTCCATCCACGCGTGTGTTGTTTCTTAAGGTCACTCGCGTGCTGTTTCTCAAGGTTAGTTTCATTATTTTGTATGAGTTATAGGTTAGTTTCTTTATTTTTCATTTTAAGGTGCTATATTCTTAATTTTATTATCAAAATTGGTTATTGAACTAAATTACCCTTGTTTTTATATCTTTACCAAAAAAATATATATGTATATATATTCTAACTTGTCGTACTAATTTCTTGTTTTTGGTTTATTTTGGTTTGATTTATCATCCTTGTTGACAAAACAAAACGATAACCATAGTAAATGAATAAGAGGTGGATGTTCTTAGGTTTAATAATCTATAGGATTAATCTCGGCATTTTCATAGATTTGACCTTTCAATCAAAACTCAAGATCCTTCGTATAAAGAAGTTGATTCATAATTATTTAACAGATAATATATATGGAAGATGCCAAGAAACTTTGTATCTGAATGATTTGTTTTGTATTTGTTTAAAACATGAGATTGTGGGTGGTGGAAGCATGATAAGTTAACCTTTCTATAAAGTTTAGCCAACCAAACCAATACACCTTCTCTATTTTTTTTTTCTCACGTTCATAATCAACTTTTTTTTTTAAAACATATTTGATTCCTAAAACAAAAAGTTCACATTTCTTTTTAAAAACAACAATTAAATTGAAAGGAAACGATATTAAGAGAGGGAGAGGTGTGTGGACATCTAAGAGTGATCCACCCGAAGATAAAATGTTAAACTTTAGAAAAAATATAAGATTAGGTGCTTTGACCTTATATAGACAGTATTAAGTATTAACTAATACTTTAACCACGTTTTTTTTTCGCGGTAACCTTTAAATTAATCTATCATTTATCCTTTCTACTACACTAAATTCGATAAATATTTTGCACAATGTCATTCTCATTAAATTTTTCTTCATGAATTTTTCTAAATTTTTCTTTTTTTTTTTGAAAATTAGAGTTAAGAAATGTACCATTTTTACCAAATTTATGGTTAAAATACGATTTTAAAACATAAATATATGATGGTCAAACAGAAGTATTCCATGCAGTACCAAAAAAATGTATATATATGTCACTTGAACGTTTATCAAAAATATTTTAACCATTATTTTCTATTAACATTGCCTGCATCTAAAAAGAAACTTTAACATCTATTCACGAAAAAATCTTTGAATATTCAACGATGGCACGAAACTGATAATGCCTCATATTGGCATTATACCATAAATAGATCTAAAACTTGTGTAGGGTCAGTGTTAAGTATAGATTTTGACATTTATATAAAAAAGATTCTATAACCTTTTGTTGTAAGCGAGAATATACTATCTGGACATTGGAGTAATAAAATTGCAAGTAAGATTTATATAAATGTGTCGGCCTTTCCGTCAATTTTGTGATATTTATGGAAAGCGCGTAAAACAAAAACTTTTGAAAACAACATTGAACGGTCAAAAGAGGTTATTCGGGTAGCCGAACGTGAGACATTGTCCTAGCAGCAAGCACAAGAGGAGGGTGAAGATGCAGACTCCACAGTTCAGCCACCGGTAACCGAATCTTGGTTATGAGGGCCTATCATTTTCCTTCCCATGTTCTTTTCGGACTATCAGTAACATCCGCGAACCAAATTGTGAGTTTTGAAGGTGGGTGTCGATCGACACCAAGGGGAGTGTCGATCAACACCATCAATATTGGTTCGACTGGGTTGTTTTAAATTATCGTTTTGATTGGTTTGGTTTATTTGGGAATCTCTAACCAACGTATATAAGGGGAAACTTGACCTAGGTCGTGGAAAAATGAGTTGTTATGTCGTTCTAAAGAGAGAAAAGAGAAGAGAGAGTGCTATGGAGGGATTTTGGAGATTCTAAGCTAGTTTGGTGAGATCTGTTCATGTGGAGCGGAGATCTGGTGCTAGGAACAAAGGAGAAGCCTTCCAAGGTGTTGGATTCGTCAGTTTGGGTCAGAAACTTCCTGCAAAAGAGGTGAGTGCATGAACATGGCTGATCTAAGCCTAAGATCTCTTTTGTTTTGCTTGTTCTATGTTGTTTGTGGTGTTTTCTTGCTTGTGGTGGTTGTGTTATGGTTCTCATAGATTCTTGAAACTTTTGGATGAGTTTGGGACGGATTGGAGATGGTTAGAAACGGAGATTCGATGATCGGCTTCGAGTAGAACGCGTCTGCGGAGTGTGTCGGTCGACACCAAGTAGGTATCAGTGTCGATTGACACAATTTTGGTGTCGGTTGACACCAACTTGTCTAACGCTTGGTTTCCTGGTTTATTGTGTTCTTTGTGTTGCTTAACATTGGAATCTCATTTGCTTGTGTGTATAGCCCAGTAGATGGGAGGATTGCCTCACTAAGTATTTGTGATAATAGTTATGCATCTCAATTGTTGTTTGTGGTGTGCAGGTATGTGACGTGGAATCATGGCGATGAGGAGGAGGATGATCTAGGGTCTCGTTTGTGTGTTGATGGTTATGGATGGTTATGTTATTGGAACCTTGGATATAATTATTCTAGGTTGTTGGATAGATTGGTTAATAAAGTTATTGTATTGATGTTGTGTATTTGAGTTGATTAATGTTATATGTTTCCGCTGTGCTTGATATTGGTTGTGGCTGGTTTAATGATGAATTATGGTTTGGTTGGTTTAGTTAAGTAGTATGGGATGTTTAATTATATATTGTTATTATTTTAAAAAAAAACGGGTCGAGTTGTTTCAGTTTGGTAGCAAAGCCCTCATGGTTCTAGGGCGGGTTAATGTATGGTGTTAGCGGTTTAAGGGAATTTAATTGGTGGAATTATTTTCCTGTTGCTTGGTGCATGATGTGGTGAATGGTTGTTGTGTGATGGAAATTGATTATGAGTAGTTAGTCAACTTAAGTGAGCATGGAGCCTAGAATCATCCTCTTTGAGTTTTCGATGAGATTCCACGGTAAGTTGTTTTGTGTGTTGTTAGTTGTATAGTGTTTTTAGTTTATGTGCGGGAAGTGCAGTTGGCTATTGACAAGTTGTTGGAAAGTGGGGGATCATGCCGGTATCGGGAAATACCGTTGACGGTGATTTGTGAAAGTGGATGTGTTGGAAATAGATTTCTGAGAAGTTAAGATCGAGATTTGTTATGGATTTTTCTATTGGGAGTTGTGTGTCATTTGGAAAAGGAAATAGGACAAGAATTCTATAAATGGAAAGTTTCCATAAATAGAAAGTTTCTAAAAATGGAAAGTTTCTAAAACTGGAAAGTTTTATTCGAGTTAGCACTTGTCTATTTTTGGAAAGGGCGTGTGTAAACACCCGAGTGGTTAGGGGTGTTCTAGAGTTGGCCTGAAGAGTGGTCATGATGGTGGTGATATTCTGGGAGGGAATATGGTGGTTGGTATGACATTGCGATGTTTTACGCGGACCACGGAAGATAATTTGTGTCGAGAAGTCCTTAAAGACGTCGAGACTTGTTTGCCTTAGGGACGGTGGGTTTCGAACAACTCATAAGGAGATGGTGGTTCTCCTGAGGGGATGGTGGTTCCCCTGTATACTGATAGCTTGAGGGGTGGTGGGCCCTGAGAGCGGCAGAGGAGATGGTGGTTCTCCGGAAAGGATGGTGGTTCCCCTGGTACCAAGATCTTGAGGGTGACGACCCAAGAGTGAGACGGTATGGCTCGAGGATGGTGGTCTGAAAGTGAGATCGGTATAACTTAAAGGTTTTGACTTGAGAGTGGATGAGTTAAGAGCAAATAAAGTCTAAGACGTGTGAATAAGCATAATGATAGGATATGGATGACGAGGTTGATGGTGGTTCAATCCCGGAGTTTAGTGTTGACCAGTGGGGTCATGACTTTGTTTGACCGGTGGGGTCAGGATTGTGTTGACCAGTGGGGTCAGGACTTTGTTTGATTTGTGGGTTCAGGATTGTGTGGACCGGTGGGGTTAGGATTGTGTGGACCAGTGGGGTCGGGATTTTGCAGACCAGTGGGGTCAGGATGGTGTGGACCGGTGGGGTCGGGATGGTGTGGACCGGTGGGGTCGGACTGGTATTGACTGGTGGGGTCGGGATGGTGTTGACCAGTGGGGTCAGGATGGAATGACCAGTGGGGTCAGGGTGGTTTGGACCAGTGGTGTCCTGTTTGCGGCTGACCGGATGGTTGGGTGGTGCGAACCGTTGCGACGGTGGTTGAATGAGTTTTGCGGTCGAGTGCCGGTATTTTGCAGATTCGAGAACGAATCTTTTGTTAGAGGAAGAGAATTGTAACATCCGCGAACCAAATTGTGAGTTTTGAGAGTGGGTGTCGATCGACACCAAGGGGAGTGTCAATCGACACCATCAATTTTGGTTTGAACGGGTTGTTTTAAATTGTCTTTTTGATTGGTTTGGTTTATTTGGGAATCCCTAACCAACGTATATAAGGGGAAACTCAACCTAGGTCGTGGAAAAAGGAGTTGTTATGTCGTTCTAAAGAGAGAAGAGAGAAGAGAGAGCGCTCTTGAGGGATTTTGGAGATTCTAAGCTAATTTGGTGAGATCTGTTCCTGTGGAGCAGAGATCTGGTGCTAGGAACAAAGCAGAAGCCTTCCAAGGTGTTGGATTCGTCAGTTTGGGTCAGAAACTTCCTGCAAAAGAGGTGAGTGCATGACCATGGCTGATCTAAGCCTGAGATCTTTTTTGTTTTGCTTGTTTTATGTTGTTTGTGATGTTTTCTTGCTTGTGGTGGTTGTGTTATGGTTCTCATAGATTCCTGAAGCTTTTGGATGAGTTTGGGACGGATTGGAGATGGTTAGAAACGGAGATTCGATGATTGGCTTCGAGCAGAACGCGTCTGCGGAATCGGTGTCGATCGACACCAACTTGTCTAACACTTGGTTTCATGGTTTGTTGTGTTCTTTGTGTTGATTAACATTGAAATCTCAGTTTCTTGTGTGTATAGTCCAGTAGATGGGAGGATTTTCTCACTAAGTATTTGTTGTTTGTGGTGTGCAGGTATGCGACGTGGAATCATGACGATGAGGAGGAGGATGATCTAGGGTCTCTTTTGTGGGTTGATGGTTATGGATGGTTATGTTATTGGAACCTTGGATAGAATTATGCTAGGTTGTTGGATAGATTGGTTAATAAAGTTATTGTATTGATGTTGTGTATTTGAGTTGATTAATGTTATATGTTTCCACTGTGCATGATATTGGTTGTTGCTGATTTAATGATGAATTGTGCTTTGGTTGGTTTAGTTAAGTAGTATGAGATGTTTAATTATATACAATTATTATTATAAAAAAAAATAGGTCGGGTTGTTTCAGTTTGGTAGCAGAGCACTCACGATTCTTTTAATAGGTTAAAAAATAAATATGGAAGAATAACTCAATTTTGCTAACTAATATATTATTATATTAGAACTAATTTTGTACTTTGTTTTCAAAAAAAAAAATTATATGATTTTAGTATTTCTTTATTAAAATAGGGGCATTTGCAAAAATAACATTTTTCTTATACATTTTTGCAAAAATACCCTCATTTGTTTTTCATCTTCAATAATATCTTTTCTATATATATAAAATACCTAAATTCTAAATCCTAAACTCCAAATACTAAACATTACCCATTCAAAATTATACCTTAAATGCAAAATAGATAACTCAAAACTAAAAACAAAAATTCTAAAAAATAATTTAACATTTTGTAATTGTGTAGAAGAGAGTAAAAATGAAAATGACAAAAAAAAATATTTTTGAAAAAGAGTATCTGCAAAACGGTATTTCTAACAATTTCTCGTTAAAATAAGAGTCGATGAGACCATAAAATTATTTTATCTATTTTTAAGATATTTTTTTAGTTATTCTATTTACATTCATAATTTCTCACGATATTTGTTAGTTAAAGTTTTGATTATTTTGCTAGACTATGCCAAAGTCATAGAAAATTCAACTAAATTCACTTGTTACCATTTAAAAATTGTAAAAGTTCAACAAAAATTTAGCTTAAAATCACCAAAAGTGCAAATAGATTCTCAAATTCTTTGATTACATTTTATGAACATGTCAAGATATACTAATAAGATGACAAAAGATAAGTATTTTACATTATTTCTTTTATCTCTTAAGTTTTATTTGAAATGTTTTGTTCACAAGCATTTAATGGTAATATATGCATTCCAAATATCAATTTAGACAAGTATATGAATACTATACCATGCTAACTAAATCAAAACTAGTATGGGGAAGTCTGAAGCCTTTCAACCTAAACAATGATAGTCAAGTGACCATAGTAACGGTCTTTACTCTCTATATCATTTACATTCATCTAGATTCAGTAATGGATAATCATTATGATATATAGTTAGTCCAAAAAAAAAATTTGTTTTTTTGTTCTGTTTTTTCTCTGTCCACCTTTTAACTAATTTTCTTTTTTCAATTATTTCCTAAAACACATTGGCTAAAGGATGCATTTGATATATTATAGAATTGTTTGTGAATAAATTTTGCCTTCATACAAGAAAAAGGATGTTCACAAATTTTTTAAATTTATTTAGGCAATCCTCTTTTTTAAGCTATGATATTGTTTTTTATTTTTTAAAAACATGCATGTCGACTTATATATATATATATATATATATATAAGTCGGTATATAATATATGATTAAAATTACCAAAGAATACGTAACAAATCAAATATTTTCTGAAATATTGTAAAAAAATACTATAACTAACAATGATTAAAAATTATTTATGTATATCTTATTTACTTACTTTACTTACATGTAAAAAAACACTCTACATGTACAGTAAAACTTCTATAAATTAATACACACTATAAATTAATAAATTTTACTGGTCCCGAATCGGACTAGAGTAAAAATAATAATATTCGATAAAATAATAAGATAATTAGATAATAACTTTTTTGAAACCCTATGTAAAATATGGTTCCAATAATATTATAAATTAATGATCATGTAAATTTATATATATATATATACATATATATTGATATAGTAATGTATGTTTTTCCTAAAGCTCGTATATATTTATAAAATAATTATTATGCTGTATTTTCCCACTATAACGATATAAAATACTCTATAACATATCATAAAAAATAGCAAAAAAATTTAAGTTTCCAGTTTCTATAGTTCAATAGTCTATTAAAATATGAAAAAATTGATATTATTATTCGAAATTTAAATTTATGTATGTCATGTGTATAATAATTTATTGTCAATAATGTTTTCTAAATATTATAAATTCAATTTCAAAACTATTAAATTTACAACATTCAAAAGTCTAATATTATTTTGCTAAAATTATTTCAATTCATAATTTAAAAAAAAAAAGAAAACAATTAAAATATATCTATAATTAATTTATAATTTACACTATAAATTCCAACATTATCAATTTATAGAGGTTTTATTGTATACTAGTACTTTTGAGTATTGACTTTGTCAAAGTGTATATTTACATCGGCTAAGTTAAATATTTTTGTATCTATTTTTACAACCCTAAAGAGATACTTCTTTCCATTATGATACAAATTGTTTCCTATTTTTAATCTTGTCAAATAAAAAATATCAAAAAAATACAGAAGTGAGAAGCAAAAACTAGAAGAAGAAGCCTTTAAGTTTTACAGTTGTTTAATTTACCAAAATCACGCATACTCATACACATACACAGATACTATTATATAATACAAATTTCCCAAAAGCCAAGAGGATATATATTTTATCCAATTATATCGTCCTTATCGTCTTCTTCCTTCAATTTTAATTTTTTTTTATAAAAAAAAAACCTTATCCCTTCTCTCTCATCTCTTCTCTCTTATTGTCCCTGCTATGGCGATTTCTACTATTCTCTGAGTCCTGATCTTTAAAATTGATGAGACAGAAACTTCAGAAAGAAAAAAAGAGTAAAAAGAAACACAAAACACCGTGTATAGATTCCGACCAACTCTGTCTGATTTTTGCTGATCTGAACAAAGTACGGTTTGATGGAGTTGATGGCTAAACCAACGTTCTCCATCGAAGTCTCTCAATACGGAACCGATCTACCGACCTCGGCGACGACGAGGGAGAAAGCTTCGTCTTCTTCATCTTCTTTCGAGACAGCAAACGAAGAAGAATCTGGTCCTCTAAGCCGTCCCGGAAGTGGAATCTGGTCAGGACAAACCGCTGATTACTCATCTGATAGTTCATCAATCGGAACACCTGGAGATAGCGAAGACGACGACGACGACGAAGATGATGAACAAAGCGAAAACGATGACGTTTCTTCTAATGAACTAGGGCTTCGTGGGTTAGCTTCTATGAGCTCTCTTGAAGATTCTCTCCCCTCAAAGTATTAACACTTTCTATTCATTCCTCTGTTTTCTTGAAAATCGTATCTTTTTTTTAGGGTTCTTGATTTGGTTGTGTAACTTGCAGGAGAGGGTTATCGAATCATTACAAAGGGAAATCAAAATCATTCGGGAATTTAGGAGAGATCGGGAGTAGTAGTGTGAAAGAAGTAGCTAAACAAGAGAATCCATTGAATAAAAGAAGAAGATTACAGATCTGTAATAAATTAGCAAGGAGATCGTTTTATTCTTGGCAAAACCCTAAATCTATGCCTCTGTTACCAGTTAACGAAGATGAAGATGATGATGATGATGAGGAAGATCTGGCATCTGGGTTTGATGAGAATAATAAATCATCGAGTGATGATGATGAACAAGGAGGAGTTGGTAAAGTGAAGAAGGCTGTTGCGAGGAAAGGATCTTTCAAGAACAGAGCTTACATGTCTCGGAGTTGTTTTGCACTTTCAGATCTGATTGAGGAAGAAGATGATGATCAATAATATAATTTAATTGCAAAATGCAATGATGAATTTTTTTTTCTTTGTTCATAAGTTTTTTTTTTGTTCGTTCTGAAAATTATTATTAATTTTAATTTTCGTCGAGCGAATTAATGTTTTCGTTTTAATTTGGATAAAATTAAAGTTAATGATAAAAATTAATTTTGAATCGACGGGAGAAAAAGTAATCAGACTAATTAAATGAGTGTTTTTGTTCCTTTCTTTTAGCTTATCTGTTTGTTGTCCTTTTTCTAATCTTCTCATCATCGATTCTCTTGTTTTTTTGTTTTTTTAATTTTTTATTGTGAAAGGTCAAGTCAATATTTGTTTGTGGTGGGAGCAATAATATCCCAAGTCCAAATATAGTGCCCTTTAAATTAATTGATTTAGATGGAAAAATATGTACTGTTATCTTATAATAATGTGGAAAGTTTAAGCATAAGTATCTATTTGGTTTGGTAGATGATGTCCAAAATATTTGGATGACATTAGCAAAATGAAGTTGGTCAAAACTTCTTTTGGTAAATATTGTTATTTTTTTACATATAGGTAAGTGACATAGTTATTTTGGTGTAAGATTTTTTTGTTGTTGCGGTAAGAGATGCGGAGTTTTCGAGTAATTCTTTTTTGACCAAAATCAATATAGTAACAATAGGATGCACTTTGGAGAATTTTGTAGAATTTTTAGCTGTTAACACTTCAATATTTTAGAGAATCTTTAGCTGACAACTCTTTTCATTGTTGACACTTTAACATTTTAAAAAATCTTAAGCTGACACCTTAGTTAAAACATACAGTCAATCAAATTAGAAAAATTAATACAGTTCAACTTTGATATCTAATAATATTTATATCTCCTTCCATGTCAAATTTTTAGTTAATTTACTGTATTTTTGAAAAATAGCTCAAGCCTAATAGACTAATAGCAAAATATCATTACATAGAAATCTAATTATACTTATAATTAAAAGCCAAGTAAATAGCCTAAGTCGTAGAAAAATAAATAGGTGAAAAAATGGTTGTCGTTCAATTACTCAGCAAACCCGGATTATGAGATCGAAATGTAAAGATCCTATTTTTAACTGTTGACCTGATGATTATGGAGATCGAATCCGAAAAATTGTGAGAACTACGGTGAAGTTTGTTGTTTTTTTCCCTCCACATCACTTTCTATTTTCTACTCCAAAATACTTTAACTTAACGGATATAGTAGGAAATATTGGAATATTGGATGTTCATTAGAGATAACAAAGTAATCAACCAAAATGACGATGCTGATTTGTATTTCTTTGGAGAAGCACTTTGAATTTGGTAAGAGGTACGATAAACCACAAAGCTTCACAGATCGGAATTATCTCTGGCAATAGAAAGATAATGAAAGGTAAGAGTATAAACGCTGTCGGAAAGCTACAATGAGATGATATAGTTAAAGTATGTGGTAAGAGTCAACACAGGTTTTGGCGTGAGTTGGTTGAAGAGAGACGAAGAGGATGAAATTATGTATTTCTGGTTTCAATTTCTACATGAAATATTCACGAAAGATATACTCACAACATTTTCGTATAAACTCTCTAATAGAACTACTAATCCTCTTGCTTCTCTCAAAATAAGAGCATGTAATAGACCATGATTCTAGACTACATAACATTAGTTTGTTAAGTGTTAGAGATTTAAAGACCAATATATTGTTTACTTTATTAGTTTTAAACACATCTTATAAAAATATATTGCACATACCCTAAGTATTTACTCATTTTCTTAAGATGAATGTTAGTTTGTTTTTGTTGCATTTTCTGATTTGCATATAGGATTTATTCCAAGTATAGTTTCTTTTTAACAATAATTTGTGCTCATTATCTATATAAGGAGAGGCTGTTAAACTTTATGCCTATACATGTTGCTACATTTGGAAATTTAATATTGATAATAATAGTTCATAATTTTTATGAGTTGTAATGAGAAAGCTAACACTAATAATGGTGCTCTAATACATCATAATACAAGAAAAAAACAAAATTAATTTTAGTCTATAATTTTATTACAATAATAAAATAAAAATAACCAGAAACAAATAATAACAAAAACCTAAAAACAAAATATTATTAATGAAAATTGTCAATATAAATAATGGTTTTTAGTTACAAACACCATACAAAAATTATCCTCTAAATAATTAAAATAAAACAATAGAAAAACAATCTTGCAGCATAGGGTGGACACAATCATAGTTATTATAAAAATGTAATGTAATTTTCTTAGACAAATTTTATTTAAAAAACTTGCTTTTACAATTTTTGACCCAAATCGAAATTTATCAAAATTTATGGAATGTCATCTGAATTACTATATCTGAAGTTGAATATTAGTTTGTACCTATTATAAAGAATTTTCTCCCTAGGTCCATGAAATTTTTTCACCAAAACCTGATTCCATAACTAGAGAAAGTATAAAACAAACAAAATCAGAAGTTTCAAAATTGTGAATAAAAAACAAAAAACAAAATTGGGGAAAATTTTTGTTGTTGAGGAAACAAGACGTGTTGTAGCCTCTTCTTTTTGTTCTTCTTTTGTTATTTTATTTTTGGTCACACAACAAGCGATTGTCAATTTGATATCTTCTCTTTCTGACGACCACGTGTCATTCAATTTCACTAAATTTGTGTCGTGCCATTTATGTTTGCTTTGCTTTGCTTTGTTACAATCAAATGTCAAAGTTGATATGAACTTTCTCTTTCTCTTTCTCTTTCTCTTTCTCTTTCTCTCTCATGTGCGTGTGACAAACTTCCACATTGGAAAGGAACAAAACACTTGTAATCCTTCTAGTCTTCTACTATCTCATCTCATAATGTCATTAATTCATTTGGGTTAATAAATCAGTCCATGAATAAGATATTATCAATTATCTAGTAGATTAACTAAATTATTCAGAATACTTTATATGTATAAGAAATAACAACAAGATAATTTTTTTTCTTTTTATATTTTTTCAAGTCACTTCAAGTTGGAGACAAATTAGATTTTGATATTATATAGTCGTACTAAACCATGAGCCCACTCGGCAACTAATGATGACCTCTCTTCCACGTGGGATTATTCTGTACCACACCAAAAGCTTCTCTAGTGGATGTATGTAAGTTGTAACGATTAATTTAATTACCTCTTTTCTATTTTTATTATATTTTCGGATCGGTAACACACAAAAGATTATGAATCTTTTTGCAGTACTAGAAAAGATAAAAATATAGAAATAACTAAAAATGGTAAAAGATAATGGTATATAATCGCATAAGAAACCAATATAAAAAGTTGAAAGTTTTATAATATCTTTTACCACTTTTATAATTGATTACAATGAAAAATATAGTACATTCAATATTGCAATGATTAGTAATCAAAACCTCTGTAAACAAATAGATTTTGCTGCATATAGTAAATAATAGGAGTATCTTGGAGTTAAAAGACATGACATATATTCACCAATGAATCCAATCCATTCAAACATATGATTAGGTGACTTTGTTCACTCCAAAAAAGCATACAATTTCACAAGAGAGAAAACTATAACAATGGAAAAAATGATGATTAGTACAGAAAGACAAAAAAAAAAGATAACATTAAAAAGCTAAAGATGATATTGTTTTTGTTGTTGTTGTTGTTGTGTGATATATCATATATATTACTTAGATGCAGCAGTTTCGTAGTCAATAACGGTTTGGAAAGCTCCAGCAAGAGCCAAAACTTTGTTCTTCCTCGGGTTCTCTTGCATCTTACTTGCTATTACATCGTTGTAAGCTGATGAAGATTCCTTCTTCCCTTTCACTACTTCCCTCTTCTTTCCTTCTCCTGACTCTTCTTCTTTCACCTTCTCCTTCTCCTTCTCTTCTCCCTTCTCCTCTTCTTTCACTTTTTCTTCTTCTTCTTTAACCTCTTCCCTTTCCTCTTCTTTCACTTCATTTTCTTCTTCTTTTTCTTCTGTAGTCTCTTCGACATTTTCATCTTCTTTCATGTCAATATCAACCTTCTCCAGAGTCTCATTCTCATCAATCTTTTCACTAACCTCTTCCCCGTCTTCACCCTTGTTGTCTTGTTCTTTTGTTTCCTCCACTTTCTCTTCCACTTCGGTTTTAACTTCATTGCTCAATTTATCTTCTAATTCTTTGATGACAACAGTGCAATCTTTCCCAACAGGAGGAACAACCGTTGTTGATCCACCACTTTCATTCTTCTCTTCACCGGATTCATCGGCTTGAACAACCTGATCTACTTGCACTTCTTTGTTTTCTTTTTCATCTTTTGGTTCTTCTATAACTTCAACAACTTTTACATGATCATCACCCTCAACCTTGAGAATCTCCTCTTGATGATCCTCCTGAGCGGACGATAGAGAAGCAGAATCCAAGGCAATCTCTTTATCAGATTCTTTCTTCACTTTAACATTTTCAGAACCTTCCTTTTTGCTCTTGGAAGAATTGCTACTACTGCTCAACCCGCTCTTCTTTGGGACCACAGGAGGCGATTTCGCTGTAGTACTGCCTCCTCTTGGAACGTTTCTGCTTCCATGGAAAGACGCAGAGCGTAGAGCTGTGGCAGGCTTCTCTCTAGGAACCGCTGGTCTATCTAGCGGGCGAGAAGGAGATACGTTGAGGGATTTTTGGATACGCGGAGTAGCAGAAGAACTAGAAGGAGAAGTCAAAGAAGAAGGAGGTCGATCAAAGGATCTTCTACGGAGAAGCTTCTGGTTATCATCAAGACTACTATTGTTCTTCTTCGAGAACTTGACTGGATCAGGTCTCGAACTGATTGTTGGTTTCAGATAGTTTGGTAAAGGCTTCTCCGGTTTCTGATCAGAACCATCTTCTGATGACACCGTCGACGACGAAGGTGGCTTTGGTTTTCTGCCGAGAGATCTGCTTCTGGTTAGGTTTGGGTTGTCCGGTTTTGCTTTTGTCGTGGTTGACGTCGTTGCCATTACCTCAAGTTGGATCAAAGAGAAGAAAGAACAATAGAAAGAGAAACGTGTATATCAAGGAAACAAATCTCTTTGGGTAAAAAATTAGGGTTTTCTATAAAATGAGATTCGATTACTTATGTGTTTGTAAAACGGAGCTTAAATCTCGCAATTTCTTGGGTGGTGGAGGCCATCAAACTCCTAACAAATTACTAAATCAAAAAAAAACTAAATTATAACATTATAAAACGATTCCGGTCGTTATGGAGAACCGTTGACTTTAGTTTAAGCCGTTTCTATTTATACAAAGAACACCACCAACTGTATTTTGTTTCTTTTGTCTATCTTTTTGGTTTTGGACCGTTTCAATGTCTAGTACTAATAAGATAATTGTCCCCACGTCATTAGCATATATGATAAGATAACACCACGTAATTGCGACTTACGAGTTAACTAAATCGCCAAAAATAGGAATTAAACTAATTCAAAACAAATTATATATGTAAAGAAAGAAGAATGGGCTTGCTTAACTCTGATGGAACCCATTGTAGGAACGGTTCCACCAATGTTCTACATGCTATCCACTCCACTCATCCCAATTCCTTTTCAATCATTTGTTTTTCTTGTCGACATAAACTTTTCAATCATTTTGATTGAAGAAAAGAAATTATAGATTCTATGTTAAATCTCTTGCCAAATGGCGATGGTTGATACGACAAAGTTTGTGGCATGTCAAGAGTCACGATTAAAGATTACGATTTCTATGTGATAAAGATGTAGCAATAATAGATATGGATACAAACAAAAATCGTAGTTACTTTATAACAGGTTTTCTTGTAGTCGAAAGGTTTAATTTGTGGTGGGGTGGTGTGATGGTTCTTCTTCTTATTTAGACACGAAAATTAAAGAGACCAAATGTGTCTGGCTTCTGTTGCCACGCCTCATCCCTTATGCATTTTACCTAAAATATACTACTAAACCACACTTGCTATGGGAACTAATGTGCACTGATGTAATGGGCCCAATTTGAACATAAAGGCTAAAACCAACTCTATTTCGGTGGTAAAGTTAAAAGCCAACTCAACTAAAAAAACCTACATGTTGATGGGTACAACAATACAAACCGTATATGTCATATCACATCAATAATCATATTACTTGTTGTACCCCTCAATTTCGTGCAATCACCAATCATAACATTCTTTCTTCCATGTGACATGGTGATTGGTGCGAGAAGTAAAAGATTGTTGATATTTGAGGTTATGTGATAACTGTTGTAAAGTAATTAAACTAAATAAGGCAGAAAAAAAAAACTGCATGTTTTATAGTGGTATATGATGTGTTGATGTGATCGCTGCCGCTATAGTGGAGACATTGGCATGACAATAACTCATAGGCATAACATTTCAAAGCTTCCATTTTTTTGTTAGAAAACGAGCTTCTGGCAATTGAGTGAGAGGGATCCGATGATAGCCATGTATAACATTCGATTTTCATGCTTCCACAGAGTTTGATTTGGGTTAGGTTACATAAAATCGTTTGTAGTGATTTTCTCAAGTGTTTGGTCTGTTTCATTCAACGGCTTAGTGAAGCTCATGCATTTTTAAGAACATGTAGAAACTTGAACACACCATGTTTAAAACTATTGGGAGTGAGTTAGGCAGTCTAGCTAATTATGTAAATCGAGATAAAAGCATTTTGTTTGGATCAAGAGCCATCTCGTCTCGAATGTTCAATTTATGCTTGGAATATTATTTTTCTTATCCATGTATATGAGACATAGTTTCTAATGAATTATATGTATATATAATTTATTGCTCTTGGTCACCAAATAGCGATATTTTGGTAGTGGATATTTTCCAGATGATTTTTTTATAAAGAAATGTATATAATTTATGCGTGCTAAGTTGACAAACACTAGAGAATGCAATTGCATTTTCATACTAAATTAAAAAAAATAGTAATATATTTAACATATATAACTCTTCAAGAAAAAAAAAATTCCCTTCCATTGTATGACTTCAATAAATACAAAATAGTTAAAAGTGCATTCAAAGTAACATACGAATATGATTTATTTATCCAAAAAGAAACATATGAATATGATTAGATAACTAGATTGATAGAGTTCGTGGGAAACATTTCTTCACATGCAGTTCGAAATTATATTAAATTTATATCAAAATATGACCCCATGGAATTGTTCGTACGTATCTTTACAAAATCAAACTATATTGTTTCTATAGTGTTACCCTTACTCAACATTTTTATATGCAATTAATCAATTTTTGTATGATTATATAGTGTTATGTGTTGTGTTGCGTGCTTGCATGCTTTCTCTCGGAGTTAGGTACGAGACTACGAGAGAAGAAGAGAATAAGTACCTATAATATACTATAAATTATGTATCAATGTATGCAAATGCAACAACACATACAGATAGAAAAAGACGTATGACGTAGAAAAGCAGCTTTAGGATGATTCCAAAAATTTGTTTCTTCAAGTTGACATTTTTACAGATAAGTGTATGTATTCACGTCTGGTCGTGATGCTGCGTGGTCCTTTCACGCTCCCCACCCCTTAATCTCCTGTATATGTGTGTTCAGGAAATGGTGGGCTCTCGTTCTGAATTTTGGCTTTTGACTTGGGTCCATTTTGATTTAACCCTCTCCTCATCTTTCATCTTCCAATGAACAGATTTGATTTAGAAAATAATAAACCAATGACTTTTATGCCTACAATTATTATTTTATTAACGTTTTGAAGTTGTTTATAATTATAAAATGGTTTCGTTTTCTATCATGGATGTGGGATCTTATAATTAGTTTCTTCTCATCACGTCGCCTTTACAGAATGGACCAAATAGATATTATATTTGATTATTATTATAATCATCTCTCAACAAAAATATTGTCAATTTTTATGGTTGAGTATGACGTTTTTATAATTTTATCCAAAAAAAAAAAAAAAAAGGTTTGTTCACATTACACTCTTCTTATCATCTTTCTTCTTCGTATTTTTTCTCATACAAATATTCTATATATTTTTTTAGGATTATATTTTTAGTTTCAACAAAACCTACTTCATATTCAAATTTACAGAAGTTTCCTTACTACATGCTTTAAGAAAAACGTATGTATTCATCATCTTTACCGTTTTACATGTTAAAACTCTGAAATTTCATGAACAGTAGAATTAATTAACAATTATGTTAAGAGTCCCATTATGTAATCAAATATTTTCCACCCAGCTATTTTTGATCAATTAATCTTTATGTTTCCTTAAACTCCCTTTATAACTTTTCGGAAATGGAACCAAAAAAGAAATATATAATTAAATTAAAACATATCATTCCGTGTTTTAACGAGACGCTAATCAAACACGGCGCCGTTTTACAAACCTCGCAAGTCCTTCCGTAGTTATATATTATCTAAACCGTTCATCTCAGGAGCTTCACACAACAAAAACCCAAAATCAACGGTTGAGATCACTCCGACTTCTGTTTCGCCTTTGCTACGCCACTTCTTCTTCTTCTTCTTCTTCTCCGGTTTTAAAAATTTATAAAATCACTTAAAAATTCAAAATATATTACTTCTCCTTCTTCTTCATCGCATCTCTCTCACTCCACGTTTCTTCGCTAAACCATACATAGCCGCCGTGTTAAGGTATCGCCGGAAATTTTTTTTTCTTTTTTTTTTTCGGTCTCTTACGTTTCGTTGCTTCGTTGTCTGTTACAAGAAAATGAAAAACCTTTGTGTTTTTTTTTTTTTTCAATTCGCTGATTGAATTTGATGATTCTGCCTTCTGATACAATTTCCAAAACTTTATTTAATTTTTTGTTGATTAATTATGTAAATTCGATGAAATTTGATTGGTGTGGTTCTTTCTGGTGCTTGAATTTTTTTTAATTCTTTTGGTTTAGAGTAGTTGTTGTTATGTTTTAATGGAGAAGCTTGAATCACGGAGAAACTAATCGTGTTCTATGGAAACTCCGTGTAAATCGTTATTTTTAACATGGATGGTTCATCTTCTTCTCTCTAAGTTTCCTTTAATAAATCACTTAAATTAATCTGTTGAAGCCTTGATGGGTTAGTCATGGTTCATCATGTTCTTCTTTCTCCTTTATATAATATATGTTTCTGAAATTTCTAAAGACTGTATTTTGAATGGTAAAAAACGAAGCTTTGATGACCCTTTTACAAAAGTCGTAGATTAGGAGGAATCTGAAATTTTCAAAGCTTTGTTTCTATTACAGTGTTTTATGTATGGATGGATTTAAGGGCAAAAGAACATCATCTAGACCGGTTATGTCCAGGAAAGCAAGTGGTCTTGTTCTTCATGAGAATATGAATATGAAGAAGAAAGATGATGATGATCATCATCATAATAAGAAGAGTGTTGTTCCTATCTGCAGCCGTATTGGTTGCAGTTCCAGGATTGGTTCCTCCACTAAGGGAGTTTTGATGATTGATCACAAAGCTAAATCTACTGTGTCTTCGTTTCGGTCTTCTTTGAATGGGAAGGAAACCGTTGGGAGTTCATCTCGAGGTATGACTGGATTTGGCGGTACGAAAAAGGCGCTTAAAGTTACTGGTGGTAGGAGACAGCTCTCTTCTCTTTTGGACATGGATTCTTCAGAGAGTAGCAGCGTTAATAATGATGAGTCTCCCAAGACTGAGCGTTCTCTTCCACGTGGAAAGACCAAAGAAAGCACTGTTAGTGTTCTTTCTGAAAATAGTGTCTCTGGAGAAGTAGTTGTGACAGAGGCAGGAAGCTCAAGTAGAGGAGCTGGTAGAAGCATTTATCAGAGACCTGATTTGGTCACCCGAGAGGCTCGTGTGGGTAACAGTGGCCAAATTGCTAGAGCTACTGTGAACAGGAATGGATTGAGAGACTTGAAGAGCAAATCTGTTTCTGATGTTGTTCCATCAAACTCAAATCCGACAAGGAAAAGTATCGTATTTAGAAAGAAAAACTCTGATGGAGAGAGCAGCTCTTCAAATAGATGGAATAAGACGGAAGGATCAGTGATTGGGGGAAAGAATTCAAGTTCCCCTCAGGGTAATGGCATCACCATATCTGAATCTAGGAGGAACAGAAATTTACAAAGTGTTAGGGACAACAGTGTTGTTTCAAGTAGTGCTAGGAGATCAACTGGTTACTATGGTAGAACAGGACGTGCTGGAGCGGTTGCAACTCTACAAACGCCTCGCCCTGCAACACGAGCTGATCTCAATCCTTCTAGATCTACAGAAGTTTCACGTAGTCCATTAAATAGTTACAGTAGGCCAATCAGTAGTGACGGCAGGTTACGTAGCCTGATGATGCCTGGTAGCCCCTCAGAAGCCGGCCTTTCTCGCTCTTTGATGAACCGTGATGGTTTCAGACGGTATAACATGAATGGAGTAGCAGAGGTAGTCATCATAATCTTTGTTGTGTGTAATGATGTTCCAGCGTCTTAGTTACTCAAACTCAAATACTCTATGTTGCAGGTATTGTTGGCGTTGGAAAGGATTGAACAAGACGAAGAGCTTACATACGAGGTGAGTTCATCATCTTGGACCTTTTGAAATGCAGAAGTTTTTTTGTCTGACTTCAGAATTTTATTTTGACACTTCTTCTGCTTATTTATTTCCCTTGCAGCAATTGGCTGTTTTAGAGACCAATCTGTTCTTAAATGGTATGAGCAGCTTCCACGATCAGCATAGAGACATGCGGCTTGACATTGATAACATGTCATATGAGGTTAGGCCTTACCTATTTGTGTATTTTTGTTGACAGTCAAAGGCAACGCTCAAGTGTTTAGGTATGAAAGCTAAACACCTTAAAATTCATGCAGGAACTATTAGCATTGGAAGAGAAAATGGGTACAGTGAGCACTGCTCTAAGCGAGGAGGCGCTACTGAAAAGCCTCAAGTCAAGCATCTATCTTCCAACAGATGAATCTGGCGACATATGCGTAAACAAAGATGATGATGTCAAATGCAGCATTTGCCAGGTATTATAACTCTTTCTTCTCTGATTCTAATCTCAATGGTCTCTACAAAAAGCTCAAAAGAGCGTCCTATGTTAAAATATGCAGGAAGAGTATGTTGATGGAGATGAAGTAGGGACTCTGCCTTGCCAACATAAGTACCACGTGAGCTGCGCGCAACAATGGCTTCGCATGAAGAATTGGTGTCCTATCTGTAAAACCTCAGCAGAAGAATCTCAGCCACAGCCATTTTCATGATGATTGGATTTGCAGAGACATCATCACCAAAGTGTTTGTCTCTCTGCTTTCCACCATATATCTTGCTCTCTATTATTTGTACATAAAAGGGTTTTTTTTTTTTTTTTTTTTTCCTTTTTTACTTACACACAATTTGGGAACAAATAGAAATTAAGATCAGGTGGACAAATTCCTATTTCACCTGTATAAAGTCTAAACATTTCAGTTCAACCAAATATTTTGGTTTAATTTCATATTGCACTTTTTTTTTTTACTGTTATTGCACTTTTTCATTTTGCTTCTAAATGAAAATATTGGCTCTAGAGAACGGTGAAAGGGAAAATAAAGAATTAGCCATTGTTCGATAACTTTGCTTTCTAACAAACTAGTAACCCATAAATTTGTCATAGGCCCAAAGCCGAAGCCATTGTTTGTGATTTTTTTTTTTTTTTTTTTTTGTCGATCAAGCCCAATACAGTAGCTTATTGGAAGTTGTTTTCTACGAGAGAGAGAGTCAATTAGGTACGGATGAACTTATATGGAAAAACAAAACCCTCGTATTCTTGCACATTTTGCAAGCTTATCATCCCAGATATTTTCTTTCCGAGGAATATATCTAATACTAAAATCTATAAAACCATCTTTAAAGAATCTAAAATTCGTCAACTTGGAAGTAAAAGTAGGCCAATCCTCTTCTGATGTCGTCATTGCGATTAGATCCATGCAATCTGTGATAAACAAAGCTTTCTTCATATCCAAGGCTAGCAAACACTCTGTTGCCCAAGTGAGAGTATCCAACTTTGCATGTAGTGGGGAGAGCCTTCTACGCGATCTCTTGAATCCCAAATGGATCAACTTGTTCCCGGCAAATACAATCCAACCATGTCCGCTTAAACTTTGTTCGTGGATCTTAAACTTCTGAACATAGGAAATATGCATGGGGTGGGGATAGGTCATCTAAATACTATAGAACGATACTACAATTGACTTCTTGTGAACCCAAGGGAATCATCCGGAGATCTCAATGCTCCATGAAGAACTTAACCACTCTAATTTGATTGCGTCGTCATGCATAATTACATGAAAATTTAACTAGTAACTGTAAAATACTAAAATGGGATTCATACCAAAAAAAAAAATCCATTGCTCGGAAGACACGTAGTATGAGTATTGTCTCTCGTTTTTAAGCATTTCTCTTAATCACAACATTCTGTTACCCAAATTGGTTACTGGTTAGTTATGGTCCTTATGGAAGCTAATGCTTCTCTGGATTTGGTAATAAGCCCACAAAACCAATTGTAACCTTGTTTTAATTCATTTTCTCAAGATTACTCTTCTTTAAAGCAGTGTTTCAAACTGAGGCTGCCTATATTTGTTTTTAATAAAAAAAATAAACACCACATACATTATATATATATATATAATTAAGTATATATTATAACCAAAATTATGAATCACAATCTATGGTGCTAATTAGATAATACATGAGTTTTAGACCCTGAAGATGTTTAGGGTTGGGTGGATTAGGGTGCAGAGCGGGCAGACTAATATCAAAAATCGAGCCGGTCTCACACATTTCCTTACAGATATCAAAGTAACCATATTCTTCATACCCAACAAAAAAAAGGTTATTTACATTCGATCAATTAGAATGGATGCTTTAGTTTTAGTGAATAACCAAGAGAATACATGTATGACATTTAGATATCATCAGTAGGTGTGAAATATTCATTTTGGTATGTATATTACATGTGTTTACACAGATATTCATATGTACTTCTGTAGTATTGATAGAGGTTTAAAATGTATAAATGAAAGGGGAAGTTAATTGAATAATGTTTTAGTATTGACAAGTCCAATCGTCGTCAATCAGTACATGCAGTAGCAAGGCAGAATTAGATGTGATGTCTCCTAAACCCCTATGTAATAGCCCCTAGCCCTACCTTCGCCGAGATGCTGACAATGCTTTGTTCACGTGATGCACTGTGGTCTATATTGCTTTGCTTTATGTGTATGTTTTTTTTTTTTTTTTTTTTTTTTGACAAGCCTCGTCAATCATGAGTTTGACTATGGGATTGCAAATCATATTGAAGTATAGTTTGGTTAAACCAATACGGCACATTAATCATCTCGATGTTACGATTTAGGGATACAAAGTATGGACCACAATATATTGATATTCTTTGTCAATGTTTTGGACAAAAATCTCCTTCGATTCACAAACTCAAACACATGCATATGATATACTGTATAGTGGAAATGTGGGATACGTATATTGCAATATTATACATCGCTAGTACACAGTAACCACAATTACTTTAGTATCATATTTATTTCTTATATCCCAATGATTAAAAAAAAACATGGTTGGTTAAATTCACACTTTACACACTTATATATAAACCTTATTATTCTACATGTGCATACGAATGCATGTATATTTATATGTATTAGATTGGTATCACATTTATAGAGAAGACTAATTAACAAGTAAAAATGTAAAATGGACTTTTAAATTTACAAAAGTTCAAACATTGGCCAACGAAACTATTTTGTAAATTTCATGAAAACAATTGGAGTATTTAGTATTACTTTGAAATGATGTATCACTGTTTTTTAACCTATTATTTTCATCAAAGTAATTATACACAAATTAACATTCAGTTTTTTCATAAACATATTACTATTTAGAGCCTAGAAGGTAAAAAAAAGTGCAAGGAAAACCCTAATGATAGATGTATCGCTAGTCGGTGTTTACTGAAAGACTGACACAACCAATGTGCCTGCAAAAGCTATATGTAATGTCCCTTTCGACTCTCTAGCACGAGGGCCAAATAGATCTAGTTTTTTTTCTTTCTTTTATATAAAAGTTTGATAAAAAGCGTTATATATAGGTCTTAATTAACTATTTTAATTTCAGAATGGGAAAACATATACGGAGACTAATTATAACTTAAGACCTTTTCTAATCAAGAAAGTGGCAGGCCAAGCAACAATCTATTATATCTGAAACAAAGTAACACGATCAAGGGAAAGAAGACATAGGTAGCGATGGCCGAAGATAATATTGTTTCTTTGGATTCGGTAATAATCTCACAAAACCCTTTGTAAAAAACTATAATTTAGTTTTTAATTATTTTTTCTCAAGCATACTCTTCTTTAAGTAGTGTTCAATGTAATCCATCAACATTTCATATTAATGATATTTAATTATTTACACTCTTAGCGCAAAAAACAAGAACTCATTAGTACAACACTGACAAAACTAAACACCACCAGCCTCTTCGATACCTTTCATTAGCTTTCATAAGAATGATGGAATCAAAATACATTAACCAAAACAACTTCCTTAAGCCTCATGGGGTCCCCAAAATATTCCATCTTTATATATAAATATATATTCTTATTTATATGTATATATATATATATCTACTTTGAGATATTTAAAATAGATTACTCGATCACCTGATAATGTAACTTTATGATTAATTCTTGGGATTATTACAGATTTTGCCACTTCTCACTCGAATTCTTTTGAATCAGCCATTTTTCATATTTTAGATTTATTCTTGTGTTACTTTAAAATTTATAAATTCGTTAACTGTTTTTGCTAAAATACATACTTTATAACAATAAGAAAAAATAGAACAAAAAAAATGTATAAAATTATATTTTAAAACCTTGAAATATGGCAAATCTATAAAATGGTAAAATCCACAAATGCCACTAGGAAAAGTGGTTTTTCATAATTGATTCTGAATTCTTCCATTGGCTATTTACTTTGAATTTGAAATGTCCTCACGACATATCTATGGAAGTATATCAAATATACGTCACCAATTCTTAAGTAAAGGTGTAAAATACTAGAATAGAAAAAAACCATCACTATATTTGGCTTTTATATTAAAATAGAAAAGCATTTGAGATCCACTGAGCCAAAGAGAATATGATCTCTCAGTTACAAAATTACAACCAGTCATCATCGAATCGAATTATTACTAAGGAAGAGAACAATTAATGTTGAGATTGAGTTCTCCCTAATCCATGTCCCTTCTTAATCTCAACTTGCATCAAACCACAGTTACGTAACACAACTTTCAACGTCCACAACAAATAAAACATGCACATGCAACTTAAAACAAAACCCGACAAACTCTAAATTATAAAATACCAAACAACACATGTGTACACACACAAAACACAAAAAAGAAAGACGATTTAATGGGAGTCTCGGACGTGGAAGTAATTAGGGTTCTTGACGACGATATCGTACATGTAAACGGAGTTGAACTTGGTGAAATCTCTAGGAAGAGAAATGAGATCAATAGAGGACCGTTTGTGGAACTGGAGGAGATCTGTGTCGCCGCCGCCAAAGTACCTCTCCCATCCAAGACTCTGGAGGATCTGCTCCAGCGTAGAGTAGGATGAGACCACTTCTCCTGTCGGTAGATAGACCATCACTTTCCTTCGGCTCTGTGTGTCGGATCCTGACTGGTTAGGGTTTTCCACAAGTCTTATCACTCCGTTCTTGAACACCCACACGCCTGACATGATCTTTTTCTTCCTCTTTAGTTTTTGTTTTCTTGAGAGAGAGAAAGAACATGGAATGGTTTTGGTGTTTATTTTGAGAAGAGAGTTGTGTGTGGAACTGTTTTTATATAGCCGTAAGTAAGATGAGAGGGTCTACCACATCAAGACAAAAAGTATCCCTTTGACGTGACAAGTAGAATCTGTTTAAAATTTATAGCTATCAATGATTTTTTTTGGGTCCATTGGTGAAATAACTAAAAGATGAAATAAAAACTAGTGGAATAACCTGTTGAATACATAAATTATATATGGTATTGTGGTGAATGAAGTGTCCGAAAATATGTTTGTAAGCTGTTGACTGCACATAACTGATATCATAGTTTGTTGTTTTGATATTAAAACGATTAATAAAGCTACTTTTACTCAAAATGTTTCATGGAAATATAAAAATTGCTTGTTATTTTTTTCCTAAGTTACTTCATCAATAGGTGGTTTGACGAAAAAAAAAAAAAGGTTCATCAATAGGTTATAGAAACCATTTTTTTTGGGGTACGTTCAATATGTACTACAAAATTGATTTTAATTTCGTCAAACTAAGTATTGTAAAAATAAATAGATTATTTTCGCATATTTCATTGTTTACATTTTTAGAAACAAACAAAACTTAGCCAAGAAATGGATATGTAGTTTTAAATAAGAATGGTTTATGAAGAAAACATTGAATAAATTGTCATGTAGATGATCATATTGACATAAATTGTTATGTGTGTCCGCATTGAATAAATTGTTATGTGTGTCCGCATGCATATTTTGTTTGGTGAAGGTTGTATCTCGCCAGCCTGATGAAGAACTTATACTATTTGGTTAATCTACTTTCACTACTTTAAAAAATTTGGAATACCTTCTAACATTCCTCAATCTTTTTCCTAAACACAAACACTAGTATTTTTTTTCATGTTTGGTAAGAATTTGTTCGGATAAATTCTGATTTTGGTTTCTATGTATTTTTAAAGATTTTAAGCACTAATACTAGATCTTATGGTAGGTATTGTTTTATTCTATTATTCGATAGAAGATTAATATAATCTAAGGGATACAATATTTTCTTCAAATGTTTTCATGAAGTGATATTTTGAGTTTTGGTTCAGCGCCAAATGTTGTATTTTGTTCTTCGATAATGAACTAAAACATAAGAAATGATTCATCTGATCCGTACGATATATATTAGAAAATAAGATCACCCCTGGCTAAGTAGCTAGCTCTCCAGTTGATTTTCTCAACCAAGTAAACTATATTTATCTAGATATTACAATCGAACAATTCATTATTTAAAATATATAACGTGTTATTCCATAATGTCATCTCACATTATGCGTAAAATCTTTTTTTTTTTCTATCTTAAATTCGACGGTTGGGTCACTTTAGCATCCTTTACGATTCTAGCAATTATAAGCACACTATTTTTGTGATTAAACATTGTCATCCTTCACAGTTCACTCTCAGCTTTTTATACGACAAATCAGTATTAAAAAAAAGACCATGGACAATGACCCTAATGGTGGAGCTACATATATAGTGACGAATCACACATGTTAGAGAATCATGCATACACACTAATGGTAGGCGAATCTCTATCTCTTAATTTGATACTTGAAAATAATAATTAAAGATTCGACATTAAGCAACTTTAACAACATTTGTAACATAGAAATATGATTCTAGCATGGCCAATCAATAATTGTATTAGTGCACGTACACAATAACCTTATGCGTCATCGGTCGAATACATTTTTTTTTTTTAAGTTACACTAGATTAATTTATTTCCTCGATGCGTAGAATTTTAATAACAATTTCGTATAAAAATGTATATATAGTCACAAGATTTAATGGAATAACTATTAAAAATATAGAGATGCGGGAACATATACAAATATGTATATCTTCTCTGTAAATTATACTAATTGTTAAATACTTTGGATTGGATGAAGGAAAAAAGCATGTATCTGTCTAGGTGCATGTGGTATAGCGGTTGATTCGGGACAAAACGTAAATTCATCCTCTGTTGAGACCATATTTGTCGATCTCTTCTTTTATTTTCTCATTTAAGATAAAAGTAAAATTTTAATGTAATAAAATTTCTCTCCAATATTTCACTCTTGTTTTACTTTATTTTTCAGAATAATAGAACAAACAATAGAGTAAAAAAATAGAATTACTTTAAATATAGATTAATTATATTTTTTAGTCTACTTTAGAGTGAGATAGACCGAGAAGATTTAACGTTATCTAACGTATAATCAATTTTAGAAGAAAGAGAATGTTGCTACGCATTCTTCTAACGTTTTCTATCAAATAAAGCATATGATTCCACTATAGAGGAAAATTCCAAAGTTATATAGACTCAGTTAAACAAATTTTTACTATACAAAAGAAAAGTCTAAAGCCTAGTTTTGACCCCTTTATCAACGCCAACAAGTTTTATGAAAGCGGCTATCTTTCATCCATTGATTTCCTCATGGAAGAGTTTGTCGACAATCTTGATCTCACATGTACCAGATTTCTTCCAAGAGTTTGGCTCAAAGCTCTCAAGAACCTATTGTCGATTAATCTTATGTTATTGTGGCATTGGAGAATGTCCTTGTTTCTTCTTCTTGTATTCTATGCTATGCTTGTACGAACCTCATCTCTATTTGAGTAATGAATGCAAGTGATTTGACAAAAAAAAAAAAAGCAAATAAATTCCCATAATAAACCATACGATTTCAACTCGATAAAAGAGTTTAACGTTCGCATATAGTCTAAGAAACAATCAATCATATGGTACAAATCATCACTTTGATACAAAAATATTGTCAAAATCATTTAGAAGGATTCTATTCTTATTCTTTTTCAAAAAATTAGTGTATCCGTATCAACCAAAATTTAAAATCATGTCACAGTCGAATCCTTTGCTATATTGAATTGTCATGTTTTGCAGGACCACAGGCCAACAATTTCAAAACGAGCTGGGCCTGTTTTGTTGCTTTAGGCCCGTTATAACATCCTTATATAAAAAGCCTATCTAACCCTAGAAGAAGACTCAAGCTTCCAGAATAGTCACTCTCTACACTCTACTCAACAAGTGTCAAAGGCTCTCTCCTTCTCAGTCTCCGTCTCGTCTCTTTGCCTCAAGGTTCGTCGGATGTTTTCTCAAGCTTTCAACTTCTTCGTCTTCTAAGAGAAAAATGTACAAAAACTAGCAGTACGTTGTTTAACATTTGCGAATTCTAAGTAAAAACCTCACCTTTTTTTTTTGTTTTTTGTAATTTTTGTAGGATGGGTTCAAGTGCACCAGATTCCACAGTTTTGAAGAGCTGGAGAGATCGTTCTCCAACTTCTTATGTTGTCAAGCTCTCTCAGGTTACTGCCATCAACAACAAATACGAGTCACTCCACTTCGAATCCGGTGGATACAACTGGTATGTGCTCGATCTTGTTCTTAAAAACTTAAAGTTCATATCTTTCCATCACTATAAACATGTACAAAGTACGGAAGCATCTTGTTCTTTAAACTAAAGTTCATATCTTTCATCACTATGAACATGTAGAAGTAAGAAATGATCTTGTTCTTAAACTAAAGTTCATATCTTTCCATCAGTATGAGCATGTAGAAGTAAGAAAGGATCTTGTTCTTAAACTATAAAGATCATATCTTTGCATCACTATGAACATGTAGAAGTAAGAAAGGATCTTGTTCTTAAACTATAAAGTTCATATCTTTCCATCAGTATGAGCATGTAGAAGTAAAAAATGTTGTCTTTTTGTAAACGATTTATCTCTAAAAATGTGAAATCAGGAGAATGGTTCTGTACCCTAAAGGGAACGAAGAGGACAACGGAAGTGGGTTTGTGTCGATGTATGTGGAACTTGACAAGAGCTGCCTCTCATCCTCCACAACATCACCCACGGAGGTCTTTGCTCATCTCTCTTTCTTTGTTTTTAACAAGAAAGAGAACAAGTACTTCTCTGTTCAAGGTTTGTGTGAACATATATAGCCTTATCTCTCTCTCTCTCTCTCTCTCGTATGACTGACTATATATATATATATATATAGATAGATATGAATGAATGAGTGATACATGTATATCCTTGTTGACGTGTAGATGTTGATGCAAAGCCGTTCAACTCTTCAAGAACGGTGTGGGGAGTGTCAAGAGTTCTTCCTCTTGACAAGTTCAATGACCCTGAACAAGGCTACATTGTGGATGAAGAATGTGAGTTTGGTGCTGATGTTTTGCTTGCTCCACCCCAGGAGAAACTCGCTTTTCCCAAATTCAATTGGCGTGTTAGGGATGTCTCGCTGCTGAAAGGGAATGATTGTGTTTCCAAGATCTTTCCAATGAAAGAAAAGAACTGGTGAGTCTGTAAAAGTTTCTCTCTAATATATTCTCTGTGTCCATTGGTAGTTTTACTGCTAACAAGTGGTCTGTCAATAACGTTTTTACAGGAGTTTAAAGCTGTTTCCAAAGGGAAAGTCTGGTGGAAATGGCGGTTTGACCATGGCTTTGCATTTAGCTGACAGTGAAGTCTTGCAGCCTGGTGAGATGGTTTCCGTGCGAGCTCAGCTGCGGATTCTCGACCCGCGTGGTTCCAATCACAAAACAGCATGGCGTAAGTTCAAAAAAAAAAAAAAACTTTTGATGTTTACTATTTTCGCAATGTCAAAATGTCAGTACTCCTTTTATAACTAATGTTGCTTTATATACTTTCTTTGTTTCTTGGTAGTTAACAAGTGGGTCATGAACAAAGCGATGGGTCTTGTTCAAACCGTGTCTTCAGCTAAACTTGGAGAGGCCTACTTGGACAATGAAGATGCTGTGAACGTGGAGATGGAATGTGAAGTCCTTAACAGCAGGAACATCCCCTTCTTTAATTAGGGTATCTCTACCTTATCAAACCATGCATGTCTCTACCTACTACTTTTGGGAGTACTCCGCATTATGCGTTGAGATTAAAATATGTTTTATGCCACTATCTTAAACTAAAAAAACTCACCGTTTTGTTTAGGGATATATCTATTTTATCTGACATGCATGTCTAGTTGTCTACCACTGTCTGAAAACTCTGTTTTTATGCCACTATCTTAAAATCTGTAATCCTGGTTATATCCTACTTACCAGTGTTAAGTTCCTAAATCTTTCTATGATTTGATTTCAGCTTTTAGTAATTTGTTTTGTTTTCCATATATATAATACCATCTTAGACAAATGAGACATCTAATTTAATACAAGGAACAAATGAAAAGAACAAATCAGATCCAGACAAAAGGCTAGACATCAGCCACGTCACACTTCCAAACCAAACACCACGTGTCACGTTCTCAACTCGTCAAAACACGAACACCAAAAAAACTAGATGACGTTAACAAAGCATCATCCGTAAATGGCGGCTTACTCGCTCTCGTTCTCATCTCATCTCTCAAAACCACTTCGCAGATTCACCTTTCACAACCTTCATCCCATTTCTTCCTCTTCTCTGTTTCTCTGCTCTGCGGCAAGTATGAACGATCATATCCATCGTGTTCCAGCTCTCAACGAGGAAGAGATTGACTCTGTGGCTATAAAAATGTTTGAGAGATACGCATTGCCTTCTTCTTCGATAAAGAGAAACGGCAAAGGAGTTTCAATCTTTTGGTTTAGAAACGATCTTAGAGTTCTTGATAATGATGCACTGTACAAAGCTTGGTCTTCCTCTGAGAACCTTTTGCCTGTTTACTGTCTTGATCCTCGTCTCTTTCACACTACGCATTTCTTCAATTTCCCTAAAACCGGAGGTAATGTTTCCAATTCTCAAAACCAATCCTTTTTCTGATCTTGATCACTTAATCTTTGTATGTGGTAATGTTTTCAGCTTTAAGAGGTGGTTTTCTTATGGAATGTTTGGTTGATTTGAGAAAGAATCTTATGAAAAGAGGGTTGAATCTTCTTATTCGAAGTGGTAAACCTGAAGATATTGTTCCTTCTCTTGCTAAAGATTTTGGAGCTCATACAGTTAAGTGTTTTTGTTACTTGTGTTGAAGAAACTTTTCAGAGTTTTTTGTGAGGGAACATGAAAATGTGATTTTTGTTTTTGGTTATGTTTTTTTTTTTTCAGGTGTTTGCTCATAAAGAAACGTGTAGTGAGGAGCTAGATGTTGAAAGACTTGTGAATCAAGGTTTGAAAAGGGTTGGGAATGGTACTAAGCTTGAGCTTATTTGGGGAAGTACTATGTATCACAAAGATGATCTTCCATTTGATGTTTATGATTTGCCTGATGTCTACACTCAGTTTCGTAAGGTATAGTTCTTGTTCACGTTGATGTGTTTTTTTTAATTCAATAGGAGTGAGTATTGGAACATTCTGAATGGTTTAGGATACTTAGTACAATACTTTGCAATACAGTAGAATGAAATTGCACACAAATCCTCACATTTTGAGGTATCAATTGTGGATGACGAGGGATTTAGTAATTGAGATCAATCATTGTCTAGTTGGACGGTTGATGACTTATATAACACATATAGAACATATACTGGTAGCTTTTGTGTTACAGCAAAAAAACTTAATTTGAATATTTGGAATGCATATCAAAACATAAATAAAGAAATGGATATTTGTTTTTTTCGTTTGATATCAATGTTTGTCTCTGGTTGAAAACTTGCTTGCAGTCGGTAGAAGGCAATTGTAGTATCAGAAGGTCCACCCGCGTTCCACTTTCTCTAGGGCCAACACCTTCTGTTGATAACTGGGGAGATGTTCCAACTCTTGAGCAAGTTGGAATTGAGCCACAAGAGGTGAGTATCCCTGAGAAGCTCTTTTGAGCAGACAAGAGAGAATAGTAAGTAAAAGCATTCTTTTTAGTCAAGTCTTATGTATGTTGATACAGGTAACCAGAGGAATGCGATTCGTGGGTGGTGAAAGTGCAGGAGTAGGCAGAGTATTTGAGTACTTTTGGAAGAAGGCAAGAGGACATTGAGCTCTCCCTGCGTCTATTATTTCGTGTCTTGTGTATGTACATAATGTTGGTATGTCTTTTTTTTTTTTGTTTTTTCATGCAGGATCTATTAAAAGTATACAAAGACACGAGAAACGGAATGTTAGGACCTGATTATTCGACAAAATTCTCTCCGTGGCTTGCCTTTGGATGTATCTCTCCTCGTTTCATATATGAAGAGGTCACAGATCTTTCAAACCTCTAGTTAGTATCTTAAAAGCATATAGCAAAGTTTCACTTATGTGGCAACTGAAAATTTTCAGGTTCAAAGATATGAAAAGGAAAGAGTAGCAAATAATTCAACATACTGGTGTGTCTTTATTTTCTGAATTTGGAATCTGTGTTGCATTCTCCTCGGCTAAACTTCCCAATTGATTTGGTAAATGTTTCCAGGGTGCTGTTTGAATTAATATGGAGGGATTACTTTAGGTTTCTTTCAATTAAGTGTGGGAACTCCCTCTTCCAACTAGGTAACGATGCTTTCGAATCAAATCTCAATGCCATGTGGTTACAGTGAACTTTTAAATAGCACATTATCCTCGTAGGTGGCCCGAGAAATGTGCAAGGGAAATGGAGTCAAGATAAGAGACTATTTGAGTCTTGGAGAGATGGCAAGACCGGGTAAAAATCTCATGTAATGAACTATTTTTCTCGAAAGCATCAATCAAAAATGCTCCAAAGCCTTAAAACCATTAGTGACTGTCTCATGAAATGGCATTAGGTATCCTCTTATAGATGCAAACATGAAGGAGTTAGCGACTACAGGTTTCATGTCAAATCGAGGCCGACAGATTGTTTGTTCGTTTCTTGTCCGGGACATGGGATTGGATTGGCGCATGGGTGCAGAATGGTTTGAGACATGTCTATTGGACTATGATCCTTGTTCTAACTACGGAAACTGGACCTATGGAGCAGGTATCACTCATGCTACAATCTGATGGTTTCTACTTTTAACATTTGAAAATAGATTAAAATGGAAACTTTGGTATTCGCTCATTGAAGGAGTTGGAAATGATCCCAGAGAAGACCGCTACTTCAGCATTCCCAAGCAAGTGAGTAACTTTTTAACAGTAGGGCGCTATTAGAAAATTAGAAATTGTGATGGTGAAGAGGTTGACAATGTGTTTGTTTGGTTTATTCAGGCACAGAATTATGATCCAGAAGGAGAATACGTTGCCTTTTGGGTGCAGCAACTGCGTCGGCTTCCGAAAGAGAAGAGACATTGGCCAGGGAGACTGATGTATATGGACACAGTTGTGCCATTAAAGCATGGTAATGGTCCAATGGCTGGAGGGTCTAAGTCTGGTGGTGGCTTCAGAGGTAGTCATAGTGGAAGACGTTCTAGACACAACAATGGTCCTTAGAGAAACAACTATTCTTTACACGCGAATTTGTATCTTCATTATGTGATTCTTGTGCACATGAATCAATGATTGTCTCAGTCCAAACTCCAATCTAAATTGACTACAGTAAAAAAAAGAAAGATTACATACTCTAAATTAGTAAATTTCAAAATCATTATGTAGTTTATCAAAAGAATATAATGGGCTGTAGCAAAGCCCATTAAGAGTAAGTTATGGGTTTGGGTCCATTGAGAGCATAGGAACCCTAATTCTTAGGTCAGGTAAGATCGTCTTCCTCTTCTCTCTGCTTCTCTCAGAAGGTTTTAGTAGCGAAGAACTAAAGAGCTCGAGATTTTGATTTCCAAGTGCAGCAGATTGAATCAGGTACTCCACTTATGACTAAATCTACTTATTGTGTTCGTAGTGTATTTACGTATCTATGAATCCATGTTTCTGGTTTCTCTTAAGCATGCTTGCTCTCGATCTTCTCATAGAACAGAGACATTAGAAAATTAGGGTGTAGGGTTTAGGGTTTAGGCATGTGACTGGGTTTTGCAGATTCGGTCTCAGTTGATTCAAAGTTCGTTTCTTTGCCATGTTCAGATCTCGAACGAACAAAACTTGCAATAAGACTATGTTTTTGGTTATGTCACTCACTGTTGTTATTTATCTTTTTGTGTGTGTGTTAAGTGATAATGGACAGTGAGACGAAACCAACCTTCAGCAAATCTACAGGGCTACCTAGGAAGCGATTCTACAGAGCAAGAGCTCATAGTAACCCTCTTAGCGATTCTCACTTCCCTATTCCGGTTTCTCCAGCTCATGAGGACTTTTCACTTCACTTCCCCAAATTCGTCGAAGCTGACAACAAAATCTCCAAGAAGGTTGAGTTTGCTGATATTGGATGCGGGTTTGGTGGCCTGCTAATTTCACTCGCGACGCTCTTCCCTGATACGTTAATGATCGGTATGGAGTTGAGAGACAAAGTGACTGAATACGTCAAGGAACGGATCTTAGCCTTGAGGAGAACAAGCTCGGAGGAGGGACAGTATGAGAACATCTCGGTTGTTAGGACAAACTCGATGAAGTACATTCCGAATTACTTTGAGAAAGGACAGCTTTCGAAGATGTTTTTCCTCTTCCCTGATCCGCATTTCAAGGAGAAGAATCACAGGAGGAGAGTGATTAGCACTCATTTGCTTGATGAGTATGCTTATGTTCTTAGAGCTGGTGGGATTATTTACACAATCACTGATGTGGAAGAGCTTGGAGAGTGGATGAAGGCTTGCCTTGAGAAACATCCCATGTTTGAATCTCTTACACAGGAGGAGCTTGATTCGGATCCTGTCGTGGAGCTTCTGTGCAGTGCTACCGAGGAAGGACAGAAAGTTGCCAGAAATGGAGGCCAGACTTTCAGAGCAATATTTAGACGCATTGCATATGTTTCTTGATTTCAGTCTCTCTTTGTAGTAATTTTATTGTTGTAACAAAAGCTTCTTTCTTAATTTGAAAATTTTGGGATAGTGTTTACAGAAAGTTCTGGTGCATTGAGGACAACAGGTTGGAGATTTATGTTAGTATCTTCTTGTCAACTATACCAATATAAAGTTGTAATGCAATTAAGCATAATACATTATTTTTGAGGTCAACTATTCCCTAACGAAGGTACCAAAGAAGTACCTCATAAATTGCTTGGCAGTGATCCCCCTTCACCACCACCTGTACGCATCTCACCTTCTCATCAATGATTTGGTTCAAGATTTATGTCTCTTTGGCCTGTGCCTACCTGACCTAGCTCTGCTACACATGTTAATCTTCGTTCTGTTCCACTTGTTGAGACTGCAAAGAAAATTCCGTTAACAAATAAACTTTTTATTGTTCTCAATCCACATGATGGAATCTTTTTAATTAATTACTTTTGGGGTTAAGAACCAATCCACTTTCTACCATATGAAATGTGAGCTCAATCTGCAGTACATGATTAGCTCTATTTGAGAATGTCTTCATACATACATCTACACATGTTAGATCATATAGCCTGGCAGATTGAGATACTAAAAACACAAAATACAACCATAAGAACATTTGACTGCTACACCGCTCACAGAGGCACTGCATTTTTTAGCAAGAACTGTATAAAAGACCAACTATGATCACTTTTATAAATTGTCAAATTGGGATAATGCATCCAAGATATGTCTAGGACAAGAAGTTACATATACTGTATTATTTTTTGGGTACTGTTTGGTGATGAATGTATACTGTTTGGCAAATATAGGTGTCAATTGCAGTAGACCACGTGCAATCAGGAAACACGGCTCTTCAAAGAGCAAAGAGCTTACAGAAGAACTCAAGGAAATAAATGTGCATTGCTATTATCATCCTCCTTATTATGGTTACAGTGATCATTTTTGGTGTTCTCAAGCCTCGGAAAAACAAGAGTGCTTGAGAAAATCAGAGAGAGTGTACAAGAAGAAAAAAAAAAGCAAATTATATCCATCCTTATGCACTGCTTTGAGTGAGAGAGTGTTTTGTTTATGATGTGTGTTCAATTTTTTTGTTTTTTTGTTTTACCAAGAAACGAAAAAACAACAAAATTCTATATCCTTTAATAACTAAATCAAACACACGAATTTTTCTCTCTTCGTTGAAAATTGATTTTCTGTTGATGATCTGTCATTGGTAAAGCTATATGTTACAGTTTCTATGTATGTGACTGCAGCAACTGTATGCTAAACCTAGTAGCGTGGTGGTAATTAAACTTGGTGGACTTGCGGGAAACCCATCAGATGTTTTCAAGAAGTTAAAGAGTATTTGCCCTTATGGTCAAAGGCTTGTCAACAAGTTTTACAAGTATTTAAACTTGCAGATATATAATTTTGTTCTAATTGTAAAATCTAAACTTTAACAACCTCATTTGTAAACTCAAACCGATATATAATTTCGTTCTAATTTCACTTTATTTATAAATCCAAATCGACATATAGTTTCGTTCTAATTGTAAAATCTAAACCTTAACGACCTTATTTTAATTATATAAAATCTAAACCCTCTAGTAAAAAATAAGAAGAATGTTTTTGCCCACCAAGTTTTATTTAGATTCTTGGAAAGTTAACACTCACCTTTCGTGGGGGCAATAACTCCTTTGTGGTTCTCGTTTCTTTATTTATTTTCTTGTGTTCAGTCTATTAGCTAATGACAGATAGGTATGGACGTTGGGGTTCAGATAATGTATTTTGGTTTTTTGGGTTTAGAGGTATAGAACCCGTTTGGATATTTCTAGATTTCGGGTTTAAGTCAACTTCAGATCGGGTATTTCGGGTTCGAATTTGGATTATCTGAAGTTCTCAAAACTCAAAATTGTAGCATCCAAATTTGTCTAAATTATTCAAAAATATCCAACCAATCTAAAAATTTAAAGTATCTTTTATTCAAATTTACTAAAAGTTAGTTTAAATACTCGAGAATATCTAAAATCTCCAAAAATCTGAATATTTTAGACACTTACATTAATAATATTATAAATATTACTAATATATTACTACTATCCTTACTATTATTTGAAAAGTCATTTATAAAATAAACATTAGTTTTGTAAAAAATTACATCCCTCTGCCATTAGAGTTATGACCATTTTAATATTTTCATTCCAGGGTAAAAACGTCATGTATGTCTCATCTGAAACGGATAAACACGCGGGTCAAAAATACCCGTTTAGATTGTTCTCGGATCCTATCATATAATCCTGACCGTTGATTTCATTTCATCGAAGGGTGTAAAATAAAGAGGCTTCGGATTTGACCCGAAAAAAAACAAAAAAATTCTAAATAGTCAAAAAAATAAAAATCACACCAACTTTTAGAAGGCGATGGAGATGGCGATATCGACTCTCGGGAGATTTGGGTTTTGCTGGTGAAGAATCAAATTTATGCGAAGGTTTGAAGGGCTTCTCCGAATCCTATTATGGATGGAACAAGAGAGGTTATTTTTTAGGTTAATTTTGGATTTGATTCCTGTTATGATTTATTGGAATTAGAATCGAGATGAGTAAACTACGCCAAATTGGTTTTCTACCATTCTTTTATGCTCGAAGATATGGGAAATCCTTACTAATGTACTACTGTATAGGCAATTTGCATATTCAAGTACATGAAAATAATACAGAACCCGTGTTTTCCCTCTTTTACTTTATGGTCTTAGATAGTGAATATTTGGTATAGAGGAGATTCACTTAGAGTTGATAGTAGTGGTGTGTTTTTTTTTTATTTGTATTCAATTTGGTGTCCCTTGGTTATAGTTTCAGACAAATTTTTAATATTTGTGAAGGTGATGAAGACGGAAACATATTGGAGAAAAGCTAGAGGCAGAACTCTGAGGGAACAATTTATCAGTCTCAGTCTCAAACTTTTTTTCTCGATAAGCTTGCTGTTTTAATGATTCATTTGTCATTTGTATCCTTATGAAAGTAGAGCAACGAGTTATAGAAGAGAAATTGTAGAAACCTTTGGAATCATGTTCCTCTAGAACAAGGGCGATGACTGGCGAGATGGAATATGGTTTTGTTTCATGTAGGTTTTTTAAGTTTCTGCATGAAAATGTGATATTTTCAGTCAATTTCAAATGGTGTCATGAAACGCGGTTTTGACATGTTTCTTTTTCGTCCCTTTGGTTTGCAGTTATTTCTTACGAACTTCTTCCATTTCTCCAGCCCAAAACACATCAATTGTTGTTAGACAACATTTCCACTCTCGAAGAAACAGGTTTGCCTTTACCAGTACTTTTGTATTTTTGTGGTTGCAAGTTCATGTATGGTGGTGTAATGTATTATTTGTAACCATGAAATATCTAAATCACTATGAAATTGTTATTAGACATATTCTTGCTTTTGGGAACACAATTAACTGGGGAACGAATTGTGTAAAATTTGCTAAATGCACGTTGATGAAACTTTGATTTGGGTGATTTATACTATTTGACTGACTTTATGTGATTTGCCTGGAAACTCTTCAGGGATGATGAGGTTGACGTTGACCTTGAAGAGTTAATGGTCGTGGAAGTAATTTGGCTCTCCATTCAAGCAAAACTGTTTGTTTAGGTTATTTGTATAACTTTTTAGTTTGTACCTCTAATGATAGTTTTCTTTTTACATTATCTTATGGCTTTTAACTTATTCTAACAGGATCACGAACACAGAGAAATTCAGGTTTTGAGGATATGACTTCTTCTAGGCAATATGTATCAGATCGGTTTCTCATCTTTTGCATGTAATATGTATTTAGACCAATTATTCGTCATTTTGTTCACGTTTCAACGACGAAACACCTTATGATATGGGTTTAGATCGGTTTCTCACCTTTTATGTGTAATATGTATGATCTAATCTTATGTATATAGCATTATAGCAATCATAACTGACTGTGGTAACAATCTCTGGGATCTTGAAGAACAATGGACTCGCAACAGAAAAGAGTATGGACTCACAAATCTCTCATCTTACCATAAATTTTGCTTTCATTTAGGATCTTGAACTATATTAAATATGAATATACTTTAAAGCTATTTTTTAACAGGATGTTTGTCACATAAATTTTGGATAACATTAATGGTACAGAATTAAAAATATGGGTTGGTAAATTTATTTCTTAAATTTTAATTAATATAGGTAAGAATTGATTATGTGATAGGTAAGGAACTACTTTGAGACGTGTATTTTGAGAATTTTAAATATTAGGGAGGTAAGCTGACCCTCCTAACTTCTTACTAGGTCCGCTGTTGGTTATACGGCAGGACGGTTTGGGTCGATATTGATAGAATTATAAAATATTATTAATTTGGTGCTATAACAAGGGTAATTATCATTTTATGATTTTGTTAACACCATCCACATTAAAATATTATACATATTTAAAATGATTAACTTATGATCATGTAACAAAACAAATTGTTGTGCCATTTCCCACGGGTTAAATACTATGCGGACTAATCACCATTTTCTATATAAACAACACAATTATCGATTGTCAAATAAATTACAAATTATTTCACAAAAAAAGAAAATTGAGTATTTTTGAAAATATTTTGAGAGTTTTTGAGAATTATATGTTTTTGCTAACCAAATGTAAATTAAATATTTAAATGTAGAATTCAAAACACAAATTTTAAATATTAGGGAGGTCAGCTGACCGTCATAACTTCTTACTAGGTCCGCTGTTGGTTATATGACAAGACGGTTCGGGTCAATATTGATACAAATTTAAAATATTATTGATTTGGTGATATTAAAGGTAATCATCATTTTATTATTTTGTTAACACTATCCACATTAAAATATTATGTATATTTAAAATTATTAACTTATGATTATGTAAAAAACCAAATTGTTGTGCCATATCCCACAGGTTAAATACTATACCGACTAGTCAGCATTTCCTATATAAAAAACACAATAATCGATTGTCAAATAAATTACAAACTATTCCACACAATTTTTTTTGAGTATTTTTGAAAATATATTGAGAGTTTTTAAGAATTATTTTTTTACTAACTAACTGTAAATTAAATATTCAAATGGAGAATTTATATATTTCGTCTAAACGTTTTAGCCAAACTTTTTATATTAAAATTGTATAACGGGTAATTATTATGGAGAATAGTTATGAGATTTTAAAAAAATTATGGGACACGAATGGATGAGACTTGACAGAACGAGATGGAACAGGACAGGATGGAATAGAAAAGAATGGAACGAGAACAAACTAAATCAAAATGCACTTAATTTATGAATTTCAAATAATAAATTCTAACTTACTTTTACTAATTTAAAATTTATACAAATGATACTAAAAAAACAAGTGGACCCATGCTTTGAGTATATGGTACGTTGGTACAGCTCAAGATTTTGTGATGGCTTTAGTACGGACTAATGCTGAATGATGCAACTTTTTATTTAATTGTCTAATTTGTGAGAAAAGATTGTTCTAACCCACGACCATGGATTACAAATATTCCTATAAAATTCTTTACACCCACAACCAAAACCACCACCGCTTTTGCCACTTCATAAAAAATGTCTACTACTATACATATAAGTGAAAGCGGTCACAGTAGCTAATGGGCATATGAATGAAACTTTGTTAGCAGTACAATAATGTCTATTATATTTTTGTGTGTTTCTATGTAAATGGATTGATGGTTACATATATATAATCCAAGAGACAAATTTTGAATTACAGCAAGTTTCACCATTCATTATTGAGAGCTTTGTCATTAGGTTCAAGTAGATTGATGGAAGAATTTGATAGTAGAGACATTAACATAAGTAGCTTATTTCTGTAACCATCTACCATCAAAATAAGTAAATAACCATTAGTTATTTGTTTTGTATTACAAAATTTGTGTGATCGATGCAATGCCATGTGTCACACTATGTTAATGAGTCACCACTAAACACACATTTGAAAAAAAAAACATTATATGAAAACTGTCAAAATTATTTTTTGGAGAATAATCACAACAATTTTTTTTTTTTTTTTTTTTTTTTTTTTTTTTTTGCGTTTGAGATGTTTTACTCTATTGTGATTATAATTCATTTATTATTTTTATACTTCTTCCAAATCACTCTATTCAATCTTGTATTTTAATGGAATATGGTGTATTTCAAAATACAGCGTTATTCAATTACGGATTCTAAAAAATACAATAAAATCTGGTGTTATTGGATTAAACATTTATGTGATGATTTTAAAGCACTTGTAAAATTGCTGTTACTATATTTCCAATAGATTTTGTTTCATTTTAGATTTTAACGTATTTTATATCCAAAACATACGAACAAACACAATCCTAACAATTTTTTGAAGTATTTCATCTCTCTCATACTTCTCATGAATATCTCTCCCGACGAGAACAATAACATCTTGTGATTTCGTCATCATCGTGTCATCATCATCGTCGTCATCGTGTCGTCGTCATCATGTCGTCTTCATCGTCATCGTGTCATCGTCGTCGTCGCGTCGTCGTTGTCGTCGTCATCGGACTCGTCGTCATCGTCGTCGTCCTCGTCGTTTGATCAAGAGACTTTCTTCAAGTTTACCTCATTCTTGTTTCATCAGTTTGTTTCTTCATGTTTTTTTAAAAAAAATTATCAGTGGACTGTGACTACAGCTAATATTTGATGTTGGATTAGCGACGGAAAAAATGTTGTTGGCTTAGGAGATGATACTGACGCCCAAACTTTTGGAGTCAAAGATAATGCGCCATGCGAATTATACTCAAGTCTCTTTGGAAATATGAGAAATTTAGATGGATCTCAAGCATCAGGGTCGAGAGATTCAAGTATGCCACAAAGCAAAGGGGGCTTTAACAAGAAGGACTAATAGATTTGTGGTTCCACAAGGTAATTCTTATATTTTATGATAAACTAATAATTTTATGTATCATATAATAAGCTAATAATTACATATTATAAATTTTCTCCCATTATAAATTTTTTCTCAGGAAAATTTTATTTAGCTGATTGTAGATTTGCGAATAGACGTAAATTTTTGGCTCCTTTTCGAGCTACTAAGTACCACCTCCAAGATTTTACTGGCCAAGGTTGCGATCCGGAAACTCCTCATGAATTGTTCAATCATCGTCATTCATCTTTACGAAACGTGATTGAGAGAATTTTTGGAGTTTTCAAATCACGGTTTGTTATATTTAAAACCGCTCCTCCGTTTTCTTATAAAACACAGATAGAATTAGTGTTGGATTGTGCAGCCTTACACAATTTTCTATGCAAGCATTGTCGGTCAGATGAATTTCCTGTACTTGAAGAAGAATCTGGAGTTATTGATGAAGAAAACATGGAAGACAACACTCCATTAGATGGTTCTCAAAATAATGAAGAAGTTTTTGAGACACAAGACACAAGATAACAGCAAATGTGGAGGGATGCAACTAGCTAGGAATGAAAACTAGAAGTGAGAATAATGATTTATGCTGTTTAAGTATTTATTTTGTTATGAATTTACTTTCTAAGGTAAGGTTTTACTAAATTTGTTAGTTTAATTTTATATTTTAATAGTTACAATACCTATGTAATGTAACGTAACATTTTAATAATTTAGTTTATTAATGTGGTTTTAATTTACAAACATAATTTATGGATAAGTTCTATTTTTTTTATTTATCTTCAAAAATAAAAAAGTCCACCAATAATGACATCCAAATCCACGTTCAATGACATCCAAATCCACTTTCAATGCATTTACAAAACCATTAGACTCTAAAATCTACTAATACTTTAAATCTATTAAAAACCGTTGTTGAATAACACCCCTAAAAAATAATTCTGGAGAGAAAATATAGGAAAAGCCAAAAATTTCAAAATAGTTTTTGTTTTAATATATATTGTTTCATGAAACACGTCAAACATGGAAAATTTTCTTTTGAACAAAAATTGAGTGAGCGTAACATTCCAAACCATAGAGAGTTCAAGACAAAAAAAATGTCACCTGTTTTTGGCTTCTTCTTATTCTTCCCCTTCCTCGCGTTAATCTTCTCTTTTTTTATTTTTCATCTCTAACACGCACTGCTTCATCGTTCACAAGTTTTTGAATGTACGAAAAAGCTTCCTCCAATGACTTCATGTTTTGTGAAGCTTCCCTGAGATGCTCCACTTCTCTCTTCACTCTCATAGTGATCCAGGTCTCCATCATCCTCTTGAGTTCTGCATCTGGTACAGTCTTGGAAGTTTCTCCCAAAAAGCACAACAATTCATCCAGAAGAGATGAGTCGAACTCATCATGTACTTAGCATTTTCTTCATAGATTATTTAACCATAGCTGAGACGGAAAGACACTACAAAAAAATAATGTTATTGCAACAATATTTTTGCAATGACCGTATTCGTTAAAAATTTGTAACATTTTTTGTTATATTTTTGCAATGATGAATGCACATAATAATTTTATTACAAATTTATTGCAAAATAGTGATAAATTTTTGCGTTGCATATTTTCCTTACAAATTAGCAATATTATTACGACATACAAAAATATCTTGCAAAATTTACAAGAAATATTCAACAATAATAAGTTGTCGCTACTTTGCAAAAAAATAACAGTAAAGACATGTAACAATTTATGTGACACATTTGTTACTGTATTTATAACCATTTATAACTCTTTTGCAACAAATACTTTCTATAAAAATAACATATACATTCATATATTTTTTAACTCAATTATTAGATGAAATATGAATTTATTTTATATATGTCTTAACTAGAACTGTTTATCGGTTACGTTAGGTTTAGTCGTGTAGAAAAATATATTATATTTATAACATCTATAAGTTCTATAATATTTATGTAAATTTATATATTATTTCTTGAACTTTCAGTATACTTAATTTGATTGCAAAACATTGAATTTTGGTTCAGTTTATGTAATTATTACGAAAGTTGTGTTTGGTTTAGAGTTCATGAATCCATACGGTTAGACGTGATGGATTACTTATCTTAGTTATATATAGCGTACACATTTTTATATTATGATTAGTAATAAAGAAAATAAGGGTATGAATGGTAACAACGGTTAAAGTGGAGCCGACACAGCGGATAAAACAGCATTAAAGTGGGCAGAGTAGACAAAGCGGTCGGAGCAGACCCAAAAGGTAGGTTAATGAACCGAATAGTAAAAGGCGGACAAATTAGACTACTTTTATTCTATTCTTCAAATATAATTATAATTTTTAAAAAAAATTTAAATTTTCGTAATACAACATAATAAAAAGATGAAAATGTAAAAAATTACAAATCCAAATATAAAATCAAATTAAAAAAAATTTTCTAAACCTATAAACTATTGATACATAAATATTCACAATAGGCTAGTTTAAAGCATTTATCTATCATTAAATTATTAAACAATATTTTTTTAATAGAAATTTACCTGTATTCGTGTAGAAGGTTGAGATCCCGTGTTTGTATTTCTTCTCCTAGAAGACATCACTATAATGAAGCAAATAAAAAAACAGTTAAAATCAATAAGTGAATATATAAGATAAATATACATGATTTGAATAGATATTATTTACCTTGATGAATGCTAGAACTTTTTTTTAATAGTAACAAGCTGAACAAACAATAAAAATGTTGAGAGGATTTTTTTGTGTATTTTTCAGTTTGTAGTGAAATTCTTTAGCAAAAGATGAGAGTTGATGGTGTAAGTTTGGTTCCTCCGGATTATAAATACCAAATATGAGAAAAAATTAAATTCAAAAGATTTTTTTTTTGATTGGTTGTCAAAAAACAGACCATTTTTCTATGGACTGGACCATTCCTCTTGTGTGCATGGACTGCTTCCAACTGCGTTTCTTCTCTTTTTCTGTTCGCTTTTATTTATTTTTTTAATTTTTAATATATATTTTTTTTAGTTTAATTTTTTAATTAGGTCAAAATATTAAATAAAGTGTGGACAAAACCACAAATGAACAAAACTGCAGGATCCGTAGTAACCATTCACGACCTAAGTATTATGGTGACGTTAGATGCACCGTAACAAAAGATGTTAGTTGTAAATGTAACACATGATGGATATTTTTGTACTAATCAAAAATTAATAAACGAAGCTAAGCCATTTCTGGCGTCTCTCTCATATCTATATGTTGACATTATCAAAATTCAAAATACAAGTATCACACTAAAATAATATCCATACGTAAATTAATTACCATACATTTGTCTATATCACACTAATATAAGATCTATGTAAATATATTTTTGTGATAATATGTGCCTTTTTTCCGCCAGCCACCGTTTACCAATTTTTAGGGGTGTTAAATCTTAATTAGTGGTTTTAGCCTTTTAGGTAGAGTTTTAATATAGAAAAATACTTAGATTTACTCCTAGGGATAAACTTTTGTATTCACTCCCTACTCTCTCAACCAGTCAAAATGTTATATCTAATATTTTATTTAAAATATTAATAAAAATTAAATTTAGAAAACAAAACAAATTAAAGAAACAGATTTTGTATACTTTTATTTAAGAAAAATTAAATATTGATTTGGTTTAAATTTTACAATTAAAACGAAACTATATGTCGGTTTGGGTTTACAAATGAGGTGGTTAGAGTTTAGATTTTACGATTAGAACAAAATTATATGTCGGTTTGGGTTTACAAATGAGGTGGTTAGGGTTTAGATTTTACAATTAGAACGAAATTATATATCGGTTTGAGTTTACAAATGAGATGGTTATGATTTAGATTTTACAATTAGAACAAAATTATATGTCGGTTTGGGTTTACAAATGGGATGGTTAGGGTTTAGATTTTACAATTAGAACGAAATTATATATCGGTTTGGGTTTACAAGTGAGATGGTTAGGGTTTAGATTTTACAATTAGAATGAAATTATATATCGGTTTGAGTTTATAAATAATATGGTTAGGGTTTAAATTTTATAATTAGAATAAAATTATATATCGGTTTGTGTTTATAAAAGAACGGTTTAAGTTTTTAATTTTATAATAAAATATACATATTTTATTTCATTATTTAAGAAGGGGGTGAATCCAAGTATTGTTCTTTAATATATTATTGGTGTAGCAAAATCTCGTACTAACTTTTAGAAGGCGATGGAGATGAATAATCTCGAACTAATATATTATTTCCTTATAGAAGGCGATGGAGATGAATAATCTCTTACTAAACTATTTCCTTAGCACATACCTTTGCCAAGACGATTCTGAACCTCAAACAAGAAGAACTATATTTCTATGAAGCTCCTACAACGTTCCTAGCCTCAGATCTCCCAAGAACAGCCACCAAACTCCATGAATCCCACCAAGAACGTTCAAGAACACTTTCTCTCTTTTCTTACTCTCAGAAACAGCTAAAATCGGCCAAAAGACGACAAAGTCTCCTTTTAAACTCAGCCTCAGGGTTTTCCCTAACCCCAAAACGCAGCGTTTAACTTAAACTTGTCCGCTCAAAACCGACCATGCATCGAACGACACACCCTATGCATCAACCGATGCACCTCCCAAACCGGGTTTCCATAGGACTGATGACAAGATCAACCGACATCCTCTCCAGGCACCTGTATGTCCACATCCCTCGCCCGTCCATAGACCTGTATAATCCCGCCTCCAGCAACCTTCACGATCCTGAACCGCGCCCTAGGATCTCCACGAATGTTACCCCTCTCGGCACACTATGGGGTAACGAAGCAATGAATAGCTCCGGAGTCAAACAAAACATGGGACGAAAATCCTCCCACCAATAAGGTCCCTACACACACCTTATGCACTAAGAACCCTAACGTTCATCATAGATACCAAAAATCCAAAAATGACAGAAAAACACAAAGTCAAGTTTAGAGATTGTACCCGTGATCGCGTTAGCATTGGTTCCCCCTGTCTCCACTGTCGTGTACACACGCGGTGCCACTGGCAAAGGTAACACTGTTTATCCTGCTTGCTACACTCCTGCCTGCACTGCTGCCACAACCATCTGATGTAGCTTAGGATACGACGATCTGAGATGCCCCACCTCTCTGCAGTGGTAACACACTCGAGTCATCGGTGGTGCTGGCTGGTTGCACCTCTGTGGACAACTCGCCACCCTGTGCTCTAGACTCCCACACCCGAAGCATCCCGCACCACTAGATCCCGACCTCAACATAGCATCAAACTTCCTCTTCTGCCCTTGTACAGGCTAACCGCCCTTTCCAGAAGCAGAATGCGGTTGAGTCCGCTTCGGCTGCGCCGGAAGACTGACCACCATAGCCTGTGACCTCAAGTCATCCTCTATCCCAACTGCAGTCTCTACCAGCTCTGCTCTCGTACCATAGCTCCTCACTCTGCATCGAATCATCAAGTTATCCCATAAAGCCAACAAGAACCTCCGCACCTGAGTCGACTCTAGCTCCAAACCCCGGCCTGCATACCCTCACAGTACGGTTCCCCTGAATCAACCCCAAGAACCGCGCCTCCACACGATCAAGTGACTCCTGTAGAAAATACTTGGCATTGAACTCTCCCACAAAATCAAACCAAGTCATCTCACGCTGTACTCTCTGTGCCGTCACTGACCTCCACCAGACCCTCGCATCCCCCGAAAGGTAGTGCGCTGCCAAGTCTACCCGATAGTGGTCGGGACACCGGAGCAACTGGAAAATATCCTCCATCCGCTCTCTCCACTCATCCGCTACACTCGGATCCGTGCCTCCTAAGAAAAATCCCGCACCCACATGCCGTAGATGCACCAGCATCTTAACATACTGAGCATCCACTACCTCGGCCCCTGGCTGCATACCTGCCTGCACCCCAGCAACAGGCTGCACCACTGGACCCTGCCCACCAACTACTGGCGGCACCATTGGAACCTGCCCACCAACCACTGGCGGCACTACTGGAACCTGCCTATCATCCACTGACGGCACCATTGCTGGAAGCCGTGCCAAAACCTGAGCTAGCAAGTCCGCCAAGACATCCTCTCTACCTGGAGCCCCCTCCGCTGCAATCTTACTCCTGGGGCAACACTGATAACGACACCGGGCCCACCCGCCCCACCGATACCACCACCAACTAGATCTCCAGACACACTAGGATGAATCTGCGACTCTGCCACCTCCTCACTGGCCATGCTCTGGGTCACACTCTCACTGACCTCGGGAACCTGTCCCCGTGCACAGCCACTGATAACTCTCTAATTTACATGTTTTTAGCATTTTTGTTTTGTCCATATTCTGCATTGTTTATACCCTTAACTTAGCATTTTTTGGTCATTAACTGTAGGAATTCACTTTTAGGCCATTTAGGGTGTTTCATTCTTGCATTTGCATACTTTGGATGAAAACAAGTGCTTTAGAGCCTAAAATGGTTGAAACAAGGACAAATCCGAGCATGTACCCGATAGAGCCAACGAGCTGGAAGAACAAGTCCGAACCCCAACACGATCGAGGAGAATCCAAGAGCAGGAAGAAAAACCCGAAGATCTACCCGAGGAGTAACCCGACCCTATCCTCGTGTACCCCATCGAGTAGACCATCGAGCAGAATTGGGAAGCTAGGTCAAAGAGGTTTCCATATATAAACCCCTCCTCTTCTTCCTTGCAAACGAGCACGCCGCAGACCCTCAAACCAGAGAGCGAGAGCTTCTGAGAGAGAACTGAGCGACTCAAAACTCTTTTCACTTTTTGTTAGGATTTGTTTCATATCTTTTTATCATTTCTTTAGATTTCTATCTTGTATTCTTACTTCTCTACTCTATCGTTTATTATAATGCAATTTTCATTCATATATGCTTTTATGTTTCTTGCTATGATTTCCGAGTAGTGTAGTAAAGTTTCTAGGGATGAGATAGATGATTTTGTGTTCTTGATCGGTTAAGATGTCTTAGTTTGATTGTATATGTTTAATAGATTTTCTTCTAGATTGGTGTTCTTAATGCTGTCAACAAACCGAGAGGGTGAGATTAGATCTAAGGTGTTTTACCACCGAGAGGTGTAGATGATATGCTCGAATTAACCAATGCTAGAGGTTTACTCACTTAGCCTAAGAGATTAGATGAGTAAGGGGTTTACTGACAATAATGAATCGGATCTTAATGCCTGCTTGGTCATGTTTCTCCAACGAGAGTTGGGTAGGAGAGTGATCAAGGTTGATTGTTTCTATCATGAGAGTGTTTTAATAATAGTTTAGAGATTCATTGTCTAGAAAATATTTGCTTGAGGCATGTAAGACATCTGTGCTGGTCAGGAATACTTAGGATTCGATTACCCCATCCTTAGAAGCTTTCATATCTTAATTGCTTGCATTTTCATTCATCACTCGATCCCTTACCCGAACAGGTACACGATCACCTACTTCGAGTAACCCCTCGAGTTGTTCATACATCATTTGCTTACTCGATCACCCCACCCCACCATGTACTCTAATGCTTGCATCAAGAGCTTAAGTCGTGTGGTTCTTTGTTCATACTCTTTTCTTTTATTATTTTAGGATTGTTAGACAAAACCCTTATCTGCTTGGCTTGACTTGCATTGTTCTGATTGCATCCTTCCTGCTAGCATAAACAACCATTTGGATTGATAACCATTTGTACTACAACTGCATAGGGAATTGATAACCTGGGTGGAAAATCCCGCCTATCAGCCACGCCCACGACCACGGCCGCGACCAGCAACTCCCTCACCTCTAACCATATGTATCACCAAGAACAGAAGGCTAAGCAAACAAAACAACCCTAATTACACAAAGAACACAACTCACCGTGGAATCACAACGTAGGCTCGAAGAGGATGTTCTAGGACCCCATGCTACACACAAGCATTCAATCTGACATCCACAACACAAAGCACACAGCGAACCTGTACCTAGAACCGTATGCGCTCTGATACCAAACTGAAACAACCCAACCCATTTTTTTGTATATATATCCTAATATCTAGTGATCCCATACTTACTAGCAACCTACCCCAAACAATAACAACAACGGATAACAAATGGAAAATCCAATAACCAATAAAGAAAATAACACAACACCAATCCAATAAAAATCCAGAACGAAAGCAAATCATAAACCAACAATCCTAACATCCGTTCTAGACCACGAAGTTCCACTCTAGCATCCTAACAAAGACATAGAGAAAACAACCGAGTCTCTAGAACATCCTCCTCTTCATAGCCTTGATTCCACAAACCTTGCCTTTACCTGCACTACAAACATAAATTGAGATGCATGAGTATTTTATAAACACTTAGTAAGGCAATCCTCCTATCTACTGGGCTATACACACAAGTAATAGAAACATCTCTAATCATCAACCAACAATAAATAACCAAACAATAACAAACCAGGACTCTGCACCCACCGACGCCAACCCATGCATCGACCGACACCAACTAGGGTTGCATCGACCGACACAAGCTTGCATCGACCGACGCAAAGTTCACATGCATCGACCGACACGCAAACTGCATCGACCGACGCATGCTCGACATTGCACAAAATCTCTAATTGCATTGACCGACGCCTCCACATGGCATCGACCGATGCTCCTAGGTCAATCCGCACCGTCCTCACATTGCATCGACCGACGCATATGCCGGGCACCGTTTTTCCCCGAATCTCCTCGCCGGATCTCCCTCCCTAAACCACCAAAACACAAACCAAAGCCACAATAAGCTTCCCAAAGCCTTTAGCGACTCAATAACGTACTAACAAGCCAACAATACTCTTAAAACAAGCAGATTAGAGAAATCTCCAGCTTAGATAAGCCATGGTCATGCACTTAACTTTGCCAAGACGATTCTGAACCTCAAAAAAGTAGAACTACGCTCCTAGAAAGCTCCTCCAACGTTTCTAGCCTCAGATCTCCCAAGAACAGCCACCAAACTCCAGGAATCCCACCAAGAACGCTCAAGAACACTTTCTCTCTTTTCTTACTCTCATAAACGGCTAAACTCGGCCACAAGACGACAAAGTCTCCTTTTAAACTCAGCCTCAGGTTTTTCCCTAACCCCAAAACGCAGCGTTTAACTTAAACTTGTCCACTCAAAACCGACCATGCATCGAACGACACACCCTATGCATCGATCGATGCACCTCCCAAACTGGGATTCCGATTCGCGGATGTTACACTACTGGGATAAACAACTAAGTGAAATTAGTTGTTTTAGTTATGGTTTTTAAGTTTTTATTATGAACTTAATTATTATATATAGTTGGTTTTTTCTATTATTTTTTATGCATTTTTGGAATATTTTAATATTTGATTATTCAATAAAGTTAGCTATTTCTTCATTGTTTTTATCACAATTTATTTTATTATAAAAATTATTAAATACAGAATTATAACTTCACTGTCAAAAAAAAAAAATATAGAAAACATTGTGATTTAATTTAATTTAATTTTGCAAAATTAGCTGAAATTAGACAATAAGCTTTATGGCTATATATTATCGTAAAAATGCTACGAAGTAAAATTTGTAGTTGCAAAATTTGCATCATCTTTTTGTTACAAGCATCATCGTAAAATATATACGATGACGGAAAAGCAATTACTAAACTTTGTATCAATATTTTTAAAATTTTATGTAGTATTTATTTACGACAATTTGTTGCTGCATTGGAATGTCGTGATTACACCACTAATTTGCAACATCACTATTGTTGTATTAATGCAACACATCTCCTTGTAAATTTGTAATAATATTTGTTATACTTTTTATGTGGCAATCATTTGTAACAAACAAAAGTTGCAAACTTATGTCACAATTATACGACAAATTTACTACAAAATTAATGTTGCAGTAATACAACAAAATAACAAGGAGTCCATTCATTGCTAATTGTGCAACATATGTGCAACAAATACCAATTTCCAACACTCAAATAGCAACATATGAAAATGTCTCAATTTTATTGCATTCTTGAATTTGTAACAATATATTAAGTTATTGCAATAAATTTTAGCCTAGCAATAACACTAATTTCTTGTAGTGAGAGTAGCTACCTAATGCAATAAAATCAAGCACGTCACCGGGAATTGGAAGAGTTGAAGAAGACCTTGCTTTTAGTAGATTTTGGACAGCTTCAGCTCCTTTCCATTTCAACTTGGGCTAGTTATCCTTCAAAATAATCCTCATCCCCTGATTTCCAAAGGAGATCATCTTGTGATGGACTGAAATTATGAAAGTTTTGAAAATCTCGGATCTTCCCATTTTTTGTTGTTGGTTCTGAGAGAGAAAAACTGGTTGAGAAAAAAGGGAAAATGAGAGCATAATAAAAAACCTATTTTTCGGGGCCCAAAAACCTAATAAAAAAACCTATTTTTCGGTCCATTAAGAAGAGAATCGATTCTGTGGGAAGGAATTTAAGCAACGCAGTAGCAATGCTACGTGGCGTATTATGATTCGTTGATTGGTAAACATAAAATGATATTTTTTTTTCCTATTTTCTTCTTTCTTTCTTCCCCGTTCCTCTCTCTCTCTTCTCTGTCGATCCAAACGGCGAATCGAAGTCGATTCATCTAGAAACCAGAAAAATCAATTGATTCACCTCGAATCCTTTGATTTTTGCAGCTAAAACTGGAGGCTTGCTGGTCTAAGGAGCTTTGGGATGCAAGCTTCACTCACAGATTCGGCGTTCAGGAAAACTATCTCGGCTTCATCGGCTAAGGAGCTTTGGGATATACTCGAGAAAGGTAACGAAGAAGCGAAACTTGTTAGATTAGAGAAAAAATTCGAAGAACTTAGCATGTATGAAGGAGTATCGATCGATTCATACTCCGATATAGGGTTACGGAAGTCGTAGAGCAATTGCGTCTTTTGAAAATTGTGAAGTCTGATTGTGAGGTTGTTAAGAAGATGTTAGCGTTGCTCTCAGGTTCATCATACAGTGATGCTGTTCCTCTTTTGGGAGAACTCATTGATATGAAGGCGCTTGATATGAATCTTAATAAGCTTGTTGAGTTTTTTCGTTCCTATGATTCGTTCTCAGAGATGAAATTGCTCATGAGGCTTTGGGTTATGCTGCAAACTTTTCACACATGTTGGGATTATGGTAGGCCTGAGATGAAAGAGCTTATGAGGCTTTATGTCACCATCCATAGGTTTCTTCTGGCTCTCTCTGTTTCTACATGTCTCAAAATTTAGCACTTACACTTGTAGATTGTTTTTGGCTTTGTAGATTTCTTAGGCTCTGTAAAAAAATGAGATGCTTCACATCAACACCTAAAGAAACTGGTGGGAACAGAAGAAAGCCAACAAGCATCGGTGAGGTTTTGAACTCTTCATGACTATTGTTTTTTGGCTATGGAGGTTCAGCGCTCTCGGATCTCCATCAAGCTTTGGTAGAATATCTACCTGTTCTCTTGGGATTAAGTAAAGATGCAATATATACTGTTATGTGTTTATAAGAAATAGATTTGTTTGGTTTCAGATATTTATACTTGACCCTGCTGTATTTGTAATGTTCTTCAGGTAGCCATCTACAGTTTAAAGTACCATTCAATTGGGTAAATCAGGAGGATGAGGTAGAGATGCTGTTACTAGCATAGTAGTTTGTCTGCAAGTGTCATCATAATATAACAGACTCTTACATGTTTACTTTTAACCAGGAAATAGAGATGTCAAACGTTTAGTATGAAGTTTTATCCGTTTTGCATCTAATGGCAATACTACAAATGTCTCAACCCAATTTTAGACTTCTCTGATAGTTTATATATCTTCAATATGCATTACTTTTTTACTTGGGTACAAAGCTTATGAGTAGCAAAAATGCAGGTTTATAAGAAATGCTCACCTGAAATTGGTATCACACATTAAAGTTCAAGAATCAGAACTATTTTCTTTGTAAATCACCTGAAATTGGTTTTACACAATTAAAAAACTTGAAATTGTTTACAAATTTTGAATTATGATGATTGAGCAACCTTAATAGGGTTTCTTTAGTAGAAGATGATTTTGTTTAAAGTTATTAGTAGGTTATTTTGATTAGTTTAATATTAATTATATGAGTTTCTGGAGTGGAGATGGTCTTACTCTTTTTTGTTTTCATTTCTTTTTTTACTTTTGTTGACTCAACTAAATCAGCATGTGGGGACCCATACTCCAACTCCTGCCTACGTGGTATTTATACACTGAAAAATAATTATTTCTCTAACTCATTATTGCAAAATGCCTAACCAAGATGAAAAAGAGGTGGTGGACGACGTCGTGCTACAGTGGTCTCATATATACCGATCTGTTCGTCCAGAACTAGGGCTGGGCATTCGGATAATCCATTCGGGTTCAGGTATTACCCATTCGGGTTCGGATAAACGAGTTTAGAAAAATAGAATCCATTGGGTATTTTTAGATATATGGATTCAGTTCGGTTTGGGTACTATCGGGTTCGGGTCGGTTTGAGTTACAAATTTTAGAACCCGATTAGTACCCGAACTACTGGGTACCCAAAAAAATATAATTAAATTTAAATAAATTTAGTTAAATTTTGACTTACATAACAAAATATTTTAGATATTTTGATTATTTTTGATATTTAGGTATAAAACTAAACTAAATATTCAAAATTATAATCATAATTTTGGGGTAATTGCATTATATTAATGATAAATATTATAAATATGTTTATATGTTCGGATTTAATGGGTACCCAAACGGGTACCGGGTATTACCCGATCCTAATCCGAACCCACGGGTATTAGAAAATAGAACCCAATAGGGTTTTATAGGCAAACCCGTACCCAACCCGAATCCGGTTTTTCGGGTCGGGTTCCGGATTAGGTATTCGGGTACGGTTATTATGCCTAGGTCTATCCGGAACTGTAAAAAAAAGCAGTAGTAATTTTTTTTTAATTATAAAAAACTTTTATTTTTCTTATAAATGTATGTTACCGCTACCAAAAAGGCAAAGCAAAGATGAATAATATCGGATAAACCATTTCCCATGTCACCAACTCACTAAAGCAAAAGTAATTTCTTTCTCTTTTGTGGGTGAATAAATCACTAATTAACATTTTTTTTTTCTTTTCTTTTCTAAATGACAAATATTTCTCATGAACCGAAATATTTGACTGATATGTTGGAGAACCAGTATCGTGATTCATGAACCTATGTTTCGATCATATGTTAGTTTATGTCTGTCGTATCTTGTACATGTTAACAAATATTAGACTATTAGTTCGGCAAATACGTTATTACTTTTATCTACTACTGCGTACTGTGAACATGTCTTTTTTTTCTCTCAATATGTTAACAATATTAGACTATTACATCATTACATGTTAAAAAAGTATATTTTCTCTACTACTGTTTTTTACTTCTTTTTTTTAAAAAAAAATCATTTTACGTACCCCCTATCCAAGTACATGTAATTCCAAAAATCCCTAATGAAAGGAAAATCTTAATAAATTGATACTTTTTTTTTTGTCAACTGATTTTAGATTGATATATATAGATTACATACGATGTTAAAACCACCCCCTAATTTGAGAAAAGTCAGAAAAAAAATCGATCTAAAGGGTATCCCAAACATATAGGCCCGCCTAACTGATCTACCCTGAAAATATACCATATGAACAGGGACTTTACAAAAAGAATTACTCCTTTAAAGAGCTAATACCACTTGCAGAACCAAAAACTTCAAAAAAAGGAAGAAACTCTCTCATCCGTAAAGAGATCTTCTACCCAAACCGGAAACCCCATCGCCACATAGGATTGTACCAGACCTTGACTTAAAGCACTTTGAGCAATGAGATTAGCTCCTCTATTTGCTGCAACTCCTTCAAACACCAACAACCAGTCGACTATAAATGCCAAGACCCCCAGAACTTCTGATGATTGAAATCTGAAGGAAGGGCAAGCCTGCGGTCTGTTGATAATTCCAACCATAAAGATATCATCCACTGCAAACACAACCTTATTCAAATTGTGACTTTTCATACTCTCAACTGCCCACACAATAGAAACCACATGAGCTTCCAAACTGCTTTTGATATTAGAGAAAGATCTCCTACTATGGAGAAGGACCAACCCTTTCTCATCTCTTACGACCCAAGCTGCTCCCACCAGAGACTTCTTTTTTGACCAAGAAAAACCAATATTACATTTAACCCAATCTTTTTGCGGAGGTTTCCATGCCGTAGTTACAGAGACCCTCGGGGAACGAGAGTTTGATCCCCCTTCTGCAGGTGTAGTTATCCTTTCTCCTTCAACCACCTGAGCTGCACACCAATCCTCCACATCTTTCCTTACTTTCTGCATAGTTTCCAAAGGAGAGAACCTTTTACCTTCAAAAAAGAATAGATTCCTGTTCTTCCAGATTCTCCAAATAATCCAAGGAAAACTTCTTCTAACTCAAACGGCCAAATTCTATTATCTCTATTAATCAAGAGATAGTAGATAATAGAGAAAACCGAACCTTGATCCATACCAAACTCAGGTGTAGGAAAGTCCGACAAGGCCCAAATTTGTCTCGCGAGAGAACAACCAAATAGAACATGGTGAATGGACTCTCCTTCAAAACCACACGTTTGGCAACTATTGTCCACCTTCATTCCTCGACAAGATAATAGCTGCATAACCGGAATCGCCCCACTCAGAATTTTCCACCAAAAAACTTTGATTTTGGGTTCAGTTTTAAGTTTCCAAACCTGAATCTTAAGCTCATTTAGCGAAGGTTGGACTGAAGCTTCTACTAATAGTGGTCTCATATTAATCTGAGTAGCTAGCCAATATCCGGACTTCACTGAGTAAGCCCCACTCTGGTTATGCTTCCAGACCCAGAAGTCATCCATGGCCACCACCAGTTTATGTTCTTTTATCAGCACCACGTCCCCTGCATAGAACTGATCCTCTAATTTGTCGATATCCCAATCCTTTCTAGTTGGAACAATGAGATCACTCACCAACAAATCAATGTTTATTATGGGGTTTTTTATCCAAGGGACTCGCATCCCATTATCATCCAACCAAGGGTCCATCCACACTCTAATACTTTTGCCATTACCCACTCTCTTCACTAACCCTTGTTTCAAAAGATCTCTGCCATGAAGAATGCTCCTCCAAACGAAAGACGGTCTTGAACCCAGCACCGCATTAAGAAAGTCAGATTCAGGATAATATCTACTCTTGATAACTCTGGAGAAAAAAACAGTTTGGGAATTGAATCAACCTCCAAGTCTGTTTTGCTAAAAGGGCCTGATTTAAAAGTCCTATATCCCTGAAACCAAGACCACCGAGATCCTTTAGTAGGCACATCTTCTCCCAACTCACCCAATGAATCTTCCTTAAGTGCTCATTAGAGTTCCACCAAAATTCAGCCATTGCACTTGTCAAATTTCTAAAAGTAGTTTTAGGAAGTTTGAAACAGGACATGGCGAACACTGGCATTGCCAAAGCCACCGCTTGGAGCATGATTTCTTTTCCTCCTTGCGAAAGCGATCTTGAGAACCACGAAGATGTTTTGCTCTTGAGGCTGATTTTGATGTAATCCAACATTTCTAACTTAGAACCACTGAAACATTCAGGTAAACCTAAATATACCCCTGCCCCTCCTTCATTCACAATTTCAAGCGTTGCTTTAACCTCCAGCTTATCAGACTTTCTCACTTTAGAAACAAAAGAAATTGAAGACTTGTTTAGGTTGATTGTCTGACCAGTGGCCTTCCCATAGACCTTAAGGATATTATACAGAACCAAAGCTTGCTCCTTATTAGCCTTACAAATGAATAAGCTATCATCTGCGAATAGGAGATGGTGAATGTTTGGTCCCTGATCTGAAAACTGCATTCCATCAAGAAGACCCAAGGATTGTGCTTTAATCAGTAAGTGCGTCAAACCTTCAGTACACGTGACAAAGAGAAAAGGAGACAAAGGATCTCCTTGACGCAACCCTCTTTGTGGAATAATCATGCCAAAAGGATTATCATTGATGAGAACCGCATACGTAACAGAGGAGACACACATCATCATCCAATCAACCCATTTCTGATGAAAACCTAAAGCTGAAAGCAGAGTTCGAAGATAACTCCATTCCACACGATCATACGCTTTGGACATATCCGTTTTCACCGCCATGAATTCCTTTGCGAACTTGTCTTTGGTATGAAGGCTATGAACAACTTCATGCGCGACCAGAATGTTGTCAGAAATGAGCCTACCAGGAACAAAGGCTGTTTGAGTTTCTGAAACAATCAGATCCAAAAAAGGCTTCAATCTCTTGACCAGCACCTTTGACACTATCTTATAAAGGACCGAACAAAGGCTGATCGGACGTAAGTCAGACATCACCACCGGGTGGATAACCTTTGGCAGAAGACACAAGTGTGTGTAATTCCACTCTACCGGCATAACTCATGTATCAAAAACCACCTCTAGAATCACCTGATCACCAACAATGTATCAGTAATGCTGGAAAAATAAACCCGACATTCCATCTGGTCTAGGAGCACTACCCGGTTTAATCGAGAACACAACTTCTATAATTTCTTCAGATGAGACCTCTCTTATCAAGCACTCATTCATATGATCATAAATTTTTGATGGAAAGTCCTCAAACCATTGGCCGAAACTGGTTGGATTGGAAGATTTTAACAGCTCATTAAAATAAGCCAAAGCCACTTCTCCTTTAGCTCATTCAGAGAACTGTTCATTACCATTGATATCCAAGAGCTTTTCAATGCTTTTTTTTGCTCTATTGTTTTTAACAGAGTTCTGAAAAAACTTGGAATTTCTATCTCCACAATGCATCCACTTCTCCCTACTTCTCTGACTCCAATAGAATTCCTCTTCCCAATACGCTTTAGCCAATTCCTTTTTAAGGAAGAAGATTTCATGGAATCTCGGAGATAAAACTGATTGTTCCACTTCGAGAGCTATTTCAATCTTATGAATGTTCTCTTTTGTATTCATATTATTCTCCCGTTTCCAACTGCTAAGAGCTCTTCTACAGACTCTAAGCCGTTCTGAGACATTCAGATTTCATTCAACTGCCCCTGATCTCCAAGATTGTAAAATCGTCTCTTCAACTCTTGGCTTATGTAAAAATCTTTTATCAAACCGGAATTGACCTCTATAAGAGTCTTGAGACGCCATCAGATTCACCAAAACCGGTCTATGGTCCGACCCTCTCATTTCCAGGAAATGTTGATTAGAAGCCGGAAACTTTTTAAACCACTCTTTGTTGCCAAAAGCTCTATCCAATCTACTCTGGATCCAAAGATCATATCTCCTACCAGCCCAGGTGAAACAATTTCCGGAACTTGACATTTCCACCATCCCACAAAACTCGAGCATTTCCTTGAAAGGTTTAAACAAGGACTCACTTCTTTTAGGCCCTCCAATTTTCTCCCCATTGTGCAAAATATCGTTAAAATCACCAACTATGCACCAACTATCTCTTCTGCCAACACCTATTCTGCTCAACCTTTCCCACACCACCTTTCTTTTCTTAAAATCTGGATCTCCATAAACATAGGATAAAAATAAATTCACCCCACCAAATTGGACTTGGAGATCCACCAAATTCTTATCAGCAAACTTGATCTCAACCTTCACACTATCCTTCCATAAAATCGCCAAACCCCCACACTTTCCAACCGGCTCGACTGAATAAACCTTATCATACCCCAAAAAACATTGTAAGTCAACTACTAAATCCCTACTATTCATAGTTTCCATAAGAAAAAACATCTCGAGAAAATGTTTTTTATGCATCTCCTTGAGACGAGGAAAAGCCAAGTCTTGAGACCGTCCCAAGCCCTGGCAATTCTAGCTTATTATGCTCATTACACGTTGGGCAATCCCTCCTTTGGGATTACCTCTAAGGGATTTAACTTTGTAGATTTTTCAGCGCTTGATCCCTCATCAACTGCTTTTCTTTTCTCCTTCACCCCACTATTCCAGCCGAGCTTCAAAATCTGGAGATCTTCCGCCCTTAAGATCTCCTTTGGTTTGGCTTTTCTCTGGTTTTTAGTAGGTCTCTTCCTTGCCTTGGCCTTTAAAGGTTTAATCCCGGAAGACCCAGCCTCATAGAGACCAGGACTAAAAACCGTCAGACTATCTTGAAAAGGCTGCGATAGAGCAAGAAAATTGGCCGAAACTTGCAATGAATTAGGAGCTATGGATTCCCTCCTCCAATCATGTTCCACAACACCCGAAGATGAGGCCATCATCAAGTTGGTCAACCCTTTCACTCCTTTAGATCTTTCCTGGATAATCCTCTCTTCTTCATAATTGAAAACCCTGCCTTTGTCTTTGTTTAGGTCCATGTGCACTATAGGCAGAGGTTCTAACCTTAGCATCGATTTTTGTAATAATGGATCTTTTTCAACCTCTCCAACAGATTTCATAACCTTATTCTTCCTCAGCAATAATTCAGTCTCATCCGCAACCATTAGATATTGACGCATTCCTTCAAGTACATCAGGAGCAATCCTTGGTCTTCCAGTCGCAGAATCCACTCCCACCTGATCCTCCCTTAGCACACCGAAAAGAGGATCCGATTCCTTCAAAATCACTGACTGTTTCCTCTTTTCCACAGGCTTCCCCAAACGTCTAGCCATAGCTGCATCTTGTCTCTCTTTGATGAGTATAGGACAGAGATCATTCTCATGGGTTAGACGTTGACACTCAAAACACCTCTTCTGGATTCTCTCATACTGGAACCTCACTGTTGCAGAACCCCCTTTTGGCAGATTGACCACTTTTGATCTTCTCAAATGTCTTGAAATATCAAAAGAGACTTTGACCCTCACGAATTCCTGTAACTGAGGCACCTACGGATCAAAAGCCAATTCCAATACTTGCCCAATCAACTCACCCAGAGCGGTAATCGCCGCCTTAGTGTAATAATTTATCGGCATATTCCAAATATGGACCCAAATTGGAATTAACATCAAGTAGTTATCACGAGGATGTTCATACCAACGATCAATCGCTAGTGCCCATTCATTAAAGGTATGAACCCCTTTATCTAAAACCTCTTGAAGATCATGCTCTGATTCAAAGATGAACTGAAATTTCTCTTTTGTGAGAGCTATCCCTTTAACCCGACCCTCTTTTTGCCATTTACTTGGCATATTCCTCAGCAGACGGTTCATTGGTTGACAAATCGGGTTTAAAACTCTACCCACCAGGCTAAAAGTATTTCTAACCGTGGAAAAATACTCTGGGAGATCTGGCATCTCAAACGGTAAATTTTCTTCTTCCCTGATCGACATCGCCATAAGAGCTTTATCCATGGCCGACGACATCCTTATTTCCGCTAATTCTCTGACAGATTTCCTAGAACACCACCAAACCCAGACTAAGAGCAAATAAGAATAAACCCTAGTTTTGGACTCAGATCTGGGCAAATAGTACTACTATGTGAATAAAAGAGGAGAGATACGATGAAAAGAAAAGTGTTTTTTCCACTGTAACTCTATACTCAAAACTAGTCGAAGACACTATCTGATAAAGAAAGACTTAAGCCCAAAAAAGAGAAGCGATGAAATGCATGTTCTAGGAAATAGAAATGATAGGGTATGAAATCATGGACCGTGAATAAATTGATACTCATGTTGGGATAAACAAAGGTCAACTGAGAGTAAGTGTTAATTTAGCTATTACTTAACATTGGTACAAAAAACAAAAAAAGTGTTAGCTATTATAGTAATATAAGAGTATAATAAGGAACAGTAATACTAATAAGAGTATTCTTGATTTCGTCAAAGAAACAAAAAAAAAAAGCTACTGGGTGTAGTAGAACTGAAAATGTGAAAGTAAGTGGGTAAATAGAAAACTATAATAAGAAACAGTAATATTTGGAGGAAAACAAAAAAAAGAAACCCAAAATATATTGATGTCCAAAATAAAATCATAAAAGAATTCTTTTTTTTTCGTCAATAAATTTTTAAAAATAAAATCAAACTATACTAGTAGTATGTTTTGTTTATTTAAATGGCTGCTATTGTTTGTTTATTTTCTTTAGTGATACGAATTTATGAAATGTGTGCATTACTCACTGATATGTAACAAAAACACTAATAAAAAAAACTGTACTAGTAGTATCAATGTAAAAAACACTAATAAAAAGGTCGTCATGACTCACTGATATGTAACCCTTTGATTCCCAGTTTCTTCTATAAGTGGACATTTGATTTCAGAAAGAATCCATAAAACCCATAGAAATTGGGAGAGCCAACCTTTTTTGTTTTTATTTTTTTAATGTTTCATTTGCTTGCTTTCGTTGTTGACCCAACTAAATCAGCATGTGGGGACCCATACTCCTACCTACGTGGTATATATTTTATTAAACACTAGCTAGTATATATATATATATATTTTTTTACTTTTTTTTCTCTACTTCATTATTGCAAAATGTCTAACCAAGAAGTGCAAGGGTAAGACGTGCTGTAGTGGTATTTGTTCGTCGGGAACTGTCAATTTTTCTCGCTTATTTCTTTTTGTAAGGAAAAATTCTTCTCATAAATGTAAGTATAATCGTTACCAAAAGGCAAGGGAAATGTGAACAATAATATCTCGGATAAACCATATTTTCTCATGTCACCAACTCACTAAAATTAGTAGATAGATTCCGTTGGGGTGGTGTAAATAAATCCCTAATGAATATTTTTTTTTCTTTTTATAAAAAATATAAGACTGAATGTATATATCATGAACTGAAATATTTTACTTGATCAAGTGTAATAGCAAATCATATCAAAAGTTTATTGTACATCCAATATAAGTTGTTATACCCAGTGTGGGTGGTGAGCAAGCAAAATGAACTAATGTTGGAGAACCAGTATCGTGAACCTGTCTTTTGATCATATATATGTTAGAGTGTTTAGTTTCAGACTTTGAAAAAGAAGTAACTAGGCAAAAAAAAATATTCACATCTTTTTTTTTTTTTTGGTCAAAATATTCACATCTTTTATATATGTATAATGTTTATTAGATATGAGTGTACAAACTACAGCTTTCCAACAATTCCAAAAATGCATAAGGAAAAGAAAATCTAAAAATTAACTAACACTCATGTGGGAAGAATAAATAAATAAAAGGTCAACAACTTTTCATAACAAGGGTTAGCTAAAACGATTAAGTTAAAAGTATAGCAAAAAAAAAAGGGATTAAATGAAGTTGTACTAGAATATTCCTTGGAGAGAGGCAAGCAATGAATATCCCTGGACAGAAGAAAAAAGAGTAGTCCTAGGCATATAACCGGAACCGAATGGACCGAACCGAACCGACCAAAAATTTCGGTTTTGGTTCAGGTTCGGATATAGGGTAATAACCGAATGGATAATATTTCAAATATCCATGGATATCGGTTCGGGTTCGGTTATTAACCGATATCCATTCGGTTACCCAACACCTTAACAGATCACATTATATATAGCCCACTAAAATTTAGTTGATACGTGTATGTACAAGTCCAATATCAACCAAGTTCATTTTGATTTTATTTCATCTTAAGCCCACCACATATATACACCTAAACCTAATTTTTGTCGATCCATCTTGCCTCTTCTCTCATTCTCGATTATGTAGAGTTTCCCACAACTAAAAAAACAAAGTCACACATTTGGTTTTGTCGGCTTAAGTTTTCACTTTTCTGATCTTCTCTCTCTGTTTTGTCGATTCGTTGGTTGTATTCAAGGTTAGTTATCCCACAGTGTCGTATTTGTTTGTAGATAGTCATAGATTCAATAAAGTGATTGTTTTAACTTTATAGACTTCCATAGAATTTTTGATTGTGTAGAGCATCAATAAGGTGATTTTTTGAAATAAATCTATACTTCTGATGTGTAGTGACTTTTTTTTTTTGCTTTCATGTCTCGATTATGTAGATGAGTGACTGTTTTTTTAGATAAATCTGTACTTCAGAATTTGACGTATGTAGTGAGTAGTGACTGTTTTTTTTTTCTATTGTGTAGATGACTACTTCGTCCTGCCAAGAAAACTTTGTCGATGGAGAAGAAGATGAAGTTATGGGTGAAGGTGAAGAGGATGATACAAATTTTGTAGATGGTTAAACCGGTTCCAAAAAGAAAGCCAAATCAAGAGGTTCTGGGTCTACTTCCCAAGTAGAAATTAAGACAAGGTCTGCGGTGTGGGCTCATTTTACAAGGCTGCCAAATGATAGAAACAGATGCAAGTGTAACTACTGTGCTTTAGGGTTGAAGTGTGTCACCACTTCGGGAACTTCAAATTTGAGTAAACATCTTACAACATGAAAGCCATACATTGCTTGGAAGCAAAGAGCGACTCAGCAAAATTTGAACAGCGGTAGTGGAGTTACTGCTGGGAACATGCAAGTGGGTAGAGTATCAGAAGCGTTTTTTAGAGAGGCATGTAATGAGATGTTGGTGTTAGGTGAGCTACCTCTTGCTTTCATTGAAAGCATAGCATGGAGACACTTCTGCAGACGGGTTCAACTTTACCAGCCACATTCCAGAAGGACAGCCACCCGAGATATTGTTCAAATGTATGTGAGCCAAAAAGCTGCCTTGAAGACAATGCTTGTAGCTCAAAAGCAAAGAGTCTCCCTCACTACTGATATTTGGGTCGCACAAAGCACAAGAGCAAGCTACATGGTAATTACTTGTCATTTTGTTGATTCTTGTTGGAGGTTAAGAAAGTTGATCATCGGGTTTAAGCATGTCTTGGACCATAAAGGAGCAACCATAGCTGATGTTCTTCTAGATTGTTTGGCAGAATGGGGGATAGAGAGGGTCTTCAGTTTGTGAGAGAGTTGGAGAGCTAATTTATGAAGCCTCATTTCATAGACCTAAAGCTGCCATGGGCATCAGCCACTTACTGATGTTTATATATTTTACCCTGTTTTCCCTTAGCATATTCACATCTTTTGCATGATTTTCTATCTCATTTGTCCATTAATGTGTAGCTTTAGAACTGTTTATGCATTAGAATAGATTTGCATTGCATTTTGAAACAAGAACCTTTTTCAAGTATCTACTTATGAATGAATGAATGATGGAATCAAACAAACAAACATAAGTATGAATGATCAGAATGTAATGCAAGGTGTTTCAATTCCCTTATGATGTTGTAGCATAAAGGATGTCAATCCATAAAGAGTGTGATATGTAAGCAGTCAAGATGTGATCAATGCATTCAAGTTAAGCCAAATATCAAGTTGATTTGTTTCTAACAACCTAATGACAATAATGAAATGCAATGAACTAAGGCAACTTAAGACAATACTAATGCTGAATTAAACTGTAGAACAAGTGCAATAAACAAGACTAAGCATAATTAACTAATAAGCAGAAGAAAACATGAACAGAACAATGCATAAGCAAGAAAGTAAAATGGAGCTCTACCTAGCACTCAGTCGAGTGCATGGTCGAGTGGGAGGTCGAGTGGACAAGCGAATGAACAGAAACATAGCAAATAATGAAAACAGAGCAAACAGCAAGCAATTAACAATACTTAAACAGGGAAATCAATAAACAAAGAAAATCCTAAGGATGGGTTCATGGGATGGACTCAAGCTATGGCTATCTAAATTGGTCAACAAACCTCAATCAACAATGAGCTATCTCTAGACAATGATCTTCTAATACATGTTAATCCATTCTCATGACAATAACAATCAAGCCAAAATAATTCTTAGACCTAGTTCTCACTAGCTATTACATATCAAAGCAGGCATTAAAACCCAGATCATCAATGTCAAAAATCACTTTAAACATCTAATCTCTTAGCATGCTTCATGATAATCTCTAGCACTAGCCTTATCTAACAACTTAGACATTGGTGTGATGCTAAGAAGATTAAGATCTATCCTTACCCTCTTAGTATGAGAATAACATAGAGCATATCTAATCTAGAAGAGATATATAACAATCAAGCTTGACCAATCTAATCAACCATAACCTTTACCCAGCCTAATCCATCCCTAAGATCCTAAGCCATTAATAAGATCTAAAAATTATCATGAAGAACACAAACCCAGAAATCAATGAAACTATCATGATTAGAAAGATGAGATAAAGATGAACAATATTGAACAAAGAAATGAAAGCAAATATTCAACAGATTCAAAGTTATGAAGGTTACAAATCTATGAAAATCTAGAGAAAAGATAAGAGATGATGCAATAAAGTAAAAGAAGCTAAAAATGGCAAAAACTAGGTTATGAGGTGTCTACATGGTCTCCAGGGTCTCTCTCTTCGGCCACAAGTGCCAGTACACATATATATAGTAAAGAGAGAGAAGCCCTAGTTATCTAGAGGACAAAACAGAGAGGCGGCGGTCAGCTCGACCATGTGCTCGGTAAAGTGCATGGTCGAGTGGTTGGTCCGTCACGTAGCTCGAGTCTTCGATCTGGGATGATATCCGTTCAGTAAAATCGGGATAATTCTTGCACTACACCTCTGATTGCTTTAAACCACCGACATTAGAAATTTATCTCAATTTCATACAACTCTCATGAAGGATGCGGAATCTGAATCGCAACGGAAGATCTTCATTTGGATCGATCTTTGAGGAGCTCATTATGAATCCGACCGAGTACTTGACCATGTGCCTGCTCGAGTGCTGTGGTCGAGTTGCCTTGCGAATCTACTTCCTGATACTTTCAGTACTCTTGTTTAGCTCCAGAAATAACACCAAGTCCTTCCTTACCCTTTTAGAGCTCCATAACACCTAATAATACTCCAAATGCACAAATGTATGCAATGCATGCTTCTAAACATCCTAAGTGTATATTTGGACATAAATGGCTATAAAACCTAAGGAATCATTTTTATATGATGCAAAATATGAACTAAACAAGGCCTTAAATATGGTAAAATATAGTAACATCAACACCCCCAAACTTAGTCTTTGCTTGCCCTCAAGCAAATAAACAAGACATAAGTAGGAAGGTGAGGTTTGAAAGTGAGATCTTAGAACCTAACAGCTTACTAATGAGCTACCTAGAATCAATGTCCAAGTTACTAGTACTATGATGCAAGGTGAATGAGCTGTACTTAAAAACTTTAGACAGACCTATCACAACCTCTACTGATTCAAGCCTTAGATATCCACATGCATTCAGATCAATCATTTCCTTTAACATTCATTAAGCAAGAACATGAATCAGATTGTGCAATGTTTAAACTCATTTGGCTTGGAGATAAAGGTTTAGAGACAAGGATGGTCTCTCTTTAGAGTGGGGCTCATTAAGTCAAGGTTCTCTCATAAAAATGGATTGAGCTTTAGAAGAAGGCTAAAGGTAACTAATAGACACATACAAGAACAAAATCTTGTCTACCCAAAGGCACTCAAAGTGTTTGATCCTAACATTCTAATCCCAAATGGTCCTAATTCTACCCTTTGTCTTCTTCTCTTCTTAAGTACCATTTTTCTCCTTTTGTTTTTAAGCCTTAGGAGAGGTTTCTTATTTGAATCAACTAGTGGAATAGGGACTTCTTTCTTATTGCTATGGTTCCCTTTTCTTCTTAATCTTTAAGACATAAAAGCTTTTTGCTAGACTCTTCTTTTCTTTCTTTCTTTTCTTTGGTTAGAACCATCTTCAACAATTTTTATACTTCCCATTCTTTCACTAGAGCTTAAATTCTCTTAAACACATTCCCCTCCTAAAGACTCTAACCTTTTCTTTTCTTTTCTTTTTTCAAAACAACCAAGTCCCAAACCCAACAATTAAACCACCTAGTCCTATCTAGTTTGAAAATTGCAAACTAGAACTACACAAGGCTTTACTCTTGTCAGCTCAAACCTAACACTTTCTACCAAGCTCAATCCCAAAAAGGCCTCACACACTTAAGAATAAACATGGCTTGAAAGAAGAGTTGGTTAAGGGTAGGAGAAACTGATTTAAAAGTGAAATCAGCTACTTGGATCAACAAGAGTGGTAAAAAGGAAAAAGATGATCCAAATATGTGTATGGTATCCATGAGTTTAAAACAATGCACAACCAGATACTTACAAGTCAATATTAGGTTCTTATAAGTAGGAAATGACATCAAATCACAACATGCTTCAATTTAGACCAAAATGCAATATAGGAATTCAAGGCTTAGTTCAATCTTATGTTTCTAGCTCACTCAACTAGCATCAAAGTACTATTAACTTGGGCATTGATCCTAGTCTAGCTAATTTAAACAAGTTAACTAGGCTGAACTCATCATAGATCCCTAATGCAAATATGAAACAGTCCTACATGAAACATACTAACAAGATCCTAATATGCAATGCAAACTACATGAACACTCTCTTTTTTTTGTAAAGATTTTTGCAAAAATTTTCAAATTTTTAGGTTTTTCTATGCCATAGATGAAATGCAAGTACTAACATGATTATGCTAAAAAATTGAAATAAGAAAACAGAACACAACATCAAATGTCATCTCAAACCCTCCCCCAAACTTAAATTACACAGTCCCTTGTGTAAGAAAAATTTGAAAGAGGATTTAAGAATCAAGAAAGAGCACAAAAACAACAAATGCAATGGTATATACAAAGATAGAGTTGGAGTACTACTTGGGATGGGATAAGGGTGGGATTCATTTGATATCCACCAAGTGCTTAAAGGACATTCATGCTACCTGCCCAACCATAACATTAAAGAAAACAAGATCAAAATAACAAGAAACTTAAACCAATATATACAAGGATACCTTTGGGACTTCCTCCCAAGTGAGCTTGTTTAAAGTATCTAAGCTTGACTTTGCATACTTCTTATGCTTTGGAAGAGTCATAGAGAGGTGATGAAGTCCCCTTTGTTCCCAAAGATTGTATTGCTCCTCTTATTCCTGGGTTAATGCTAAAAGAGCTGTGTCTGCTAATAATACTCAGACCTTCCCTTGCTTTCTTTAGAGAGGAACTTTTGGCTTTACCATGGAGTTGCTTGATTTGCCCACTTATCTCCTCATCCTTAGTTGTTAATTCCCTCACTGAATCATGTAGAAAGTTGATAGTTTGAAGGTCAGACAAACCATCAAAGGAAGGATTTCTTGGCTCTTGTTGTTGGTGAAGCTTGGGGATGAAGTCTGGGCATTTTGGGTGACTTGGTACCACTCGGTCGAGTGACTTAAGGTGCTCGGTCGAGTGGTAGGTCGAGTGGTAGGTCGAGTGGAAGACCGAGTGACCTAAAATCTCTGTTTCTATCCCATTCACACCCTTAAAGATTTCAGACTCAGTTTCATGACCTTTTTCTTCAATCCTGAAGGTCTGCCCATCAATAGTTGGCTTCTTCTTCTCAAGCTCTTTAATTTGTGGCTTATCCTTCATTTCAACATCTTCTAATAAAGGTTCATGAATCAAGACCATCATTGCTTGCTGATCAATAGAAGCCTTGTACCTTTTCAGCATTTGCTCTTTAAACCGTCCTGGAAATGGCAAAGGTGGCTGATAGGGAGGAGGAATGAACCAAACCGGCTTGCTAAAATTTTGAGCAATGACTCGGTCAGGCACTCGACCGTGTGCATGGTCGAGTGTATGGTCGAATGGTGTCTCAAGCTCAGTTCTCTTCTCATTCTGCACCTCTGGTTAAAGAAAATCCTCCTCAACTTGGTTGCAACTGTCCTCAGTGCGCTTTGAAGGTAGTTCTTTGAGAGAGATATCTTGGGCAGTGGCAAACTCCTTTAGATTGTCAATTGTGGTCCCATTGAGTTGACTAGAAGAAGAAGATTCATTCTTCCTCTCTAGTAGAAGCATTCTGCAAGTTAAGGCTTCAATCATGGTATTAAGGTCACTGTATGTGCAGTCCACCTTGTTATTCATATCTGTGAGCTTCTTACTTGTTTCCATAGCTCCATTAGCTTGACCTTGTAGGAGTTGCTGAAGCATACTCTTCATCTCATGATCTTGAGCAGGAGCTGGTTGGGGTTGTTGTGGAGGGTAAACTGGGACCATAAACTGCTCAGCTTCACAAAGAACATGTACTTGCTTCTGCTGGGTTAGAAAGAGGTTATCTAGCTTCTCAAGCTTCTCCTCTAAAGCTTGTAGTTCCTTTCTATGCTCTTCCTCAGAATCAACACCTCCCCTTAAGCTGCTATCATATTCTTCACTATAATCTCCATTAGACTGAGCAAAGTTCTCTATTAATTCCAAACCTCCAGCTACATCTCTATTCATGAAGCTTCCATTGGAGGCTGTGTCTAGGAGCATCTTGATATTGGGAAGAACACCTCTATACAAAGTACACAACAAATATTCACTGCTGAATCCATGATGTGGGCATTGTGTTTGATATCCTTTGAACCTCCCCCATGCCTCACAAAAGGTCTCATTGTTCTTTTGGAGAAATCCTGAAATTTCATTCCTCAAATATGCAGTCCTTGAGCTAGTGAAGAACTTTGCAAGGAATACCTTCTTACAATCAATCCAAGAGGTGATTTTTCCAAGAGGTAGAGTCTTCTCCCACTGATGGGCTTTATCTCCTAGAGAAAAAGGGAACAATCTCAGCTTCAAGGCATCCTCACTAACTCCAATTATATTGGTGAGGCTACATAGCCTATCAAACTCATCAAGGTGTGCAAGTGGATCCTCAGTAGGCAGTCCATGAAATTTGATGCTTTGAACCCTTGAGATAAAACTACTCTTGATTGTGAAGGTTGTGTTATGGACAACAGGAGGCACTATCCCAAATCTCTGAGTATGAGTTGTGGGAGCATGACTATCACCAATCTTCCTTCTCCTTTGAGGTTCAGTCTGATCATGTGGGAGTTCCATTGCCACCTCTTTTTCTTTGATTTTGAGACTCTAAACAGGTGCTCGACCAGGTGCTCGAACAAGCACTCGACCGTTTGCTTTGAGGTACTCGACCGAGTGCCTAGACGAGTGGTACCTGAGAATCAAAACAGAACACCAGAACAAGAAAGAGGTCAGTAATACAATAAAAAGTAACATAGCTTAATCTTGAAACAATGAAATCTCGACTGGAACATATAAACACCCTAATGGCAACGACGCCAATTGAAACATGAGATTTTTCAAGTATCTATTTATAAATGAATAAATGATGCAATCAAACAAACAAACATAAGTATGAATGATCAGAATGTAATGCAAAGTGTTTCAGTTCCCTTATGATGTTGTAGCATAAAGGATGTCAATCCATAAAGAGTGTGATATGTAAGCAGTCAAGATGTGATCAATGCATTCAAGTTAAGCCAAATATCAAGTTGATTTGTTTCTAACAACCTAATGACAATAATGAAATGCAATGAACTAAGGCAACTTAAGACAATACTAATGCTGAATTAAACTGTAGAACAAGTGCAATAAACAAAACTAAGCATAATTAACTAATAAGCAGAAGAAAACATGAACAGAACAATGCATAAGCAAGAAAGTAAAATGGAGCTCTACCTAGCACTCGGTCGAGTGCATGGTCGAGTGGGAGGTCGAGTGGACAAGCGAATGAACAGAAACATAGCAAATAATGAAAACATAGCAAACAGCAAGCAATTAACAATACTTAAACAGGGAAATCAATAAACAAAGAAAATCCTAAGGATGGGTTCATGGGATGGACTCAAGCTATGGCTATCTAAATTGGTCAACAAACCTCAATCAACAATGAGCTATCTCTAGACAATGATCTTCTAATACATGTTAATCCATTCTCATGACAATAACAATCAAGCCAAAATAATTCTTAGACCTAGTTCTCACTAGCTATTACATATCAAAGCAGGCATTAAAACCCAGATCATCAATGTCAAAAATCACTTTAAACATCTAATCTCTTAGCATGCTTCATGATAATCTCTAGCACTAGCCTTATCTAACAACTTAGACATTGGTGTGATGCTAAGAAGATTAAGATCTATCATTACCCTCTTAGTATGAGAATAACATAGAGCATATCTAATCTAGAAGAGATATATAACAATCAAGCTTGACCAATCTAAACAACCATAACATTTACCCAGCCTAATCCATCCATAAGATCCTAAGCCACTAATAAGATCTAAAAATCATCATGAAGAACACAAACCCAGAAATTAATGAAACTATCATGATTAGAAAGATGAGATAAAAATGAACAATATTGAACAAAGAAGTGAAAGCAAATATTCAACAGATTCAAAGTTATGAAGGTTACAAATCTATGAAAATCTAGAGAAAAGATAAGAGATGATGCAATAAAGTAAAAGAAGCTAAAAATGGCAAAAACTAGGTTATGAGGTGTCTACATGGTCTCTAGGGTCTCTCTCTTCGGCCACAAGTGCCAGTACACATATATATAGTAAAGAGAGAGAAGCCCTAGTTAGCTAAAGGACAAAACAGAGAGGCGGCGGTCAGCTCGACCATGTGCTCGGTCGAGTGCATGGTCGAGTGGTTGGTCCGTCACGTAGCTCGAGTTTTCGATCTGGGATGATATCCGTTCAGTAAAATCGGGATACCTTTTACACTACACCTCTGATTGCCTTTAAACCAGCTGCATTAGAAAGTTATCTCAATTTCGTACAACTCTCATGAAGGATGCGGAAGCTGAATCGCAACGGAAGATCTTCATTTGGATCGATCTTTGAGGAGCTCGTTATGAATCTGACCGAGTACTCGACCATGTGCCTGCTCGAGTGCTGTGGTCGAGTTGTCTTGCGAATTCTTTTCCTGATACTTTCAGTCCTCTTGTTTAGCTCCAAAAATAACACCAACTCCTTCCTTACCCTTTTAGAGCTCCATAACACCTAATGATACTCCAAATGCACAAATGTATGCAATGCATGCTTCTAAACATCCTGACTGTATATTTAGACATAAATGGCTATAAAACCTAAGGAATCATTTCTATATGATGCAAAACATGAACTAAACAAGGCCTTAAATATGGTAAAATATAGTAACATCACATTTGCATAGTTTCTTGCATAAACATGTGATTTTGGATCCTAAGGAGGATGGAAGTGATGCTGAAAAAGATTGGAGCTGTCAAAAGAAGGAAACAAGGGATTTGGAGCTGAAGAATCAAGGTCCGGAAGTCCACTCGACCAGACACTCGACCGTGTGCGGAGAAGGACTCGACCGGATGGGAGAAGCAGAAGAAGAGGCCACTCGACCAGCACTCGACCGAGCACCTGGACAAGATGACCAAGCTGTCCACCTATTTTGTCTTTTAGCATTTTTAGGGCTTTCCTTCCTTTTCCTATAAAAGGCCTTGTACCCTGCAGCCACCAAGAGAGAGACTTTTATTAGAGTACAATTCTAGACCTAGTATTTACCCTTTTCGGAATTGTTTACTTTTTTGCACTTCTTTGCTTAGATTCTCTAGCCACTTTTGTAGAAAAACAAAGAAATCTTTGATACTTGTTGGTTTCATAACTTTCTAAGTATTGAGAATTTGAGTTTGATTTCTTCTTCAATATTGTAGATCTTCATCTCATCTACCTAATAATGCAAGTTTCATTGATTTCTGGGTTTATGACTTTGTTCATCATGTTTTGTCATTATGAGTACTGGCTTAGAATCTTCAGGATGGATTAGGGTGGATAAAGGTTATGGTTGTTTGGATTGGTCAAGATTGATTGCTTAATATCTCTTATGGGTTAGATATGCTCTATGTTATTCTTATAATGAGAGGGTAAGGGTAGATCTTAAGCTTCTTAGCATCATACCAATGTCTAAGTTGCTAGATAAGGCTAATACTAAAGATTATCATGAAGCATGCTAAGAGATTAGATGTTTGTTTGATTTTTGACATTGATGATCTGATTAATTAATGCCTGCTTTGATATGTAATAGCTAGTGAGAGCTAGGTCTAAGAAGTATCTTGGCTTGATTGTTATTATCATGAGAATGAATTAACATATATTAGAAGATCATTGTCTAGAGATAGCTCATTGTTGATTGAGATTTGTTGACCAATTTAGATAACTATAGCTTGAGTCCATCCCATGAATCCATCCTTAAGACCTTTCTTTGTTTATTAATGTCCCTGTTTTAAATCCTGTTAATTGATTGTTGTTTGCTCTGTTTCAATTTTTGCTCTGTTTCTGACATTCGTACATCAACTCGACCATCCACTCGATTGAGCATCCGATCGAGTGCTTGCTCGAGCTCATTCCAGAGTTCCTGTTTTATGTTCTGCATCTTTCTGTTTCATTCTTGTTGCATTACTATTGCATTCATTTAGCTTCTGTTAAATCCTGTGTCATTACTTGTTTCGCATTAGTTTAATTTATGTTCCTGTTTAGTTTCATTCTTGCTTTGTTTTATTGTTTACTTTGCAATTAGAATCCCGTCTTAGTAGCTTTACATTCTGCATTTCATAATCATCATTAGGTTGTTAGTGACAAACATCCTTTATATTTGGCTTGACTTAGATAAGTATTCACATCCTGATTGCTTGCATCACGCTCATTATGGTTTGACATCCTTTATGCTACAACTACATAAGGGTAATTGAAACACTTTGCACCCACCTGTCCATTGATCATCCATCTCTATCTTCATCCATCTCCATCATCACCATAAAAAAAAGAACATGTTTCAATTTGGCGTCGTTGCCTGTTTGAGTGTTTTTTTGTGACATTTAGGATTTATACAAGTCCAAGATTAAGTTATATTGCTCCTTTAACCATTACTGATTTGAATTCTTCATCTGCTTGGTTGTTTTGAGTCTCAGGTACCAACTCGACATACAACTCGAGCTACCACTCGACTGTCTACTGATCGAGTCACAACCCGGATACAATTAGTCGTTTCGTCTCAGTCAGTTCGACCTTCACTCGAGCCAGTGCTCGACCGAGTGCCTGTTCGAGTCAGTGATCGAGTCAGTTGATGCAAACAAGATCCAAGGGCAATCAGAATCTTCAGAGGTACCTTGATCACATCAACAAACTACCAAGAGATTTGAGACAGCAGAGAACAAGAATCCAACAAGAACAAGTGAATCAGTTGCTAATGGGGCAACAAAACAATCAAGATCCAAGACCAAGAAACATTGGTGCTGGAGATGCACCAAACACACATAACCAAAGAGCTGGTATTGTGCCTCCAACAGTTGCTAATAATTATGAGATCAAAAGTGGATTGATCTCTATGATTCAAGCAAATAAGTTCCATGGTTTGCCAATAGTAGACCCCCTAGACCATCTTGATGAGTTTGACAGAATTTGTAGCCTCACCAGAATCAATGGTGTAAGTGAGGATGGCTTCAAGCTAAGACTGTTCCCTTTTTCCCTTGGAGATAAAGCACACTTGTGGGAGAAGACCTTACCAACAGGAGCTATCACAACATGGGATGGCTGCAAAAAGGCCTTCTTAGCTAAGTTTTTCTCCAATGCAAGGACTGCTAGATTGAGGAATGAAATCTCTGGCTTTGCACAAAGAAATAATGAAAGCTTTTGTGAGACATGGGAGAGATTCAAGAGCTTCCAAACTCAGTGTCCACACCATGGATTCAGCAATGAGTCTCTGCTCTGCACCTTATATAGAGGAGTCCTTCCCAAGATAAGAATGCTTTTGGACACACCCTCCAATGGAAATTTCCTCAACAAGAATGTAGAAGAAGGATGGGAGCTAGTAGAGAACCTAGCACAATCTGATGGGAACTACAATGAAGACTATGACAGAACAATAAGGTTTGTCTCCAATAATCAAGATGAGAAGTACAAGAAGGACTTGAAGGTTGTTCATGAGAAGTTGGACAACATTCTACTAACCCAACAAAAGAACATTCATTTCCTTTCTGAAGAACAAGCTCTAGTTCAAGATGGGGATAGTGAATTTGCAGAGATTTGCTACATGCAGAATCAAGGAGGGTTCAAAGGATACAATCAGTTCAAGAACAACAATATTTCCTATAGAAACACCAATGTAGAAAATCCTCAAGATCAAGTCTACCCACCTCAACAGCCCCAACAACAAAATAACTATGCACCTAAGCAGCAGCACAATGGTTTCCAGCCTCAATTGTGTCCCCCACCAGGGTTCCAGACTAACCAAGGCCAAGAACCAGATTTAAGGGCTATGATGCAACAAATGTTGCTTGGGCAAGCAAATGGGCAGATTAAAGATGCAAAGAAGTTTGTTGAGCTGAACCAAAAGATAACTTCTCAGTATAATGATCTCAACATTAAGTTTGAAAGTCTGAACTCTAGAGTGAAGTACATGGAGAGCAACATTGCCTCTACTTCAGCTACAAAGCCTAATCAACTTCCTGGAAAAGCCATTCGAAACCCAAGGGAGTTTACTACTAAGGCTATTCATTTGTATGAGGAAGCTGTCACTAAGGTCAGTGAAGTTCAAGCTGGGGAGGATTTATCATTTCTTGAAGCCCAGAGTGAAGTTTTTTCACAACACGTTGAAGTCGGCAAAGCACTCGACCAACCACTCGACCACACACACGATCGAGAAACCACATTTACCATTCTCAGGACGTTTCAAAGCACAAAAGCTGAAAGAACTAAGAGAAATCATTGAGAAAAGAGAAATGATGACTTTACAAGAAGAGGTTGTCAATGAGAAGAAAGAAGAAGTGATGGCTTTGAAGGAAGAAGTTGTCATAGCATTCAAGGAAGAAGAGAGAGGACCTGCCTTGGAACAGTATGCTCTATATCCTCTCTATCAAGATATGTTGCTTAAGATGTCAAAGCAGAAAGCTCAGAATCAAGACAAGAAGGATCTTGAAGAGATTGAGGGAGTTATCATCCCAACTAAACTTGAAGATCTAGGTCCATTCAATCTGCCTTGCTCCTTAAGCTATCTTCACTTCAACAAATGTTTATGTGACTTGGGAGCATCTATCAGTGTGATGCCTTATTCCATAGCACAAAAGCTTGGGCACACTAAATTCAAGTCCACCAACCTTCACATAAGTCTAGCAGATGGATCAAACAAGGATGTGGTTGGTAAATTGGAGAGCTTACTTGTCAAGATAGGCAAGGCTAGGATCCCTACATATTTTGTGGTGATAGAAATGGACAAGGAGCTTGAGGATCCTATTATCTTGGGAAGACCTTTCTTAGCTACTGCTGGGACTGTCATTGATGTCAAGGAAGGGCTTATAAATTTGAAAATAGCTGAGGATGTGATCTTGAGGTTTGATATCAACAATCCAACTAACTTACCCTCCATCAAGGGCCAACCTTTTACTATCAAGAACAAGGATGGTTATGAGGTTTCAAGTGAAGTGGAAACTCCAAAAGCTAAGCTCTCTTCTCATGAGAAATCAATGGAAAATCTTAAGGATTCAGTTCAAAAATTGACTACGTTGGTGAAGGAACTTCAAGTGCAACTCAACAAGAGGTCTTTGAAGAAGGCAAGACCAAGGCTCACGATTAAGAAGAAACAAGAGTCATGTGTTAAGGGTGAAGTGATCAAGGATCAGTTGCACATTGATCAAGTGGTGCCAGGGAGGATTTCATCACCTCCTTGGTCTCTAAACCAAGCCTGAAAAGGCAATCAAAGTCAAGCTTAGTGACTTTAAACAAGCTCACTAGGGAGGAAGTCCCTAAGGTATCATTGTAAATATGTTTAATTTTCCTTTTAGTTTTGATTTCTTTTCTTTTATGTTTGTGTTGGGCAGGCCATTTTATGAGAGTGTAGATGGATTTAAGAAGATTTGGACTTGTAGAAGGGGATTCGCAAGTCCACTCGACCAGCCCATGAGAGGTACTCGATCGAGTGGACTAGAAGATCAAGCCCAATCGATTCAATTTTTTCTTGCATGATCGAGTGGAGGGAGAAAGGAGTTCAAATTTCAAATTTTGGTCAAGCACTCGACCACGTGGGGTCGAGTTGCAGCAAAAAGTAAGTCAAAGATTCCCAATTCAAATTTGAATGGTATGGACGCTCCACCCTTGTCTCCTTGTCCCCTTAGCTCCTTTATAAGCAGCTAAACTCGATCATATGCTTCTCACACTCTCTCATTTGCTTAAAACAATCAAAATCTTGCTTAAAATCTCTCTCAAGTTCATCTCTTTACTCAAGCTTTGTTCTTTTGGTTTTTGGGTTACTAACTTATTAACTTTGAGCTTTGAGTCTATTCCTTTCAGTTTTCTTTCAAAATGTCTTCAAGGATTACAAGATCATCTCAACAAGCTGCTGAACGCTCCTTGGATCGAAGTGATGCACATCCTGCATCAAGAAGACAAGTTGGGGGAAGTACTCGACCACCTACTCGAGCAAGCAAACAATCGAGCACCGGTTCGAGTAGGCGGTCGAGTGGTGTGCCGAGTAAGAAGCATCAACTCATTGAGGAAGATCCAGAGAGAACTGAGAGTGAAGAAGAGATATAGTTCACTCTTCAAGAACATATGAGGAGGAACAAAGCAAAAAGGAAAGAGGCCAGCTGAAGAACAACAAGAAGAAGAGGTGGAAAGTGAGAGTGAAGAAGAAGAGGAAGAAATGGGAGAAGAAGAACAATCTTGTGGTCTAACTACAAAACAGCTCTATGAAGCCTTCATGAGGATGAGCTTCCAAGGAACAAGATATCCACACAAGGAGACCATGGAAAAGCTGGGGATTGCTGAAGATATGGAGTTTCTCTTTGAGAAGTGCAACCTAAGCAAGTTCATGGGTTTGTGCATGGAGGGGTATAGAGAAGAGAGTTGAGAGTTCTTAGCCACCATCAAGTTTCACTTCTACCCAAGGATGGATAAAGACTTAGGAGCGGGTTGTTGTGATTTCACCATCAAGGGGAAGAGATATGAGCTTTCATTCAAGAAGATAGCCAATATCTTTGGCTTTGAAGTTGGTAGTGAAAGGAGTATGGCTATACCAAGGGAAGAGCTCTTCTCTGTTTGGGAAACCATTGGAGACAACAATATCTACTCATCCTCCAAGTCCAAGAGCTCAAAGATAAGGAGCCCAGTCCTAAGGTACTTCCACAAGGCTTTAGCAAACACTTTCTTTGCTAGAAAGGAGACTGGAAATGTGAATGAAGGAAGGCTCAAGATGATTGATGTAGCACTTAATGGTATCATCCTCCAAGCAAGAAATGGCACCATCATCCTTGGGAGTAGTGTAGAGACTGATCTTGCCATGCTCCTCATTGACCAAATGATCTACTATAGAAGCTGGGTAAGCAAGTTGCACAAGAGGGGGTCAACTGGTGTTCTAACCATTGGAGGCATCATCACTCCAATGCTAGTGGCTGCAAAAGTACCACTTAGAGGAGAGCAAGCCAAGCCAAGATGGATTGACACCAACTACCTCACCTCTACTCTCATTCTAGCCAAGGAGATGCACAATGGGAAGCACCTCTTCAACTTTGAGCTCCCAACACTAGGGAAGACTCAACTTGTTCTACCCAACAAGGAGCTTACCACCATAAGTGAAGGGGTGAACATTGATTTTTGGCCAGCTGCTGAGTTCTTGTTTGATGGGACAGCCCAAGTGAGAGTAGATGAAGCTGGAGATGTAGAGATGGCTGATGGGGAAGAGCAATTCTACTCTGAAGACTATGAGCCAAGCCCAAGAGATATTAGAGGAGTGAGAGAGACTAGCAAGAAGTTGACACTCCTACAAAAGTGGAACAAGTGGCATGGCAAGAACTTTGACAAGCTGAAGAAGAAGATGGGAAGAATGACTAAGTCTATCAAAGGTTTAAAGAAGGAAATTGCTGAATTGAAGAGTGAAAATTCTTCACCAACACCATCTAACCCTTTGAGGAGGAGTAATTAAACAAGAGCATTATCTAGAGCTGAACTAGCAGTGGAACCGGCAAGAGCTTCAATGCATGAGCCAATTCAGAGGAGGAGAGGTTCAAGTTGCCCAGAACAACAGTTTCCAAGACACTCGACCGGCACACTCGAGCAACCACTCGACCGAGCACCTCCAATGCACTTGGCCGAGTACTTGCCAAGACCTCCTTATGGTTTCCCAGCTCCAGCAGGCTATCCAGGATACCCCTATGGCCAAGCTTACCCTCCCATTCCTCCCCAATACTTCATGGATCCAGCCCTCTTGCAGCAATTATACCAGCAACAAGGTCATCAATTCTTTCCACCACCACATACTCGGCAACCAACTCGACCACCCTACTCGACCGGGCACTCGACCGAGTATCAATCGATGGCCATAGTCGAGTTGCCTCCTTCCCCACCTCCAAGTCAACCACAAGACTCCCATTACACCTATGAAAGCATGAATGAGGATGTGGACAGCTTCTTCCACAATCCATGAGGTAATAACATCACCTTTTCATTATAAATAACATTGCATCTCTAGTTTTATTTTGTTTTAAGTCTTGAATCCACTTACAAATTTATCTTACACAAGGGACTGTGTAATTTAAGTTTGGGGGAGGGTTTGAGATAGTATTTGATGTGTGTTCTATTTTCTTATTTCAAATTTTTAGCATAATCATGTTAGTACTTGCATTTCATCTTTACAAAAACAGAGTGTTCGTGTAGCTTGCGTTGCATATTAGCAACTTGTTTAGCATGTTTCATTTAGGACTGTTTCACATCTGTATTAGGGATCTATGATGAGTTTAGCCTTGTTAGCTTGTTTAAATTCACTAAACTAGGATCAATGCCCAAGTTAATAGTACTTTGATGCTAGTTGAGTGGTTAGAAGCATAAGGTTGAACCAACTCTTGAATTCATGCATTGCATTTGGTCTAAATTGAAGCATGTTGTGATTTGATACCATTTCCTATTTATAAGAACCTAATATTGACTTTTAATTATCAATTTGTGCATTGCTTTAAACTCATGGATACCATATACATATTTGGATCATCTTTCTCTTTTTTACCACTCTTGTTGATCCAAGTAGCTGATTTAATCATTAAGATCAGTTTCCAATACCCTTAACCAACCCTTCTTTCAAGCCATGTTTATTCTTGTGTATGTAAGGACTTTTTGGGATTGAACTTGGTAGAAAGTGTTAGGTTTGAGCTGACAAGAATATTGCCTTGTGTAGTTCTAGTTTGCAATTTTCAAACTAGATAGGACTAGGTGGTTTAATTGTTGGGTTTGGGACTTGGTTGTTTTGAAAAAGAAAAAGAAAAGAGAAAGAAAGAAATAAAAGGTTATAGTCTTTAGGAGGGGAATGTGTTTAAGAAAATGTAAACTCTAGTGAAAGAATGGGAAGTATGAGATTGTTAAAGATGGTTCTAAGAAAAGAGAAAGAAAGAAATAAAAGGTAGTAGTCTTTAGGAGGGGAATGTGTTTAAGAAAATGTAAACTCTAGTGAAAGAATGGGAAGTATGAGATTGTTAAAGATGGTTCTAATCAAAGAGAAGAAAGAAAGAAAGGAAGAGTCTAGCAAAAAGCTTTTATGTCTTAAGAATTGAAAAGAAAAAAGGAATATAGCAATAAGAAAGAAATCCCCATTCCACTAGTTGATTCAAATAAGAAACATCTCCTAAGGCTTGAAAACAAAAGAGAAAAGGGTATTTGAGAAGAGAAGAAGACAAAGAGTAGAACTAGGATCATTTGGGTTTAGAATGATAGGATCAAACACTTTGGTTACTTTTGGGTAGACAAGGTTTTGTTCTTGTATGTGTCTAAGTGTTCTTACCTTTAGCATTCTTCTAAAGCTCAATCCATTTTTTATGAGAGAACCTTGATATTGACTAGCCCCACTCTAAAGAGAGACCATCATTGTCTCTAGACCTTTATTACCAAGCCAAATGAGTTTAAAGCATTGCATAAGATTGATTCATGTTCTTGCTTAATGAATGTTAAAGGAAATGGTTGATTTGAATGCATGTGGATATCTAAGGCTCAAATCAGTAAAGGTTGTGATAGGCTTGTCTAAAATCTTTAAGTACAGCTCATTCAACTTGCATCATAGTACTAATAACTTGGACATTGATTCTAGCTAGTTTGTTAGCAAGCTTTAGGAGCTGAGATCCCACTTTCAAATCTCACCTACCTTATTGTGTCTTTCATTTGCTTGAGGGCAAGCAAAGACTAAGTTTGGGCGTGTTGATGTTCATATATTTTACCCTGTTTTCCCTTAGCATATTCACATCTTTTGCATGATTTTCTATCTCATTTGTCCATTAATGTGTAGCTTTAAAACTGTTTATGCATTAGAGTAGATTTGCATTGCATTTGCATAGTTTCTTGCATAAACAGGTGATTTTGGATCCTAAGGAGTATTTAAGTGATGCTGAAGAAGATTGGAGCTGTCAAGAGAAGGAAACAAGGGATTTGGAGCTGAAGAATCAAGGTCCGGAAGTCCACTCGACCAGACACTCGACCGTGTGGGGGAGAAGGACTCGACCGGATGAGAGAAGCAGAAGGGGAGGCCACTCGACCAGCACTCGACCGAGCACCTGGTCGAGTTGACCGAGCTGTCCACCTATTTTGTCTTTTAGCATTTTTAGGGCTTCCCTTCCTTTTCCTATAAAAGGCCTTGTACCCTGCAGCCACCAAGAGAGAGACTTTTATTAGAGTACAATTCTAGACCTAGTATTTACTCTTTTAGGAATTGTTTACTTTTTTGCACTTCTTTGCTTAGATTCTCTAGCCACTTTTGTAGAAAAACAAAGAAATCTTTGATACTTATTGGTTTCATAACTTTCTAAGTATTGAGAATTTGAGTTTGATTTCTTCTTCAATATTGTAGATCTTCATCTCATCTACCTAATAATTCAAGTTTCATTGATTTATGGGTTTATGACTTTGTTCATCATGTTTTGTGATTGTGAGTAGTGGCATAGGATCTTGAGGATGGATTAGGGTGGATAAAGGTTATGGTTGTTTGGATTGGTCAAGATTGATTGCTTAATATCTCTTATGGGTTAGATATGCTCTATGCTATTCTTATATTGAGAGGGTAAGGATTGATCTTAAGCTTCTTAGCATCATACCAATGTCTAAGTTGCTAGATAAGGCTAATACTAAAGATTATCATGAAGCATGCTAAGAGATTAGATGTTTGTTTGATTTTTGACATTGATGATCTGGTTGTTTAATGCCTGCTTTGATATGTAATAGCTAATTTGATTCCTAAACTAATTTTTGCGTTTGAGAGAAATTTATTGTGATTATTCTCAAAAAAAAATTTTGCGTTTGAGATGTTTTTACTCTATTGTGATTATAATTCATTTATTATTTTAATACTTCTTCCAAATCACTCTAAAAGATAATTCTCGAGAGAAAATATAGGAGAAGCCAAAAATTTCAAAACAATTTTTGTTTCAATATATATTGTTTCGTGGAACACCTCAAACATGTAAAATTTTCTTTTGAGCAAAAATTAAAATGTTTGAAAGAGTTGAAACCATGCATATTCTTGCAAAAGAGAAACTTCAAATTATTGTAGGTAAGTTTTACATCTCTGTCTAATTTAGTAATAATTTTTTTGAACTCGTACAAAGTTATGATTAAATTTTGAAATTTCAAGTGGTGATTCCACTGTCGGTGAGGAGAAGTATGGATAGCTCATTAATTTTTCATTATCATTTTTAGGGGTGGGCAAAAAAATCGAAATCCAAAAAACCGAACCGAATCAAACCGAAATAAATGGTTTGGTTTGGTTATGGTTAAGTCTAAAAATCCGTTTGGTTTTTATTTTAATTAACTATTTGGTTTAGGTTTGGTCTGGTTAAAAACCGTAAAACCGAATGGTTTTTTTGGTTTTTTATAAAAATTTAGGATAATTAGATATAATTAGTTTTTTCAACTTATAAATTTATATTGTATAACAATATCACTAATTTTTTTCTTTATTGGGCTTATAGTTATTGATCTCCAAGTTTTTTTTTGGTTTTTTTTTTTTTTTGGTTTTCTTTTTCAATAGCCTTTACTTTTTAAAAGTTTATATTTCAATTAAGTATTTGGGTTTACAAAACTATATTTAGATTCAATTTTTTTGAATTATGTTTAGTTATTTTTATGCTTATTTTTTAGTTATGTATCAACTATCTATTTTTTAAAGTATAGAATAACCGTTAAAAACAGGGACCAAACCGAAACCAAACCAAACCGTTATACGTATAGTTTTTATATGGTTTCATTTTTGATAAAACCGAAAAAACCGAATCGTAACCAAACCGAATTACATATAGTTTCTATATGGTTCAATTTTTATAAAACCAAAACAACCGTAAACTGAAAAAACTGAACCGAAACCAAACCGAAAAACCGAACGCCCACCCCTAATCATTTTCACTTGTTTTTAAATTATGTTTTGTTACTTGTTAGGGTTTGAACTTATTTCTTTTGGACTTTCGTTCAAGTTTTGTGTGAAATTATAGTTGTTTAATGATTGGAACATGCTCAAAATATATATGATTTGATTATTGTTTTGACTCTAATTGATTTGTGGTGAGCTACTACAATAGAATCACCTATGCGGACAGCTAAAGCTCATTCCCATTTTTTTTATTGTTGTTTCTGAGAGACATTTGATTTGGTTAAGAAAACAGGTTGAGAAAATGAAGGGAAAAAGAGAGCATAATAAAGAAGAAAAATTCATGATGAACAATGTATAAGGCAAGAGATAGGCGCTCGTAGAGTAGAGAGCTCAGAGATCTCTTTGAGAATTTGCAAGAAAATTTAAGTGGAGGAACCTATTTCATTACCCTCTCGTAGAGTAGAGAGCTCAGGTTCGTCGACAAAGAAGGAGAACGGTTGAAAGATCCCTTTTTTGGAAAAAAAAAAATTTTATTTAAAAAAATAGAAAAATATACCTAAATAAATTTTAAATCTTTTGAATTCTTTCATAATAATCATTATATTTTAAAAGATCTTTTTACTTGCTCATCAATATTTATTCGATTTGATATCGCACCTAACACTATAGATAACCTATGAACGTCAATCTACCAAACATCAATCTACCAAATAAACTCATTCGTACTACTTTGTTATTAGTTTTTGTTTCTCAATTCTTCTATGCTAGAAAATAATAGATTTCTTCACAATCTGCATCACTAATATATATTTTGTATTGTTTTTTATGCAGCTCAATTGTAATCATGACAATAAAAGTAGGATAAGATATGTTTTTTTTTGTTTTTTTTTTCATGGCCAAATTTTGTTTTAGATGCATCATAAATAAAGAATTTTAGATCAAATCTATGCTACAATTTTGCTAATCCTACCTGTTATTTTTTTTTTTTAAATTATGCTACAGATTTCTTCACCATAAACCAAAAAGACTATCATCTTGGTCATGAACATCATGGTGATAATAAACTTTTGAGTAATTTTCTTTCATGAACATCATCTTTTTTTTATATATATAAAAATTTCTCATATTTTTGTTTTATTTTTTGTGTTTAGTTTTTTCCCCTTCTAAATAACTGATTTTTTAAATGTTATTGATTGTTGGACCGAGATATTTGGAAAGCTGCATTGGAGAATCTCTCTATGCTGATGTGAGATATAGAAAACATCACCATATTTTAGTCTTCAAAATATTCATCATATGAGTTCTTTAAAGATAAGGAAATTAAATCTTTTATTTTCCGAAAAATCTTTTCATTTTCATAGATTTTTCTTTTGTTTTATGGACTTAATTTCAGAAAAATAGATTCGTAAAAAGTAAGATAAAAATTATATTTCATCAAATCAATGTTATTTCTCCCAAATTTTTAAGTTTATAACAATTTTCTTTTAAAGTATAACATATATATTCTTTCTTTTTTTAGAGGGTAAGTAGAATAATGAAATTTTTCATTTTAAAAATCTTATATTTTATAAGGTGAATTTTTGTTTTTGAAAGTTTTTATTACTACTATCCGCATCATATATGCTTTGTTTTTTTTTTTTTTTTTTTTTTTTTTAGTTTTCTATGTGTGCTTTTCTCTCTGATTTGATTTTAAAAGTATCTAACATCTTTAATAAATTTTCTTTAATTTTTTACAGGTAAATAAAAATATGTATGATCCTCCTCTTTTGATTTGATCTCATCTTCCAAGATTTCTAAAACATTAGAGGAATTGATGTGGATAGAAAAAAAAAATAGAAAACTAAACTAAAGAACATTGGATTTTATCATACTATATGTATTTTTGATATTTACGTTAACCTCCACAAATGATACATGTTTGACTAGTAAGCTGGGATAGTTCTTTCCAACCTTTCCCCAGTAATTTTATTGCTGTAACAAAAGCTTCTTTCTTAATTTGAAAATTTTGGGATAGTGTTTATAGATATTAAGAAGTTATGGTGCAATGAGGACAACAGGTTGGAGATTTATGTTAGTATCTTGTTGTACATGATTAACTTTCACATGAAGCGTCAACTGAGTGTCAACTATACCAATATAAATTTGTAATGCAATAAGCATAATACAACTCTTGTACGCGACCCAAAAAATCATGCTTGCAAGGGACGTATTCACATTTTTCTTGTAAATTGTAATGAAAGGATGTTTCAGACAATAAAAATGTATTGGGAGTTTTTGAAGAAACAGCCCTGTGAGTGCCGAACGCCCAAATCATCCATCAAAACCTGAATGTAACTATAATTTGTGAGAGATGCGAATGGGAAGAAAACATATCAAATGTTTCCCAAAACAAGGAATAGAGGAATACCATTTGAGGATTCCTCGCATGTAACAAAGCGACTTCTTGTGACTCCACCAAGATTCTGTTGTTCCTCATGTAATGTGTTGGTTTAATCTGGAACCGGGTTCTGTTGTTCTTCATGTCAGATCTTCTATGTTTTCAAAAGAAACTGAACTTAACTCAGATGTCCATCAAACTATTAATCAAGGGCCTTTCAGGAAGGATAAACTTGCTCTCTTTATCGATTGAACCAACGCATTACTGTTCTTCTGTATGCATGTGCTTTAGGATGCTTGGACATGAAACTCCTCCGTTCCTCGTCACTAACCACTTTTTGTAAACTAAATGCGCCTCCTCTGGTCGCTGCAATCTGGTATATTTCTTTACTAGTATCAAAAATGGAACATGATCCATTGTAATACCAGCAGTTACTTGCATTCTCGACAAAAGGCTTTCGGCATCCTTCAATCGACCCTTCCAACAGAGCCCTCTAACCAGCTCAGTATAAGTAATGATATCAGGTTGACATCCCCTTTTCAGCATTTCATCACACAAATGATACGCCAACCCCAAGTGACCCCATGTACAAGCAGCACCTACTAGCAGATTATAGGTGGTAGTATCTGGGGGGATTTCGGTAGATCGCATTTGATTCTTGAACCGCCACGCATCAAAGAACCTTTTGCCTTTCACATACCCATGAATCAAAGCATTGTTTGTGTAAATATTTGGTTTAACACCGTAAGAAAGCATTAGATTTAGGACAGATAAAGCACTTCTAGTATCTCCACTTCTTCCATAACCATCAATAACAACATTCCATAGCAGAACCTCTGGAAGCAAAGAACTTTTTAGCATGCTTAGAAGGAACTCGTTCGCCCTGTCCACATCTCCTTGTATACATAGACCTTGAATGATAACTTTGTATGAGATCTGATCAGGAGCAACACCGACATTTTGCATGGTACCATGGAGATCACATGCCTCATCAAACTTTCCCTCTTTACACAAGGCGCTTATGAGAGTGTTGTAAGTGAAAAGATCAGGGTTTACTCCTCTCTTTACCATGTCACACATGAACCCATAAGCAGCCACCATGTTTCCACTCGAACATAACCCACGAATAATGACATTGTACACAACTGAATTAGCAGCTACATTTTTCTGTGACATCTCCTTCCAAATCTCAAGGGCTTGAACCACATGTCCACTCTTAAAATAACTATCCATCAGAATGGTACAGGTGACTAAATTTAAGGGTGCGTTCGCCTGGCTACTATCTAAGATCTCTTCAAGAAGTTTTGTGTTGTTGTTTCCTATAACACCTTTCTGGCAAAGTGCATGCAAGAGTATGTTGCAAGTCACTCTATTTGGCTTAATACCATATTTATTCATAGTACTGAAGAGATAAAGAGCTTTATCTACATTGTTAACACTGCAAAGACCCTTCATTAAGGTGTTATACGAAACACAGTTGGGAGAAGGACCCATCTCCCTCATCTCTCTAACAAGCCCATCTGCCTTGTCGATATAACCTAACTTACACAACCCGTTTATAAGATGATTGTGCGTGATCAAACCTGGAATAAATCCACTCTGCATCATTTTTTTCCGTAGCCAGAGAGCAGCATCCAACTTCCCTTGTAAACAGAGATCCCTCATTATAGACGAGTGGATAGACAAAGAATCATCATAATCAAAGCTCTTCGTCCGACATACACTCTCCCTACAACAAAAGCAAAATTTAGGCTTTTATCAGAAACAGTTCACATACATAAACTGCTAGAGATACAAAACAAAACCATAAGTTAGTTGTGAAAATACAAACCTCAAAGAAGTCAGACGATCCAAACTGCTTTTCAAAATCGAATCCAATACATTAAAAATAGCTTCCGGGTCTCCCTTTTGGTCAAAATCTTTTTTATCAGAAAACCAATTCTCAGTGCACGAGTGAGGATGATTGACAGGAGTGAATCGAGGATGTTCAATACAAGAAAGACGCATTTCAAAGTCCCTGCAAAATCCATAAAGAAGAGACTCAGCAAACAGATTTGTGAGGAAAACAATAAAAGAACAAAAGATGAATCAAACTAGACTAACCTCAGGTTGGTGAAAATAGGAGCAAAGATCCTAGCAACATTGTCGCTAACAAAATCAAGGCTTTGGTTGAGTAAGCGAAGTACAGTGACATGCGAAGATGAAACTTCCCCACAAGAAATGAAAAGCTGCATCCGAATGTAAAACACAAAAGAGCTGAAGCATAAAAATCAAAACTTTTCGTATAACCCAACCAACCAAAACAAAACAGAGCTGTGTAAAGAGGGAAAAATCTGCAAACTTACAGCCATGGATTAATCAGATAAGCAATGGAACGACAAAGCCAAGTACAGCGATTTGAAATAAGCTCTTCTCCGGTGGAATTAGAGAAGATACATTTCGGCTATACTCTAAACATGCCTTGATTTGGTGAACAGAGACGATTCATTCATTCAAACGCAAAATGGATTATGATCTTAAAGCTGAAACAAAAGATCATGGTCTTAGAGATGTCACAAGATAAGCCCTGATGAGGATTGAATCATCAGAAATTGCAAACCTGATCCAGATTGCGAAAAATGGGAATCAGATGCTGAGGTAAGCTCTCCTTGGTTCTGGGCACGTTTGACAAAAATTAGGGTTCTTGCTTTTAATGGGCCGTAGTAGCCCATTAGTAATTTTAAGACGGGCTTCAGTTTCATTATTCATGCTCTCGTTCATTTCACTTTTTCTTTTTCTTAAACAAGATAAATTGGATATTGTGTAATATAATCATATTACATCCAATCTTCCTTATACACTCAAATTTGCCCGTTAAGGTCGACATTTGAAAGTTCACAACTCACAAAATGTGAAAATTAACTCATAACTATGAGAAGTTGAAATCAAAGCAAGAACATATATATATATATATATGAACATTATAAATAATGATATACATATATGACCGACCTAACATAATTGTGTTGTATATTACAGATTTACTTATGTTGTATGTCAACTAGTTAACTTGCGAAAAGAGAAGCTAACGCAAGCTGGGGGAATCAATGGTTCACAACTTTTCTTAATATTAAAAAACTGCTAATATCCATTATATAGAGACTGTGGTTTTTTGGAATTTTCCTATTTTGAAGATTGTTTGTCTTGGTGGGATTGGCGGGATAAAAAACTTATTCGTTTTCGGTTGGATAGGGCTCTTGGTAATGAGGATTGACATGAATTATTTTCTGATACGATTCTAGAATATTTACCTATGGTTGCCTTTGATCACAAGCCCATTGTGATTAATATAAGGACAAAAAGGCCGCGAGGAAGACGACGCTTTTTGTTTGACCGCCGGTGGATTGGGAAGGACGGTTTGATGGAGGCGATTTCAGCGGGTTGGGATGGGGGACACACTCAGAGTTCATCCACTTTTTTAGATAAAATTGTAAATTGTCGACGGGCTATTTCTCGGTGGCGTAAGGAACAAGTTCCTTTTGGTCGGGATACAATTGAGGCTCTAAAGAGCCAGCTGGTCGTGGCTCAGGCCGATGACGCAACTCCACTTTCAGTAATCTCCTATTTAAATGCCCGATTGCGGGAAGCCTATAGGGATGAAGAGGTATATTGGTATTTGAAGAACCGTAATAGATGGATGCGGGTGGAGGATCAGAACTCTAAGTATTTTCATGCCCTGACTAAGCAGCGACGGGCCCGCAATCGGATTACAGGTATTTTTGATAAGAACAAGGTTTGGTCTACGGAGGATGTTGATATCTGCAATACTGCAGTGTTGTACTTTGCCGATTTGTTTACAACGTTGCACCCGACAAATTTTGATGAGGTCTTATGTGAGGTACGCACAGCTATTACAAATGAGGTCAATACCCAGTTAACGGCCCCGGTTACAGAGATAGAGGTACACGCGGCTCTATTTATGATGCATCCGGATAAGGCTCTTGGTCCGGACGGGATGACCGCTTTGTTTTACCAAAAGGCGTGGCTGGTTGTTAAAGGAGACTTTGTCTCGCTGGTTTATTGGTTTTTTCGAGGAGGGAGTGTTTTATAGAGGTTTAAATACTACGCACATTTGTCTCATTCTGAAGGTGGCAAAGCCAACCCGAATGACGGAGCTGCGCCCAATTAGTTTGTGTAATGTGGGGTATAAAATTATTTCTAAGATCATGTGTCAACGGCTTAAGAAGATTTTACCAGGGCTTATTTCGGAAACTCAATCGGCTTTTGTTTCTGGCCGTCTCATTTCAGATAACATTCTGATTGCTCAGAAAATGTTCCATGGTTTACGGACTAATCCGTCATGTAAAAGGAAGTTTATGGCAATAAAAACATATATGAGCAAGGCATATGACCGGGTGGAGTGGGGGTTTATTGAAAAGTTACTCTACAAAATGGGTTTTGATGCAAGATGGATTGGATGGATTATGTTTTGTGTTAGTTCGGTTGAGTACAAAGTTCTTCTGAATGGTCAACCTAATGGTTTGATTATTCCGGAAAGGGGTTTACGACAAGGGGATCCTTTATCTCCTTATCTGTTTATCTTATGCACGGAAGTTTTAATTGCCAATATTCGGAAAGCGGAGGAGAATAAATTAATTACAGGGATCAAGGTGGCAAATCAATGCCCGCCAATCACAAATCTTTTATTTGCGGATGATAGTCTATTCTTTTGTAAGGTCGCCAAAGAACAATGTGAGGTCATTTTGAGTATTTTACGGAAATATGAGGCTGCCTCGGGTCAGCAAATAAATTTTGCAAAATCTTCTATTCAGTTTGGTCATAAGGTTGCAGAAGATACAAAAACGGAGATCCAAGGGATTCTTGGCATAACAAATCTGGGTGGCATGGGCTCCTATCTAGGGTTGCCAGAGAGTTTAGGAGGGTCTAAAACGAAGGTCTTTTCGTTTGTCCGGGAAAGACTGCAGGGACGTACGACTGGTTGGTCGGCGAAACTGCTTTCTAAAGGGGGAAAGAAGGTGATGATCAAATCTATCGCTACTTGCGGTCCCGACGTTTGTGATGTCTTGTTTTCGGCTACCAAAGACAATTACATCCAAACTCACCAGTGCTGTGGCGAATTTTTGGTGGAGTACGGATGGTAGGACGGGTGGTATGCATTGGTTAGCTTGGGAGAAACTATGTTGTAGCAAACAACTGGGCGGATTAGGATTTCGGAATGTTGATGATTTAATTCGGCTTTGTTGGCAAAACAACTATGGAGGCTAATTGATTAGCCTGATTCTTTGTTTGCCAGGGTTTTTAAAGGTAGGTATTATAGGAATTTGGATCCCATGGAACCGATTCGTTCTTACTCTCCTTCGTACGGGTGGAGGAGTATTGTTTCAGCTCGCTCTGTGGTACATAAAGGACTTATTAAAAGGGTTGGATCAGGAGAGTCCATTTCTATATGGACTGTCCCCTGGATACCAGCTCCATCCCCGAGACCAACTCTCAGTAAGGGCCCGTTTAAGGACCCTTCTCTTAAAATTTCACACTTAATTGATTGTCAGACAAATTCGTGGCGGATGGATGTCCTTTCTGAGCACTTTGATCCAGTTGATGTTGCGTTGATAGGAGCTTTACCTTTAGGTAGTTGTCCAAATGAGGATTCTCTTGGTTGGCATTTTACGAAGAATGGGAGGTATACGGTTAAATCTGGTTATCATGCGGCACGTATGACGATCTCTGGGCCTTTTAAGGCGCTTGGTGATGGGCTAGAGATAACCTCTCTCCTAGCTAGTGTTTGGAAGGTTCGTTGCCCACCAAAACTCCACCACTTTATGTGGCAAGCATTTTCTGGGTGTATTCCGGTTTCACGAAACTTGCGACGGCGTGGTATCGCATGTGATTTGGGCTGTTCACGTTGTGGTGCGGAGGAGGAAACAGTTAATCATGTTCTGTTTCTCTGTCCACCAGCGCGTCAGATGTGGGCTTTATCTCAGATACCGGTAGGACCACATTGTTTTCCGGTGGAGTCTGTTTATGCTAATATGGATCATTTCTTGGATCCCAAAAGCCCGGGATCCCATGTGTCAGCTTTCCCGTGGATTTTGTGGTATTTATGGAAAGCGCGTAATGCAAAAGTTTTTGAAAATATCACGGAGCGGCCAGAGGAGGTCGTTTGGGTAGCTGAAGGTGAGGCTTTGTCCTGGCAGCAGGCTCAGGAAGAGGGTGAAGCTGTGGTTTCAACTGTCCAGCCAACGGTTGCTGACTCTCGTTTACGGGGGCCAAACACTTCCCTTCCTATGTTCTTTTCAGGCTATCGTTGTTTCGTTGATGGCTCTTGGAAGTCAGGAGATCTTTTCGCAGGAGTCGGATGGTTTTGCACCCAGTCTCAGGATCCGACGCGAAGTATGGGAGCTACTAACTTTCGACGAAGTCTTACCCCCTTACACGCTGAACTCGAAGCTTTCATTTGGGCGATGCGTTGCATTATTGGACATGATTACCGTGATGTGGCGTTCTACTCAGACTGCGCTGATTTGGTGAAGATGGTGTCTTCGCCACACGACTGACCAGCGTTCTCGACATATCTTGATGATATCAAGATGGACAGGGAGGAGTTCTCTTCTGTTTCCTTATCTTTTATTCCTAGAAATGCAAATGTAAAAGTGGATCTTTTGGCACACTATGCACGCACATCTCCGCATAATGTTTTGTATGTAAATAATTTCCTTTCGCATTGGTTCATCTGAGCTAATCTATTGTTGACAACAAAAAAATAAAAAATCCATTATATAGAGACTTACACATTCAAATGTATATATATCCTTCATAGGCTCGAATCTTTTTAATGGCCTTATCTATTTTGGGTAAGACCGCCACCTTCTCGTTCTCATATCTTTCCCCAATTTCCCACTTTCCTAAATCAAATCTTTGGATGTATATCGACCGGACCACTACTATTTTCATGAATATTATATTCCTACTTAATGGAGAGACCATGATATTTAATTTTCCGACAAATACAGCAGTATAAGATATTTTTTTAAGTGCCAATTGCATCTCTCTTTGTACATGCCTACTCTCGATCAACTTGAATCTCGAGTGTCATTCATTCGTCCCCACTAAGAAACATACGTAAACGTAAATCCATATCGATCGACGCGTAAAGATGTATATAATAATACAAATTAAAATGTCAAAATTGGGGCGTATCATTTTTGGAAAACTCAATTTACACGCAAATTAAAAAAGAGGAAATAATTGTCGACTGAAATGAATAAAGAGTGTGGTATCTTACGTACAACTACATGGATGAGTCAGTGTGAGTGAATTTTATTAGTAGACATTAGTAGAGACGAAAGTACATTAGTAGTATTAGTAACGTCTATAGCATGACTATGTGTGATGCATTTTCCCTCTTCTCTACTTTTATTAACCTTATACAGAGTTTTACTTATGTATCAGTAAGTAGATGCATGACACATTTATATCTTAGGAAATTTCTAAGTTAAATTTACTGGTTAAGATATTAACATATTAGTTTTTGAAGTTTCAAGGATAGAAATATATAAATTTTTCTCTTTCTGATATTGGTTCAATGGATCCAATGTATGAACCTAAAATAAATAAACTTGTGAAGCCAAAAGTCGCTACGGCAATCTTAACTTAAAATTCCTTATTTAGCTTGCAAACTAAATTTAGTGTGAATGAATAGATGCGCCTTGTGATACCATTCATATAAAACAATCAATATTGAGTGGCTTTGCTTTCCCATATATATGGTGACGTTTTGTTCTTGTCCTATCCGTTTTTTTTTAATGTGCTATGCAGATTGTACAAGAGAGAGGCCAATACGAATACGATATAGGAACATGATGATAACGCACGTAACTAAAAAAGCTGAGACATATTAAAAGAGGAAAGTGATGATGAGTGTCATTGTTAAAATGCACAAAGATTTGGATTTATGATTGCCTGACCAAAAATCTTTATTACATCTCTACTTTTGTCGGCTCACAGTACCTTAGATTCCCAAAACCGACAACGCACATTTCAACATATTCCACAAATTTCGGCTTCTTTTCCTTGCTTCTTTTCTCTTTTCTTCATCGCTTTTATATATTTTCCTTGATTGTTACGTAAAATTACATCTGAGCTGATCACCAAGAAAACAACCTGCGAGTGGTTTATAGGTGGAGCATGCCAAAATGTTTTTTGTATGTTTCATCCGCTCTGGTACGTGTGTTGTAACCCTTGGGAAGTCACGTTTATATTAGGACCTTCAATGCAAGCGGGCTCGTTCCCTTAAAGGTTAGTTAGAATCATCTTATTGTAAGCCTAAGGGTCTGGTTTTGTTTTTGGCTTGCAAAACCTGCAGGACAATCTTATTCTGACTATGTTTAGAAGAAAATTATATGAACATGTGAACCGATCTATGCATACTAGATCCGCCAACCCTTTTCCCCTGCACGGATTTTAATTTGATAAAACACGTTACACTTATAAAAAAATATATGAAGATCAATCTGTCTTACAGATTGAATTCATTCTAGTGACTAGTAGTTTTAATAATATCAGTATAATATACTTCATCATGATGCATATACATATATATATATATGCATGTATATAAAATATGTCTACATGCACCTTTTGTTAAGCTTGCTTCATACATAATGCTGACCATTTAATCAAAAAATAAGTATACGTGACTGATAGTCTCGTACCGTCGATGGAGTTTTGATCAACACCAACATCTTGTTAACAATTTTGACATCGCCGATTTGAAAGAAAGAAAAAGTAGAATATCCCAAGGAGAGTTTGCATGAGAAGAAGAGAGCAAAATGTAGCCGAAGGACAACTTGCCAGAAATATGTTTATCACCATATATGCATGATTAACAATGTTCCGGCAAGTCATCCTTGGCTGCATTATACTCTACTCCACGTCATGTAATTCTACTCCGTTGGGCTCACATGTCCATCAAGATTTCAAGTACATCAATATGAGTGTGTGGTTTTGTGGTGGGTTTAGGGAGTGGAGGAGAGGAAGTATTTATAAGAGAGACATATAAGTTTTATACTCCGTTCCAATATTATATTACATTCTAATATTATATACATTTACATATTTGGTGATATAAATATTCGACCATCAGCTGGAGATTCCTATAGCAAGTGGCTGTAGTGCTCAACGTAAAGGTAAATTATGTTATAATGTCAAAAGACTCGGCCTTTCGCACTGCACGGCCTTTCCACTATCCACTCATAAAATCTTGTACACTTCTCAAAATCTTTACATTAGGTGGATCAAATTCATTGGTAATAAAAGAATTCGGACAAAGTTTATTTAATCATCTCATATGTGAAATTTGTTTACAAAGTTGTAAACAAATTAGTATCGACACATAAACAATTATTCGATATAATTGATGTTTAATGTTTCCGAAAGGAACCGCATGGAAAGGGAGCGGAATATAATTAGGTGGTGCGCGCATTGGTCCACTACTTTGAACCAAATATATGTTTTACTTGTTTACAAATATATTGAAGTCAAAGGAATTATTGCATTAGTGGTGATTGGCCTCGATGCTAAATAAGAATCAAGAAAAACAAAAAAAAAGGAGACTATTAATAAAAGAAACATTAGAGATATGAGAGAGATACTTTTATTTGACAGATTTATGCAAACAGTAATTTATATATCCATGTTTGCCTGAATATGTATAAATGGGGTTGTCAATTATAGTATACATTCAATCTTAATCTTATAACCCTCGTCAGTTACATATATAAATACCAAATAGTACTTTAGTGTCTTCTTGACTCCTGCAAACGATCACGTTCAGAGAGAATTCAAACAATGGTTACCAAATAACATATTTGTTTGAAAGAATGCTTAAGAGTGTCACAAGGAGGACTTGACTTCAGCATGGGTGACCTTTACTTATTGCTCAAAGAATATAGCATATATAAACTGGTGTTTTTAGTTTTAGTGGATTCGATTTGGTTAACTAGTCCATGATGTTTAGTTACAGATCTCAAAATTGATTTTATATTTATTTAAAAAGATTCGACTACCTCTAAATATTTACTTGTCTAGGTAACAATTAATAAAACCTTGTTGTAGGGTATTAGTATGGCTTAACTAGGCATTAAACGACTTCTACATTTTAGAACCTTTTTTCTTCTTCTGAGAACTTCTATTGATCGCAGATTCACAGACATAGATATGGAGGGACGCTAAATTTTTTTATATAAATATAGATATAGCTTAGTTTTTAAGTAAATGAAAAAAAAAAAAAAAACAGAAATGGAAGCAAAAAAGGTGTGGCGGCCGCCAACAACTGCACCGCCCCTATGTCCTTGCCATATATGTTGGTCGGTACATGTAAGTATCTAAGCCTCAAAGCTAAGATAATGTTTTAAATCAACTTTTTCATCATTTGTTAGGGATATGATTTGTTGTTTTGATTTATCATTTATTGAATTAGTAGCATTAGTCATCTTTATGGGGTCTCCGCAACATATATTCTAGAAATGTTATCAACTACTAATCGATAATTAAGTTGATTAATTCTTATGAAGACAATGGATTTTACTAGATCATAGTAGCTGACAGATGAAAAAAATTTATTCAAATTACACCCTGCGAAGTTAGTTACAGGTTACCACTTATATTTCGAATATCATTTTGAGTTGTTTCAACTCGAGATCCCTAAGAGGCTGAGGCCATTTCAAATGAGAGGTTACTGTTTTGAGACTTTTATATATTTTTAGTCTTAAATTGTATACTTTCAAATATTTCCAGGATTTTTTTAGGAAATCAGATGTGAGGGGCATCTCAGAGATGTTTAATGAGGTATCTCCACTTATTACAGACAGTATGAATAGGGAACTAATAAAAACAATCTCAGAATCGGAAGTTCGTAAGGCTCTATTTGCGATGCATTCAGAGAAAACACTAGGTCCTGATGGTATGACAGTGCTGTTCTTTCAACGGTTTTGGTCCTCACTGAAAGGGGATTTAGTGACTTTGGTTAGAGAATTTTTTAATACGGGGTGCTTCGAGAAAAGATTGAATGAGACAAATATTTATCTCACTCCGAAAAATGAAAGACCCCAACGTATGGCGGAGTTTAGGCCGATTAGCCTTTGTAACGTGAGTTATAAAATTATTTCAAAAATCTTGTGTTTCCATCTAAAGCGGTACCTACCTTCTATTATTTCAGAGACTCAATCGGCTTTTGTTTCTGGTCGTCTGATAACAGATAATATTCTTGTTGCTCAGGAAATTTTTCATGGGTTAAATACTAATAATCGATGTAAAACGGATTTTCTGGCTTTTAAGACGGATATGAGTAAGGCGTATGATCGGGTTGAATGGGATTTTTTGGAAGCAGTTATGGTTAGGTTGGGGTTTGATCGGAAGTGGATTTCCTGGATTATGTGGTGTGTCACCTCAGTTTCGTATTAAGTCCTTCTTAATGGTCAGTCATGTGGTTCTATTATACCTCAGAGAAGTTTACGCCATGGTGATCCTCTCTCACCGTATTTATTTATCCTTTGCACGGAGGTGTTGATAGCTAATATCAAAAAGGCTGAACGAGAGGATAAACTTACTGGTATTACGCTAGCTCGGGATTGCCCCACCATCTCGCATTTGCTTTTTGCAGATGATAGTTTGTTCTTTTGTAAAGCAGAAGCGACATAATGTAGTACGGTCATGGAAATCATAGGAAATTATGGAAAAGCGTCCGGACATGAGGTTAACTTGGAGAAATCATCTATCATGTTTTGTAAAAACGTCCCAGAGGACTTAAGAACCCAATTAAAGTCTGTCATTGGTATTTCAAAAGAAAGCGGTATGGGTTCTTATTTGGGTATTCCTAAAAGCCTTCAAGGTTCGCGAGCTATGGTTTTTATTTATGTTAATGATCGGTTAGATGATCGTGTAAATGAATGGTCAGCGAAATATTTATCGAAAGGCGGCAAGGATCATGATCAAGTCAGTTGCGTTGGCTCTCCCAACTCATGTTATGTCGTGCTTTAAATTGCCACAGGAATTGACGTCTAAATTAACAAGTGCTATTTCAAGATTTTGGTGGCAGTCTAACGACAAAGCTCGTGGTTTGCACTGGGTTGCTTAGGATAAAATGTGTGATGATAAATGCGAAGGTGGTTTGGGTTTTCGAGATTTGGAGAATTTCAATGACGCGATGCTGGCTAAGCAGTATAGGCGGTTAATTCATTATCCGACATCTCTAATGGCTCGTGTGATGCGAGGTCGATATTTTAGAAATAAACATCCTCTATTGGCCAATAAGCCATACTCTCCCTCATTTGCTTGGAGGAGTATTTTTTCAACGAAAGGCTTAGTGGAAAAAGGAGCAAGATGGGCATTACGATCTGGTTGTGATATTTCGGTATGGAAAGATCCTTGGATACCGGATAGTCAACCAAGACAAGCTAACAGTCGAGGGAGACTGCTCCATCCTAGCTTAATGGTTAATCATTTGATCAACCCACACACTATGGAATGGCATCTGCCCATCCTTGAGGAGTTCATGGATCCAGAGGATATTCAGATTATTCAGGCTATGCCAATCAGTAAATCCTATATACCATATCGACTGATTTGGCATTACACTAAATCCGAGAAATATACGGTCAAATCGGGTTATCGGCTAGCCCGTGATTTAGTTAAGGTAGGTGAGTCCGGACCGACGTGTACGGCCCTTCGGGCCCAAGCTTGGAAACTTGACGTTCCCTCCAAGGTTCAACATTTCTTTTGGCAGATAGCATCCGGCTCTCTTCCGGTGTTGGAACGACTAGCTCATCGTGGTGTTCGGTGCGACACTCTTTGCACACGGTGTGGGCTGGCGGCTGAGATGATAAACCATGCCCTCTTTGAGTGTTCTCGGTCTCGTCGGATCTGAGATTTATCTCCGGTTTCGTTAACATTCAATGGTTTTCCCTATGGCTCAGTTTATTCTAATTTAGACTTCTTATTCTGGCGGGCGACAACTCAATCGAGTGTCTCGGATATTAGTTTCCGGCTACCTTGGATTGTATGGTCAATTTGGAAGGATAGGAATAAAAAGGTTTTTCAGGGTATGGAGGCGACGCCAATAGATATTATAAATCAGGCGGCTAATGATAGGATTTTATGGGAGGAGGCGAGGTCATTCACAGGCAGAGCCATGGATTATTCGACATCTATGGAAAATCTGGAACCTTCTCCACGATGTCATATTGATGGATCCTTGAAGGGGTCAGACTCCTTTGTGGGCTTGGGTTGGTGCTTTTTCAATAGAGAGGACAAAGTGTTACTAATGGGAGCACGATGCTATAGAAGAACACCCTCACTTCTACATTCGGAGTTACAAGCCTTGATCTGGGCCATGGAGTCTATGTTGGCGGCTGGCGTGGATTGTTCTTTTTTCGAAACTGATTGTGCAGAGCTAGTGGCGATGGTGCAATCTCCGGATGATTGGCCCGCATTCTCCAACCTGTTGGACGACTTCAATTTACTTAGAGCTTCCATCCCCGGCTTCATCCTAAGGAGGATTCCGCGTTCGACAAATGTGGGGACAGATTGTCTAGCCCGCTCATCGCGTACTTTAGATTCCAAAACTACTTTTGTAAACTTTTCCCTCCGGTTTGGGCAACCAACCTTGGAGTACGGTTTTAATTTAATGTTCGGTTGACAAAAAAAAAATTTATACTTTCCAAAAATAAGGATTTTGAGTTAGTTAATTAAAATTATAATTGGGGTTCTTACTCTTGAAAAAAATATTATTTTCAAAATAGAAATATTTTATGTAGAACATAATTAGTTTTTTTTTCTTCAACAAAAGATCAGTTCATATGAGCCAATTTGGAGGGAAATTGTTTACAAACAGAACATGACGCGGAGGCATACGTGTTTGGCGTGCCAAATAATCCGCTTTAACATTTGCGGTACGAGAAACTAAAATCAAAGAAAAAGAAGAAAACTCCTTCCAGTCAATCTTGATGTCGTCTAAGTATGTTGAGAAGGCTGGCCAGTCAAGAGGGGAAGACACCATCTTCACAAAATCTGAACAGTCTGTTAAGAAAACCACGTCCCGAAAATCATGTCCAATCATGCATCACATTGCCCAAATGAAAGCTTCGACTTCTGCATGTAATGGAGAGAGACAACGCCGGAAATTAGAGGCTCCCAAAGATAGCAACGATCCGTGAGAAGAAGTACAATACCATCCTACACCTGCAAAAACATCAGTTTCTTTCTATGACCCATCTACAAAACACCGATAACCTGAGTATCTCGCTGGAAGGGAAGGGATACTCCCTGAATCCGAGAAGGTGAAACAATAGGAGATAAACACTGCTCATCCTCCTCAGCCTCCTCCTGAGGTTGCAGCCAGGTCACCGCCTCACCGACCGCTATATGAACAACATCATCAGGTCGTTCATCATGATTCTCGAAAACTCGAGCATTCTGTGCTTTCCAAATATATAACATAAGCTAAGGGGAGGCCGCAACCTGGGAACCCGGGTTTTTGGGTCCCAGAAAATGATCCACATTAGCAAAAACAGAATCCGTCGGGCAAGAAACCGGCCCCACCGGAACGTTAGCTAAAGCCCATACCTGACGTGCCGGAGGACACACAAAAATTGCATGATTAATAGTCTCTACATCAGCCCCGCATTGCGCACAACCTAAATCACATGTTATTCCCCGTCGCCGCAAATTGGCATAAACCGAAATGTAGCCAGACAAAAATTGCCACATAAAATGCTTAAGCTTGGGTACACAATGAATCTGCCAAACAATGGCCAGGAGAGGAGTAATCTCCGGACCAGACCCAAGAGCCTGAAAGAGTCTTGGGACACCCATGCGTTCTGTATCATACCCTGATTTTAACGTATACTTGCATGATTTTGTATAATGCCACCCTAAAGAATCTGCCTTTGGACAACTGCCTAAAGGTATTGCCCCGATCAAAGCGACATCCACCGGATCAAAATGCTCATCGAGCATATCCATACGCCATGTATTTGTTTGACGGTAAATTTAATGAGTCAATTGAAGAGAAAGGTCCTTAAAAGGACCTTTGCTTTAAGCTGGTCTCAGGGATTGAGCTGGAAACCAGGGATCAGTCAATATAGAAATAGAGTCCCCAGAGCCAACTCGTTTAATAAGCCCTTTGTTTACCAAAGATCAAGCGGGGATAATACTTCTCCACCCATAGGAAGGAGAGAATGTTCGAATCGGTTCCATAGGATTCGAATTCCGGTAATACCTACTTTTAAAAACCTGGCAAACAGTAAGTCTGGTTCCTCAATCAGCCACCATAATTGTTTGGCCAACAAGGCCGTATTAAAATCATCGACATTCCTGAAACCCAAGCCACCCACTTGCTTACTACAACAGAGTTTATCCCATGCTAACTGATATACAGAGTTTTAAACCCTATTTTCCTACTGCAAGTGCACAGCAAAGAAGTAGTACTTAGGGGTCGAATCCCACGAAGACCAAGTTTTACTCTATGGTTCTATTTGTTCAATTTCAAGCTAAGACAATTCAAAGTTGGATTTGTTTGGTAACAGTAACGCGATTAAAACGGTATAAAAGGCAATAAGCAAAACACTAGATCAGGGGTGATTCTCGGGAATTTCAGAGATAGCAACTAAACAACTATTCAGGGTATAGATTAAGTACCAGTCTAGAACTCAAACATAAATATAAACTGATCCACTGTCGTGGTATCAATAACTCTATCTGATCGATTCTGTGCGGAAACGCGGAGCACATGCTCAGACATCCGGAGCACATGCTCAGACATCCGGAGCACATGCTCGGCGGTCCATAAACCCTAAACTGTCGTTTGAGCCCAAAATCGCAGACAAGCATTAAAGAACAGGAATGATAAGTTCACAAATCACCTACACATCAACTTTCGCAGGTCTAGGATAAATTTCCCACTAATGTCTTTTCTAGCAACCTATTACACTTTTGATGAATAGATAAACCTAGAATCATAGATTGGGTGATCAAATCAACCTAAGCATTAAGTCTAACAATAGTGAAGACAATCGATTATATAAAGCCCTATTTGTGTTCTGTTGCTAACCCATGAAACCCCTTTTGAAACCCCTAATCTAGCAAAGAAAACTACTCAGACATAGAAAAATGAATCATAGCAAAAGATGAGAAATTCAATGACATAAAAATAAAAAAAGGTTCAGAGAACGCTTCACAAGGTAGCCGCTCTTCTTCCTCTCACAAAAACGTCGCTCAAAAACAAAAAGAAAAAGGGTATATTCTCTCCTAAAAACCCTAGGTTAAATAGCATACAAGTAGAGAAAAATAAGGAAAGAATCCAAATTCAAATCTCCCTATTAAAAATCGATCTCCTCCCTCTTTCTCTCACAAAGGATCGCCTAAAATAAGGGGAATTAGGCAGGGAATCGGCGCCTAGATGCTTGCCACATGTCGTCATGAAACCGTAGAGTTGGGAGCATGTGCTCGAAAATCGGGAGCATGTGCTCCTAGGTCTAAAATCAGCTTTTCTGCTCCAATTCAACTCCTTTCTGCTCTGATTGCTCCTGCTGTTCCAATCCTTGCTTTTAGCTTCCTAGCCTCGTATTATAACCTGAAAATAACTCAAACAACTACAAAACTATCAAATAAACAGGGTCAAAGTGAGTCAAAACCGTAACATATCAACTCCCCCGGACTTAGATCTTTGTTTGTCCTCAAACAAACTCAAAACAAGTGCCAAGAGAGCCAAGGTGGGAACTCGCAAAAATCTCAGAAACCGTGAGTAGACCATGACCTGCAGACCACATGTGTTAGAACAAGCTATACCAAAAACTTCTCCAGCAAACATCTCCAAAACCAGAACCATAATTGGCAATCAAACCCAGAAAAAGATCACTTTCCAGACAAAGACTCTTTACATTCAATTAAAATTGGCGTGAGCTTCTCATTAAGGGCATTAAGCTAGTGAAATCGAGGCTTGGTAGATAAAAGGCTGTTTTAATGGTGGAGCTATAGAGTGTTTAGGGGTTACCATTACTTCGAAAGAGATGCAGGATATCGCACAAAATGGTAAGGGAGAGTGGACTCATTGATGTCCACAACCTCTAATCACTCTCCTCTTCTTATCTTCTCAAACTCAGCCTCTCTTTTCTCCTCAGGGTACAATGCATGGTCGGGGGTGTGTAACACTAGCTTTGGTCCCTTTCCATCATCCTTAATCGTTTTTTTTTTTTTTTTTTTTTTTTTTGATGAGAAATTAAGGATGATGGGGGATCTTCTTCTGATATTGCCCCTGGAGCATGCGGACCGTATCCTAGGCTCTCTCTCTGCTCAAAACAACTCGCGGACTCGGATTTATATAATTTCGGAGCAGGTGCTCGCTGGGTTGGAGCACGTGCTTTGTCCGTCCGGCTCTTTCCTCTTTGGTTCTCCAGCAAGAGCGAGTTAGAGATTGTGTCAGTCCTGCTCTCCCCGACCGTTTTGCACATAGCTGCACAGAATGAGAAAACAAAAATACAAGTGCAAGTGGTTTGAAAGGAGGTTAGGCTCGGGGTGGGTACTAACTTAAAATGAGCTAGCTATTCAGGATCAGCAAGATTGGCAAAATGAATAAGAAGTCCTGAATATGTGACACGTTCCCTATCCTAATGCCCAAAACGAGAAGAATTTAAATCCGGTTAGGTTCCAATAAAGTAGAGTCTAAGTCTTTCCGATGAAACCTTAATGGGATGAAGCTTTTCTGGCCAGGAGAAGGGTCCGAATGTGAAGAGGTATTAGCTCGTCTCTGTACTCTTAGTTCTGCAACAATGGTCACTAGGAAAAATGGTCAAACTCACAAATGGTGAAAAAACATCACAGATTTCGGTCCTAATTCCCACAAGTTTTGGTTCGACTCACATGACAAACTGACTCAATAAAAAGAAAAATAAAGAAAACAAATGTCATAGGTGACCCTCCCCCGGACTTACTTCACACCGTCTCCGAGCATTAAACTTGGTGGGTTACCTGGGCCTGGGCCTGAAATTCATTAAACTTACCTGGCCCAATCGCTCTTCTCTTTTTCTTCTTTTGTTCTCAATTCGCCGAGCATGTGCATCGGGTTGCTCGCGTCCTACGAGCATGTGCTCCGCTTTTTTTCTTTTTTATTTTTCAGTTCGCCGAGCATGTGCATCGGGTTGCTCGCGTCTTGCGAGCATGTGCTCCGCATCTTCTTCCAACATTCCTGAAACCAAAAAGAGAAGAAACAAATCCTAAAAAGAAAAAGAAAAACTCAGCAATATATACCTGGTGGGTTGCCTCCCACCCAGCGCTTGTTTTAGGTCATTAGCTTGACTCGAAAGCTCCTTAGGCAATAGGAGGGTCGCCTAGGGCGAAGGTTTCACCCCTTGCGTGCTCAGAGGCGGCAAGATATGGTTTCAGCCTCTGTCCATTCACCACAAATTCTCCTCCTTTTGTGTCCAGCAACACAACAGCCCCATATGGTCTAATCTCCTTGATGGTGAAGGGTCCGGACCATCGTGATCTTAGCTTTCCGGGAAACAGTTTCAGCCTAGAGTTGAACAACAAGACTTGATCATTAGGAGCAAAGGTCCTAGTGAGGATCCGCTTGTCATGGTAGGCTTTGGTACGCTCCTTGTAGAGTTTTGAGTTTTCATAGGCGAGGTGCCTAATCTCCTCTAGCTCATGCAGTTGCATCTTCCTCCTTTCATGGGCGCTCTTAGTGTCAAAGTTCAGCATTTTCACTGCCCAAGCAGCCTTGTACTCTAGCTCAACTGGAAGGTGACACGCCTTACCATACACCAAGTGAAACGGTGTAGTTCCCAGGGGTGTTTTGTAGGCGGTTCTATAAGCCCATAGAGCCTCATCTAGCTTCAGAGACCAATCATTCCTTGTTGTGTTCACTGTTTTTTGCAAAATGCTCTTGATCTCCCGGTTAGAGATCTCAACTTGGCCGCTCATTTGTGGGTGGTAGGGGGTGGCGACCTTGTGCCTCACTCCATTCTTCTTGAGAAGACTCTCAAAGACCTTGTTAATGAAATGCGATCCACCATCGCTAATGACTACCCGTGGGACACCAAACCGTGGGAAAATAACCGACTTGAACATCTTGAGCACGGTCTTTGCATCATTATTGGGGCTGGCCAAAGCTTCTACCCACTTGGACACGTAATCGACAGCCACCAATATGTTTTTAGTTCGGGAAAGGTCCCATGAAGTCAATTCCCAAAACATCAAATATCTCAACCTCCAAGATGAAATTCTGAGGCATTTCATTCCTCCTGCTGATGTTCCCTTGTCTCTGACATGTGTCGCAAGTAGACACAAACCGCTGCGCATCTCTGAACATGGTAGGCCACCAATAACCCGCTTGAAGAGCTTTGGAAACGGGTTTGAAAGTAGCAAAGTTTCCAGCATAGGGTGAGCTATGGCAATGAAACAAGACTCCAGGAACCTCCTCCTCAGTCACACACCTCCTGAAAACACCATCCGAGCAATGCCTATAGAGGTAAGGCTCATCCCAAAAATACCGCCTTATGTCTTTTAGGAACTTCTTCTTCTTGTTCCCCACAAACTCAGTAGATTCTTTCTCTGCTGCTAGGTATTTTGCATATTCTCCAAACCAAGGAAAACTCGGCTGTTTGTTGGTATCGATTGCCTTGCACGGGGTTTTCGGAGCATGTGCTCCCGGGCGGAGCATGTGCTCAGCGGGATCAAAGATGCCGATCGAGTAAACATGTTCTTCAGGAAGGCTATCGTCCAAGGGTAACTCTTCTTCTATCCTCATTCTTGACAAGTGATCTGCAACACCGTTCTCAATACCCTTCTTGTCTTTAATCTCCAAGTCAAACTCTTGAAGTAACAAAATCCAACGGAGTAGCCTTGGTTTTGCATCCTTCTTGGTTAGTAGATACCTCAATGCTGCATGATCAGTGTGAACAACCACTTTGGAACCAACAAGGTATGATCGAAACTTCTCAAAAGCAAACACAACCGCTAAAAGTTCTTTCTCGGTTGTAGCGTACTTGCACTGAGCCTCATCCAAGGTGCGGCTGGCATAGTATATCACGTGCAGCTTCTTGTCTTTTCTCTGTCCCAGAACCGCTCCCACGGCATAATCACTCGCATCAGTCATGACTTCAAAGGGAAGGTCCCAATCTGGCGGTTGTACAATCGGAGTGCTAACCAAAGCTCCTTTGATCGTGTGAAAGGCCTCCAAGCAAGCAGAATCGAAATCAAACTTCACTTCCTTACACAACAGCTGGGTAAGTGGTCTTGCTATCTTGGAGAAATCCTTAATGAACCGTCTGTAGAAACCGGCGTGGCCAAGGAAACTGCGGATCCCTTTTACCGAATTAGGCGGTTGTAAACTCATCATCACCTCAACCTTGGCTTTATCAACCTCAATCCCCTTTTCAGAAATCTTGTGTCCCAGCACTATCCCATCTCTGACCATGAAGTGGCATTTCTCCCAATTCAGCACCAGATGTTTGTCTTCACACCGCTGCAACACCCTGCACAAATTAGACAAACAAACGGAAAAGGAGCTCCCATAGACGGAGAAATCGTCCATGAAAACTTCTATTATATCCTCAATCAGGTCAGTGAAAATGGACATCATGCATCGTTGGAAGGTCGCTGGTGCATTGCACAAGCCAAACGGCATTCTGCGGTAAGCAAAGGTGCCGTAAGGACATGTGAATGTGGTCTTCTCTTGATCGTCGGGATGGATTGGGATCTGAAAGAAACCTGAATAGCCATCTAAGAAACAGTAATAAGGATGGTTAGCCAATCTCTCAAGCATTTGATCAATAAACGGCAAAGGAAAATGATCCTTACGGGTCGCAACATTAAGTTTTCTATAGTCTATGCACATGCGATGTCCCGTAACTGTCCTAGTAGGAATCAACTCATCCTTATCATTCTTAACCACTGTAATTCCACCTTTCTTAGGGACTACATGAACTGGACTAATCCAGGAACTATCAGAAATAGCATAAATTACACCCGCATCTAGAAGTTTCATTATCTCTTTCTTAACAACATCCTTTAGATTCGGGTTCAACCTCCTCTGATGTTCTACCGAAGTCATTGATTCATCTTCTAGATGTATCCTATGCATGCAAAGATCTGGTGAGATTCCTGGGATGTCATCTAGTGAATTCCCTAGAGCATTTCTATACTTCCTAAGTTCACAAAGGAGCAAAGCGGTCTCTACATTGTTTAGTTCAGAGTTCACTATCACGGGGTATGTAGAGTTAGGACCTAGGAACGCGTACCTTAGCCCGACTGGAAGTGGTTTTAGCTCTACCTTTGGAGCTCTTAACTCGCTCCAAGGACCATCCGCTGACTTTACTGGAGCATGTGCTCCGGAATCCGGAGCAGGTGCTCCCTCGGTGGATTCCTCCCCTGATTGGTTCTCATCGTCTAGGCTGGCGTAAGCTACCAGTTGCTGGAACCGTGTACCTGCATCCAAAATGCGTGTAAAACCATCAGCTTCCTCATTCAAGAATCCATACTTACCCTCTGCCTTTATCAAGGCAACCTCCAACGGGTCGAGAGTGAGAACTTCATCGGTGACCTCATGTGCAACCTCTGAACCATCATCAACCACAAAAGTCTGACCATCTATCATAGGTTTCTTGAGCAGCTTATTCATCTCAAACCTTGCGATCATATCCCCCAGATGGAGATCGATCGCTCCCCCTTGCACATCTATAATCGCACCAGCTGTGCATAAGAATGATCTACCTAAGATCAGGGGGTCACGTGGTTCTTCTTCAAGTTCCAGAACCACAAAGTCTGCTGGTATAAGCGTGTCCCCTATCTGGACATGTAAATCCTCCAACACTCCTATGGGGCGCTTGGTGGATCTATCCGCGAATACTAACGAAATCCGTGTAGACTTGAACTTCGTGTATCCCAGCCTTTTAGCCACTGAATATGGCATAAGGTTCACACTGGAACCCAGATCACAGAGGGAGTTTGCAAAAATCGTTTTACCGATTCTCACGGATAAGACAAATTGCCCTGGATCATCTCTCTTCTTTAGCACTTTGTTTTGCAGCACAGCACTGCACTCTCTTGAAACCATCATCACGTTCTCTTCCTCTGACACTCTCCCAGATACCAACCCTTTCACATATCTCTTCAAAGCAGGTATCATCTGAACAGCTTCAGCTAGGGGTAGTTTTACCGTCAATTCTCTCAACATCTCCTTGCACTTTGCATCCTCCAAATCCTTGCGAGATTTCTTAGGAGGAACAGGGTAAGGAACCCTAGGGGTGTACACGCGTGCAGGAGGTACCTCAGTAGGAACGGTCTGATCGGGAGTCGGGAGCACGTGCTCGCTGGATGGGAGCACATGCTCGCCGGATGCTTCGGCTTCTTTTTGACTCAACGATGGAATCTCAGCAGCATGTTGAGGAAGGTATTCTTCAGCAATACCCTTGCCCTTGTCAATCCTAGCGGATGGTGCTTCTCTAGGGGGTAACTTCTTTCCTCCCCTTAGCTCAATCGCATTGACATACTCGTTCCGCAGGTTTGCTTCCCCTTTTCCGGGCAGAGTCCCAGGAGTTCTTTTCACGGCTTCAGCAGTCTGTGCAACCTGAACATCAAGCTTCTTCACATGTGACATTACTGCCTCATACTTCCCATTAAGGTCATTGTACATGGTATCGACCTTAGTGTTGATTTCCACTGAAGCTTTTTGTTGATTCACCAAGAGTTGTTGCATCATGTTTTTCAGCTCATCCTGAGAGCTGCTAGCAGATGAAGGTCCCAACTGCTGGTTGGTGTAAGGCAGTGCTTGCTGAGCGCTTGTATATGCCTGCTGGTTCCCCCCTTGGAAACGGTTTTGAGTGGGCACAAACTGTTTGCCTTGGAAGTTGTTTGAGAAGGTTTTCTGATAACCCATCTGATTCTGAGCTCCTTGCTGCGGATACACCTGATCCTGAGGGTTCTCCACGTTGGTGCTTCTATAGGACAAATTCGGATGGCTTCTGTAGTTCGGGTTGAAACCCCTGTTCTGCACAAAACCTTGCCCACTCACATAATTAACCTCCATCGTTTCATCCTCTCCATCACAAATCTCCTGAGCTAGCGGCATGTCTCCGGTCTTATCGACAAAATGGACAGTTTTCTGGCTCCCCTTCAGAAGAAGGTTCACCTTGGCTGTCAACTCATCAATCTTTTGCGTATCGACACTGTTGACCTTCACGGACCTGTCATACTCAGGAGCCTTGCTGCTGGAGCTTGCAGCTAGGTTCTCAATCAACTGATATGCTCCTTCCTTAGACTTCGTCATAAAATCCCCATTGCTGGCCGAGTTGAGAACGTTTCTGTAGTCCCAGTTAACTCCATCATAGAAAATGCCCAGAATCTGTTCATCACTGAATCCATGGTGCGGACACTCTCTACGGTACTCTTTGTACCTCTCCCAAGCCTCGCAGAAGGCTTCTCCAGTGTGCTGTTGGAACAATGAAATCTTGTTCCTCAGGGCAGCGGTCTTAGCCTTGGTGTAGAAATGGTCCAGAAACGCAGACCTACACTGTTCCCATGATGTCAGAGACCCAGGTGGCAATGACTTCAGCCAACGTGAAGCTCTATCCGCAAGAGAGAAGGGAAAGAGCTTGCACTTCAGAAAGCCTGGCGGTATCCCATTTGAACCAGTGGTGCTACATATCTCCTCAAAATTCTCGATGTGGTCCATCGGAATCTCAGCTGGGAGACCGTGAAATATGTGCTCCTTCACTAGAGAGATCATATGTGGCTTGATCTCAAAATCTTGGTTCGGGATGGTGGGAGGAACAATCGCCGCTCGGTTGGTGTAGGACACATGCGGGTTGTCCTTGTCCCCAATGGACGGTTGCGGCGGCGCGGCTCTTTCGTGTTGAGCACGGAGCAACTGCCCCAACTGGTGTCGAAGTTGCTGCAACTCGGCAGCCATATCCTCATTGTTTCTGTTGTCACCCATGTTGACGGATTGAAACTTTCTGTTCTTGCGGTTTGTTCTTTCTGCCAAAGAGAGCTCTGCGGCTGACTAAGCAACTAGTTCTTCGGTGTTGTTTCTTCTTGTAGATCTTCTTGACATGCACCTGAAACACACGCAAAGAAGAAGCAGAAAGACAAATCAGTAAGGTCTTAGTCTAGTAATTTCGCCGAAAACCAAAGGTAAGAATTTGGTCCCCGGCAACGGCGCCAAAAACTTGATACACAGAGTTTTAAACCCTATTTTCCTACTGCAAGTGCACAGCAAAGAAGTAGTACTTAGGGGTCGAATCCCACGAAGACCAAGTTTTACACTATGGTTCTATTGGTTCAATTTCAAGCTAAGACAATTCAAAGTTGGGTTTTTTTGGTAACAGTAACGCGATTAAAACGGTATAAAAAGGCAATAAGCAAAACACTAGATCAGGGGTGATTCTCGGGAATTTCAGAGATAGCAACTAAACAACTATTCAGGGTATAGATTAAGTACCAGTCTAGAACTCAAACATAAATATAAACTGATCCACTGTCGTGGTATCAATAACTCTATCTGATCGATTCTGTGCGGAAACGCGGAGCACATGCTCAGACATCCGGAGCACATGCTCGGCGGTCCATAAACCCTAAACTGTCGTTTGAGCCCAAAATCGCAGACAAGCATTAAAGAACAGGAATGATAAGTTCACAAATCACCTACACATCAACTTTCGCAGGTCTAGGATAATTTGCCCACTAATGTCTTTTCTAGCAACCTATTACACTTTTGATGAATAGATAAACCTAGAATCATAGATTGGGTGATCAAATCAACTTAAGCATTAAGTCTAACAATAGTGAAGACAATCGATTATATAAAGCCCTATTTGTGTTCTGTTGCTAACCCATGAAACCCCTTTTGAAACCCCTAATCTAGCAAAGAAAACTACTCAGAAATAGAGAAATGAATCATAGCAAAAGATGAGAAATTCAATGACATAAAAATAAAAAAAGGTTCAGAGAACGCTTCACAAGGTAGCCGCTCTTCTTCCTCTCACAAAAACGTCGCTCAAAAACAAAAAGAAAAAGGGTATATTCTCTCCTAAAAACCCTAGGTTAAATAGCATACAAGTAGAGAAAAATAAGGAAAGAATCCAAATTCAAATCTCCCTATTAAAAATCGATCTCCTCCCTCTTTCTCTCACAAAGGATCGCCTAAAATAAGGGGAATTAGGCAGGGAATCGGCGCCTAGATGCTTGCCACGTGTCGTCATGAAACCGTAGAGTTGGGAGCATGTGCTCGGAAATCGGGAGCATGTGCTCCTGGGTCTAAAATCAGCTTTTCTGCTCCAATTCAACTCCTATCTGCTCCGATTGCTCCTGCTGTTCCAATCCTTGCTTTTAGCTTCCTAGCCTCGTATTATAACCTGAAAATGACTCAAACAACTACAAAACTATCAAATAAACGGGGTCAAAGTGAGTCAAAACCGTAACATATCACTAACCAATGAATACCTCCGGACTGGCCATCAGAACTCCACGAGAAATTCGCGATGGCACTAGTAAGTTTGGATGTTACCGTTTTCGGAAGACGAAAACAAGACATCACAAACGTAGGAACAGAAACCGCCACTGACTTAATCATCACTGATCCTTATCTACCTTACAAAACAATAAGCTATCATCCGCAAACAACAAATCTGTAATAGGTGGGCACTTATTGGCCACCTTGATCCCGATATTCCTTATCTACCTCTGCCTTTCTAATATTAGCAATCAAGACCTCCGTACATAGATTGAAAAAATAAGGAGAAAACGGATCTCCTTGCCGTAAACCCCTCCCCGGGACAATCAAACAACTTGGTTGTCCATTAAGAAGAACCTTATACTCCACTGAAGAAACACAAAACATAATCCATGAGATCCATGACTCCGCGAAACCCAACTTCCGTAACAAAGCCTCAATGAAACCCCACTCAACCCTATCATACGCCTTGCTCATATCAGTCTTGACTGCCATAAATTTGCCTTTACAGGACTGATTACTCTGTAACTCATGAAACATCTCCTGAGCAATCAGAATATTATCTGAAATCAACCGCCCATGAACAAAAGCCGATTGAGTCTCTGAGATGAGACCAAGTAAAACTGTCTTAAGCCTTTGACATAAGACTTTTGAAAAGACCTTGTAACTGATGTTACACAAGCTAATAGGTCGCAACTCCGTAATCCGGGTCGGCTTAGCCACCTTTGGGATGAGGCAAATATGCGTTTGATTTAAACCTTTGTCAAAAACACCCTCGACCAAAAATTGATTAACCAAAGACACCAGATCACCTTTAACCACATTCCATGCCTTTTGGAAAAACAAAGTTGTCATCCCATAATTAGTTTAAATTAAATATTTTAAATTATATAAAAAGGAAAATTATTGCATTTTATAATATTTTAAACATAAAAAACATAAAATTATATTAAAAATAAAAGAACAAATCATAAATGGAAAAAAAAATTAATTGTAAAAAAAAAACTTCTTTTATAATAAATACTAATTCAACCATATAATGATACAGACACAATGAGAATTGGATGTTAAACTTGTTAAATAAGAAAAAACTCTAATTTGTTCCATCTATTATGGTTTATTTTTAATCACTTTTGAAATAAGTGTATGTGGTAAATCTTCCATTGGAGATGCTCTAAACAGTAATTACAGATGACTCCGTTGTTTGTTTTGGTAAATATATTTACAAGTGTCAGTACAAAAACATGAAAATTTGCTATTGATCATTTTGTGCTAGTTAAATATAAGTCATGTGCAATGCTCTGCGTCGGGAGTTGTGTTTATTAAAATAATCACGAACATTGTCTTTACTATGATCATGTCTACAAATATTTAGGTCATAAAGACAAATAATTAAAACTCACCTACGTACCATCTACGAAATCGGCCAAACAATCCCTTTGTTGAAATGCAAACATCCTTTGTGAAGTGTCATACCCAACTGCTTGATCAACAAGAGCTGATGCTCCAAGCACATTAATCCTTTCCTCATCTTCCATGGAAGATCTGACCAAAGCCGTGCAGAGAGAAGATGGGCTGTCTCGGAGATAAAGGCCTTTGTTTGAGATTGTGTAATCGAAACCTTGGAAATGGAGAGTGAGTTTGGGTAATGAATCTATGTCGAACCCAACCTCGGTTGTGAAACACATTAGTTCGTTCACTTTGTACACGATCGTTGGACCAATCTGCGTCATTAGCTCTTCCTTCACCTCCTCGTGGAGTGATGGCTCTAGACTTGTATAGTACGTCCCGATATCTATTGCTATTACACTACTCTCATTGCTTATTCTGATGAAAAAAAAAAGTTTGTGAGAAACATATATAATGGATTAACATTTAAACAAAAAAAAAACATGTTTGTTTCAAACGCTACTCCCTCATTTGCATTTTTATGTGAAGATGATAAAATATAAATTTCTTAGATATAAAATATTATTATTCTTTTTACAATCTATTTGCGAATAATTAAAACTGCTGTTTAACTTGTTAAACGTTGTACGTTGTATCTTAAAAAAAAAGAAATAGACACCAAATTTCTAAGCAAACAAACAATCGAAACCCAAATATAATGGCTAGGATAGGTCACATAAGATAAATTTTCTATAAGACCACATATATATATGTGGCTAGATCTATATATGTTGAAGTATGAGACATTCATGTGAGTGTATGGAAGAGCATAATAGTAAACAAGACACAAGCTTTGTTAACGGGGTTCGGATAACCTACGTCTCCGGGACCAAGTCCAGAATTCATTAGTTAAAAATAGAACTTCAACAATACCATCAAAAGATCTCTATCTTATTGATGGGGCAACGCCACACACCTTTTGTGCATCTCTCAAAAATACCCTAAGACGTGCACCTCTTCATGAAACGGTCTCTTGATATTTATAACAATTGCTCAACCCTAGAGTTGACAACTTTCCTATTCTAAACCGGTAAATTAACATATTTAGATAACTCCTAAATATAATTAATCCTAATTCCATAACTCGGTAGGATTAGTATAGCTTGCACCTCAAGCTATCTTCAAGCTTATGCCAACATTCTCCCTCTTAAGCTTGAAATACTTTTCTTCCAAATCTCTCATGCCAATGAGATCCCCCATTTCTTTAAACTCGTTTCTTCCGAGCGCTTTAGTGAAGATATCTACCTTACCCTCACTTTCGGGAACATGCTCGACTTGCACTTACCCATTCTCCACACATTCTCTTATATCTCTGCAAAAATCTCATTTTATTTCATGTTTGATTGATCCCCTTTTGATGTCGTCGAACACTATCTTCATCGCCTTCATTCTCCCATGCTTATATCAAACAAGGTTCAACTTTTGAACCATCTTTAATACCCCTAAACATCAGGTTCATTCCACAAAGACATAATCAATAGAGACTTTACCTTAGTCTTTCTAGTCTTTGTGACTGCAGTGAACACATATTAGATTGATCCCAATCAGCTTCTCATATAGAGTAATTTTTGTTAGGATTTTCTTTTCAAATAAGGTTGATATCTCCTTGCAAATTTCCTTTGAAAACTTATAACTGAACATATGATAATCACTGAGAAGAACCTCTTCTCTTTTTCATCTAAAAAAAAGATCAAATACTTCAACCTTAATGATGCAGATCATGTCGTGAATTTTTTTTTTTCAACAGCTCTACTTTCCCTTTGTAATCTCTTCAACCACACAATCCTCTTGATGAACTTTGGAAATCACACATACATGTTTACAAGACAGACAAGATTATCTTCTCTTCTGAAATTATGCTCTCCAATCTAGCCAATATATTTCTCCACAACTTCTTGTCTTGAGACAACTAAAATTCTGCCATTTTCATCACGTTTGATGCAGAGCATAATGGAGTAGCAAAACAACCCAGAAAATTTTGAAATTTTGTGGATATATCAACAACAGTCGTATGAAGACACAGGAAAAAACAGATCACGATTTTCATTCACGGTTTGAAAGTTACGGTCACTTTCCCAGAACTGATCCGGAATGATGCAACCTGCAAGCAGTCCAACTTTGAAAGAAATTCCCCACTAAACCACAAGGAATCAGATGACGATATTTATATCATTTGAACGATCTCGCTCTCAAGTTTTCAGAACACCTTTCAGACTTAAAACCCGACATATGTAACCAAAGGAAATCAAGTACAAAGTATCAACCCGTTTCACTTGATTTTATACTCTTTTATGGATTTCTCTCAGCATCGTTTCAATCCAGCACGAAGTATCTCTTTGAGTTAACACTCTCCTTCATGAGGTGACATGAACATCAATAAACCAGATATTACAATTAAGACAAGTTTCTCCACCTCAATCAACCTTGATGATCGTCGATACAATATTCAAGGCATATATCCCATGGTGAAATCAAACTTTCCTTTCTCAAATCTAATGCCTATTTCTTTCCTTTGTTAACTCGATCAGCCTCCAATTCTCTCATGTCTCATAAAGCTTTTAACCTTTGCCACTTAAATGTTGAAACTCATTTCTCCTTTCCCATGTCAGACCCAATATTAAAGAACGGTCATACACGCTGGAGTTCCATCCAACCTCAGTTTGCCAACCAAACATTACAATGTCACCATTTATTCCATACAAATATGTCTCGGAAAGACACATAAAAAACAACAACTAACCGTTAAAATCACGATCCCACCGTTGAATCTGTAGCCAGTAGTACCGTGAAGCTCTCCACCAAATCTCAGCTCGATCAGGAAAGTTTTGGACTACGAAACGCTGTTCCAAGGAGACAACCTCGAATCCGACTTCTAGGGTTGCAGGTTCGAACTGTTTCAGATATTTCTTGCACAGGAAGCAACCAGCCTAACTTCTTGAATATAACTCCGATCGGACTTCCGTCAGTTTCTACGAGCTCATGGCTTGGTAGTGAACGCGATGGTGGTTTTAGATTGATAAACCGATGTCAAATCCGGCGTCCGACGAGCCTCCAAAGTCGCCTTTTCAAACTGCTCTTATTTCCTTCCTAACTCTTTCTTGTTCTTCTTTTCTCCACCTTTCAGTTACTCCGGCGTTGCTCCTCCACCACCACTGAGGCTTTCCACAGCCATGACATGAATAAACAGACCCCACCAATGTTCCCACAGCCTCCATGACGTCTACTTCTCTCCCCTCTCTAAACATCCCATTCTCTCTCTCTCTCTTCTTTTCTCCTCACGACTCTCTTTTCTCCTCCTCTCTCTTTCAATAGCAACACATCAAGAGCACGTCTACTTTTCAAAGTGGCCCACACATATAGAATTTGGGATGTTACAATAACCCTTCTACTTGTCTCTGCCTCAAAGCTTCTTACCCTACAATAGAACCATATGTAACTTCAGTCATTGCTTCTGCATTCTTTGGGGATGTTTATTCACCAATTATTTGACAATTTTTACTTTATGTGTTCTGGGCACTGAATCACCAAATACGATATCTTCTCCGGCTCTCTCAGAGTTCCATGATATTTTTCTCCATCTCAAAATTAAACATATCATTGATTCTCAATCAATACAAAGAAACTCTTCTAGACTCATTGTCAGGTTCTCTCTTTCCTAACCAATCCATTACAAACCTAACTCAATTAAGAAGACCAGATTCATGTTTCACGTTCTTCCCAACGAACACGCTGACAAGTTGACAAGCTTCAATCCCACGTTCTTCCCGAAACACAACAACACAAATCACAACTTTCAGATTTCTGATATCAATCCCATCAATCAATTAGATCTTCGATTTCTTCTTTGTCCTTTATGGGATACAACTTTTAGAACTCCCTCTCTCTCCATCTCTCTCTCTCTCTCTCTCTTCAGTACTATCTCCTTGATTCTGTTTCACAAGCTTCGAGCTTCCTTCTTCACTCGAACGCACAGAAGACTATACACGTACTAAGAGAGTGGGCTTTCATGGGCCTGATTTTAATTAGACAAGATAGAGGGCCAAAACAGAACACATAGACCCATGATGAGAAAAAAAAACGATTCTCTGTTCTTCATCGATGCTTCTGCAACACGATTCTGATCAACAACCTCCTCTAAATCTCTGTAATTTCAGGCTGTTACTTTGTCATCGGTCTTGGCTCTTGAATTCATCATACCTTTCTTTTCTAGCCTATGTCAAGAAAACTCTTTTTTTTTTTTTTCAATCGTTTCTGGGCGGTAATGGAAACAAGTAGCGTTTTCATACAACTTCGATGGATAGCACAAACCCTTCCTGAGAGTTTATGATTTATTTTCTTTCTTCATGAATATTCCTCATTCTCATCTTCTTCCAATTCTAGCCTAGCCACAAATCCAGAATCACATCGGAAACAGGAATAGAAACACAAGCTCTCATACCAAATAAAGCACATATATATGTGGCTAGATCTATATATGTTGAAGTATGAGATGTTCATGTGAGTGTATGGAAGAGCATAATAGTAAATAAGACACAAGCTTTGTTAACGGGGTTCGGATAACCTACATCCCCGAGACCAAGTCCAGAATTCATTAGTTAGAAATAGAACTTCAACAATACCATCAAAAGATCTCTATCTTATTGATGGGGGAACGCCACACACCTTGTGTGCATCTCTCAAGAATACCTTAAGACGCGCACCTCTTCATGAAACGCTCTCTTGGTATTTATAGCAATTGCTCAACCCTAGAGTTGACAACTTTCCTATTCTAAACCGGTAAATTAACATATTTAGATAACTCCTAAATATAATTAATCTTAATTCCATAACTCGGTAGAATTAATATAGCTTGCACCTCAAGCTATCTTCAAGCTTATGCCAACAATGGAGACTAATATGGTTTTTTGCTTCTAATGAAAGAACCATCAACAGTATAAGATCTTTAAAGATCAATGACTGAATAATTTTTTTTTCTTATTAAAAACTTATTTAACTAAGAACTCGTATAATTAAGAATATAAGTTAATTTTGTTCATCAATATATATATATATATATATATATAGCAATTGCTTAAAGATGTGTGATTGGTAAATGTAATTCATGTGAATGGGGAAATACAATTACATTCACTGTGATTATTTAACTTGCTGTTTAAGTATTTAGTTCTCTCAAGAGGTTGAGCCTGTGGAATCGTATATTATATCACATTGTTTCATTTTACGTAACCATGTTAACTAGGTCTAAAATGGACTAATCCAAAAGTATATATAATCAAAATATCAGTAAAAGATATATTTATATACCTCTGTTGGCCAAGACTGATCCCTAAGAGAGAAACATGATACGAGTAAGCTTCCGTCCCCGTCGTGTTTAACATCGGAACCAATATCATATCGCCGCCGTACGCAGCCACTGATCCAAGACGGATGTAGTTACGCGACCCCGAGGTGGAAGGCCATAGACAGTGTGAAAATCTTGTGAGACGAAGCTGTGAGAGGAGTGAGAAACGATGAGTAGTTAGACTCACTCTCCCGTCGACGCCACCTCCGTCTTCATTCGGCGACGCACGGTTACTAGTCCCGAAGCCAAAGACAAACCCTCGAACTATAGAGAGAGAGTTTTCTTGGTCAGTGATCGAGGATGTCAACTGAAGTGTGTCGGAGACAAGGTAGCCGGAGCTAGAGGGAGAGGCTTCGTAACGGCAGAAATCTGAAGGCGTGCAGAGAAGAGAGAGAGACGTTATTTTCGTTGTTGTTGCGTTGTAATGGTCAGTTGAATTGGTTGAGACATGAGGACAAAGAGAAGAGCTATTGCAAGAGATTGTAGAGAAAGTGTTGGAAGATTTGTCTGAGAGTGAGCACTGGTGGTCATCATCATTATCGAGACATGTGAGATGTGTAGAAGAGTCTAGTTTGAGGTTGAAAGTTCGCGTTGGGGTTCCGATGGTGATCTCAACGTAAAGATTTGATTCGAAAGGTAAAAAGAAGCCGTTTGGTTGATCGTTCGAGATATCATCATCAAGGCTAGAGCTATGAGTTAATGCAATGAAGAGAAGAAGAAGAAGAAAAAAGATAAAGAGTGGAATTGATGAAACCATGTTTGTTTTGGTCTTGTATGGGGTTTAATGCTCCCTAAACTTTCTAAGTTGGTACTATAGTATATATTATTATCTGTGAATTATTAAGAGACTCCGAACGGTAACATCCAAACTTTCTAAGTTGGTACTATAGTATATATTATTATCTGTGAATTATTACCTTGCATGAAATTGAAATAATGTTAATTAATTTATATTTAGTTTTGGTAGTTTTTAAAAATACTATTAAAATTCTGGAAAATCATCATAAATCATGTGGCATGTTTTGTGGGTTTATAATGTAGGTGGGTGGGTTGGTTACAAAACGCATCTACCGTGATAGAGGCACATATATATTAGGTGACGTGGCCCATTTAGGATCATAAGAACTTGGGCTTCTGGGCGTAAAAGCCCAAAAGAATCAGACAAAAGAGAGATGCGTGGGGTCTCACAAGAATCTACGGTATAGATTCATTGCTTCGCGGGGGTTTTGTTTTCGTTTCATTTACACAAAACAAAACGCAGGACGCGTTTTTTCTTTGTCTTCTTCTTCTTTCAATATCTTATACATTGAGCACTCTCTCTCACCTAACACAACAAAAAAAGCTTTGAGCTTTTTCTTTTTCTTCTTTATAAATTCAAAACGTAGAATTTTCTAATTCACGCATTTATTTATTTATTTATATTTATATTGATGCGGAGTTCGCGATTTCGTGGAATCAATTCTGGCTCATTCCAGGTATATAAAAATCTCATTTTTACGATCTGGGTTCTCTGTTTTTCTTGTTTTGTTCTCTTATCTTCCAATTTCTCCTTTTACGATCTGGGTTCTCTGTTTTCTATTGATTCGATGACTTGGGTAACTGAAAAAATCTCTCTTTATGATCTGATTTTGTTGTAGAATAAACGGTGGTGGTCACTAGTGTTGGATTGCATCGTTTCGTTTTTTATCAGACTCTCAGCAAGTTTTAAGAGACTCTTTCACAAGTTTGCATCAATGGGTTGGGGAAACATTTATAGGAGACGTGTGAAAGTCTTCTCAGTAGCTATACTCATTTACCTCGATTACAAGGTAAAGCTTTTGAATTCTCTTATTCTCTGTTTTGTGTTGTTAAAGTTACATTTTTTTTATTTATTTTTTTTAATTTATTTGGATTTGGATTTGTGAGTGAAGGGTGTTCAGCAAAAGGAGAAGTGGATTAAGAAGTCCAAAGTTCCTGCTTTGTGGGAAAAAGCTCATGATCGTAATGCTAAGCGGGTTTTGAATTTGATTGTGGAATTGGAAGGACTTTGGGTGAAAATGGGGCAGTATCTATCTACTCGTGCTGATGTTTTACCTCAGGCTTATATATCTCTTCTCAGGCAGTTGCAGGACTCCCTACCTCCTCGTCCCTTGCAGGAGGTTGTCATTCTACTTTTATGTTAGCATTAGAGGATATACAGAGAAAAGCTGAAGTTTTTGTTTGTGATGTTATGTCAATGTAGTATGATTTTGAAGTTCTCTTATATGTGAGTGCTCGTTATTTATAATACTGTGTCCTTGTTGATATACTAAGCTCTTTATGTACCTTCTTTTTCTCAGGTTTGTCGAACCATTGAAAGAGAGCTAGGGCATTCCATGAATGTTCTGTTCACCGATTTTGCTGACGAGCCTTTGGCAACTGCCTCGGTAAAATTCTGAGATCTGTTAATAGAAGCAAAATGCTTCTAAGCTACTAAATGGCTAGAAACTCGTATGATTTGTTTTATAGTGAGCTCTCTGTTTTGTAGATAGCACAAGTTCATCGTGCAACTCTAGCTAATGGCCAGGATGTGGTTGTTAAAGTTCAGCATGATGGCATTAGAGCGATTATTTTGGAGGTATTGTCTTCGTTTTGAAGCTTTTTGAGATGAACAGTGGGAGCTATAGATATTATATGACTGTTGACACTCCTTTTAACTTCTCTTCTCTTTTCAATTCTTAACAGGACTTAAAAAATGCTAAGTCCATAGTTGACTGGATTGCGTGGGCAGAACCACAGTACGACTTTAACCCCATGATAGATGAATGGTGCAAGGAAGCTCCAAGAGAACTAGACTTCAATATTGAAGCCGGTATGCTTCACTTGCATAAATAATGAGTAGTTAAAATTTTCATCCTCTGAGAAAACTATACTTGCATCAAAGCTTGTGATTGCCATCCATGACCAAGTTCTTGGGATGTGCTTGTGGTTCTGAGATAAACGTTGCTGCATCGATATCATCTCTGTTACTTGTGCTGGCTAAGATAAAGTAACAGAGATGAATCATACTGTTCAGTATCTTTTCTCTGTGTCTTTAAATTCCTTTCATAGATTCAGCATTTTTCAATGCTTACGCGTCACTCTGAACTGCATTACCTAAGTTTTCCCCATTTTTGATTTGTTTCTCAATATGTAGAAAATACTCGAGCCGTATCTAGGAATCTCGGATGCAAGAAGACAAATGATGAAGTTAGAAGTGACAATCGGGTTGATGTCTTAATTCCAGATATAATTCAGGTTCTTATCTGTCCTACTCTAAAGCATACATACATACAAAATTTCATGTACAGTTTTTAAGTCTAGGATGGAAATATCAATGCCCTTAGCGAAAATCACAAAAGACATCCAAATACTCAAAGAATATGCATATGGATGGATAAGTCATGTTTACCGATGGTAATTCTGTATCATGGTATCTCTGTTGCTGCACATTGTCTATATTTGGTATTGCTTAGAAAATGTGCTAGGATAAGTAGTGGAAGCTAATGTGTAACACAGATTGTCCCAGGTATTCAGTGTACACTTAAACTGAGCATTAGGTTTAATGAATTTAGAAGCTGAAAGCTGTTCGTTCCTTACTCTAATTTCCTGCTACTTATGTCTTATACCTCCTCTATTGCTCTAACTGACAGTCTTCTGAGAGTGTTCTCATTCTTGAGTACATGGATGGAATTCGTTTGAACGATATGGAATCTCTAGATGCTTTTGGTGTAGATAAACAAAAGATCGTTGAAGAGATCACTCGTGCATATGCCCATCAGATATATGTTGATGGATTTTTCAATGGCGACCCTCATCCAGGTATGGTCCTCATGATTTTTTGGGAGTTCGCCAATTGTTTTCTATCTTGTAACCACCAAGCTTGCTTAGACATAAGGTCTTCATCTGATAGAATAATATCTATATTTTGTTTCGCAGGAAATTTTCTTGTTAGTAAAGAACCACCACACCGTCCTATATTACTTGATTTTGGGCTTACAAAAAAAATATCACACTCCTTGAAACAAGCCTTAGCCAAAATGTTTTTAGCATCGGCAGAGGTTTGTGAAAGATTATGCAATACATCTCTCTTTTCTACCTGTGTTTCTTACCCAACCCATTAGTTGATCATTTTGTAGGATGTTAGAGTGATGAGTTTGTTCGTTAACAGAATTTAAATGTTTTAAAATTTGAACAGTTGAACAGTCTGCAAAAAAAAAGTAAAAGAAAAAAAAACTGAGCCAACTGCACTCTGGTCATGTGAAAATTTTTTGTCACAGGGAGATCAAGTGGCGCTTTTGTCTGCCTTTTCAGAAATGGGACTGAAGCTGCGGTTAGACCTGCCCGATCAGGCAATGAGCGTGGCAGGTCTCTTCTTTCGATCTTCAACTCCCTCAAACGAAGCCCTGGTGAGTAAATTTACTTCTTTCTTCCATAACCTTGCTTTCTCTATTGGGGTAACTTTAGCGAATCCGCTCTTACATATTCCTCTCTTAATAGAAAACGCTAAAAACCCTGAACGATCAAAGAACGCAAAATATGAAAGTTATACAGGAGAAGATGCAGCTTAGCCAGAAAGAAGTTAAACGCTTCAATCCGGTGAGCATTAATTTCATTCAAGTATATGCCTTAGTGACCATCGATATCTAATTGAAAACATTTGATACAGATAGATGCATTTCCTGGTGATATTGTTATTTTTGCAAGGGTCATTAATCTACTCAGAGGTATGATGTGTGAATCATACTACTTTACCTCATTACATCAAAGGGTTGGATTAGTTATATTCCTTTGCTATTTATTTACTTATTTATTTTGTTGGCTATTTAGGACTTTCATCCACTATGAATGTTCGGATCGTTTATCTGGACATCATGAGACCATTCGCCGAATCTGTTCTGTTGGGGTAAGCCCCCTTGGAATTTTGCAGTTCATTTCATCATTTCCTTGGAAGATATCTCGTACGATGATAATGTGATTTTTCAGGAGTATCAGTCGAGGACCAACTGTAGATGCTCACTGGATACATGACTCGCCAATCCATTCTGATGTAGAGGCCAAACTGAGGAAGCTGCTCACTGAACTTGGAAGTATCCAGAAAATTCTTGGAATTCAGGTGAGCTACACTCTTTTACTGTTGGCTTGCAAGAGGCTTTCGTTTCATTATACCTTTGGTTTAATTCGGCCATGATTGTTTAGGTATGTGCATATAAAGATGGGAAAGTCATTATTGACACTGCTGCTGGAGTGCTTGGAAGATATGACCCACGCCCAGTTCAACCCGATAGTTTATTTCCTGTTTTCTCTGTGACAAAGGGTGTCACTGCCGGAATGATACATTGGCTTGTCGACAAAAGGTGAGTAACAACATCATAAGCTTTCAAACTTTTTCATATATTTATTTCACACACCCTGACAATCCGAATCGGCTACAAGTCTTACATATTGGTCTCATTGTTAATTCCATGATCTCGTTTGCAGAATTCATGCTTAGTCATACTTTAGTAATGTTAAGTATTTAATGATACAGAAAACTCCAGCTCGACCAGACTGTGGCAAATATATGGCCAGGATTCGGATCAAATGGAAAAGATACCATTAAGGTATAAGGAGCTACACTGTCACATAACCATTTTGCAATCTGTTGTGAGATATTGCTTTTCAATTTAATACCTTGGTTTTATGTTTCAGGTCCATCATGTGCTTAACCATACATCTGGGATGCACAGTGCCTTTGACCCTGTAGGAGAAAATCCTCTGCTTATTTGTGACTGGGATGAATGTTTGAAACGTATTGCTAATTCATCACCTGAAACAGAGCCTGGCACTCAGCAGTTTTATCACTATCTCACGTTTGGATGGCTATGTGGTGGAATCCTCGAGGTAAACTAATCAGATCATTCATTGTTTAATCATAAAACTTATGCAATTCTCAGTTTGTATCTCTTACCTGTTACCTATATGTTGATTTCAATCTTGCTTTCACCAATCTTGAACAGTATGCTTCTGGAAAGAAATTCCAGGAGATCCTGGAAGAGGCCATTATTAAACCTCTAAAGATTGATGGAGAAATGTACATTGGAATCCCCCCAGGTAAAATAGTAACAGATATTGGTTACGTTACGAGCTTTACTTGGAATTATCTAACATCTTGATCTTATTATAGGTGTTGAATCTAGGCTTGCCACTTTGACGTTGGACACCGATGAACTGAGCAAGCTCTCGTCCCTTGCCAGTCAGCCTGAGCTTCCTTCCACATTTCAGCCTGACAAGATCTTACAACTGGCAACCAGCTTGCCAGTCTTATTTAACACATTGAATGTGCGCAGAGCCATCATTCCTGCGGCTAATGGACATTTATCTGCTCGAGCACTTGCACGGTACTATGCAACCCTAGCAGATGGTGGCCTAGTGCCACCTCCACATTCCTCTTTATCCCAGCCACCGCTAGGTAGCCACACCCATGTTCCGAAATTCACATCGTTGAAAGACACAACAAAAAAGAGAAAGGGTAAGGAGATGGCAGCTACAGAAAAGCTTAAACCAAAAGATCATCAAGAGAGGAGGCTGTATGATGAGAAGCAGTTTATGAGTGCTAGTAGCAGCAGAGAGTCAAATACAGAAAGTTTAGCTAGACTAGTTGATACCAGCAGTTCTGCAGGCGAAACCGAGATCAGTAGAGATGATCATCAAGATGATATTCACAACATGTTTAGCAACCCGAGGATCCATGATGCTTTCATGGGTGCTGGAGATTACAGTAACTTAGTGGTACCTGATGGGAAGTTTGGGCTTGGTTTTAAGCGTGTCATTTCACAAGATGGGTCTCTGGCTGGATTTGGACATTCGGGGATGGGAGGATCAACAGGCTTCTGTGACATCAAAAACAGATTTTCCATTGCAGTTACACTAAACAAGATGTCTATGGGAGGTGTTACGGCTAATATTATGCAACTGGTTTGCTCAGAGTTAAATATTCCCTTGCCTAAGGACTTCTCCCTTTCAAGTGCTATCGGTCCAGATTCAGAGATGGCTACGCCTCTAATCAACTAAGGTTGGATTTCTACATAAGTTTTGCCTGCTTACGTTTCAACATACATAGCGGTCTCCTTAAATAGCTAAATAGACATTGCTGGAAAGTAAAGTGTAATGATCAGTTTTTTTGTTTCTTTGTCTGTATACCCAGGGAACTAATTGGAGCAATTCCCTTGTGAGAATGTAATGTATCGCCTATACCATTTGCAGTATTTCGAGCAATAAAGTATATGTTAGACACAAACTTGAAATAGTTTTTGTTTTTATTTTCCATTCTTCGAAGTTAAAGTTAATGAAACTAGAGATCGTTTAACGAACACGTCGGCTTTCATTATGTTTCTCGTTCTATAGTGAAACACATACAGGAAATTAGCTGAGTGATCATTACATGTTGTGAAGAAAGAGAGTCATGGCCAGATGTCTGAGACACAGCTAACGGCTTCACTGGATACATTACCAAGTCCAGGGCTTGAGGTCTGTCCAGAAAGTGTCATTCCAGGGAACAAAGATTGGTCACTGTGGACTGTCATGGCAGGTGAGGTATGTCCTGTGTAGTGCAGGCTGTTGATGGAGTGTGGTGGTGGACTTAGATGAGTTTGTAGAAGTTGATTCAAGCTGCTCGTGAGGGAACCTCTAGCTACCAAATCTTCTGCTAGTTTCACCTGTAAGTTACTTAAATTAGCACATTCCAATTTTTACTTTTCACAAATTGAGAGAGCAAGTGATCGATGATACCTTGACTCTCAGAGTTTCAACATCTGATTTGAGAACTCTGTTATTTGTTCCAGCGCTACGAAACTGTTGTGTTGCGTCTATGAGCTGCTTGTACAGTGTCGAGTTTTCTCCTTTCAAAGAATCAACCTTAACGAAAACACAAGGTCACTATCACAACATAACTCCTGAATCAAATCATCAAACCAGCTATTTGTGTTAACCTTACCTGAGATTCAAGATCTACCAAGTACTCTTGCTTCCTTCTCCTCGACCGCCTTGCTGATTCCCTGTTTGAATACATCCTGAGTTCACATCACAAAAAAAAAAGAAGAGTGATCACCTTCTATGTATCTTTCTCTCTCTCTCTCAGTGTTTTACATCTAACTTATTAACAGTATCCAACACACCTTCTAATACGTTTTAGATCATTAGGATCATTTGTCATTTCAGATTGACCAGCTTCTGTCTCTGCATCTTCTTCATCAGAGTGATCATGAGAAGATGCACTCGTGGTTCTCCGAGCTCCTCCTCTTGCCTCAGGTTTATTGGCTGACACTGGACTATCAGCTGACAGATTCTCTTTGCAGATAAGAGAAATACAAGTGAACATTAATACTAACTACAACAACACCTCATTACATGGAGTCAAATCAAAGAGGCCTGCGCATACCGCAGATTGAGGACTGTGCATCGCGAAAACGTCCAGTCGGAATCAATCCCTCAGACCACAAAAGACTATCTCTTAATTCACTGGTGTAATCCTGCAACCAAAGGAAAACCAAGAATCTTATTACTATCTCTGGATCTTGATCTAGACACAAGCAACAAACAATACAAACATGAGAGACAACAGAAAGACATAACTAAAGACTAACCCGGTTGATGAGATCGAAAGAAGGGTCTAGAGGGCTTGTGTCAAGAATAGATTCTTGTCTGGATAAAGCAGAAGAAGACAAGACCTTAGTGAGATACTCTTGTAGAGCCAACTCAGAAGCACTTCTCTTCATACCCATGTTTTTGGCTGTGTGACCATTCATTTTTTTTTTTTGGTATGCGAACACACAAGAAGAAGAGAATTGGTGGGAAAAGAGGGGAGGGGGGAGAGTAAGTTATGACAGACATCTTCTTTATATAACCGTCTCTTCTTTACTAAAGTTGTAAAAAGCTTCTTAATGGCTAAGCAAAATTGAATTTGCTTTGTCAATGCAACGTCTTCATTTTCAACTTTTTTTTCTTTAATGACAACAAATAACAAAGAGAACTGAAAAGCAAAGAGAGAGAGAGAGAGAGAGAGAGAGAGAGAGAGATCTTAGGCTCTGTATTTTTCTCCCTTAGCCTCTTGATATATGTCAAATAGTTTTATTTTTATAGAAGATTATGCTACCAATTATATGATAATGATAACATTTAACCAGCTAGAGGTATCTATATATCTAAGGTTAGTCAGAGACTCTTTCAATATATCAAACCTTGTGTTTTTAGGCATATAAAGAGATTATATTCATAAAAAGGATCCTAAAATATTTAGGAAAATATGGTTAATAATATGAAGAAATCGAAATGTAAAAAGTTAAGCAAAAAATAAACTTATAATTTTTCTGTTCACACTAAGAACACAATATGCTTCTTCCTTCTTTGTTTTCTTACTTTTATCGTCGTCATATGCTTTTGGAAAGCAGATCTAAAGACGTTTCTTTTCTCCAGCACCAGAAATGCTTTTTTTTTTGTTTTTTTTCTCTCTAGAGTCATTTTAGCTTTTGTGCGTAAAACCAACTTTTCTTTCTTTTGATCTGCACTACTTCCTTTAAAAAGTTATATAATATTTCACAACAAAAGAAACAAACTAGGAAATGATGTGTCTTTATAAAATCAAAAGTTATTTAGATCCGAATTTAGAATCCAAAAGCATTTTAGAAAAGCTTTTTCTGTATATATATTTTCATCAACTAGAACATTCGAACTTAGTGGACTACAAAGTTTACGATCTACCGACTACACTACAGGTTAACCCTTTGCATGAGGAATAATAAATAAGTAGTGATGTTTTTAAACAACCACTGGACCTTAAGTTCTCATTTGATTCGAACCCATTATACAATTCACAATTGATTACGCTTTGACTCATTCAAATCCAAAAAAGAAAAAAAAAAAAGGGCCACAAAAGTATAGGTTAAACGCCTAAACCCATGAGAGAACAACATCACTACTTATTTAGTAGATATATTGTTATTCTAGTGAAAAGTTTTACTAATATGAATATTTTTCACTACAGTTCTATCAAGTAGCTCTTCATGTATATAAAGTACTATAGTATTTTTTTCAAGATTTTTTTTAGAAAAATATTGTGTCAGTTCCTAGATATTATGGCATTTGTACCACTCTAATTCTTGGGACATTAGTAAGAAAATAAATAAATTTATGAACATAGTTAAGTTTAAGACGTTGTTCTCTCACGGGTAAATAATATGCATCCACTTTTCCGAAGTTGAGTGTAATATGCAAGCTTATCCTACATACCACAATTTATGAATTTTGGAAAGCAAGGAACTTTACGCTCCATATGGAACACCCTCTCGACCGTATAGTCAAAGGGATACTTCAACTAATTCACAGAAGGCTGGTAAGCCTTACATGTCCTTCTCCATCAAGAGCGGCAACAGCTTCATCTTCTCACTTCGGTCTCACCTTCCTTCCGATAAAGCCAATTAAAGAAAAGAAAAGGAAAGGAAATATATAAAAAGAAGAAAAAAAAGAAGACGTTGTTCTATGTTTAGCCACTAGAGTAGTAATATTACTAGGAGTGATTTAAGTTTTCCGAAATTTACTTATTCCAAATCATAGAGCTGTGTTATACATATTTGTCTCTTTTGTGGTCGTAGGTGCATAAATATAATTATAGGACCAAAAAAACCATTTGAAACTCAAGACAATAACAAGATTTCTCGTGACATATGAAACTGACGAAATAACAAATAAACAACACAAGTATCTTTAGTTCTAGTTTTAAGGGACCAAATGAATGTTCTTTAAAGAAAAAAAAAAAATCACGAGAGAAATTAGTGTAGTAATTTTGTTTAGAATCTTCTTTCTGTTTACAAAACGGAATATATAATATTTTTCCAACCAAAAGAACTCATGGCGTCTATTTGGTAACGACTAATGAGAGACTGAAAGCTAGAGGTTATAGAGAAACTCTTCCACGTGCATATATTTAACAATCCGGAGAATATAACATCATCACCGTCTTTTACTACTTCATGCATCATCCTTAAACAAAAGAAAAATCATATAGCATCATCATCAGTCATCACCATCATTTAGAAGATCAGAGGCGCGACGGCAATCAACTACACGTTGTTTCTCTTTCTTATCGTTGGCTGACACGAAATCGAGGTTATAAAGAACAAGAACCATCCCCAAAACGCTCAAGAACACGAGGATGGGACCAAAGATCCACAGCATCAGTGAAAACCCGGCGTAGAACAACCTGTTCCCTACCGTGTTGAGAAAGATACTCTTCTCGAACATCTCGCTGACGTGCTCAGACGTGAGGAATAAGCAACCGGAAAGATTAGGGTCTAAATTAGGGATGTTAACGAGAATGGCGACTTGGTTTAAGAAACGGATGCAGAGGGAGTGGAAGAAGAAGGAGAAGATGAAAATGGTGAGAATTGTTAGGTATTTGATAGATATGGCAAAATCTCCGTGAGCTCCAAGAAAAGCGGCGTCGTTTAGTGGCTTCTTGATGCTGTAGGTGCTGCTTAACACCGCGGCTAGACCGGCGCAGAGGAGCACGCATGTTGTGGCCATCAGTGTAGCTCCCATTATTATGTTACGCAGTGTTTGTACGGCCAATATGTTCATCTTTTGATTCTCCTGAAATGTTAAAAAATAAACAATAATAAAATCCTTATATATTTCTCCAATTATAAATATTTTTCAAACTTCATTTGTAGTCGTAGTATGAGAGGATTTCAGACCAGAACCAAGACTAATTTTTATACCATCTATACTAATTAATCCTCATACCAAAGCTCTTATCAATACGATGACAATGACTAAATTGTACCATAATTTTATATTTTGGGTAAGAAGAAAATGGAGATGTATAAACCTTGATCATAGAACAAATCCAGATCCGGCGGCCGCGAGAGTTAATGCCGAGGAGGGTGGAGAAGGGATGGGTTCGAACCATGAAGCACAAGTAGATGTGGTAACAAAGCATCATCACAAGAGCTAAGGGCACAAGAATAGCATCCAAGTACCATTTCTTCCACTCCATTTGCGCCTCTATCTCTCTTCCTAGCTCTTTTTTCTTTTCTTTTTCTTTCCAACCTCTTCGATATTAACGATTTCTTTTGTCTTCATTTATATATATGAAAAAGTTAGATGAAAAAATAAAATTGATTTTCAGTATAAATTCTAAATATAATCAGTTAAATTGTCCCATATCAATTAATATATGAATATTTCCCCATAAAATTTAAATAGAAGCTTAATTATTATAATTAATATTATTTCATACATAAAATTATATATCCTACTATATTAATTGGGAAGTACAAATATGAAACTAACCTTAAAATGTGTAAAAATTACATTCAATATTTGCCATTAGAAAAACTTAATTAAGTTTAATTAATTAATTAGATAAATATAATTAATTAAAAAACAAAAATTGGGGACACATAAAATAAAATAAATTGTAGAAAAGTAAAAAAAAAAATCTATTAGAATCAAAACTAATTTGTACTTAAAAAAATATATTAACAGCTAAGATTTTAAAAATCTAATCAAATAAAATCTATATAATTACAAATTTTATTACAAAACTTTTCAGCACAGATTAAAATTTATATCAAAAATCAAATGTAATAAAATATATAACAGTTCCGTTTAACGGCTTAGATTTAAAAAATTAAAAAAATAAAAAATATAGATATAGTATCTTATCTATTTAAAAAAATTATATTTTTCTTTTAACCATCGTTCTTTAGGAAAATAAAACTAAGTTGAGATTTAAATATATTTAATGCTTGAAGGTGCTTATTAGTTATTATAGACAAGTAAGGGAAGTCACAGAAAAAAACAATGAATGTTGTTTTTTAAGAGGTTTTTCAGAACCTTCACTAGCTATATTTAGTTACTTTTTTTACATGTTAGTTATATTTTTTTTTACTTACTTCACAACTATAGTAAGGATTGCGTTTAATTGCAAAGGTTTAAATAATTTTATTCATTACATGCAAATTTTTTATTGACAGGTTTTCAGCAAACATTTTTAAAATACAAAAATTTTTAATATAAACAAACTAAATTTTTAATCACAAACCTTTATAAATAATATAATAACATAATAACAAAAAAAATTATTAAAAATCTTCATCACAAAAAAAGTTCAGCCCGCGGTTTTCCGCGGGTTAGTACCTTGTACATATGTAATCAAAATTACCGAAAAAGATTTAGTCAAAACTTTAAATCTTGTGTAAGACATGTAGTTTTGTTTCCTTGTTTACAACCTTGTTTTTAAAATTTCTCATTCAGAATAAAAGTATAAATTAAGATTTTAAATTAATACATTTTTTTCTGTAAAAAACTAACTCACTCTCTCTCATTAATTATGGACGAAAATAGTAATTAATCTTTTAAAAATTGTTAACTTATCATTATACCAATTATATCTTATTATTTGTTTTTAGTTATTATATTTGAAATTTTTTGTTAAGATTTATAATTATGATTCTCCTATCATATTTCTTTGATTTCATTTACAAATTATTTGGAATTATTAAATGATACATATGGTTAGTAAATATGTAGAATTTTTTTCTGCATATTTTGTGATTCGAATTTTAGAAAACGAAAATATATTACTCAATCAATGAAAAAGAACATGTGTTTAATGTTCTACATCGACAAATTGATAAAATTGAAATAATGTAAATTGATATATTAATAAGTTTTATTTGCTCATAAATACAATATTAGAATTAATTTTTTAAAATATCTCAAAAATAATAACTCAATTACAGCAAACAAATAATATAAATCTATAGTATACATCAAATAACTTAATATACTATAATCTTCTAAAATAATTTGTACAATGAGATCATTATATGATTGTTTGGGTATAGTTCGACAAAATATGAACTCAAAAATATGAAGTATAGACATACAATTGTTTCGCTACATCCAAAATTAAACTCTATTAATATGGATTAAAAATTTAAATTTACACTACTAAAGGGTGTGTATTCAAAATAGGATTTTGGAGGATTTGTGATTTTTTTTATAATCTCCTGTTATTCAACTAATGATTTTATAATCACATCTCAAATCCACTGTTATTAGATATGAAATTTGTTAAAAATCATTCAAAATCACTCACAATCCATTGTTATACAATCAACAATTTACAAAAATCATAACAAATCCACTGTTATTCAAAACTAATTTTTTTTTTAAACATAATAGTGATTGTGAGAGACTTTGGGTACATTTTTATAAGGGAAATCCTATTTAAGAAATCCCACCTTCCAGAGTGTGTTTTTGAAATATTGGTTTAAAAAAACAAATTACAATTTTGCAATAAAAACAAATTCTGGACTCTCTCTCTATCTCTATTATCCTCTCTCGTTTACAGAGGTTTGTAAAGACTTAAGAGTGAATCTTGTTTCATTCACTGTAATTTCTCTGCTCTTATAATTCATTCATGGTGAGTTTCTCTGTTCTTGTAATTAATTCACAGTGAGTTTCTCTGTTCTGCTTATGGTGGCGGTTTGCAAAGATGTTTGATGTAATACGTTTGAATAATAAGATAACCGTTTTATCATAAATCCTACAAAATCCTCCAAAATCCTATTTTGAATACCCTCTAAGTAATAACCGTTTAATGTAATAAGATATACTATATCTTCTATCCATTCTTGGCATTTCTATACTACTTCATACATATTTCTTGTTTTATACATTTGTTCTTAGTAGTTTATATATACAAAAGCAAATACATACTTGAATGTGGATCCGACATCCAAGCATGTCAAATTCAAAAGATGTACAGTAAAATTTCTATAAATTAATACTAAACTAATATTCGAGAAATTAATAATCGCTATAAATTAATAAATTTTTTCCGGTTCTGAGTTCGGACAGTATAAAAATGACATAATTCGATAAAATAGTAAGATATTATTTTTTGGAAAATTTTATAGATACATATGGTCATATGAATATCATAAATTAATAATTATATAAAATAAATATAAATATATGTTTATATGTAAGAAAAGTTAGTTGATTGGTGTTGTTTGTTTACTCTTTATTCTTGATGAAACTTATCTCAACATATGTAAGGAACTATAAACAATATTCTGTAAACTGTAAAAGCATAAAAACTATAAATAATTAAAGGAAATTCTAAAACAAATATGAATTAGAACAAAAACTTATATTTTGAAATATATATTTTTTGAAAATATGAATAGACAAAAATTTTTATTATTTAATATTTTATTAATTTATCGATAAATTAAAACCTCTTTAAAATTAATAAATCCCAAAATAATTAATTTATAAAGATACTGTATATAGATTTACCAAATAACTGCAATATTGAATTTAAACACGGTCATAAACAAAATAAATATTAAAATATATACAATTATAATTTTATTATTATATTATAATTCTCTGAAGAAAACGTCAGTCCTGAGCTATGGAATACTTCCTAGTTTAGATTAAATCTATTATATAAAAATTTTAAATTTATGTGTACGTTTTCGTATCTTAAGCAATACAATAAACCTTTCAACATTTCAACCTTTTACATGGTCATATGGTATCATATCCATCTTCAATTCTTCATCCATTGATTCGACCACCGTTTGTCAACACCTCAAAGTCAAGCAACCCTCTTGCCATGAGCAATAAGTCTAATGTGAAAAATATATCCTCTAGGAACGACGTTACATTAAGTATACATATTAAATCTCTTCTAAAGGGTTATATGCAATCAAATACATCGAAGAATCTGCATATCCATTCTCCACCTCTGCCAACAAGCACAGTCGACACTAGCTAGGGAACAATAAACGTGGTTGACTAATAGTTTTTTTAGATCAAGAAATCGGAGTTTAATGCTTAGGCGGTTAGCCCGTACGTAACCTCTTAGTAAAAAATAAAATCACTAGAGGTAATTTATATAATCTATAAAATTAGTACAATAGATATCAACCATTAAAAGATTCCTGTCAAGTACATATAGGAACCTAACAAAAGTAATTAGTAAGGTAGTGATAGGAGCTAAACCTCTTTTTCTTCGTTTAGTAAGCTATAATTAGTTACATAAAAAGAACAAATCGTGTGTGATGAAGAAAAAGCAATGTGTTTTATTATGGAAATCAACGTTAACTTTGGAAGGCGACATGCAATATGCATGCATTTTTCTTTGGAGTCACTTGAATCGTGTGTGTGTGTGTGTGTGTAAACTGTATATGTAATAGTTGAGTACTTACGCGAATATTCGCTTAAGTCTTTTAGTGATAATTGATAAATACAGTATATAATATACCACTCTTTCACGTCTGCAAGTATTTATAACGTAATTTCATTAATTTTTTTTTTTTTTTTTTTTAGAGAATACATAAATTTTCAGGTTTATGCAATTAAAAGAAACAATATATTGTTGACAAAAAAAAAATATTGATAATGTAATAAAACAACTTTTTAATGCTTTATGATAAGTTTACGAAAACCTTATACATTTAAATGACTCAGCCATGAGTTCATTAATTAATTCAACTATCAAATCTGCCATAGTAACATTTGTCCTGTGTTTATATACGTTTCACATGGCGACCAACAATCTCTGTGTCACAATCTTCTACCTTCTTTTGAAGATTGTCTGTTATCTATACATTGTTCGCTGTTCTACTCATTTAATATTAACTAGCTAGAGAGCCTAGAGGTGACGATTTCTCTAGCAAGAAGTTTTCCGCAAGTCTAGCATGAGGAATTATGGGACTAGAGAGTAGAATCCCACGACTAAATAGTTCGGTAAAAGTTTGTTGTGTTGTGGTACATATATAGTAGCTAGTGTAGATAATAGCATGTGTGATGTGTCTTGCATAAAACAACTCATGTGTACATTGAGTGAAGAACGCAAGAAACTGGCTTTATGCAAAGCGAACCAAAAAAAAAAGTAATAATAGAAAATGAAAATTATGAGCGCCCTGTGCATATGCATGGGGGATCTTTTTTCCCATCGATTTTTTTGAGTCATATGAGTAGTATTTTACTCAGACTAAAACATCTTTTTTTTTTTGAACAACAGACTAAAACATCTGTGTCTCACGTCTTTTCGATATATATATATTTTTTGGAACAAATTAAAACTCTGTAACAAAATAAAAAAATCGAGTTCCAAATCAATTCAGCAATATTTTAAAAACCAAATCAAATAAGCCGATTCAACCGGGAAGCTAATGATTCTTATCATTTTAAGTATGAAGTTGTAAATCGAAAAAAATCAATTAGAATTCTTGTGAAATTTCAATATTCTTCAATACTCGTTATAATTTTCTCTTCCAATAGTAGGTTTTAGTTCTGGGTCTCTTATTTTTGAAAATATTGTTTTTTTAAAATTTAAAAATTATAAATAGAATAGAAGTAATATAAATATGTAAACATTTAAGATTTTATAAAAATAAAAAATATTGCATTTAATTAATTTAAACATATAAAACATAATAAAAACATTAATACATATTACAATAGAAGTGCAATTCATAAATGGAGAAAATGATAAATTTTAATACTGATTTGCTATAAATTTTGCCTAAATATTCTCAACCAAATCATCTTGCAATCGTTTATGTTTTTCTCGATAACGAACATCCATTCGAATCTTGAGCATAGTTTCGACACATGAAGGCCTGGTTGTTGGAAGCATGTAGTCTACTTCTGAAGCTCTATTTGATTGCAATTGTGCGAATTCATTTTTATCAAACAGAGTGTACCCATCTAGTTCATCTTCTACTATCATATTGTGCAGTATGATACACGCTCTCATTATTTTTCCAATTTTTACCTTATCCCAAACAAGAGCTGGGTTTTTGACTATGGCAAATCGAGCCTGCAAAATTCCAAAAGCACGCTCTACATCTTTACGCACAGCTTCTTGTTGTCTCGCAAATAAAGAGGCTTTTGGAGTTTGTGGTAGCGGAATAGATTGGATAAAAGTAGCCCATTTTGGATAAATACCATCCGTCAGATAGTAAGCCAATTTATACTCATGTCCGTTGACACTGTATTTAACTTTAGGAGCTCGACCATGCAAAATATCATCAAAGACTGGAGATCGATCAAGAATATTGATATCGTTTAATGTACCTGGTGGTCCAAAGAAAGCATGCCAGATCCAAAGATCATACGAAGCCACCGCCTCTAAAACGATTGTGGGCTTTCCAGATCCGCGGGTGTATTGACTTTTCCATGCGGTGGGACAATTCTTCCACTCCCAATTCATACAATCGATGCTTCCTATCATGCCGGGAAATCCGCAAAAATCGCCAATGTCGAGTAGTCGTTGAAGATCTGCTGGTGTGGGTATTCTCAAGTACTTATCTCCAAATAAATTTATGACTGAATCTGTAAAATTGTCCAAGCATGATAGCGCCATGGTTTCAGAAAGACGGAGGTATTCGTCAATCGCATCAGCTGCAGAACCATATGCCATCATACAAATTGCTGCTTTACACTTTTGCAATGTAGACCGACTCAACCTTCCGGTAGCATCTCTTCTTTGTTGAAAGAAGGGAACTTCATTTGCGAGTTTATCCACAATACGAATGAATAATGGCTTGTTCATTCTAAAACGGTATTGGAACATGTTGGGTGGGTAAGTTGCATCCTCACTGAAATAATCGTTCCACAAGTGGTCATGACCGACTTCTCGATTTCTTTCAATGTAAACTCGTTTTTTTCTTGGTTTAGGTGGTTGTTGATGTTGAACCGGTGGACTAAGAAGATTTTGCCATACTTGATTGCTGATTTGATCGCATGTTTGATTAAAACATTCATCAATTATGTCATCAACATTATTGTGGGAAGAAGAAGCCATTTGTAGAGAGTTTGGAAATAAAGGAAATTAAAGGTGCTTTGGTGTTTTAAATTTTGAGAAGGAGTAGTGTTTTAATCGGTTTGGTGTGAATATTTTGTGTGCTTGCTTTGGACATTATATAGAAAATTTTGAGGTCAACGTAAAACTATAATTTTGTGGTACACAAACATTGGATACAATATGTGGTCTAAAATGATAGAAAAACATGTTGTAAGAGTACAAAAAACAAAAATACTTGTACAAACACGGTAAGAGTGAGTTTTGGTTTACTTGTACAAACACGGCTTCTTTTGGTGTCACGGGTAAGAGTGACTTGCCTCTTGTCGACCTGCATAACAATGACAAACCAATTACCATAACATAACAAACCAATTACCATAACATAACAAACCAATTACCATAACATAACAACCAATTACCATAACATAACAAACCAATTACCAAAACCAATCGATTAATAACCATGAGCAACCGATTAATAACAAACCAACTGATTAATAACAAAACCAACCGATTAATCCCAAGTAACATAACAAAACGATTAATAATACATCCAAATAAACAAAAATAAACACGGTCCAACTGAAACAAAAACATAGTTAAAACATAGTTAAAACTGTGATTAAAAAAAAACACAAACAAACTGAAACAAAACATAGTTAGTGAATCCTTTAACATTCAAGTTGATGACATCATGTCATCAATTAGCTTATCCTTAAGAGTTTTTTCTGATTCAGTTAATGAATCCTTCTTGGCAATCAGATTTTCAAGCATCACATGCTTCATATGCTCCTTCTTCATAGCGTACTCCTTCTCTTTCAATGCGAAGTCCTTCTCCTTCATCTCATACATCCAAGACACACGGTCCAACTGATACTCCAAGTAAGCTTTTCCATCTTCCTCCACATCCGGTTGGGTGTTTGAGCTTGTTTTGGACTTCCCCTTTGCAGCCTTAACACCAGGAGGACGAGGCAATGGTTCATCGACATCAACAACCGGGTGTGCATCCGGTTCAGACCCATCAACACTCACTCTTCCCCTTTTCACTCCACTACCTTTAATAGATGTTGAGGCACACCATTTTTGATCGTATCTTAAGTCTCGCCATGCATGCTCCAAGGTAAACCTCGTTCCATGATCATTGAAATATATCTGATGTGCTAACTTCATCACATCATCTTCATTCTGTCCACTAGACTTCTCTCTTGTGGCAGCCTTGTAACAGCCAACGAACTTGCACACCAAGTCGTTTATCCTCCCCCACCTCTGCTTACAGTGACTCGCCTCTCTCTTTGGCCGATCAACAGCATTCGGACATGATGCAAAGTAATCCGCAATCCTCCCCCAAAAGGCTCCACGTCTTTGCTCGTTGGAAGTAATCGGATCCTTGCTAGTGTTGAGCCAAGCGCTGACCAACATGATATCATCCGTTGGTAACCATGCATGCCTTGACTTGCGGTTTACTTGAGGGGATGGAGGTTCGGATGGGGGTTCAGATGGAGTTTTAGAACATGGACTATCAAAAGGAGTGTATTCGAGGTTTTGGTTATCAAGTTGGCTGTGTAACAGGTTCATATAGCTAGAGGAGGGAAGATATGGATTCATAAACTCGTCTGAATCCATATCGTGAGAAAGAACTTGTGTGTGTTAAAAGGGATTAAAGAGATTGCTAAAGGGTTTATAAGAAAGAACTTGTGTATTTTACTTTTGTGTGTTAAAGAGATTGGTAAATGGTTTATAAGAAAGAAATTATGTTTTAAAGTTGTTGGTAAATGGTTTAAATTTTCAAATTAAGTGTTTACCTAACACAAAGCATCAAGTACACAAACATAGTTAACAAAGCATCAAGTGTTTACCTAACACAAAGCAACAAGTACTAAAGCAATGAAATCAATGACAAAAGCGTATTAATCACAACCACAACCACCATCCGAAAGCAATGACATCAATCACTCACTCGACTTATACCTAAACTAACATCAAGTAAATTAAGAAAGAGAAGGATAATAAATTACCTTCATTGATGGCCGAATAGACACAAGGACTCTATACTCATGATCTAGCATTCTTTTTGTTGTTAAAGAATGAATAAAAAAAAAGAAAAGAGTTAGATTGGAAAACAAACATCACATGCTAAACTAAACAAACAAGAACCATGACTATCAAAACAAACAAGAACCATGACCCCCAAATCCAACTGTACATTAAACATATAGAGCCTTCCTCACATCCATAACCCGATTTCATCACAACACACATATAGATATGATTTACCTGAATATAAGTTGAGACGTCTTCATGAGTGAAGGAGCTTTCAGATGGAAATGTCAAGTAAATCTGTGAAGAGACTGCATCCTCTCTTTCTTAGCGGCTTGGACTATAAGAGTAACCACCTTCTTCTCCAAATTGTCTGATCCTTGTCTGCAAGAAACAAACAATCACCATTAGCAAAACCAATCCCCAGGAGCTCAATATCTCTTTATACAAAACCAAGACAACAAAGCAACACTTGTTTGGTACAGTCTCAAGTCTTTACACTTGTTTTGTAAAGTCTCAACCTACCAATAATCTTGCTCTTACACTGCTAATCAAACATATACAGAGATTAAGGATTCGTCAATACCAATATCAAAAACATGGATCATACCGGATAACATGGACACCCAAATCCCTAATTTTCCAACACCCATCACATAACCCTAATTTGCGATCCAAAATCTAAGAACCCAAATCATAAAACAATTGTACTAAATCTAAGAAACATACCATGTGATTCCAATTGCTTCAATCTCATCCAATTTATTCGACTACACAATACGAACCGCATCCATCTCCAACTGAAACTCGATTTCTTTCTTTCGCGATTGCAGAGCCAAATCGCCTTCGCCACTAATAGCCTTCTCTCCATTCCCATTGAATCCAAACTCTTCCTCTGAAGCAATTGGTCCTTCGATTCCAAACCTTCAATCTTCTGATTCCAATTTGTTTTTTTTTTTGTTTCGGAGATACAGACGCGAGAGAAAGAGAGAGAGAGAGAGGAAAAATAACAAAATCAATCACTTCCAATTTTTTTTTGTCAGTTTGTATTTTCTCTTAGCCCAACAGACAACTGACACGTAGCGCCTCTTAACCTACATTCGAGTTTACTATATAAGAGGATATCTTAGTTATTTTTTTTGTTATGATTTATTTTTTTGCCCAAATACACTAAGAACTCTGTTATCAACCCACCGATGGAGAAGGTCTTTGGACTTCAATTCTTATTTATAAAGGAAATGAGGGAAAAATCATGGGTCCAAAACTCAAAAATAGATTATCATTCTTAGTCTGAAATTTAATATTAAAGCCTTTCAGCTTTTAGAACAAAAAAAAACCTTTAAGCTTATTAGTGGGCTAAATCTGGGCTTAATTTCTTATTAATCCATGTGATTTCTGAAATATGCAGCCAAATCCTAAATCTATGAACTAAGCCACTTAACCACACTTTGCAACGTGGAAAGTTTGTGGTGGCTCAAAATCTAATCATCAGTTTCCAGTTTTTTTTTGCTTTCTTTATTGTTAGGTTTTGTTTTAAAAAAAATTATTTGTCAGAGTCGGAGATGAACGTGTAATTAACGTTTTTTTTTTTTTTTTTTTTGTTATTGTCGTGGTCTATATATCTATCCTATTCAAAATGAATGACACCACCTTTGACCTTTGTTTTGTGAAAACAGTTTTCATGACAACTTTTTCAATGGATCATTTTGGTCTGAAAATAAACACGTGAAGAAAATCGTCTTCACAAGTGTATACATCACCACCGATTGTTTTATCTTCACCTTAGATATTATCTATGGTATGGCTCTTATATCATAGCAAAAACACATGTATTTTTTTTGTAGTTTTAAATTTTTAGTACAGTCGGTCGACACATGACATATATACAAAAAGTACGTATTTTCTACTCTGAGTGACATATACGTATGTTCGTTGTATCAGCATAGTCTAAGACATAATCAACTATTTTAGTCTCACACATAATCAATATCATACAAGATAATCTGAGTTTCTCCCCCGGTGTTGCTGTGGAATTTGTTTATCAACACACGGCGTGTAATAATCAAAACTTAGAAAATGTAAAATAAAGATTAAAAAAGGTGTTGTAACCGTGTAAGCATCCACTTAAACAAAGATTAGGCATTGATTAGGTGTTGTAAGCTTTGGATCACCGTGGCCTAACGATCCAAACACAAAGTGAGTTTCTGTAAATAACAAGAAGTCTCTTGGATTACAACTTCACAACCATGCAAGATTGTAAAGCTAATAATTAGTAATAAATTAGCGGTCGTTTGCCCAAAAAAAAATAGATTAACGGTCAAAAACGTGCTCCAAAATCGAATGGTGCAAGTGAAAAAAATCTCATTTATTCTCTTGATAGTGATGGGATAAGCAATCATTTGCATCACACGAAGCTAGACACGTAAACTTATCTCCCCATTGCACATCGTATCATCATAAGTAATAACCATAACGCAAAACAAACCTCACGCTATTATAAATACCAACCTTTGTATATGCCACAGATAAATATTATAGATTAAAAAAATAACCATACAAAAAAAAACAAAATGAAAATTCTTTCACTCTCACTTCTCTTGTTCTTGACCGCTACGGTCTCCCACAGCCGGCCTTCAGAACCCGTTCCTAGGCTCATCGAGCTCCTCACATCAACTAACATCGTTGAGAATGAAGCCGAGTTCTTAGAGAAACAACGACTCTCCATCAGCTGGCACCTTGGTGTCGAGACCTCTAACATCATAAACTTCAAGACGGTGTTCGCAAATTGCAAAGACTATGTTGAAGACTATCTGAAAACTTCCCAACAGTACCGTTACGACTCTAAAACGGTGTGCAAAGAAGCTTATTTCTACGCTAAAGACCTTGTCCTAAGGAATGACACCTACAATGTTTGGATCTTTGACTTAGACGAGACCCTCCTCTCTAATATTCCCTTTTACGCCAAATATGGATACGGGTATATACATACATTACTTTTATTAGTCCTACCACCACCATAGAGTGTTTTAGTTAAACTTTTTGTAGTTGTACTCATCATGTCCATATATTCTATTAATTCTTAGATGTCAACATATAATAGAGAGATATACATTTTGTTCGTTTGGTTTCTTAGAACAGAGAAGCATGAACCGGAGACGTTCAGGAAGTGGTTGGAGGCCGGAGAAGCTCCCGTCCTCCCAGAGACCTTGCATCTTTACCAAAACATCCTTGAACTCTGGATTAGCCCCGTCTTACTCACTGAACGATTCCAAGATTTGGAGGAAGTCACTCTAAAGAATCTCAAAGCTGCTGGCTTCCCCTACTGGAGGCATGTCTTTTTCAAGTAAGAATAGTTTGTAACTTTAATCATATATACAGTACTTAAATATATAATATAAGATTACATCAATATATGTATATGTATATGTAGGGAATGTAGGCCAACAGGCTCGAGCAAGAAGATAGCGAACTTCAATCAAAGGAGAAGAAGAATCTGGAGAGGAATGGCCACACTATCATTGGGAATATTGGAGACCAATGGGCTGATTTGGCTAAGGACAGCCCTGGGAGAAGGACTTTTAAGCTCCCTAATCCACTCTACTACAAGATCTAATAAAGATCATGCATCAACCTTGTATGTTTTTTTTTTTTATCTTTGTATCCCCGTGGTTGCTACTTGCTAGTGCAAATTCTAAAATAAAACTTTAATATTATCAAAACTCAATAAGAAAAGAACTTCCTATTATTTAAAGTGTAGTGGGCATGAAAATTACGAGCAGAGTTATTTAGATTTTAGAATTTTAATGTTATGAATAAACTTTTTTTTTTGGGTTTGGTTTAAAAAAAAATATTCATTGAACTATTAAATTATTAATATTAGCTCAGTTGAGTTAAATTGTATTGTTTCGATTTATCCGGATTGAATATCCTTTTCAAAAACAATAAAACCATGTTAAATTTAGGTTTGGACCTGGGCTGCGCTTACCAGAATCAATAAATTGAGCCCAATACTTTATTATGATCAAAGTGAAAACATAAGAACAAATTCACTATTTATATCAAAGTGAAAACATAAGAGCAAACGGAGTATAAGTTTGTGTGGAAAAAAGAGTTGACTTAGTATATAAGGGACATGTGCACTAATCTATTCATTATCAATTAAATTTTGAAATCCATAAAACTTAACATAGTATCATGTTATAAATACATGCTATCTCGCTAATATGATTAGAATGTAGCCTAATACATGCTATCTCTACTAATAAACTAGGGAGGCCCGTGCTAGAGCACAAAATTATATATTTTGTTAGTTATTTTTTTTTTGTAATTTGTATTTTTGTAATGTAGTTTTTTTATTTTGACTTATTTTCTTTATTTATATCGTGTTTATTTGTATATTTGGGGTTATACAGTAAATTAGAAATCCTAATATAGTAATTAGTTTGCAGAATGTAACTTTTCACGGAAACAAACATACCGCAATATTGGATAGTAGTTTTATAAGAGAATAGATACTCCGCAATATCGGATAGTAGTTTTGTAAGAGGATAGACACACCACAATATCAGATCGTAATTTTGTAAGAGGATGAGTTTTTCTTTATTTTGGTTTGTCGTCAAAAGAGGAGAAGTTGCTTGTTAAATTTTAGTGTGAGATATTTTAATGGTTAGGAAACCATTGTATTTATAGTAACATTATGTATATTTAGGTTATCATTTAGAAGTTAATGCCAAAATATACTAATGTATTAATAATTATTGATTACTAACCATTTTATTTTAAAACTACTAAAACAAAGTCATGGTCCAAAAATTGATCCATGAGTACTCATGCTTTAATATAGATAATTTCAATTTTTTAAATGATTATTAAGGAAGCAACTTTAAACAACTTACAAATATATCTCGCAATTACACACATTTGCGTTTTGGGACGATTACGAACTGAAAAAATTGTAAACAAACAATTTAATTTATAGTTTGATAAAAATAGCTGTTTTAACGGGTTTAACTCAAACTTTTTTTATATTTTAAAATTTTTAAGAGTAAAAATATTAATATTACTTTAAATATTTTATAGACTTTAAATATATTCTAATATTTTAAACTTTCGACGAAGTTCAAATATTTATAATCATTTAAACATCCTTTAAAAATTTAAATATTTATAGTATCTTAAACTTTTAGAAAAACGTAAATATATATAATATGTTTACTTTTTAAAAGTTTAAATATGCTCAAATATAGAACCAATTGAAACTGTTAAATTTGGATACCTGATAAATCAAGCTTCCTGCTCATTTGTACTCAAAACATATTAGTCATATATTTATAGTGATTATGAACCATATTCCAAAATATTTAGTCGATGTGGGATATACAGTACACCTTTTCTGTAAATTAGTTTACAACTTTACATATATATATATATATATAGTTTCTGTGTTTTTTATTCTTTCCATCTATACTACTCATAATTAATTACTATAATTTCGTTAAGAAAATATTGAAAAATCTAAACTAAATGATGATTTGTTTTTATTTAATTGTATTAAGTTGATTTATTGTTTCCGTAAATATCTCACAATATAAAAGCAAATCAAATAAGTTTACATATATATACAATTTTGTATTTAATCTATTGATTATTTTGAAAGCAACAAAGTCACAATCGATAAGTATTAAAGATTTCTCATTATTATTAATATTCGTAATAATTATAGGGATTAAGTATGGTAGTAGTTAATATTTGATATTACTGAAGTCATTAAATACTCGGATACCAATTTTCTTATTTATAGGGATTATACCTCTGTTTGGCGACGAGAATAATTATTCTTGAATCAAACCAAATACACGATCCGAATAGTATCAACCCAGATTACAAACAGATCCGTGTGTTTTGAAGTCTACTATTGTTGGGTTAAACAGGATCCGCATCCCAAACCGGTGGTAAATAAGTTGTCGACCAAAGGGTATAAACGTCATTTAGACAAATTTAAACTATAGGTTAATTTAATTTAATTAAGTGATTCTCTAATCATTTTTAATGAAAAACGTACCAAATAGAAGTCATGGTCCAATTTGACTACTCTTGCTTTAATAGCATATGATTACTCTTGCTTTAATAGTATAGATATGTAGTTGCATGCTAGCTAATGGTTTATAGAAAACTAGGTTCGGACCCGCACGTACGTGCGGGGTTGATTTCAAAACCTAAATTCGCTATTATGTTTATAATATATTACATATGTATGGGGTTATGTTTGTAATTTTTTTAAGAACATTATTTGAGTTGTTTTTAATTCGAGCTCGAAAAAAATTTATCAGATTTGTTTTTGTTATTTATAATGACACCTATATTAAAAACAATATGGTATGTTTATTTCGAGACAGCAAATAGTAAGAGAAATGTGGTGTATCATATGCAATATTTGATATTTTAAAGTTGAAATTATGATTTTGATCCAATTTTATGATCTCGTCTCATTATCTTTATTTTCTCGTCATGTTTTTTAAACAAAATTTTTATAATTTGATTTACTCGTTGTCATCTCATAACCAATCGTTTTTTAGTTACCATAAATTTTGGATCGATATGGCAATAGACCTGAATCAAATGTAAATCGGATTTTTTGACGGGTTCATTTTTTATCAAACCCGTGAAGTGTCAAATAAGCCAAAATTGTCAGAAAAATAAAAACTTCCCAAACCGGGTGATGTAAATTTTCAAACGGGTCAAATTCATCCCGGTAAGCAAGTTGATAAACTAACTATCCAAATTATTTAATTTTATCCCGCCACCCAAAATTCTCTTATCGTATTTTACCATAATAGTTTAGATAATTTTTTCTATTTTTCGAATTACCAGTTTCTGTTTCGTACCCATTTTTTTTCCAAATATTTATAATAAATATGTCAATGAAAATATTCAAATATACTACCAACCCATCCCATCTTGTATATATTTCTCTCAAGCAATTCTTTTAAATTCGTACCAAACCGACTAGGCAGAGCGGTCTAACCGCGAACTGGTTGGAGTTCCAGTCTGGTGATATACGTAAAACACATCAAAAACAGGAAACACAACGTTTAAGATCCAAAAACCATGATTAAACCGATGAGCTGGTTAAACCGGATCAAATCTTTGGAACCCAATTTTCATGCTAACGTGAAACTGTTATTTAGTGGAGAAAGTATCTAGTTATTTTTTCATATAATATGATGTGGGACTCTACATAATATTTCTAAAATTAAGGGTAGTTTTTTTTTTTTTTTTGTCTCTTTTTCTCCTATTATGTGTGTCTAATTGTTTGTCTAATCAAAAAGAAAATAATATTTTTCAACATTAATCCGGAATTCGCATTAAATATTTGAAGTATAACTGATCCATATATGCTACAGTTAAAAATAAATGAACCACTTCTTGAAAATTCAACTTGGTTTAATTGAATTTTTTATTATTCAATTAGCCGGTGTATACTTCATAGTACATGTTTGATCCATGTATGCTCCCTGAAGCATAAATGATCCATGTATGCTTCTAACTGTGACAATCCGTTTTGGGGGACTCCATTAGCCCACCACTAGCTGTCCCAACGGACCGTCTGTGGACCCTGTTAGCCCACCGCTAGCCGGCCCAATAGACTCCAAGCTGGCCCTACAGTGCATCGATCCTAACACATCACTGTGGATATCCAAATCCACCAGTAGGTTATTGGTGCGCCAGACGTTCCTCGAACCCTGGTCTTCACCTTTTAACAACCTTCCCACAGGACAAGCTGTCACCAATAACCTACTGATGGATTTGGATATCCACAGTGATGGGTTAGGATCGATGCCCTACAGGGCCAGCTTGGGGTATGTTGGGCCGGCTAGCGGAGGGCTAGCAGGGTCCACGGACGGTCCGTTGGGGTAGCTAGCGGGAGGCTAGTGGGGTCCACGGAACGGATTGTCATATAAAAATCGGATCAATTGGTGACAGCTTGTCCTGTGGGAAGGTTGTTAAAATGTGGGGAACAGGGTTCGAGGAACGCCTAACGCACCAATAACCTACTGTGGATTTGGATGAATAGTTCCATTTACCACGGTGAGGGGTTAGGATCGATGTCCTGCAAGGCCAGCTTGGGGTCCGTTGGGACGGCTAGCGGAGGGCTAGCAGAGTCCACGGACGGTCCGTTGAGGCAGCTAGCAGAAGGCTAGTGGAGTCCACGAGACGGGTTGTCATACTAATTTATAATGATTATGGGTCCAACTGGTCATTTTTTAAAAAGGGAATGTGTTTTTCCTTGTTTTTGTTACCATTTAGAAGTAATTTATTTTTCGAATTTTAACATGTGGCCCCTAGACTATTCCTACTCTCTTTTTTTTTAAGAATCGTAGAAGAAAATTGTTCCTTTCAAATTGTATAAGGAATAGATTTTCCTATTCATTCATGTTTTATCATTTTTTCTTTTTCGGATCGTTCTTTTTATTCTTATTTCTCCTCGTTATTTATGTTCCTTGGTAGGTTACCAAAATTTCTAAGGAGCATAATCTTTTTTTTTAAAATTTTTTGAATTCTTGGTTTCCCTCTTTCTTGTTTTTTCTAGTCTTTTTTTTGTTCTCGTTCTAAAGTTAAAATAAGACTTAAATGTCACATTTTTTTATTTCCTGACCAATAAAACCAAATCAAATAAGTTTAAGTATATACAATTTCGAATTTAGTTGTTTGTTATTATGGAACAACTTTAAACAACTTGCAAAATCTCGCAATTATACATTGGTATTTTAAGACGATTACGAAGAACTAAAAACTGTAGTTTTTAATATTACATGTTTAACTCTAACTTTTTTATATATTAAAATTTTATAGAGTTAAAATATTAATATTACTTATTTTTAATAGAGTTTAAATATTATAATATTTTAAAATTTCAATGGAGTTTAGTTATTTATAATAATTTAAACATTCTATAAAATTTGAATATTTATAATATGTGTACCTTTCAAAAGTTTCAATATTTATAATATTTGAAACTTTTTAAAAATAAATAACATAATATTTTGAAATTTTGAAAAGTTTTATATTATATATATACTCAAATAAGAAGCTGAATTAACTTTTAAATTTGGACGTTTGATAAATCAAAATAGGCCTGGGCATTCGGGTACCCGTTCGGGTTTGGATCGGGTATTTCGGATTTTCGGGTTTTCGGATTTAGGATCCGTTCGGGTATTTCTAGACTTCGGGTTCGGATCGGGTTCGGTTCAGGTATTTCGGGTTTGGATTCGGATTACCCGAAGTTCACAAAACTCTAAATTTTAGTATCTAATTTACTCTAAATTATTCAATAATACGCAATATATCTGAAAATTTAGTGTATTTTTTACCTAAATTTACTACTTCAAATTATCAAATTATCAAAAATAGTTTAAATACTTCAAATTATCAAAAATATCTAAAAATATGAATATTTTGAACACTTATATTATTAAAATTATAAATATTACTAATATATTACTACTATATATTAATAACATGGATATATTCGGATACCCGTTTGGATTTCGGTTCGGATCGGGTTCGGGTTCGGGTTTTCGGATTTAGAGATTTAGAACCCGTTCAGGTATTTTACAATTTCGGATACAGGTTCGGATCAGGTTCGGATCGGATTTTCGGATCCAGGTATTTTGCCCAGGCCTAAATCAAAGTCTCCTGCTCCTTCGTAATTGGAAAGATTATTAGTACTATTTCAATATATTTAGCCGACGTGGGACTCGACATACACTTTTCTATATCTTTTAATATATAATCAAATTAAATTTGTTTAAATATATAAAATTTCGATTTTTAATTCTTTCCATCTATACTAATCATAATTAATTACTTTTTTTGTCAACAATTAATTACTTTCATTTTATTAAAAAAATATTGCAAAATTGAAACTAAATGATTATTTGTTTTTTATTTAATTGTATTAAATTGATTTGTTGTTTCCATAAATATCTCACAATATAAAAGCAACTCAAATATGTTTACATATATATAATTTCGATTTTAATTATTTGATTATTATGGACATAAACTTTTAACAACTTCCAAAGATATTGTGTAATTATCGGTTCTATTTATATGGAATGTAGAATTAAATTTTGATTTCCTTATATATCAAACGAAATTGATTAAATTCAGTTATTTTCTAATTTAATGTTTGGTTGACAAAAAAAAAATTCATTTTTAAAAAAAAATCTGTTTGGATAGACATTTATAACTGATCCGTTTAATCACATTTATAACTGTTTGGCTTCACAGTTTATCATTAATTATTTCTGTTTGGCTTCAAGGATTATACATATCCTTATTCCTATTTGAGTGGCATTTCATTGTAATAATTTCAAACTATGTCTACTTATTAAAAATGCTTTCCTTTTAATAGTATAGATAGAAATATTCAATTCTTCGAGATATAGCTGAAAAATCATTATTTCAAATAAACGTGATAAATTATATAGAGATTAATGTCTAAAATAATCATAACCTCTAAGGGCATCTCCATCAATGGGTGTAAACAAAAGTTGCTGAAAATATATTTATTATTAATTTTGAAAAAAGTTAGTTTAAGAAATTCTTAAGAAACTTTAGAATTTAATAGGTCCATTGAAGATTGTTAAATTTGTGATTCTTAAAAAAACATATAATTTTGTAAGGGGGAGGTATTGGTTTGGGATTTTAAGAGAATTTTAATGACTTTAAAAGTTATGTAAAATATGTTGTTATTCAATTAAGACTTTCTAAAACTCTTTTAAAATTTGGTGTTATTAGTTGTGGATTTATAAAAAGTAATCTAAAATCTTGATAAATCTATTGTTATTGGATTAAGAGTTTTACAAAGTCATTAAAAGTTTTATGTTATTCAAATAAAACAAAAGAATCTTGGATTGTTAATGAATTCAAATATTATGTTATTGGTTTAAGATTTTACACCATTTTCTTCATAAAAAGAGTCATGAAAACTCTCTCATCAAATAGAGAGATTTGTGAATCATAGTCCATGACTTTTTGGGAGGCAGAGAAGAAGAACCGAATATGTCGCAAACCAAACTCATATACCCAGAAAAAAAATAGTGGCTAGGTTCCGGCTTTTGCTCCGACCCAAACCTGTCGTGTCGTTGTTACCCTACAAGCCTCCTCCTCCTCCTTCTTCGTTGATTACTCCGGCGATAGAGTCAGTACCTTCGCAGCCAGCACATGAATTGTGATAGACAAAGAGCAAACGTGTACTTATGATTGTGAATTGTGAATGTGAATTGTTAAAGAAGATATATTTTACTAGTTATCTTGCAGAGAGCAAACGTATGTGAACAGAGAGCACTAAAAATACAAATCAAAAAAAAAACTTGAGTTATTCAATGTCAAGAGGCGTTGAATAAAGATGATTTTATAGAAGATGAGATAAGCAAGAGATTTTTTTTTTCTTTCACAGAAGCGTTGAATCAAAAGAATATTGTGCAATATTTTTTGAGAAAGATTTTACAAGATTTTACGAGTGATTTTACAAGATTAGGAAAAACAAATCAGCAAGATTTTAAACAACTTTCTAAACAATCACTTAGAATCCTCAATTTTATACTTTCCATGATTTTATTTAAAGTCATTAAAATTCTCTTAAAATCTCAAACCAATACCTCCCCCTAAATTGTTATAGTATAATTTTTTTTTTAAATTTGTTAATATTGTATATTTTAAAAAACTTAGTAATGATTGCATTTCATAAAATTTTAAACAAACTTCAAAATTATTACATTTCATAAAAAGAATGAAACAGAACATCTTCCTCTGGATATTTAATACAGTAGAAACGACTACCTAACTTAAGATTTACATAACCTCGATGATCAATTCTTTCCAAAGGACACCAAACCAAACGGAAACCGGACATCACAGCAACATTCAGACTTACCGGTACTCGGTGGTGGTACAACTTTGGTAGGTATTTTGGAGCCCAAAGCAAACAATGTCGTGAAATATACAGCACATGTAACATTATCAGCAGCCAGTCCAGCAGCTAAAACCGATGGTGTAACTCCGAGATGATTTGATATAGCTATGTAGTTGACGGCTGGACATAAAACAATCAACATGCAACTCATAAGCCATTATAGAAGGAAGGGAACGAGATAAGAGAAGATATAAATTACAGTATTGTGACAATGTCCAAAGACATATGGATGTAAAAACGTTACCTCCACCGATATGTCTTAAATTAATCAAAAAGTTACCTCCGCTTCCAGAAAGTGTGTCCTCGGTAAGAAGACGAGAGAGAGATGAGAAGGAGATAGGGTAATTTTTATCTTTTTTGTTAAAAAATATAGTCAACAATATGCTGACACGTCGTTGGTTCTAAAGGATCCTAAAATCACTTTTCTAAGCGCCAATGCTAAGTATATTTCGCATTTTTGATTTTTTTTTTGTTTTGTTTTTGAGCTAAGAATCTCCTAAGATATGTTTAAGGATCTTTGATGGAGATGACCTAAGGAACTTGTGCAAATAGATCCTACATGAAAAAGATGAGAAGTGACTTAACTTAACTAGTATATAAGAAACATGAATATTACTCAAAACCCCATGAATATATAACACTAGAGACGGGTTTTGTTTAATTTTTAATTAGTATAATTTATATAATTGTAGAATATAAATATATGTATATATGTTTATTATAGGTCATCAATTCTTATATTTTAGTGATGTGTGCATTGTTAATGTATGATCGTTTTTAAATTACATATTTCTTACTATTACTTTTAGTTAAAATAATATATTATCAGTTAATTATTATGAATTATTGAATAGTATATTCTTTAAATAATTATTAACTGAACATTCATGAAATCAGAATTTTTGTATCACTTATTTTATTTGGTATAATAATAATAAAACATATCCTAAGGATGAGTTAAATCCAAATTAAAATAACTGTATAAAAACCTAATTTTATGCATAGACTTATAAGAAAATAAAAATCAAATTCATTCCTCAATTCTTGGTTTCTTCCGTTGATCATCAATTGGTTCTTGACGTTCGTTACAAATTTCGCGTTTGGCTCCGTAATTTTCATCGTCTGAACTTTTCTAAACACAAAAGACAAACCATTAATATGTTAATTGAAATAATATTTTGTATTTAGCAAACATAACACATCATATTATATATGATATTTACCTTTATTTGGTCTATAATCTCCAAGAATGTAAAAGTTTGATATGATGCATCAAAATCAAACTTTTTAACTTGAATCTTGAATAAATAAGTATTTCCAACAATTGAATGCACACATGTGGGAACGCCTTCTAATTCTTTTTCGCCCAAATTACTTTTTATCTATATGAACAACATAATAACAATTAATTGAATTTCAAGTCAAAATATATTAATTCATAAAATAAAACAATTTTCTATAATTTGTAGCTCTTACTATTTCTGCAGTTGTTCTAGTGATTTTTTCTGCATTTTTATCAAATATAACAAAAGATAATATCTGGTAATAAATTATATTTCTATTTGCTGTAATAGGACCGAAAAAGACTCCATCTTTTAGGTCCTTAAGGAGTTCTTCCAAATTTATTTTAAATACACAACATTCAATATCAGGTTTGTCATTTGCATTCTCATTTCCCGCCTTTTTTATATGTTCGTTCACTTCTTCCCATTTTGGATTTGCTGTTCTAACAATGAAAAGGTCCAGATTTCCATACCGTCAACATATTGCCATTTTGTCTCGATAATTTTCTACTATGTATCGCGGTCTGCCTGTGAACGAAGATGGTAAAATTATTTCTTTGCCTTGTTTTTTTGAATCTACATCTCCTTGTTCAACTGCACCACATACATTACTGTAAAGATCTGCTCTAAGTTTTTTTCTGGTTATATAGATGAAAGTTCATATGTTCTTGCCCAATAGCAGTGTATGCATCAACCACGTATTGATGGAAAAAACGGCCTGAACGAATTATTGTTCCTGGAGATGTCAATCTTGAATGTATTTGATATGCATAATACTCTCGCATTGTAACATATGACCTCTTCGTAGTATATATTTCTCTATATGGAAAGGTTATTTCCATATAACCTTGTTCACCATATGGAAACAATAAATGATATTGTAGATACATGTACGATGGATGTAAAGAGCTGATGTATTTTGGCTTGTCCATTTTTGGATACACTATTATATCTCTCTCACCATTTGGAATAGGCATGTCACCCACAATAAATCCAGCTATCTCGTCTCTTTGTGGAAGGTCAAATTGTCTACCATGTTCTTTATTGTTGATTAATCTGATTAAGTATTCTTCAATTGTTCCGGATTCGTATCTATCTCTAGCATTCTAAACACTTTAGCTAACTCATTATATTCGTCAAGCATTTCAATTAATCCGCTGAGAATATTTTCATTTAACTCATTATTTTTTCTTTTGGCAAGTGCATTAAGACGATTTTTTACTTCATGAGCGGTATCATATATGTATAGCTGTGCAAAACGTGGTAGATCTCCTTCGACTGATAATAGAGATCCAATTTTGTGGTAATTCTAACCATGCATACGAAAAGTGAAAGAACTATGTCCTGAATTGATATCGTAATCAATTTTTCCACCCATATATGTAAAAGCAAGCATTGAATTATACACTCGTATATTGTTCCAAAACAATGTTGACCGTGACAATAAGTCATTTAAGTAAGTTGGAGGTCGTGGAGATGGTTGCAACACAACTCGTCCTTGTTGACAACAAATCAAAATTTTCAATGAGCTGATATATTGTGGTTTGTCCATTTTTGGATGCACTATTATATCTCTATCACAATTTGGAATAGACATGTCACCCACAATAAGTTCAGCTATCACGTATCTTTGTGGAAGGTCAAATTGTGTACCACATTCTTTATTTTTGATTAATCTGATTAAGTATTTTTCAGTTGTTCCAGATTCGTATCTATCTCTAACAATTCTGAACACTTTAGCTAACTCGTTGTATTCGTCAAGCATTCAATTAATCCGCTGAGAATACTTTTATTCAACTCATTATTATTTTTTTTGGCAAGTGCATTAAGACGATTTTGTACTTCATGAGCGGTATCATATATGTATAGCTGCGCAAAATGTGGTAGATCTTCTAAGACTGGTAGTAGAGATCCAATTTTGTGGTAATTCTGACCATGTATACGAAAAGTGAAAGGACCATTTCCTGAATTAATATCGTAATCAATTTTTCCACCCATATATGTAAAAGCAAGCATTGAATTATATACTCTTATATTGTTTCGAAATGATGTTTACCTTGACAATAAGTCATCTAAATAAGTTGGAGGTTGTGGAGATGGTTGCAGCACAACTCGTTCTTGTTGACAACAAATCAAAAATTTCATCTCTTTTCCACTTTGTCTAAGACTTTCAGATTTCCACACCAAAACCTCACAATAATTACATGTCACTAAGTCATTGTCTTCTCCTTTATTGTTTCTTGAAAGAACAATACACTTTTATAAAATAATATTATTTTATGCAATTTTATTTAATTTTATAATTATTATAGTAAAGAATATTGAATTTCATAATATAGAATATAACTATTGTCATGCTTGTTTGACGTTTTATTCCGGAAACATCTTTATTTTTGGTTTAGAGCATGATTATATTGATTGTTATCAATACATCCTCTAGTAGGTGGATTGACATCAAAAATATATTTAATTATCCTTTTTTCTGTAAGATTTCCTTCCAAGATATATGTGGTTAAATTTGATGGGTTTGAATATTTGCTAGTTATAACTTATTTTGGAAAATTAAAAAAAAAAAAGTTGAATTTGTTACTATTTTCTTAGCTGCATAGTTGTAAGATGGAGTCCCTATAATTTGTAAAATAATATTAGTCAATGATTGAAAAATATGAATGCGAAGCTGAATAGGAGTTTTATATGTACTCGTTGATTTAGTTTGTTGACTCATGTCTTTAGTGTTGAAACGACCCGATCCTTTTTTTATAATAATACTAATAATATAATTAAATACCCCATAATATTCAATTACAACCCAACCAATAAACCAATAACATGCACAGCGGGATACATATAACAACAATCACTAATACAATATCCTTCCTAATTATTCTATCCATCAACCTAACATGCTTCTACACAATGTTCCAACATGAACAATATAACCAACAACACACAAACGAGACCCTAGATCATCCTCCTCCTCATCGCCATGATTCCACGCTACACATGTATTAATTGCACCACAAACACAATGAGATGTGTGAGTACTACCAGAAATACCCAGTGAGGTGATCCTCCCATCTACGAGCTATACACACAAGCAAATCAAGAGTACAACCATAAATAAAACATAACAAACCAGCCATTAAATAGAACACCCAATAACACATTCACCACACCTACACATTATCACACAAACAAGTCATACAACCCAATCGTTCAGATAAGCTCAAGGTCACGCACTCACCCTCACTAGTTATTCACGAAAATAACTATAACCAAAAGAGAGGCTCTCCAATATCCAAGAAGAACCAAACTCGCTCCTACAACCTGAAACGACCTGACCCGTTTTTTTTTTTTAAATAATAAATAATAAATAATAATAATAATAAACTACAACTAGTGGTCCCATACCCACTAGCCACCTAACCACAAGCACAACCAACAGCGGAAATAACATATACCAAACAATAATCCAATAACTAATAACCAATAATCAAATATAACAATACTCCAATATCAAACAATAGGAAACAAGGAACCAGCAACCTAGCAAGTTCTAAAGACCCAACTCTAGCAACCTAGCAATGCCAGACAACATCCAATCGAGTTTCTAGAACATCCTCCTCTTCATTGCCTTGATTCCACGATCACACTTTGCGTTTACCTGCATCACAAACACAAATTGCAATGCATGAGTATTTTATAAACACTCAGTAAGACAATCCTCCCATCTACTGGACTATACACACAAGCAATAGAGATACTCTAACCATCAAGCAACAATCAACAAACAAACAAGGTTCTGCATCGACCGACACAAGGCTTGCATCGACCGACACCAACAGGGACAAGCATCGACCGACACAAGGTATGCATCGGTCGACACAAGGTTCACTTGCATCGACCGATGCTTCCACTTGCATCGACCGACGCCTCCACATGGCATCGACCGATGCTCCTAGGTCAAGCTGTGCCGTCCTTGCAGTGCATCGACCGACGCACATGCCAAGCATCGTTTTTCCCCGAAGCTTCTCGCCGGATCTCTGTTCCTACAAACACAAGAATCGATCCCAAGCCACAAGAAAGCTTCCTAACACTTCATACAACATTCTAACAAGCCTAACAACACATAAACAAACAGATCAGAGGATCTCCAGCTTAGATAAGCTATGGTCATGCACTTACCTTTGCCAAGAAGTTTCTGAACCTTAAACAATCAAGAACACGCTCCTAGGAAGCTCCTACAACGATCCCACCTACAGATCTCTACAGGAAACGCCTCCAAACACCAGAAATCACCAAGAATGCTCAAGAATACTCAAGAACACTTTTTCTCCCTTCTTTTCTCTCAAAAACGGCTGAACTCGTCGAATGAGACAAAAACACGACTTAAGGGTTTCCCTAACCCAAAACGCAGCGTTTAACTTAAACTCGTCCGCAGAAAACAACCTTGCATCGACCGATGCAATCCCTAAACCGGGATTTCGGTTCGCGGATGTTACACAACCAATCAAAACAACAAACAAACATTGAAAACAAACTGGTAGAAAATCAGAAAAGAACGACCTCACAAGTGAAACCACAAAATTAAAACGAGCCGTTAACTTTCCAATCCTTCCGGTGAATACCAAGGTCTAGACGTCCAGAATCTTCCCACAAAATTTCATCACAATCAGATTTCAGGTCAACCCGCAATCGATCTCGAAACACCTGATATCTCAATCCGCGACTAAGAAGAAACAACCCCACGAAACTGCCGATATCTCCTAGAATATTAACTCAAATTCACTTCAGTAAAAAGGAGCGTGTACGAAAATCTCTTAGCTACAACCCTACCAAAATCAATACTTTTCGAAACGATTTGAGCAGTCGGATTCTCCTTCTTCCATACCCCGACATTTCTGTTTCACTCTTTACTTAAGAAAAAGCTTGATCTTCTTCTCTTTCTCTTTTAAACCAAATAACCAAGAGTTATCTATCTTTCTCTCTCTCTCTGATAATAATGTCGACAATAGCACAAAAGAAGAGGAGGCGTCGACAATAAGAGGGGGAATTAGGGTTTTTTTTGTTAAATTAGATTTAACTAGAATTTAATTTAACCGAAATTAATTAAAATCCACTCATTTGATTTACTCAACACAACCCAAAATATAATCCCAGAACACGGACATATGAGGTTCATCTCTAAACACCTTCTCCATCATAACAATCTGATCATTATTCATAATAGTTTTATTCTTTTTGTAGGTTTACTTTTCATTATTTTCACAGTTATGATCATTATTCATAATAGTTCTATTCATTTTGTTTGCTGACTTTTCATTCTTTTCACACTTTCGGTTTCCATCTCTGGTGCTCATGTTTGAAATTCTAATTCAGTTCGATTCATTGGAATGACCTCTTCCTCTCTCTATATATATGACACAGATATGAGAGACTACATATCTTTATATTTAAATTATTTTTCTTTATTAGGCCAATAATTCAATATAATGTAGGATTGTTTTGTATAAATATAATTATTATAAAAAAATATTCTTTAGGAACTACATGTATCTTTATTGGAGATGGGTGTCGATCGACACCATTAATTTCTGGTTCGACCAGTTCGCTTTAATTATCGATTTGGACCGGTTTGGTTTAGGGAAAATCATTAAACCGAGCTATTTAAGTGTTTGGTCGACAGAGAAGGGTTTTGGAAAGGTTGTATTGTTGCCGCTTTGAGTTTTTGAGAGAAAAAGAGAGAAAGAAGAGTTCTTGAGTATTGGTGATTTTTGAGAAGATTGTTGGCTGTTCTTGGGGAATCTGAGGCTAGGAGGGTGATAGAAACTTGCTGGAAGTGTGAGATTCGTCATTGTTGGTCAGAAACTTCCTGCAAAGAGGTGAGTGCATGATCATGGCTGATCTAAGCCTGAGATTCCTTTGTTCTTGCTTGTTTGTTGTTGTTTTGTGTGTTTTTCTTGCTGGGAATGTTGCTTTAGGTTCCTACGGATGCATATGGTTTTGGATTTGAGTATTGGACGATTTGGTGGTGATTGGAAGCGAGATGCGACTCTCGGCTTCGAGCGGATCGCGATTGCAGAGTCAGTGTCGATCGACACCAGGAGAGTGTCCGTCGACACCAGTGAGCAGCATTGGTCAACACTTGGCTGGTGTCAGTCGACACCTCCCTTCCAGCGAGACTGATACTTGTTTCCCTGGTTTGTATGCTTTGTTTGTTAATTGTGTTAGACATTGGTATCTCAGTTGCTTGTGTGTATAGCCCAGTAGATGGGAGGATTGCCTCACTCAGTGTTTTATCAAATACTCATGCATCTTGTGTTTGTGGTGCAGGTAAAGGCAAAGTGTGATCGTGGAATCAAGGCAATGAAGAGGAAGATGTTCTAGTGGCTCACTTGGTTGTCTGGCTTCTCTTAGGTTGCTAGAGTTGAGTCCTAGAACGTTGTTTAGGATTGCTGGTTCTCTGGTTTATGTTGATTGAATCATTATTTTATGATTTGGAATTAATACCTATTATTTATTATTGGATTATTGGTTATTTATTGGTACTGTTATTTCCGTTGTTGGGTGTGGTTGTGGTTAGGTGGCTAGTGGGTATGGGACCACTAGTTATAGAGTATTTATTATTATTATTATTATTATTTGTTATTAAAAAAAGGTCGGGTCGTTTCAGTTTGGTATCAGAGCCCTTACGGTTCTAGATTTGGGTTCACTAGGCTTTGTGTTGTAGATGTTACGGATTTGCATGCTTTGATTGATTATGTGAGTTAGTCAATTGTGTGTGGCATGAAGTCCTAGAAGATCCTCTTCCAACCTACTGTGTGATTCCACGGTGAGTTTATGTTTTTGTGTTCTAGTTAAAATTGCTTGCTTAGCCTTCTGTTCATGGTAGTGCAGATGGTTAGAGAGGATGCTGTTTCTGGTCGTGGTCATGGACGCAGACATGGTCGTGGACGCGGACGAGGTCGTGGTAGGGGTAGAGCCCCACCAGTTAGTGAAATTATGGACCAGAGTGTAATAGCTGAGGGTGTTGGCGAGTCGCAGGGCCTACAGGAGGGATCCATGAGTGTGGCCGGTGGGGGCAGTGTTGGTCCTCGAGAGGCCGGTGGTGCTAGGGTTCTAGGTGTGGTAGTCCCAACAGGTGGAGTCCCTGGAGGAGTTGATCTTGCAGGCTTGTTAGCACAATTGTTGGAGCGGTTGCCAGCGGTGGTACCGGCTCGGGCTAAGGTAGTGCCACCAGTGGTGGCGGAGGAGTGGCAGCCAGTGACTGCGGATGCGGGGAGATACTGCGCGGTTTTTGGGTGGTACAGACCTTACTGTTGCAGATGCGTGGAGGACGAATGTGGAACGTAACTTCCAGACTCTGAGATGTCCTGAGGAGTTTTGGGTGGACATAGGGGTCCAAAACTTGATTGGTGATGCTCAGGTGTGGTGGAGATCAGTGGCTGCTAGGAGATGCAGAAGAGATGACTTGGGCTGACTTCGTGGAGGAGTTCAACCGCAAGTACTTGAGGGTCTGAGGAGGCCCAAATCAGGAGGTTTATGAGGGCTCTTCGTGATGACTTGAGGGTCCATTGCAGAGGACGGAGTTATGTTACATGTGCAGAGTTGGTTGAGACTACAACAGAGTTTGAGCCAGATGTGAGGAAGACTGCGTTCATTACAAGGTATGGGCATTATGAGTTTGTGGTGATGTCGTTTGGTTTGACTAACGCATCGACGACATCCTGGTATTTTCTAAGAGTCCTGAGGAGCATGCAGTGCATTTTAGGGCAGTTCTGGAGAAGCTGCGGGAGCAGAAGTTGTTTGCTAAGTTGAGCAAGTGTAGTTTTTGGCGGCATGAGATGAGGTTTCTGGGTCATATTGTTACAGAGGGGGTTTCTGTATATCCGGAGAAGATTCAGGCTATCAGGGATTGGCCTAGACCGCATAATGCCACAGAGATCAGGAGTTTCCTTGGTTTGGCAGGTTACTACAGAAGGTTTGTGTACAGGTTTGCGAGCAGAGCACGTCCGATGACTAAGTTGACAGGGAAGGATGTTCCTTTTGTTTGGTCACATGAGTGCAAGGAGGGCTTTGCAAGCCTTAAGGAGATGTTGACTACTACATCAGTATTGGCTTTGCCTGAGCAGGGAGAACCCTATGTTGTTTATATAGATGCTTCTAGAGTTGGTTTGGGGTGTGTGTTGATGCAGCATGGGAAGGTGATTGCCTACGCTTCGCGGCAGTTGCGGAAGCATGAGGACAACTATCCTACTCATGATTTGGAGATGGCTGCTGTAGTGTTTGCCCTGAAGATTTGGAGATCTTATCTTTATGGTGCAAAGGTACAGGTGTTTACAGAGCATAAGAGCCTGACATACATATTCACTCAGCCTGAGCTGAACATGAGGCAGAGGCGGTGGATGGAGGTGGTGTCAGATTATGATTTGGAGATAGCCTATCACTCTGGTAATGCTAACTTGGTTGCAGATGCTCTGAGCGAGAAGAGGGCAGCTTCGGCTCAGGGGCAGGACATGGAGTCTCTAGTAGGAGAAATTAGTGCATTGAGGTTGTTTGTTGTTTCTCAGGAACCGTTGGGTTTGGAGGCAGTTGATAGAGCAGATCTTCTGAGTAGGGTGCGGTTGGCTCAGGAGAATGATTTGGGGCTGGCGAATGCCTCAAATGATGTTGGTTCTGAGTATCAGGTTTCGGCTAATGGTACTATTTTGGTGCATGGGCGGATTTGTGTGCCCAAGGATGAGGAGCTGAGACAGAAGATCTTGAGTGAGGCTCATGCGAGCAAGTTCTCTATTCATCTAGGAGCGACTAAGACGTACCGTGATCTCAAGAGGTACTACCACTGGGTCGGGATGAAGAAGGATGTAGCTAGTTGGGTCGTGAGGTGCGACGTGTGTCAGCTAGTGAAGGCTGAGCATCAGGTTCCAGGTGGGTTGCTGAAGATTTTGCCCATTCCAGAGTGGAAGTGGGATATAATCACTATGACTTTTGTGGTAGGATTGTCAGTGTCTCGGACCTTTGATGCTATTTGGGTCATTGTGGACCGATTGACTAAGTCGGCACATTTTTTGGCCATTAAGAAGACTGATGAAGCAGCGGTCTTGGCTAAGAAATATGTGAAGGAGATAGTCAGGTTGCATGGGGTGCTAGCGAGTATTGTGTCTGATAGGGATTCTAAGTTCACTTCGGTGTTCTGGAGGGCATTTCAGGCAGAGATGGGCACTAAGGTGCATATGAGTACAACTTATCATCCCTAGACAGATGGACAGTCAGAGAGGATGATCCATACGTTGGAGGATTTGCTGAGGATGTGTGTGTTGGATTGGGGTGGCCATTGGGTAGATCACCTAAACCTGAAAGAGTTTGCTTACAACAACAAAAGAGTGGTGCAGGTAAAGGGAAAGTGTAATCGTGGAATCAAAGCAATGAAGAGGAGGATGTTCTAGTGGCTCGCTTGGTTGTCTGGCTTCTGTTAGGTTGCTAGAGTTGAGTCATAGAATGTTGTTTAGGATTGTTGGTTATATGGTTTATGTTGATTGGATCATTAGTTTATGATTTGGAATTAATACTTGTTATTTATTATTAGATTATTGGTTATTTATTGGTACTATTATTTCTGCTGTTGGGTGCGATTGTGGTTAGGTGGTTAGAGGGTATATGACCATTAGTTGTAAAGTATTTATTATTATTATTTATTATTTTAAAAAAAACGGGTCAGATCGTTTCACTTTTAAAATTAGAAATTTGTGTAAAATTGACACTTGTCATGATTTTAGTTAGTAACTTTTGAAATTTACACTTGTTACGATTTGGTGAGTTAGTAACTTTTAAAATGGTACTGTATACTTTATATATAACTAGATAAGGCCCGCGTTATTACGCGGGTAAAAATTAGAAAAAATTATTTAGAATAATTAAGTAGTAATATACTTGTTTTCAGATTTTATGTTGTAACATTTTAATATTGAATATTAACCTCTCATATTTCATTTTAATACTCTCTCAGTTCAGTTATATAAGAGTTTTAAGGAATTTTTGCTCTATTTTAAAATATTTTCTCAAATTTCTATGTACAATTTTTATTAATATAACAAATTTTGACTATTTGAACTATGCAGTATATTTTCCTATTGGTTGAAGTTTTATAAATTACATAATATTTATTGTTTATTAATCTTTGTGCTTTTACTCAAAAACTCTTATAGCACAAAGAGTACCATTTAAATATCTATACCATCGTAATAAACCATATTTTAAGTTTAATTACATATTTTATCTTAATGCATAGAACTAAATATTTTATATCAAACACAATTAATACATCATATCAAAACTATATATTAGTAAGAATTGAAAATACAAATAAAAGTTAACAAAATATAATTTACAAAAAAATGAATCAGCATTATTTAGGATATATTTGTTATGTTGGTATCTCTTAAGTGCTAATTTTACCTCATGTCATAATCAATTTTAAATGAGTGAAATTTATAAAATAAAAACATATATAAAGATATAGAGACATTCTCATCAAATAACTGAAGAACATTCATTCCTATACATTATAATTTACTTCAAATTATCTTATGTTTTGACATATGCGTTATAAAAATACATGTGTTGAAATTATAAAATCACACATAAAAATGACTAATATTCTTAAATGAATTTGTTTAAAGTTATACATATTAATATTTGAAAAAATGTAAATCTAAAATAAGTTTCATCGTTAGACATTCAGTTTAGTAATCACATTTACCTATCTTTTTTATCGTAAAACCATAATTCACTTCTTCATGGATTAGAGTTAAAATTTTAAGAAAAAAATAATATGAGCATCATATGAGATAATATGTATATTGGTTAGTATTTTAAATTTAACAAATAAAAATAATCAGTAAAAAATCAGTTAACATCCACAAAAGTTTTGGAAATCCAAAAATATCCTAAATATTATGCTTCTATATGTCATAATTTCATGAGTAATACTTTTGTCAGTTTTCATCAATTAACCAAAAATTCATTCGTACAAACTCATTTTTTATAATTTTTTTCCAGGTTTCTCATATTACTACATGCATTAAGTTCTTTAAAATAAAACATGTAAAACTATACTAATACACATTATGTATTCATTTTAAGTTTATTTTCTTTTTAAGTTTATTTTCTTTCAAGGTTCTGTGTACTTACTTACAATAAAATTTATATTACAACGATAAAATACAATTTATATCCAACTAAAATTATGTTAAATAACTTATGTTATTCTTTTTAACTTTGTTATTCATTATTTATTGATTAATATACACGCTTAATAAATTAAGTTTTTGCTTACACATGTTAAATTTTATTGAGAACACACATAGGTATAATATAAGTAGCATACAATGGAAAATATATTGATTTTCTTAGTTTTCCTTTTTGGTTTAGAGATTAAATTTTTTAAAATAGATACATGTCAAATCCTGTAAATATAATTAGTCCTATTATATTTATTAAAAAAATATATATTTTAACACGTGTCAACATCTAATTAATATATTTGATACGTGTTACGATTTTGTTAATAAGTAATTTGACTTCAAGTTTTATATAATAAGTGTCACGATCTTGTTAATGAGTAATTTTGACATCAAGCTTTATATAATAAGGTAAGATATCGTTTGAACATAATAAGTGGATTGACTCAGATTTTATTTATATCGAAACTCGAAAGGTATTTATGAATCATAGTTTAGAAACAAAAACACAACTTAATATCGTTGTAATACTTTGGTTTAATATAATTGATATATAAAAACATATATTAAACTAACTTAAACGTTTCATCACGAGATGAAATGTATTTAGAGAGAATAATTACTTTGTTCGAAGACATTGAAACTGTAGCTTTCATCAAGATATAACTTTTTGGGGACAATTGCATTTTTTTTGTCCTTTATTTGCATTTGAATGAAATCGTAAATTCTATATTGGATATTTGAGAAACATAACCACTAATGGTAATGAAATTACAGTTTACTCCCTTACGACCAAACAAAAAACAGAAGTCAAAATGACAGATGTAATCCGGAGGAAGTCTGTTATAGATTTCTTTAAGGTGAATTACAAATTGACGTCAGAGCAGATCAACAAACTGATCTGCGGAAATAATTTGATAATTCGGTTACAGTTTGGTTCGGTTCAACGGAGCATAACCGATCGGTTTTAATTAACCGAGTTATATAGACCTAATTTTCATTCACCCTAACCCTAATAGCTTTCATTTCTTCCTCTTCCACCTTCTGCCTCTCTCTCTCTGGCGATAAGCAATTCTAAAACGAAAAAATCTCTGTCTCTCATCATAATCACCTTTCTTCTTCATCTTCGTCATCTACAGCTCTTCTCTCTGTGAAACATGGTGTAGAGATCGACCTTTTAGATGTCCAAACCCTAATCTCGAGTTTTAGATGGGTAATGTCTTCTTCTTTTCTTTGTCTTATCCTATGTCTCTCTTTTTGAGATCTTGCCATACAATAAGCTATTGGTACTCTGATCCTTAACTGAAATTTTCAATCCCGGAGGATTTCGGTTATGCTGAGAGGTGAAGCCGAGGAAGGCGACATAGAAGAAGAAACTAAAAGGTGGATTCATCGGCAAAGTCGGAGCACCAAAGAATCTTATCGACAGATGCGTCGGAGCACCCGCAATGATGAAGCTCTTCTTGGTGGTACGGGTGAGGTTAGGGTCTCTCATTCTCTTTTCATTCGATCTCCCCTCGCTCTCTCACTCTCTCGTCGTCCCTCTCACCGTCTTTCTCACACATTTTTGCTCTCCCTCTCAATCTTTGAATCTGGCTTAGTTTCGTCAGAAATCGAGAAGAATCTTGTTGAATTGCTACTGCCGTTGAGATTTTTGTGTTTCAGGAACTTCCCTACAGCGTGGAAGGTTTCTCAGTCTTTTCGAGCGGCTTCGACAATCTTATTCTCAAATGGAGAATTGATTAGGGTTCTTCCTCCTCCTCGTTTCTCAAGGTTTAAATTTCTAAAAATTGTCAGAATTGATTATACTACAATACCATCAAGGCTTTTGACTGGTCTTGCGTTTTGGATCTGAGTTTGGAATTTCGTATTAAGTCCCTGCTCTTTATTGAGTTCTGATTTCGTTGCAAATTGGCTTATACCCTATTTGTAGCTGCTTTGTTGTGAGTGATTTGTTTGCTAATAGATTATTTTGAACTTGACTTCTCTTAGCTTCCGACTAAAAATGGATTCTTTCTGGCAGAAGGAGATTCAGGTAGTGTTAAGATTGATGAAATTCTCAGATTTGTGATTTTTGAAAATTGAGTTACTTTTGCAGGGTTTAGAGACATCACCTCGACAAGTAAAGAAACGTCCTCACAAACAAGTAAGGTTTTTTGGTGCAAACTACACCCTCGGTCTATAATTAAGAAAACAAACCTCTTGAAAATTCTAACCTGTTTTATCCAAGGAACTTCTTTAAGAACAAGATAACAAGGAGCCAATAGAAAGAAGAACCGCCATTAGACTGACAAGGTAAAGTTTTATTTTCGTTCAAAAGATCTATGGTTCTGTTTCCAATTGATTTCTTGTAAAGTTGTTTGCAGGTCGTCAGCACTTACAAGAGGAATTTGAGTCTTCAACAGAGAATATCATCAAGGTAGTAGGACAATTGGCACCAATTACAAGTGAAAGTGGACCAAACAGCAGTAAGATCAGTGGCCTCCAAATCCAACTTAACGTTTCATTGTCTATTATTGGTTTCACTCACAATGAACTTGGTTGGTTTTTGTTTCATCCACAAATCAGGTGTTAGTTTCACAACCACACTTTGATTGTTTTAAAAATTGTTTTTGCATCGTGTTCCCCTTCTGCCTCATCCACACACCGTTCTATCTCTCTCTCTCCGGGATTGGAAGCAAGTTACGGAGTCTGCCGCCGTTTCATTTAATGAGCCACGATGACAACACAACCTTCAAGGAGACCAAGCTATGGGGCGTAAGATTCGAAGAGAGTGTCACTGAGTAGGTGGAGATTGAAAATCATTTGTTGTTCAGTTTGCTATATCATTTTATGTAAATTTAGATTATTAATGCTTCTTTCACTTTGGAGATGAACTCGTTCTGATTTTTGCTTTGTCTTTGCTCAAGTTATGTGAATTGTGTTAGTTTTTGTGATGATGTTTCTTGAGCTGAAGTTTCATGGTTGTTGTTGAGAGACTACAAATATACAATACCTGCAGGACCTTGACAATTTCACTGAAATGTTGTTGTGGCCAAAATGAAGAAAACTTGAGTTGCTTTTCGTACATATCATCGAGTCTTGTATCTGGTTTAGACTGTATTATACATGTGGGAGGTGTTCAAGTACAATGTTAAAAATAGACAATTTTCAGGTGGTGGGAGCAAACAAACTGAAGAACGCCATTGTACATAAACTCTTGTAACATAAGTCTGTGAATGAGAAAAGAACATGTGTGTGGTCTGTGTTTAAAAGAGACACATATTAGCACGGGAAGTGATCATGTTATTTAAGAGTCTGTAATAAAAAGGACAAAGTTTCATTCCCTTGATTCTTTCACAGCAAAAGTCTTTATTATCTAATATTTGATTCTTTCATACCAATAATAATATATTATAATAAAATAGAGAGTAAAAAACACTAACCAAGATTGATATAGAAAAACTGAAAAAAAAAAATCCTAGAAATTTGTAATTTAGTGTAACAATTAATAGCTAATAATACACTTCATTGTAGTATTGGAGACTGAACTCATTCACGGTTGGGTAATTCTTAGAAAATTTTTATATCACTTCATTTCATACTTATAGAATTCTACATTATTTGAAGAAGTCTTTCGGATAAATCTTCAGCATAATCATTACAAATATTAAATTGATTTGATTGATTTGTAGACGGTTCATTTTCCCGTGCAAAAGTCTGCCAAAGAAGTCATCGACATAATTATTACAAAGTTTAAATTGATTTAATTGATTTGACGTTAGTTGGTAAAGAAGTCTGCCAAAGAAGTCGGGTTCTTTATATTTTCTGGAACTGTTTCAAATAAACCGGAATTGGTTTTCTAAAACCGAGATTATTTTTCTTGTCATCAATACAGACTTCACACAGAACTCCAATATGTTGACTTCAAAAATAAGTCTAAGTTAATGACCTAACTGCCTAAGAAAACCAAAAACTTGATTTCTCTATATGTATTAATATAATCATGTCAAAAACATATAGAAGCAAGTACATAACATATATCAAAGAATACAACAAGAAAATCTTAAAAATTATTCACCAATTTGCAATAAATTGGTTTTCAAATTATGACGACTTCATGTTGATGTCAACATTTTAGACATAAACTAGTCTCTATGAAGATACTTCCCTTGAAGTCTATTTTGTGTGGTCTATTTTTGCATTTACAATTTAATAAAGCAGACACCGTATGAAGTCTACTAGGATAGTTGACTTCTTTTGTTGTCTTCCTTTGTTAAATTTTTGGTCAGTTTTGCAATTAAAAACATATAACAGAGTAGACTTCTTAGAAAGTTTCAATAAGTTAACTTCGATTATAGTCTACTCTGGTTATTTTTGCAATTGACCAACCCATTGACTTTACAGTAGACTTCTGTCTAACAAGTAGACTTCATCTATCCGTCAACAAGAAAATGTAAACTTCGTCGTGGTTAGTTTTGCAATTGAACAAGTTTGACTTTCGCCAAGTAGACTACGTACAAAGTCTCCAGGAATGATGACTTCGTTTGCAGTCTCCGTGGTCATTTTGGGGTTGACCAACATTTATTTTTTTTAATTAGTAGACTTCTTTTGCAGTCAACTAATTATTTTAATATAATAATATTACGGTCAATGCTTAAATATTTTGGTCAACTCCAAAAATAGTCACTATAGAAGTCTATTCGTTTATTATCGTAAGAAGACTTCGTCCGGCAGTCATAACTAAAAAGTCAAGAATTTGGTCAATTGCAAAAATACACCTTAGTAGACTGCAAATGAAGTATCTGACGGAAAGATTATAATGCAGTCTGAACCATATTTTTTTGTTTTCAAATGAAATTAAGGAGACTGAAATTTCAGTCTACCGGCTCAAAACTCGATAAATTTTTAATTGCAAAATTGACCACATAGTAGACTTTACATGATATTATGACGGTTAGACTAACAAATGAAGTCTAATTTCGCAAAAAAATCAAGGAAAATCACGAAATCTACCGGAAAATAACCTTATTTGTGGTTGTTTCGCAATGTCAAGTACCAAGGACGTCGTCTTTAGTTACCACCGAAGAAACCCAGCACCAATTTAATCACTATCCAAGAATCATGACATATAACAAGATAAATGCACTTGCAAATTTTCTTGGATTAAAATGGAGAGGAGATGGAAGAAAATGAAGTTTTCATAGCATTGGTGTTATTTAAGCTTACAAATTCAGGTTGTTGAAGCTTTAAGAGCTTCAAATTTGGTAGTTCATGGTTGTTGAAAAATTGATGGCGGTGGCACAACCGTAAATAAAAGAAGAAGATGAGGATATGGATGTAATAAACATTTTCGCAAGAAATTCAAATAAATCAGAAATAATGGTATTTTTATGAATACAATAAATGACCAGTGATTTAATAGGGAGAAAGTGACAAATATTGGAGAGAGAAAAAGAGAAATCTAACATTGCAATTGACTCAAGTTAGGGGTCCAATTTTGCTAGTGTCCCTAACTATGTGTGGAAAATCTTGATGACAAAGATATTGTTCCTCATGTCGGGCCCAATGTAAATTTGTTACTATTCAAATTTGTATCGATAATTAGTGTAGCTATTAAATTATTTATTGTTACGATTTTATATATTATTTAATTAGCGTTCAATTTCGGACCTCTTATTCTTTTTCATCTTATCAACTTGTTATATTTCAGCTTATATCCACCTCTCTTCCCTCATTGCAGATAATGGTTTGAAGTAAAAAAAAATATATGGAAGGTATCTATTGCATGGCTTTGTTGCAAAGTTGTTTCTGGCCTGCAATTCAATATATATATATATATATATATATCGAGAAAAAGTTAAATGAATTTCTTTTAGTATAATTGGTGGATAATTTGCAAAGGATTTAGTACGAGGTTTGAATCTCCACTAAAGCTTCTTTACGATGAGAGGGAAATGCGAGTTAAAATTTTATTGTGGAAACAATGTATTAATTTAATTTCGATTTAAGAGTACAAATAATGGTGATGTTAGGTTTTTTATCAAATATTTCTTATACCTAAATCAAACAGTATTAACATTACAAAAATACTCGTTGCTAAAGGCGTAAGATAAAATAATAAGAGAGTTTCAAAAATTTTATTTTAGCATGGAATATAAATATTATCAAACTAATTAAACGTTAATATTCTAATTTTTTTTTCTTTTTAATATATTAGTAGATCAGTAAACTTATGTGCAAAAATCAAAAGGGAATATATTACACCCAATTAATTAAATACAACATTACATAGGAAAGTAGCTTATTTCTGTCATGATAAAAATGATCGTCTAAGAACTAAAATCATTGATATATATTATTTTTTCAGCAAAACATGGCCATATATTTCGAGATCCGAGTGCTCTAAAACTGCAACCAGTTTTTTTTGTTTTATTTTAATTTGCCTTATTTGTTGATTAATATAGTCGATATCTAAAAAAGACACAATTATAATATACTGGACATGGTTGAGAGTAATTTAGAAAAAGTTTTAAGGAAAATGTTTCATCCATCCATGTACAGGGTGATACGAAGAAACAACACCTGATTTCTTGGAAGAGAGTCTGTCTCCCGAAGAAGCAAGGTCGTCTTGGGATTCGACAGGCTGCGGAAATGAATAAAGCCTTGCTGTTAAAGTTGGGTTAGAGACTTCTTCATGATTATGTCAGCTTGTGGGCATATGTGCTAAGAAGCAAGTACAAGGTGGGTGATATGCATAATATGTCATGGTTATTGCCTAAAAATACTTGGTCCTCTATGTGGCAGAGTGTAGCTCGAAGTATTAGGGAGGTAATCAGTTTGGGTCATTGTTAAGTGCTTGGGAATGGTGGTGCTATTCGTTTTTGGCAGGATAAGTGGCTCACACAAAAGCCTCTTTGTGATGGGGTGCTCGGGTCCTTACCTGCGGAGTGTTTGAGTGTACTAGTACAAGATATGTGGCGTGATGGCACTGGATGGAATCTGGGAGAGATGTCTTCTTATGTTGATGAGGATACCAGACTAAGACTGGGTGCTATCGTGGTAAACAGGGTTACAGGCGCGACAGATCGCTTGTCGTGGGGAGAGAGTTCAGACGGGTCTTTTACTGTCACGTCGGTGTATGAACTACTCACGCGGAGTACAATACCATTACCTGATATGGCTGCCTTTTGGTCCCGTGTGTGGAGTGTGGTGGTACCAGCAAGGGTCAATGTTTTTATGTGGCTCATGGGTAATCAAGCGATAATGACAAATGCGGAACGGTTTAGACTACATCTTGCAGACTCAACCTTATGCCAAGTTTGTAAAGGGGGGAAGAGACCATCATTCACATTTTACGAGATTGTCCAGCAATGGAGGGAGTATGGAGGAGACTAGTGCCTTTGCGGAGACAGACTCGGTTTTTTGGGACATCTTTGTTGGAATGGTTATATGAGAATTTGAGTGGTGCTTGGTCAAAATTGTTTGCTATATCAGTATGGTGGGGTTGGAAGTGGAGATGTGGGAATGTGTTTGGTGTGAATGGAAAATGTCGTGATAGGGTGCAGTTCTTGAAAGACCTGGCAAAGGAGGCAACAACGGCTTTTTTGAAAAACAAAGGTTCTACACATAAACCGTTAAGGGTAGAGCGAATGATAGCTTGGAAATCACCACATGAGGGTTGGTTGAAACTGAATACGGATGGGGCATCACAGGGTCATACGGGTTTGGCGACTGCTGATGGGGTGTTACGGGATGTGTCAAGGAATTGGTTAGGAGGCTTTGAGGTGAACATAGGGATATGCTCGGCTGCTCTAGCGGAGTTGTGGGGAGTGTATTATGGTCTTCACTTTGCGTGGGGTAAGCGAGTGTCTCGCTTAGAGTTGGAGGTTGATTCAGAAGTAGTTGTCGGTTTTCTTCAGACAGGGATTAGTGATTCGCATCCATTGTCGTTCCTGGTACATATGTGCCATGACTTTATCTGAAGGGACTGGTGTGTCCGTATTTCGCATGTGTATAGGGAGGCTAATCGTCTTGCGGATGGATTATCGTCCTATGCGTATTCTCTTCACTTAGGTTTTCATATTTTGGAGGTGGTTCCAAGTAGGGTTGTGTCGATTAAGTCGGATGATACTAATGGTACTGCGTGTCCATGACAGATTTGTTTTTGATTTTAAGTTTTGAATAAATTATGGGAGATCTTTGTGTCCCATCTCCTACCCAAAATTTTTTTTTTTTAAAGTTTTAGAGGTAAAATATTATTACCTATATTGCTAATTTGCTATGTTGGATTAATGCTGTACCAAAATTACTAGTTTAATTTATCTTATTAGACTTTTACATTCAAAATTAACGTGTTCGAAATAAAATTTAATTATACGGAAAATAAATATTTCCACAGTAACAATATAATGAAAGTAGTAAAATCGTTCATACAATGGAGATCACCCACCCTAATACTATTTTTTAGATATATCATGTTTTTTCATCATTGCTTTTGCCAATTATTTCCGCAAACACAAGTTCTACTGATCAAGTCATCATATTCACATATATTTTTCTAGTAATGTGGAAGAATTTCTTAATAATTAGTATTTTATAATAAAGTGTAAACCGACACTGATTCAAAATTTACAATCATATATAAAAGCCTAATTATTATTTTATTTTTCTAAAAGCAACAACAAAACGTCAAATTCTAATTTAGCACACTCACAACGTGCTCTAAAAACGAGTGGTGTGGACGAAAAATCTCGTCGATAAATAAATATGAAGGCCAGCAGCATTTGTTGCACAAATCGAAACCATACACGTACAATTATCATCTCCTAATCCCCCATCCGTCGTCATAAGTAACCATACCGTAGACTAGACCTGCCTCATTATAAATACCGCCCTAAGTATCACACAAAAAACATCACAAACCAAAAACTAAACCATACAAGAAAAACATGAAGATCCTCTCGCTTTCACTTCTCTTTCTCTTGGCCGCTACGGTCTCCCAGGGCCGGTCTTCGACATCCGTTCCAGGGATCATCGAGCTCCTCAAATCGGAAACCATCTTTGCGAACGAAGCCGAGATCTTAGAAAAAGAGCAGCTTTCCATCAACTACCACAACTGCAGAAGCTGGCATCTTGGTGTTGAGACCTCTAACATCATAAACTTCGACACGGTGCCGAAAAATTGCAAAGAATACGTTAAAGACTACTTGGTCACTTCCAAACAGTACCAATACGACTCGAAAACTGTGTGCAAAGAGGCTTATTTCTACGCAAAAGGACTTGCCCTAAAGAACGACACCGTTAATGTTTGGATCTTTGACCTAGACGACACCCTCCTCTCTAGTATCCCCTATTACGCCCAACATGGATACGGGTATATATACACATTATAATAATGATTAATATTAGTTCTACGTACTACCTCCATTGCATTAACAATATTCTCTTCATATTCTTCAAAAATGTTTAGACTTTAGATGTCAATATATGGAAACGCACATTTAGGTTTTATTGTATTTAATTAATTTCACAACTCTAAATAATTTGAATGACCTAAATTTTTTTTGTTTTGTTTTCATATCTATTTTTTTCATGTTAAAGTACAATTTTTTTTTTTTGTTGGATTCTTAGGACTGAGAAGGTAAATGGAGGGGATTACTGGACGTGGTTAGGCACCGGAGCATCAACTCCCGGACTCCCAGAGACCTTACATCTTTACCAAAACATCATAGAACTCGGGATTGAACCCATCATCCTCAGTGACCGATGGAAGTTGTATTCAGACGTCACTCTCGCGAATCTCAAGGCTGCTGGCGTGAGCAACTGGAAGCATCTCATATTCAAGTAAGTATCAATTAGCTTAATTATATATACAGTAACTATAAGTATCATATATGACTGAATCGAGGAGTATATGTTGAAACACAGGCCAAACAACTCGAAGTTGAGGCAAGTGGTGTACAAGTCAAAGGTGAGGAATAGCCTTGTGAAGAAAGGATACAACATTGTTGGCAATATTGGAGACCAATGGGCTGATTTGGTTGAGGATACCCCTGGGAGGACTTTCAAGCTCCCTAACCCACTCTACTACGTGCCTTCTTAAGCATCTATGAACATGTCTTTCAGTATTTGTCCCCATGCACCTACTTCGTATCTACGTCTTTTCGTTTATGTTTGTAGCCGTTTGCCGCTGCTAAAATAAAATGTCTCCATCCTATCCTATCACAACTCAATAAATAGTACGATTATGAAATGATTTCACTTTTTTTTTAATGAATGTTAAATTTATATTACCCAAAAAACCTGTTCTTTTTTTACATATATGCAACTTAGAGTAGTATCTAAAGCTGTGATTTCACAGTTTAAATTTAACAAGATTAAAATATCAATATGAATCAGAAACTAACTTAGCTTAATAAGTTAAATAAAAGTAAAAATAAATACTGGAAACCCTGGACTTAAAATATTAACCTATATATAGATTTGCTATATGTCAATGCTGAGACACATGTAATTCTATGTATTTCACTCATATTATTGTAGAAACATTTGGTTATCAGCACAGGAGAAATAATTAATCTGATAAAAATGTAAATAAAGTTTAGAAATTAAAGTGATTGAGGCAATTAAAAAAGGTACCGAAACAATATGTAATTGAGAAAATATCAATCTTGTAAATTATTGTCATTAAATAGTGGATTTTTAACCCAACTTTGATTATTATTTAATTCTCGGAATAGATAATTATTTTGTAGAACATGTTATATATATGGTCACATACTATTTTTTTTAATACGTAAATGCCTAATTTACCATGATGACCTAACAAAAAAATATAACTCTCTCTACTCTATATTTTATTTTATAAAGTTCACATAAAAGATACCATGCTACGAGAAAAAATCATCGATCTAACGACAATTAAGAATTAACTAATTAAGTAAAAGGTAAACTCACTTTAAAATATATAAACTACTACTTATTTCAGTTTTTCATTGTTATGTTTGCTAATTACACAAGAAATTGTTTCCGCAAACAAAAGTCATCGCACAAACAGTTTTCCAGTAAAGTGAAACAACTTCACAATAATGTAAACTGAAAACTATGACTTAAAATTCACAAGCATAAAAGCTTGGTGGTTTAAGTGAAATATATCTCGTCGGTCATGATTCGTAAACTGTCCAATTCTTCAATTGACCTTAAACACAATGGGGCCAGCAAGCATTTGCATCACTCGAAGCCATACGATATACTTATGTCCTCATCATTGCTCATAGTGTCAATTTCAATTCATGAACCCTACTAAAACAAATGAAATTGACACAGTAACTGAGTCACAACGTGTTCCAAAAACGAGTGGTGTAAAGTGAAATATCTTGTTCGGTAATAAACAGAATGGGCCCAGCAAGCATTCGCATCACACGTACATTTGTCTCCTTGTTGCCCATCGTAACATGAAAAATGTCGTTAAAATCACGAACTTTCAAATTGTGGCCATTTTAATCATCAACTTTCTTGGAGGCCATTATAAACATGAACTTCTGTTGACTTACCGTTTAAATCATCAAACCTTGTTGACCACGACGAATTAGACATGTTGTTAAATTCTTAAACGGAGCAATCAGCCAGCGTTAATAGGTCGTTAATCTTCCCCGTTAGTGTCAAAACGACACCGTTTTGAACTTGAGTGAACCCGAGAGAAAACTGAACAAAATCCCCAAATCGAAAACAAAATCCTTAATTTGAAATCAAACCCTAAATCTCGATTTTTTCCCATCGATTTCTCAGTCTCAAATGCTGAAAGTGAGAAATAAAGGTGTGATATCGTTTGTTGGAACTCCACCTCGACCTCCACCAGAAGATGAATCACTGAGTCTAATTGTGTTTGATCGAAACCCATTAGATGAAGAGGCTCAAGTTGGAGATGGAGCTCCACCTCCACCGCAAGATGTTGCAGTTTCTAATGTCGGAGATGGAGGTGGTGAACCGGTTGTGTGTGTATCTGAATCTGTTGTTGGAGCTAAAGGAAAGAGAGGTAAAGGTGGAGCTTCAGGTCGGCGTCGAAAACATAAAAAAAGAAGTGATGGAAGTGATGAAGATGACGAAGTGGAGCCTGCAGTGGAGCATGATAGTGAAGATGACTGTGCCGTTTATGGAGATGAGGATTGCAATGATGTTGATGATGCAGTAGATGGTGGAGATGAAGAAGCTAATGTCGAAGAAGTTGCTAACTTAAACATTGAAGATGATTTTCCAGAGATGGTTAGAATAGAGGAAGCTGGTTCCGATTCTGACAGTGGTGATGATATATGGGACGACGAGAAGATACCCGATCCTTTGTCGTCGGACGACGAAGATGACATCGAAGAAGAAGACAAAGACGAGGCAGCTCCTCAAGATTGGTCTGATCCAAAGACTTTGCTAGCGGTGGAGAAAACATACAACTCTCCCGATGACTTCAAGCTTGCCATGTTGATGTACTCTTTGAAGACAAGGTACAACATTAAACTCTATAGGTCTAATGCTTTCTTGGTTGGTGCAAAGTGTTGCTATGTTGATGAGGATGGTGTTGAATGTCCTTGGAGAGTGTATTGCTCATATGAGAAGAGGAAGCATAAGATGCAAATTAGAGTTTATGTGAATGAACATATATGTGTTAGCTCAGGGTATACAAAAATGTTGAAGAGGTCTTCTATAACATTTTTGTTTGAGGAAAGGTTGAGAATAAATCCAAAGCTTACAAAATATGAGATGGCTGCTGAGATTAAGAGGGAGTATAACTTAGAAGTAACACCAGATCAGTGTGCAAAGGCCAAGACCAAAGTGATGAGTGCAAGAAAGGCTAGTCATGATTCACATTTTGCAAGAATATGAGATTATCAAGCAGAGGTATTGAATCAGAACAAAGACTCAGAATTTGAGATTGAGACAGTTCCTGGGCCGGTAATTGGAAGCAAACAGAGGTTTTTTCGGTTGTATATATGTTTTAAAGCTCAAAAGGATACATGGAAAAAAACTTGTAGACCTATCATAGGGATAGATTGAGCTTTTTTAAAATGGGATATAAAAGGGCATGTTCTAGCTGCAGTTTGAAGGGATGGGGACAATAGAATTGTACCTCTTGCTTGGGCAGTTGTAGAAATAGAAAATGATGATAACTGGGACTGGTTTTTGAGACATCTCTCAGCAAGTTTGGGTTTGGTTACAATGACACCTCTAGCTCTCATTTCGGATAAACAATCGGTATGTATCCCATCTTTCATTTTTTCTTTTTCTTGTTGTCTCGGGTTACAATATGAGACTTACCCTTGTGTTAATTTGATTTTTTTGCAGGGTTTAGTTAAAGCAATCAGTAACATCCTTCCACAGTCTGAACATCGACAATGTGCAAAACACATAATGGATAACTGGAAGCGAGACAGCCACGATCAAGAACTACAACGCATTTTTTGGAGGATAGCATGAAGCTACACAACATGGCAGTTCAATGACAATATGGCAGAACTGAAGCAGTACAATCCTCAAGCATACACCACTCTACAAGTTACAAATCCAAAAACATGGTCAAGAGCTTTTTTCAAGATTGGTACTTGCTGCAATGACAATCTTAACAATCTTAGTGAGTCATTCAATAGGACTATTAGACAAGCCAGGAGAAAGCCTTTGTTGGATTTGCTTGAGGACATAAGAAGACAGTGCATGGTCAGAAATGCAAAGAGGTTTATCATAGCTGATAGGTTGAAGACACGGTTCACAAAAAGAGCTCATGCAGAGATTGAAAAAGCAATTGCTGGAGCCCAATATTGCACAAGATATATGGCCAGAAACAACATACATGAGGTATGGGAGAGTGGTGTAGGTTATAGTGTTGATATGGATGCAAGAACTTGTGGATGCAGGAAGTGGCAAATGGTTGGAATCCCATGTTCTCATGCAGCAAGTGTGATAATAGGGGAAAAAGAGAAGGTTGAGGATTATGTCTCTGACTACTACACAAAGAAAAGGTGGCGAGAGACATACCTTGATGGTATTAGGCCTGTGCAAGGGATGCCACTGTGGCCTAGATTGAATAGGTTGCCTGTATTTCCACCACCATGGAGAAGAGGAAATCCTGAAAGGCCTTCTAACCATGCTCGGAGGAAAGGAAGAAATGAATCTTTGTCTTCTTCAAATACCAAGAAGATGTCAAGGGAAAAAAGGATCATGACATGTTCTAACTGTCATCAAGAAGGCCACAACAAGCAAGTTTGCAAAAATCCCACTGCCATTAGTGTGCCAAAGAGATCAAGAGGAAGACCACGAAAATATCAGGTTTAGTATAGCTTACAAGTTTTAGCATAGATTACAAGCAAGTTAGCATATAGCTTACAAGTTTTTTTTTTTTTTACATACACTTGAATTAGGTACCGCAACCACAAGGATCACAAGCTCATCAAGTACCACAAGTATCTCAATCTTCTCAAGTACCACAAGGAGGAGCTGATGAAGGACAACAAGGATCTCAATCTCATCAAGTACCGGTTGGATCTCAATCTTCTCAAGTACCTCAATCTTCTCAAGTACCACAAGGATCAAGAGAACATGTTCCACACGGATCAAGAGCACACGTCTTAAGAGCACACACATCAAGAGAACACGTGCAAGGACCACAAGGAGAAGGACCACAACCGCAAGGACCACAAGGAGAAGGATCACAAGGACAAGGACCACAACCGCAAGGATCACAAGGACAAGGACCACAACCGCAAGGATCACAAGGAGAAGGATCACAAGGGCAAGGACTTGGTAGATTTGCATCATGGTTTGAGTGTTCCAACTAGTTTTTTGTTTTGTTTTCTCACAAGGGCAATGACCAAAGTAGAACCTATCTATGTTGTTAAGGATTTGTTGTCAAATTTTTTGGTTTGTTGTCAAAACAAGTTCTATGTATGAATTGGTACTTGCAACAAAGTCTTTCATTGTCAAACTACCATTACAAAGTCACATTACCACAAACTCAAAACAGAAAACAAAAGACTCTAGTAACCAAGAACAAATTTTTGGTTTTTGGTTTTAAGAAGAAGGATCACAATGGCAATGACACTAAAAGTAAGACACACCAAGCACAATGAGCTCATCAACTTCCATTTCTTAGTGTCTCTCTTGATCAACATTCCATCTTCCTTCAGTTCTTCAATCCTTTCCTTCAAATCTTCAATCTCTCTGCCAATGACAGAAAATTTGGGTAAAGCATCTACAACCTCCTCATATACACCTTCTTCAACCAATTTAAACAAATGGTCCTGAAAAAAACATAAAACTTGAATCAAAACTCGAAAACACACAAAAGCAAAACAATTCTATTACATACATCTCATCTGTTTGGACAGCGAAAGAAAGGTCTTCCTGGGTTTGCTTGCGTGTTCGATGTGTAGAAAACAACATCTTTGCCGCAATGACACTTCGAGGGAACACCATGGCATCCACGGACTTTCTTTTCACCACTTGATTGTCCAGAATTGCAACTCATATCTGTTGAGGAATGAGATAAGAGTTTTTGATTGAGATAAGAATCAAAAAAACAAACTGGGGAGAAGAGAATTAGGGATTTTGTTTTCGATTTGGGGATTTTGTTCTGTTTTCTCTCGGGTTCAAAACGGTGACGTTTTGACACTAATGGGGAAGATTAACGACCTATTAACGCCGGCTGATTGCTCCGTTTAAGAATTTAACGACATGTCCAATTCGTCGTGGTCAACAAGGTTTGATGATTTAAACGGTAAGTCAACATAAGTTCATGTTTAAAGTGGCCTCCAAGAAAGTTGATGATTAAAATGGCCACAATTTGAAAGTTCATGATTTTAACGACATTTTTCCCAAAAACATGTATGCATTTGTTTTTTGAAACTTTTCTTCTTTTCTCCATTTTGGAGGTTAAAAAGAGCAACATATTTATTTGCATTCTTGGCTATTGGTTTCTCGTTTCTAAAGTAGTATTCAGTTGATGAAAAAGAAGAAGTAGTAATTAGTTTATAGAAAACTTGAATGGTAATTTGTTTAACTTATATGATTTGTAAATAAAGTTTCAACTTCAATTATAAAGGAATTTTCATTTCCAAATGTTTTGTTTATTTTTAGCATTACTATACAATATATTAAAAATTATTACTAATAATTTAATATTAAATAAATATTTTTTTTAAGAAAACAATTATAAGCAATACATAAAAGTTTACCACCAAAAATAAAAATATGATTATGTTAGGAATAATTTTACACCTATACATAAAAACACAACATGTAGCGACACCAATTAATGTAAAATGTCATAAAATTACTAAACTGTTCACAAAATTATGTTATATGTATATGATAAAATATTAAGTAGACATATGTATTTCAGTAAGTGAAATTATATATATATATATATAAGTATATATATATACATAATTAACATAAGATTTTGATAAAGATTATGATATATGATTTTTGAGTGGAATTCTATAAGCAAATTGAGTTCTATATATAAAATCAGGCTAAACAGTCCTTCTACAAATCAAATTCTACTTTATATACCTATTAAGTGAAAACTTTACGTGCTATCATATGAATAACTAGAAGTCATCTCGTACTATGCACGGGTTTAGCTTTCATTGTTTTTGAATTTTAGCTTCGTATTAGCTTATATTAACAACATAATATTTTAAACATATGATAGTAACATACAATTTTCCTTTTTTATAATAGTTTGAAATACGTTTATTTTTTAAGTTTAATAATGAAGACTAATAAGAAGCTAAATTTACAATAAAAAGACTCATATGCATCATCTAATAAAAAAAAGTTTTAGCTTGCTTTACCACATAAATGTCTAAAAACAAAAAAAAATAGAGATTCTAAAATATAAGAAAGGAACAAAACCTAACATGTTTAACATATTGAATAACAACAGTTCATTTTTTCATGATGTAGTAGTATTAACACAACCAACAAACACGACAACCCTGAAATTAAAATAAAACATGGTTCAAGACTCGGTCCATAGGCCAAGCAAGTGAAGCCATTAGGGTATCAAAAATTTTGGGGCATATTTTAGACAAAAGTTTTCGGTATTTTATGTAGGAAAAAAAAATTAAAAAATTAAAAGTTCAGTTGTTATTAGATTATTTTTTATATAAGAAAACAGTATATATACGGATGAAGTTTTATTAGTTTTATGTAAAAGACTATCTCATCTTTTGAATTGTTGGCAAATGAGCATTAGATTAATGAGTGAATGAGCATTACATTAAACTTCTTGTTAATGAGTTTTAAACTTGTAGTACTGAACTATTTGATTAAATAATTTTTTATATTACTATTATATGATTTTATTTTTAATAATAAAAATGGTTTATTAAAAAAAAATTGGCATAGGGCATCTAAAATTGCCGGACCGGCCCATGGAGATTAGGAAAGACATACATAAATACTCTAATAAATAAATAAATTTGTCAGACATTTTCACATAATTTGTTTTCTATGTAGTATTAATGCTAACAACAAACATCAAAACATGAAAAAAATATAAAACTTTACTCAAAAATATCGATTGAAATTTGGAAAGATATATAAAAATAATATAATTCTTCGTAGGAACCTAATGACTGAAAAAAGTGTTTAGAGAGTAATTAGGGATTGAATTCTAATTTTATGGAAAACAGATTAGATTCTAATTTTATGGAAAATTAATTGGTAAGATCTAATGAGGAATAAATGAGTAAGAAATTATCAAATTACTTACATAAAACATCCTACCATTATATTATATAAGATTAATGGCTAGAAACTAAACCCAGGAATAAAAATCCATAATTTAAAATTTGAACCAAAAATTTATGTATTTATAAGAGAATTTTGAGAACACAGTCACATCCCACAATCATGTTACAACTGTGTTTGTATGTATTTATTAACTTTTTTCCGATAACCATTTCCATGGTCCTTTATTTTATTTATAAGTTATGACTTCTGATAAGAAAAGTTTTGCGATGGTTTAGGGTTTAGGGACGAGGAAGATTTGGAGATGTACGTGATATAATCTCATGATATGGGTTTCTAAAGCCAAGTGGTTCTTTCAAATTCAGTTTTTATAATAATTATAATTTTGAAATAAACTATAATCAGTTTTTTCTTATGATGAAATCACAAACTGATAAATGATGGTTTTAGATGAGAAGAGTCTACAACTGGTTGTCATTGAAGAAGGGAAGAAGCAAGTGTTGAAAATGTTTTTGGTTTTATGGGTCCGTAATTAATTAGATCCAAAACACAAATAAATTTAGTTAATTAGACCCAAACAAAAACAGAATACAGGTGTCAGATAAAGAACATGCCAAATATCATCTCTTTAGCGAAAGTTTGAGAAAAACTTTCTCTTATTATATAAGATATAATTATTCTTTTACCAAAAATATATATATATATATATATATATATATAATTATTCTACAAATTTCAAATCTGGATCAAAAGCGAAAGGGTGAAAAATAAGAGCATGGACCATTACAAATTTTATATTGTACGATATACAATATGAGTTATCATTTGTAAATTACTAATTGACAGTTCTGCAGCTATATCTAAGTCCTAAGCGACATTTTATCCGTTTTACACCATTTCACATATATATATAGCTTGAAGTTAAGAGGGTAATTTAATTGATCTAAAATATTCAATCCAAATCATATGTATTATGAAATATGGATTAGCTAGTATTATTTGTTTAGTTTAATGATTTATTAGTACTACTAGTTAAAATCTTATGTTATCTGATATTTGATCATTCCTGATTTTTAGGAAACAAATACTGATTTACAAACCAACTAAAATATATAAGACTTTTACCAAAAAATAAACTAAAATATAGAAGATCATTTTTCAAATTACTAGTATTAGTAAAATTTTTTGGTGGTATTACTTATTACTAATAACTAATACTTAAGTTATTAGTATCAAATTATGGTGGCCAGATACGTTGAACCTAGACACGAACAAAAACAAACACGGTCTGTCATTTACGATAGTGTTAGGTGTAATTTATTTATCTAATCCAGGACTAGCCTCTGTGCATGGTACGATAAAGAGTGCATGCCTCTCTATTTCTATTGATTGATCGGTGTACATTCTCTGCGTAATAAAACGTGAGATGCCTTCCAAGTTCCATCATATCATTATCGTCCGATGGACTAGCAATACGATGGGCTAATGACTCAAATCATGGCCACGAGTCATGACAATTAATGATACAACAATTTGTTCAAACCGCTAGAAGCCTAGCTAGGAGAGATAACAAATCTTGTGGTTTGGAAGATCTAACAATTAAAACTATCTCCAATGCCTAGTCCTTTATTTTAATGGACAACATAAAGAAAATGAGACAAATTTTTTCCCATTAATTAGGAAAAAATATAATTATAAAATTCATATCATTATAGTTCGATGTACTAGCAATGCGATGGGCCAAGGACTCTCAAATGGCCATGAGTCATGAAAATTAATGGATACCACAATTTGTTGAAGTAGCTAGGAATAGGAGCCAAGGAGATAATAAAATCTGTGGTTTGGAAGATCTAACAACTATTAAAACCATCTCAGTAGATCCATATTAATGTAATAGTAGATCCATATATATGTAGTCTATACGATTTACAAATATATACATTATAAATAAATGGTCATCATTTATCCGATATATATAGAGTCACAATATTTTACAGGTCTCGTGTCTCCAGGGCTGGGCATTCGGGTAACCTGTTCGGGTTCGAGTATTACCCATTCGGGTTCAGGAAAACAGGTTTAGAAAAATAGAATCCATTGGGTATTTTTAGATATATGGGTTCGGTTCAGTTTGGGTACTATCGGGTTCGGATCGGTTTGGAATACAAATTTTAGAACCCTATTAGTACCCGAACTACCGGGTACCCAAGAAAATATAATTAAAATTAATTAAATTTAAATAAATTTAGTTAAATTTTGACTTGTGTGACAAAATATTTTAGATATTTTTATTATTTTTGATATTTAGGTATAAAACTAAATGAAATATTCAAAATTATAATCATAATTTTGGAGTACTTGCATTATTTTAATGATAAATATTATAAATATGTTTATATGTTCGGGTTTAATGGGTAACCAAACGGATAGTGGGTATTACCCGACCCTAACCCGAACCTACAGCTATTAAAAAATAGAACCCAATAAGGTTTTATAGGTAAACACGTACCCAACCCGAACCCAGTTTTTCGGGTCGGGTTCCAGGTTAGATATTCGGGTACGATTTTTATGCCTAGACAGTGATCTTTTATTTTAAAAGGAAAAATAAGAAAATGAGATAAAGCGTATTCTATTATTTAGAGAAAAATAAAATGATAAATAAAAATGTACCATATTCGAATAATACTATTCAAAATAATGTACAGCTAAAATATAATTTTCTTCTTCATTTTTACTATTTTTCCTCTAGACGTGGAGGCACTAAAAATAAAGAATTAAAAAATAAATAAATAATGAATAAAATATACTTACAATATGTTTTATGAACGAAAGATTAGGAATACCTCTTAGAAAAAAAAATTCATACTTGATTCAGTGTAATTTCATTTAAACGAAAAAAAAAATTAAGATAACCATTTACGATCATGTAAGTTATTTGAGTCATTTAAAAGATATATAATAAAATGTAATATTGCTAAGCTTTGTTATTTAGTAAAAGTTTTTAAAAATCGGATAGCGAGTAGAATTAATTAGAAAATTGTCGTAAAACACTTGGAGTGGATCTTCCATAACCGGCCCGTTACATGTACTAGAGTGTATGGTCCAGACCGAGGCCCATTACCTAATTCCTATGTCTAGTCGGATTTGTACTATCCCTATATATATGTAACCTCCATTCGATTCTATGATTAATAACAATAGATTTACAACTTCAAATTCTCTAGTTTTATAACACGTTATCAACACGAAGTTCTAAAACCAGCTGAGAAAAACTCTTACCCTAAAAACCCTAAAAACCGCCGCCTTCTTCCCTTGTTCGTGGATACACTCGGCGATCGGTTCCTGTTCGTGATACACCCTAGTTCGTGGTCTGTTCCTGTCCGGGGTGAGTCGGTTCGGAGATCTGTTCCTGTTCTAGAAGAAGTTCAAGTTCGTGATCGGTTTCTTCCCCCTACCTAGTCCGAGGTTCGTGATCAAGAGAAGTAAAACCGAGGTCTTTAGCTTCCGGTCCATATGCAGTCAACCTCCAAATCGGTGGAAGGTAAATAAGATCAAACCCTCTTAGAACCCATAATCGAATTTGATCTTTAAATCTATTGGAACTCTAAAACTTACAAGTACACAATCAAACAAACAAGTTTATAAGCTTTCAGAACCCTAAACCCTATAACTTTAAAACTTTAAAAATCGGTTGTTATAGGTTGTTTAGATTTGGTTGCAATTAAACTGTTTATGCTATGATTAAAATCCGATAATGATTGTTTGATTGCTTGAACCCTTAGAACTAAACTCTAAAATCTGAATTGCTTAAGATTAAAAGTTTAAGGTTGTTTGATTGTTTGTTTGTTGCATAAGAACTCTAGAACTAAAACTATTAAATTCGAAATTCATAGAAGAAATTTTAACCTGATTGTTCTAAGGATTAAAACCGATTAAGGGTTGTTTGTTTAATCAAACTCTAATACTAAATTTTTAAAATCGGAAATTATTGTAAGTTTGCATGAAAATTTATTTGGATAACTTCTAAAATTATTATAATCATTATCTTAAATGTTAAAGAAATATTTCCTAAAACTTTTCCTAATTAGAATAGGAAATTCAACCTAAGAAAAGGAAACTCTAAATAAAAGGAAATTGTTGCATGCTAGTATCTATCTAGGTTTAAACCACGAAATTTGAGTGAAAGTGTTGGGCATGGTTCGGTCTCACTATCGCATGACCCTAAGTGTTTTGGCATGGTTCGGTCTCATAATACTGCATGACCTAATATTGATTACATGGATCGGTCTCATAATACCACATGCTAAAGATTGATTGTCTATTTCTGTATTATGCAGATGGCAAGGCTTAACAATCTAGACTATGTTGCCTTGAATGCTTCTGGAGACAATTACTTGCAATGGGCATTGGACACTAAGATCATGCTGAAATCAAAGGATTTATTTGAGTGCATTGAGGAAGGTTATGACTGTTCTGATAAGCAAAAGTTTAAGTTCATTATGCATATGCGCCATCACCTTGCTGAGACTCTCAAGAATCAATACCTCACCATAGAGGATCCTCTTGACCATTGGACAGAGCTGAAAAGCAGATATGGACACCAAAAGACGGTGCTCCACCAAAGGCTCAATTTGATTGGAAAAACCTAAGGATCCAGGACTACAAATCCATAGATGAGTATAACTCAGAGCTGTTTAAGATAGTCTCAATCCTTAGGTTGTGTGGTACTGAGGTGACCGAGAAGAAGCTGCTAGAGAAGACATTCTCTACTTTTCACACTAACAACATACTGCTTCAGCAACAGTACCGTGAAAAGGGGTTTAAAACCTATGCAGACCTAATCTCGTGTTTGCTGCTAGCTGAGCAGAACAATGAGCTATTGATGATGAATAGTGCACTGAGACCTCCTGGTACAGCTCCATTACCAGAAGCTCACAAGGTTGATTTAGCAAAGAAAAATCCTCAAGAGCCTAAAGAGCCAAAGGAGACCAAGGAGTCTAACTATGTCCATAGGAACAAGAGTGGTCGTGGTCATGGAGGAAGTGGACGTGGTGGTCCTGGTCGTGGGACTTACCAAGGACACAAGTTTGGTGGTCAAGGCCGTGGTAACCGATCCGGTTTCGGGCGTGGTCGGGGTAGAGGCCGCGGGGCATTCAAGCCTCAACCAAAGACCAAGTCCACTTGCCATAGATGTGGTTTGGAGAACCATTGGATAAAGACTTGAAGAACTCCTAAGCACTTTCTATCAAGAGAGCTTGAGGAAAAATCCAGAGGCTAACCTGGTCCATCTCGATGGTGAAGATGATTTTGACCATGAGAATGATAATCTATTTGATCATGAGACCTCCGATTGTTTAGGAGAGGATATGTGAACTCAAAATGTTGTTTTGGTTTAATCTTTATGCTTTATGTTTTTGCATTTGATTGGATTATTTTGTTGGATAATTATTTTGGTTTAAATTCAAAGTTATTTCATTTCCTTCAATATATATTTACTTGTTTTATTAAAAGTTTAAAATAAAATTATTGTCATTATAGAAATGGCTGAGGACAAGAATGAAATTGTGATGGATAGTGGATCCAGCCACACAATTTTGAAGGATAAGAGATACTTTATGAATCTCATAATGAAAAATGTCAATGTTAGTACAATTGCGGGTATAGCAAGCCTTATAGAGGGCTACGACCAGACTCATATATTATTACCTAATGGCACACATCTTGAACTAAGTGATGCCTTGTATTCACCCAGCTCTAAGAGAAGCTTATTGAGCTTTAAAGACATTCGATTGAATTGTTACCATGTTGAAACAAAGGGTGAAGGAGACAAAGAGTTTCTGTATATCACAGAAATCATTCAAGGACATAAGAAAGTCCTAGAGACTATACCTGCACTAGCCACTGGTCTTTACCATGCTAAGATTAACATGATAGAAGCAAACTTGGCAAAGAATAAAATGTTCAATGAACAGTTCACTCTATGGCATGACCGGCTTGGCCATCCGGGTTCTAACATGATGCGGAAGCTTATTATGAATTCAAATGGGCACACTCTTAAAGAGAAAAAAGTTATCCCTAAGAATCTCATGTGTGTAGCATGTGCACAAGGGAAACTTATTGTTAGGCCATCACGAGTCAAAGTAATTAAGGAAACTTTACATTTTCTAGAAAGGATACAAGGGGACATATGTGGATCTATACACCCACCTTGTGGGACGTTTAGGTACTTTATGGTCCTTATTGATGCATCGACCAGATGGTCACATGTTTGTTTGCTATCCACAAGGAACCTAGCATTTGCTAGGCTGTTGGCTCAAGTTATAAGATTAAGAGCACATTTTCCAGATTTTCCACTTAAGACTATACGTCTAGACAATGCTGGTGAATTTACATCCCAAGCGTTTAATGAATATTGTATGTCCATGGGGGTGAGTGTGGAACCTCCTGTGGCACATGTCCATACACAGAACGGATTAGCTGAATCCTTCATTAAACGAATACAACTGATTGCTCGACCATTGTTAATGAGGTCGAAGCTTCCTGTGTCGGCTTGGGGACACACAATATTACATGCACCAGAGCTTATACGCATCAGGCCATCTAGTGAACATAAGTATTCACCATCCCAACTATTAACGGGTCATGAACCAGACATATCCCATCTCAAAACATTCGGGTGTGCCGTTTATGTACCGATTGCTCCACCACAGAGAACTAAGATGGGACCTCAAAGGAGGATGGGAATATATGTTGGATATGAGTCTCCCACCATTATTAAGTATCTTGATCCAACTATAGGAGATTTGTTTAAGGCTAGATACGCGGACTGTCAATTTACAGAATCCGAATTTCCTATGTTGGGTTAAAGAATTATCATGGAATCAAACATCCTTGAATTGGCAAGATCCTCGAACTCTAGCATGTGATGCAGAGTTTCAAAAGATTATTCATTTACAGAAGCTAGCTAATCAATTGCCAAATTCCTTTGCTGACCCAAAGAGAGTAACAAAATCGTACATACCAGCTTGTAATGCACCAGTACGTATTGATGTTCAAAAGGAACACAATCAATTTGCTACAGAGTCTAAGCCATGTTTAACGAGGTAGACCATTAGGTTCCAAAGATAAAAACCCTCAGAAATCTAAGAAAGGTGCAAAACATACCGAGGTTAAGGAAACTACAGACATGGACGCGGCAAATCCTAAGGTACCAAATGAGGTTTGGGACTCTGAACCTCAAGGTCCTGAAGGTATTGATAATAATGAGATCCCAATCAATTATATCATGTCTGGAATTCAATGGAACCGTAAGAATGTCGACATTGATGAAGTATTTGCATATAAGGTAGCACTTGAGATTAATGAGGATCATGAACCCACGTCTATATTAGAGTGCACTCAAAGTAAAGATTGGCTAAAATGGAAAGAAGCCATTGACGTGGAGTTAAACTCTTTAAAGAAGAGGAATGTGTTTGGTCCTATTCTAAGGACACCATTCAATATAAAACCAGTAGGACATAAGTGGGTCTTTGTAAGAAGAAAAATGAGAATAATGAAATCGTGAGATATAAGGCACGACTTGTAGCACAAGGATTCTCTCAAAGACCAGGAATAGATTATGAGGAGACATACTAAGGGAAAAACTGGATTTGCGGTTAATGGATGTTGTAACTGCATACTTATATGGTCCATTGGATAATGAGATTTATATGAGATTATCAGAGGGTTTTGAGCTTAAAGATAAGAGTGGTTCTCGAGAACAATACTGCATAAGGCAGAACAAATCCCTTTATGGACTGAAACAAAGTGGTCGAATGTGGTACAATAGACTAAGTGAGTAATTAGCCAAAGAAAGCTATAAGAATGACCCAATAAGTCCATGTATTTTTATAAAGAAGTTTGCAAACAAAGGGTTTGTAATAATATCAGTCTATGTGGATGATCTAAACATCCTTGGAACCTCTGGTGAAATTGCCCAAACAGTAGAATATCTAAAGAAAGAATTTGAAATGAAAGACCTAGGTAAAACTAAGTTCTGTTTGGGATTGCAGCTTGAGTACATTGATAATGGAATCCTTGTGAATCAAATGGCATATACAGAAAAGGTACTCAAGAGGTTTAATATGGACCAAGCTCACCCATTGACCAGCCCAATGGTTGTGAGGAGCCTTGACTTGGATAAAGATCTATTTGGTCCAAAGAAGACCGATGAAGAAGTTCTCGGTCCTGAAGTGCCATACCTCAGTGCTATAGGAGCGTTAATGTTCTTGGCTAGCCACCCTAGACCAGACATATGTTTTTCCGTGAACTTCCTAGAAAGATTTAGTTCTTGTCCGACTAAAAGGCACTGGAATGATGTTAAACATGTTATGCGTTACCTACAAGGGACGACAGACTTTGGTTTATTTTATACTAACTAGAACAAGGAAGGTTTAGTTAGTTTTGCTGATGCAGGTTACTTATCGGATCCGCACAACTCAAGGTTTATACTCACGGTGGTATGGCTATCTCATGGCGTTCTATGAAGCAAAGCATTGTGGCCACTTCGTCTAACCATGCAGAGATATTAGCAATTCTGAAGCCGGACGTGAGTGTGTTTGGTTGAGGTCAATGACTCAACATATCAGGACAGATTGTGGCATGATCGACGATAAGGAAGCAACAGTCATATACGAAGACAATACGGCCTGAATCGCACAGCTCAAGGAAGGATACATCAAGGGAGATCGGACGAAGCACATCCTACCCAAGTTCTTCTTCACACATGAACTACAAAAGGCCGGAGAACTTCAAGTGGTGCAAGTTCAATGATGCGACAACTCAGCCGATCTCTTCACTAAAGCATTACCGACAACTACATTCAAGAAGTTCATGCACCAGATTGGAATGCAAAGGCTTAAGGACTTTAGGGATGATTAGAACAGGGGGAGCAATGCGTGCTGTACTCTTTTTCCTTCACCATGGTTTTGTCCCATTGGGTTTTCCTGGTAAGGTTTTAATGAGGCAGCACCCCCAAACGTATTGCACTGATCCCTTAGCATCAGCACGGTTATGTCATCCAAGGGGGAGTGTTGTAAAACACTTGGAGTGGATCTTCCATAACCGGCCTGTTACATGTACTAGAGTGTATGGCCCATGGCCGAGGCCCATTACCTAATTCCTATGTCTAGTCGGTTTTGTACTATCTCTATATATAGATATGTAACCTCCATTCGATTCTATGATTAATAACAAGAGATTTACACCTTCGAATTCTGTAGTTTCATAACAAAAAATATCATCAAATTCACCTTTTACATACTAATTTTTTTTTGTTGGTATTAGCGAGTAGTATATATGCTTGTGTTATAATATCTTCTCCAAAATTCCTGTATATCTACTTTGTTCTATATAGTATTTTTCTTACTTTTGTAAACTAATGAACTTTAGATGTTCATTTCTTTACATCGTGAGAAACATTCATAATTCACAATATGGCTTTTATGATTTTTATCGGGAACATAAGATAAGCCCAATCGAGCCCACTAGAAGCCCAATAATATTATTTTAGCTGTCTCTGCTTTAACAAACTCCACTCGAGCGCAGAAGAAAACACAAGACAAAGTACATCTGATTCTGAGACGGAGACTCAAAACATAACTCGATTCGATATTAGAGTTATATGAATCGGACCATTGCAAGATTTAAAAATATGAAATTTCGGATTAGTTGACGAAGAAAAAGGGTTGGTAGCGGGAATCACTTGCATTGCATCTAACCGTGGGGACCTCTAAAGCTGTAAAGTCATCATTTTTAAATGTCGTTGGATCACTTAAGCTCAATGGTGGTTGGTGAGTTCGGTGTTAGGTGAAATGAAGAAGTTCTCTTCTTCTTCAGGGGTTAGTTAGTTCATTTTGTGCTTGAAGCAATCAAATTTGGGATAACAATGTCGTCTTCTTCTTCTTCTTCTTCCTCCTTGGAACAACCTCGAGTCATAACCTGTAAAGGTAAACAAAGAAAGGGTTTTTGTTTTTGGTCCTCGTTTATGAAAGATTAGATTTTTTGATTGAGTAATTCTTGTAGCGGCGGTGGCATGGCGTGCTGGTGAGCCATTGGTTATGGAGGAAGTTGAAGTGAGTCCACCTCAACCTCTTGAGATCAGAATTAAAGTTGTTTGTACATCTCTCTGTCGTAGTGACCTCTCTGCTTGGGAGTCTCAGGTTTGTGTTTCTTTGCTAATAACATCTTTTCAATTTGGCTTAAGAGTCTCTGATGAAGTCTTCATTTTTTTGGTACAGTCTCTTTTGCCACGAATTTTTGGTCATGAAGCTGCAGGGTAAGTTGCTTTTGTTCATAACATCATTCTTTTTAGATTATGTAAACATAGGATCAAATTAAGAAGATTAACCCTCTTTCGAATATGTTGAGTCTGATGACTGTTCTGTTGCTCTTAGAATGGTTTAGCTGCATTGTTGAGGTGTTTAGCATAGGACTATTAATAGTAGCTTTGCCAGCTCAGTAACGGACGGTTAGTTGAGAGGTGAAGGTTTTAAAGAAGAGCAAGGTGGTTTAGGCATTGGTGGAGAGTTAGAGACTTGTATCGTTAAGCAAGTCGCTTATATGGTCTACTTCTTTTTGAATTGGATAAAGATTGAGTTTACTGGTTTGAATCCCATCTATGGATGTTTCTGCAGTATAGTGGAGAGCATAGGGGAAGGCGTAACTGAGTTTGAGAAAGGAGATCATGTACTCGCTGTATTCACTGGAGAATGTGGGTCATGTCGGCATTGCATCTCTGAGAAAAGTAACATGTGTCAGGTTCTTGGAATGGAGAGGAAAGGTCTGATGCATAGTGATCAGAAGTCACGCTTCTCCGTCAAAGGCAAACCTGTTTATCACTACTGTGCGGTTTCAAGTTTCAGTGAGTACACTGTGGTTCACTCTGGTTGTGCTGTCAAAGTCGATCCTGTGGCACCTCTTGACAAAATATGTCTTCTTAGCTGTGGAGTAGCTGCAGGTAGATAAAAAAATAGTTCTAAAAAACTACGAATTCAAACAATTATTTACAATCGGAACTGAGAATCTATGGGGTAATGTTAGGTCTTGGCGCAGCATGGAATGTTGCTGATGTACAAAAAGGTTCAAGTGTTGTGATATTTGGTCTTGGAACCGTCGGTCTTTCAGTAAGTATAAATACAGAAATGTTGATGCTTCTGAGTTAATGGAGTTTGATGTGGTATTAATCTCTCTTATGAGTAGGTTGCTCAAGGTGCCAAACTCAGAGGAGCAGCTCAAATAATTGGGGTTGATATTAATCCAGCTAAGGCTGAACAAGGTATATCATAGCTTTAAGATATATTAGGACTTACCATTTCTGTGGACTGGTTTTGAATGTTTCTTATTTGTTACAGCTAAGACATTTGGCGTCACAGATTTCATCAATTCAAATGACCACTCTGAACCTATATCTCAGGTAATTCCAGCATCTTTAGTTTGTGGTTATGATCGCATGATTTAGATAAAACTCTATTCCCACGTTGGTGTAAAAATTTGAACCAATGTGTTGGGAATTCAGGTAATCAAAAGAATGACAGGAGGAGGTGCGGATTTCTCATTTGAATGTGTTGGTGATACGGGAATAGCTACAACCGCTTTACAATCATGCTCGGATGTAAGTTTTGTTTTCAATTTGGCTCACTATATTGTATACAAATAAATCCTTTAGAACAATTTCAATGCGGATATCTCAGGGATGGGGCATGACCGTTACTCTAGGTGTACCGAAAATGAAGCCTGAAGTTTCAGCTCATTACGGACTTTTCCTTGCTGGGAAATCTTTAAAAGGCACTCTTTTTGGTGGTTGGAAGCCTAAATCTGATATTCCTTCACTCATTGAAAAGTACATGAACAAGGTAATAATATATATCATTAGCAAAATCACTTTTAGTCTATTGAACAGGTTGTTTACGTGTGTTCACTCGTTTTTTTGTTGCGCAGGAGATTATGATCGATGAATTGGTAACACATAACCTGGCATTTGATGATATCAACAAAGCTTTTGATCTTATGAGAGAAGGAAAGTGTCTGCGTTGTGTTCTTCACATGCCAAACTAATGCCTTCTCGAGAACACATGTACAGTTTCAAGAAAGATCAACAAAGGATCTGTACTGTACATTCAACTGCTGAGATCGATTCAGTTCTCTGGTTGTATTAAACAAAAGTGATGTTTTTTTTTCTTCTGTAAAGCAGTGAGACTCGTTTTTGATTTGGGTTTGTTGTGAAGTGATCATTCATTGCGCTTTACCACATGATTCTTAAAGCAATTGAGTGATTAGAACCAAGGACATCGATCTTAAAGATGCAGACTTTACAAAAAACCGAAACTTTTTGCAGTTCAAAATAGTCAAAACTTAAAAAGTTTCATCTGAACTCTAAAATTACCGGTTCGAGTAGTTTGACTTTGACTCTTGACTCTTGAGCCCGAATTTGAAATGCGTTTACTGAATGTCTCTAAAACGCGATTTGAAGGTTTCAAACGCACTTCACTGGTGATGTGTATTTAGGCTGCGGTGAACAGTTCATCGAAGCATGAGTACCATGGAGGAGGAAGCGGAGAGTAGGAAAGCCATCGCTCTCTTCATAGCTTTCGGTACCAAAGGCGATGTCTACCCTCTCGCTGTAATCTCTCTCTGTCTCTACTCTCTCGATTCGGATTTTGAGGTTCTCATAGGAAACGATGCCAAAAAGGTGTTTTTTTTTTTTGCAGGCCATTGCCGCAGCTTTCGCTCGTAATCAGCAACATTACTCTGTGGTTTTGATGTCACATTTGGCTCATGAGGTTGGTTGTTTCTTCTCTTAAAGTTCTCGAATTTGCAGAAACTACGTTTTCGAATCAAAGTTTAAAGAGGTTGGACTTGTTTCAGAACTTAAGCTCCCACCTTATCAAAGCAAAAGTTTCATTTTTTCCTATCACTTCTCCTCCTGCTCTGTCTAGTGAAGCTCAGGGTAGTCAAAACGACACAGGTCAATAGTTAAATTCTTCTTCAATTCTTGTTTTCGTCTTACTTGGCTTTGACCGTTCATCAGTTCTGGTTTCAATCAGACTCGCTGAGGAGAATCTTTTTGGAGGAGAAAGAAAGGATAAAAAGGGAACACAGACAAGAGTGTCTCTCTGCATTCCGAAGCATTTTTGGAAAGGGTCCTTGTATGGAGGGTGATTTCGTTGTCATAAATTTCTTTGCATTGGTACATCTGCTTAATACTCTCCTTTCTACCTGGATTGATGGTGTCTGCTTTATTCTGAGGGATGATTACAATCATGTGATAGGAAAGACTAACTGTGGTTCTTCTGATTGTACATTTAGGAAGGATGGAGCCTAGCAGAACTTTTTCAGATCCGTTGTGTGGTGGCTGCTCCTTATGTTGTTCCGTATAGGTAACTTTGTAGATTGAAAGTATGAGTGTGACATCCTGGGAATGGAAGATGATCACTTGCAATTCTTCTTTTGTACAGTCCACCAACAGGCTTTGAAAGACAGTTTAGAAAGGAACTCCCAGATTTGTACAAGTTCTTGAAAGAAGCCCCCATTGGCAAGGTAATCCATATGATTTTGGTTCAAAACATGTCGTTGGTGTTATTTTCTCTTGAACTTTTCTAATTTAGATGCTTTTCCAGGTAAGTTGGAGTGATGTAACTCATTGGATGTGGCCTCTTTTTACTGAAGAATGGGGATCATGGCGATACGAGGAACTCAACCTAAGTTGTTATCCTTTTGCAGTAGGTATTTTTTAGACATAGATACCTAGATGGATACATTGGATTTGTAAAATGATATCGTGAACTGTCACTCGATTTACTCATCCGTGCAGGATCCAGTAACAGACCTTCCAATTTGGCATAGCCGGCCTCCATCTCCCTTGGTCTTGTGAGTTGTGAATTCTCTTGGTGGTAACATCTGATCACTGTGCAATCTATCTTGCCATCACGGTTTTATCTTCACATACTAAGTATTTTCTGCTTAATTGGCATATTTCATGTACTTTTCTCATTTTATAGATCCAATATTGGCTGATCACTAATGAAATGTTTAGAACTTCGGCACGATTAGTAATTTAATTGTAATATTATACTGATATGACATGAAAACCTGATGAGATTGTTTAAGCCTGCTGGTGACGTGTTACTTATTTTCCTTGTGACAGGTATGGTTTCAGCAAAGAAATTGTCGAATGTCCTGGTATGTAGGATGTTTGCTGCTTTTAACGAAAATGTTCCTGCGTATTGCTACCATCTTCTTTATAAGAAAGTTATCGGGGTAGTAGTTTCATTCTTGTTTCTTTTGGGTACGTACTCTTGTCATTTATAAATTCTTGAGAAAGGCCGGGATGGTAACTTTATATCAGTGAGGAAAAAAGTTAAAAATTGACCCAGATGTAAGAGGATGACTATTTTTGCATCTGAAATACGGGTAGAAACTAATTGAATGTAACATATCTGAGAAAGAAGTGAGTTGAGTGACTTGTGACCATAGTTAAAGATGACTCTGCTTTAACATGTAGTTGTATTTCTGTGCTGAGAACACATTATTAAATCTCAGAGCAATTGTCGTTGATTTGGCAAAGATTTTTTCCTTTGGATTCACTGCAATAATTTTATCCTATGACAGATTACTGGCCATTGAGCGTTCGAGTCTGTGGTTTTTGGTTTCTGCCCAATGAATGGCAATTTTCATGCGATAAGTGTGGAGACAATCCTTCTGTAGGGCGCCTGGGTACAGACGATTCCCATACATGCTCAAACCACACTGAGTTGTATACTTTTATATCGTCTTTTGAGCCAGCTCTACCTATCTTTGTAGGGTTGAGTTCTGTTGGAAGGTCTAAATTAAATTTGATCCCTCTGATCATTTCTGAGTTCTATGCTTATATGTTTTCATCACTTTTTGTGTCAGATGAACACTGAGACTCATTCTGTCAGATATTTAACCCATGCTAAATTTATGTACGGCAGTAATGGTTCTCTTTTGCTTTTGCAGCATGGGTTTTGTAAAGGATCCCTTAGCCTTTCTTCGAGTTCTTCAATCTGTTATCCAAATAACAGGTTACAGATTTATCATTTTTACAGCGGGTTATGGACCTTTAGATGCAGCAATTTGGACCATTGCTAATGGATCAGATACACGTGAGAAACAATCTTTACATGCGGGAATCTCTATCTTCGATGGCAAGCTTTTCTGCTTCTCTGGGTGAGCCAACCAAATTTCCCAATCTTTAACTGGACATAGCAAAACCGAAATTACTCCGTGGCCATATAACCTACTTATTTTTTTGTCTTCCTGAATTAGTATGGTGCCATACAATTGGCTGTTTCGAAGATGCGCTGCTGCTATTCATCATGGTGGCAGGTGAGAATGTCAGCTGGATGCCCTTTCCTGGTGAATATGGACACATAAATAGACGTGAACTGATACTTTTTGTTTGTGTTGTCTTTTTATATGAATTATGTGGACTGTGGAAAGCAGTGGTTCTGTTGCCGCGGCATTACAGGCTGGTCTCCCGCAGGTTTGTTTTTGCTTCACAATCTTTTATCTTTGAACGTGTTTGAATGTGACTTTAGACCTTTGATATTAATGGTAAAACTAATTATTTATCGACAAGGATCAGTTGGAAACTTAGATGTATAGTTGATGAATTCTGTATTGGTCAGAAGAACATGTGATGATCGTTAATTTACTTCTCTATGGTTATGCTGCTGTAATCGTTACTAGTACTTGACCATAAACCAAAGTCTTGTGAACTGCTTGGTTACAAAAAATGATTAATTTCTTAAAGCTTTATTTTGTATCACCTATGTTGACAGACTAGTATTGGTGTTTCTTTGAATCAATCTGAAGTTGTAATGCCAAAAAGTGACCACATAATTGTCTGTATATGTATTTCTACAGATCATATGCCCATTTATGCTGGATCAGTTCTATTGGGCAGAAAAAATGTCTTGGCTTGGGGTTGCTCCTCAGCCATTTAAAAGAAACCACCTGCTTCTGGAGGAAACAAATGATGAGAACATCAAGGAAGCTGCACAAGTGGTAGCAGAAGCCATATACGATGCACTGTCTGCAAAAACTAGGGCTCGTGCCATGGAAATCGCGAAAATATTATCTCTTGAGGTAGTTACGATAAGATTATTTTCTCCTACTGATTCATAGCTCAAAATCAATGAATTCTTTCAGGAAGTCTTCTCTTTTGTAGTTTGAGTAATTTTGGCAACTGATAGTTTTAGGGTATCCAAAAATAATAATTTCAGGATGGAGTCACAGAAGCTGCGAGAGTGCTTAGAGAAGAGGTGTGTGAAGATGTCTCGGGTAGCAACTGAATATATTTGGATGAGCATAGTCATAGAACAACGTAAAAGCTTTATGTCAAGTGATGGTGGATCAATGCATACTGATTCTTTCTTCGCCACCAACCTTAAAATAACGTCTTAACTTTCTCTTTTCTACTATTTGTGCTTCATTTGATAGTACTACTCTGGATCAAAAATTGTAAGACGTTAACTTTCTCAATAGCTTGACAAAAAGTTGAAAATAAACCAATTCACATATTTAGCCGGTTAGCGTAATCGAAATGTATAAACATTTGGTCTGGTCCGGTTCGGTACGAGAAGGACGAAACCGAAATAAAAATAAAACTCGTTTGTTTGGGATTTGTAGAAGACGAGTCTCTCTTTCGACGAAAAACCCTACGATTTCATCGACTCCTTTACTCTTCTCCGACCACCGTCTCTTTTCTCTTCTTCTTCTTCTCTCGGCGGAGGACAATAAAATTCGATATCGCGTTTCGAATCGTTAGATAATGAAATAGCGATTCGAAAGATGTTTGAAGGACTTGTGCAAAAGCTTTTGTTAGGTTACTTAGGTCGCTACATCAAAGACATTCAGAAAGACCAGCTCAAGATCACAGTATGGAATGGTATTCTTCTTCACTCGGTCCATCCTTTTTCTAAGTTTCCGTATCAACGAACAACCACAATCTCACTGTATTGGTTACAATTTTCGTGCTTTTAAAACTGCAGAGGAAGTTCTATTGGAGAACGTGGAACTGATTCCTGAGGCGTTTGAGTATTTGCAGCTTCCAATTGCTCTCAAGCAAGGTGATTATATAGTTAATTAGTTGATTGAAGTTACAATTTCGTTTTCTTCGGATCAAATATTTTACTGTTTAATTAGGTCGTGTTGGGAAATTGAGCTTAAAAATTCCATGGAAGAAGCTTGGTAGGGATCCTATCATTATTATGCTTGAAGATGTCTTTGTATGTGCATCACAACGTAATGATCAGGAGGTGATTTCCTTATTCTAGCAGCCCTTTTTTTTTATATACAGGAGGACAAGTGTTTGCCTCTAAACCCATATATATATATATATATATATATGTATGTATTGCAGTGGAGCTCAGATGTGGTTGAGAAAAGAGAGTTTGCTGGTAAGAAAGCTAAGCTTGCTGCTGCAGAACTGGCAAAGTTGTCCAGGCGCGTCTTCGGTGAGCCAATATACTTCATGTCCTACATAGTTTATCTTTAAGACTGTTCCTATACAACTTTTGTTCAGCCCCTTCAATTTTTGTTTTTCTCAGACAGTCCAGCAGGGAATCCTTATATGTCGTCCATTGCTGCCAAGGTGAAATTATGTTCCGCAAGCCTCCTTTTCTTACATTTAGTTTTAGCATCTTATATATATTTTTTCATGTTATGTTTGTTCTGAATTTTAATTTTTGAGGATGTCCTGTATTCAGGTTATCAATTTTGTCCTTCTTTTCTTCTACTATGTTAACTTTCCGTCTTTATTGGCTTAGATTCTTGATAACATTCAAGTGTCCATCAGAAATTTTCACATCTTATACTCCGATGCACAACCTGAATCAGTAAGTTTCCTGCTTGTTTTTTTTTTTTTTTTTTAATTAGTTTTCTAGAATATAGGTTTGTATTTTATTATTCTCCCATTGCAATTGTGGGAACTTATATACATCGTTAATCTTACTATATTATTTGTTTATTCGTGAGAGCATAGCATTTATCATGAAAGATATGAATCTAGGTTAATTCAAGTATTTGAGCATGGTGATGCTAAATTACTATCTGTCTTTCTTGCGATTTACTAGAGTATAATATGAATGATCATTTGGTGTTCTCTACTTTCCAACTTTCATATGTTTTACTACTAAACTTCTGTCGCAGGTTCAAGTTGTATTAGGATTGCGGTTTTCAAGCTTGACAGTTACTAATCAAAACTCAGTTGGGTAATCTCTTTATGCACCTTTTCTGGCATTTTAAAAATCTATTCTACGCTGTGTTTGATTCCTAGCTTTGCTTTATTCTGTGGTAAGGATATGTGCTTTGAATTACATTATTAGACAGCAGAAAGCATACCCACTATAAATTATTTCCAGTTGCCTTGTTTCTTCTATGTCACTTGAAACATGTATTCTACTTTCGTATTTGATTCCTTGTAGCTATGCTTCACTCTATGATAAGGTCATGTGTTTTAAATTACATTGTGAGACAGCAAAGAGTATACCCCACTCTAACTTTCTCCCAACTACTGTCTCTTCTTACTGTAATTCTAATTTCTTTTATAAGCTAAACTATTGTTGCTAAGACAAGATCTGTGGTTGATATATGTGCACCCTGAAATATCCTGACATGATGTCTGTGTTGAATACCAGGCCATCTGTTGGTAGGGTGAGAGGGGGGCAAGTGAATAAACTTGTGAAGATTGAAGGTTTGGAAATATATTGCGACATGTATGAGGGAAACATGGACTTTCCAAGTGTTGATGAAAAAAGAGTTTTTGACAACTGGTGCCAGTCGAGATTGCAAAATAATAGATTTGGTTATTTACTGAAGCCAGTCCGTGTTTGCGCAACGCTGTTGGTAATGAATCTAAAACAGTGTCATTGGTTTACTGTCTTTTAACATCTTTCGTTATCATCTAATCTTTGTTGCTGCTTCAAGGCACTGCATACTTGCTTTAGCTTTAGGGTAGTGTTAAAAATGAGATGTTCAAATTGGTATGGTATATCTCATATACCAAGTCTCTTTCTTGATTTACCCACATGGCCGACGGAATTTTGGTGACATTTTTATCAGTCAATGTTACAAGAAATAATTTTGCATTGCATTTTTGCGAATTCGTTTATTTTTCACCATCAGCTCCATATAGACATTGTATTTGGTAAAAGATTTCTACAGCTAGCTGATCATTGGTACACTATATATACAGAAAGAACATTGTTGTATACATCAGCTATTGTTTGGGTGCATTTTTTTGTGCTGTATTTAAATTGGCATTCTCCATTTTTCCTGATACACTTCTTTGCATAGGTCAATCGATCTGGAGAGCTTTATGACGATCTACCTCAGTATTCTATCAGCTGTGAGTTGACTGATGTGGTTAGTCCTCAGAAATGCTAAACTGGGTTCAGAGCTAATATTTATTTACTATTTCATGACTCAGTCTAACTTCCACTTGAGTGTTTCAGGTCATGACTCTGAATGAATTTCAGTTGAAGCAGATTCTTATTCTGTTAGATTACTTGCAAACTAGCCAATTGCGTGAAAGGTTAGCCTTTCATTAGGGTAGCAATAATTTTTCCTCCATTCAAACTTTTTTTTCTCTCCTGAGATTTAGCTCCATTAGTTGTCACTACAGAACGTTTCGAAGAACTAATGATTTTAAGAATATATGAAATGGTTTAGGTATGGGCGGTATCGTCCTTGCTCCACTTCCTTGTTGAGAAAACCACCAGGATGGCAGAAACTTTGGTGGCACTACGCCCAAAAATCAGTTTTATCTGATGTTCGGAAGAAACTGTGGAAAACTTCATGGAGATTTCTTGAACAGCGAATGTATGTTTACGTTTTCGACATCATTTCTTTAATTTATTTAGATGATGCTGAATCACATAGCTATTACACTATTTGTTCTCTTAAAATTTCTGCTTACTTTATTTCCACGCAAATAACTTGCTGTTTCATGGCATAAGTAGACAAAATTTCGGAATATATTCAACCGGTCTGCTTACTTTTTTTTTGTTTTGGGAAAAATACAGGAGAATGCGCAGGAGGTATATTAACTTTTACAAGATAAAGCTAGATTTTCTTCGCAGAGAGCAGGCAAGGATTTTGTTTTCCTCCTTATCTGATTAGAAGTGTCAGGGTTTGTTCATTATGTTGCTTTGTCCTCCTATTTGTTTAACTTCATGAAATTGCCTAACACAGCCTGTTGGATTCAATGTGACATAGAAAGCCTCATTATCTGTTAGGTGATTTTACATAATTAGGGAGGTGGTTTTTCATTTCGATGTGTTTTGTCCTCTAATTACCACAACATGTAGATAAAAGGGTAATGGTAAGGTGTTTTTTAGCAGCACATTTCACATCATAAGCCTCATCATACATTTCAAAGAAAAGAAATTGAAGAAACATTTTATTTTCTTCTAACATCAATAAAATACTCTATACGAGCTTATCATCCTAACAATGTAGTTGTTCTGAAATTGCTGATTGAAAGAAATACATTTGTTCTTTTCCCTAAACTTCTCGTTGCCTTGCCTTAGTCTGCATCATATGTTGCTTAGATGCTTTACGCTGGACATATTTTTCCAACTAACGCATAACCTTCGTAACTTGAAGATGAGTTGCTGTGATATGCCTGTTTCTTCTGTAGCATTTTTAAACCAGAATTTTTTCTTGTCAAGTTGCTCCTCTACTAATATGGCTGTGCTTTATGCCTCTGGATACAGTCAATCGATGAGTCTATCCTTTTGGGTTTGGAAGAAGTGGAGAAGAAGTCTGATATTGATGATATCTTAAGTTATAGGTCTGCAGCGGAAGGTGAGATGCAGGTATGGTAAATTAGGTTGCTGATGTACCATTTTTATTTTTGGCTGAGATACCAAGTGCTGTTTAGATATCTATCATAAGTTGATGTCCTAGCAATGGTAATTTTTTTATCTGTCCTTTTACCTTCGATCTTATTAAACAGGAAGCTTGTTCAGAATTGATAGTGAACATGGGAGCAACTGCTGCCACTGCCTCCGAAAAGGAACAGAGTGCCTCTGAAAAGGAACAGAGTGATGATCCTATATCAAATAAGTCGCGTGGATGGTTGAACTGGTTGTCACGGGGAATGCTTGGTGCCGGAGGCACAGAGGATTCTAGTCAGTTTTCTGGTGTTGTTTCTGATGAAGTTGTCAAGGTAGTTAAAGTACCATTTAATGGCAGTGCAAGGTCAAAATTCCTCAAAACATTCTAATAACTGTTCATTAACTGCAGGATATACACAAGGCAACAAAGTTTCACCCTCTTTCTTTGTCTTCTAAAAATACAAGTGCAACTGGTAAGATCTGTACATGCTCCGTTCGAGTCAACGTACTCAAAATTTCTGCTACGTTGCAACAAATAAGTGGGTAAGTAAATTTTTTTTTCAGTTACTTCACCATGGCCTCGGCCCTAACTAGTTTGTCTTTTCATTCCTTATTACCTTAATTATTCCACAGGAGTTCTTCTCAAGTTATTACAGAGTTGGACATCTTGGGGGCGATTGTTGAATGCAAGTCTTGGAAAGATTCTACAGCCATGATTGTATCTGTTATTTCTGGAAGGCTGGTCTATCCTCACAATAGGAAAGAAATTCTAACCATGAAAGGGGTTTGTGTCCCAATATGCTGTTACTTCTTTGCCATATTGTTAATATATCTGAAATCATGAACATTATCAGACTACTCTTGTTTAATAAGTTGATATGAACCATCTAGGTGTAGCTTATGCTCCATAGTCTCTTTTATAAAAATCAATTTGTGTGCGCCTCCATTTGTTTCAGGAAAAAAATAATTTAATTGTTTCATGCAGGACTGTTCTCAGAGTGATACACAAGAAATGAAACCTTCATGTGGAGCACGGTTGGAGTTGTTTAAGGATCATGATGTTGCATTGTCATTAAAGGTGAACTAACTGCACCTTGTATCAGCATTTTTTGGACAAACTCAATGTTTGCTCCTCTCAGGAGTCTTGGTCTTTTGTTCGTAGCTGACTATTAGGATTGACTTTGTTATAGATTTTTGCATCTTGTTTCTGTAGGTCACCCTTCAACCACTTAAAGCTGCTTATGATGTAGACTTCTTTCTAGCTGTCAGTAATTTTTTCTCGGGTTCAAGATACTTCAAACTCCAACACGAAAGGGTGAGCTCTTATTTCACTACACTGCTAACATTATTAGATTCTGGTAGCTCTCGAGTAGAATACCTGAATCTGAAAATGTTCAATCTTTTTGCGTATACTTGTTGATGTCTCATACTTGTCTATCAGATTCTGCTATCCATTGCTGGGAACTAGATTCCTCTAAAGCACTGCAATCATTGTTTATTTGCCTGTACAATGATCACATATTTGATTTTGTGGCATTTTCATAGAAATGGTTTCAAGAGATATTTCCTGAAAGAAGGTTCAAGATTTTTTTTTCTTTCACCTCACACGGGAAAACATGTACCAATTCGCTTTTGTGGCTCAGGTTTTATCATCACTCAATGGCCTTGAAAGTGAAACGCGATTGGCGGCGAAAGCTGAGTAAGTGTGTCCTCTATCTTAGTGTTCGGCATAGATTTATATCCTAATTTAAATGTGATGCTTATGTGTGTCTTGGTTTGATTCGTAGATACCTCTTATCTAGCCGAAATAAAGTTAAGTGGGACCTGGACATAAAAGATCTTACTTTAAGTTTCCCTGGACGATTGGGTGAATCAGAAAGCTATAATCTGGTATTTTGCTTATATAAATATTTGGTTGTCTGTGCTTTCTTATTCTGTTATTTTTATCTTTCGCGGTATTTATTTTATCTTCCTATGCGTTCCCTTGTACAGGTTTTGGTGTTGGAATCTCTTTCTATCACATCTAGTAGCACCTATTCTCTTAGCCCAAGTCCAAAATTGCAGTCTGATGTGATGGATGCTTTACAAAGTTCCATTGCAGCCTTAGATGCTTTCCAAGTCAACGATCTCTATGACCATATTGATATCAGTATCTCCGACATTGAGGTAAGATATGTTTATATGTTTTTTGTTTTGGATTGAAGTTGTTTAAGCGATCATATATGTTCTTACATGTGCATCTTGTGCAGATGAAGCTCATGAAGATTCATCCTTTCCAAGAACTTCCTCTTGTGGAGAAATCATCTTTACTTATCAAGTTTGCGTCTTGTATAATTCCGGAGGAGTCAATATTGAAGCAGTTGGAGGTATTAGAATTTAATCTCAGGTTCCGAAATAGCTGTGTCTAGTTTAGCTGAATATATGAATAACTCCCTTGTTCAATGGTACCAATGCTTGTACTTTTATATAGGCATTGACCACATATTGTAATTGATTGTTTGCTATTCCATATCTTTTCAGGTTGAAGCTACTCTGCCTATGTTCAATGTCCATTTCTCTCCGTCGATATTTAAAGGAGTCATGTCTGTGATTGAATATCTTGATATTCAGGATCATGGAGCTCGAAATGCCCCACCTCCCCCTGCTCCCAGCTTTCGCTTCTCCACAAAAACCAACTTGGCACTTTTCAGGTTGCACGTCAATCTTGAAAATGAAGGAGAAAACAACACAGTGCTTGTTCTTTCTATACATCAGCTGGATCTCTGGTAGGTAATTGTTACTACGGTAAAAAGAGCTCATTTTGTGTTTTCTTTTACAGTATCAGTGGAAAGTTAACCTTCAACTATTAAACAAGCATGAATGCAGCTTTTTGTTGTTGTATATTTCTATCTACCACGTTGATGTCTGCTTGTTTTACCAAGCAGTTGATATGTTCATATGCTTCTTATAAGACATATTTGGTTGTACCATCACTGCCTATAACTCATCTCCTGATGCCATTTTCAAAACCACGCCCATCCAATTATTTTATTTTTCTCTTGGTTCTTAATTGTTAAATATTGTAGCACGGGGGGTCCCTGACAAGTTCCCTTGTACAACCGTCATTTTTCAGGTATTCACGTACCAAATTTGAAGAGTGGTCAGTCTGTGCGAAAAAATTGGAAATGACAGCTTGCTCCTCTAAAGATGCAGCTGACAGTCATATTTTATGTTCATCAGGGAATCTACTCAAATCGTACGCTTCCCACAGACATGGGATGGATGCTCATAGTAGCGATCAAACCAACATTATTGACAACGGAACAACTCCTGAGGCTGCTGTCAGCTTAAATTGCAAGGTTTCTCAAAGTAAAAGTTTTGTTTTTCAGAAGTATACAATCTATTGGAGGGGCGCTGAACTCCATTGCTATCCATACATATTTGGTTTGCTGACAAATTTTGTGGATAAGATAGCCTCCTATAAGATCTCGTCTGCTGATACAAATCCACCTAGCCTTGCTACAGATACCAGTGCTCCAACAGAAGGCCCTCAGTTTGATTTTCAAAGGTTTGGGTTCTCAAACTTTATTGAAAGTAGATCTTGTGGCTGCATTCCTCTGGACACATATCCATTTATAACCATTAAAAATTCGGGTTCTCTTGTTAGTCTAGAAAGTTCTCTTTGTTATTCGACTTCTGACTGGAGGAAGTTATTTATTGTAAGGAATAGAAATGATGGGGCTGAAATAGGTTTGAACTGCGAATGTAACAGCTGTACTTTTCAACCAATACATGGTTGTCCTCTGGATGAGCTTACGTCCTCCAGGGGTCTTGGTCAGACCAATCACTTTACAGTTGATGTGCATGTCTTCGACGCCAATGTGCATTTTCATGATACTTCAAGTGTTTTTGGAACTATTATACTACCGGTATCCAGATACTTGCTTACCATTTCAGATGATCATTTCGATTTGGTTGCCTCTGCTGAAGACTTGATGCTGGAGTCATCTTTGTTCACCAACTATTCTGGCGGATTTCTTTGGAAACATTCATTAACAGATGTCTCACCGGTCTTGAACCTACGCGTAAGGAAGAGGGATTTGGAGCCTTCTATTTCTGAACTTGAAGTGAGCATAGGTATTCAACACACATGCTGCATTTTACTACCGGAATATCTGGCCATTATAATTGGTTACTTCTCTCTTCCTGATTGGACTTCAAAGTCTGGCCTGCAGTCGTTGCCACAAGCTACTGAGTTAACCAAGGTTCATTCTGAGTTGGCCATTACCTATAAAATTGAGATACTGGACTCCTGTTTGATTCTTCCTGTGGAGAATGATGACCACCAGCAACTGAAAGCTGAAATTGGGCAGTTATATATTAGCTTTATTCTAGAGTGTTCTTTGAGCAATGTGGTGCAGCACATACCACAGGAATGTGTTATTCCGCTTAATCAAGTAGAAGGGCGAGCCGACTGTTTAAACATATTTGGGCGGGGCTTATCACTATCATTGCTGCTTTCTGAAAATGGCATATCAACATTCAAGAAGGAAGCCGTGTGCAGAAGTATCACGTTAGCTGCTAGCATTGTTGCTGATGCTTGGATTAGATTACCTTGTGATCTTAATCCGTTAAGTGATTTGGCATGTGTTATGTCAAGAGTTGAAGTTTGTGAAATTGTTGTGGATGGTAGGTGGTGTTACCCTTCGTGTTAACTTTTGCTCCTCAGCGCTCATCTTTTTGTATAGTGATTATTTATTTCAAGTGATGCTTATATGTGTTATCTTTTTTCTATTTTCTTTGCAGATTCAGATGCTTTGGATGGGTTCAAGGCATTTCTTGTTGTGGTTGATCAGCTTTCTTTAGTTGCTGAGGAATCAAAACTTTTCGTGTCTGATGTTCCTCAGTTCCTTCATACGAAGATGCGTCTAAAGCAAGATCTTTTAGTTGCACCCCTTGAACCTTCCACAAGCTTAATACAATTCAGATTTTTTGTCAATCTTTTGACGACAAAACTGCATCGATTAAGGATAGATCCTGGAACACTGCTATCCGAACCAGTGCTCCAAGCTGATATGAAATTTATTTGCTCTGGAGAACTTAAAAATAATTTCCCAATGAGCTTGGATGTTCAATTTTTCGAAATTGGGCTTTATTCATTGCTGAGCTCAGTCATGTTAGCTAGATGCATCAATGCATATGGGGATCCTTCTGCACTGAAAGTTAGATTTACGGAACATGCTGAAAATGAATATAGTCTCTGTTTTTCTCTTCCATCCCTGGACATCTGGTTACACTCTTTTGATTGGATTGAAGTTACTGAACTTCTGAAATCTTATTCCCAGAAACTGGAAGACAGTAGTCAAGACCCTATTTTGTCAAAAGGTTCAGACTTGGATATTGATGAACCTATTGAAGTGGTAAGGAATATTTGTGACAATACTGATCGGGCTTTGAATGTTCTTCAAAATGGGGTTTCAGAGAACTCTAGTGATGTTATGGCATTTACCGCAAGATTAGAGATTATTGGTGTCACAATCCATTTTCCTCTTTGCTCAAGCGACACAGAATTTCCAGGGTTCATGGCAACTGATATTCATGAGACATCTGAGGAAGAGCACCCAAATTATTTTAAAGGGAGATACTGTAAATATGTTACGCTTACAGCATGTAGTAGGAGCGGCGAACTCTCTATTCGTGGGAGAGACATCAAACTCAGCAACAAGGTCGAAAAGCTCAGTGGGATTCTTGCAATATCTGGTGTTAATACTGTACGGTCTTGCTCTCTGTTTGGGGCGTCACAACTACTTGTAGAAACAAATATTCAGATGGATCAGAACAAGATCATGAACATAGATGTAGGGATACTGTCTGACAATGTGGAGATGCATGCATCTCATCAAGTATTATCTTTCTGGCATGGAATTACGTTTGATTCACCTGGGACACCATCTTCACGAAATTCGCAAGGAAACATGAGTATCAAAGTCCAGATAAGAGATGCGTCTCTTCTTATTTCAGATGGAAAGGTATGCTTGTGCTTTATATACTGATATAATCTCTGTCGATGTTATTTCACACAGAAGTGACCTCACAAGTATTTATTTTTGCTGTGTATGTGTGTATTACTGTTATTGTGCTGCCACTTTTGTTGTGCCGTGATCAGTCATGTCTACCTATAAATCTAATGGCACTTCTTTGTAGTTAGTGCTTGAGATGGCGAGTTTAATTTTTCTTCACTGACAAGCTTAGTTTGATGAGTGAGTTTTGGGTGGTTTAAATATTGGTCTGCGTTTTGTTGTCTAGAACATGTTTTGGTTCATAATTTTCTGTGAGCTCGTTACTATCATTAGCTTTTGCACTGTATATGCCACCGGTCAGCTTGAAATTTTTGAGCTACTTTGCTGCTGATGACTTCTCTTGTCTCTTTAATCTCATGCAGTGGGGATGTAGCGGTCTGCTTCTTGAAGTTCTTATGAGAAACTTTGTCCTGCAAGCTAATCTGACCGAAAAGAATATGGAGAGTTTGGTATCATGCGATCTTGAAGTGAATTATAATAATATGCACAAGGTACGAGGCAGAAACATAATCCTGCTGTCATTTTTTCTTTGCTTTGGTAGTATGCTTATAACCACCTGTGGATATTTGTTGAAGGTCTTGTGGGAGCCTTTTATTGAGCCCTGGAATTTTGATCTCAAATTATCCCGAAAATTTGAGGCTAATTCTTTGCTGAACAATGCTGGTCTCACTGAAGTAATTGTTGCATCATCAAATCAGCTCAATGTGAACTTAACAGAATCTCTTTTTGAGGTACGATGACATTTTTTAGTTATTATTAATATTGGCAGGGACTGGTTAGTTTCACTCAGCTTATGGATAATTTCTTGCTAGTTTTTAGATAGGATGAGTAGCTTCCAACTTTCTGTGTAATTGTATTATTGATAAGACTCTGGGTATTCAAATAATCCCACATTGGATGGGAAGGAACTATATCAGTACTTTAAAAATCCTCAGGGCACCCAAACCCTAAAACTAGCTTTTGTTTTGAGTTCTACCCAAGCGTCTATGGGCTTGGTTTGGCTCAATCCTTATCAATCATCATCCGAAAATGCTTTGTAAACTCATTATCTGTAAACCCTCAGTTCCATATATGTTCATTTTGTCCTTTCCCTGTTGAAGTGTATTTTCAGGATAATTGAGATGTCGAACACTTTGGAATTGATGGAAACAGATGCCATTCCTGACGATAAGGGATTGTCAGTTTACTGCACCAAAAGTGCCAAGACAGAACGATATTCCCCATATGTACTTCAAAATTTAACTTCTCTTCCTTTGGGGTACCAAGTTTTCCAAGGACATGATTCAAATGTACTAAATATATCAGCTCCAGTGGCTCAGGACTTTGTGCAACCTGGTTCCTCTGTTCCCATCTATGTTGATAATAATGACACACTACTTGTTCCTGATAGACGCCGAAGTCAATTTGGTTGTTTCAGCAGCGAATCTGGTGATGCCACACAACATTATATGAAGATTCAACTTGATGGAACATCTTTTGCTTCTCCTCCTCATTCAATGGATCGGATTGGCCTTTCCTATTTTGAGGTTGATTTTTCCAAAACATCAAACTCCAGTGATAATGTTGAGCAAGGAAGTAAATCTGGTTCTGGAAGCAGCTTTGTTGTTCCTGTTGTGTACGAGGTTTCATTGCAGCAGCAGAGCAAGTTAATACGAGTATACTCAACTGTATGTATCATGTCATTACAATATATATGTGTTAATGTGTTAATTCTTATAACTGTTGAGTCTGCATATACCTTTTCCTTTTCAGGTTATAATTTTGAACTCCACATCCATGCCACTGGAACTTCGCTTTGATATTCCGTTTGGCATCTCCCCAAAGGTTATTGAATTCTAATATGCCAGTTTGTTCTATCCGTACCAGACACTATTTATGTGCTACTTAAGGAAACTAAGATTTTTCTTTTCTTTTCTAGTTTCCTTACCTGGTCGCTCTTATCACCATTTTTTTTTATTCTTATGTCGTCTATTGCAGATCCTAGATCCTATTTTTCCTGGTCAAGAATTTCCACTGCCTCTACACTTGGCTAAGTCTGGCCGGCTACGGTGGCGTCCCCTCGGAGATTCTTATTTATGGAGTGAAGCTCATAGCATCTCCAAAGTTCTTTCTCAAGATAGCAGGATAGGATTTCGCCGATCTTTTGCTTGTTATCCATGTCACCCTAGCCATGAACCATTTCGTTGTTGCATATCTGTTCAGAGCACTAGCTTGCCGGCATCATTTTATCTTAATGATTCGCCAGATGGAAATTTTGGTCAGCAGTTGCACGATCTTGACCAATCAAGAGAGCGATTCATTCATCAAGTGACTTTAAGCACTCCATTTGTTGTGAGCAATTGTCTTCCAGAACCAATATCACTTTCTATCGAAAGTGGTGGCATCACTCAGACTGCATCCCTTTATGAGGTCTGCGAGATATTTCCATACAATTTCCTTCTTGAAGATAGAGTTGAATCATGTTATAATATGTTGTTATTTATATGGCATAAAAATGTATTGTTTTAGGGGGAGACGCCATTCCAGCATATTGATCCTTCACATGATCTGGTCCTTGAGTTCAAACTAGATGGCTATAGATCATCATCGTTAAAGTTTCCACGCTCAGAAAGTTTTAGTACAGTGGCCAAGTTCAGTGGAGGGAAATTCTCTCAGATAGAAACTATTTCCTTTGATTCACACCTCGGTGGTGGTAAGGTTAATTTTTTATGTTTAAAATTAGCTATTCTTATTGAGACAATTTTAATATTGATTATCTTATAGGTTCTGTTCATGTATCGTGTGAGAAAACGATGGATGTAACTTGTGGGGCTCGGGAAGTATTCATCTTTGTCCCATTTCTATTGTATAACTGCACTGGAACTCCTCTGATTGTTTCGGACTGCACCAAGGAACCTAAACGGACTTACAGCACAATTCCATCCTGCTACAACCTGATTGAGCAGCATTTTGTTCAAACTCGAAAAGTTGGTCTTGGCATTTTGACCTCGGAGAAAGATTTGCTAGATAAAGTTCCAATGGCGGATACCCCTTCCAGTCCTTCCTCATCGGAGTGCAGCATTACTGCTTCCGGTACTGAGAGATTTTTTGATAAGCATGCTACTCAATCAACTTGGCAAGTCCCCTTTGCAGCGCATCCAAAAGACTCAGCAATTATTCGCAAGAGGAGTCTTTCTTCAAAAAGTTTAAGAGAGGTGTGCTTCCAAGGTAATGAATCTGGCAAAGTAAAGGCATGCATTTATTCACCTTGCCCTGTTTCCAGGGCCAGTGACACCATGATCCGAGTCAAAAGGGACCTGCCAGGGTCAGATAATTCAAGTAGCCTATACCCTCTGTGGTCTGCTCCATTTCCTCTTGTTCCACCCAGTGGTTCAACAAATTTAGTTGTCCCACAACCATCGCCTGGTGAATCATCTTTATTATCTGTTACATGTTCCATTCTTGGTGGTGCATTAGCAGGGAGAACGCAAGCAATTACTTTCCAACCTAGGTGATATATAGTTTCACTAAATGCTCTATATTCTCCTAAACCATTATCCCTATGTATCCACTTAACAAATTCCTATGTTGCAGATATATCATCTGTAATTCATGCAGCCATAACCTGTGTTACAAGCAGAAGGGAACTAATTTCGTTTCCCATCTTGCTGTTGGGCAGCACTCTCAGCTTCAATGGACAGATACTACGAGGTTCGTTCATTACTATATACGTCATATACAACATATTCTTTGTATTAAGAAGTGGTTTTCTTTTTATGATCCTATACAACCCATTTTTTGTATTAAGTAGCTGATTACGCTTGAATTTTGTTGGTTTCCCACAGTTCTCTGTTTTGTTTTGGGCCAACTTCCCCGTTAAGTTGTCTGAAAATGAAACTGGTTCCCCTTGTTCCTGTGATTGGTCCTATTGAATAATTCACTTTCTATTTGGAAACCAACGCTGTCGCTATATTTATCTTACTTATTGAGAAAGTTGCATGTAAAAAACTTATAAAAGTATGCCACTTACTATTCCATATTATCAGGGAGTTGCTAGTTTCAATCCGTTTAAATGAGCCTGGATGGCAATGGTCAGGCAGCTTCTTGCCAGATCAGTTAGGTGATACTCAACTGAAGATTTGGAACTATGTTGATAAAGCATTTAACATGGTGCGGGTGGAAGTTCAGAATGCCAATATGTCAAGCGGAGATGAAAAGATTGTAGGGAGTGTTCATGGTAATGTCGGGACAAACTTTATTCTATTATCAGATGACGACATGGGCTATATGCCTTACAGGATTGATAATTTCTCGAATGAGGTCAGTAATGTTATATAATTGATGGTTCTGTAAATCCAGCTAAAGACTTTTAGTTATACTTCCAGTTAGTTTGTAGGTCGTTCAACTCTACAATCTAGTAGCATTTTCTGAACACTTCAAAGCATTCAGAACATTAAATTGAGTAATATGAATATCTATCAGAGTAAATTGTACTTAATTTTCTTTGGCATCCATTGTGTGAGTTATGCTTGCTGTGTCTTTACTGTAGCATATAATTTTGGGACCCAAGGAAAAAAAGAAAGATATTCAGGGAAGGGGTACCATGGCTAAATGCCAGAGTTATCCCTTGAAGAACTTACTTTCTAAAACCCTTAGTTACTCTCCTACAAGGAACTGAATATGGGGTTTTTCTTTTTCTGTGGATGATAGAGACTGAGGGTTTATCAACAAAAATGTGAAACTTTTGATACCATTGTTCATCCTTACACATCCTGCCCATATGCTTGGGATGAACCCTGTTATCCACATCGTTTGACCATTGAGGTATGGTGATTTTTCTGCTTAAAACAAATCATCCCATTGTATCTCTGTTGGCGTTTCTCTTTGCTGCTGTTCTCTTCTTTTCCCTTTCTTACGGTTTTATTTCTTATTGAGGAATGTAGGTGCCTGGAGATCGTGTTATAGGCTCTTATGCATTTGAGATAACAAAACAACCAATTGCAGTGCACTTGCGCTCCACCTCTGAGGTATATATCACAAACAACTTTGTTATGTATTTATTTTTGGTTATTATGGCTTTTGTTGAGTGGTTCCTACATGCTAGACGCATCTATACTATACATTATCTTGGAAATTTTCACCAGCATGCTTTTTTGAGCATTAGTTATGAACAGAAGATATACTAGCCAATTTCACACTAGACTAAATTGGGAAAGCTATTCGCATGAAATTTGAGTTAGTCAGATCGTCATCTTTTTTAGCCTAAGGTAGAGTATCCCCAAAATTTCCTCTGCAAATTAAGTCTGGACTCGATCAGCATAGACTTTCTGGGAATGATGATGTGGAGTGGATTGATCTTTATAATATTTAGTTGCATGCAGCTCTGGATGATATGAATGTATGCTTTTTCTATTTGTACATATGAAAAAATTCAAGTCAGTGTCATTGTCCTGGCTAATTAAATATCTTCTGTTGCTAGACCTTGCAAAATTGGATCAGGCAATGAACGATTGGTGAGACTGAAAGTTACACTATACTGAACTAATGACTCACAAAATAAAATAAAACAGCTGTGAGCTAATCACATGAAATAAAGCATATCATTGATAAGACCAACCAATTTCATTCACTTCTCCCTTCTTTTTATAATAAATGCTAAGTGCGCTTGGAGGAAGAGATTTGTCCTTATATCAGTTGTGTGTAGCCACTGTATCAGTGAGTCTCAGGTATTCCTATCTTCTTAATTGTTTTAATTGACCTGCTTCAGAAACCTGAAAGGACACTGTTGCTATCAATTTGTGCTGAAGGAGCTACAAAGGTATAATTTCTCCAATACCAATTTCTTTAACTTAGCTAACTTTCTGAGTACACAACTACTTTTCTCTATGTTGCGGATGTGACTTGTTCATTTTTTTCTTTCCCCTTTCCAGGTTTTCAGTGTTGTAGATTCAGGTTTTCACACCATGAAAGATATAAAGGAAACGTTTGACTCCAGATTCCATGAGAAGGGAAAGCAAAAGCGTCAGACTGAAAATATCATCCGTTACACAGAAAAGTTCTTGCTTGTCCTGCCAAGCATTGGTATATCTTTGGTTAATTCTCATCCACAGGTAACCATCTGAAAATATTAGGTATGTCTATATTACATCCCAATATATTTATAACGCTTTAATCTTCCTCACAGGAATTGGTTTATGCTAGTGCGTCAAATGTTGTGTTAGATTTAAGTCAGAGTGTAGATCAGCAGAAGCTTTCCTTTCAGATCTCTTCATTACAGATAGACAACCCACTTCGCAATTCTTCGTATCCTGTCATATTGTCATTCAATCATGAACACAGAGGCATTCCTCCTGATTGGGCCATTAAGAATAACAAAGCAATACTTTTAAGTGAAATTCTCCAGCAGGATAGGGGTAACACCCGTGATGCTGTCTACGTTGGCCTATCAAAGTGGCGGAAGAAAGATGTTTCATTAGTTTCTTTTGAATACATAAACATCAGGTATAATGAATGGTCAACATTCTCCTTAGTATTTTACACAGCATTGTATTATAGTTATATACATTCTGTTCCCAACTCTCAGTATTCTTTAAACAAATGCAGGATTTGTGAATTTGTTCTTGAGCTCGAGCTACAAACACTATTATCCTTGTTGGAGTTCGTAAAAGCAGTGCTTCCTAATTCTCAGGCTAGAATCTTGCCGCTCTCAGATCCCACACTACGTCCTCTAATTTATGACACTGGTTTGAAGGATATAAGTTTGGAAGATACTCCACATGCAAGAAACATCCCTGTATTTAACAAAATCCAGAGAAGCATTGTAGCTCTACCTATAGTGGTTCCAATAGGAGCTCCTTGGCAGCATATTCACTTGTTGGCTAGAAGACACAGAAAAATTTATGTTGAAACATTCGACTTGGCCCCTATTCAGTTTACGTTAAGGTGAGCTAGAACTTTTCTTTTCAGGATAAGTATACTTTTGGTAACCTATCTACATGTAAATTCACATGGGTCCTTTGTGTGTCACAATATTGACAGCTTCTGCAGTGCTCCCTGGATGCTTAGGAATGGCATTCTTACTTCAGGAGAGTCCCTTATCCATGTATGTACCTTCACTTTCCTTTGCAACATTCCTTAGATATATTGCATAATTTTATATTAGTTTGTTAAATGATTTGTGACGCAAGGTTTTAGCATATTTTTCCCATATTTTCTTTGTTTCAACACTGGGATTACCTGACAGGAGAACAGATTATGACTTTGACCAATGCTTTAGTTAGGAGCTTTTATGAATTTGGGAGTCATTAGAGACTCCAAAGCAAACCGTTTTCTGGTTTCGCTTTGGTTATTGATACTTGAGTACTATTTTTCGTCTTCATCTTTTCTTGAGAAATGAAGAGAGTTATGATCTTACTTCTCATTTTTATTTTGTAATTTCTTCTCTCCTTGGACCCGGTTGTAAGGATTATAATATATTATTGATTCATTATTGCATCTTAGAGCGCCGTATTAATCCTAAATTAATGTTGTATATATTATAACTAACTAAATCATTATGATTTGATCTCAGAGAGGTCTTATGGCTCTTGCCGATGTTGAGGGTGCTCGAATACATCTCAAGCAATTGACAATTGCTCATCAGATTACTAGTTGGGAATCATTTCAGGAGATCCTTGTTGGGCACTATACTCGTCAAATTCTTCATGAGATTTACAAGGTAAGAACTAAGAATATATTTTTTCACTTATTGTTTTCATTTCCCGTAGCAGTCATACTATTCACAAGAGAATCATCCTACTCTAATAGATTCCTATATACCCGCTGGACGTATTGCTGCAATCTAACACCAGTTTCCCTTGATTATAACATACAGGTGTTCGGCTCTGCTGGTGTTATTGGAAATCCCATGGGATTTGCGAGGAATGTTGCATTTGGAATTAAAGATTTCCTGTCAGCTCCCGGCAGGAGTATCTCAAAGGTTATGATGAAAATAATTTCTTGTTGCTTAATGTTTTTCCTTTAATGTGTGTTTGGTTTAGTTACTTTATGCATATATGTAAAACTGGATTACTTGAACAGAGCCCCGCAGGAATTATTCAAGGAATGGCTCACGGAACCACAAGTCTCTTGAGTAGCACTGTTTATGCTTTAAGTGATGCTGCCACTCAATTTAGTAAAGCTGCACACAAGGTACGATGCCTCTCTTTGCTTAAAACTCTATGGTGCAGATGCTACCTTCAAGAAAATATTCACAGAATTTCCAATTTGTTGCAGGGTATTGTTGCATTTACATTCAATGACCATGATGTTGCAAGGATGGAGAAGCAGCAATTGGGTGAAGGGTCGCGTAGCAAAGGAGTTATAGGCGAAGTGTTTGAGGTATATTTTTTGCACTTTCATTGGAAGTACGATTTATATTCTAATTTGGTGTTCACTTAGTCTTGAAAGTAACGTCTGTCAGATATCTTGCCATGTCTTTGAAGTTTGAACTTGCAAGAAGAATTAAGTTTGCTTGTGCTGAAAAAAAAAACAACAGCTGAAAAGTGAGCACTGCATTGTTTCTTGCAAATTTTCTTTAATTGGTTATAGATGAGATGAAAATTTCTGCCATCATTGTTGATTTATACTTTGCTTAAAAGTAGTCCGTCGCCATGTTAATCACAGGGACTTACTGGTCTCCTTCAATCACCAATACGAGGAGCTGAGAAACATGGTCTTCCAGGCGTCATCTCAGGTAATTAGGCGAGAACCATTGCTCAAGCATTTATAGATATTCCAAACATTAGATGTTAGTGTACACGCTGTCATTTGTTTCTGGCTTTGTAATTTTATGCATGTATTAACTGGGTGACTATATGGTTCAGGAGTGGCCATGGGGATTACTGGACTGGTGGCCAGACCAACGGCTAGTATCCTTGAGGTAACTGGCAAAACCGCACAAAGTATCAGAAACCGAAGCAGAATTCATAACATAAGATCCCAAAGACATAGGCTTCGCCTTCCCAGGCCTCTGAGCAGGGAACAACCTCTCAGGCCTTACTCATGGGAAGAAGCGGTCGGGACAGCAGTACTTATGGAGGTTGGAGATTCCCTGAAGTTCAAAGGAGAGAAATTGGTGAAGTGCAAGGCCCTGAAGCAAGAAGGAGCGTTCGTTGTAATCACAGGGAGACTGGTATTGGTTATAAGCAGCCCAAGCTTAGTAGGTTTCAGAAAACCGGGATTTCTCGGAGTTCCAGTTGATTTGGTATGGAATATCGAAAGGGAAATCAGTTTGGAGAGTGTAATACATACAGATTGCAGTGGTGGAGTTGTCCGCGTCATAGGAAGCAATTCAGATGGTGTATGGAACTGGAGACAGGACCAGCAAAAGAAGAGCAGCCCGACAAGAAAACGATGGAACAATCCTTCAGCTCAGCCGCTTCTTCAGACCAACGTAGAGCTTCCATCGGAAGACGAAGCAGAGGACTTGTTGACTGTGTTGCTATCGACTATGGAAATAGGGAAAAACCGAAGCTGGCACAGTCGATTTGTTTTAAGTCGAAGTAACATTAATTGAACCCAGAGAGTTGTGTATAGGATACAAGATTCAAAATTCTTTACCTTTCTTAGGCAGTGTACTAATGAAGGGTTTTTTGAAACTAGTTTTAGATAAATGTGGGTACATTTCTTGGTGTAGGAAGAAGAAAAGAACACATATCGTTTAGCATTGAGCTGTTTAAAGCAACTTGTATCAGGCATCTTGGCGTTGACACGGGCTTCTGGCAAGCTGGGAATTGCACATGGTATATATATATATATATATATATATATATCCATGGTCTCTCACTGGGCCTTCTCGAGCTCTCTGAGCTCCAATCTGCTCCCACCTCAACTCTATTTTCTTTAAGTTATAACCGTATCAACACTTGTTTGTCTTATTTGAAGGAGTTGTGTATTTTTTTGTGGCTCACTGTTTAGCCTTTAACCTTTAATGCAATCTTGAAATGCTTTTGACTACTCGTAAAACTAAGATTAAAAGTTACTCCATTTTTATGAGTTAAAACAGATTATACTCGAGATAACACATATTGTAATCGTTAACACGTCACTTGAAAAAACAAGATACTAATCGTTAACACATACTTTAACGTTTAAATGACTAATTAACATACATACAGTAAGGACGTTAGCTGTCTTATAAACTTGATCAACCAATAAGGACGGTAAGAACTAAGAATTAATAGTGTCTCGAAGGGATGTTTACAATGAATTTCCCATGTGGAATATTTAATTTAAGTAAAGACAGAAAAAAAAAAGAAAGGTACGTAGAAGATTTGAAGTCTGTGGCTTCTGCTTCTCTAATGTCGTTTGCTGACGGTGTGCTATCATGGTTTATGGAATTTCCGGTCTAATTGGTATTCTCCGCCGTTCACAGGTTCTATGGGAAAGCTTGTGAGTTTCTTTATGGTTCAGCTGGACAGTTTTAATACTTTGGTTTTTGTTTATTCCTTAGTAACTTGTTTTTTTAGGTTGTTTAGTCTATGTATCTTTATTTCTGGAAGTGTGTAACTTGTCAGCTTATGTTTCTGAAAGTGTGTAACTTACCAGCTTATGCTTTCTTAATTTAAGCTTAGTCTTAAGTGATTTCTATGTTTTCACCTTTTTGTATTCAACAGACGTAATCTGTTCAGTTATAATATAAATTCAGATGACAAAAAGAAAATAAAAAAGATTTGAAGTCCAACCTTCGGTTTTGGTTTTCTGCCTTTCTCCATACCGTAAGACCATTGGAACTTTATAATAGTTATGTATGACGTTTTACACATTCATATCTGTCTATTAGTAGTACTTGTTAATTTTGAAACACAGATAAATTAAAAAAAAAAAATAGAACACAATACAACCACTATCTTTATTTTATTAATTTTGTCATCTGATCGTACCAAAACGTTTACCATACGTAGATTTGCTAATTGATTTCAAATTTTTGTTTACACCTTAAAACATATATAGAAAGTACAAAACTTATTGAGATTTTCAAAACCCTTCTTGGAATTGCATGAGGTTAACTTTCTTGTTAAAGTGAATTTTGCTAGATGGAAATGCAATGCATGAACGAAGCATGGCGAGGCAACCCATTTACATGTCTGATTTTTTTTTTTTTTTTTTGATAATTTTTTGTTTGTCTTTTAAAGAGTCTTCACTCTTCACTAATGGAAAAAGGAAGCAGATTAGGCACGGACTTCGCAGCAGGATAGGGAAAGCATTAATTTGGACGGCAATATATTGTTGGCGGCTGCAAGAAAGATTTGTGCAGTGATCACCACCAAAGATCAAACCGACTAGCCAGAACAGCCGTCTCCGATAAGCTAGCTGAAGATTGACAGCAAGCCCGACTATGCAGAAATATCTCTACCACAGAAAAAGGCAAACCAAATCTCAGCTCAACTCGTGAACCCACTCGGAGAAATCAACATTCCGATTTCCGAACAAAACAAATTAAGGATGGTGAGAATATAGTGTCACGTAAGATGTTATAATGATTTTTACGTGTGGAATATTTAATCAAGTAAAGACAGCAAACTTACATATGGTCCAACCAATTTTGTTTTAGTTTTGGCTTTCTTTGTTTCTCCATCCCGTTAAAATTATAGAATTTTTATAATTTATTGGTTATTTTATTACATCAGACATCCGTACATTTCTAGGTTTTCGAGAGGTTGGGGATTTTAATCAAACCCTTATAGCTAGCTAATATAAATTGAGATGATGTATGGAGCTAGTCGACGATCTTTAACCATAAACAGATACAAATATACGTAAACCCATGAATGTTTTCAAAAGGAAATTTGGCTAAAAATGCCATTTTTCCCAAAAAAGTTGTCAAGAATGTCATTTTCTATTTTGTTTTTTCTAAAATGCCATTTTTTACTTTTTTGACATAAGATAAAAAGACAAAATTACCTTAAAAATGTTAATTAAAATAATCTGACATATAATAAATTATTTTGAAATTGTTAATTAATATTTTTGGATAAACAACATTTTTATGTCCACATTGTTTGCTTTTTATTGTGGACAAATTTGTTTATGAAAAATTAGTCCACTATTATAATAGACAACAATATACATGTATTTTTGTCCACAGCCACATTGTGATATATGTCCACTAATAATGCAAATTCCAACCGAGATAGACCAAACATGAAAGGACTAGAACTTTAAAAATTGTCTATCAAAACAAAAAAAACAAAGAGAAACGTAAGCAGATTAGACCAGTAAATGCAACACTTGTGTACTCCTGGAATCCATCACTTATATGCACCAACTGGTTAGAAAATCTACAAGATGGACAACATAGTTAGTTAACAAGTTAGAGGATGGACAATATTTCTATCCTCTAGATCTGGTCCATCAATTAGTACCATGTCTTCGGTGTTGTGCTATGAGCGTCCAATCTTTGAGTCCTTCTTGAGTCCATTATGTCCACCGACTGGCTGGGATATATGAGAAATGGACAACAAATGAGAGTTGGTCTATTGTTGATAAAGGGATAATGGACAAGCTAAGTGAAGGACAAATTATGTTACTCTAGATCTGGTCCATCAGTTAAAATCTAATTTGACCTCAATGATAACATATGAATCTCATACCCAGCTTTGACGGAAGCATCTCCATCAACGACGAAACCATCTTTTGCTATAGATCAAGGGATTTCTCATACACGACTAATGAAACTAGATCACATGCAGGAATTTGTTGGAGTAGGTTATGGAAAAAAACTATTTAGAGTAGGTTGTCTCTCCATTAGATGATGTTTGATGAAGAGATTCACCAAAAAAATATTGGAATATGAAAGGAGGAGGAGTTGGAGAGAGAGAGAAGAGGTTGAAGAAAGAGAAAAATCGTGAAAAATATTTGTTTTGGAGATAAAGATTGGATAAGCTTTATTTTAGAAAAAAATATATTTAATATTGTTGTTTAAATTTTACAGGGTAGTATAGTCATTTTAACTTGTCTCTATGGCACCCGAGAAAAAGTATACTCAAAAATGACATTTGTCAAAAGAATGTCATGAACAGTGTGCATAATATTCTTAATAAATTTCTCTTTTCAAAATGGTTTTTTTTTTAGATATTTGGTGTAGACTTTATTTTCATAAAAAACTTAAATGGTAGTTTGTAATTTCTTTTTTGGTTTTATGTTGATGGATTATATTTTTCTTTGCAATAAAAAGAAAAATTGTAATCTAATAATTTTGATCAGGAAAACACTAGATTTCCAATGTCTTGGAGAAACTTATCTTTTAAAAAAATCATGAATCACAAAATAGATTGTTGCAATAAACTATAAAGCCGAAAATACTCCAAAAACCTCAATCATTTCAAAGCCTAACCTTAACGATGCAACACAGTGAAAAGTTGAAGCTGGTTATTATCTTTCTTAGAGGTACATAGTGCAATTTTAACACCAGTAAAACAAGACTCTTGCCTCGGTGGCTTGAAGCTAAGGTTTGGGACATGAAAACTATCCCAAAGGCAAAAAAAAAAAAAAAAAGAACATTATGGAATCTAGCTATCTAGGAAAGATTACAAGCAATTAATGATTTAAACCCAGTTCTAAAGTTAGTCATGCATTCCTTAATTTAAATTAAACAAATTTCCTAAACATCAAACTTGTTTTGATATTAATATTATTTTCAAATACTAGAGATTTTAGCACAATTTTACAAGATCAATTCAGTTGGAGACTGTAGTGAATAAAAGTGTGTCTCGAAGGGATGTTAGTGTTACAAAGAATTTCACGTGTGTCTTAAAAACTGATCAATTATGTTTAACTAATTTATAATGGTGAGTCTCGAAGGGATATTAGAATGAATTTCACATTGCAAGGGATCGATATTACGATCAATTTGACAGCAAAACATTTTCATAAAAAAAAACAAAACAAAAGGTACGTACAAGATTTGAAGTCCTGCGATTAAACCATTATACATATGGTCCAACCATCTTAACTTCGGTTTTGTTTTTTTTTTTCTGATAATATTCCACATGTGAAATTTATTGATATAACAACTTCTTTCGACGTCTTCACATCGCCACATACAATTCTTCTAGGTTATGGACGATAGGCGTTGGTGAGTAACTTAGCAAGTAGGTTAAAAATGTACAAAATGTATATAGTAAAAAGTAAGAAAAAAAAGAATGTCAATGTAACATCCGCGAACCAATTTTTGGAGTTCTAGGATAAGTTGCAACGACCGCACTCGGATTCCCAATCCTCACATAGGATCTACGGGAAACGATCTCACCGGAACCCCATAATTCCGGCGAGACAACCGGCGTAGAAATCACTTCTTACAAAAACTTCCATAAATACACCAAACACCACCTCATCTAGTTACTGAGTCGCACAACCAACCACTCCTAGCGACCGAATAACAAGAGAGGTGGGCTGGAATATTTGATTCTGTCCAGCCACGGACAACACTTTTCCACAATTATTCCAACTCACTATCAACTCCTCTGGTGCCGAACGGCACCTCCACCTGATGTCGAACGTCACCCATCGCACTACTTGCAAACAAACACACACACCGACGCTCAGGAAATCACTTCCGTCAATCTCTTCTCATCCAAACCTAACTCCAGCTGTCCTCCTAGGACCCAAACACTCAACAACATGATGGTGTTGACCGATACCACCTTGGTGTCGCTCGACACCCCAACTTTACCGCAAAACCGTCTATACCAGACCACAATACAAACACTTGATTAAAACACAAACCAACCGTTCATTTCACAAACCCACCGTTCATTATAGCACCACGAAGCTACCTACCAAAATTCAGCCAAATCGAACTTCGTTTCATGCTCCAAACACTCTCCCTTCTCTCTTTTTCTCTCTCAAAGCGGCGACAAAAAGCTGCCCCGTACATGCTCCTCTCCCCCACCTGAGTCCAGCATAACGGTGTACGACAAAGCCTCCCATACAAAGCCTGATAAGGAGTCATGCCAATACTCGCCTGGTAACTGTTGTTATAAGCAAACTCTACCAAGCTCAAATGATCTGCCCAATGGCCACCCCAGTCCAGCACACACATCCTCAGCAAATCCTCCAACGTCTGGATCGTCCTCTCTGACTGTTCATCGGTCTGGGGATGATAAGCTCTACTCATATGCACATTAGTGCCCATGTCTGCCTGAAATACCCTCCAGAACACCGAAGTGAACTTGGAATCCCTATCAGACACAATGCTCGCTGGCATCCCATGCAACCTGACTATCTCTTTCACATACTTCTTGGCCAAGACCACTGCTCCATCAGTCTTTTTAATGGCCAGAAAATGTGCCGACTTAGTCCACAATGACCTAAATAGCATCAAACGTCCTGGACACTGGCAACCCAACCACGAAGTCCATAGTAATCATATCCCACTTCCACTCTGGAATGGGAAGACTCTTCAGCAAACCACTTGGTACCTGATGCTCAGCCTTCACTAGCTGACACACATCGCACCTCGTAACCTAACTAGCCACATCCTTCTTCATCCCGACCCAGCGATAGTACCTCTTGAGATCTCGGTACATCTTAGTCGCTCCTGGATGAATAGAGAAAATGCTAGCATGAGCCTCTCTCAGAATCTCCTGCCTCAACTCCTCATCCTTGGGCACACAAATCCGCCCATGCACCAGAATAGTACCATTAGCCGAAACCTGATACTCAGAATCAACATCCTTTGAGGCATTCACCAGCCCCAAATCTTTCTCCTGTGCCAACCGCACTCTGCTCAACAGATCTGCTCTATCAGCTGCAACCAAACCCAACGGCTCCAGAGAAACCGCTCATAAGCTCAACGCACTGATATCCCCTAATAGAGACTCCATATCCTGCTCCTGAGCCGAAGTCGCTCGCTTCCAACTCAAGGCATCTGCAACCAAGTTAGCCTTACCAGGATGATAGGCTATCTCCAGATCATAATCCGCCACCAGCTCCATCCACCGCCTCTACCTCAAATTTAGCTCGGGTTGAGTGAATATATACTTCAGGATTTTATGATCTGTAAATACCTGTACCTTTGCACCATAAAGATAAGATCTCCAAATCTTCAGGACAAAACTACAGCACCCATCTCTAAGTCATGAGTAGGATAGTTGTCCTCATGCCTTTGCAACTGCCGCGAAGCATAGGTAATCACCTTCCCATGCTGCATTAACACACACCCCAAACCAACTATGGATGCATCTGTATACACCACATAGGGTTCCCCCTGCTCAGGCAAAATCAACACTGGAGCAGTAGTCAACATCTCCTTCAGGGTTGCAAAGCCCTCCTCACACTCCTGTGACCAAACAAAAGGAACATCCTTCCCCGTCAACTTAGTCATAGGACGTGCTCTGCTCGCAAACCCCTGCACAAATCTCCTGTAATACCCTGCCAACCCGAGAAAACTCCTGATCTCCGTGGCATTCTGCGGTCTAGGCTAATCCCTGATAGCCTGAATCTTCTCCAGATCTACAGAAACCCCATCTGTAGACACAATGTGACCCAGAAACCCATCTCACGCTGCCAGAAACTACACTTGCTCAGCTTAGAAAACAACTTCTGCTCCCGCAGCTTCTCCAGAACTGCCCTCAAATGCACTACATGATCCTCAGGACTCTTAGAATAAACCAGGATGTCTTCGATGAAAATGATGACAGACACGTCCAGAAAATCCTGAAACACGCTGTTCATTAATCTCATAAACGCAGTTGGTGCGTTAATCAACCCAAACGGCATCATCACAAACTCATAATGCCAATACCTCGTCCTGAAAGCAGTCTTCCTCACATCCGCCTCATCTATCGGGATCTGATGATAACCCGACGCCAAATCTATCTTAGAGAACCAAGTAGCACCCCTCAACTGATCCAACAATTCATCGATCCTCGGCAGAGGGTACTTGTTCTTCACAGTGATCCGGTTGAGACCCCTGTAATCAATACACAAGCGAAAACTCCCATCCTTCTTCTTAACGAATAACACCGGCGCTCCCCATGATGATACACTAGGACAGATGAATCCCTTGCTCAACAAATCCTCTAGCTGCTTCTTCAGCTCTGCCATCTCTGTTGGAGTCATCCTGTAAGGAGCCTTGGATAATAGTGTCGTCCCTGGTTCCAGTTCAATCGTAAAAGGTCCGACTGAGAAGGTGGTAATCCCTGCAATGACTGGAACACGTCCTCAAACTCCTCTACAACCTAAATACCGCTAACCATAGACTTTCCCACTGACTCTGGATTAGATATAGTAACCAAATAAGCTTCACAGCCCTTCTCGATCATCTTCCCAGCCTGAATGGCCGAGATCACGAGACTCCCCGAAGTCGGTCTAATCCCCTGATAAACCAACTTCCCTCCTGAGCGCTCAAACTCCACTCTACCCCGATGACAATCCAGATGAACCATATGCCGATGCAACCAATCCATCCCCAAGATAACGTCATACAGCTCCATTGGGCTGATAAGCAAATCCGCAGGCCACGACTCCCCTGTGATCTGAAAATCAATTTCTTTGGCTCGTCCAATAACCCTCAGGAACTTACCTCCCGCAACTCTAGCAACTCCTGTACGCTCCCCGGAATCCCCTCTGATCCCCGCGATCTCTGCACACTCCAGAGTAATGAAGCTATGCGAAGCTCCAGAATCAAACATAACATGGGACTTAAACCCTCCCACCAACAAGGTCCCTACACAAACCTCATGTGTTGAGAACCTAACACTTTTACACAGGACAACAAAAATTCTGAACTTACTAAGAATTCACAAGGATTAGGTTCCAGAAATTATACCTGTGATTGCCCCGGCACTGGCTCCACCAGTCTCTACAGTCGTGTAAACCCGTGGCGCCTGCTCGATCCTTGCCACCTGCTGCCCTCCCGGCTGCACCTGCTACAATGCTGCCACTGCTACCGGCTGCAACATGGGACAATAGGGCTGATGTGCCCTGGCTCCCTGCAATGATAGCAAACACGATCTGCTGCCGTCGGAGCACTCCTCTTGGGACAGCTAGCAACCTTGTGATCCTTGCCTCCACACCCGAAGCAACTCGGACCACCCGTCCTCTGAGTAGCCTCCCATCTCCTCTTGGGTCCCTACGCAGGCTTGCCGCCCCTGCTATAACCTCCCTAATGCTGAGCTTTGCTAGACTGGACTGCTGAGCTAGCTGCCACTGATTGTGCCCGGATTCCTCTTCAATCTCTGCTGCAGTCTCAACCAGCTCTCCATGTGTATCATAACTCTGGCCTCTACAGTGAACCCTCAAATCGTCACGTAGGGCCCTTAAAAACCTCCTGATCTGAGCCTCCTCAGACTCCATATCCCGACCCCCATACCTCAGAAGTCGACTGAACTCCAAGTCAAGCTCCCGCACTGACCGAGCTCCTTGAGCTAGGTGAAGGAACTGCACCTCCAACCTATCCAGTGCCTCTCTAGGGAAATACTTGCGGTTGAACTCCTAGACGAAGTCAGTCCAAGACATCTCCCTCTGCACTCTCCTGGCTGCCATAGAACTCCACCACAACTGAGCATCACCAGCCAAATGGTGGACCCCAATGTCCACCCAAAACTCCTCAGGACATCTCAGACTATGGAAGTTACGTTCCACACTCGTCCTCCACGCCTCCGCAACGGTAAGATCTTTACCTCCCGAAAACTGCTCGGTACGAATACGACCCATCTCTGTCAGCATGCTGATATAACGAGAATGGACCCCCACATCCGCAGCCATTGGCTGCCGCTCCTCCGCTACCACTGGTGGCACTACCTGAGCCTGAGCTGGTGCCACTGGCGGCAACCGCTCTAACAACTATGCCAGCAAACCCGCAAGGTCGACACCCGAGACTCCAACCACTGGGACACCCACACTTGGGGCCCTAACATCACTGGCTACTGGAGCATCAACACCACCCCCTCCGGTCCACACTCACGGAATCCCCTTGGACACCCTGCGACTCGCCAACACCCTCTACTGTCATACTCTGGTCCTCGGTCTCACTAACCACTGGGGCTCTCCCCTACCATGACCACGTCCGCGTCCACGATCACGTCCGCGTCCATGACCACGTCCGCGTCCACGACCACGACCACGACCAGCAACAGCATCCTCTCTAACCATCTGGACTACCATGAACAGAAGGCTAAGCACACAATTAGCATAACACAAAATCATTAACTCACAATGGAATCACACTGTAGGCTCGAAGAGTATGTTCTAGGACTCCATGCCACACACAATTGACTAACCCACATAATCAATCAAGACATGCAATCCCAAACATCACAACAGAAACCTAGTGAACCCAAACCTAGAACCGTAAGGGCTATGATACCAAACTGAAACGACCTAACCCGTTTTTTTAAAATAATAAATAATAAATAATAATAATAATAATAATAATAAACTACAACTAGTGGTCTCATATCCACTAGCCACCTAACCACAAGCACAACCAATAGCGGAAATAACATATACTAATACCAAACAATAATCCAATAACTAATAACCAATAATCAAATATAACAATACTCCAATATCAAACAACAGGAAACAGGGAACCAGCAACCTAGCAAGTTCTAAAGACCCAACTCTAGCAACCTAGCAATGCCAGACAACATCCAATCGAGTCCCTAGATCATCCTCCTCTTCATTGCCTTGATTCCACGCACACATTTTGCCTTTACCAGCATCCCAAACACAAGCAATGCATGAGTATTTTATAAACACTCAGTAAGGCAATCCTCCCATCTATTAGGCTATACACACAAGCAATAGAGATACTCTAACTATCAAGCAACAATCAACAAACAAACCAGGCTCTGCATCGACCGACACAAGGCTTGCATCGACCGACACCAACAGGGACAAGCATCAACCGACACAAGGTATGCATCGGTCGACACAAGGTTCACTTGTATCGACCGATGCTTCCACTTGCATCGATCGACGCATGCTCGACAATACGCGGAAACCCTAGTTGCATCGACCGACGCCTCCACATGGCATCGACCGATGCTCCTAGGTCAAGCCATGTCGTCCTCGCACTGCATCGCCCGACGCACATAGTGCATCAACCGACGCACATGCCGAGCATCGTATTTCCCCGAAGCTTCTCGCCGGATCTCCGTTCCTGCAAACACCAGAAACAATCCCAAGCCACAAGAAAGCTTCCTAATGCCTCATACAACATTCTAACATGCCTAACAACACATAAAACAAACAGATCAAAGAATCTCCAGCTTAGATAAGCCATGGTCATGCACTTACCTTTGCCAAGAAGTTTTTGAACCTTAAACAATCAAGAACACGCTCCTAGGAAGCTCCTACAACCATCCCAACTACAGATCTCTACAGGAAACGCCTCCAAACACCAGAAATCTCCAAGAACGCTCAAGAACACTCAAGAACACTTTTTCTCCCTTCTTTTCTCTCAAAAACGGCTGAACTCGTCGAATGAGACAAAAACACGACTTAAGGGTTTTTCCCTAACCCAAAACGCAGCGTTTAACTTAAACTCGTCCGCAGAAAACAACCTTGCATCGACCGATACACATAGTGCATCGACCAATGCAATCCCTAAACCGGGATTTCGGTTCGCGGATGTTACAAGGATATTTGTTTGGCCTTGGTGGCAGTCCTGTTTAGAAAATTTGTTTGGCCTTGGTGGCGGTCCTGTTTAGGACATTTTTTCAGCTTTTGTGGCGGCCCTAGTGGCAGTGAGATGATGCATGTGTGGTCATGAGGTATCCTAGTGAGGGGATATGTGGTTGGTAGGACATTGTGATGTCTTACTTGAGCCACGGGAAGGAAGCCTGGATAGGGATAGGACTCAGACGTGTTCAGAATTGTTTGCTTGCGGCTCTTGGGGGACTTAGGTTCTCCTAGTACTGCCATATTCTGCGACTTTATGGCTTGGGAGTATGGTTGGAATATCGACTTCGGATGACGATCCGGGGGCGCGCTGTAGGGTGGCAACCCGAGAGACGAGTATTGGATTTTTCCTTATATATTATGACATGCGGGCTTAGGCCCGATGATGAGCCAATATTATGGCATGCAGGCTTCGGCCTGATTAGGAGCCAATAAAAACTCAAGGTTTAGGCATGTGAGTAAAGGAAAGTCCAAAAATCGATTTTGGTCGGTTTGGTTTAGGGAAAAATCATAGAACCGGACTATTAAGTGAGAAAAACGACCTAGGTCGTGTTTTATTGTTGTTCTTGAGTTTTGTGAGTTTTTGTGAGATTTCAAGGCTTTGTGGGTGAGATCTTGCTGTGGGAGTCAGGATTCAAGGATAGTAATGTGTGGGAAGCTTGCTGAGAGTGTGGATTCGTACATTGTTGGTCAGAATCTTCTTGCAAAGAGGTGAGTGCATGACCATGGCTTATCTAAGCTAAGATCTCTAGCTTTTTGTGATTTTTGTGCTTATGTGATTGTTTCTGTTGAGTTTCCTTTGGTTTTTCATGGCTGTTATGGCTGGGTTTTGCTTCTGGGAATGCTTGGAGCGGATTGGAGGAGCTTGGAGGCGAGATTCGGAGATTCTGATCAAAGGGAATCGATGCTCGGCATCGGTGTCGATCGACACCAGTTGCGGTGTCGGTCGACACCAACGCGAGGAGAGCTCGACAACTTTAGCGAGTGTCAATTGACACCATGTGGAGGTGTCGGTCGACACCACTAGGGTTTCGGGTTATGTCGAGAACGTGTCAGTGTCGGTCGACACCACTTGGAGTTGGTCGACATCCTTCCTCAGTTACGACGATGACGTGATTACTTTGCATATTGCCTGGTTTTTTGTATTGCTTGTTGTATGTGGCATGTAGAGATCTTATTGCTTGTGTCTATAGCCCACTAGATGGGAGGATTGCCTCACTGAGTGTTTATCAAATACTCATGCATCTCAATATGTGTTTGTGGTGCAGGTAAAGGCAAAGTGTGATCGTGGAATCAAGGCAGTGAAGAGGAAGATGTTCTAGGGACTCGATTGGATGTTGTCTGGCATTGCTAGGTTTCTAGAGTTGGGTCATAGAACATTGTTAGGTTGCTGGTTTCATGTTTCCTGATGATTGATTAATGGATTATTGTTATGGTTTAATATTGGTTATTTACTATTGGATATTTATTGGTTATTGGTAATTGTTATTCCGCTGTTGGTTGTGATTGTGGTTAGGTGGCTAGTGGATATGGGACCACTAGTTTTAGTTTATTTATTATTATTATTATTTATTATTAAAAAAAAACGGGACGGGTCGTTTCATTCTCTCACTGGAATATCACCACCAACATGACCACTCTTCGGGCCAATCCCAAACATCCCTGCCACTAAGACCGTTTATCCACCGATTTCCCAAAAATAGATATGTTTTAACTATTCATAAAACTTTCTATTTTAAGAATTCACATACTCTCTCAGCACCATGACATCTCCAAACACACACATTCTTGAAAACTAATCATCTCATCTGTGAGCACTCTTCCTGTCAACCTCTAAACATTTCCGCCACTATGGCATTTCACAACGCCTTTCCAAAAATAGACAAGTCGTAACTATTTATAGAATTTTCCATTTCAAGAATCGTATAAACATACAACCATTACACATCAAGACTCCACAAGAACTAATCATCTTATTAAATCCTCTCCCACCAGCATAGTAAAAAAAATAAATTTGCAATACGGTCCATTGGGCCTAAGCAACCTGCTGCCACACTCACAACACCTACTGAAGTGGTACCCACACTAACCACACTCTCATACCCCTCTTGACCTGCATGCAAATTCCTGACTTGCTATCCCGTGGCACTCCAAGCCACGCCGATGAAGTAAGTTTCCAACTTAACTTCTCGAACACTGAACAATTTCTTTCCTAATTGATCAAATATCTCAACAACACCTCTATGCTTTTTCCGTAGCACTTATCACATCTAAACAACCTAGACAAGTCTATTACCATTATAGAGACTGTCCTAGAATCGTATAAGCTCTGATACCAAACTGAAACGACCGCATCCGGATTCCCAATCCTCACATAGGATCCACGGGAAACGATCTCACCAGAACCCCATAATTCCGGCTAGACAACCGGCGTAGAAATCGCTTCTTACAAAAACTTCCACAAATACACTAAACAACACCTCATCTAGTTACTGAGTCGCACAACCAACCACCCCTAGAGACCGAGTAACAAGAGAGGTGGGCTGGAATATTTGATTCCGTCCAGCCACGGACAACACTTCCCCACAATTATTCCAACTCACTATCAACTCCTCTAGTGTCGAACGTCACCCATCGCACCACTTGCGAACAAACACACACACCGTTGCTCATGGAATCACTACCGTCAATCTCTCCTCATCCAAACCTAACTCTAGCTGTTCTACTAGGACCCAAACACACAACAATATGTTTAGTCGACCGACACCGCCTTGGTGTCGCTCGACACACCAACTTTACCACAAAACTGTCTATACCAGACCACAATGCAAACACTTAATTAAAATACAAACCAACCGTTCATTTCACAAATCCAACGTTGGATATGAATCTTATAGTACCACGAAGCTACCTACCAAAATTAAGCCAAATCGAACTATGTTTCATCTTCTAAACATTGCCCCGAAGTAGCCATCTCGAACCAATTCACGTTGTTCATCCGTAGGGGTTGGTGTCGACTGACACCACACTGGTATCGTATGACACCAACCTAGAAATCACGATCCGAGCCTCCCTTCAAGCTCCTTCTCGCCGCAAATCCCTAATCCCTCACAACTATTGATTCCCTAACCGATTAAGCATCAAACAACACGACTTACCTGGATAACAGCTAGGAGAAAACCTCCTTGTGTCTCCCAATCAACCACCAATCTCCCATCCATCCCCTCATACATGAAGAAGACGGATCTCCCTTCTTCTCCTTTGTTCCTAGCACCAGATCTCTACTCTACAGGAACAGATCTCTCAAACAAGCCAAGAATCACCACAATCTCTCAAGAACACTCTCTCTTCTCTCTTTTTCTCTCTCAAAGCAGCGACAAAAAGCTTCCCCCAAAACCCTGAGTCAACCTCCTCTTTAAATATGTCGGTTTGGGCTTCCCTTGAACCAAACCAACCCAAAAATCGACAATTTAAATTAATCTAACCGAACCAGAAAAGCTGGTGTCGATCGACACACCCTTGGTGTCGATCGACACTCATCCCTAAATCTCACTATTTGGTTCGTGGATGTTACATGAGTGTCGATCGACACTAAGGAGGGTGTCAGTCGACAGCCTTATTTTTTAGCTTGGCCGATGATAAACAGATTTTCACCCAGAGTATCAATTCCCTATGCAGTTGTAGTACAAAGGGTTATCAATCCAAATGGTTGTCTATTGATAGCAGGAAGGATATGATCAGAACAATGCAAGTCAAGCCAAGCAAATAGGGTTTTGATCCAACAATCCTAAAATAACTAAAAGGAAAGAATATAAATAAGAAACCACACGAACTAAGCACTCGATGCAAGCATTCAAGTACATGATCGGGTGGGGTGATCGAGTAAGCAAATGGGATATGAACAACTCGAGGTGTTACTCAATGCAGGTTATCGTGTACCTGATCGGGTAAGGGATCGAGTAATGAAAGAAAATGTAAACAATTAAAATACGAAAGCTTCTAAGGATGAGGTAATCGAATCCTAAGTATTCTTGACTGGTACAGATGACTTACATGCCTCAAGCAAATATTTCCTAGACAATGAATCTCTAAACCTTGTTACCACACTCTCGCACTAGCAACAATCAACCTTGATCACTCCCCTACCCAACTCTCGTTGGAGAAACATGATCAAGCAGGCATTAAGATCCGATTCATTATTGTCAGTAAACCCCTTACTCATCTAATCTCTTAGGCTAAGTGAGTAAACCTCTAGCATTGGTTGATTCAAGCATCTCATATACACCTCTCGGTGGTAAAACACCTTAGATCTAATCTCAACCTCTCGGTCTGTTGACAGCATTAAGAACACCAACCTAGAAGGAAATCTGTCAAACGTATACAATCAAGCTAAGGCATCCTAACCGATCAAGAACACAAAATCATCTATCCCATCCCTAGAAATTTTACTACACTACTCGGACATAATAACAAGAAACATAACAACGAATAAGAATGAATATTGCATTATAACAAACGGTAGAGTATAGTAGAAAGAATACAGGATAGAAATCTAAAGAAACGATAAAAAGTATGATATAAAATGTAAAGCAAAAAGGAAAAAATGTTTGAGTCGTTCAGTTCTCTCACAAAAGCTCTCGCTCTCTGGTTTGAGGATCTGCGGCGTGCTAGTTTGCGAGCTAGGAGAGGAGGGGTTTATATATGGAAACCCTTTTGACCTAGCTTCCCAGACCTGCCCGATGGTCTACTCGATGGGGTACACGAGGATGAAGTCGGTTTACTCCTCGGGTGGATCTTCGGGTTGTTCTTCATGCTCTTGGACCCTCCTCGATCGTGTTGGGGTTCGGACTTGTTCTTCCAGCTCGATGGCTCCTTCGGGTACATGCTCGGGTTTGTCCTTGTTTTTCCCCATTTTAGGCTCTTAAACACCTGTTTTCATCCAAAACATGCAAATGCAAAAATGCAAAAATGCAACACCCTAAATGGCCTAAAAGTGAATTCCTACAATAAATGACCTAAAAATGCTAAGTTAAGGGTATGATCAATGCAAAATATGGACAAAAAATGATGCTAAAAACATGCAAATTAGAGAGTTATCAGCCGGTTTAGTTTTAAATCGTCGAATTGAATCAGTTAAGTTTGGGAAACCCTAATCCGATGTATTTAAGCTGTCGAGGTTGAGGTTTTTGTGGCCGGTCATTTGTCGATTCCAAAGAGTTTTAGCAAGAGAGAAAAGTCCCCCATAAGTTTTTGGAGATTTCTAAATTTTCTTGAGAGATCTTTCTTGGTGACTAGAGATCTAAGGCTAGGAACATGGTAGAAGCTTGTTAGGAGACTTTTTATGTGAGTCAAGGGTCAGAATCTTCTGTTGGAAAAGTGAGTGCATAACCATAGCTTATCTAAGCTTGAGATTCTCTGTTTTTCGTGTTTATGTGTTGTGTGGTTGATTCCTTTGTTTGTTTGGGTGATTTTGTGGTTCTTATGGGTTTATGAGACTTTTTGTGTGTTCCTGGATCGGGCTTGGTGCAATTGGGAGAAGAGATATTTCCTCCCGAGAACTATCGTATCAAGACAAATATAGCCCAAACTTTAACCCTTATCTATATATACACCAACGAAAAGTTCTACACATATTTCTCCCCAAAACAAAAGTTCTATATATTAATCTTCCCAAATCTGGGTTACATTATTTGGTGTAATTTGGGTTAACCAATGTAACTAGATTTAGAGAGATTTAAATATTAAATTTTTGTTTCGGGGAGAAATACGTGTAGAACTTTTCTTTGATGAATATATAGATTTCAAGTTAAAATTCGAACTACATTTGATTTGATATAATAATTCTGGTGGAAAATAGTTCATTTTCCCATGTATATAGTAAAAAGCAAAAAGAAAAGGAGTGTCAATAAATTGGTAGTAGCATTACGCCACACCCCATAGGCCATAGCTCTTCTCCAACCTAAGGGTAGGTAGCAGGGAAAACGGCTAATTCCCTGACCAGAACTAAATTATTTTATCTATTTGATACTTACACAAAATTTCAAGTCACTTATAACTACATGAACTAACTTTTAATTTGAATCTTCGACATAAACTTTTAAAATATGGTAAAAACCAAGAAATCTACAAATGACGTTAGTTAAACTGTTAATGTAGCTAACTAGGATGTCACATAGATAACATTTTTTTCGCAAGAGTGTTTTATTTATGATATAAAGCTAAGTAAAACAGACCAACATATATGCCAAGTATAAGAGCCCAACATTACATGCCAAAATAAACAAGCTTATAAAAGAAGCTTAATAAAACAAAAGCCCAGACCCATAAAATAAATCCTAATTATTTTTTGTTTGTTAATTTTTTTTTTTTTTTTTTGTATAATTTTTTTGTTTGTTTTTTAAAGAATCTCTACTCTTCACTAATGAGAAAATAAAGCAGATTAGGCACGGACATGGCAGCAGGATAGGGGAAGCGTTCATTTGGTCGCCAATATATAATTGTCGGCTAAAAGATAGATTTGTGCAGTGAGTGAGTGGCAGTGGCGGAGCTAGTGAAAGAAGAGGGGTGTCAGTTGACACCCATAAAATTTATGAAATTTTTAGCTTAGGCTTGCATATATATCAAATAATGGCAAATTTTGTTTGTTTTTAGTGAATTGACACCCATGTCTGAAGTTCCACTACCCTTTTTTACCCTCATTTTTTATTTTTCAATACAATGTTTTTTTGTGTTTATATAATCTCTTAAGATTTTAATAAAAACTCCAATAATTTTTGTACATTAGTAATATATGACCCCCATAATCCATTATTCTGGCTCCGCCACTGTGCAGTGGTCACCACCAAAGATCAAACCGACTAGCCAAAACAGCCGTCTCCAGTACGCGAGGTGAAGATTGGCAGCAAGCCCGAACATGCAGCAATATCTCTACCGTGAACCCACTCGCAAAAACTATCGTCCCGAACAAGACAAATAAAGACGGTGCAGTGAGAAGATAATGTCTCGTAGGACGTTATAATGATTTTCACGTGTGGAATATTTAATCAAGTAAAGACAGCAAACTGAGTGGTGGATCTAGCAATAAATTTTATCCGGGGCAATAACATTGAACTTTAAAAAATAACTAAAGTAATGAATGTTTTATGAACAAAATAGTAATAAAATTAAAAAAAACCTAATGTTAATACTGTTATTAAATAAAATTATGGGTTTGTTAACAAAGATGTATAAATAAACTGGAATTTTGTCTAATATTTGTATGTAATGGGTTTTAAATTTTAATATATTTATATACAAATATACAATACAGAAGAGAAAATGTGTGTGTTATAAAAATGAATAATAGGCACTAAATCATATCTCAACAGGGGCAGAACTAAAATCACATACCAAATAACTCTAATTCTGAAATTTTAACAGTAGCAACTGTCCCACCTATTAAACCATTTACCATCGTACATATGGTCCTAACCCATTTAGTTTAGTTTTTGGTTTTCTTTGTTTCTCCATCCTGTTAAAATTGTAGAAATTTTATAATAGTTATTTATTACGTCCAACCAATCTAAGTTTCGGTCTTATTTTATGAAAATCATAAATGATACAAAATAAATAATTATTTTTTTCAAATCGAAGGAGGTCGCTGCAGAGTTAGTAAAAGACTTTGATAACTAAAACGAGTTGATCTTTTATTTAACCAGTCAAAAAAATCGTGCAAAGTTACAGCTAGAAATCATAATAAAAGGATTGCAAGCTTTCCATGCGCAATGCATGGTACGACGACGATGTCGTGCAAAAACATGATAATTTGTTGTTGTTACTACATGTCGACGTGCCTATCATATATGGATAATGGTGATGATTCTATAACGTTTTATATTTTATTGTTACCTTATTAAGAGCAATTAATAAAAATATTTATGAGTTCGATTGGTGATATATAAATGTACACGTTTTTTGACGTAAAAATAAAATAATACCAAAATATATATAAAAAAGAAGTAGCAGTACCAAAAAAAGTGCTAAGAACATTTAGTCCATAATCTTATGATTGAAAACTGTAAAGACTACAAAAACTTTGTAAAAAAATATTTGATATTAAGAGCATGAGCAGTGGTAAGTCTCTCACCAAAATTTCTCTGCAAATTTTATAAGTAAATCCTTACATGTTATTTATAAGTAATTATTGCAAATGCTCTTAAAGAAATACATAAAAAAATATAAGTAATTATTTATTCTGAAATATACTATCACTATTATTAGAAGGCAAAAACAGCTAAAATCAACCCCAACTATTTGCCAAACGCTTTTTTATACCTAAATTCAACACCATGCAAATAACAACCTGAACTGCATTAAAATTCAAATTTGCTACCTAAACTATATAAAATGTGGTCAATTTCAACTTCTGTTCGAACAGTGTTAAATTAGAGTTTAATGATGTTGAGTCAAACGGTCCGTAACATCAACGTAGCACTGTAACTTACCAAATCTATATCGTTTTGGTCATTTTTGGGTATTTTATAGCAAGAAATGATCAAAAATAAAGTTTCACAACACATCCGAAAATAGATTCCAATACTCCATTTTTTTCAAACGCTTTATTTTTTGCTACAACACACTTAAAAATGACCAAAACAACTTAGTTTTGGTCATTCCCACTGCCATGTGGATGCCAACAATCGTCTGACTCAACATCGCTAAACTCTAATTTAACATTGTTCGAACAAAGGTTGTAATTGACAACATTTTCTAAAGTTTAGGTAAAAAAATTAAATTTTAATACAGTTCAAGCTGTTATTTGCAGGGTGTTGAAGTTAGGTATAAAAAAGCGTTTGCCAAATAGTTGAGATTGATTTTGACCATTTTCCCGTATTAGAAGACTACTTTATTATTTAAAAACAGGTGAGTCTTTATTTATCATAAGTCGTGCAAATTAAACAGCACGTTATTTTGTAGTCACTAGTCACCAACTCACTTGTAACCACACACGTTGTTTTGAATAACGTCATTTTATGAATTTTATAAAACCCCATAATCTGAACAATTTAATGATTACATGTTCCTTATGCGCATATAACAGATACCTCAAGTGTAATATTTGATTAATCATTCACTAGGTGCAGGAGCCTTACACACGAGAGTAAACATAATTATAATTTTTTTGTTTTTGAGTTTGCAATTTTTAATTGTTGACATATACATATTATAATTTTCAAAAAAAAAAATTAATTTTCAAAAAAGACATATACATATTATATATACCCTATAAATAGTTTGTTTTCATGGTTATATCAGTATTGCCAATTACATAATCTCTGTAAATTAATATATTTTTCGGTTTTTTGGACCAATGTAATTTTGGACCCAATTTAGTAATATAATAGGATAATATTTTTTTTTGGAAAACCTTTAAAAGATTACAAAAATAATTATGAATATATAACGAAAATAAAAAAAAAGGAAAAATATTTGCAGATGCTGAACTGTAATAAATCGACGAGTCTATTGTAGGTCAAAAACTGCTGACGAACAGTACAGAAAGAATCAAACTATAAACCATGGTTTTACAAAAATAGAGTTTGTAAGGTTGAAAAAGTTAAGTGACCAAATCTATAAAAAAAACTAAAAATAAAAAATGTTATAGAAAAAAAAGTGATAGTTGTCCCGAAAGTACATCAAACAAAATGTCGATCAAGCTAAAATTTAGTTAACAAGTTTTTTCGACTTCGATTACAAATCTTCTAGATTTTGTTTTTCTTTTTCTGATAATATTCCACACGTGGAATTCATTATAACAACTTTCTATCACGTCTTCACATCCCCACATACAAATCTTCTATGTTTCGGTCTTATTTTTTCAAAATGATAAAGAATAAATGAGATATTTTTTGGCTTTGTTTTTTTTTGTCTTTTCAATTATTTGTTGTTAAGAGATCGAAGAAGGTCGCTGCAGAGTTAGTAACAGACTTTCTATCACGTCTTCACATCCCCACATACATGTGGGGATGTGAAGACGTGATAGAAAGTCTTTTATTTAACCAGTCAAAAAAGTCGTGCAAAGTTCAGCTATAAATCATAATGTAAGCATTGCAAGCTTTCCGTGCGCAATGGTGCGAAGATGTTGCATATTGGTTCAAACTATATTTAATATGAAACTTGGAAGTAATCAAGACATGATTATCTTTTGTTTCCATTACATGCGACGTGCCTATAATAAATGGATAATGGTGATGAGTCATGTCAAGACTTTCATATTTTAGTGAGTTGCATTCAAAAGTCTTCCCAACTAAACGATTAGAAATAATAGTGAACCTTTTTTATTCTATCTCCTCTTAATTACCAATAAAAATACAACAAAATGCTATGTTATATTATAATTATAAAATAAATCAAAATAAAATAAAAAGACAAAATAAATTAAGGAAATAAATTATGTTGATTTTTTGATATGAAAATTATGTTGGTTTGGGTTTATAAAAAATGATTAGAGTGTAGATTTTACAATTAAACAAAATTACATGTCAGTTTGGATTTATAAAAGATTGATTAGGGTTTAGATTTTACAATTAAACGAAATTATATGTCAGTTTGGGTTTACAAAATAGTTGTTAGAGTTTAGATTTTATAATTAAATGAAATTATATGTCGGTTTGGGTTTACAAAATAGTGGTTAGGGGTTAAAGGGTTTAGATTTTACAATCAAACAAATTTATATGTCGGTTTGGGTTTATAAAAGAGTAGTTAGGGTTTAGATTTTACAATTAAAGAAAATTATATGTCGGTTTGGGTTTATAAAAGAGTGGTTAGGGTTTAGATTTTACAATTAAACAAAATTGTATTTCAATTTGGGTTTATAAAAGAGTTGCTAGGTTTTAAATTACACAATTAAACAAACTTATATGTTGTTTGGGTTAATAAAAAAGTAATTTGGATTTAGATGTTATAACTAAAAACTATAATATAATGTTTATAATTAAAATTGAATGATATACAAATTTTGTTTCTTTAATTAATAATTTGTTTCCTTAATTAAGAGGGGTGAATAAGAGAGAACTCAAGAATTGTTCAATAATAATTATTTCATATCGTTGTAAAAATTTATTTTTAATACACATGATTTTATATTTTTTTCTTAGTAGATTTAAAATTTTAAAATACCAAAAAAAATTCTTAGGAATAAATATATATTCATGTTAATTTCTCTAACTTTTCATATTGTGACCTTGTTAAGAGAATTTGGTAAAATATATATGTGTCTCAAATATAATTCTACGCGTTTTTTTGACATAAAAATCAGAACAATACTTGGATTTACTGCTATAGGTGAACCTCTTCATTCACCTCCTTATAAAATAAGGAAATAAAATTTGTATACAGTATTATAAAATTTTAATACCTCTTTTTTTGAACGTAGGAGTTCGTCCCCACTTCATTCAGAGCTAGAAGCATTATTATGGTGATGGGGTGTATTTTTTTTTCCAGAAGCATTGATTGTCGGAGGTTCGAGACGGATTTTGCAGAATTCGTTGCGATGGTGCGAGCTCCGGAGGAGAGGCCGCCCTTCTCTACGCTTCTTGATGAGTTCCAGGTTCTTAGTGCCTCCTTGCATCCTTTTACCCTTTCCAAGATCCCAATGGCGTCCAATGTGAAGGCTGATAGTTTAGCTTGTTCTTCTAGAACGTTATTATTGAAAACTATTTTTGTAAACAACTTTGCTCCAGTTTGGGCTAACCAATCTAGGAGTTTTATTTTAATTAGTGTTAGGTTGAAAAAAAAAATTAAAAACTTAAACCGCTCTTTTATAAACCCCAAACGATATATAATTTCATTCTAATTATAAAATTTAAACCCTAACCATCACATTTGTAAACTCAAACTGACATATAATTTCATTCTAGTTGTAAAATCTAAACCCTAATCGTCTCATTCGTAAACCCAAACCGACAGATAATTTCATTCTAATTGTAAAATCTAAACTCTAACCATCTTATTTGTAAAACCAAACCAACATAAAATTTTGTTCTAATTGTAAAATCTAAACCCTAACCATCTCATTTGTAAACCCAAACCGACATAATTTTTTTTTTAATTGTAAAATCTAAACCTTAACCATTTCATTTATAAGCCCAAACTGACATGTAATTTCGTTTTAATTGTAAAATCTGAACTCTAATCACCTTATTTGCTATAATTTGTTCTAATTGTAAAATTTAAATCAAGACAATATTTAACTTTCCTTAAATAAAAGTATACATAATTTGTTTCCTTAATTTATTTTGTTTTTAATATAATTTGATTTATTTTTAAAATAAATTAATGTATAGAAAATTATGATTGGTTGAGAAAAGGAGCTGAACAAAAAGATTCAGGGGTGAACCGAAGTATTTTTCTAAAAATCAAGTAATACCAAAAAAAAAAGTTGTCATAATAAGACTATTGAAAACTATTAAGACTACAAAAACTTTTAAAACAAAATATTTGAAAGGAATATATAAATGTTGTCATAATAAGTGATGATTTATTCTGAAATATATTCTCATGTTATAAACATATGTTTTAGGGAAACGGTTCTCTCTTGTTCTTGATCTATTCCATATGATACAAGGGATACAAATTAGGGTTTATGACTAATAGACCGATAATGGGCATCCACATAGCAATAGAGTTATTTATAACACTCCCCCTTGGATGACCATTATAAAAATGTAGTTCCAAATGTAAATGTGAGATGCTACCTCATTAAAAATCTTACCAGAAAAACCTAGTGGGAAAAACCATTGTTAAGCGAAAAAGAGTGCAACAAGCTTTTACTCCCCCTCATGAATACATCACTTGAAATCTTCGAGATGACGCGATCTAATATAATGAAGTAGCTTCTTGAAAGTAGTTGTTAGAGACGCCTTGGTAAATGGTTCGCCAAATCTTTTACATCGTCATTCTTCTATTGGTCATAGATCTCGCAAGTGACTTAACTTTCTATTTCTCTTTATTTCTCACAATCTCATCAATGTATGTCAAAGACTTTGAAGATGATAGTCTTTCACCATTGAATCGTAATATTTATTTTTAGGCGTTTATCTTTCGCGTGTTCTTTGTTGTCTCGTTAAAAACCTTTCAGGGAAAAACCCAATAGGATAAAAACCATGATAAGGAAAAAAGAGTACAACCACGCACATGATCATATTTCTCCCCCTGAAAGCATCATCTTCAAGATATGCATCATGATTATGTATATCATCTTTCTGAACTGTTATAAATAAAGCTTTAAGGTACAAACTCATATGATCATCATATATTTTTGTGGTTCATTGAAGTTCAAGTCATGTGCACCCCCTTTCATATAAAATATTTATTTGAACTTCAAGTCCAAATCTTCTTTTACATACAATCTTCCAAACAAGCATCTCTCTTTGTAAAGTTGTCTCTTTCAACTCTTCTTCTTATTATGGTATTACAAGACCATTTTTCTATATAAGATTATGTAAGCATCTTTAGATAAGATCTCTTTCATCAGACGTCAAATCTGTAACCTCAAAAAATTCATGAAAAATATGATCTTATACAATCCGATTTCTCCATCTTTCAGGAGTAATATTTCATCAATGATTATTTCTCCATATATTCTTTAGTATGTGAAATCTCTACTGGAGATTAGATAACATTTTCATCATCAACATATTTGCACTTGTTCTTGTTCCTTTCTTTTAACAAGAACCACTTGTAATTGCAGAAGAGACACATACAAATTTTCTTTTAATGAGGTTCAGCAAATGCCTACATCCTGAAACTTTCTTGAAAATATATCTTGAACACAATTACAGTCAGTGTTCAATCTCGGATTTACACAACTCTAAGATTTTCTCTTAGCTTATTCCTGATTTATTTTCAACCTGTTATGAGATTACTTAGATCAACAACAATGATCTACACCCAAGTTACTCTCATAGAGATAAACTCTCACCCTTTTCTCTCCAAAGGTGTCAAAATGCATCAAGACTTTTTCTTGGTTTATAACGTTCTCGAAGGCTATAAAATATTGCTTTTAACAATAGAATCCCTTAAAGGGATAGTTCTAACAGTTTAAAAACCTTCTGGAAAGACTGAATCAAGTCTTGCCTTATTATCAAAGTCGTAAGGGATCTAAATAGTTGCTTCCACCAAAGAGAATATATCTCTCATAAGTATTTTTTGATAATCATGGTAATACTATACATACATTATTTCTCATACAGATCCACTTATGTCTCATTCATTTTACACTTTTAAGTGTAAGGACTACAAGTCCAAATATTATCTCTTTAATAAACTTGAACTATTTCATATAGTTCATTCTTTCAATGATTAACCAATCATTCTTTGTGTACACTTTCAACTTTTTTCTATTAACTGCGGTTTATGATCCTCGATTTTTATCCATAAAATCATCAACAGCAACACTGCATGCAAACATATCTACGACGTCGATTTGCCTTTTGGTTCCTTTTCATTTTAGTCATGACTCAACTTGTTGAGATTTGTTTTCCTTATGATTCTCAGGTAAATGAATCTCTTTCTTACTCATGTATACATCTCTTCTAGAGATTTTTCATAACTTTTTGCTTCTTCGGTGCCATACTACTTTATGCTCCTTTTCTTTTCCGAGGATGCTTATATTTGGAACCATAAGTCTATCACACTTTATGCAATCTTTAGACTTACTAGCAGTAGATCTTATATTTCTAGGACATTAATTAGAGCACAACTGGTATACGTGACTTTTTCACTCTCAAAGTCAGAAAATGGCTCTCGCATGCTTTTAGCATCTTTGCAAACTTCGTCAATAAATTATCTTTTGAAATTATAGCGCACATTTCTCATTAGGAGGATCAAGATAATTTCTAATATATATATATATATATATATATATATATATATATATTTTACCAGCTGTTTATTTTCTCCCCCTCATGTTGGAAAGACTGATTCACCGAAGCAACAGTCTCTGCATCTCAAGATATTCCATCATCAAGAGAGATTTATATCCAACATATTATCAACATTCTTTCAAATCCCATCTTAATCACTGTGGTGGAGCAACTCAATATGAATGACATATAATTAGATGGAACATATCTGGTTTCTAACCAAACCAATTGTAATGGGGAGTACTCATGATAATTTGTTGGTCTGATGCGAATTTATCGACATATAGAATCATTTATTTCAATTACTTAGTCTAGTTTCACCACCATTGCCAATTAACCAAATACTCTTGCAAACTCGAATATATGGTGGATGATCAGTCCACAATATCTCTAAGTATACATAACAGAAAATTGACACTATCCAAATTCATGGGATCGATGAAAGCCATATAATTCGCTTGCTTTATAAAACAGCACGCATAAGAAATCACTAGGAAAACTCTTTAGGTTCTCTAGTGAATCTTTTTAGAAATTTCTGATTATTCTTTCACATCACTACTGAACCGGAATGGCATAATCGGTCATGCCAAACAGTAAGATTTTCACAAAGCATTTTATTTTCTAGATAATGCATGTAATCTCTAATATAATTTATTGTCTTGGGTAATACTTATGATTTCAAAGTATTTTTCTTCGCTTATTGTCTCAACATGATTAATTTTCAAATTCTCAAGATTTGCTCTATCATATGAGTGATTAAACTCATTTTTGGGTGTGAACATAATCTTATATCTTTTCCATCACCTCTGTATGTGGGATTCATTAATTCTCCCCCTCGATATGTTGACACTTCATGTATATTAATCTTGATTTGAATCCCATTCTGTAATCAGTAATATTCTCAAATTTGGTAGTGTATTATATTTTAGACCTTTTTAACTTTGAGACTTGGGAAACTATAACACATTAATATCAAATTATGTTCTCATAGACAATAGTATATATACTTTTCGTGAGCTTTCAATACTTTTTTTATAGATAGCTAGGATTAGAGCATAGTGATAACATGTTATAAACATAGATTTTAGGAAAACGGTTCTTTCCTGTTCTTGATCTATTCTATATGATACAACATATATATATAAAAAATATATTAGGGTTTAGAGTTTAGACTTATGGACGGATAATGAACATCCTCGTACAATAAAATTATTTATAACATCTCACTATTATTAAAAACTACTTTATTATTTAAAACAGGTGAATCTTTATTTATCATACGTCGTGCAAATTAAACAGTTAGAAATCACGTCATTTTGAATAACGTGATTTTATGAATTTTATAAAACCCCAGAATCTGAACAATTCAATGCTTCCTCATGGCGCATACAAGGTCTTCGCGCAAGTCTCGATCATCATGAAACAGCTCACCTCAAGTGTATAATATTTAATCATTCACTAGGGAGTAAACATAACTATAAATATTTAATGAATTTATATTACTACTATTGATTATTTTTTACTTTAATTATTAATGAAAACAAATTATGTTTTTTTATTTGCTGATTTATTTGTTAGATTTTTCAAGTGTAAACAAATTACAGTTTTTTTATTCGCGCAAGTCTCGATCATCATGAAACAGCTCACCTCAAGTGTATAATATTTAATCATTCACTAGTGAGTAAACATAAATATAATTTTTTTCATGTTTTTAATTTGAGTTCGTAATTTTTAATTGTTGACATATACATATTATACGTTACGTTGTCATTTACATATATAGGGTCGTTTTTTTTTACGCAAAAATTACAAATACAATATTTAAGTTTCCAATACAATGGCACAATAGTAAATGAGCTTGTTTGTTTGGTTGGGGCAGACGGTTTGGCTGCGGTAGTGTGACAACCCGTCCCGCGGACCCCACTAGCCCACCGTTAGCTGCCCCAACGCACCGTCTGTGGACTCCACTAACCCACCGCTAGCCGCCCAAACGGACTCCAAACTGGCCCTGCATGGCATCGATCCTAACAAGTTGGCCCTGGGACGGGTTATCACAGACAGTGGCAGTGATTATGTCTACGTTTTTTTACTGTTGAATCGAAACAATGTTTAAAATTGTTAGACGCAAGTTGCAGCGTTTGCTGCAGCGTCATGACCGCTAAATCAAATAATGTTTAAAAATAATCACACTTGTTTTAATATTGATGTAATATGCAGTTTGATATTCACATTAAATTAATATGTTAAAAATGTAACGTGAATTATGTATTTTCAAATGTAAAACAAAATATTTGAATGTAACAAAAAAATAGCATTTTAAATAATATTGAACTTATTAGTACTTATATTAAAAAATTATGTGAATGTATACTACACATATTGAAAAGTCCAAAAATTTGGATTTTTATATAAATTATACACCATTTAATCAAAAAGATTTAATATGTATACATTCTGCTGCCAAAATATATTTTTTTAATGAATTTATATTACTACTATTGATTATTTTTTACTTTAATTATTAATGAAAACAAATTATGTTTTTTATTTGCTGATTTATTTGTTACATTTTTTTAAGTGTTTGGAAACAAGTTTTGGTATATTATTTGATTAATAATTATTTTTACTAATAAAATTACACGTTAATGAAGTAAAATATGGCACAACTTGTACAGCTTTAAGAGCTTATGCATGGAAACTTCGTGTTACACATAAAATTAAGCATTTCTTTTGGCAAACTGCATTTGGTATTCTTCCTGTGACAAATCGTTTAGTTCTGAAACGACCTGACCAATTTTTATTTTTAAATTAATAATACGTCACTATGAAATTTGTATCATATAGCTACGTTTTTTTGCTACGAACAAATTAATAACAAATAATACCTACAAACTATTACAAATTTGTGACGAAATTTAAATTAATAGATATTGTAGCTAATTAGTTACTAAGTGTAACAACTGATAAATAGTAACATTTATAATTTGTAGCAAAAATGTTACATATTTTGTGACAAAAATATTGTAGCACTGTGGCACACAACACTAAATGTAGCAAAATTGTTGGAGACTAAAGAACCAACACTAAGAAAAAAACGCAGTAACATTTCTCTTTATTTCATTTGTTTGGAGACAGGCAATAATAATAAAAACAAAAAAAAACAAAAAAAAAAACTTAGTCCCGAAAAATAACTATGTTCTAAGATGTTAGGTTTAGGCTTTAAGATGGTTTTCGACGGCGGGGCTTGAGATGTTATTCTTCGCTTCTCTGATTGGTTTGCGTGGTTATTCACTTTTGTTGGTGGTTTTGAATTGTCGGAAGGCTAAGGAATTTGGGCTATGGGGTTTTAGTTTTATAGGATTTGGGGATCTGGTTTTTTAGGGGTATTTATATGGTTGTTTGATTCATTGTTCTTTCTCATCTTCTTATTTTTTTCCGTTGTATGCTTGTTATTTCCAGTGTGACTATTCAATAACCATACTCCCGCCCCATGTTATTTCCAGTGGGACTATTCAATAACCATATGGTTGTCTGTTTCATTGTTCTTTCACAAAACCTATGAGTTTTGTAAATGATGTAACCTAAACACAATAACCATACTCCTCCCCCATGTAAGTGTTTTCTACAACTCTCTACTCTTTCCATGTATATATATTTTTGCTGTTGTTTCCCCATCTGTATTGTTTAACTGTGTTCTTACAAATATTTTTGGGTGAAAGAAAGGTAACTAACTTCTCTCAATGCGGTCTGATGTTTACTTTATTATGTTTACTTGTTGGTCAAATTTCTAGTGATACATTTATTATACTAGAGGCTAAAGTTATGAAAATTTCTGCAGGTCAAGTTCAGTGTATTTCAGTTTCCAGTGGGTGGTATTCACATGCAACTCAAGTGCACATGGTAGACTTGGTGCCACCGCTGCCGTCTTCTGCTTCAATCCTTGAATACTTGACTGCAGAGGTTCTTGAGTTAGCTGGAAACGCTAACAAAGATTTGAAAGTGAAAAGTATAACTCTATGGCATTTGCAGTTGGCAATCAGAGGACAATGGGAATGATAAGTTTAGGACATAACTTTGTGTTTTTTTTATGACTTGGTTTGATGGTGGTTACATGTTCCCTTCTAAAGTTCATGTTTGTAATGTGTTTACTTTGTATACTTTCTTTAATGGAAAAGAATTTGTATTCTATGATTTTTTGTTGGTTTTAGATCTTTAGAAATCTCTCAATTGCTCATTGCTATAATAGGTGTACAATATGACAGCAATAAATGTAACAATTTTATGACAAGTAATTGTGTAGGTTCTTGTGAGTCATTTAATGACGAAATTTTGTGGCTTTTTGAAACTAGATGTTATTCATATCTCTGACGCAATTTGTAACAAATAGTAACATATATTTGTAGAAATTAGTGACAATTTGCTACATAATAATTTGTATCAACGTTGTAGCAATTTGCTACAATTTGTTATGAAGGGGATATTTGTGACGACATTATAGTTACAATTTTTTTTTCACAAAACTGTAACAAATAATTTTTTGCTACCAAATACTCCTTATACCTACAAAATTTCTAGTAACTATACATGACAACTTTTGTAGTCCCATACCCACTCTAACATCCGCGAACCAATTATTGGTTTTCAGGGATGGGTGTCGATCGACACCATGGTGGTGTCGATCGACACCATGGTGGTGTCGGTCGACACCAATATTCTCTGGTTCGACCAGTTCAATTTAATTATCGATTTGGACCGGTTTGGTTTAGGGAAAACCATTGAACCGAGATATTTAAGGGAGAAAACGACCTAGGTCGTGTTTTGTTTTGTCTCATGCCGTTTTTGAGAGAAACAAAAGTGAGAAAAAGCTATTCTTGAGTTTTTGGAGGAGATTGGTGAGATTCCTTGCTGTTTCTTGAGAGATCCAAGGCTAGGAACGTGTGGGAAGCTTGCTGGGAGTGTGGATTCGTTCATTGTTGGTCAGAATCTTCCTACAGAGAGGTGAGTGTCTGACCATGGCTTATCTAAGCTAAGATCTCTGTTTTTGTGATATTGTGTGTTGCTTTGTTGTATCTTTTGGTTGTTTGTGAGTTTTTCGTAGCTCCTGAGTCTGGGATTTGTTCCTGGGATCGTGTGGAACGAAAAGGAGAAGTTTGGATGCGAGATTCGGAGGTTCTGTTCGAAGGAAATCACTGCTCGGCAGTGGTGTCGGTTGACACCAACGCTAGGACGGCTCGGGGACTTAGCGAGTGTTGGTCGACACCATGTGGAGGTGTCGGTCGACACCGTTAGGGTTTCGAGAGTCTCGAGCAGGTGTCGGTCGACACCAGATATCCAATGTTGGTCGACACCTTCGGGTATCGGTCGACACCCTTTCTGACAATAACCGATTGTGTCGGGTCGCTTTGTGCATCTTCCTGGTTTGTTCTATTGTTGTTGTTTGTGGCATGAGAGATCTTATTGCTTGTGTGTATAGCCCAATAGATGGGAGGATTGCCTCACTGAGTGTTTATCAAATACTCATGCATCTCAATATGTGTTTGTGGTGCAGGTAAAGACAAAGTGTGATCGTGGAATCAAGACGATGAAGAGGAGGATGTTCTAGGGACTCGATTGTATGTTGTCTGGCATTGCTAGGTTGCTAGAGTTGGGTTTTTAGGAACATTGTTAGGTTGCCGGTTTCATGTTTCCTGAAGCATGTTTATTGGTTATATTATTATTGGATATTTATTGATATTGCTATTTCCGATGTTGTCTGTGGTTGTGGATAGGTGGCTAGTAGGTATATGACAACTAGTTGTAGTTTACATTATATTTCTATTTATTATTTATTAATTAAAGAAAAACGGGTCGGGTCGTTTCAGTTGGGGACCAGGGTTCGAGGAACGCCTAGCGCACTAATAACCTACTGGTGGATTTGGATGAATAGTTCCATTTCCACAGTGAGGGGTTAGGATCGATGCCCTGCAGGGCCAGCTTGGGGCCAATGGGGGCAAGCTAGCGGGGGCTAGTGGGGTCCACGGGACAGGTTGTTACAATAAAAATCAATTTTTATATGACAACCCGTCCCGCGGACCCCGCTAGCCCTCCAATAGCTGCCCCAATAGACCTTTCGTGGATCCTGCTAGCCCCCCGCTAGCCGCGCAAACGGACTCTAAGCTGGCCATGCAGGGCATCGATCCTAACTCATCACTGTGGATATCAGATCAATTGGTGACAGCTTGTCCTGTGGGAAGGTTGTTAAAGGATGGGGACCAGGGTTCGAGGAACGCCTGGCGCACCAATAACCTACTGGTGGATTTGGATGAATAGTTCCATTTCCACAGTGAGGATTTAGGATCGATGCCCTACAGGGCCAGCTTGGGGCCTATGGGGGCAAGCTAGCGGGGGGCTAGCGGGGTCCACGAGACGGGTTGTTACACCCACTAACCGCCTAACCACAAGCAAACCAAACAGCAGAAATAACCAACAGATACCATTAAACCAATAACTAATAAATAATAAACCAATAATTCAATAACTCAAACTAGCATAATCATAAACCAACATTCAAGATCCTAGCAACATTCTATGACTCAACTCTAGCAACCTAACAGAAGCCAGACAACACATCAAAAAGCCACTAGAACGTCCTCCTCTTCATCTTAGTCGAAATTCTTTCCCCCTCCACTCGGAGTTAGAAGCACTGCTATCAGCCATGGATAATATCTTTGCTGGCGGAGTTGTTTGTCAGAGCTTTGAGACGGACTGTGCAAATCTAGTCATGATGGTCCAAGTTCCTAAAGATTTGTCGGCGTTTTCTAACCTTCTAGATGATTTACACCTATCCCAGGCTTTCTTTCCACACTTGACCTTGTCTAAGATTTCATGTTCTTTGAATCTGAAGGGGATTGTCGCGCTTGGTCGTTCAGATCGTTAATCTTATAAATTTCTTTTGTAAACACTTTTTTTTTTGGTTTTGGCTACCAATCTTGCAATTCTATTTTAATTAATGTTTGGTTGAAAACAAAAAAAATTACACAGTAAAATTATTATTAAATATTTTTAAAACTACACGTTAACAAGACACGTCAACATTTTTTCCTAAGCTTCTATATTAATATATTGAGGATTAGCTGGTGAGTGTATACTGAATACAGCTAATTAATTACATTATTTTAAATGATTTTTTTTTATCAACAAAAATATCAGCTCATATGAGCCAATGCGAAGGAAAAAAATTTACAAACAAAACATGTTGCGGTGATGTACGCGCTTGGCGTGCCAAAGAATCCGCACTGACATTAGCACTTATGGGAATAAAAGATAAGGAGAAAGAAGAAAACTCCTCCCAGTCCATCTCTATATCGTCGAGATAGGTTTTGAAAGCCGGCCAGTCTTGAGGGAAAGACACCATCTTCACCAAGTCTGAGCAGTCTGTATAGAAAGCCACTTCTCGAAAATCATGTCCAATCATGCAACGCAAAGCCCAAACAAAAGCTTCTACTTCTGCATGCAATGGGGAAAGACTCTGACGAAAATTGGTGGCTCCTTTTATCGTCGAACCATCCGTAGCGGCTGAACACACCCAACCTGCACCTGCGAAAGCGTCCCCCATTTTCCACGATCCACCAACAAAACACCTATAACCCGAAAAAACAGTAGGCATCGACCCTACTCGCCCTATTCCTCTATTATTATTGGCGCAAGGAAACGGCGATACTTCCTCCACCTCATCCTCTGTCTGAGCCTGTTACCATGTGGAAGACTCCCCTACCGCTATCCTAACAACATCCTCGGGCTTATCTATAACATTCCCAAATACACGAGCATTTCACGCCTTACAAATATACCACATAATCCAAGGGAAAGCAGCAACCTGAGCACCCGGAGTAGCAGAACCCAAAAAATGATCCACATTTGCATACAGAGAAGCTGTAGGGAAAGAAATCTGACCGACCGGCACCTGAGCTAACGCCCAAACCTGTCGAGCTGGCGGACACCGAAAAATAGCATGATATACCGGAAAATAGCATATTTTAAATGATTTAAAAGCACAAAATATTGTTTATTTTGTTTCTATTAAACAAATATATAGTTTTTTTACTGTGCGGTTTTTAGCTACTATATTAATTCGGAAGTACATTTTGTATCATGACATGCTTTTGTTAAATATTACATCAAATTGCCAATAGAGTTTAGATTAAAATATTAAACATCATTAAGGGTACTTTAGACATTTAAAAGTAAAAGTGTCAATAACTAATTTATTCAATTTAATTACTTAGAAAAACAAAATGCATTATTAATTTTTAAAAATGATTATTCAATCATAATAAACATATAAGATTTAATATCTAACTAACCATGTTAATATGCCATTAATCATTATATTTCACGTCATATCTTTGTATAGTTATATTTTTATTAAAAAAATCATTTCATCAAACATATATATAGTAAAAACTATTTTAAAATAGTTTAGTTTGATATTTTTTAAAAAATATGAGAAATATTTATCATATCCAACAACAAAAGTTGCAAAAATACTTAAATTTGGATAATTTTAATAAATATATTTAAATAATTATAAGAGAATACGACTTAAATATAATGAATTGTATGAAGAATATAAAATGTCAAAATTATATGTCGAGATGGTTTAAAACTAATATAATATAACAAATTTTAAAAATTTTTTTTTTAAAAAAGCCATTTAAAATAAAGTTCAACAGGTATTGTAGCAGGGGTATCAATTAGTTTAAATAAGCTAAAATTTAGTCAACAACTTTTTCGACTTCACATCTTCTCACGTTTTTGTTTTTGTTTTTCTAATAATATTCCACACGTGAAATTCATTATAACAACGTTCTTCCACGTCTTCACATCCCCCACATACAAATCATCTAGGTTTTGGTTGATAGACGTTGGTGAGTAACTTAGCAAGATGGTTAAAAATGTGAAAGTGTAAATAGTAAAAAGTAAAAAGGAGTGTCAATAAATAGGGAGTAACATTACTCCACATCTCACAGCTCTTCTCCAACCTAATAGCACAAGCGTGAGGACTCTCTCTCTCTCTTGCTTTCGTATTTCACTTAGTTTTGCCATGCATCCATTGTTGTTTCAAGTTATTGTAGTTATACGTTATCACCAATGCCAATATGTTCATGTACGTAACTTAAGTACGTGAAAAAAAAATTCAGTGTACTCTTTGGAAGATATAGAATACAATAATATTCTTATAGTAGAAGTGGAGATGTCAACTTATGTTCTTCATTAATGCTGCGTAAAAAATAGAGTTTGGGTTACTTCTTCTTCCAATGTTTTCTTTATGTACCAAGTAACCATTACGTTGTTCCTTCTATCTTAGTGTGTTTCTAAAATAGGAATCTGAATCGTTCAGGGTTTTCATTGAAGATAAGAGATCGAAACAATGTCTGAGAAGATTGGACCCGTTGGTGGTAACAATGGAGTTGTATTCGATGATGGTGTCTTCGATGGTGTGAAGAAAATAACTGTTGGAAATGATATTGACTGTGTGTCTTATATCAAGATCGAATACGAAAAGGATGGAGAATTGGTAACTATTGAGCATGGGACAATTCGCGGGGAGTTGAACGAGGTAATCTATATAAACATCCTATAATTGTTTTTATTTGGTCAGTTCTTACCTTTTAAAATTTAATAAATTGTTTGTTTCTAATGGCAAATGAAATCCAATTTGCTGTTGATTACCCGAAAGAATCTATCACATCCGTTGGTGGAAGCTACGATGATGTTAGCCGCTATAACACAGTGCTGATCACATCGCTAATCTTCAAAACTTCATATGGAAGAACTTCTCCAACGTTCGGTTACTCATATGGGGAAGAATTCATGCTCGAGGGTAAAAATGGAGGAAAACTTATTGGATTCTACGGACGCTCTGGTCAGGCTATTGATGCCATTGGTGCATACTTTTCGCTAGTTCCTGAACCCGAAAAGACAGTTGTAGTGGGTGGTAACATGGGAAGTGTATTTGATGATGGTGTTTTCGATGGCGTGAAGAAAATAACTGTGGGAAAAGACATTGATTGTGTGTCTTATATCAAGATCGAATACGAAAAGGATAGTAAAGTTGAAATACGTGAGCACGGAACAATTCGCGGGGTACTAGAAGAGGTAATAAAAATATTGTCACATTTTTTTCTTTCAGTTTGTTCCTACATATCCCCCTTTAAAAGCTTATAATATTTTGGTTTCTAACGGCAAATAAAATCCAGTTTGTTGTGGATTATCCAAAAGAATGTATCACATCCATTGGTGGAGGCTACGATCATGTTCACCGCTATAACACAGTGTTGATAGTATCACTAGTCTTCAAAACTTCATATGGAAGAACTTCTCGTGTAAACGAATTCCTCTGGAAGTCCAGCAGGGAATGAATTCATGCTAGAGGGGAAAAATGGAGGAAAGCTTATTGGGTTCCATGGACGCTCTGGTCAGGCTATTGATGCCATTGGTGCATATTTTTGACCACTTCCTGCACCTGCACCAGAAAAGATTGAAGAAGTGGGTGGTAACAATGGAGATGCATTTGACGATGGTGTTTTCGACAATGTCAAGAAAATAACTGTGGGAAAAGACATTGACTGTGTTTCTTATATCAAGATCGAATACGAAAAAGATGGGGAATTTGAAACCCGTGAACATGGGACGATTCGTGGAGAACTAAAAGAGGTAATATAAATAATGTGAATTTGTTATTATATTTTTCAGTATGTTTTTTACCATCTTTTTTAAAAGTTGTAATGTTTTTGTTTTTGATTGAAAATGGAATCTAGTTTGATGTGGACTATCCAAATGAAAACATCATATCTGTTGGTGGAAGCTACGATTATGTTAATCGCTATAAGACAGTTCTGATCCAATCGTTGTTCTTCAAAACTTCTTTTGGAAGAACTTCTCCAATATTCGGTGCAAGTCCAAGTGGGACAGAATTCATGCTGGAGGGGACAAATGGAGGAAAGCTTCTTGGATTCCATGGACGATCTGGTCAGGCTATTGATGCCATTGGTGCATACTTTTGGCCAGTTCCAGCACCCAGAGCAGAAAAGATTGAAGAAGTGGGCGGTAACAATGGAGATGCATTTGACGATGGTGTTTTCGACGGTGTCAAGAAAATAACGGTGGGAAAAGACATCGACTGTGTGTCTTATATCAAGATCGAATACGAGAAAGACGGGGAATTTGAAACCCGTGAACATGGGGCGATTCGAGGAGAACTAAATGAGGTAATATAAATAACTTGAATTTGTTATAATATTTTTCAGTATGTTTTTTACCATCTTTTTTAAAAGTCGTAATGTTTTTGTTTTTGATGAAAAATGAAATCAAGTTTGAAGTGGCATATCCAAATGAAAACATCATATCTATTGGTGGAAGCTACGATTATGTTAATCGCTATAAGACAGTTCTGATCAAATCGTTGTTCTTCAAAACTTCTTTTGGAAGTACTTCTCCAATATTTGGTGCAAGTCCAAGTGGGACAGAATTCATGCTAGAGGGGACAAATGGAGGAAAGCTTATTGGATTCCATGGACGCTCTGGTCAGGCTATTGATGCCATTGGTGCATACTTTTGGTCAATTCCCGCACCCCAAAAGATTGAAGCAGTGGGAGGCAACGGGGGAGTTGTCTTCGATGATGGTGTTTTCGATGGTGTGAAGAAAATAACTGTTGGAAAAGATATTGACTGTGTGTCTTATATCAAAATCGAATACGAAAAGGATGGAGAATTTGAAACGCTTGAGCATGGGACGATTCGCGGGGAACTGAAAGAGGTAATAAAAGTATAGTGACTTTGTTTTTTTAGCCGATCGGTTCTTATCCACTGTTTAAATGTTTATAAATTTTTTGTTTCTAATGTCAAATGAAATTCAGTTTGATGTGGATTATCCGAATGAATGTATCACATCTGTTGGTGGAAGCTATGATCATGTTATCCGCTATAACACGGTGTTGATCAAATCGCTAATCTTCAAAACTTCTTATGGAAGAACTTCCCCAACATTCGGGGAGACGGATTCGTCTGGAAAGCCAGTTGGAAAAGAATTCATCTTTGAGGGTAAATATGAAAAAAACCTTCTTGGGTTCTACGGACGCTCTGGTCAGGCAATTGATGCCATTGGAGTTTACTTTGGAGCTGGAGGAAATTAAAGAGGAAGGTTAGAAGACTGTTTATTGGGTTCATCAGATCGAAGTCCACGTCGTGTCTATCTATTATCACCAATAAAAGACTTACTCTCTAGTTGTATTTTTTCTCCAAAGGTTTATCTTTTTGGATAATATGTCGCTTGAGTAAGCATTTCAACTTTTGTTTTGTTTGTGTAAAATAAGGTCCATGCTTTGGGATCATGTAATGTTCTCTACTTTGAAGGTGTGTTTGTTGATTTTAATAAATAATGTTTCTTTCCAAAACCGTTTTTGGTCAGGTTTGTTTTTGTGTTTATTTTTCTTTTGAAAAAAAAAATCAAAACAAAAAGGGGAATGAGAAAGAAAGAAACGTGCCCAGATATCTAATTTGGTGTTCACTTACCTCAAAAAAAAAACAAAATCAAAACAAAAATTTTTTGCACTTCCATTGGAACACTCGGTTTGTTTTAAGTCGAAGTAACTTAGTTGAACTCAGAGAGTTGTGTATAGGATACAAGATTCAATTTTTTTTTTACCTTTCTTAGCCAGTGTACTAATTATGAAGGGTTTTTTGAAACTAGTTTTATAATATGTGGTCTGATATGTTATTTATAATAACTAGATAAATTATAAATGTGGGTACATTTCTTGGTGTAGGAAAAAAAAAACATATCGTTTCGCATTGAGCAATTGTACATAGTATATCGTGTTTGTTGATTTCGCATTGAGCAATTGTATCATGTTACCTTTCTTAGCCAGTGTACATAGTATAATGTCGTAATTTTTTGGATAATATGTCGCTTGAGTAAGCATTTCAAAGAAAGAAACGTGCCCAGATATCTAATTTGGTGTTCCCCAACTGTGTGTGTGTCTCGTAGGATGTTATAATGATTTTCAGTTTTTCACGTGTGGAATATTTAAACCAATAAAGACAGCAAACTTACATTGTACAACTATTAAAAACATCGTACATAGTATATGGTCCTAACTAATTTAGTTTAGTTTTTGGTTTTCTTTGTTTCTCAGTTATAAAAACTTTATAATAATTATTTATTATATATTCATCGGTATATCCAAAGGCGGATCTACATAGAAGGGTGTGGGGTCAATTGACTCTTTATTATTATTATTTTTTAAATAGTAATACATATATTAGTTTAGTAAAAATTTAGTAATACATATATTTAATAAAAAAAAATGTCGTATCTTTGATGCTTGGACTGTTGAAGTTGGTTTTGATTTTGCCTGTTCCTACTGCAATTGTTGAGAGATGTTTTTCAGTGATGAAAATTGTGAAAACTCATCGACGAAATCGGAATGGAGATCAATTTCTGAATAATTGTTTAGTTTGTTTCATTGAAAATATGTATTTTTATCTATTACAAATGAAACTGTGATGATATGAAAATTCTTAGAATAGTTTTGTAAGATGTTTTTATATTTATAGTTTATATTAAAAAAAAGTTTTAGTTATGTTTTGACCCCGGTAAAAATAATTCATAGATCCGCCACTGAGTATATCAGTAAATCTCTAGGTTTTCGAGAGGTTGATAATTTTAATCAAGCCCTTCTATTTCTATATCTAGCTAGAATGAATTGAGAACTGGAAGAAAAATCATGAAGATATTATTCTAGGTACAGATATACTTAAAGCTAAGGTTTGAGGCATGAAAGCTATTCCAAAGATTACGGCAAAGTTTATCCGGTGCTTTAGCAATCTCGGAATATTTACAAGCTAATGATTTAAATCCAGTTCAAAGATGCTCCATGTATCAGAATGTTATGGATTCGATCAGCCATATGTATATGCTTTCTTAAGTTAAATTAGAACAAATTTACTATAGAAATTCAGTTGGAGACTTTAGTAAATAAAAATTTATAAGAAAATCTTAAAAGTCTTCTATGTGTTTTTTTTTCCCTGATATATTCAAGGCGTGAAACTCATTATAACAATTAACAACTTTCTTCTACTTCACATCTCCTCTCACTTACAACGTCTTTTAGTTTTTTTTTTTTCTGATAATATATATTCCACGTACACGTGAAAGTCATTATAACAACTTTCTTCGTGCATATGGTCCAACCAATTTAATTACTGATTTATCTATTTATTACATTCATCAGTACATCTCTAGGTTTTCGAGAGGTTAGTGATTTTAATTTTTAATCAAGCCCTTCTAGCTAGCTAGTATGAATTGAGAGCTGGAGTTTTGATGAAGCTACTTGACGATCTGTATACAAACAAATACAGATATACTTAAACTTAAACGGTTTCAAATTTTTGTTACCTCTCAAGCCTCTTGAAACCAGAGTTCAATTTTATTATTTGTTTTAACCGGATAGATATATCTAGACGGGTGCAACACGGTGAAAAGTGGAAGCTGGTTATTATCTTGCTTAAAGCTAAAGAGTGCAATTTTAACATCACAAGAACAAGACTCTCAGTCGCTTAAAGTTAAAGTTTGGGACATGAAAACTATTCCAAAGATCAAAAAGACATTACTATAGAAAAATTTATCCCGTACTCTAGCAATCTCGGAATGTTTACAAGCTAATGATTTAAATCCAATTCAAAGATGCTCCCAATATCAGAATGTTAGGGATTCGATTAGCCATATATCCTTTCTTAATTTAAATTAGAACAAAATTACCAGAGAAATTCAGTTGGAGAAATTCAGTTGGAGACTTTAAATTTGTAAATAAAAATTATAAGAAAAACTTAAAATTCTTCTAGGTTTTAATTTGTCTGATACATTCCACGTGTGAAATTCATTATAACAACTTTCTTCGACGTCTTCACATCCCCACATACAAATCTTCTAGGTTTTGGTCGATAGACGTTAGTGAGTACATTAGCAAGAAGGTTAAAAATGTGAAAAATGTAATTAGTAAAAAATAAAAAAGAGTATCAATAGATAGTTCGTAGCATTACTCCACATCCCATAGCTCTTCTCCGATCTAAACCGGAAATTAAACTGACTTTACCCCAATTTTCGATATAAACTTCAATATTTCATATTTTTCGGAACACGGGCGTTACAAATATAATTCATGTGCTTTTGCTAGGACATCATTCTCGGACCATCCTCTTAGCGCTATCGTGAGCACCTATCCATTTACCCAAATTTTGGTTCACATATTTGAAATGATTTCTGCACGAAACTCCATCACGTGGAGGATCAAATGAGCAATTCTCATTACAATACTACCTCAATATGATTCACTCTTTTGGTTTCTGCCAACAATATTGTCTGTTCCTTATTTAATCCATCCACTCAATAGCACCAAATTTTGCTCAGTCGTCCATTTGGGGTTTTTCCAGCGAGTAGAGGTTGAATCTTTTGTTTTTGGAGTGGCTTCAGCACTGTTCATCCCTCCAAAAGTTACTTGCATAGAAAATCTGGGAAATTCAATTGAACACTTTCATTACTCGTTGGAGTAAAAGAATAAGGAGATGGTTGAGATGAATATGGCATCATTGATCCATAATATGGATTATAGTTTGGAACAGATGACGGGATTGAAAAATTTGGTGGAAAGCCATAATTTGGGATATTTTGGGATTGGTTGAAATAAGGATTTTGATAATTGTTGGGATTTGGAAATGGAAAAGGGTAATTAGTAGAATTTTGGGTAGAATTGTTGTTGGGATCCATTCCAATAATAATAATAAACTGATATAAAGAATAGTTATTTAGAAGAATTAAAATATAGTAGAAATGATGGTATTTTTTTTATCAAAATAATGAATCAAGTCTCTATTTATAGAGTTAACAAAATAATAAATTTTGATATAAAAATTATTTTATAAAAAAAATATTTACTACATAATAATTGATCTTAAAATGATAAAATAATATCCTTTCACATGTGGAAGGGATCGATATTACAATCAATTTGACAGCAAAGCATTTTCAGAAAAAAAGGTACGTACAAGATTTGAAGTCTTGCCATTAAACCATTGTACATATGGTCCAACCATCTTAACTTCGGTTCATTGCAGGTTATAAACGACTGACGAGCAGTACTAAGCCATAGTATTCCAAAATTAAGGTTTGTGAGCTAAGTCAACAAAAAAGTGATAATCGTTAAACCTATAAAAAAACTAAAACTTTTTAAGTAATGTAAATAAAAAAGAAATACGGTAGTTGCCAAGAAAATACGTAAAATAAGATGTCGATCAAGCTAAAATTTAGTCAACAACTTTTTCCGACTTCACATCTTCTCATTTACAAGTCTTCTAGATTTTTATTTTCTTTTTCTGATAATATTCCACACGTGGAATTCATGATAACAACTTTCTATCACGTCTTCACATCCCCACATACAAATCTTCTATGTTTTGGTCGATAGACTTTAGTGAGTAACTTAGCTAGAAGGTTAAAAATGTGAAAGTGTAAATAGTAAAAGTAAAAAGGAGTGTCAATAAATAGAGAGTAGCATTACTCCACATCTCATAGCTCTTCTCCAATCTAAGGGTAATAGCACAAGAGTGAGGACTCTCTCTCTCTCTTCACCTTTTTTGTCGACATTTTCTATTCACACGTTATGATAGTCCGATATGACTTCATCCTTGCTTTCGAATTTCACTTAGTTTTGCCATGCATCCATTGTTGTTTCAACTTATTGTAGTTATACGTTATCACCAATAGCAGTATGTTCATATAATTTTCAATTATGCTGAGGTAATTAGGAAGTACGTTAAAAAAAGAATTTCATGCACTCCTTGGAAGATATAGAATACAATAATATTCTCATAGTAAAAGTGGGTCGGAGATGTCAATTTATTGTCTCATTAATGATGCGTAAAAAATAGATTTTGTGTTACTACTTCTTCCAATGTTTTCTTTACCAAGTGTCCATTACGTTGTTCCTTCTTTCTTTGTGTGTCTCTGAGATAGGAATTTGAATCTTTCAGGTTTTCACTGAAGTTAAGATATCGAAGCAATGTCTGAGAAGATGGGACCCGTTGGTGGTAGCATGGGAGGTGTATTCGACGATGGTGTTTACGATGGTGTGAAGAAAATAACTGTTGGAAAAGACATTGACTGTGTGTCTTATATCAAAATCGAATACGAAAAGGATGGAAAATTTGTAACTCATGAGCACGGGACGATTCGTGGGGAACTGAAAGAGGTAGTATATATAAACATCCTCACATTGTTTACATTCGGTCGGGTCGGTTCTTATATATCTACCTTTTAAAATTTTATTAATTGTTTGTTTCTAATGGAAAATCAAATCTAGTTTGATGTGGATTACCCGAAAGAATGTATCACATCCGTTGGTGGAAGCTACGATCATGTTACCCGCTATAACGTGGTGTTGATCAAATCGCTAATCTTCAAAACTTCTTATGGAAGAACTTCCCCAACATTCGGTGATTCATCTGGGAAAGAATTCATGCTCGAGGGTAAAAATGGGGGAAAGCTTATTGGATTTCACGGACGCTCTGGTCAGGCTATTGATGCCATTGGTGCATACTTTTCTCTAGTTGAAAAGACAGCTGCTATGGGTGGTAACATGGGAGGTGCATTTGACGATGGTGTTTTCGATGGTGTGAAGAAAATAACTGTTGGAAAAGATATTGACTGTGTGTCTTATATCAAAATCGAATACGAAAAGGATGGAGAATTTGAAACCCTTGAGAATGGGACGATTCGCGGGGAACTGAAAGAGGTAATAAAAATATAGTGACTTTGTTTTTTTAGTCGATCGGTTCTTATCCACTGTTTAAATGTTTATAAAATTTTTGTTTCTAATGTCAAATGAAATTCAGTTTGATGTGGATTATCCGAATGAATGTATCACATCTGTTGGTGGAAGCTATGATCATGTTATCCGCTATAAGACGGTGTTGATCAAATCCCTAATCTTCAAAACTTCTTATGGAAGAACTTCCCCAACATTCGGTGATTCATCTGGGAAAGAATTCATGCTTGAGGGTAAAAATGGGGGAAAGCTTATTGGATTCCACGGACGCTCTGGTCAGGCCATTGATTCCATTGGTGCATACTTTTCGCTAGTTGAAAAGACAGCTGCTATGGGTGGTAACATGGGAGGTGCATTTGACGATGGTGTTTTTGATGGTGTCAAGAAAATAACCGTGGGAAAAGATATTGATTGTATATCTTATATCAAGATCGAATACGAAAATAATGGAACATTTGAACGTGGACATGGGACGATTCGAGGAGAACTAAAAGAGGTAATATAAATAACTTGAATTTGTTATTCCTGAGTATGTTTTTACCAACTCTTTTAAAAGTTTTAATTTTTTTTTTGATGGAAAATGAAATCCAGTTTGATGTGTCTTATCCAAATGAATGCATCATATCTGTTGGTGGAAGCTACGATCATGTTAATCGCTATAATGCAGTTCTGATCAAATCTTTGTTCTTCAAAACTTCTTTTGGAAGAACTTCTCCAATATTTGGGGTAAGTCCAAGTGGGACAGAATTCAAGCTTGAGGGGAAAAATGGAGGAAAGCTTCTTGGATTCCATGGACTCTCTGGTCAGGCTATTGATGCCATTGGAGTTTACTTTGGAACCGGAGGAATTTAAAGAGGAGGGTTACAAGACGGTTTATTGGGTTCATCAGATCTAAGTCCATGCCGTGTCTATCTATTATCACCAATAAAAGATTTACTCTAGTTTCGTAAAATAAGGTACATCCTTTTGGGTCATTTGCAGCTCGAGTAAGCATTTCAGCTTTTGTTGTGTTTATGTGTAAAATAAGGTCCATGCTTTGGGATCATGTGATGTTATCTTTCCAATATCGTCTTTTATCTTGGTTCATTTTTGTGTGTGTGGGTGTTTTTTGTGATGAAGTTAAATCAAAACGATCTAATATATCACTCTTGTTCACTCTGGCGTTCATGTTTCTTGATACACCAATAAATGTTCCGTTCTTCGCATATTTCATAATAAAAGTTTCTAAGAATTAATGATTTAAAAACCCAACAGCATAAATCATTACAAGCTAGTTACACAACAAAATAGTACTGCCAAACTAAAATGGTACAACCTCAAGTCCGTTGTTTGCCAATCCTGTTGGTCGAAACCTGTATAAACCCAAGCAAGTAAACGGTAATTGGGACTAGACTGAGGGAAGAGAGATGATGTTTGCGGCCAACTTAATTAATTATGGCATGTTTTGTCACTATATATTAAAATTGGGAAAATCACATTTTAAACCTTCAAATTGTCATTGAGTAGCACTTTAAACTTTGAGATATTTTTACTAACACTATAAACCTTTAAAATAATTTCACTATTACTTTAAACCTTAAAACTAACTTTCATGTTTGTACCGTCACGAAAGATGACAAAACAGTAATATCCGTCAACGTGAAATAGTTAAACTATGTTGGTTTGATTGAAATACTTATTTAATTAATTTAATTTAATTATTTATGACGATTGATTTTAAAATAATAATAATAAATAAAATAAAATACTGAAGTGACTTAAGTGCAGTGACCAATGGTAAGTCCTTAATGCACAAGGCACCATCACACTATGGATCGAGTCCCACTCCCTACGAATATAGGGATTTGGCTAATGGGCAGACCTGTTGTGGCCTAATGGTTGACAAAAAAATAATAATATTTAAAATACATAAAAACAAAAAAAAAATTGAAGAATCATAGGTAAGGTTAAAACATTTGACAAATGTAAAATTGAAGACGACAACATATTTAGAAGATTCATTGGTTTCCAATGAGCAGTCAATCGATTCGAATCAGAATCCAGTGGAGATGCGTTTATTAAAAGGATTAATAATGTGAATTGTAACGTCGTAAAAGTTTTGTCTATAATGAAAATGAACATAAATTTATTTTTTATCTTTTTATTTATTTATAAAACCTAAAACCAATTAAAATTTAAATTAAACCAACATAGTTTAACTATTTCGCGTTGACGGATATTATTATTCCTTTTGGGTGCGGAAATGTCTAAAACCTAGTTTCAATTGATCAGAGAAAAAATAGTAATTCTAACACTAGCCCAGAAGGGAATCATAAAAATCAAAGCTTAAACACCCTACATCCTAAGATCCTCCACCTAATCTATCCCATCCTCAAGAACTACTACACTACTCAGATCCGAAAATCATCATCAACAATACAAATCCAGAAAACATTGAACAAAGCATAGTAGATAGATAGAAATGAGAAGAACAAGTTTGTAGAAGAAATCAAATGCAAATACTCAATGTATTAAAAAAAATCTGGATACAAAGTCTGAGAACGTTTTTGGAGGCTAGGTAAAACCTTAAGAACAAAATGAGATAAAAGATCAGATGTCTTCGCCAAGACTTAACAAAACGTATTTATAGTTAAGACATGTAAATCCCTAAAACTTAAAACGACAAGGTAAGGTGTCGGTTTGGGAATCTCCTGAAGCGTGTGAAACCAAACATATGCGATCGAGTCGCGTGTCGTCTCTCCCTGGGGTGCGATCGAGTGGAACAGATCGAGTCGAGGTCATACGACTCGAGCTGAGTCGAGTGGAGGTGATGCGACTCGAGCTGGGTCGAGTGGAGGTGATGCGACTCGAGCTGGGTCGAGTGGAGGTGATGCGACTCGAGCTGGGTCGAGTGGAGGTGATGCGACTCGAGCTGGGTGTATATGTATCCACTAAAACGGTGATAACTCTTGAACCACGCCTCTGATTGACTTGAAATAAACGGTATTGGAAAGATGACTCAATTCTCTACAACTTTTATGAAGACATAGAAAGCTGAATCCCTCGACCGGTGGCTCGAACGGCGACTCGAACGGTGCGACTCGAACGGATCTAGTGGTGGCTCGAGTGGGTGACTCGAACGGTGCGACTCGAACGGCAACTCGGACAATGTGCTTTTGACTACTCATAAAACTAAGATTAAAAGTTACTCCATTTTATGACTTCTTTAAGAAAACAGTTTAGTAACACATATTTTCATCGGTAACACCATCACTTGACAAAAGAAGATACTAATCGTTAACACATATTTTACGTTTACACGCATATGAGTTATGAGAAAATGGTTGAGTTACGATGGCCCATTTGTCAAAAAATTGGCTGAGTTAATACTTCGATACGACTGAATTAATTTTCTCCCGCTGACTGAGTTATTAACGACGGCTTACTTATTTGATGTCGTTACGGCTGATTTACGTTTAGGTGTCATAAATCAGCCATAAAAGACTGGATTAATGAAAAACTCGGCCATTTTATGGATGAGTTAATAACAAAATATTAATTACCAGAATAACATGCAATTACTGCCGATTTATGAAACGATACGGCAGAGTTAAAGATTTTCAGTTGAGTTATTAATCCGCTGAATTTGGCAGCCGTTTTTTCTTTTTTTTAATTATTGTAATAGTATTCATGTTGCGACTGACTTATAGTTTTGTTTGATGACTGGTTTAATTAGGCTGATTTCCATGTTAGTTTGGTGGCTTACTTGTCACTTCATCAATTTAAAAATGACGTCGGATGAATCATTTCATGTCATCATCAACAAAAGAAATACAAAAAGTCTTTTTGTTTACTTGCCTTGTTCTTCACCTTGTTCAAAAAATATTTACATTTCTTCATCTTGTTCTTCACCTTGCTCTTAACATCAACAAAGATATCCATAACTTAATTTTTGATCATCCAATTCATCATAATCTTCCTCATTATTCTTCATTTACGTTCATATCAGAGTGGTGGATCCGGTTCCGGTAATTATTATATCTGACAATTGGGTAAAAAACATAGATGCGAAAACTTGTCCGATGTAAAATTGTTGTAATACATTTGTGTACTTTAGTTTTCTTTCTTGTAATAACTCAACCAAGAAGCCATATAAATCATCTGTTTACGTTCAGATTCTTTCTTGTAAGTCAGCCGCAAGCAATATAAATCAATTGTCATATGAATTTACGAAAAATTTCGTCTTCCATGCAGTATTATAACTCAGTCGTGAAGCAACATAAATTATCCGTCATATGAATCTTTGCAACCTTTCGTTTTCTAGGAAGTATTATTGTAACGCCCAGACCGCCACCTTTTAGTGGGCCCCATATCCAATCCCAGTCTATGGTCCCACCATCTTTAATGGGCCTAACGTCCTCTCACTAGGCCCGTGAGCCCATCCATATCCGACGGCCGGTTTGCTATGTCTGGGAGGCTTTAAAGACTTGTTACCGTCCCTACAAATCACCACATGATCTTTTCCTGTGTTTTGTTCTCACTCGCATAGTTCCGACAGTCACTTCCCAGAAGGTCACCCATCCTAAGACTACTCCAGCATAAGCACGCTAAATTGTGGAGTTCTCTCAGGCCCATTGACCGAAAAGATAAGTGCACTTTGATGACATAGGTAGCCAAATCAATTCTTTTAAACCACTCTGCAAGTCTCTTAAACCGGGGTCTCACAATTCACCCCCACTAACAGATAGCAACGTCCTCGTTGCGCACCAAGACCGTCACCCCCTGACGGTGTGAGCCCACTCGACTCCACACTCGTCTGGTTTGGCTCTGATACCACTTGTAATGCCCCGACCGCCACCTCTTAGTGGACTCCATTTCCAATCCCAGTCCATGGTCCCACCATCCTTAATGGGCCTCACGTCCTCTCACTAGGCCCGTCAGCCCATCCATATCCGATGGCCGGTTTAATTTGCTACGTCTGGGAGGCTTTAAAGACTTGATACCGTCCCTACAAATCACCACATGATCTTTCCCTGTGTTTTGTCCTCACTCGCACAGTTCCGACAGTCACTTCCCGGAAGGTCACCCATCATGAGACAACACCAGCATAAGCACGCTTAACTGTGGAGTTCTCTTAGGCCCCTTGACCAAAAATATAAGTGCACTTTGGTGACATAGGTAGCCAAATCAATTCTTTTAAACCACTCTGCAAGTCTCTGAAATCACTATTATAACTCATTCGTGAAACAATATAAATCAGACGTCATATGAATCTACGCAATATAAATCATTCGTCGTGTGAATCTACGCATCCTTTCATCTTTTGTGAAGTAATATAACTCAGATGCAAAGCAATATAAATCAATAGATGAATCTACGCAACTTTTCATCTTCCGTGAAATATTATAACTCAGCCGCAAAGCAACATAAATCAGCTGTCATATGAATCTACACAACCTTTCGTCTTCCATGAAGCATTGAAACTCAGCCGCGAAGCAATATAAATTAGTCTTCATATGAATCTAAGCAACCTTTCGTCTTCCATGAAGTATTATAACTCAGCCGCAAGACAATATAAATCAGCTGTCATATGAATCTACACAACCTTTCGTCTTCCGTGAAGTATTGTAACTCAGCTGCGAAGCAATATAAATCAGTTGTCATATGAGTCTACACAACCTTTTATCTTCCATGGAGTACTATAACTCAGCCATTGAATTAAATAGATCTAACAAATCAGTCACACAATATGTACAAATTCATCAAGAAATGGTAACACTTCTCTTTCCATCCACTTCACCTCAAAGTTCTATTATTTCCATGATTTAATGTGTTTCACTATCATTGTAGGAGGAAGAGCTGGGGCGTCCTGTATCACTAGTCGAAGTATTTCTTAAAACACACACTCGGCCCGATGGATCATTTGTGGATCAAAAAGTCAAACAAGTTGCTGACACTTATGAGAAGACCATCAAAGAGAGACAATCTGAAACGGACGATGATGGTCCAGATGGTTCAGAGAGTTCAACACATCACACTCTTTCCCTTGATGAAAGAAAAGAAATCTTCCTTCAGGTAATTCGTTTATGCCTTTTGTGTGTGATTTTTCTTTGTCAATTTTAGTTTCTTAATCTCCTGGTTTCTTAAAATTGTTTAATGAGCTATGCTTAGGAACCTAGAATATTTGATGTTGATTCTGCATTTTGTTTTCTGGTTTGTGCTGATTAGCGAATGTTTATCTTTTGATTTAGTGTACTCAAACAGATACCAAAGGTGACCCATTTGGCCTTGGATCACTTCTTGAGAAACTAAGGAAAGGAAAAAGGAAAGAGAGTTATGCGAGCTCTTCTGCAGCAATTCTTGCGGAGCTTCAAGATCAACTTCGGCGCAAGATATCTGAACATGAGTCTGAGAATGCACAACGTGATCAGGAACACTGAGAGTCTCAAGCTGATATCAAGAAGCTTGTCCTCTTCATCAAAGAAAAAATTCCTGAATACTCAGCTTTTATGGTTTCTCCTCCTGCAGCCACCCAACCAGCTACCGCGCCTGTAACCACTGAACAACCCATCGATGGAGGCACCACACCAGTCTCCAGTCCAGCTGCACAACCCACCGATGGAGGCACCACACCAGATGCCAATTCCCCTTCCTATAATACAACTTCCAACTGAACTTCTAATTCCCCTTTCCTTTAATTATGAACTTGCTTTTAAATACTGTTTCTTGGATGTTTCTTGGATGTTTAGGATGATCTTTTTGTTTAAGATGATAAGATTGCTTGTGTGGTACTTTAAATCATCTTTCCTTTTGATTACTAGCATTTGAAATTCCCAAATTAATCAGATTAAGGATTGCTAAAACGTTACTGATTTGTGACTAAACCAGTTAAAAAAATGTGACTATTTTGTGACTAAATCAATTCAAAAAATGTAACCACTTCGCGCTAATCCAAATTACAAAAGCTTCAATCCTAGTGGCACAATAGTTACTAAAAACGAACTCCTTAACGACTACAAAACCAGAGTTTTAACTTAGTCGCAATAATAAAGGACTAATTTGCGACTCAACTGCTACTACACTAAAACAGACTTCACAACCCTTTTGGGACTAACAGGTCGTCCTTAATCCGTCGCTAAACCCAGACTCTACAGTTAATCCCAAAACGGTCGTAAACATAGGACTGTTATATATAGTCACAAAATTGTCCCTAAGTAGACTTCGTTGCGGTTTAGTCAGAAATGTACAACTACCAGTTCTAGTCACAGATTCGTCGCTAATATACGACTATACAACGCAGTCCGTAATCTATCGCAAATAAGCGACCTTGTTGCGACCAACATATTTTGCGACCGTTTTCTTGCGACCATCAAAAGGAGTCGCGAAGTAGTCGCAAAATCCTTATTTGCAACTAATGAGCGAATATAGTAGGAGTGGCAAATGACCTGTTTTCTTGTAGTGACAATATGTAAATCAATGACAGCGACAACCAGTCGTACAACATCGATAAAAACCCTCAATCAGCCGGAAAAACAGTTTAATGTAGTTACACTCAAAAATAAAGATTTGACACATACAAGAACACGAAAATACGAAAATGAGTGTAGACAAAATGAGAGAGAGATAGAGAGAGAGAGAGAGAGGGAGAGAGAGAGAGAGAGACGAGAGACGAGAGATGAGATGAGAGAGAGAAAGTGACGAGAGATGAGATGAGAGAGAGAGAGTGACGAGATATGAGATGAGATACGAGAGACGAGGATTAGGGTTCCTCGTCGGAATCGTCGAGAGAGATAGTTTTTCCCATTCGTGAACAATAATACAACGATTGAGTTTCTCTCTTTTGAAACAGAGGAAACTGACGATAATAACGTGGAAGTGTTTGATGACATGAATTTTTTTTAATATTTTCGGAATTAAAAATAAAAAATTATTCTAAAGTGTTAACTGTAATTACATCAAGAACTAAATATATGAATAATTTTTAGAAAATATATAATATATTAGCAAAATTCCGAAAACATCTGAGTAATTTTTTTATATATTTAACATACAATACATGGTTAATTAGCTGCACGAGCGGATGCAATAAGAGAGGAGGGGGGTCAGCTGACTCCATTGATTTTTTTTCTTGGTTAGCTGTCTTAGGTCATCTCCAATGGGAGTATGTAAGCAAATATCGTAGGCAAAAGTGGAAAAAAAATGAAAGAAAAAAGGGTTTGTTGGGGTTTTAGTACGTTTTTAGAACTTAATTAGTAGTTTGATACACTCACTATTTACAAAAGAAAAAATAGGGTGGTGTGAGATAGAGGAGAGTAGAGATAAAAAAAATAGGGTGGTGTGAGATAGAGGAGAGTAGAGATAGAAATAATGGTGGGACAGAGGAGATGGGGAGACATTACATAATAATCCTGCGCTATGGGTTTGGGGAAGTTAGAGGAGAGAGAGGGTGGAAGCGGAGGAGAAGGAGAGAGAAGCATGTTGGGAATTTTATTATTTAAAATTTTTTCTTCTTTATTATTTGCTCCCAACAATCTAAAACAAAAATGCTGGCTAATTAAAATTTGTTTTTTAAAATTTTAAAGATAGATAAAAATCTATGTTTTTTATTTACAATTTGATATGCATTTTGTTTAATGATTTTATTTGATAATGTTAAATAATTTTTACAAATTTTGTATTCCATACACCTTATTAAGTGTACAGATGTCTGTACACATTATTAAGTGTACAGATGTTTGTATTATTAAGTGTACAGATGTTTGTACACATTATTAAAAGTAAATGTCTGTACACATTATTAAAAATAAAGATGTTTGTACACATTATTAGAGTACAAATGTAATTTTTACAAAACCATTGCAATACAAACATCTGTATATATATCTAGAACCCAAAGAATTAAAAAAATTACATATGTACACTTAATAATGTGTAGAGACATTTGTACACTTAATAAAGTTTATAGGCATCTGTACAATTAAAAATGTGTACGGATACAAAAAATATATATAATTTATTTAAAAATTATTAAACAAAATTTATATCAAATTGTAAAGAAAAAATATAGATTTTTTGTATTTAAAAAGTTTTTTAAAAAAATTACATTAACAATTATTTGAAAAATCAAGAAATAAAGAGAAAAGGGGAGGTACAATAGCATAAATGTAATTAAAAAGATTGTTGAATGGCAAAAAAATATGAGAAAATAGACAAACAGTGATAAATGTGGGTTTTTCCAATTGTAAATAGTGAATGTATGTTCTTCCTAATTATATTTGAAAAATGTATCATTTTGCCAAATATCTCAAGAAAAAATGGTTAACATGCTAAGAATTTTGGGTTGTATCTTACAAACACTTATTTATTTTTTTTCTTCTCTCTCTCTCTCTCTCTCTCGATGTTTCGGTATCGCTGTTCTGATTCTTAGCCGTGACGAGAGACCTAACGTTCCATTGAGAGTTTGGTTGTTGGTTATGGGTTTGAGTGTGGTTAACATATGGCTTGTGTTTGTGTTGAGTATAGGTGGAGGAGACGGCGGCGTGGGAGAGGTTTGCGTCACCGCTCTTCTTCTTCGGATGAGGATGGTGGTCATGGGTTTACGAACAAGTTATTTATCAGAATAAAGTTTATCAGAATGTTATTTATCAGAACAAGTTTCTCATCAAGGACAAAATTGTTATTGATGTTGGAGCTGGAACAGGAATCTTGTCTCTATTCTCTGCCAAGGTAGGAGCTGCTCATGTCTAAGTTGTATGTCTTCATAATCTATCAGACTTTGTTTTTTCTTTTTTTCTTCAATAAGTAGAAATCTCGAGGCTATCTGAGTGATTTAATTGAGGATGTTCCTTAACAGGTTGAATGTTCTCAAATGGCTGACATGGCAAAGGAGATTGTCAAAGTAAATGGATTTTTTTATGGTAATTTTCTTGTATGCTCTGTTGTTTTTTAAATGAATAACCTATGTTTTGTATCCGTTTTACAACTTTTTGTTTGTATCATCCTTGCAGTTATTATGATTTTGAAAAGGAAGATTGAAGAGATAGAGCTTCCTACTCCTAAAGTGGGGATGCCATTATATATGAATGGATGGGTTACTTTTTGTTGTTTGAAAACATGATGGACAGTGTCTTATACGCTCGTAGTAAATGGCTTGTAAGTTTTACAGTTCCACTTTGTTAATTGTTACCAATGGTTTTTTTTGATTAGGCAAATTCGGAGCTGTGTTTGCATTGTTACCAATTCCGATATACGCAACATTGGACTCTGTCCTCTTCGACCTTGTTGGTAAGACTATCACAAAACTGAATCGAAACCAAACTTTTTCTTTCAACTTCATGTTTTGATTATACATTTCATGGTTTGCTTTTATTTAAAGCAAGTTTTTGAAAAAAAATTTAGAACTTTGAGTTAAGAAATTTACCATTGAAAATATACATCTTACTTGTATCTTATGAAAGTTTACCTTCGAATTTGTATTTTTTCTACTTAAAATAATGTGAATTTGGAGATGCCTTTATAAACTTGATCAACTAAATAAGGACGGTAAGAATTAATAGCGTCTGGAAGGTATGTTTTACACAATTTCACATGTGGAATTATTTAATCTATACTATAAAAGTTGGCTAACTCTCTCCATTTGAATGACATGTCAGCAGTGGAGAGACTGCCACCTGTCTATCATCATTAAAAGCAAACAACCCTAAACTAAAAGGAATATGAAACATCTTATGCCATTATATATATATATATATATATATATCCCAAAAACAGTTTCAATATTCACAGAAGAGATTTAGAGAGGCTTAGAACATGTCCCAAGAAAGTAGATGCATCACCAAAAGATAAAAGGGCATGAGGAGTGAATCAAAGAGCCACTTCTTCCTCTTGACGTAAACCATGAATGTATCGTTTTAGGCATTACAATTTTTTCAATAGTTTGAGTAGTTGCAGTAATAATCGAGATATTTCTTAATATTGTAGAAAAATTCATGAAAGTTTGTCCCAAAAGAAATAAAATTTTATATATGATGAAGATTGGGGTTTTCTTCACTATCAAATGGAAGATAATTGAATTAAACTGTAGAATGTTAGTTAGAAAAATACAGAGATAACGAGGAAGGGGGTTTTCATATTCTAATATTTAGAAGTTGTCAAAAAGAAAATTAAATGAAATTATTATTAAAAAAAATTAGAGTTATATTCAAGAAATAGAAGAGCTAACATAAAAGGAAACTGTCTATCTTAATTATATCTATTAAAGAGTTAGCCAAGCTGCAATTCTTGATAAAAGAAAATATTAGTGTTTCATAGTATATAATTGAGAAGCTTAAGTATAAAGTTATCTAAATACTTACGCTTCTTTTGAATGAATGTAAAATTTATTCAACCAAAAACCTCTTTGTTACAAAATATCCATACTTAGATCAAGCTTTCGTTTGAAATATTTCTTTTGGAAGTATTTCTTTAAAACATCAACTTATTATTTGATTTATTTAAATACAATTTTTATTTAATAAAGCAATATATTGATTGTAAACAACAAAAACACACAATATTTATTTCTAATATATAGAAGATAGAAGATCCAAAAAATTGATTTTGCAAAACAATATATTTGACTGTTAAAAAGTTGACTATTAGTTTAGCTTCAAAATAAAAATTACTAATTATAAGAATGTATACATTAAAGATGTAAACAAAATATTTAGTTATATAATATAGAATATGTCTTAATTTTTTAAAAAACTATAAACTATTTCATATAGCAATTTAAATTTTTTGGTTTTTAATATAGTATACATAAAAAAAAATTAGAATATTTTTTTGGTCAATTTTGGTCAACGCCGGAGTCAGTCAACCGGTGTATCGGAATTGTATGCTTATGGTGTTAAACAAATGACGTCATATACTTGTGATTATGCATGTGGTCATAGCAATCTTTTTTCCTAATAAATACGTAGTCAAGGGTTTGATGATGAATCATTTCCATTTTGAGCATGTTTTCTTTGAACATATCCACTATGTTCTATATTCCTGAAGCAATTCTATTCTCCCATGCAAAGATGGCAACCTGAAAACACATAACTTCAATATTATAGACTTGTTCAGTCGTTACTGTTCTTATATTGGTATTCTAGCCATTCGACACTTGTTACACGAAAAAAGTATATATATAGGACAGATAAATGACATTAAATAAATATTAAGCTATAGATCACCTTCCAAAAGCCATATAATCAGGTGGCTAATTAGTCGCACCCGTAAACCAAGGCATTAAGAGTTCGACTCCTCTTCCTGCGTGGGAATCAACCAAGCTACATAATGTTTTAATTTTTCCAAACTACAGCAAATTTTACATTATCGTTTACAAAGAACATACACTTCCAAATTCGAAATTAATTAGGTAAGAATACAGCGATAGAATCGAGCTAGTTTAAGTAAAGAAAGCAAAAAATATCAAAAATAACAAAACAAAAGGTACGTAGAAGATTTGAAGTCCTACCATTAATTCATCGTACAAATATGGTCCAACCTTCGGTTTTGGTTTTCTGCCTTTCTCCATACCGTAAAACCATTGAAACTTTATAATAGTTATGTATTACGTTTTACACATTCATCTCTGTCTATTAGTAGTACTTGTTAATTTTAAAACATAGATAAATTTTTAAAAAAATATATATAGAACACAACACAACCACTATCTTTATTTTATTAATTTTGTCATCTGATCGTACAAAAACGCTTACCATATATAGTTTGCTAATTGATTTCTAATTTTTGTTTACCCCTTAAAACCATATCTAGAAATTGCAAACTTATTGAGATTTTCAAAACTCTTCTTGGAATCGCATGAGGTTAACTTTCTTCTTAAAGTGAATTTTGCTAAATGGAAATGGCAATGCATGAACGATGCATGGCAAGGCAACCCATTTACATGTCTGAGTTTTTTTATTTATTTTTGTTCTTTTAAAAAAAAAATCTTTTGTTTGTTTGTTAAAGAGTCTTCACTAATGAGAAAAGGAAGCAGATTGGGCATGGACTTGGCAGCAGGATATATAGGGGAAAAGCGTTGGTTTGGCCGCCAATATATAGTTGGCGGCTGCGAGAGAGATTTGTGCGTGATCACCACCAAAGTTCAAAACCGACTAGTCAGCACAGCCATCTCCGGTAAGTAAGCTGAAGGTTGGCAGCAAGCCCGACCATGCAGCAATATCTCTACCAAAGAAAAAGGCAAGTAAAATCTCAGCTCAACCCGTGAACACACTCGCACAAATCAACATTCTGAACAAGACAAATAAGGACGGTGAGAATATAGTGTCTCGTAGGATTTTTTTTTTTTTTTTTTTTTTTTTTTTTTGTGTGTGTGTGTCTCGTAGGATGTTATAATGATTTTCAGTTTTTCACGTGTGGAATATTTAAACCAATAAAGACAGCAAACTTACATTGTACAACTATTAAAAACATCGTACATAGTATATGGTCCTAACTAATTTAGTTTAGTTTTTGGTTTTCTTTGTTTCTCCATCCCGTTAAAGTTATAAAAACTTTATAATAATTATTTATTATATATTCATCGGTATATCCAAAGGCGGATCTACATAGAAGGGTGTGGGGTCAATTGACTCTTCATTATTATTATTTTTTAAATAGTAATACATATATTAGTTTAGTAAAAATTTAGTAATACATATATTTAATAAAAAAAAATGTCGTATCTTTGATGCTTGGACTGTTGAAGTTGGTTTTGATTTTGCCTATTCCTACTGCAATTGTTGAGAGATATTTTTCAGTGATGAAAATTGTGAAAACTCATCGACGAAATCGGAATGGAGATCAATTTCTGAATAATTGTTTAGTTTGTTTCATTGAAAAGATGTATTTTTATCTATTACAAATGAAACTGTGATGATATGAAAATTCTTAGAATAGTTTTGTAAGATGTTTTTATATTTATAGTTTATATTAAAAAAAAGTTTTAGTTATGTTTTGACCCCGATAAAAATAATTCATAGATCCGCCACTGGGTATATCAGTAAATCTCTAGGTTTTCGAGAGGTTGGTAATTTTAATCAAGCCCTTCTATTTCTATATCTAGCTAGAATGAATTGAGAACTGGAAGAAAAATCATGAAGATATTATTCTAGGTACAGATATACTTAAAGCTAAGGTTTGAGGCATGAAAGCTATTCCAAAGATTACGGCAAAGTTTATCCGGTGCTTTAGCAATCTCGGAATATTTACAAGCTAATGATTTAAATCCAGTTCAAAGATGCTCCATGTATCAGAATGTTATGGATTCGATCAGCCATATGTATATGCTTTCTTAAGTTAAATTAGAACAAATTTACTATAGAAATTCAGTTGGAGACTTTAGTAAATAAAAATTTATAAGAAAATCTTAAAAGTCTTCTATGTGTTTTTTTTTCCCTGATATATTCAAGGCGTGAAACTCATTATAACAATTAACAACTTTCTTCTACTTCACATCTCCTCTCACTTACAACGTCTTTTAGTTTTTTTTTTTTCTGATAATATATATTCCACGTACACGTGAAAGTCATTATAACAACTTTCTTCGTGCATATGGTCCAACCAATTTAATTACTGATTTATCTATTTATTACATTCATCAGTACATCTCTAGGTTTTCGAGAGGTTAGTGATTTTAATTTTTAATCAAGCCCTTCTAGCTAGCTAGTATGAATTGAGAGCTGGAGTTTTGATGAAGCTACTTGACGATCTGTATACAAACAAATACAGATATACTTAAACTTAAACGGTTTCAAATTTTTGTTACCTCTCAAGCCTCTTGAAACCAGAGTTCAATTTTATTATTTGTTTTAACCGGATAGATATATCTAGACGGGTGCAACACGGTGAAAAGTGGAAGCTGGTTATTATCTTGCTTAAAGCTAAAGAGTGCAATTTTAACATCACAAGAACAAGACTCTCAGTCGCTTAAAGTTAAAGTTTGGGACATGAAAACTATTCCAAAGATCAAAAAGACATTACTATAGAAAAATTTATCCCGTACTCTAGCAATCTCGGAATGTTTACAAGCTAATGATTTAAATCCAATTCAAAGATGCTCCCAATATCAGAATGTTAGGGATTCGATTAGCCATATATCCTTTCTTAATTTAAATTAGAACAAAATTACCAGAGAAATTCAGTTGGAGAAATTCAGTTGGAGACTTTAAATTTGTAAATAAAAATTATAAGAAAAACTTAAAATTCTTCTAGGTTTTAATTTGTCTGATACATTCCACGTGTGAAATTCATTATAACAACTTTCTTCGACGTCTTCACATCCCCACATACAAATCTTCTAGGTTTTGGTCGATAGACGTTAGTGAGTACATTAGCAAGAAGGTTAAAAATGTGAAAAATGTAATTAGTAAAAAATAAAAAAGAGTATCAATAAATAGTTCGTAGCATTACTCCACATCCCATAGCTCTTCACCGATCTAAACCGGAAATTAAACTGACTTCACCCCAATTTTCGATATAAACTTCAATATTTCATATTTTTCGGAACACGGGCGTTACAAATATAATTCATGTGCTTTTGCTAGGACATCATTCTCGGACCATCCTCTTAGCGCTATCGTGAGCACCTATCCATTTACCCAAATTTTGGTTCACATATTTGAAATGATTTCTACACGAAACTCCATCACGTGGAGGATCAAATGAGCAATTCTCATTACAATACTACCTCAATATGATTCACTCTTTTGGTTTCTGCCAACAATATTGTCTGTTCCTTATTTAATCCATCCACTCAATAGCACCAAATTTTGCTCAGTCGTCCATTTGGGGTTTTTCCAGCGAGTAGAGGTTGAATCTTTTGTTTTTGGAGTGGCTTCAGCACTGTTCATCCCTCCAAAAGTTACTTGCATAGAAAATCTGGGAAATTCAATTGAACACTTTCATTACTCGTTGGAGTAAAAGAATAAGGAGATGGTTGAGATGAATATGGCATCATTGATCCATAATATGGATTATAGTTTGGAACAGATGACGGGATTGAAAAATTTGGTGGAAAGCCATAATTTGGGATATTTTGGGATTGGTTGAAATAAGGATTTTGATAATTGTTGGGATTTGGAAATGGAAAAGGGTAATTAGTAGAATTTTGGGTAGAATTGTTGTTGGGATCCATTCCAATAATAATAATAAACTGATATAAAGAATAGTTATTTAGAAGAATTAAAATATAGTAGAAATGATGGTATTTTTTTATCAAAATAATGAACCAAGTCTCTATTTATAGAGTTAACAAAATAATGAATTTTGATATAAAAATTATTTTATAAAAAAAATATTTACTACATAATAATTGATCTTAAAATGATAAAATAATATCCTTTCACATGTGGAAAGGATCGATATTACAATCAATTTGACAGCAAAGCATTTTCAGAAAAAAAGGTACGTACAAGATTTGAAGTCTTGCCATTAAACCATTGTACATATGGTCCAACCATCTTAACTTCGGTTCATTGCAGGTTATAAACGACTGACGAGCAGTACTAAGCCATAGTATTCCAAAATTAAGGTTTGTGAGCTAAGTCAACAAAAAAGTGATAATCGTTAAACCTATAAAAAAACTAAAACTTTTTAAGTAATGTAAATAAAAAAGAAATACGGTAGTTGCCAAGAAAATACGTAAAATAAGATGTCGATCAAGCTAAAATTTAGTCAACAACTTTTTCCGACTTCACATCTTCTCATTTACAAGTCTTCTAGATTTTTATTTTCTTTTTCTGATAATATTCCACACGTGGAATTCATGATAACAACTTTCTATCACGTCTTCACATCCCCACATACAAATCTTCTATGTTTTGGTCGATAGACTTTAGTGAGTAACTTAGCTAGAAGGTTAAAAATGTGAAAGTGTAAATAGTAAAAGTAAAAAGGAGTGTCAATAAATAGAGAGTAGCATTACTCCACATCTCATAGCTCTTCTCCAATCTAAGGGTAATAGCACAAGAGTGAGGACTCTCTCTCTCTCTTCACCTTTTTTGTCGACATTTTCTATTCACACGTTATGATAGTCCGATATGACTTCATCCTTGCTTTCGAATTTCACTTAGTTTTGCCATGCATCCATTGTTGTTTCAACTTATTGTAGTTATACGTTATCACCAATAGCAGTATGTTCATATAATTTTCAATTATGCTGAGGTAATTAGGAAGTACGTTAAAAAAAGAATTTCATGCACTCCTTGGAAGATATAGAATACAATAATATTCTCATAGTAAAAGTGGGTCGGAGATGTCAATTTATTGTCTCATTAATGATGCGTAAAAAATAGATTTTGTGTTACTACTTCTTCCAATGTTTTCTTTACCAAGTGTCCATTACGTTGTTCCTTCTTTCTTTGTGTGTCTCTGAGATAGGAATTTGAATCTTTCAGGTTTTCACTGAAGTTAAGATATCGAAGCAATGTCTGAGAAGATGGGACCCGTTGGTGGTAGCATGGGAGGTGTATTCGACGATGATGTTTACGATGGTGTGAAGAAAATAACTGTTGGAAAAGACATTGACTGTGTGTCTTATATCAAAATCGAATACGAAAAGGATGGAAAATTTGTAACTCATGAGCACGGGACGATTCGTGGGGAACTGAAAGAGGTAGTATATATAAACATCCTCACATTGTTTTCATTCGGTCGGGTCGGTTCTTATATATCTACCTTTTAAAATTTTATTAATTGTTTGTTTCTAATGGAAAATCAAATCTAGTTTGATGTGGATTACCCGAAAGAATGTATCACATCCGTTGGTGGAAGCTACGATCATGTTACCCGCTATAACGCGGTGTTGATCAAATCGCTAATCTTCAAAACTTCTTATGGAAGAACTTCCCCAACATTCGGTGATTCATCTGGGAAAGAATTCATGCTCGAGGGTAAAAATGGGGGAAAGCTTATTGGATTCCACGGACGCTCTGGTCAGGCTATTGATGCCATTGGTGCATACTTTTCTCTAGTTGAAAAGACAGCTGCTATGGGTGGTAACATGGGAGGTGCATTTGACGATGGTGTTTTCGATGGTGTGAAGAAAATAACTGTTGGAAAAGATACTGACTGTGTGTCTTATATCAAAATCGAATACGAAAAGGATGGAGAATTTGAAACCCTTGAGAATGGGACGATTCGCGGGGAACTGAAAGAGGTAATAAAAATATAGTGACTTTGTTTTTTTAGTCGATCGGTTCTTATCCACTGTTTAAATGTTTATAAAATTTTTGTTTCTAATGTCAAATGAAATTCAGTTTGATGTGGATTATCCGAATGAATGTATCACATCTGTTGGTGGAAGCTATGATCATGTTATCCGCTATAAGACGGTGTTGATCAAATCCCTAATCTTCAAAACTTCTTATGGAAGAACTTCCCCAACATTCGGTGATTCATCTGGGAAAGAATTCATGCTTGAGGGTAAAAATGGGGGAAAGCTTATTGGATTCCACGGACGCTCTGGTCAGGCCATTGATTCCATTGGTGCATACTTTTCGCTAGTTGAAAAGACAGCTGCTATGGGTGGTAACATGGGAGGTGCATTTGACGATGGTGTTTTTGATGGTGTCAAGAAAATAACCGTGGGAAAAGATATTGATTGTATATCTTATATCAAGATCGAATACGAAAATAATGGAACATTTGAACGTGGACATGGGACGATTCGAGGAGAACTAAAAGAGGTAATATAAATAACTTGAATTTGTTATTCTTGAGTATGTTTTTACCAACTCTTTTAAAAGTTTTAATTTTTTTTTTTGATGGAAAATGAAATCCAGTTTGATGTGTCTTATCCAAATGAATGCATCATATCTGTTGGTGGAAGCTACGATCATGTTAATCGCTATAATGCAGTTCTGATCAAATCTTTGTTCTTCAAAACTTCTTTTGGAAGAACTTCTCCAATATTTGGGGTAAGTCCAAGTGGGACAGAATTCAGGCTTGAGGGGAAAAATGGAGGAAAGCTTCTTGGATTCCATGGACTCTCTGGTCAGGCTATTGATGCCATTGGAGTTTACTTTGGAACCGGAGGAATTTAAAGAGGAGGGTTACAAGACGGTTTATTGGGTTCATCAGATCTAAGTCCATGCCGTGTCTATCTATTATCACCAATAAAAGACTTACTCTAGTTTCGTAAAATAAGGTACATCCTTTTGGGTCATTTGCAGCTCGAGTAAGCATTTCAGCTTTTGTTGTGTTTATGTGTAAAATAAGGTCCATGCTTTGGGATCATGTGATGTTATCTTTCCAATATCGTCTTTTATCTTGGTTCATTTTTGTGTGTGTGGGTGTTTTTTGTGATGAAGTTAAATCAAAACGATCTAATATATCACTCTTGTTCACTCTGGCGTTCATGTTTCTTGATACACCAATAAATGTTCCGTTCTTCGCATATTTCATAATAAAAGTTTCTAAGAATTAATGATTTAAAAACCCAACAGCATAAATCATTACAAGCTAGTTACACAACAAAATAGTACTGCCAAACTAAAATGGTACAACCTCAAGTCCGTTGTTTGCCAATCCTGTTGGTCGAAACCTGTATAAACCCAAGCAAGTAAACGGTAATTGGGATTAGACTGAGGGAAGAGAGATGATGTCTGCGGCCAACTTAATTAATTATGGCATGTTTTGTCACTATATATTAAAATTGGGAAAATCACATTTTAAACCTTCATATTGTCATTGAGTATCACTTTAAACTTTGAGATATTTTTACTAACACTATAAAGCTTTAAAATAATTTCACTATTACTTTAAACCTTAAAACTAACTTTCATGTTTGTACCGTCACGAAAGATGACAAAACAGTAATATCTGTCAACGTGAAATAGTTAAACTATGCTGGTTTGATTGAAATACTTATTTAATTAATTTAATTTAATTATTTATGACGATTGATTTTAAAATAATAATAATAATAAATAAAATAAAATACTGAAGTGACTTAAGTGCAGTGACCAATGGTAAGTCCTTAATGCACAAGGCACCATCACACTATGGATCGAGTCCCACTCCCTACGAATATAGGGATTTGGCTAATGGGCAGACCTGTTGTGGCCTAATGGTTGACAAAAAAATAATAATATTTAAAATACATAAAAACAAAAAAAAATGAAGAATCATAGGTAAGGTTAAAACATTTTACAAATGTAAAATTGAAGACGACAACAAATTTAGAAGATTCATTGGTTTCCAATGAGCAGTCAATCGATTCGAATCAGAATCCAGTGGAGATGCGTTTATTAAAAGGATTAATAATGTGAATTGTAACGTCGTAAAAGTTTTGTCTACAATGAAGATGAACATAAATTTATTTTTTATCTTTTTATTTATTTATAAAACCTAAAACCAATTAAAATTTAAATTAAACCAACATAGTTTAACTATTTCGCGTTGACGGATATTATTATTCCATTATTTTTTATGGTGGTACAAAAAATGAAAGTTAGTTTTAAGGTTTAAAGTGTTAGCAAAATTATTTTAAAGGTTCAAAGTGTTGGTAAAATCATTTTAAAATTTTATAGTGTTAGTGAAATTCTCTCGAGGTTTAAAGTGCTACCTAGTGACACTTTGGAGGTTTAAAACGTGACTTTCCCTATTAAAATTATCTTTTAGAAGTATTCTTTTTATAAGTACTTCTTATATATTACTAGATAATTGTTGAAGAGAAAAAATCTTAAACCCTAAACAATTTTTAAATAATATATAAAAAAAAATATTTGTTGAAATAAATATATAAATAATTTTAGTTAGAGAAAAAAACATATTTGTATTCATACACTTATTTATATTTTTATATTTTTAATACATTATAACAATTATTACAATAATTTAAAACTAAAATATACCCCACTAAACTTTTGTCAAATATTCATCATTACAAATACTATTATTGTCAAATTTTAAAAACGTTTCACAACTTATTACAAAACATTGTACATGTAAAGAATTCATCAAAGCAACATATAATTTAGTAACCACGTATAATTTTACTGTATATTACACCATTAAAAATATGCTCTTAAACCCTAAATTATTTTATTGTTAAAGTATGCTCTTTATCACCACCTATAAAATGTCTTTTAAACAAATTATATGTTGCTTGGCATAATTATAGTTCTTATAATTACTAAAATTGTTTTGTGACATAATTTTTTTAACCATGATTTTTTTTTACTCCAAAGATTTTTTGGATGAACAACTGGTGAAAATTATCTACTCTATTACAGTCATTTTATGACCAACCTAATCAAAGTTGAAAAATTGAAAGAAAATTAATATAACATATTAAAAATAAAAATTTGAATATTCTAATCATGATGGTATATATAAAGCCTTAGATAATTTAGATATACAAAATAGAAACTTTATAAACAATCAAAAAAATGATATATGTCATAATCATGTTAAGGATCAATGTCTTATTTACTCCTTAGAAGTATCGCATTGTACCAAAACTACTTAGAACTATGACCTCATCTCAAATATTCTCGAATCGTAAGTTCTCAACTTATTTCTACCCCAATCAAAAGTTCTCATATATTTCTCTATATACCTGGATTTAAACGGTTTACAAAGCAAATTCGATAGAAAACCACATAAATCAGGTTTGAAACCAATTTTAAAATGGTTTACCGTTCCAACTTCCCAAATTTCAAAATCGCTTCTCAATTACTCGACCAAGAAGCTCTTGTTTCATTACCGGATTCTGATACTAGGATTTTTGTGTGTCCCAACAGGTTCAATTAACCTTATGTGTTTTAGTACTTAAGGTGTCAATCCAAATGGGATGGTTCTAGCAATCAATATGCAATCAAGAAGTCACAAGTTAAGCCAATCCAAAAAGAGTGTTTTTCTAACAATCCTAGAATGGGCAAAATACAAAATGGAAATGAGTCACAAAACTAGAAACGAAAATGTATGACAAGAAGCGAAAATGAATAAAAACAGAATCGAGTCTAAGCATGAACTAAAAAGCAAGAAACGAAACAGTCTCAGGAATGTAATAAAAATCAGAAAGAAAGAGGTCCTAAGGATGGGAGTAATTGATGTCGGTGGAGTATCCTAGTCTATAGAGTGTTTAACATGTCACAAGCAAACAATCCCTAAACAATGAACATCTCTTCTTAGCTAATCCAATCTCTTGACAGAAGCTACTCAAACTCAACCACTTCCACACCTAGCTCTCGCTAGAGAAACATGATCAAGCATGGCATGACAAACAAGTTCATTCACGTCAACAAACATCCTAGACAACTAATCTCTTAGGCTAGAAACGTAAGTCTCTGGCACTAATTGGTCAGACGTTTCATCGAACACCTTTTGGGTGCGGAAATGTCTAAAACCTAGTTTCAATTGATCAGAGAAAAAATAGTAATTCTAACACTAGCCCAGAAGGGAATCATAAAAATCAAAGCTTAAACACCCTACATCCTAAGATCCTCCACCTAATCTATCCCATCCTCAAGAACTACTACACTACTCAGATCCGAAAATCATCATCAACAATACAAATCCAGAAAACATTGAACAAAGCATAGTAGATAGATAGAAATGAGAAGAACAAGTTTGTAGAAGAAATCAAATGCAAATACTCAATGTATTAAAAGAAATCTGGATACAAAGTCTGAGAACGTTTTTGGAGGCTAGGTAAAACCTTAAGAACAAAATGAGATAAAAGATCAGATGTCTTTGCCAAGAATTAACAAAACGTATTTATAGTCGAGACATGTAAATCCCTAAAACTTAAAACGACAAGGTAAGGTGTCGGTTTGGGAATCTCCTAAAGCGTGTGAAACCAAACATATGCGATCGAGTCACGTGTCGTCTCTCCCTGGGGTGCGATCGAGTGGAACGGATCGAGTCGAGGTCATACGACTCGAGCTGAGTCGAGTGGAGGTGATGCAACTCGAGCTGGGTCGAGTGGAGGTGATGCGACTCGAGCTGGGTCGAGTGGAGGTGATGCGACTCGAGCTTGGTGTATATGTATCCACTAAAACGATGATAACGCTTGAACCACGCCTCCGATTGACTTGAAATAAACGGCGTTGGAAAGATGACTCGATTGTCTACAACTTTGATGAAGACGTAGAAATCTGAATCCCTCGACCGGTGGCTCGAACGGCGACTCGAACGGTGCGACTCGAACGGATCCAGTGGTGGCTCGAGTGGGTGACTCGAACGGTGCGACTCTCGACGATGTTGGCTCGAACGACGTCGACTCGAACGGTGCGACTCGAACGGCAACTCGGACAATGTGTTCCTGACGTCTCCTAGATACCTGAAATACTCCGAAATGCACAATGTAATCAAGGATGATGCAAGAACTACCTAACTATGCAAAATATACAAAAGAGGCTAGAAATTGATGCAAAACGACTAGTTATCCTAGCTAAATGCAAGACAAATACATGCTAAGCAGAGACAAAATATAGACATATCAGATTCATTGACATTATCCAGAAGAGAAAACTTTAGATTTTGACCAAATACATCAACCACCGACTAATCTTCAAAGCTTATAACACTACTAACTGTAGAATCACTTTTGGAATCTCCACCAGTGTCTCCATCCTTGATTAATTTAGCGAGCTTTATATATTTTGATTCCATTTCATTGCATCTGATGGTTTCCATTGAAAACCCGCACAAATAAAAGACCCACAATAGATCGGCAAAATTATATCAGGAAAAAAAATCAAATATCAAAATCGCTTCTCAATTACTCGATCAAGCAGCTCTTGTATCAGTACCGGATTCATTGACATTATCCAGAAGAGAAAACTTTAGATTTTGACCAAATACTTCAACCACTCACTAATCTTCAAAACTTATAACGCTACTAACTGTAGAATCACTTTTGGATCCTCCATCAGTGTCTCCATCCTTGATTAATTTAGCAGGCTTTATATACTTTGATTCTATTTCATTGCATATGATAGCTTTCATTGAAGAACCCACACGAATATAAGACCCACAATAGATCAGCAAAATTATATCAGAAAAACAAAATCAAAGATTAAAGCTTTTGATATAAACATGTAAATTTTATATAGATATAATTTTATTTTCTTAATTAGTTGTTCCTATTACGCTTCAAAAATAATAATTCTTTTGACATAACTTATGTTATTTTTTTAGATTTGTTATTCACTATTTCTTGATTAATAATAATATACATGCTTAATGAATTATTATTTTTGTTTATACATGTCAAAATCTAATAGAAAACACATAATATTTAGGAAAAATATATTAGTTTTGTCAATTTTCCTTTTTGAATTAGGAATTTTTTTATAGATATAAAGATGTAAATTTTATGTAGATTTAATATTATTATCTTAATTAGCTGTTTTGAAAAATAATAATTTTTTTACACATGTTAGCATCTTATCATTATACTTGACACGTGTCATAATCCTATTAATAATTAATTTTGAAAACCCAACTTTATATAATAAAATATACATCTCTCAACTATTTTTTTTAGTAAAGAAGATTCGTCGGAATCAAAACCTTTCAATTGTTTTCAAAGCAAAAAATTACTTTGGAAGCTCGTTAGAAGTTTTGAAATTGATATCACAACAAACCAACAACTAATTTTCTGACTAACAGTTTTGCAAACTAATCTTCGTATTTTATTTCGTGAATAGTTATAAACTTGATCAACTAATAACGACGGTGTTAATTAATAGTGTCTCGAAGGGATGTTACAATGAATTTCACATGTAGAATATTTAATTTAAGTAAAGACAGCAAAAAAAAAAAAAAACACCTAAAAAAACAAAAGGTACGTAGAAGATTTGAAGTCCTACCATTAGATAATCGTACATATGGTCCAACCTTCGGTTTTGGTTTTCTGCGTTTCCTCATCCCGTTAAAACATAGATTAGAAAGAAAAAAAATGAGAACATGCACAACCACTATCTCTTTTTTTTTTGTCAACAAAAAAATCAGCTCAAATGAGCCAATTTGAAGGAAAGTTGTTTACAAACAAAACAGGATGTGGAGATAAGCATGCTTGTCGTGCCAAAGAATCCGCTTTAGTATTTGCATTACAAGAAATATGAAATAAAGAGAAAGAAGAAAACTCCTCTCGATCCGTCTTGATTCCATCCAAATAAGTTGCAAAGGCCGGCCAGTCATGAGGGGAAGACACCATCTTCACCAGATCCAAGCTGTCCGTAAAGAAAGCCACATCGCGGAAATCATGGCCAATCATGAACCGCATCGCCCAACTGAAAGCTTCTACTTCGGCATGTAACGGAGATAGACTGCGCCGGTAATTGGTAGCTCCTAGAAAAGGTGACGATCCTTGCGAAGGAGTACAAAACCATCCTGCACCTGCAAAAACATCGGTCTCTTTCCAAGAGCCATCAACAAAGCATCGATAACCGGAGTAAACCAGTGGAAGGGGGGAGAGACGCCCTTGTAACCGAGAAGTAAGAACCACATGGGAGGAGATAACCTCCTCACCCTCGTCTTCCACCTGTGCTTTTAGCCAAGAGGACGCTTCCCCTTGCGCTACGCGCACAATGTCATCCGGTCGTTCCGTCTGATTCTCAAACACACAAGCATTCCTTGCTTTCCATATATACCACATTAGCGAAGGGAAAATCTCTATCTGAGAATCCAGATTCGTAGAACCCAGAAAGTGATCTACATTATCATAAATAGAGTACGTCCGAAAGTGTTGAGGCCCCACAGGTACATGGGACAAAGCCCATACCTGGCGGGCTAGCGTACAAACGCAAATAGCATGATTAATAGTCTCCACATCCGCCCCACACCTCATACATCCAACATCACAGTCTATGCCCCGCCGTCACAAATTAGCAGACACCGAAATACTGCCCGTTAAAACTTGCCACATGAAATGTTTAATTTTTGGTGGACAAGTAACCTGCCAAACCTTAGCAAGAAGAGGGGTAATCTCTGGGCCACACCCATGAGCCTGGAAAGTGTTAGGAACACCCAGACGTGCCAATGCATACCCTAACTTAACCGAATATTTACCAGATTTTGTAAAATGCCACCCTAAAGAGTCGCTATCAAGGCGACATCCACGGGAGACTTGAAGGGAATAGCCGCTATCAAGGCGACATCCACAGGATCGAAATGCTCAACGAGCCGATCTCTAAGCCAAGTATTCGTGTGAGTATCCATGAACTGAGTCAAACGGAGAGTTGGGTCCTTAAATGGACCGTTACATTAAGCTGGTCTTGGGAATTGAGCTGGAACCCAGGGATCAGTCCATACATAAATGGTGTCGCCTGAGCCAACCCGTTTAATGAGCCCTTTGTTTACCAAAGATCGAGCAGATATGATACTAATCCACCCATAGGAAGGAGAATAGGACCGTATTGGGTCCATAGGATTGGAATTCCGGTAATACCGACTTTTGAAAACCCTGGCAAACAGTGAGTCCAAAACCTCAATCAGTCGCCATAATTGTTTAGCCAACAAATTCGTGTTAAAATCATCAACATCCCTGAAGCCCAGACCACCCATCTGCTTGCTACAGCAAAGCTTCTCCCAGGCAATCCAATGCATACCCCCAGACTGACCATTAGAACTCCACCAAAACTTCGCCACTGCACTAGTAAGCTTGGATGTTATTGTTTTTGGCAAACGATAACAAGACATCACAAATGTAGGGACAGCCGTCGCAACAGACTTGATCATCACCTCCTTACCCCCTTTGGACAATAATTTGGCCGACCAGCCTGTTGTCCGGCTCTGCAGCCGGTCTCTAACATAAGAAAAAACCTTCGTTTTGGACCCTCCTAAACTCTCAGGAATCCCTAAGTATGACCCCATACCACCCAAGTTTGTTATCCCAAGGACCCCCTGCATCTCCGACCGGACCCGGTCGTCAACAGTATGACCAAATTGGATCGAAGATTTCGTAAAATTTATCTGTTGCCCCGAAACTCCCTCATATTGCTTGAGGATATCAAAAACCACACCACATTGTTCCTTATCCGCCTTGCAAAAGAAGAGACTATCATCCGCAAACAACAAATGCGTTATTGGCGGACACTTATTGGCCACCTTAATGCCTGTAATCCGCTTATCGGCCTTCGCCTTCTGAATATTAGCAATCAGAACCTCCGTACATAAAATAAACAAGTAAGGAGATAGTGGATCACCCTGCCGTAAACCCCTCTCCGGGATAATCTAACCATTAGGTTGGCCGTTAATAAGGACCTTGTACTCCACCGATGTGACACAAAACATGATCCATGAAATCCATATCTCCGCAAACCCCATCTTCCGCAGTAACGCCGCCACGAAATCCCACTCAACCCTATCATATGCCTTACTCATATTCGTCTTAATAGCCATAAACTTCCCTTTACATGAATTATTGGTTCGCAAACCATGAAACATCTCTTGAGCTATGAGGATGTTGTCCGAGATCAAACGTCCAGGTACGAACGCTGATTGAGTTTCCGAGATTAGACCAGGTAAAATCACCTTAAGCCGGTTACAAAAAACTTTTGACAAGACCTTGTATCCCACATTACACAAACTAATAGGACGCAACTCCGCCATCCGGGTTGGTTTTGCCACCTTCGGGATGAGGCAAATATGCGTTTGATTTAACCGTCTGTCGAAAACACCCTCCTCAAAAAACTGATTAACCAAAGACACCAGATCGTCCTTAACAACTCTCCATGCCTTTTGAAAGAACAAGGTTGTCATTCCATCGGGCCTTGGAGCTTTGTCTGGATGCATCATAAATAAATCCCGTCGTACCTCGGCCTCCATGGCAGGGGCCGTCAAACGGGCATTATCCGCCTCTGTAATAACCATGTTGACTTCCCGTAGAGCGTCCTCTTCCCGATAAGCCTCCCTCAGGCGGCCATTGAGATCCGAGATAACCTCCGGAGTGGACAAATCATCGGTATGTGCCATCTCCAATTGCCTTTTAAGATCCTCAATCAACTCCCGACCGTACGGGACCTACGTTTTACGCCATCGAGAAATCTTCCGTCTACAACTAATAATTTTCCCGGCAAAATCCTGGTCTGGGTCACCAGACCAGCCCGATGATATCGCATCCATTAAACCCTCCTTACCTACCCAGCAACGATCAAACATAAAACACCTACGCCCCCGCGGCCTCTTTGCCCCAATGCTGACCACAAGAGGTTTATGATCTGAAGCAATCATAGGTAAGTATTCTGTAACCGTGTCCGGAAATAAATCATGCCAATCCTCATTCCCTAAAGCCCTATCTAGTCAGCACCGTATAGGTTTCTTATCTCGCCAACCCCGCCAGGACAGGCAATCCCTCGAAAAGGGAAATTCCAAAAAACCGCAATCTCGAATCATCCCATTGAAAGAGAGGAAAGAAGATGCAGGACGTAGCTTCCCTCCTTGTTTCTCATGGTTTCTGGTTAATTCATTGAGATCACCAATAATAAACCAAGGAATTGACCGAACTAAACTAATCCGTACCAACCGTTCCCAAACCAAATCTCTGTTTTTAGGAACAGGATCACCATAGACAAAAGTTAGATGTATGACACGTCCCTTATAAACCGCTTCAACATCAATCATTCTGTTAGACTCCAATAAAATTGAAACATTAAAAATCTCTTTATTATAAAACAGAATCAAATCCCCGTTTACAACCCACAGGATCTACTGTTATTAAATTATTATAGCCAAAATCACCTATAAATTTTTTCAAATGAGAAAAAGATTGTTTTGTTTCCATAAGAAATAAAAAAATCTGGCATATGTTTATTCCATAAATCTCTAAGATTCTCAATAGTGACCTTATTTCCGAGACCTGACAATTCCAACTTAATATATTCATCAAACAATATTTGGCTTTGGTGGCTTGGCCCCACCGTGACCACCCTTTACCCCTTCCTGGGCTTTCCGGATAGTACCGGTCACCTCAAGATCCTGGCCTTGAGGAGGAGGTCGTGACATCGCTACCCAAGAACACTCCCTCAAACATTCAATAATCTGAGAAAAAAGAACCGATAGAAAAATGAAAGAAAGAGAACCGAGAAAGTGATGCCTCAACTCAATGATTCCCATAAAGTCTTTATAAAGACACAACCACCAGCAAATCAATCGGATCAGATAAACCAAATATGGAAGATATATCTGTAGGATTCCCAAATAATGAATATCTTCCCCGAGGATGTATGCGATTCCCAAATCCTGAGATGCGACCCTTAACATATACGATAGGCAAAATCCCGTGCCGATACCCATCAACAACCTCTTGAATCTCTGGTTACCCATTTCAAATCTCAAAATCAAACGCAGTCGCAGCCAAAGATACCCAAAACTCTGAATAGCCTCTAGAACAAAACCAAAGAAAGAAAGCAAGAATCGGAAGAACCCAACTATTAATATCCAATCAATCAGAGATACGATCACCTCCCACTGATTCCCGGATCCCAAAGAAGCTAAACCATAATCCTCAATCAACAAAGAAAGTGACTCCCCGCAAATCCACTGCCGCACAAGATTAGTGAGAAAACTCCAAAATCCTAAAGCATCCCTGCAGATCACAGCCGATCTAAGATCAGACCCAATATAATCACAATCCTCCAGATCAATCCTCAAAACCCCAATCAATCCATCCTTGGGGATTCTCCATATCAAACCCCCATAACTCCAAAACGAATATTGCCAAGTAAAACCTCCAAAAAAATTATTTCCATCAACTCCAAATCCAGAAAGGATCTCCAGAAAAACCCAGGAATTACCAGAAACCACCAAAACATTAACCCAAGTCTCCACAAAAAACATCTCCAGGGAACCAAAGCCCTAGAGCGCCGTCGCTTTCATCGTCGCACGAGAGAGAAAAAATGAAATTTAAAGTTCAAAATAATAATATAAGTGATTTCATATCCCACAACCACTATCTCATTTTTATTTTATTTCTAAGTTTGTCATGTAATGGTATCTAATGTTCAAAAAAGTGCTAGGCATTCATTAGACGGTGATCCAATGCTTACCGTCTAGAACGCTTAGTCAGAATTTAGGCGGTTTAGGCGTTTATACTATAAAATAATATATATATGATATTATATATATAATTATACAAAATATGTATATGAATAATAAAAATATTAAATTAAAAACAAAACAATAGATAAAAACATTATTTCAATTCATTTTAAATAGCATATTAAACATTTATAATTATATTTATAGAAATAAACCTTATAAATTTTAAATTTGTGCAATTAAAAATTTAAAAATACACTAAAATGATGATACTACAATTTTAGGCGGTCAAAGCGGTCATTTAGGCGGTGCTATAGCGCCTAGACGGAACGGAGGTGGACGCCTAGAACGCTTTTTTGAACATTGATCGTACCAAAAACATTTACCTTACATAGATTTGCTAATTGATTTCGAATTTTTGTTTAGCCGTTAAAACATACTACGGTTTATTCTGTGGTATACCACGGGACAATTTTTAAATTTTATTTTTGCATATAAATTTTATGATTTTGTATTATAACTTATAAGTAATATGTATTTCTTTGAATTAATTTAATTATGTATGTATACAAAAATATATATATTTCTCGTTTTTAGTTAATTATAATATGAGTTAGTGAATGTCGAACATGATATTTGTTTCTTGAGTTTTTTTTCTTAATTCCCCTTCAACATGATTTGATGGTCACCTCTTGTAACAACATACATTTAGAGATTTATTTTTTATGATGAATTGTGAAAGCCACGAAACAGTATTTTTGTAGGATTATGCTTTCGATTTCATAAAATATATATGCTTATAATATTTATACTATTAATTGGGGAGCACACTTAGACATAAAAAAAAAATAAACAAAATAGAATTCCATATAACGCCCCTATTATAAAGGGTATATCCAAACAGATGTAAAGACATAGTAACCCGTTTACAAAACAAAATATGCAGATCTTATGCTAGGTCAGATTTGATCCATTCGGATCCTGATTAAGACATGCGGATCAGGAATAATGGCATGTGTTGCTTTTCCATTTGCTATCACATATCGAAACTAAAAAACAATAATAAACTCTATATATTCGATTAGAATTATAAGATACCATAAAAATCGTGTTGAATATTAACGACAATATATTCGATTACCATTTTTTACATTTAAACAGGAAGATAAACATTAACATATGTAACATCCGTGAACCAAATATTGGGATTTGGGGATTTGGTGTCGATCGACACCAGCTTTTCTGGTTTGACCAGATTGTTTTAATTCGCGGTTTTGGGTTGGTTTGGGTTAATTGGTTTGTCTAAACCGAGTATATAAGGGGAGAAACGACCCAGGTCGAGGGTTTTAGATGTTTTGTCGCCGTTTGCAAGAGAAAAGAGAGAAAAGTGAGAGTTTGTGTTCTTGAGAGATTTTGGCTTGTTCTTTGTGGTTTTGGGTGAGATCTGTTACCGTGGGAAGGAGTGTGGCTGTTGGGAACGAAGGAGAAGCTTCTTAAGGTGTTGTTCCACCGTTTCTCAATCAAATCTTTCTGCAAAAGAGGTGAGTGCATGGCCATGGCTTATGCTTGATTTGTTGTGTTTTGTGGTGTTGTTCTTGTTTGTGGTGGTTGTGTTATGGTTCTTATAGGTTCCTAAAGCTTTTGGGTGAGTTTGGGGGGGGGGGGGGGGATTGGAGATGATTGGAAACGAAGATTTGATGATCGGCTTCAAGCAGAACGAGTCTGCGGGGTCGGTGTCGGTCGACACCAATTTGTTTGTTGTGTAGTTTCCTGGTCTGTTGTGTTTGTTTGTTGTTTGTTAAACATTGGAATCTCAGTTGCTTGTGTGTATAGCCCAGTAGATGGGAGGATTGCCTTACTAAGTATTTATGATAATACTTATGCATCTCAATTGTTGTTTGTGGTGTGCAGGTATGTGACGTGGAATCATGGCGATGAGGTGGAGGATGATCTAGGGTCTCGTTTGTGTGATGTTGGTTATGTTATTGGAACCTTGTTTAGAGATATGCTAGGTTGATGGATAGAATGGTTAGGGAGGTTATTGTGTTGATGATGTATCGGTTTTTGTATTATTGGTATGTTTCCGTTGTGCTTATGGTATTTGCTGGTTTAACGAGGTATTGTGCTTTGGTTGGTTTAATTAAGTAGTATGGAATGCTTAATTATATATTATTATTATTATAAAAAAAAACGGGTTAGGTTGTTTCAACATATATTTAGTAAGGTACCATAATAGTGAAATCCCGAATCTTGTTGAATATTAACTAATATGATATTAGCATTTAAATTGACAGTAAATGAAATATCTCTCTCTAATAAGTAGTACTTGACATAGCTACTACAATTTCAACTTATAATTCGGACTTGAATTTTTTCTCCAAGTCGTGAATAACGCGATTCAAATTTGATTTTTTTTTCTTCAACTATACTAAATGCAAACCTTTCTAACAAACAAAATCTATATATGAACCTTAAAATCTATAAAAACATAAAATCTAATCTATTGCCTAATTCGGCGTTAACAACATTTATTGCTAAATTTTGTGTTTGCCCACTGATCCTCCTTATAAATAAGTACTACTCTTATTATTCTTGATTCACAAACTTAACCACCTATTACTTCAATAAAAAAAAAATCCTTAAGTATCTTATCCCAAAATTTTATTTTGATCATACTCTATTTAATTTCTGTTTTTTTTTTGTAATATGAAATATCACGTTTTATGTTGTGAGTGTACTAAACATTTGATGTGTTGTGCAGATAATCTTTAAAAAGACAAGTAAACCAATTGTAAGTCTATTTAGAGCTATTCTTATATTTTTGTTTTTTAAATCCATATTTTTGAAGTTCTACAAGTTTTCTAATTTATACTTCAATTATTTATGTCTTAGGTTACCAAAAGACGGTCTTGCTCTAACATATTCTTGAAAGAAGAATTGGTTCTCCTTAATTATACAAGACTACTTTCTTCTACTTCCACAAAACCATCATCGAGCTATTGCAATCTAATGAGGTTTCTTACGACTCTAAAGTTCTAAGACTAAATAGTGTAAAGTGATAAAACCTTTTTCTATTCTTAAATATTATTTTAAAACTCTATTTAGCAGTCTCTAAAGTCACAGGTACTAATGATCATCTTTCATATATAAGAAAAAAAAGTTGGATATCTTTTTCCAAGAGGTGTTTCAAAGTGATAAAAGTTGGGAATATGGTAAGTCACTCTTTACTTTGGATATGATTGTTTATTGGCCCATTCATAGTCACTTTGCTCTATGGTTGTCCTAATTTCAGGTTAGTAGTGAGAATGTGAGATAGTTCGGAATACAAGACTATAAATGTTTTTTTCCAGCAGTTGTTTAAATTCAGTCATCTATGACTTGCAAGAGTATGTCATATATGGCGCACATGCGTGGGAATTTTCTCTGTCTTGCAATATATATATATATATATATATATATATATATATATTTATGTAAAATATTATCATATTCTATGTTTTTGTTACTTTTGATTTTCTAGGTTGTGTTCGATACGGTAGAATATTCTTCAATTAAATGTTCTAATATAAAACTCAAACATATAATTAGCAGTCTCAAATATTTTCTCTTAAGCGTTTGTTTCTTTCATTAATGTTTCAAAAGCTTTGACCACAAAACTAACACGGATTATTGTTTGTGTGCTTCTGTCTCTTACGTATGAGACGGTAGTCTTTCCTTCTCTAACCTATGAGACGGTAGGTATAAAAGTGAGATGCGTAGAAGATGGTAGACATATAATTGAGGTGTTTTGACAAAAAAAAAAAAAAAAAAAAAAAAAACAATTGAGGACCTCAATTTGAGGTGTATAAAAGTGAAGATCTTGCATACATGCTATGCACACATACATTGTCAAATCCAGAGAGACTAATGAAAGTCTTAGCAAATTAGACTATATGTTTTTCAAATTTTCTATGTAATTTTAGGAAAACAACAATCACTAAACTTCTCTTTTTATTTGTCTTTGTAGGAGACAAAGATCCATGCTTATGTGAAAAAGAACAAACATCTGTTTCAAGAGGCAAATAACAGAAGTGAATCCATAGAAAACTTTTGTCTAATGCACTTATCCTTATAATGTAATGTTCATAAAATTTTCATGAGCTAAAGAACTCTCATATGTTATCTTACTATAATTACCTTTTGTATTTCTAAACATACTTGATTTTTTAAACATGTTTTTGTAGATATAACAGCAGACCTTGATATAACTGTTGCTTCCATCCATTTCACTGAAATCGTTTTGCAATATTTCATTTCTTGCTTATCCACCGTTGAAAACTTTCAGAAATGCTTATCAATTTATTTATATAATCATCAAATCTCAAAAAATGCATATGAAATTTACACTGATAAAAATTTTAAGCAAACTCACCAACAATATTATGAAAATTGCATAACTACCGTCTCATAGGTCAGAGAAAAAAAGTCTAACGTCTCATACATAAGAGAAGGAAGCACACAAACAATAATACACACTTAACTTGGCCATACTGAAAGTTGGTTGGTGGTAAAAAAATCTGAATCAATGTCGACAAAGATCTAAAGAAAGAAACAAGATTGAGGGTTGCCAGGGTAAAAAACAAATCAATGTTGAGGAAGACCGGAAGAATGAGTACATTGGATTAACCCTAAACCAGACGAGACTAAACCAGTAGGATACCAATGAAGTAAGTGGCTAAACTTTTGCATTTACAGTTCTATGTTCTTTTTTTGATAAAACCATTTAAAATTAATAACAAAAAATCATCATCTTTATTTATAGAAAACATGTTTTAAAAAAAAAAATTGTCTATCATAAAAAATGTTTTTCAAAAAGTTACATAAAAGTAAATAGTTAAAAAATAAAGAAAGAAATGTAATACAATATAGATGAACCAAATACAAAATAACAAAAATAAAGAAGTGAACTAATGTTGTAATATTTTATTATATCATATGACACACTATGAATTATATTGTGTTTCCTATATATGGGACTTCGGGAATTTTTGGTTCCATCCTTTCCTGTTTTCAATCGGAAATACAAAATTTATCTCATACTTGGAACGTCCTATATTGAGAATGTATTCTGTTATGGGACGAGAATTTGGGAATATGTGTAGTACAAAATGGGATAGAACGGGAAGGGATTATGACCGTCCTAGGTATTTGTATTTGTCTTAAATGGGTTTTAATCAGTTGTATCGGTTTTATACTCAATCAACTGTATCGGTTTCATGAGTTCAATAATAATCTAACCAACTATTAATCCGGTTCAGATATTGATTCGATCGCTGGATCATTCGATTGTAATGTACAAGTTAAAGCTATATTATTTTTAATATTCAAACGTTAATAAACTAGATTGAAACCAAACCAAAAATCAAACTAAATATTCAATTGGTATGAGTTTGAGTTATAAATACTATATCAAAAAAGTTTAGTTACAAATATAATTCCGCACGAACGTGCGGGTCCGCATCTAGTATATTTTTAAGGTCTAAAATTTGTTTGACTATTATATATATTGTTAATAGTTTTTCGCAAAATAACCATTTATTATGTGAAGTTTGATTATTAAAAATTAGTAGTTGTGATTTGCGAAAGTAAAATAGTGTTATATATGTATATTAGATTTCTTAATTTTTATTTTTAAATTAAGTTTCACATTTGGATAACATAGAAATTTGAAATTATAAAAAGTAAAGATAACGATACTTTGTATGTTTCATAAATAATTTATCCTATAAAATGTGTTTTCAATATTACAAATACTATAACCCAGCAAACTTAAAATAACCCGTTACTATAATTTGAGTGCTTCAAATTTAGAAATAAATATAATTTGGGTACTATTAAAAATAAAAGTAGGTTATTGATTAGTCATTATTTCGAAATGTTAGCCATTTTGTTAGTGATAGCATCTTCGGATTTTTACATATGGACATAAGTCATAGTCTTTGTGTAGTAGTTTTTTTCACAAATAAAAGGCTGTGTAGAAACATGCAATACATATTTGTAAAAAATATCTAAACGAAACATAATCATCAGAGGCTCCACATAGCTAGATATGTTTTTTACACATAGAAGGAAAAATCAAAAAAAAAAAAAAAAAGACTATATAGGAAGAAGCCATCGAAGTAGTAGTTGTGTCTTCGGTAAAAGTTTAGAGAGGTGTGGTCGAGTTTGATGCATTTCGGTGATATGAAGAGTATATATAGTACTTTGAGTAAAATGGTAGGGATTCTCTTAAATATTCTATAAATTCTTGATGATCAAGTTTAAAAGATATAGGAAGATATTCAAGTAGAAGATTTTGGAAATAATAGATTAGGCATATGCTTCTTATATACAAAATTATAAACAAAAGATATGTAAAAAAGAATTAAAATCTTTACAATTAATATTCGTATACATATATGGAAAGATGAAATTCACGTACTTAGTAGTTATGGCAGTAAATTTATATATCCTTTGTATAAACATATATTTCACATTTATTACCCTGAATAATTTAGCTAAACAATTGAAGCAAGATCCGATTTATGCAATCGGTTTCTAACTTTGCAATTAAAACCGACCCGACAAAAGTATAGGATAACACAAATTTATACTTCAAAAATGTTAAAGATAGATATAAAAAGTACAAAAGTTATTGAGATTTTCAAAACTCTTCTTGGAATCGCATGAGGTTAACTTTCTTGTTAAAGGGAATTTTGCTAGATGGAAATGGCAATGCATGAACGATGCATGGCAAGGTAACCAATTTACATGTCTGATTTTTTTTTTTTTGTTAATTTTGTTCTTTTTTTTTTTGTTTCTTAAAGAGTCTTCACTCTTCACTAATTAGAAAAGGAAGCAGCTTAGGCACGGACTTGGCAGCAGGATAAGGGAAGCGTTAATTTCGTCGCAAATATATAGTTGGCGGCTGCGAGAGATTTGTGCAGTGATCACCACCAAAGATCAAACTGACTAGCCAAAACAGCCATTTTCGGTAGGCAATCGGAAGATTGGTAGCAGGTCCGACCATTGTTAGTGCGGGATTTAGCACCCCCACCATATCAATCTAAAGCAAAAGAAAACCGGATAACTTAACCTGAAATACTTTAGGCCATCCAGATGGGCCTATAAATGGAGGCCCCATAGGGACGACCAGCTGAATTCATTGTGAGAAATCTTGTTTCCGCAATTAGTGCTGCGTGTGGGGACGCTAAGTTCTAAAAAAGCTTTCTCTTCTAGAAACACATCGAAGTTTCCTTCAATTGCAACCATGTCTCAACCTTCGAGCAACAAAACCACTAGCTCGGTTCTCAACCAGCAGGACGATTCCTCCATAGGGAATCTCGAGAACCCTAACTCTCGGGCTAGCGTCTTCGATCCAAGTGTCATCACGCTTGTTCGGCCGTTAGCTGTCTACCATTGCCACGACAAAAGCGGACCGGTGAACCCAACTCACGATTCACAAGCCCCGCATGCCGAGGCGGGCTTGACATGGACAATCAACCTGAATACGGAACAGTTAGGCGAACAACGGCCAAACGACAAATTTCTGAAATCACCTTCGGAAGTGTCTTCCTAAGTGTGTTACACAACACCTTGGATATGATCTTGTAACTTACATTACAGAGACTGATGGGGCGAAATTCAGACATCTCTCTTGGTCTTTCATTTTTTGGGATCAGAAAAATATTGGTCTGGTTCAATCTAGGACCGAAGCTTCCGGTCTCGAAAAAATCGTTGACCATTTTAATTACAACGTTCCCTAGATATCTCCAATAACGTTGAAAGCATAGACTTGTCATACCTTCTGGCCCTTGTGCTTTATCGGTGTTTATGCCAAAGACCACCTTTTTTATTTCTCCATTCGACGGAGGATGTGTAAGAGCCATGTTCATCTCGGGTGAGACTTTAACCGATAAATAGCGTAGAGCTTCTTCCATCCCGGATTGGCTTGATGCAGAAAAGAGATTTTGGAAGTATTGAGTTGCAACCTTCTCTATTCCTTCCTCTGTTTCAATTGTCATGTCGTCCTTATCTTTAAGGCTAGTGATGTGATTCCTAGCGCATCTTTGCTTTGTTATGGCACGAAAAATTTTAGTATTACGGTCTCCTTCTCGTATCCAAGTAGCCCGATTTTCTGTCTCCAATATGTCTCTTCATCAGGAAGCGTCTCACATAACTGCCATCTAAGCAAGAATTCCTTTTCTGTGGATACCAAATCCTGGTCTTGAGCCAAATCCAATTTATTTTTTAGTTCTTCGATCTTTTTCTCGGCATTTGCCGGATTATGCTTTTTCCAAACAAATATACCATTTTGGAGAACAAATCTTTGAATGAATATCCACCGGCCCATCAGGTGTAACCGGTCCCCATCCTTAAACAGAATTCTAAATCAAAATCTGATTCTGTAAAATCTAGTCATTTTTCACTTTTACCACCCCCAATCCCTAACCCTAACCCGCACAATTAATTTCTGTAAATGGAATGTATCTGCGACGTCAAAAGAAAATAATATATATATATATATATATATATATATATATATATTGCGACAATGGAAAGGGCTAAAATGTTATTGGGCCTTTTTTTTTTTTTTTTTGTTAATCAGAGTGGCCTTTGCAGTTCGCGCTTTTACGCGATTCGCGTCTGACGACTCTACCGGAGTTTTTGTTCGGCGATTGTAGTGGTGGTGGATCCGGGCATTTTCCTTGATAACCGGCGGTGGATCTTAATTGATCTGGATCTGGTAATACCTCTGCTTGGTTTTTCTTCTCTGAAATTTTGAGTCTGTTCAGGAGTTCTCGTGAATTGTTCTGTGCGGATGCAACCGTGCTCAGATTTTGAGTTGTTTCACTGATCTTAGAGAGGACTGTGTGTTTGAGAGAGAGAGAGAGAGAGAGAGAGAGAGATCGAAATGTTGCGCGCGAGAGCATTTCGGCAGACAAATGATAAGATTGTGAAGATTCAGGTACATCCCACGCATCCATGGCTTGTTACTGCTGATGATTCGGATCACGTCTCCGTTTGGAATTGGGAGCATCGTCAGGTCTGCTTTGGAGATTCTGGATTTGATTTTTTTTGGTTTCGCTTCTGATTCCGAATCGTGGATCCTTCAACGTTTATGACTGTTTTTTTCTAGGTAATTTACGAATTGAAAGCCGGTGGAGTTGACGAGCGTCGTTTAGTTGGTGCTAAGTTAGAGAAGCTTGCCGAAGGAGAATCCGGTGAGTCATTTATCAACTTGTATTCTATTCCGGTGGAGATGAGTTGCTCTGTGTCCTGACTGAGATTCATGTTTTGCTCAGATTATAAAGCCAAACCTACTGAAGCTATTCGAGGAGGAAGGTAATAGATCTTTCCTTCTGCTATTCGATTGCCCCTTGTGATATGTGGAAAAAAATGACTTATCCGATTCAATGTTTGCAACTACAAGTGTCAAGCAGGTGAAGTTTTATGATGATGATGTGCGTTATTGGCAACTGTGGCGCAATCGCACCGCAGCTGCTGAATCTCCATCAGCTGTCAATCATCTCACATCTGGTTTCACTTCTCCTGCTCCATCGACTAAAGGCCGGCATTTTCTGGTTATCTGTTGTGAGAACAAAGCCATTTTCTTGGATTTGGTGACAATGCGTGGTCGTGATGTGCCGAAGCAAGAGCTTGACAACAAGTCACTTCTCTGGTAAGTTCTTTCCGTTTTCTCTAATTTTGCTTGATTCTTGGAACCCCCGGAAAGATGTATGTTCTATTACTCTAGGCTTCCAATCTTCTGAGTCGCTTGAATCCTGAAAAGACGTCCATTAGTAACTACGTCGAAGTTTTTAGTTAAATGTAGACGGTGCATTAGTTGATGTGTGTGTGCTTGTAAGTATAATGGAAACCAGAGCACCTTTTTATCTATTGTTCCAGTCAATTTTCTAACAGTCTTTCTACTTTTCCGTTTTTTTCTGCTCTGTAAAGTTGTTAAAATTCTTTCTTTTCTTTGCAGCATGGAGTTTCTTTCCAGATCATCTGGTGGTGATGGCCCTTTAGTTGCATTTGGTTCAACTGATGGTGTCATTAGGGTTTTATCAATGATAACATGGAAGGTTTGTTTATCCCAAAACTTGAATGTTTGTTTTGTTATCCTGCTTTTATCCATCTGGTTAGTTTCCCTGAATGTTTACTTCCTTGCAGCTTGCACGTAGATATACAGGGGGCCATAAAGGATCAATTCATTGCTTGATGAATTTCATGGCATCATCTGGCGAAGTAACTACAAATTCTCTCAAATCCCCCTTCTTTATCGCTCTGAATTATTATTTTCAAGTTGTTTACTTAGTACCATCTGACAGATGGAAGTGTCATGCAATGTCATATAATTTAGAAAAACATACGCAGGGTGACCTGCTAAGGTTGACTAATATGTTAAGTGGAGTAGCCAATTTACTACTAATTTCTAGCCTTCTTTTCCTATAATTTGACGTTTTTAATGAACGCTTATCAAGTTTTTTCTCTCCGTTATACATGTGCAATACATGATACCAGCCATTCTCTGTTTAATTGCAATTGCAGGCACTCCTTGTTTCAGGTGGCAGTGATGGCTTACTAGTACTGTGGAGTGCCGATCATGGCGCTGACTCAAGGGAACTTGTACCCAAGCTTAGCTTGAAGGTATACTTTTCATGCCTACTCTTTAATGTAAAGTTCAAGAGAGGATATTACTGTGGCTGTTCAAGTCACAAGCCTGGCAAGATTGGCCAGCTTTGGTTACACCTGAGTAAAAGGCACCATTGTTCTTAGTTTCATTCTTAGTTTCAATGAACCTTCGAAATTGATTTCTGTGCCTGTTTCTGAATGTTGCAGAACTAGCATTTAGATTTTTTCGTACATCCTTTTGTGATTAATAGGCAACGTAATCTTTAGGGGAGTATGACATACTCGTTTTGTCTTTTGGTTTAATAGAAACGCTCTTGTTTGTTAGTTGAGTCTATAAGTTCCACTTCTCTGTTACCCTTTTTTCATAATATAAAAATTTAGAATCCGGACTATTTTTGTCCTTCCAGATATGGCCTTGTAAAAGATTTTGCTCACCCTTGATGTTTTTGTTCTGATTTTAGGCACATGATGGTGGAGTGGTAGCTGTCGAGCTGTCAAGGGTAAGTGGCAGTGCTCCGCAATTGATTACAATTGGTGCTGACAAGACATTGGCCATATGGGACACAATGACATTTAAGGTAATGTTGTATCTCATCTCATGTATGGATTTTGAATATTTTACCGATCTCTCTTTTTAACATGCATGACTACTTTTTCTCTACAGGAGCTGCGTAGAATTAAACCTGTTCCAAAACTAGCTTGCCACAGTGTTGCATCGTGGTGCCACCCTAGAGCACCAAACCTCGATATCTTGACTTGCGTTAAAGATTCACACATATGGTACTTTTGGTTAAACATTTGGTACTGTCTGTGGTAAATATCTTTATGTATATTAGATGAGTGTCTAACTGTTTGACTTTTCACAGGTCTATTGAGCATCCAACTTATTCAGCCCTGACAAGGCCATTATGTGAACTTTCTTCCTTGGTTCCGCCTCAAGTACTTGCAACCCACAGAAAACTTAGGGTAATTAGCTCAATCTACCATGTATCATGTCGTTTCTTTCTGCCTGCTAGTTGTATTCTACTTTAGTAGTTATTTTTTTTTTTCTATTACTGTGAGTAATTCGTGAACACGTATGGGCATGATAATTGCTTTCCTAAGCTTTTAAGAGCTGCATATCCATTCTTTGTGCCCCACAAAACATTAGCTTAGTTAAAGTACTAAATTTGGTGATCTGTATAGAACTGCACTTGGTAATGCAAAGATATTCCCACTCAACTAGACTAGGAATAAGAATATAGGTAGAGTGTAGTCCATGTATACTTATCCCTAACCATTTACAAAAGCCTGTAGATTGATAGCTGTTTTGAACAATGAATGTATCAAAAGAAAAATTGCAATGGAGAACATAAGTAATCTTTAATGTAAGATGATGATAAAAGAGCATTTGCAGCACGCGAATTTTGGAAGTTGCTATTTTTCAGAATCTGCATTTATTTTCTACTTGAAATTGCCGGTAGATTTTCAAAGGTTGCAGGTTAAGAATTGCTTTATGATAATAGCATTGCTTCTGTGCTTCTTTTGCTTAAGTGGCTTGCATACATTGGCAGTACCCGACTATAGTTACTTATTAGTTTTATCTTTTCAGGTCTATTGTATGGTTGCACATCCTCTACAGCCGCATCTCGTCGCAACTGGTACCAATGTCGGTATTATAGTTAGTGAATTTGATCCTCGTGCCATCCCGTCTGCAGCTCCTTTACCAGCATTGCCTGGAAGTCGGGAGAATTCAGCTATATATATCCTTGGACGAGAACTAAAGCTCTTGAACTTTCAATTATCCAACTCAGCCAACCCAACACTTGGCAATAATAGTGCCTTGTCCGAATCAGGGGTATCTAAGGGAGATCCCGGTGAACAGTTGACTGTAAAGCAGACCAAAAAGCAGATTGTGGCACCTGTTCCACATGATTCATACTCGGTTCTTTCTGTAAGCAGTTCAGGGAAGTAAGTTTCTCAGCTAGTTATATTTTTTATAAATAATAATTTTCTTAGCAACTCAGCTAGTTATATATCATGTACATGTTGAATGTTGTCGGGTTTTAGCCAACTAACTTTATTCTCTGGTTGTAGGTATGTGGCAGTTGTATGGCCTGATATACTGTACTTCTCTATCTACAAGGTTAGTGACTGGTCTATTGTTGACTCTGGAAGTGCAAGATTGTTGGCCTGGGACACATGTCGGGATAGGTTCGCGATACTAGAATCTGTGTTACCTCAAAGGATGCCTCTAATCCCAAAGAGTGGTTCATCGAGAAAGGCTAAAGAAGCCGCTGCAGCCGCAGCTCAAGCGGCTGCTGCTGCTAGTGCAGCTTCATCAGCTAGTGTCCAAGTTCGTATTCTCTTGGATGATGGTACCTCAAACATACTAATGAGATCTGTAGGAGGTCGCTCGGAACCCGTATGTGTCTTTTACTTCAATTGTTGCATTTGGTATCCTTTTTTATTGTTTCCTGAACAATAGCCATCTTCGATTCAGTTTATCATTTTTTTTCATCAATATCAGATTCTCTTGACGTATTCTAAAGCAGATCCATTGAATAACTAATCTGAATTAGGCTTCTAAGAATTTATGTGCTTTAGTTTGCATTGGAGATACTGAAAAATAAACAAATTCAAACTTGAAATCCAGTAGTTTATTAATATGCGATTGACCAAACTTGGAATCCAGTAGTTGCTGAACATTAGAATCTTACGCATCGAGAAATCAACCTGACTTCAAGTGATGGTATATTTTTTCTTAGTTTTGCAAAATTACCAAAGGCAGAAGAATGTCACTGCTTGACTTCTAGGTTAAGCAACAAACTTACACTTCAAAAATTGTCCTTGCAGGTCATTGGTCTACATGGTGGTGCTCTACTTGGTATAGGCTATCGCACATCCCGAAGGATTAGTCCTGTTGCTGCAACAGCTATTTCGACCATACAGTCAATGCCGCTCTCAGGATTCGGAAACAGCAATGTTTCTTCGTTTTCGAGCTATGATGATGGGTTTTCGTCGCAGAAGTCTGCTGAGTCTGCACCCCTGAACTACCAGCTCTACAGGTGATTAGGGTCTCCATCTTTTTGTAATGCTAGGCTCATTTCTGTTAGCACTCGTTGTTATAATATTGTGTGCAAGCAGCTCACTGTTGGACATAATCAGAATCTTTTTTCCACCTCTGAGATGTCTGGTAAAATAGTTACTCTTGTTTGCTTGAACAGTAAGCAGTGTTCATATGTAATCTATACTGATGCCATAGTTACATTTTTGTTAGCTGTACTTGGTGTTTTTTTTGTCGTGTTAAAGCATTTCAGTTACATATTAAGCTAAATGGAAGTTTCAATTTGTAGTTGGGAAAATTTTGAGCCAGTAGGTGGTATGCTACCTCAGCCAGAATGGGCGGCATGGGACCAAACAGTTGAGTACTGTGCATTTGCTTATCAACAATACATGGTCATATCGTCCTTGCGCCCTCAGTATAGATATCTTGGTGATGTTGCCATTGCACATGCTACTGGAGCTGTTTGGCATCGCAGGCAGCTGTTTGTGGCTACGCCTACCACTATTGAGTAAGATTATTGCTCTATATATGATGCAGGATTTTTCGTCTGTTTTTTTGTCAATTACCTTGAATCCTGCTTCCACTTGGATAAGACAAATTAAAAATCTAATTTAAGAAGTGTCTTACGGGTAATGTGTATCAACATTTATTGATTATCTAGATGGTGCATAACCCAAAAGCGCAAAGACTATTTACCTTTTGAAAAATAATGCATTGATACGGCTACCTGAATCTGTTACTTTCTGAATATTAATACTTCTTCCATGCCTGGATTTCCAGATGTGTCTTTGTGGATGCGGGAGTTTCTGAAATTGATATAGAGACTAGGAAGATGAAGGAAGAAATGAAACTTAAGGAAGCCCAGGCTAGAGCAGTTGCAGAGCATGGAGAGTTGGCCTTAATCACTGTAGAAGGTTCCCAGTCTGCGAAGCAAGAAAGGATATCTTTAAGGCCTCCCATGCTACAGGTGAAATTTCTTTTACATGGGATATATGTAACTATTAGAAGCTACATATATGTAACTTTTTCTTTTTTTTTGTACTGCATTCTTCCTCATGTGTATACTTTTTAATTGTAGGTGGTGCGTTTGGCTTCTTTCCAAAATGCCCCATCTGTTCCGCCATTCTTATCATTGCCAAGACAATCAAGGGGTGATGGCGATGACGTTATGGATGAAAGAAGGACCAGTGAGGTAGCTGTAGGTGGTGGGGGAGTATCAGTGGCTGTTACTCGTTTCCCAGTGGAGCAAAAACGACCAGTGGGGCCTCTTGTTGTTGCTGGTGTACGGGATGGAGTTCTTTGGCTCATTGACAGGTACCAAGAGTCTCCTGGTTTTACCTTCAGACAGACTGTCTCTTGTTAAAATATTCCTTGTTATATGCAGACTGAGAACTGGTGAATTGTTTAACTTCGTTGGAGACTTGTATATTCAATTAGATTTTGAATTTTCCTTTTCATTCTTAGTACGCACTAGGTAGGCTCGTTGACATCTAACTGTTTGCAATTCAAGGCTTCCACGAGTACCAAAAATATGTTTTCGCAGATTTTACCATGTTTCCACGTTTTTTATTTTGAATACTATATGTTGCCATAATCGTCATTTTAGTCACTTGAATGATTATATAAATGATAAACCTAAGATCGAAATTCTTGTCTGACACCTCCATTTTCATGGTAGGTACATGTGTGCTCATGCCATATCACTGAATCATCCTGGTATCCGCTGTCGCTGCCTTGCTGCTTACGGGGATGCTGTTAGTGCTGTTAAATGGTATGTATTTGATTCTCAAAACCCTGTGTTTACGTGAGTAGGAAAGTAGCTGGAATGCTAATACAACATTTTGTTGCACAGGGCAAGTAGGCTTGGGAGAGAACACCATGACGATCTGGCACAATTTATGCTGGGGATGGGATATGCGACAGAAGCTCTTCATTTGCCTGGAATATCTAAGAGGTAATTAAGCATGTAATTTTTTGGTACCGCTATTCCTTCAATTTGGTTCTGACGATGCACAGTTTTCTTTAGTCTCTGAATTGTTTATGCTGAACAGTAAACAGAATTCAGTGTTTCACTCATGTAATAAATCCTCCATCCTAGCTGTCATCTCACACGAAAATGCCATTAGTGATGATTTTCACATTGCCTTAGGTTCGGGGTTTGACTTAGCTTTATGTTTTCTCAGGCTGGAGTTTGATCTCGCAATGCAGAGCAATGATCTTAAGAGGGCTCTTCATTGTCTTCTCACAATGAGTAATAGCAAGGACATTGGACAGGATGGTGCAGGCCTTGATTTGAGTGACATTCTCTCTTTGACAGCTACTAAAAAGGAAGATGTTGTTGAAGCTGTGGAGGGAATAGTGAAATTTGCAAAGGAGTTTCTTGACCTTATAGATGCTGCAGATGCCACTGGTCACGCCGACATCGCTCGCGAAGCTCTAAAAAGACTGGCAACTGCAGGTTCGGTCAAAGGCGCTTTACAGGGTCATGAATTGCGAGGTCTTGCATTACGCCTAGCAAACCATGGAGAATTGACACGCCTAAGTGTATGTCTGCAATTTCTCTTTCTTTCGGCTTCGAAATTTCCTTTTCGTAATTTAGGATACCTGCAGAAATGTAGAGACCGTTGTGTTGTTCACTAGACAGGATCTACATAACTAACTGTAGACGAATATGTTGTTTTGAAAATTTTATGGGTTATGCTCTTGATTTTATACTTTGTATCTACAAACCCCTAATTGAAAGGCTATTTTGACATTGTTGCAGGGTCTGATAAACAATCTGATCTCCATAGGCCTCGGGAGAGAATCAGCATTCTCTGCTGCAGTTTTGGGAGACAACGCGCTCATGGAAAAGGCATGGCAAGACACGGGAATGCTCGCAGAAGCCGTGCTTCATGCCCATGTAAGATTTCATATTATTTACTTTTTGCAGTTTATAAATAGACCTTGTATTGTTTCTGACTTCACTGCTGTAATTTATTCACACAGGCACATGGTCGTCCTACACTAAAGAACTTGGTCCAGGCTTGGAATAAAACGCTACAGAAGGAAGTTGAGCAAGCTCCATCTTCTAAAACCGATGCTGCAAGTGCGTTTCTGGCTTCACTCGAGGATCCAAAGCTCACGAGTTTATCTGATGGATCCAAAAAACCTCCAATCGAGATTCTACCTCCCGGAATGTCTTCAATCTTTGCTTCCATTTCTGCTCCCAAAAAACCTTTACTCACGCAGAAGACTTCACAGCCAGAACCAACTAAGACATTGGCGCTCGAAGAACCGGCTAAACCATTGGCTATTGAAGCTCCTCCATCTTCTGAGCCAACACAGACCGAATCAGTGCCTGAAACTGCAGCCGTTGCTGAGTCACCCGCACCTGAAACTGCAGCCACTGCTGATTCTGCGGCACCTGAAACTGCAGCCATTGCTGAGTCACAAGCACCTGTGGATGGACAAGTGACAGAGACAGTGTCTGAACCTCCTCCTGTAGAAAATGAGGAAACTTCTTTAGAAGACAAAAGCGATCCGTCTTCAACTCCAACCACAGAAACAGCTGCAGCCACAGAAGATACTAGCCAAACAACACCGCCGCCTGAATCTGTTACAACAACGCCGCCTGAAACTGCTAGTGCTACAACAACAGCGAAACCAATAGAGAATGCAGCAACTGAGAAGCGAGAAGTAACCACTTATCCTCCAATAAGAAGTCAGCCAATTGACTTTGATTTCTTGAATTAGCACCAAAGTTTGCACAGAAGATCCCAAAATGACGGCAGCAGAGTGTATGTCTATTAGATATATTATTCATAAATCAAAGCTTTGTGGCCAAATTGAGTAGAGGAAGAAAGAAAAAAAGACGATAATGCTCACGATATTCAATTGTGTTTGATGTGTTTTTAGTTTTTTGTATTGTCATTTTTGCATTTATTTGTCATTATTAAATGGTTTGGGGTATTATCTGTGAAGCGTGTAAAACAATTGCAGGAGAATTTATTAGTATCAAAATGTTTTTTTTTTTCACCTAATCGAGAGGAATGGATTTAATTTCCATTTGACACATGAACCATGGAACTTCGAATTGGACGTATTCGTAGATGCTACAACAAATGTATAGATAGATTTGTCCCTTTACGACCGACTTGTGTGAGAGAGAGACCCTGCTGTCAAATGTATAATACAACCGACTTGAAACACTCTGTTTCAGCCTGAAGTATTAACCTTTGAGTAGCAAAAAAGAGAAAAGTGAGATTGGGTTGTTGTTTCTGTAATCGTCTGATTGGCGATAAAACCTCTCTTCCTTTCTCATCTCTCTCTTTCTCTCTCTCTCTCTCTCTCTCTCAGCCCTAAGAGAGAAGCAAAAGGCTCTGCGCCTTTTTCTTCAAGAAAATCACCAGAAAAAGCTTAAATCTTTATCGGAATTAAAGGTTGGGTTTTTTTTTGAATCCTGGTAAAAGCTATGTCGCATATGGTGTTTCAGAGCGTCGTTGCTCCCAAACCCTTATCTCCACTCAAACCCTGTTTACCTATCCCTCGTTCACTACCCAATCTGCCTTGTAAGCTCCGTCGCGGCTTCGTTAGGGCTACCTCCTCTTTTCTTGTCGATGATTCAGTTTCGGGTCTCGAGCGCTGCTTACAATTGCCTACGGGGGTTGAGTTAGGCCCTTCTTCCTCTGGTTCCTTCTCTGCTAGTACTCAGATGTGTCCTGTGATGAAAGGCAAGTTTGGTTCCGTAGGAGCTGTTACTTTGGAAAAGGGGAAGCTTGATATGACCCAGAAGATATCTGAGACCAGCCCTGAGGTCTCACTCTCTCTCTCTTTTTTGCAAGAATTTTCATTATAGCAATCCTAATCCAAGAATTAAGAACTAGTTTGGTGAAATTCTCTCTTAAGGATGTGTCTTTTTATCTATGGTTTGGCTACATCACCATGTCGTTGCTTGTTTTATCATCTCTTTTCGATGGTTCATCAAGTTGGTGTAGTGAGAGTGGCGAATTATGAGTAGCACTCGACTCAGTCTCTAGCAGTGATTGTGAACCACTAGAATTTAGTCCGGCTTCTTTGTTCGATGTGAAAGTAACTTTATTCTGGATCAGACATTGATTGATTTTAATCCGGTTAAGTTGATCGTTTATTTCCACCGATCAGAAAAGAGTGTTTTGTGAGTTTTCTATATCATGTTTCATTACAGATTGCAACTGGAGGAGGTGGTGGAAACATTGGAAAGAGTATCAATAACGGTGGTGGTGATGGAGGTGACGATAATGGTGATGATGATGATTACTTTGATGAATTTGATGATGGCGATGAGGGAGATGATGATGGGCTTTTTAGGCGTAGGATGTTCCTCGCAGAGGTATGAGAACTTTACGCTTGTGTTTTGTTGAGTTTTGTCATGTATTTTATTGCCATGGTGTCACGGAGTAACGACATTTATGTTATTGTCCAGCTTTTTGATAGGAAATTTGTTGATGCTGTGTTGAATGAATGGCAAAAAACAATGATGGACTTGCCTGCCGGTCTCCGTCAAGCATATGAAATGGTGAGATATCCGTTAAGCTTTCCGTTATCATGAAATGGTGATTTTGGGATGCTGACATACTTGAACTTACGGAAACTTGTATGCAGGGTTTGGTCAGCTCAGCACAAATGGTGAAATTCCTTGCCATAAATGCCCGTCCTACAACAACTAGAATGATCTCCCGTGCTCTTCCTCAGGGATTGTCGAGGGCCTTTGTTGGCAGGTAATTCTGTGATCCAATCTGTAGCTGTGGACTTCATTGTCGCTTAGTTATAAGTTTCTATACTGTCATACTATATGCAGTGTTAACTAAGTGAATGCCTTGTGTAGGATGTTGGCGGACCCTGCATTTCTCTACAAACTTCTTTTGGAGCAAGCTGCCACTGTTGGATGCTCGGTTTGGTGGGAGGTGAAGAATCGTAAGAATAGGTATGTTCCTTTCCATGTACCTAAACTTTGTAGGTTTTGTAGCTTCTGGTTTCTTGCCCTAACTTGTAGTCTCTATGACTTGCAGAATAAAAGAGGAATGGGATCTTGCACTTATAAATGTTCTTACTGTATCAGCATGCAATGCAGCTGCTGTTTGGTTGCTAGCTCCATGTCGTTCCTATGGAAACACATTCCGGTTTGACCTGCAAAATACACTACAAAAGCTACCAAATAATTTATTTGAAATGAGCTATCCTCTTAGAGAGTTCGACTTGCAAAAGAGATTTCATTCTCTTTTCTACAAGGCCGCAGAGTTGTCCATTCTTGGACTCGCAGCAGGAACTCTCCAGGGTTCGTTGTCAAACCTTCTGGCAGGAAAGAAGAAGAAGAGGTCAAAAAAATATTTTCTGTTTCTATCCTGGAATTACAGATATCTTGTTTCACTCGGGCAGCTTCTCTGTTTCTTTACCAGCTCATGCTTGACTTATAACTTATTGTACCTTTGTTCTGACAGAGTATCTGTGACGGTCCCATCTATCAGCACTAATGCTCTTGGTTATGGTGCATTTCTTGGAATATATGCGAACTTGAGATATCAGCTGTTATGTGGATTTGAGAGATCAGTGAGCAGCCACTTTGATGTCATAGGAGTAGCACTCTTCTTCGGCACTGCCTTGAGGTATTCCTCTATTTCCCCCACTTTCCTCTCCCACATATGTATATAACATACATAATCAGGACATGTTGGAAGTTTGGATTTTGTATTGCAAAACTCTGTCTTAGGGCTTAGGAAACCATTAATCTGTGGATCAAGAACGTTGATAAATATGGATGGATCTGGTACAGGATTATGAACGTTCAATTAGGGGAAAAGTCAAGACAGGTATGGCTAGGTGTGGAGGCAGACCCACTGGCGCAGTCAGATGATCTGCTGGCAAAAGCATACAACCGACCCTCAGAGGAAGCAGTAGCAAAGCCATCTTCAAGATGGTTTATCTCAAAAAATGCAATTGTCTCAGGGCTACTTGGGAAGAAGCAAGAGGACTCAGTTTCAGATCCTGCACCTCCAAAGGCTAGACGAAAAAGGATTGTGAGGAAGAAGGTGGCTGCATCTGCCTCTTAAATAACCAACAAAACCTCTAAAATGTCACAATTTTCAGAGTCCATGAAAGAGCAACAGTGAGGTTATGTTGTTCATTTGAGGCACACATGAAAAGTTTTGTTGCCAGAGGAAGAAGGGATCACCAAACTGGGGGAATTGAAAAGCTCTATAGCCTTTTTTTTTCTTTACGACTCAAATCTCACAAGTTGTTAAGTGCTTTTGGAAAAAGACATTTCTATTTTTTTAGCTGTGGTGATATGCTATCTCTGGTTAAATCTCAAATTGCCATTCTGTATTTTCACCTTTTTTTCTTACCTTTCTCAGTGTTTCTAATAAAATAGCCACATCTTTTTTATGTTTTAGGTGTTTTAAGTGGTATATAGTATGGTGTTCAAGTAACCTTTGTATGTTGAGGAAACTTTAGACTGTGTAGTCATAATAACACAGTCTTAAGACTCTTAACTCTTAACTATGAATGATCAACAGATTCAATACTAGTGCAAAATATATATATATATATATATATATATAATGCCAATCTTATATGAGCTTTTTCTTAGCACATTACAAAATGTTGTATATGATACATAAGTTTACAATGGCAACTGATCTAAGAAATTTGATAACCATTCTTCAATTTATTAAGGCGGGCATTAGAATTCAACAAAGTGGCTATCAATGGTCTTGAGCTTATCCAACTCCGCTCCTTCAGCAATTCCAGAATCAACGTACAACATCTGTATGCATATTATATATCATCATAATATTACCCAATCACACTCATACAAAAATCACTCAACTTTATGCCAAATAACAAAAAAAAAGATGGATCTCAGAGTTGCGAGCTGAACCTGATACTCAGGACAAGTCAATGTGTGAGCTCCTCTTTTAAGATGTCTCTCCCATCCTCTCTTCTCTATAAGCGCTTTCTCTATAGCTTTAGTAAACTACATTCACATTCAAGTATCACAATCATTAATCACATTCAGCTTTAGTAAATGTTCATAACTTCATATGCTTGAATGCCAACATAGTTTCTTAATTATGGAAAAACAGTATACTCACATCAGCCGGGTCCAAAATCAGGAGATTGTACTGGGGAGTAGATGTAGTTCCTAGCAAACGTCTCTGAATCCCAACAATTGTCCTCGAGTGCCCTTCATGTTGGAAATACAAGGGCCTGCAGTACACACAATAACATCAACATCAACATCAACATCAACATCAACTCACCAGCCAGCCTTATATGTAATGTGTTTTGACGTTATAAGAACTGAAACAGAACAACCTACCCTTTGTTTGTCATATGAACACCCGAGGAAACATTTAACCTGTTATCTGAGAAGTAATTCCAAACCCAATTCATCAAAACGGCTCCTTTGCTGATCCTAGAAGAACTAGAACCATGAGAATCAACTGTTTTCCCCTTCCCACTACCGCCCTTTTTAACTACATATCTGTCCATGGGACCATATGACTTTACCTTGGGAGCAACAGCAGAACCAGGAACTGAAAGATACATTGATTTAGACTTCTCAGGAGCAAAATCAACAACCCTGGCTCTTAACCCGAAGGAGCGTAACAACGCAGCACACTCAGTGGTTCCAATCCATCTCTTCGAACCATAGATTCTAGTATTAAAATGGAGAGCTCCAGAGACATCAAAACCATTGTTCCAAGCTAACTCGAGCCAACGCTGGAGCGAAGGAACATCAGGAACGAAGTTAGAGCCACCAAAGAGAACTCTTTTAGCTTCTTCTCTATGAGAAATCAAATGAGAGCATTGCATTTGAATGTTCTTCCATCCACATCCCCAACCTTTATCTTCCTTTGAGGATTGAAAATGATCAACAAAGCCTAATAGTAAACTAGTACTACTCTCTAAAGGTTTCGACTTCGATTTCAGTTCGGATTCCAGACAGTTCCTCAGCAAACAAATCAAACCACCATGACCTATACTGTAGAATTGACTCTTGGTCTGTGAATGAACCAAGGAGGCAACATTGTTGCAATTGTCCAAGTTCTGCAGAAATGAAACAACTTTCTCAATTGGGTACTCGACTTAACGCAGAAAGAAGATTTTGAAGGGTTGTAAGAAAGCATTACAGATGATGATGACGCAGAAGAAGACGAAGGATGATCTGAAGAAGAAGAAGAAGAGGCGAGTTGCAGAGCCAAGTGGTGATCGTTTTCGATTTCGTCGTCTTCGAAGTGGGAATTCACATGACTGAGTCAAATCCTCCGCCGTAAACCAACCAGACAGACACATCAAGACCTCGATAGATGATACAACTAAAGGAAGCATATAGAAAGAGATTAAGAAATTATTTGTGTTACCTTTGGATTAAGGAGAGGGGAAGCGTAAGATTGCAGACAGGACACAAAGCTGACATTTTTTTTTATGTTCACGTAAGATTACACTTCTTTTTTTTTTTTTGGCCTCCTCTGTTTTGTTTCCTCGCCGGAGGAAGTAACACAAATTTGAGATCCTCCTTCGTTGATCAAAACGGCAGCGTTTTATTTGGAGTGCGTGCGGGTTGCATTGACTATCACTAATTATATTCTCTTTTCAAATTCAATTCTTAGTTATTTATTTTTATTTTTATTTTTTTATTAAAAAGGAGAAAATAGAAAATCTTACAAAAATATTTTTTTTTTATCACCAAATCTTACCAAAATATAGAAATACGTTATTCTTAATTTTTAGTTATGTTAAAAATAAATTGAAACGAGAGAGAAAAAGTAGAAATAATAAATCTTACAAAAATATAGAAAGCGTTATTCTAAATTTTTTTATTTTTTAACACACCATTATTCTTAAATTTTATTTATCTTATGTTAAATATAAATTGAAGCCAGTAGAAAATAAATAAATCTTATAGTCATACAAAAGTTAAAATAATATCACCCTACGGCTGAACCCTTGTGCGTGTATAACACAAAGGAGAGAAAGAAGAAATAAGAAGCATTCGTGTAGGTATAGTTTTCAGGTATAAAAATGTTTGGACGGGGGCTTTTGTTAGTTATCAGCTCAATGCAAGTTGTGTATGCGATATCGATACTAATACACAATACATCGAAACTATTTGTGAAGGAAAGAGCCAAACGTCATCGTCATTAGAGACTTGGAGGTGAAGACAAAATCAGTGCGTTGCCCAACGATTTGCTCGTGCATATAATGTTGTTTCTCCCCACGAAATATGTAGTGGCCACTATGATTTTGTCAAAACGATGGCAGTCTGTTTGGACGATGGTGCCAGTACTTGTGTACCTAAATATCAAAGATGATACTCACAAAGCGTGTACTGGCGGTTTATTTGGTCGTTTACTTGGCCGTTTATTTGACAAAAGTGATCACCAACAACGGTGTTTATGGCAGTTTGTTGACAAGTCGTTACAACTCCACAAGGCACCTGTGTTAGAAATATTAGCGATAGAACTGATCGGTCCTTTTAGATGTCATGTTGATGTGGGAAAGTGGATTGCAAATGCTGTTGATCGTAGGGTGCGCGAGCTGGCATTGGTGACCGCGTGGACAGCGGTGGAACCTGCCCATTTGCCTAAGAGCTTTTACACATGTGATACGATTTTTAATCTATATCTTGTCGGCAATATTCTTGTGGATGTTCCTTCTCGGGTTTTCCTCCCATCCGTCGAAAGCTTTGGTCTTTACTATGTGCTGTATAAAGATGAAGATTCCCTTTTTCGGCTTCTGTCGAATTGTCATATTCTCAAAAATTTGCTCGTGAAACGACATCACCATGACAACGTGAGAAATTTTAATATAAAAGTCCCATCTTTGGAAAGCTTGTATTATGAAAATGTTCTTTCTGGAGTGCACAATGAAGGATCTTTGGTTGTAGATTCTCCGACTTTAAAGAAATTCATCTACAGCGATGTTTCGGGAGATTATTGCTCCATTGAGAACAAACCTTGTTTTGATAAAGCAAGTATCGACTTTATTAGTCACCCTGATGACAAGTTTATGAGATCTATTTCCCCAAATCTTCAATTATTTTTGGATGTTGCATCGGTACGTGTAGTGTTATTTCGACCTCAGTCTTTTCTCTTATTGTTAATTATGGTTATATAACTAGCGCTTATCTATGTTTTCTTGCCTTCATTGTAGGCTGCATGGTGTAACTCTATTAACTTCTCCAAGCTTATGGAGTGTAATGTAACACTTTCAGCTGAGTTAGACTGGTTGGAATCACTGATGGGATTGCTACAAAATTATCCTAATCTTAAATATCTTTACATCGACCAGGTTTGAAGTTTATTTCATGTCAGTTATGATGGACTATATAATAAAAAGCAAGTGTTAGTTATTTTGTATCCTTTTGTTGTTGCTTCACAGACATTGATTCAAATTGAAGAGGATTTCTCACTGTCATGGAACTAACCGAGTTCCGTTCCTGGATGTTTCTCAGCCCATCTCGAGATCTTTGAGTGGAAAGGATATATAGGACGAAGCAAGGAGAAAGAAGCCATAAAATATATCTTTGCCAACTCTAAGTGTTTAAAGAGGGCTGGATTTTCTATGAAATCAACTTTCAAGGTTAAATATAGAGAGAAGATGATGAAAGAGTTAGAATCTATGTCTAGGGTTTCCACATCATGCCAACTACTCTTCTCCACTCAATTGGAATTTCCGAGCTTTATGAATGAAATGTATTGAAATGGCCCATGCATGGATATAATGTGCCACTCAATTATAACTATTTTAGTTATTCCAATTATTTGAAACCAATATCATGAAATACTTGTTTCAGATTAAAAATTTGCTTAATATTGAACATATATTGTTGTTCAAATATATAGTAGATCTTAGAGATTTTAACTATAGTTACTCTACTTTAAACATAGAATGCATCATGTTAGAAATGAATTATGTAAAACATATATATTAAGAAATGATCTCATCTGCAAGTTTCATAAGCGAATGTTTCTAAATTTACACCATAGACACGGCTGGTCATACTAGGAACGAGATGCTAATAAGGTGAAAAATATGGGATCTACGTACGATGCTATCATCTTTGCTAAGCCGGAGATAATCTTTGCTATCACTCTCCCATTGAGGAGCCTTCTCTTTCTTCTTGTCCTTGGTCTCTCCTTCTCTAATTTCTTCATCGTTTCCTCTCTTCCTTCTCTTCATTGTTATATATTTTCTTTGCTCTTCTTTTACTTCTCCGATGAAACTCACATGGGCTACTAAAAAATTTCGCCTCCTCTTTACCAAAAACCCATCTTTGCACCACTTTGAAGTAGTATCGCTCTCAAGGAACCCCATGCACACCATCGAACAACAGTTTACTTTATCTCCCGTTAAAGGCTTTTCTTGGGTGCTCTTGCTTCACTACAAGTAATTATCCTAACATTGTGATTCCTAAGGTGATAAGGTTTGGATATTTTGTAGTTTATTCATCATTCCCAAGTTCTTTGATAACGTTTTGCTCTTTTGATATATAGTATCTTATTGCTGAAGAGAACGTCCTTGTTTCATTGCAATTCCTAAGTATGAGTTTTTGAATCTGAACACAATGAGGTTTGTACATTTTGTAGCCGATGAGGATTTAATAACGAGTAAGAGATCCTTTGGGAGTGTTAGGTGTTAGCTTTAAAAAATGACTTGAATAGATGAGACAATGAAAATGAATAAAAAAAATACTATTGCCTTGCTCGTTCAATGTCAATGTTGATGAGGTTAACTCTTTTTGGATCCTCTTGCTCAAAGTCAACTTATGGGACCGATCTTATGAATCCGAAGACAATGAGGTTTAACTTATATATTCTGTAACATGTAGCTAAACTTAGTTTCTTTCATGTAACGTTTTGTATCTTCTAGGTTCTTCTCTAAAATTGTTCCTATGGAATACACTATCTTCTTAGAGAGCTCGACTTGCAATAGAGATTTCATTGCCTTTTCTACTAGGCTGCATCACTGGCAACAGGAATCTCTAGGGTTCGTTGTCAATCTTTCTAGCACGAAGGTATTTGTAGAAAATATAAGATCAAGATATTTGTAATCCAATATGTTTGAGCGAAATTAATCGATTCATTAGAGTCTACAGAAAACAATAAACAGATGTTGAATAGTCGTTTGCACAATTATAGATCGAGCTCTTGTCCCATTAGCCTGATCAGAAGATTTTTCCTTCTTATTAAATATACTCAAACTTGTGTTGACTTTATTCCTAATATATGCTTTGACTCGATAAATTCTGTTTTATTAATTGAGATGATAAAATTATACCCAACACACTCAATTTTATTTTTTTGACTGTTGGAAGTTTGGATTAATTTAACTCAAGTCATAGGACATAAGACACCTTTGACAATGAACAATTTCAAACCATATATAAGGCCTTGGCCCATTCCTTTAAACTCCCATCTCCTAAGGTCTGGACTGATCTGGTGAGAGAAAGATCTTGGAAGTTGGAAGTTGGAAGTTGGAGCACTAGACAAGGATCGACCACTATGCTATCAAACATCGTATTTTTCAATTCACCATTTTTTTATGTAGATCTTGCAATATTAGAAAATTGGAATTTATTTTCTTTATGTATGTAGATATAGCGGTGGTTCTCAGTAGCATACATGCTGACCTGGTTGAGTGTTTTAAAATCTAATTGGGATAATTTTTATGAATAATGATAAATTTATTAATTAATTAGATATTAAGGAGATAGTGATCACTGATCACCATCCATAAAGCATAATCAGCATATTCCAACTAAAGATTTCAACAATTGGCAACCGGCCACCTGTATTTAATTTTAAAAATCGATTTCGAAACTTGACCCATAATTATATTTTTTTTCTCATGGTTTTGTAATTACTATTTCCCTCACTCACTATGAGTAACCCTAACTCACTAAAACGATAAAATCGTCTTGGATTCACCAAAGGGATCCATCCGGATTTGAGCTCCCATTGTAAAATTCTCAACAATTTTATAAAAGAATTTCTTCAATTTTAAAATAAATTCAACTCAATTCAAATTCAAACCATAAATAAATTTAACGCGTATGATTTTCTCAGATTCTTCTTTTAAAGTTTTAAGAAATTTGGAATCTTACTCGAATCACCCTACCTTTTGAGGTTGGTGTGTTGTCCAAAAACATGATTCACAAGAAAACATGGCCAAAAATATGCAGCTTATTAATTTTATTGTCACTATGACACCAACACAAGTAATTTAAGAATGAAACATCGGAGCCGTAACTTTAACTATACAAGAATAGTTGTATAATCGTGACTGCCCTTGACTTTAGGAGATATTAGTCCAATTCAGAGAATGAAGTGGGAATGTGAGTTACGTCGACCAGGCTTTGTGCTCGAAGCTAATGGCTATAATTGGCGGAATATATTAGTGGAAAGGATAAAGGTGAGAAATTGATTTCCACATTCCTTTTACCAATTAAGAGAAATAGTGGAAAAAATGTTTTAACAACCAAATACAATAGCAAAACGGAAGAAATGTTTACATTAGTTTTATGGAAATGGAATTGAGACGAATAGAACGTATAAATGAAGTTACAAAGTACATATTTTATTAGTTATATTAATTTATACTTTATGAGAAAATGATAAATTTATTAATTTGCAGATATTAAATTATTTCTAAAATGAAAAATTAAATAACGGAAGTGGAAGTTTGTAACAATATTAAGAAATCAAAGAAGATCCATGACCACGAGGCTTAAACCAACTTTAGAGAAGAACAAGTTTAGAGGAGCCATGGTAACAGAAAGCTAAGGAACTCACCTTATTTCAGACTACCTTTTAAATGGTACGTATCAGATGACTAGTAAGCAAGAAAATTTATTGAAGGCGCCTCGTGTTATACACTCTTTTGAAAAATGAAACTTTTTTACTTGAAAAAACTAATATGAGAATAATCAATGTACTAGTGTCAAGCGCGTAAATGGTTAAGCGACTGAGAGTGATAAACCAGTCAGGAATCAGGTTCAGCTAAAGGTCCATATAAGTCGCCACTAACCTCCAATCAAACCATGTACAAGGTTATAGGCATGCAAGAAAAATAAGGTCTTGTGATTCATCAGATTTTCTGCATAATATATGTCAATCAATGTGTCCCCAAAGAACGAGTTCCGAATTGCTAACCATGTGACAATATAAAATCAACCATTAAATACCATTTGAAAACCAAATAATTTTGCTCAACTTTTTCTTTTCTCTCTTCATACGAATTTACATATCTTACTTTTTGTAAACTAGTGTTTATTTGGTGGTTGGAAATTGCTATGTTTTCTTCATTTCTCTGTATCTTTATCCAATTTTTAATGCAACGAGTATTTTGCCTTTGAAACAAGTGGTTCAAATTTTCAATAATATTTTTAGTGTCCAGTCAACGTCTTCGCCAAGAAAATGTATTCAAAATTGATCATGCGCATCTCACCATTTGTTTGAAAAATACGATTAGTCATGAGTATTTTGAATTAAGATTTTATAAGAATAAAATAAAATCTTGAAATTTCGATGTTTCAGTAGCAATTTTCAGAAAATTTGTTCTTCATGGTAATTAAAATTTCAGTTAAAGTCATTTTTCAAGTGTAAATGTGTAAGGATGGCTATGTTAGTCATAACTCATAACACATATGATTGATCAATTAACATTGACAATTTGACATATAACAGTTAATTAGATTATAAAATAAAATAAAAAGGTAAATTGTCCAACATAATTTTAGTCCAGCTTATTTATTTGCCTAAAAAACTACTGTCATTAATAATATTCATTTTAAAATTGCAAATACTCTATATTTTTTAAAAATAAAAAACAAATGTCTTAAGATTATATTTCCTTTTATAAATAATTTTCCATATATGTATTATTAAGGTAACTAGAATTCTATACTCTTTTTTTTTTTTTTTGACAATGACTAGAATTCTATACTCAACCAATAAATTTTAATGTATTTGATTTTTTTTTGACAACAAAAACATAATTAGCTCAAACGAGCCAATAGGAAGAGACGTTGTTTTAATGTATTTGGTTTGTATCCCTTCTTTTTTTGTCTTCTCTAAATACATATTTTGTCTCTAACCAATAAATAAACCAATTGCATGGTACCACTAAAATATCAGAAGTAGTAAAATGGATGATCCAATTTGGATCCAACGTCGTTATCAGAATAAAATTATAAACCTAAAATAGTGATCTAGAGGAAAGAAAAAAATCTCACCAGAAAAAAAAGAAAAAGAACAAGAGAATATAGATAGATCCATTGAACCTAGACATATATACCAACCAAAGCTCAGTCTCAAAGACGTCTATTAATAAGGAACGGTTCAAGAACCAAAAAAAACAAACCACAAAGCATACAATAAACAAAGAAACTCAAAGACACACAAGCAAAAAAGTCTTTAAAAACCTTAAAATGGGGAAAGGAGGAAACTATGTGACGGTGGCGGCTTCAGAGGTGGAGGAGCTACGGAGGAAGAACGGAGAGATGGAAAAGGCTGTGGAGGAGATGAGGAAAGAGATGTTGCAGCTGTGGCGGAGGACGCAGGTGGCGGAAGAGGCGGAGGAGCGTCTCTGCTCTCAGCTAGCCGAGCTTGAAGCTGAATCTTTAGACCAGGCTCGTGATTACCACTCTCGCATCATCTTTCTCATGAACGAGCTTTCTCGTCTCTCTTCCGACTCAGCCTCCGCCTCACCGTAGAACAGCACATGTAGATATAAAGGTTCTTCTTTAGTCTTTTCTTGTTTAGATTGTTGGATGTATCCTCCAATATGTAGAGTTTTGTTTTGTTATATCGAAAGTGGATCTCTCCGAGATTTCTATATAAATAAATAAAAAAATATAAAAAAAAAAAAAAAGTTGAGACGTATTTAATTTTAGGTTTGAATAAATCGAATCTAGTTTTTTTTTTGCTAAGAATGTAAATATTTCCTATAAAATGAAAACGATTTAGGTTTACAACTGATGGATTATAAACGTATAGAAATGGTCCCATTGCAAATCTAAAAAAAATAATAATAATCATGAAATGTAATTCATAATTACAAATTCCGTCCATCCACTCAATCGAAGTGATGAAACTATTTAAATGAGTTAGATGAAACGATGATGAATTTTTATTGTTCTTTCTGGATTTGATGTTGGAGATGAAGGTAGAACGCAAGCCAAATTGCAAAAGACTATTTATCACTAGAAGCATTTCACTAGACCTCCAAGACTGAACCGTCAACTGTAGATAACTCAAAGTCATCGATATATCACATCATCTTCCGCGTCTTGTGAGAGCAACCCGAAAATCACAACTACGGCAGATAAATCGAATGTTGTTTAGAAGGTATTTAAGACTCCTTTAGAAAAAGAAACCAGTTGTATGATAATCTTGTTCGAGTGGTTAAATTGACAAGTTTGATAAAAGTTGTTTAAGACTACAAGTTTTTGTAGACTATATTTAATCCATGTGTCTCTGAAGGAGTTTATAGTTCCATTGAGTCGTTGACCTGAGTGGAATAGCAACAGATAGTAGAAACACAGAACAACGCTTAGTTTCTGACGTACCAGAGACAAGGTGACCTGACCTGAGAATGAGCGAACAAGTCTGGTCCAGATCCTCTTTATCCAAGACAACCCTTTAATTCTACAAATATAGAATTATTGCAAATTAAAAAAAAAAACGCAATTTATTTATTTTGAAACACTTTTATGTAAAGGAGCTTGGCACGATAAGCTTTTTTTTTGTTTCTCTTCTTATCTCAGACAAAAATGCGTCTTTATTCAAAAGATTCGGCGACCTACGGGATGGCCGAGCCAGCTAATGTGATACTTACCTGAATAGTTGGAAATCTAAACCCTAAAGAGAAGTATGTGTTATTTGGTAGGCGAATAAAGAGATCCAAAAGTAAGATATATGGCCTCACATCACATGCCATCGAGTTCTTTCCATAGATATGTGTTAATGTCGATTGGTTTAGATGTCGATGTGATATATACCTAACATAACAAAATAGAATACAAACAATCCAGTTTTTAAACTACACAAGTAAAGTTTTGAATGGTGAAACGCAATAAGTCTCTTTAGGAATTTAGGATGGTTATATATATATATATATATATCTTTTTTTTTGTCAACCAAACATTAATCTAGAAAATAATTCTATTAGTTGTCTAAATCCGGAAGATAAGTGTTTACAAAAAAAATTTCAGAGGATAAAGATCTCGAAAAACGAGCAAGACAATCTAACCAGAACATGGTTATTGTTTAAATAACTAAGATATATATATGGCAAACTGTGTTTTTGATTGATGATGTTTTACCGTCGGTCGTTGGTGGCATAACGTGTACAACTTCTTGTGTAACCAAATATGTATGTATGTTTAATCTTCTCCCTTTCACTCTCTAAAAACTGTATGAATTCGAGTCACAGCTGTAATATATACGTTTTTAATTGTACTCTTTAACAAAAGGAAAAAAAAAGGTAGAGAACGTCATGAATACACATGGAGAAGCATAACCTATTTAATTCATTGTTAAATCCAAAACGTACTACAAATTTTTGTTTTTTTCTCCTGAAAACACAATGACCACTCACGACCCACCGTACGTCAATGACATTTTTTTATATGATTTATTACGTTATCTTCGGAGTATTATTCTAGTGTACGAAGATATTTTCATTAACATAGTCAGTAAGCACAAGAAAATATGAAAATAAAAAATACAAGGAGATTCATTACTCTAAACTATTCTCTCCATTTTTTATTAGTTGTTCTAGAGTTAAAATTTTGTGTCATAATACTTATCGTTATAAATTTTTAATGCAAATGTTTGGTAAATATTTCAATTTTATCCAATTGTTTTAATGTTTTGACCAATAAAAATATTAGACTATATATTAAAAATAAAAGATAAAACAATAAAATTAATAATTTTTTTAATCTATATGAAACAACCTTAAACGACAATTAATAAAAAATGGAAGGAATATTAAGTATAACAAAACACTAGGTATATAATATGAGCAAATACTACAATATTATGTGCTTCAAGTTTAATATTCTTTACACTTACAAAATGCTTCCAAAAATCTTTAGAGAACAATTTGCATCTTTCTTCAACACATAATGATAAAAAATAATACATTTTATGGGCCTCCCTATCAATAGATTCAATAGTAATATAGCCACCGTAAAAAGATTGGTCAAACGTTTTCAAATTTCCTACGTAAATCTACAAACGTTAAAAAAAAAAAAAACAAATCACAATCTATTTCTGGATCCAACGTGTATATCGGGAAAATTTATTTTTTAAATGTGTTCTAGTGGACGGAAATAACTAACAATAAATATATAAGAACCAAAAACAAGAGATACCAATGAACCTAGACATGTACCCACCCAAAGCCCGGTCGCAGAGATGCCTATATAAGGAACATATCAATTACCAAAAGAAGAAGAACAACAAGCAAAAAAAACTAAGAAAAACTCAAAGATACAAAAAAAAAAAAAAAAATGGGGAAAGGAGGAAACTACGTGAAGATGGCGGCTTCGGAGGTGGAGGAGCTACGACGAAAGAACGGGGAGATGGAAAAGGAAGTGGAGGAGATGAAGAAAGAGATGTTACAGCTTTGGAGGCGGACGCAGGTGGCAGAGGAGGCGGAGGAGCATCTTTGCTCTCAGCTGGCTGAGCTTGAAGCAGAATCTTTAGACCAGGCTCGTGATTACCACTCTCGCATCATTTTGCTCATGAACGAGCTCTCTCGTCTTTCTTCCGACTCGGACTCCGGCTCACCGTAGACAGAGGTAGATATTTGTGTAAAGGATAGGTTCTTAGATTGTTGGATGCATGATGTATCCTCCAACTGGTTTATATCAATGCCATCATGTATAGTTTTTTGTTTTGTTAAAAATTCGAAATTCCTTCGTAAATTCTTATTGCTTGTTCTCATTCCATTAGTTGGATGTCTAGCGATACCGAATATTCAATGCTAAATCTAATACACATTTATGTTGTCTGAAAAATGTGATGGATGAAGACGTTTTTGAAAGTAAAGCAAAAGATTTTAGAATATTACTTCATGTTTGAAAATATTCAAAAATAAAAATTAAATTAAAGACCACTAAATTTCTTTTAAGATTTTGAAAGCAATTAAGAAATCATTTGCTATTCTTTCTCATTTTTTCTCATACTGAATTCAATTCTAAGAAAATATAGCACAGATAAAATAACTACTTTGCTAAAAAAAAAAAAGGATTTCGGTGTTTTAAATTTCTTTGGGACTACTCCTACATCTATGAAGGATTTGGGACCCGTTGTTAATTTTCTATGGCATTGCAATAGTGGTTTTGGACCGTCAGATTTTTGTAAGACATTATGAAGTTTAGTGCTAGAAAAGCATATATGGTATAGTAGTAATACATGGTTTGTTTTCTAGGAAATGAATGAAAACCAATTTACGGATCCAATGTTAGTGGAAACATATTAATAATGGGTTTGATTAACAAATCTTGTTTCTAAAAAATTTCAATTGCGCACTTGAGTCTAGTTGAAAACACAATTATAAAAAGGGTCTGTTTCGGAACAAAACTAGTTTCTAACATACCATATTACCAGACCTGATCTGAGTTAACCAAGTTTGTTCCAAATCCTTTATTACTAGTATTTTTTTTTTTTAATCAACTAGGACCTTTTAATTCTAAATATTAAATTGCACTATTGCATTTAAAGAAAACAAAAAGAAAAATATGCATTATTATTTTTTTTTTGGTAAAAAGGGAGCTTGACAGTGAGCTTTAATTGAAGCTTTTTTCTTATGTTGAAAAACAATTCCCTATACATTAATAGAGAAGCATTCTTAAAAAAATGATGATGTGTCGTCGCCAGAAAGCTCGAAACACATTTTAACAAATAACCTTCATTAATTATACTAATTACATCTATGCCACTATAGATTTAAATCAAAATTTATTACATAAATCCTTTATATATTGATAGATAAGCATTCTTAAAAAAATGCTAATGTGTCGTCGCCAGAAAGCTCAAAACACATTTTAGCAAATAACCCTTATTAATTATACTAATTACATCTATGACACTATAGATTTAAATCAAAATTCGTTACATAAATTAAAAATATTTATAGCCATTTAATTGGAAACTATATTACTATTCTTTAAAAAACAACAAATTATTTTTTAAAATTGATAATTATTCATATTTTATTAAAATAAAGTCCATACAAATTTCTCCACCACGTTAAAATTCTTTTCTACATTCAAATATTTCATGGGTGAAATATATTTTTACACAAAATAATCACAAATTTGAATAATAATAAAAAAATAGTTACATATTTTGTTTTATACAAACGAATCCTAGATCTCAAATAATAATTTTACTCATAATAATTTTATTTGAATTGATTTATCCGCACTATGTACGGGTTGTTTACCTAGTGTCTCTTTATTCAAAAGATTCGGCGACCTATAGGTGAAACTAATGTGATCTTTACCAGAAAAATTTGGAAAGCTGAAGTGCTGAACCCAAAAGAGAGGATAAATATGTCCTAATTCGTGGGGAAAATGAAAAAGTCTCATATGTATGACATATGACCTCGCATCTACATGCCTTCAATGGGAGTCATTTTCATAAATATCTGTTTATATCAATTGTTCTTAGATGTCGATGTGATACCTAACACAAATAAAATAGCAAATAAACAATCCTATTTTCTAACTACATCCAAAAGTTTTGAATGGTGAAACGCAATCGGTTAGTTTTATAGGAAATTTAGGATGGTCATTGTCTCAACAACTCAAATATGTGAAACTACTTGCGGTTTGTTTATCTGGTTTATGTTTGCCTTGAAATGTATACGTTAACCTGTTTGAACCAACGTTATAAAGAAAACCTCATGAATTGAATTAATATAAGAGAAAGCATATGCAATTAAGAATATATGATTCATTTTTTAAGCCAAGTACACTACAATTTTTTTCTTTCTTTTCTCTTAAAACACAATGACCACTCACGAGCCACCGACGAAAATGACATTTCATATGGTTTATTAGGTGATTTTTGCGTACTATTCTAGTGAAGGTATTTTAATTAACATATTAGTCATTAAGCACGAGGAGATGTGATTATGTGGATAAAAGAAGTACAAAGGAGGTTCATTACACTAAAACTAGCTATAATATAAGTAACACGAGATTCAACATGAGCAAAATAATAAGTTTCTTAACAAATGCTTCCACGTTCCAACATCAATTTTTTCTTTCTTAAGTTCCAAAATCATATTTTACCAAAAAATACCAAAGTACCAAAATCATTTATTGCATCTTTCGTAATCCATAATGAAGGTAAGAAAGATGATATTCATTGTTCTTGTTACAAACCTTAAATTGGACAAATTCTTTTCCCCTTTCAGTTGTTTACTTCAAGTAAGAAAGATGATGCAAAGTTCAAAGTTGTATAGGAATTCTGTTAACCACACAAATGTTGGGTTTCCAAAACCCATCAACAAATCTGTTAAAAAACTCAAAATCCATGTGTTTAGGTTTCTGTTAAATTAAAATAACCACTAACATGACTGTTTAGAGTTAGAGTTTGGCTTTCAATAATCACATTTCTGCTTGATTAACAGTTTTTATTGGATTGTTCCTTTCAACCATTTCTAGGTTCATCGACAAATCAGATGTGGATTTCATTTTTCTTTGCTATTGAGACTATATACTTGGTAAAAATATTTGAAAAGCGTTAATTACAAAAACACATGGGAAGATACAGATTCGTACTACACTTCAAATTCAGCACAAATTAAGATCATGAATCATTTGAAGATATGTTGCGACTTTATATAGTTTCGTTTCAAAGAAATCTAACATGAATTATTAGTAACCGAATCAAACATAAAGCTCGTAAGACGATAGAAGAAATCAAAGTTTATTGCTAGCAACATCAGCCAATAATAATAATAATAATAATAATAATAATAATAATAATAATAATAATAATAATAATTAAGAATAATAATAGTGCTTGAGATCCTTATAATATCATCTTACAAAGACAAAGACACAGCCGAAGACACACAGAGGCTCTCAAGTCTCAACCACGACCCCGTTTGCCCTTCAGCTCAGGGTCCCTGCATAATCACCATTCACCAATATCAGTTCACTTATTTGTTATTTCACATATTCACGTCACTGAAATAGATAGAGAAGTTATATTCAAACCTTTGGATGTGATCAAGTATCAGTAGCCTTGGTCCAGGCGGGATGCTTGCGTCTTTTAGCGCACTAGACACACGAAACAAAGTTTAGATGGCATAAGGTTTCAGTATAAAGACAGTTTTGTTTTTTTTTAAGTTGATACAGAAACGAAATCTCAGAAGCTCAAAACAGTTACAGTACCTATCAGTGAGCAATGGCAAAGTTGGGTCTGCTAATAAACCCTTCTTGAAGTTCTTCTCATACTTCTCTAGACCCAGTTTCAACAACATAGATCTGCCCTGATTGTAATATGGATCTTCAACACTTGGTTTACTGAACCTTTCACCCAACTGAACAAAACAGAAAAATAAGAGAATAGAAACTGATGATTAATAACATGCCTACCTAGTTTTAAGAAGAGTATTATCTTCTACTATCCTATATATATGATCGATCACTCACCTTGAAAAATACTCCTTGAAAAAGAGCGAAACCAGCGGCAGTGGTGATAGCATTCATAGGCTGTCCTTGTAATCCTGAGCTCACCAGAGAATATGCAACTCCAGATCCAAATGCTGCGGCCACACTGCACAATTTAAAATCATGACTCTTTCCGCACTCATCGAGTTTCAAAAAAAAAAAACAAATAAGCCACTTTAAATCACCACACATCAAAGATTTGGGTTTATGTTGTTTCATTTATAAACACAGAGGTCAAAGCCCTGCAAAGGAACAGTGAATCTTTTTTTAAGCATCAGAATGATCAATAACAAGCTGATGCCGGATAAGATTGTACTTCTGTCATCATAAACGATGAAATTTTCATTAAAGCAAAGTCATATTTTTTCCCCTGTCATGTAATCTATCCTATCCTATGACAGAGAAGCTGAACAATTGACCTGTAACTTGTGCCAGCATTATTAAAAAAACCTAACTGATAATCAGAAAACAATTGCAGAACAAAATTGAGTCCTATGGAAATGTAAGAACCAAGAAACAACAATTCACACACACACACAATACAATCCCTAGTGATAGCTACAGATCCATATAGGTTAAGACACAGCTACAATTCTCAAACATCAAAATGAAAAACTTACGCAGATTCCAAATCCTCCTTGCCCCGAATCCGTTTCATAACACAAGCTATACCAGCATTAACACCAGTTATAGCAGCAAAGTTCCGAGCTTGAACCAAAGGTCCACCAACAAGAGCCTACAAAAAATTCCACAAACATCAAATTCAAAACCTTAAAAAAAAAAAAAAAAAAAAAGCAATAAAGTGACATAAAAACCAAATTAGGGTTTAATAGAAAGGTTTTAAAAACCTGGGTTTGCTTTAACGAAGCCATAGCTTGAGGGTCAACACCACCAGCCTGAGGCATTTCAGGAGATAGAGTACCCATAAGACCACCGATAAAAGCTCCCTGGACACCACCCATGGCGGTGACTACGGCAGCTTCCACAGGTAACTTCTGTTTTGACAACCATGACTTGACACCAGTCTCAATCTCCTTGAATTTGACTTGGAACTGTTGAATTGGATTCTGTTGATCCTTCATTAAGCTCATCACCGCCATTGTTTCTCGTTTCTTGTCTCCTCCGTCTTTCCCCATTTTTTTTGTTTTTTTGGTCACACTTTTCGTCCTTCTCCCTTCTCCTTATCTCCCTCCTTTTGCCGTTTCCGTCTACAATACCTTATTGGGCCTTGATAAGCCCATTTGATTAGCTTATTGGCCCAATAAGTTAATAGCGGTAAATTTCTAAACGATTAGAAAGAAAAAAATAAATAAATCGTTAAAATTGTGTTGAAAAAACTGTAACAAAGTCTTTAAAATTTATAATAATACATTAACATTCTATATATATACATTATAAATTCACATTTTCGCAAGAAAAAATCTATAGTAACACAATGGTTGAACAAAAATTATCCTCCTGCTGTTTAAAATTTTTGTTCTCTTTTGTCTTAAAACAGAAATTGAAAACGCTGACTGTCGCGTCACATCAAACATCACTAAACAAAAATAGAGCGACATCTCTATTTATGACGACGATTAGGAATATGATTTTAATGAATCAGTTAGTAACCGTCATTGTTGGCGACTACAGTGCAAGCAAGGCCCATCATACCAATCTTTAGACCCATTGGGCTTTTTGTTTCAACCCGTAAAACGCTAACAAGCAGTTTGTGCCTAATCTTCTTCTTCCCGCGTCTTTCACACACACAGCTTCAATCTCGCCGCCGGCGAAACCTTTGCTTCTTCTCTCAGTCATTTCAGATTCCTTTTAATAGATCTCGTCGCCGGATTTCAACCTAGTTATTAGATTCGCTGATCACTCAATTTCGTTTTCTTCTTCAGGTAAGCTTCGATTTCATGAACACTTCACTCGAATCTATGGCTTTTAAGGTCTCTTTTAGGGTTTTTGATTTGCATTGTATTACCTGTATCTAGGAGCTAACTGAGTTGAGATTGAAGTTGGGAAGAAGTGAAAATTATGAGCAGCAGCTCCAGAGAGGGATCTCCCGATTGGCTTCGCTCATACGAGGTTTTCAGATTCAATCTGATTTTCTAATTTGAATGATTGGTTTTGGGTATTTTACAGTATCAAAATTGAAAAATTGGAATGATTTTGTTACGCAGGCACCTAAAATTACATCATTGTCATTATCATCATCATTGTCTAAATCATCTCCAGATGATAGTCCTTATAGGGAATCTGAAGTCGTTTCGTCTCTTCTTGTGCCTAATGACTGTGATGACACCGTGATTCTTGAGAAAGAATCCGTGGAGTCTTCTTCGTCTAGGAAGAAATCCAAAACGAAAGTTGTGACGAAGCAAGTGAGTATCGAGCAAGTGTTTTCTAGGAAAAAGAAAGCAGATGATAGTCTCAACGTTGAAGGTAACGGATGGTGATGCACAAAAACTGTGTTATCTTTTTTTGCTCTTGAGATTTTAGAAACAAAACATTACGGGTATGGAGTATATATGGAGTATTGTTTATCTGTTGAGCTCTTAAAAGGATGCTTTTGATCGGAGATCCATTTGCAGGGAAGCAGAATGGAAACAAAGTTGAAGGTGAAAATTTCTCTAGCAAGCATAAGGATGCTCAAGTAAGTTACTTTTGGATACTGTCTCCATGCCTCTACTTGCTGTACTGGGTAGTTGTTGTGATTCGAGAATTTTCTTGTTAGGATGTGTCTGTTTGGTAAATGAATTGTATTATCATGATTGTGTAATATACTAGTTATAAACTTCCTCTAGAGTAGCTTTCGGTTATATGAACGATGATGAAATTAGTTGGCGATCTCTTATCCGCACTCCATCTGTCTTAGTAAAGGGTTTGTAGTTTGCGTGGATCTTTTTAATTAGCGAATTATGATATTCAAGGGGTGTAAAAGTGCTAAATTCTTAAGTTGGTATGGTGTTGAGAACTCATGATTACACTGTTTATTATTCTCTTTAGCAGGGAGAAAATGATTCTGTGTGGCTTCTCTCATCTGATTCTGAACCATCCTCCAGTAGTCCTATAAAGCAGGAAGTGGCGGTGCCAACTGACAAGGACGAGGATTTTGTTCATGAAGCTAAAGAGGGAGAACCTGTACCTAAGAAAGCTCCAAAGGAAAAATCTCCAAAAACAAAGCCAAAAAGTAGTCGCAAGACACCCAAGATTGAAAATAGTGCACAAGAAGAAATTCTGAAAAGTGAAGGTAAGAATTGTATCAAAGTTTTGTGAAACTAGGATTCTTCTAAAGCAATGTAATGGTCCCTTTCTCATGCAGATAAAGATACCGATATAGATGCCATAATACCCGAGGAAGTAACAACGGATAAGAATATCAAGCCTTCTGTAAGGACCTTGTGCTAGGACCATTATTGTTGTTTCTTCTCTGGTTGGTTCTTCCTTATGATCAGATTTACAAATTCCAGGGTTCAAGTTCAAGATTACCTTTGGTACTCTCTGAGAAGGTGAATCGTACAAAGGTAATATAAATATATTTCCTTGCAGATGGTTTTACACTCTACGTTTTTATATCATTGTTATGGAAGCTGGTGACACTTATGTTTTGGAAAGGCCAGAACTGCATCAGTTTTTAGAGTCTTATTTTTTTAAAGCTGATAAAAACAATGAACTATATTCACAGGTACTCGTTGAATGTGAAGGTGACTCGATAGATTTGAGTGGAGACATGGGGGCTGTTGGACGCGTGGTTGTTTCAGACACAACCGGGGACATGTACATGGACTTAAAAGGCATGTTCCCTCAAATTTACATAAAACTGGCTTCACTCTCTCTCTCTCTCTCTCTCTCTCTCTCTCTCTCTCTCTCTCTGCTTTTTGTTTTTGATTTCTCCCATAAAAACTCCAAAAATGGTTCTCTTTTTATAAGCATAACATGTAGCAGAACAGCTATGTCTATTGAATGTAAAAAAGCTGATGCGGTTAGAAGTAACAGGTAACAGACTGGAGTCCCTTTAGTAACACTTTGTCGTTTCATGTTTCAGGAACCATATATAAATCAACAATCATTCCATCCAGAACATTTTGTGTAGTACGTTTTTTTATTTCTTTCTACCTTTTTAAATTGCAAGGGCACTTTGTGGTATACAATTATTGACCAGTGATCTTGTATTTCAGGTTAACGTAGGTCAGACAGAGGCAAAGGTTGGTAATTTCTATCGTGTTACTTTAGTTACAACCATCCTAAGTTTTTTATATTCTTGCTCATAGATTTCGACTCTGTGTACTCTAAACTTTTGCTAAGCTAAAACTTAGAAGCTGGTTGAGAAACTAAAACATAAATTGGAACGATAGCCTAAGTTTTGGATTATATGTTTCCTTGTCAGATTGAAGCTATTATGAATGACTTCATACAGCTGACACCACAATCTAATGTGTATGAGGCAGAAACAATGGTGGAAGGTCAGCTCTATTTCTCTGTCTCTGTTTAGAGCGTAAAGACAGTAATGCTACCTTGTCTTCTTGTAGCAATATTCTCCATTTAGTAAACTGATTTTACGAAAATGATTGCTTCTCTGGCTAATTTTACAAACCCATTTTAGGCACACTGGAGGGATTTTCATTCGAATCAGATGATGAGAATAACAAAAACACCCAGAATGCTTCAAAGCCCGCTGATCAAAGTGGAGGAGCAGAGGAAGAAACCAACACAAAAGCTAAAACCAAAGCCAAAGCAAAAGGCGAAACTGTACGATGACAAAACTCAGAATATCCTCCTTTGAAATCGATATAAAATCCCTTAACAGTAAAAGAGTATATGTTTCATGTGGAATCTTTGCAGGTTTTAGGAAAAAAGAGAGGAAGACCATCTAAAGAGAAGCAGACACCAGCAAAAAAGGCTAAAACTTCTGCTCCTATGAAGACTAAAACTAAGAAATGAGTTGTGATTTTGATTTCTCCCACTTTTTTTTTTAAAGTGACAATTCATTTGTTTAGTTGATATAACATTATATACATCAAATAGAGTAGTTTTACATGTATGAGGTGAAGCCAATTTAGACAATTTAAGGCAATCTATTTGAATAATAAAGCTCAGAATCTATGAGTTATGTATCAGTTTCTCATTAAAAAAAAAAGAAGAATGATGACGATTCATGTCATGCCTGATTGCCTCAAAGCAGTTAGACTGAAACCAAGAAGCAACAAGACTGGGAAAGGTCGAAGTATATCGGATGAGGATTGAGTCTCTCTTTGACTCTGATCCTCAATTGGGGGATTCATATACTGGTCGTTTGGAACTTGGTTCACTGTGGGAGGAGGCATGAGCTGCCCATTCCCATTTTGATTCTGAGGTGGGGGAGCCATTATTTCCTCGTTTGGTCCAGGTGGGTTCTGAGTGAGAGGCGCGACAGGTGGACTGTACTGATTTTGAGTCGGTGGAGCCACCACAGGTTGATTGTATTGATTCTGAGTGGGAGGAGCCATTGGTTGACCATATGTTGGTGGAGCCATAGGTTGACCGTACGAATTCTGAGGTGGAGGAGCCATAGGTTGCCCAAACTGATTCTGGGGCGGGCTGGGAGGATCCGAGCTCTGGCTGTCTGGTCTTTTAACCCTGAATGGGGATAATAATCAATCAGAAACTGCAAATACTTTTTTGAAAAGTTGCAGAGAGCATTGTAACAAACTGAAAAGTGGAAAAGCATATGAGTTCATACCTGCCAGGGCAGAAGATAATGGCATATTCAGAAGCCTTGCAAGTGAAAGTACTGGTTCCATCATCAAAGGCATAGCTATAAGCTCTGGGACAGGCTCTCTTGAAGATGGAAGAGTACATAGATGGTCGGCATGCGGTCGGGTTAGCAAACTGACCGCTGCAACAGTACTGGTCCAACCCAAAGGCCTCACAAGCGCTCTTGCATGCAACAACTCCTCCTCTCTGTTCTTCTTCCTCTCCCATCACTTGAAGTTCCTTTGGACAGCTATTGTTGACATCCGCAACACATCCTGTAGCATTACAAGCTCCAACCAGCCCACCACCTGTTGGGAGAGCAACTATGGGTAGATTATACCCATCAACAAGACTGATATCGTAGAAATCTTTGTCATCAGAACCGTGACCAAGTGTGATCTCAAATAGTGATGTCGGCGGAGCAGCACCATTACCGGCGCACTCCAGCTTCCCGCCGCAGTCTCCAGTCATACATTTTCCCATGCCATTAGCATCAAAGTTGCAACCGGTCCTAGCCCATATCCGACCTGACCAGCCTAGAGTCGAGGGAATCCTAACAGACTGTCCCACATCAAGCCTGAACCCCGTCGTGGGTAGTGCCTGGGTGCCAGAGCCTGCAAGAGTTCCGGGCCATATAGTAAAGGGACAGTTATTTGTGATAACAAACGTGGAGGCATAAGAAACAGAGAACAGTACAGAAACATAAAAAAGAACAGCCATGGGAACCATTGGTGATTTTCCCATTACATTTAAGTTTTTAGAAATACGGATTTGGCTGGGAGGTCCGTGGACCAGGGTTTATAACAAATAAAATGTAAAGGGAGAGAAGGATTCAATGTTGAAGCGGTGAAGTTGCTTTCAAGAGCTTCAAGCCGTAAGACAATGAAGTAGGGTTTAGCATTACTCTTAGGAAACTGGCCTCTCCGACAAGGCAATTCTTTGCCTAACATCCCCAACCTCTTTTCATCCGTTTATTAGATTATTATAGAAAACTAATGACACGATAGAGAATCTACACTAATTCCTTTTCAAACAAAATTAATGTAAAAAGCTTAATTCAGATCCAGGTTCCTTGACATGAGTATAGTTATGAAATAAGTAACCAAATATCATCTTTGGTAAAAGTACTAAATGATTTAAAAATTCATATTCCTTACAATAAAATTTTATTTTTATACGAAATTCAATAATGAATAGTGGAAAAGAATGAACAAAAAGAAAAGTAAAATAAATTAGTGGTTGTTATTATCATTAGTTATTAGGGAGAAATATTCCCATACCGTTATCTTATCGTAGCAGCTGAGTCAAACTCTGATACTTTGCTTCTTCAGAGGAGAATCTTCCACGATCCCAGGAAACAATCCAATACCTTAGACACCTTTCTGTCAGCTAAACTATTGCATTAAATCCACGTAGAAAACACAATTTGAAGCAACCTTTCCCATTCTTAATTGAAGATTTTTTACAAAGCCCTCAAGTTGCTGCAAACCTAGAAATAGTATTCTAAATAAAGACTACATGGTGTTTTTTTTATCTGAGTCAATTCAGATCATCATTGTATATGTACTTCAGAATAGATGATTTTGTAGGTTGTAGTAGCCTAAGACTACAACAAACAGCTAGGATACGAGGAGGTTGTATGTACACAATGACTTACCAAGACTCCGATTTAGGTGGGAGCAAAATAAGAGATTAGATTCCATCGGAGCCAGATATAAGAACAAGTTGTCTTCATCAGAAACTTTACATTCTAAAGAGATTGTACCTGGTCATAGATATTGGACAAATATCAGAACCTCAGATACAGCCACATCAGAGAGAAGCAAACAAAAGTCTGTAGTCATCATGACAGAAGATAATAAACATGAAGATAAGAGCTCACAAGTAAAGAGAAAACGCAGGGTAACAATTCTGTAAACTTTATGTCACATAATTACCATGTTTAGCTGATATCTTTTGAACACAGTTGGCTGCCACATCCTCGTTGGGTAGTTCATACCTATTCCATGCGCTCCTTCCTGCTGAGCACAAACGCAAGAGGACCTGCAAAGTAAGAGTTTAAACATCCATCCGTTAGACTTTTCCTTTGGTTAAAAGAAAAAAACAAAATATATCAAACAGTCAGATCAGTGTAAACAAAAGAAACACAATTAAACACTCCTGATTTTGCAACATTTGAAACCTGCACAAACAGAAAACATCTTCAGAACCCCCAAATACATCAATCAAGGGAAGTTAAATAGAACACATAATCTGTTAGAATTAGGTTTCGATCAGAACGAAATCAAAGACATTTCGCAGGATAACAAACCATAAAAAAATATCCTGTAGATTCAGGAATTGGTTAGCAATGTGTAAAACCCTGTAGCACCACACTTACAGAAATCACCCATGGTGTGTCAGGCTCTGCGCAATGATAGGACGCTAAAAGTCCATGGTAACCAAAACAATATACATAGCTGAATAAAAGCCTGTCTAAATGTCGTATCCAATCACAAGCAAAAACTAAAGATGCACAAGAATGTATATCAAACATCACAAAGAAGAAGAAGCAAGGTTGCTATTCTATTACACCTAAATACGACAGCAATAAGATCCAGAAATAAAGCATTAGAATTATAAAGTCTCTCCTACATAAGTACTACATAGAGTTCAACATTCAACAAGACTAAGATAAAGCTCTCTTTTTAAGGCAGGGAGGATGCCTAGAACCCCCCTGCTGGAGCAATAGCACAAAGTCTCTCTTATCCATAGTTGTTCAAAAGAAAGAGAAAGGGAAGTTATTCTACTTAAGATAAAGAGCCTCTCAGACTCAGGAAATTTTGAGGAAGACCAACATGGATCTAACTCAACTCCATCCCGTCTCCAGCTGGGCTGCAGATGGGGCTCACAGCAGAGAAAGACCTCTCGAAAGGAGAAGCATGGAACTGAGCATCACGACGACGACGCTTAAACGAACAGCTCTCAGAAGGATGACTCTCAGCATCGAGCTTCCTACGGACACCTCTCACAGCCTGCTCCTCAACCGACGAGAGAGGGAAAACCCAGCCGCTGGCACGGCACAAGGAGCTATGGTTATCATAGAGAATCCTCTGGTTACAGTTCTTGTCGCAGACATGAGTCAGGCCAGTTAGTTTGCAGCGGTACATATTCCCACAAACAATCTCATTCTCACATTTCCAGTCACATTTGTGACCCTGGTTGGGTCCATCGCAATCGCGACCCAGAATTGCAGACAAGTAAATAACATTGGGTGCAGATGTAACCATGGGAGATTTTCCAAATACCTCCATCTTTTTTTGTGTCTCTGTGACCTGAAAAGCTCCACACACACACAACCTTTAACACTCTGCAGAACCCAATAGAGCCGAAGAAACCATCAATATCATCATAGCCAAAAGTTGTACAATCTGAGAGAGACGTAGATCACTCCACAATTAAGCTAATCAATTCCTTTACTTTACAACATCCAAAATTTGAAATGATTCAAAAACATAGACAGATCCTAATTGTAAGCTGCGAGATGAAGCTACCAGATCTGACTGTAGAATAATGAAGATTCTCCGAGGATATTACAAAATTCCAGAAGCAAATACACAAAGGAAGAGAAGGAGAGAGAGAGAGAGAGAGAGATTACCTGGAGAAAGAGAGAGAGAAGATACTGCAGCAAACCAAACCCTAATTTTGACTCTTCGAGAGAGAGAGAGAGAGAGAAATGAAAGCAAAGACGAAGGAAGAACAAAGTGAGGGAGGAAGAAGATGGAAGATATTTATAGATTATAGAAAACTAACACTGTCTTTTAACGGATAATATTACCTAAACTCCGTTAATTGACGGTGAATGTGTACTTTAAACTAATTCGTCAATTTAAATTTCGAAATTTGTTTTGTCGTATCTGATAAATAAAATCACGTGTCATTAATTCAATGGTATCTTATATCCTTTCTCTAAACCCACGCGGCAAAAAAGTACAAAACTCCTCCCACCCAAATTTCACCTATTTTTTTTTTATCTTCTTATAGTTTACCTATTCGACTCTATATGATATTTGAATATTTAGCATTTTTTTTAACTTGGTAAAGATGGTTAGTGTTGAGTTGTGTTAATGAGATTAGCCATATTAGATTTTACAAAAAAAAAAAAAAAATCATTATTTATTAGTTTAATTAATTTCGTAGAAAAAGAGGAAAACGGAAGAAAAGGAGAAACGGTAAGGGAGAGAGTAGCGATGACTTTGGCCAACCTAACTTCATCCGTCTTCTCTGCTCCTTCACATCCTTTTTTTTTTTCTTTTAACTTCTAAAAAGAAATATACTCACAAAATTTTGACTTTTTTTGTCAGTTGACTGGAGACTTGGGCCTAGTTAAAAATAAAAGGCCATTGGCAAATTTAAAAGATTTACTATTTATTACCTAAAATTGTGTTTTTTCACTGAAGGTACACCGACCATATTTTTGTCAACTGATGAAAAATAAAAATCAACAAACAAAATTTTAGAAATCAAACCCTGTTGTGAGTTGTGACCTGAAAGTTTAAAATTTCAAATGAGAAATATAATAAGAAAAAAATAAATAACTTAAAAATTGTGAATCAATTTAAAACAAACTAATTTGAGAATTCTAAGCTCGCTTTGATGACAACAAACTGATTGAAATTTCTTACTAAAATAAGTAACTAAATATATTTGTCACTAAAATATATATATATATATATGTTTGTAATAAGTGATAACTTTTTTTCTCTTCAAATAAGTGATAATTTAGTGGATGATATTAGAAAAATTCTTGGGTTCACCCCCTATTAATTAACCAATCAAAATACAAAAAAACGCCGTATCATATTATATTTATAAAATAAATCAAAATTAAAATAAAAAGACAAAACAAATTAAGAAAACAAATTATGTAGATTTTTTAATAAGGAAATTATGTCGGTTTGATTTATAAAGGAATGATTAGAGTGTAGTTTTTACAATTAAACAAAATTATATGTCGGTTTGGATTTAGATTTTACAATTAAATGAAATTATATGTCGGTTTGGGTTTACAAAATAGTGATTAGAGTTTAGATTTTATAATTAAATGTAATTATATGTCGGTTTGGGTTTACAAAAGAGTGTTTAAGGTTTAGGGTTTAGATTTTATAATGAAACAAAATTATATGTCGGTTTGGGTTTACAAAAGAGTGGTTAGGGTTTAGGATTTAGATTTTATAATGAAACAAAATTATATGTCGGTTTGGGTTTACAAAAGAGTGGTTAGGGTTTAGGATTTAGATTTTATAATTAAACGAAATTATATGTCGGTTTGGATTTACAAAAGAGTGGTTAGGGTTTAGGGTTTAGTTTTACAATCGAAGAAATTTATATGTCGGTTTGGGTTTATAAAATAGTGGTTAGAGTTTAGATTTTACAGTTAAAAAAAATTATATGTTGGTTTGGGTTTATAAAAGAGTGGTTAGGGTTTAGATTTTACAATTACACAAAATTGTATTTCAATTTAGGTTTATAAAAGAGTAGTTAAGGTTTAAATTACATAATTAAACAAAATTATATGTTGAGTTTATAAAGTTTATAAAAATATAATTTGGATTTAAATGTTATAATCAAAAACTATAATATAACATTTATAATTAAAATTGAATTATATACATATTTTGTTTCTTTAATTAATAATTTGTTTATTGGGTGAATTAAGAGAGAGGTTCACTTATGTTCAGATCAGTGAGCTAGCTACACAGACGCACTTATGTTCGTTCATGGAAATATAACCACGTGTTAACCTACTCGGCGATAAACCCACGTGAATGAGGTACTACGGATGCTTACTTCAAGACAGATCCAATAATAATAGTAGTTTAAAATAAGCCTGATATAAATTTCTTTCAGAACAAAGTCAACGAAAGTCTTTATTAATATGGTAACGGTAACATGTCACGCACTTCCAATTCAATGCTTATCTTATTAATCCATTTTCTTAGCTTCCCTAAAAGCCTCCTACCATTGTTCGTACTAGTAGTTGTGGAAACTGAATGAACTACATGCAAGTGACACATAAACTGCTCTATCTTTTCAGCTACTAATTAAGTCGTTAACACTTCCAAGTTCTCCAATGGATGTGAGGAAACCAAGTTATTTGCAAGTACTTTGTGATACGCAATTTCTAACTAGGACCATGATGCTTGTGGATTTTTCAGAATCTTAAATTTTCTTAATGCCGTGGAAAACTTTTGACAGCCCATAATATTTTTGTCTTTTTGGAACTTTTGTAATTGAGTTGTTGTTGTACCAATAATAATAAGAGAGATGGCAACATTGTGTTGGTGGGGAACCCTCTAGAAATATACCGTTGCCGAATCAGCTGTGAAATAAATAAAGATTGACGTCTGATAGTTGGTGGGCCTGTAGTGGGCCTCTGGTATTCTGAAAAGGTTCCACTTTCCTCAAAATTTCCCCTTTATTGGTTTTTTAATTCTTTTCAATAAAAAACTACATTTATTTTATTTAATTTATCGGTCCAAAATGAGCTATTTAAAATTCCACTTTTTAATATATTCTAATTTTTATTAATAAGTTTACACCAAAATTGAATTTTGAGTCTCAGTAAATGCAATTTCTTATAGATTAATATGCAAAGTTTATTGAGAGATCTAGAATTACATCATTACATATTATTGATGATATAGCTTCGATATATGTCACGAACATAATTTGTAGTAAATATTTGTGACAATTAGTTACTAATTAGTGACAAAATTAAAATTAAAAATTTTGTAACAAAAATGTAGCTATTTGTGAAAAATAGTGACAAATTTAGATACCAATAAAGTTTTTGATAAATTACTACTAATAAGTAATCATTATTTTGTGACAAATATACTCACTATTTTAGATCGTAACTAAATTTGTAATAATTAGTTACTAACTATTCTTGTGATAATTAGTTACGAATAAGTAACAACATTTTTATAACAATTATACCCACTATTATCAATCATAACTAAATTTGTAGTAATTAATTAATAATTATTTTTGTGGTATTTAGCCACGAATCGAAATCAAAATCTGTACAAACCAAAATCTGTAATGCATGCATAGTTGTTCGTCGTAGTTTCGTGTATTGATAGGAGAACTTGTCCAATCATATCGATCATACTAATATATTAGATCATATATTTCCAACAATGTTGTAATATATTAACAATTTTTTTCTTTTTTTGTTACTATTATCAAACTTGAAAATTTACTGTGACATATTCATTGTTTATATATAGCTGAAATAAATTTTCCTTATTCTCGTTTTTATAAGATAAGCTATGTTATTATATTAGAATATACCTTTTGCAATGGAGTTTGTAACTTACAAAATTTAATGTATACTCCCTTTGGGCTTTGAAAATTGATGTTTTGTAGTTTTTCATGTGCCACAAAGATTGATGTTCTACCACTTTTAGTTAATTAATATTATTTTTTTGTAAATTTCAAAAAATAATTATTAAGAAAATTTGAAAATCTGAATAGTTATTGGTCTATAACTATATAATACTTTTTTTAATAAAAAACAATATTGTATTTAAATTTAGTAATTATTGTTTCTTAATTTGTGTAAAAACTATCAAACATCAATCTTTAAAGGATATAGGGGAGTAGTTTTTAGTTAATTCATAATAAAGATACAATATTTATTGGTCTATTTGTTGTACTACATTAATATTATTAGTTTTAGAAACCTTTTGCATGCTTTTGAGTTGGGAGTTGTTGAAAGAAAAATCTTTGGAGTGTGAGTTGTTTGCCAAACAAAATTAGATAACATCTTATGCATGCCTTTTTTCAATTTTTATGTGGTGAATTCACTAATGGAACTTTTGACTACAAATGGTCTACATGAATTAATAATAAAGTGGTGGATACAAAACTAATTAATAATTCATTTAATATTGTTTACTTTTTATATTTTAAATAAGTTTCTAAAGATTTCTTAAAATATTTTTTTGATAGGTACAAGGGTTGTGTCCTTTTTAATTTGTAAATAAGATATTTATGATATATTGATATGTCCTTTTTAATACTATCGCAACTGTTTAAAACTTAAAATTTTGTAGTCTTTATAACTGCTTCGGAATTCCCGTGAATTGGAACTGAATTTTTCGTTTAGTGGTTCTAGCAATTATTTGTAAATCTTATCTTTGCATCGAATAATAAAATGGTAATTAAAACTTTAAAACTTTAAATGACGAAATATATTGGGATTCGTTTCAAACTTTCAAGTTTCAACTAGATGTCAAATATATTAATTTCACTTAGTAAATAAAACGTGTATTTATAGCAAATAGCAACGGCCAGTCCAAACTTAACAGCTAGGGCTTGTCTTTTACAAGTGGAGATTTATAGGCCTTATATACATACTAGTATTAACTAATAACATTAACACGTTTTATATATATAGACTCAAATCTATAAATAGAGAGGTTGGGAGAGTGAGAGGAAACGGCTGAGAATCAGGGAGAAGCTCAAAACAAACTGGAGAGCATTAGATACGAGAGGGTCCACGTAAGACCCGTACTCCACTTTGATTCTCTCAATCTCCTTCAATCTCTTTTATTTTATTTTTTTTGGTTACAATTTCTTGTGATCGATCTCTCCATCTTAAGACGATGAAGCGTGAGTATTTGGATTACACACTGGTTCCTTTAGGACTGGCTTTGATGGTGTTCTATCATCTATGGCTTCTCTACCGTATCATCAACCGTCCATCTTCGACCGTTGTTGGCCTTAACGCTTTCAATCGCCGCCTTTGGGTCCAAGCCATGATGGAGGTTCGAAATTTTTCCTTAATTTTATTGTACATCTTTGCCAACTTTAAATGCTTTTTCAGTTTTTTCACATATATATATATATATATATCTAGATCTCTTCATATGGTTTATGCATGAGGTTTTCTGGAAAATGCAGAAAAAATAATAATTTGATTCCTGCTTATTGGTTAATATTTTGAGGGTTGTTGGAGATAACCAAGGAGATTCCTGTGCATATCACGTGGATGTATATTGCATATAGAATTAATTTACACATAACGATAAAGATAAATTGATTGAAAAATATATTTGATAGATGATAAGTATCTTGCATGTACAGAGATTTTCCTGGGAAAGAAAATCTTATCGACGGTTTCAGTTCCTTCTGAGTTGGAGGATGTGAGGTTGAGAATATAGGTATATTTCTTTTCATTAATATGAATATAAGTATATTCATCATGCATGCATGATGCATCGCTCATGACAAATTGACAAGTGAAATTGTTACATTGAAGTAGTATCAAAAATTCAAAATATCTTTTCTTTTTCATTTTGTTTCTCAGATCTTTTCTTTTCTCGTATGTAATGTGAACATAATTATATTAAAGTTCTTTACGTAATTGTCGGATTCTGGAAGTTTCCTTAATAAATGAGTCTTCATGTGTGAAAGCTAATCACACTAAAAAGATGCTTTGCAACTTCTGGGAATTAAAAAAAAAAAGTTCTAAAAACTTTAATAAGTACATTATTTTCTCCACCATTTTCTTTTCTTTTTGGTTGGATTTTTGAGATTTTTTGTACTAATAGATTACATGCATACAACTACTGAAACACAGGATTCATCCAAAAACGGCGTTTTAGCGGTACAAACGCTAAGGAATAACATAATGGCGTCAACTCTATTGGCATCAACGGCAATAATGTTGTGTTCACTAATCGCGGTGCTAATGACCAGCGGTACAGGAGAGCGTTCCGTTTGGTATGTGTTTGGTGACAAAAGCGACCGAGCCTTCTCGCTCAATTTCTTTGCAATCCTAGTGTGTTTCCTAGTCGCGTTTCTTCTAAATGTCCAATCAATTCGTTATTACAGCCATGCAAGCATCCTCATCAATGTCCCATTTAAACAGCTCATGGCTGTTTCCTCAGGTGGTCGTGGTAATGGTGGTCTCATGATAAACCAAGACTATGTGGCTGCAACGGTTAACCGTGGGAGCTACTTCTGGTCGCTAGGGCTAAGAGCGTTCTACTTCTCATCGCCTTTGTTCCTATGGATTTTTGGTCCCATCCCAATGTTCATAACTTGTTGCGTTCTTGTTTGTTCGTTGTACTTCCTTGATTTAACGTTTGATTCGATGAAATGTACCGTTGGAGTTGCAGACGGGGAGGAGCCAGAGATTAGAAGCTTAGCTCAGAATGTTTAGTAGTTTTTTTAAGTAACGATGGTTAGGGAGTCAGAGAGTTTTGTTTAATTAATGGAACATACAAATCTTAAAGTTGTATTGATTCAGGTTCAATGGTCGTTGAACCTGTGTCAAAGAGTCACTCTGTTGCTAAATGAATAAAAATTGTCAATTTAACATTAAAATTATCAGTTTGGTATATTCGAGCTACATGAAACTGGACCGTACCATGTTTATTTTCAACCTTTTTCCTTGAAAAAATATAAAGAATATGCTGTCAAAAAAAAAGTATAAAGAATTTAGAATCAGTTACAACTTAAATTATATATATCTATATTTTAATTCAGTTGGGCTTGATCAAAACTATTTATAAATTATGGTTACAAATAAGTTTTCTTCTCCGTTTTAAATCCCCTGAAATCGGTAAAGTGCAGTAATAGTATAAGATTGGTGTACTAGGACGTCACATTTTAATTGTTACTAGATTAATACCGTGCTACAGCACGAGTTGAAATTTATTTTATTTATATTATAATTTTTATATAAAATATAATTTATGTGATTGTTTTTAAAAAAATTTTGGATAATATATTATGCAATAAAATCATATGCTAAATATGATGGCTTGAAAAAAGACACATATTTTGTAAGTTTTATATTGTTAATGATTCTAGATAAGTATCCGTGCTAGAACATTGGTTGAATTTTATTTTATACAAAATTTTGTATATTTTCTATTTTAAAATAAAATTTTAATATGTTGTATTAAATTATATATGTGAAGTTATTTCAACAATGTATATTCTACATCATGACTTGAATGTCATTATAAGACATAATTTTGTAAATTTAAATATTCAAATTTTGATCCGTTACCCAGTAAATTTTTTAATTCAATAGGTATTATTTCTAAAGAATAATATTACTAAAGCTTGAATATTTTATAGATTGAACAATTTATATTTGTTTTTAAAAATTCAACTTATGGTATATCCGGAAATAAATCTATTTTTTAATTATAATAAATAATATGATAATTTATTTGTTTCACAAAATATATTGATATATAAAAATAAAAGATGAAGTATAATGATAACTAACAAATTAATATGTTAAGTTAAATATCAAAAGATTTTATTTGATGAATAATTTAATAAAGAAAATTAATATCGTAAGTTAGATGATATGATTCTTTAAAATATTCTCTTTAAGATTTTCGGTATAACCTATTTGTAACTAATTAATTTATCATTATTATATAACATATTTGTACCCAACTTATTAAAATTACGATATTGTGTACTTCCGTTTTATTATATAGGAGATTCTGGTCAACCACATTAACTGTTTGAGATCTCGTAAAAGCCGTTTATAAATTGGTAAGGATCCACAAAAGTCAAACATATTTAATACGAATTCTGTTGAAAACAAAATCTGATATATATATTTTTAATCTCTGTAACTGTTCAAAATTGAAAATGATAGACTAATATATACAGAGACTAATTCCTAGTTTCCTACCAAAAAACAAAAATATACACAGAGAGACTATAAACTGAATTTTTCTTTATACTTGAAGTTTCTGATAATTTATTTAAAATATACACAAGTCAAAATGTAATATGGTGTTTGTAAAGCATTTGGAAGAGGAACCAATAAAAAAACTCTCAATTGTAAGAAGTCACACAACAAAGTTCAAGAAGACGTCAAATTTGACACAAAATTAAAAACCATTGTTACAAAGAAAAAACTATAGTTGGACTCATGTCATGATTCTCCAAATAAGTGTTGAAATGGAGCGGACAAATCCATTCATGAAAAGACAAATATTCTTCTAAATCATAAACTCAAAAAGAAAATTAAGAAATTCCCACATGGTTTTCAAGTACATGAGCTGCATAGAGGCATACAATTTATTTGGCATTCAGCCGAAGTTTTCTTCTGTAGCTCGAAGTTTTTCTAGTTTCTCAATTTGTTCTCATGCACAACATCAACAAACTGGTTTTGCTATAAAGAGAGTCTACTTGGTTCATGTCTTTTTCTTTGGGACTACTCATCTATCCTCCAACTATTTTCCATTTTGGATGTCCAGTTTAAGTGGTCTCTGTATTGACTTTTTCATAATTAGCTTTACTTTTTCCCTATTGGTTAGGTTACAACTTACTACAGTCTTACAAGTATATTTTTTTGTGTGTGTATAATAATACCTCTCTTGTTGGACTTAAACAACAAGCTCTATTAGTTAAATGGGCAGGTCACTTGTGTAATTTTCAAAGTTAATATAGTAAACCAATTATTAAAATATTTATATATATTCTTTTACTAAACCACTGACACTTAAAAAGCAGTTCAGGTTAACCCAAAAAAATAAGAAAAAAACAGCTCAGTATTATGAAATATAATTGTGATTAATCCATCACAAAACACATGTCATGACACTTGTTCATATAGTATTATACTAACTCAGAAACGGGGTTAGAAGAGAAAAAAGCAAGAACCATGATATTCTTGCGTCACCATCTCCACGATGGTTAAAAAAAATGAATACATCACGAGAGAAAATCCCGCAGATCTCTGGATCGCTCTCAAGGATAGGTTTGATCACCAAAAGTATGTGATCTTACCAAAAGCCAAACATGAATGGCTAAACCTGCGGTTTCAGGATTACAAAAGTGTAAGTGAGTACAATTCCGCTTTGTTCGGAATCACTTCAAGGATGGCTCTCTGCGGAGAAGAAGTTTCCGATTATGATATGATCGAGAAAACATTCAAAACTTTCTATCCTTCAAATGTTCTCCTGCAGCAACAATATCGAGAAAGAGGGTATACTCGATATTCTGAATTGATGCAAGTTCTGCATGTTGCTGAACAAAATAATGAGCTCGTGATGATAAATCATCAAACCCGTCCAACTGGATCAGCTCCACTTTCAGAAGTGAATGTTGCTACATCCAGCTATAATAATTGGCAAGAGCGATGACGTGGACGCGGACACGGTCGAGGCCGTGGTCATGGTCGTGGAGGAGGTCGTGGAGAAGGTCGTAGAAGAGGAAAAGGAAGGGGTCTCTCTCATAATGACTTCAACGCAAGAAAAACCAACAAAAATCTTCAAATCAATAATGTTGGTCGCGTTTTAAAGAAACAAGGTGAAAGTACTTGTTATAGATGCGGCATGAATCGACATTGGTATCAAACCTGTCGTATTCCAAAACATTTGGCCGATCTATACCAAGCATCCCAAAAGGCAAAAGAAAGGGATGTTGAGACCAACCTCATCTATGATAAAGCTGGACCGTCTTTTCATGGCCTAAACGATGAACCCCATCTTGATATATTAGATTTTCTCGTTGATAATGAAAACGGAAAATCATGCGAATAAGGCTGATATGCCATAATATGCTTTGTCATAGTTTGATATGTAATTTATGTTTTAATATATGTATTTTTGAATAATAGTTTTATTGTACTATATAATAAACCTTTTTGTAAGACTTTCTGTTATTTTATTAATGTTTATTTTATAAATATTTTCTCTCAGAAAAATGTCAAATTTTGAGATTGAGGATGGAGATATGTGTCTAGCAGAAAGTGCTACAACGCACTCAATACTTAAAGAGAAAAAATATTTCTCCTCTCTCAAAATAAAAGACTTTGCTAGAAGCGTGAGTACTATATGTGGTAATGCAAAGATTATTATAGGCTCTGGAAAAGCCAATTTTTCAATGCCAAGGGGAACAAAATTTGAAATTGATGCATTATATTGCCCTAAGTCTCATAGAAACTTGATTAGTTTCAGATATATCCGAAGAAATGGATATCATATAGAGACTCTAAATAAGAACGGCATTGAATATCTTTGCATAACATCTGAGGAGAAACATATATTGGAAGAATTGCCAAAGTTATCCTCTGGATTGTATTGCATAAAAATAAATAATTTTGCATCTTATGTTACAATAAACTAGTACATTTAAGATATGGCATGAAAGACTTGGACATCCTGGTTCAGTCATGATGCGAAAAATTGTGCAAAATTCTAATGGCCATCCATTAAAGAACCAAAAGATTTTTAAATATGATGAGTTTTCATGTGATGCATGTTCTCAAGGAAAACTCATAATTCGGCAATCACCAGCCAAAATTGGGAATGAATCACCATTGTTCTTAGAGAGAATACATGATGATATATGTGGACCTATCCACCCTTCATGCGAGCCGTTTCGTTATTTTATGGTAATGATTGACGCATCTAGTAGATGGTCAAATGTGTGTCTATTGACAACACGAAACATGGCCTTCGCAAAATTCATTGCCCAAATAATCAGGTTGAAAGATCAATTCCCAGATTATGCCATAAAGAAAGTCAGACTTGATAACGATGGTGAATTCACTTCACAAGGTTTCAATGATTATTGTATGTCAATAGGAATCGATGTTGAGCATCCGGTTCCTCATGTCCATACACAAAATGGCATGGCTGAATCTTTGATTAAACGACTACAACTCATTGCTAGACCGTTAATATTGAGAACAAAGCTCCCAATTTCTATATGGGATCATGCTATATTGCATGCTGCGGCATTGTTCCAATTACGACCAAGCGCATATAATAACTATTCCCCTTTACAATTAGCATCTGGCCAAGAGCCAAACATATCCTATCTCCGTATTTTTGGATGTGCGGTTTATGTTCCTATAGCCCCACCGCAAAGAACAAAAATGGGACCACAAAGGAGATTGGGTATATATGTCGGTTATGCATCACCGAGTATAATTTGATATCTTGAACCGCAAACTGGTGATATGTTTACGGCACGTTTTTCCGATTGCCATTTTAATGAAGATGAATTCCCAGTGTTAGGGGGAGGAATTAAACAAGTACTAAAAGATATTACATGGTATACACCATCTTTGATATATCTTGATCCCCCTACACATCAACGTGAACTGGAGGTTCAGAAAATTGTCCATTTACAAAATTTGGCAAATCAATTACCAGATGCGTTTATAGATACAAAAAGGGTGATAAAGTCATATATCCCCGCTGCAAATGCACCATCAAGAGTTGAAATTCCTAGAGAGGAACTTGACAGAAGCAAAGCTAATGAACCTAAGGTTCAACTGAAATGGGGGAGGCCAATGGGCTCTAAAGATAAAAATTCCCGAAAGAAAAAGAAAATTGGAGATGAAAAGGTTCAAGAAGAACCAAATAAAGAGAAAAGTCCTCAGGATGATACAAAAAAATATGAGGTTTCTATTAACTATGCCCAAAATGGAATGTTATGGTATAGAGATGAAATCGATGATGATAATGGAATATTCTCTTTTTCTGTATCTAAAGAGATCGATCATGAAAAAGACGATCGAGATCCAAGGTCCATATCAGAATGCCAACATAGGCCTGATTGGGAGAAATGGAAAAAGTCTATGCAACTTGAGTTGCTCTCCCTCAATAAAAGAAATGTCTTTAGACCTCTTGTCACTGCATTTAATGATGTAAAACCCGTTGGTTGCAAGTGGATATTTGTGCAAAAAAGAAATGAGAAAGATGAAATCACACGATATAAAGCCCGACTTGTTGCACAAGGTTTTTCTCAAAGACCTGGAGTTGATTATGAAGAAACATATTCTCCAGTCATGGATGCAATTACATTCAGGTATTTAATGAGTCTAACGGCTTCTAAGAATTTAGAAATGTACCTTATGGATGTAGTGACAGCATATTTATATGGATCATTGGATAATGATATATACATGAAAATTCCAGAAGGATTTAAGATTCCTGAGGCATTAGACTCTAAATCTAATGAAATTTGTGCGATCACTTTACGGATTAAAACAATCTGGGCGCATGTGGTATAATCGCTTAAGCGAATACCTATTGAAGAAAGGATATGTTAATAATGAAATATGTCCATGCGTCTTTATAAAGAAATCTCCATCGGGATTTGTGATCATTGTTGTATATGTTGATGATTTAAATATAATTGGAACTCAAAAGGAGATTGATGATGCAAGAACTCATATGAAGGAAGAGTTTGAAATGAAAGATCTTGGAAAGACTAAATTCTGTCTCGGGCTTCAAATAGAGCATTTCCAAGATGGAATATTTGTGCATCAATCAAATTATACGAAAAAGATTTTAAAACGCTTTAATATGGACAAAGCGACTCCTTTGAGTACTTCAATGGTTAATAGATCTCTGAATGTCGATAGTGATCCATTCAAACCTTGTGAAAACAACGAGAAAATACTTGGTCCCGAAGTACCTTATATGAGTGCTATCGGTGAAATCATGTATCTTGCAAATTGCACTAGACCAGATATTGCATTTGCTACTAATCTACTTGCAAGATATAACTCATCCCCTACCTGCAGGCATTGGAATGAGATAAAACATATTCTCCGTTATCTTGAAGGTACGATTGACTTGGGATTATTCTATCCTAGAAACTCTTTGGTTGGTCTTGTTGGTTTTGCAGATGCAGGATATTTATCAGATCCACATAAATCCTGATCCCAAACTGGATATGTTTTCACAATTGGAGGAACTGCAATCTCATGGCGCTCACAAAAACAGATTTTGGTCGCCACTTCCTCAAATCATGTAGAAATAATTGCTCTTCATGAAGAATCGAGGGAATGTATATGGCTCAGATCAATGACTAACCATATACAAGAATCGAGTGGAATAGTCATCAGCAAAGAGCCAATAATATTATTTGAAGACAGTGCTGCTTGTGTCGCCCAAATCAAAGAAGGTTACATCAAAAGCGACAGAATAAAGCATATACCTCCAAGATTTTTCTCCTACACTCAAGAACTCGAGCAAAAGAAGGAAGTTGATATTCAACATATCCGCTCAAGTGACAATGCAGCAGATCTATTCACAAAGGCGCTTCCGACTACCACATTCAGAAAGCATATTCACAGTATTGGAATGCGTCATCTACGAGATTTATGAAGAAAGATTATACATATCTTTTCGAGGGGGAGATTACTTATATATCATGGTTTTTAGGTATTTTCAGCCATGATATAAGTCTTATTTATAGAGTCTTTTTGGTATTTTTAGAGTCTTTTGAGTCTTTATAGGATTTAGTATGGATGGGAGCATAATGGAGCTAAATAGGAAGATTTGGAGCATATTCAAGCATTGAGGCTGAAGCTGCAAAGTTGGGAGACAAATTCAGAGAAGGCATCGACCGATGCAAGTGATGGTGTCGATCGATGCAATATCCACAAGACAAATCGGAAGTTTTCCCACAAGTTTTGAAGATTTACAAATCTGCCCCAAAGTTTCCATATTTGCATCATTAGTCCCCATTCGTGTTTTAGGAATATATATAGGATTTTTATGGTCATTGTTTAGACCTAAGGTTTATTTTTCCCTGCAACTTTTGAGAGAAGACCCTGAGAGATTTTAGAGAGTTTTTGGAGAGAAGAATCAAGACTCCTTCCAGAGAAGATTCAGAACTCCTTTTCAACTTCTTTTAATCTTTTAATGCAATTTATTCAGAATATGATTTGTGTTTCATTGATCATGTCTGAGTAGATCTCTTGTTAGGTTTAGGGTTTTCAAAGGAATTCATGAATTGTTAGGTTATCAGATTGTTAGGTTAATATCTATAGAATTCTTCATCTAGATTGGTTTATTGTATATTCTAGAGTAGCGAGAGCAACCTAGATTCTGATCTTAGGTTAATTGATAGACATGAGAGTGTTATTAATTTCCTGAAATAATATTAGATGAGCAAAATACCTATTTACAAAGAGATTTGATTTAGGGATTTTGTGAACTTATCAAACCTGAATTTAATGCTAGTTTAATCATTAGGATTTGCAAAGAGATTTGGAATTCTAGTTTTTAGACTTAGATAATTTTTGCAGTGAGAGCTGGTTATTTTTACCTTTGTGATTTGAGTTCTAGAATTGTTTATAATAAATCCTAACAATTATTTTAACTGATTTTTATGAATTTCCTGAGAATTTTCCTGAACCTATCTTCTCTTTTATTGAATTAACTCTTCTTTTTATTGTTTTTCTTGCTCTTTCGATTTTAATACAATTTATTTCTGTTTAGCTTAATTGAAAGATTAACAAATCTATTGTGTGATCTAGAGTCCTTGTGGATATGATCCCTAAATACTACAGTGATCTCTTAATTTGAGAGAGTAGCTCTAGGGTAAATTTGCGCATATCAATTACGTTACTATACTCTTTTTCTCTTGTCATGGTTTTTATCCTAATGGGTTTTTCTGTGACAAGGTTTTTAATGATATAGTACGTAACTCGTCAATAGTGATGGATAATCAAGGGGAGTATTATGAAATATAATTGTGATTAATCCATCACAAGACACATGTCATGACACTTGTTCATGTAGTATTACACTAACTCAACACTTGTCATTACCAAGTGTATAAGTGTGTGACTCATGTCTTTTGTTTCTCACTATAAATAAGGAGTTGTTGTAAGAAGAATAAGATATAGAAGTTGTCTTTAATCAAAGAAAGTGTTCCCAATCTCTCTTTGATGACTATTTATCTCTCTCATTTTTTATTCTTTTTACAAAATATTACAAAACACATATAAGTGTATTCCAACTATAATTCATACCACTCAGGAAATAGTGAAATTTCCGTACAAGCTCCTTTTGCCTCTTCCACGTGTCAGTATAGAATTCATTAGCTGACATATCTCTCTTTCATGTAATCTCACTTTACTAGTATAACCCTTACTTTCCATAGGCTACATAACTATTTTACATCCACAGTATCAGGGTTAAAACAGGTATTTCCTTATTATCTCTTTACGCGTAAGAAACGTGGTTTTGAAGTTTCTGGGAAGCAGTAGTGGCGCGTGTAGACACAACATACTGTTTTTTTTTTTTTTTTCTCTTCATGTCTTTTTGATAACTCTCTTGTCTGACCAAACCGTGTCACATCTCCTTCCCTTCTTCTTCACTTTACCAAATTTTAGGTTTTTTTTTTCCCATATTTGATCAAAATTCTGGAATCTGGGTTTTTTTCCCTTAAGTTTTCTTCTGGATACCTTTTGAATCGCATCTCTGATCCAATTTTTTTTTGGGATTTTTAACCTGAACTCGAATCTGTGTTTTTTTCAATCTTCTCTCTTCTCGAAGTTTCAAAGTCGCACGCACCTATGGATGTATTATCGCTGGCTTCACTACCTGTGGGGTTCAGATTTAGTCCAACGGATGAAGAGTTAGTAAAGTACTATCTCCGGCTCAAGATCAATGGTCACGATGACGACGTCAGAGTCATCCGTGAGATCGATATCTGCAAATGGGAACCATGGGATTTGCCTGGTAAATATTGTTCTTCCCTAAATATTATTAGCAATTCGATCTTGATTTACTTTGGTTTAGTTTTGATCAATATTTGCTTAGCTTGGGGGTAGTGGAATCAGTGTATTTGAGTTAAGTATTAGAGAAACAGAGTAAAGATTTATGTTAGATTTTGTGATGTTGCAGATTTTCCTGTGGTGAAGACGACAGATTCAGAGTGGCTCTTCTTCTGTCCATTGGACAGGAAGTATCCGAGTGGAAGTAGGATGAATCGAGCTACTGTGGCTGGTTACTGGAAGGCTACGGGAAAAGACCGTAAGATTAAATCAGGGAAGACCAAGATTATAGGTGTTAAGAGGACTCTAGTGTTTTATACAGGTCGTGCTCCTAAGGGAACACGGACTTGTTGGATTATGCATGAGTACCGCGCTACAGAGAAGGATCTTGATGGAACTAAGTCTGGACAGGTATAAAACCAACTTGAGTTCAATGACATTATATACTTGTGTGTGTTTGGTCTTTTAGAGTTTCTGATTAGTGTTTTGGTTAGCAGAACCCATTTGTTATTTGCAAGTTGTTTAAGAAGCAAGATATTGTGAACGGAGCTGCACCAGAAGATTCAAAGTCATGTGAAGTTGAACCAGCGGTCTCGTCTCCAACTGTTGTGGACGAGATGAGATCTGAGGTTGACATGTCTGAGGTATCTCCTGTTTTCCCTAAAACCGAAGACACGAAGCCTTGTTGTGATGTCGCGGAATCTTCGCTTCTAGTCTCCAGCGAATGTCGTAGTGAAAACTCTGCCGCTGAGGCTACAACCACCGGAGTAAGGATGAATAAATTACATGTCTTTTCATTACAGGAGGCTGTATATAACTGGTTTTGTAAACTCACAAACTTTACTTTAATCGCAGCTTGATGATATTGATTGGCTCTCATATCTGGAGTTTGATTCCTTGAATCAGAAACTGTTCTCTCCGTTGCACTCTCAGTTGCAATCTGAGATTGGATCCTCTGTCAATGGTTATCAATCTGGTTCAAACGAACTGTTCAGAAACCACAATGGGGATCACATTCAGACTCAGTACGGTACAAACGATGCGGATGAATATATGACCAAGTTCTTGGAGTCTTTTAATGAGATTCCTTATGAGCTTCCAGAGAGGAAAGAGTTAGTGGAACAGAAGCCAGAACAGATACCACATCATGAGCCACATAATATTCTCAGGACATGCAACCAGATCAGTGATGTATCTCAAACAGGGATTAAGATTAGGACACGACGGGCACAAGCCCCTGGTTGTGCTGAGAAGTTTGTAATGCAAGGTGATGCCCCAAGAAGGTTACGTCTTCAGGTTCACCTTGACAGTCACAAGTCAGAAACTGACAGCACACAACTCCTATGTATCAAGAAAGAGGTGAGAAGAAGTTAAAAAAAAGATTTATTGAAATAGGAACCTTTCACACGCGTTACATTTTTCTGACCTTATTTCTTACGCTTTAAAATGGATTCAGGTTAAGGACACTACAAAGGAAACTATAACGAAAGGATGTGGTAGTTTCACCAGATCAAAGAGCAAGACCAGTTTCATATTCAAGAAGATTGCAGTTATGAGATGTTCATACAAAGGGCTGCTAAGAGCGGGTGTGGTAGCGCTTGTGTTTGTGATGTCGGTTTGCAGTCTAATAATCGCATAAACCCGCTGGATCGGATGTTTGTTCGATCATTCGTATGATGAGAATAAAGAAAAGTTTTTTACAAGTTGAGAACGTGGGTTTGTGTATAATAGTGTCTTTGGCTAGGTTTCTGCATCTGTTGTTGTTGTTCAAGATGAACCATGGTCAGTTTAGGAGGGTAGTTGTTAACATGTACGGCAGTTTTATAGTTGGTATGTTTAGATGTAATAGGGAATCTAAAGCTTTTGGAAGTTTATTCCTGACCACATGCGTCTTCAGATTGTGTTGTGGCCATTTCCCAAATACGATTTAAATACATCGATTCTATTCAGGACACTCGAGGATAATGATTACTAGGCTGCGTTTCTATTTTAGTTGCGTTTTGGCATAAAAATTGTGTATAATCATCATTCGTGATTTGGTGCTTAGGGGCAAATAGTATATATTCCACAATTTCAACCAGGCCTGTTAAAGCTAATAGATTTATTAGAGAACTAACCTGATTTTAGTAAATAAGTTGGATAATGCTTAAACTCATATGGATCGCCATCAACATTTGAGTACAAAATACAATTCTTTCCACTACATTAAACATCGTTAATACGTAAAATATATATTCTCTATTTATTTTCGATAACTACAATCTTAATAATAATACTATTAAAAGAGAAGTACAAATAAAAAAATGTCCAAAATTTCTAAACTAATTACTCAAATTACCATTCAATTAGCTGTATTGGAGACACTTAATTGAAATTAGATAGGGTATAATTGTATTTCCAAAAAGTCATTAAAAAAACTCAACAAGATACTAAGATCGCATGTTTATTTAAGTGGATCGGATCTTTAACCAAATTTTGTTTTATGGGTAATGGGTCAAAAGGTCATCGGATTATCATAATCCATTTGTCTCATTAATTGATTTGTGAGTCATAAATCCTAAATTAAACTCTATTAATTCAAACAAATACCTAAACACGCTCAACTAACAATTAACCATATCTTCAAGACTTCGATATATTTCTTCATAATAGTAATATTGCCTATAACATAAGTATATAATACTAGCGGTATTCTTTTTTTTTGAACAAACACCCGTGGGTTAAGCTGTATTAATTGGTACATTAAAAATGCCAACTTTTTTCTTTTAATTTAGATTATTAACAACACAAAAATTAATATATAAAATATATATTATATGTTCGTAAATTGAATATATTTTTGATAAAAAAAAACAAATTTGACCCGGACTATAATACTACATCTCCTATTATTAATTTGGAACAATTTTTTCAGTAAGATTTACATAATTAAACAATTTTCCATTTAAATAAATATCAAAACTTGAAGTTATTATTTGTAATATAATCATATTTAAATTAGTATCCAAAAAACATACTTTCATTCTTAAAAAAATTAGTATCTACAATTTAAATATTTCTAGATACTTTTAACTTGCTAAATTTTTTAAAATTCATGCGTATTATGTTATGGAGCGGGTTAGAGTTTACATAAATATCATTACATAAGTTTTTACGGGTTGGTCAACTAAAAATACACAAAATAATTTAGTCTGATATCAAACGAGTTAATTAAAGAGAAATTTGTTAAAAATACCCTTTTTGGGATACCCTTTTTGGGATACCCTTTTTGGGATACCCTTTTTGGGATACCCTTTTTCAAAAATACCCTCTTTTTTGAACATTTTCATTTTTACCCTCTTTTACATAATTTCAATATGTTAAATTAATTTTTAGATTTTTTTTTTTAGGTTTGGGTTCTCATTTTACATTTAGAATATAGTTTTGAGGGGTTAGGGTTTAGTATTTGGAGTTTAGGGTTTAGAATTTAATGATTTTATTTATAGAAAAAGGGTATTTTTGAAAATGACCATCATGAAAGGGTATTTTTAAAAAGTGACATAGGAAAAGGAGTATTTTTGAAAATCCCCTTTAATTAAATATATTATGCTAATCCTAACCGGTACTTAACACAAAAAATACAATCCATCTAAAATTATAGAATCCAAATATTAATCAAAACATATTAAAACAAACATAAAAATATAACATATATTTTTCATAACATCATTAAAAAAATTGTCCCGCAGTATACCGCGGGTTAAAATCTAGTACTATGTAAATAACTGCAATAGAAAAAAAAATCAGTTTAGTAGTTTGTATTGTTGTTGTATCATATTTTGTATTTAAACCAATAATATATGCTTGAGTTAGGGCTGGGCAAAATAACCGCTAACCAAATAACCGACCAAACCGAACCGAAAAAATCAAACCAAAACCGAACCGAAGTTCTTCAAATAACTGAATGTTAGTAAAATCCTATAACCAAACTAACCGAAACCAAACTGAACCGAACCGACACTTAAATGGTTAACTGAAATATCCAGAAACCTAGAATATATCCAAAAATTATATTTAATATTATACAAAATTATAAAATAAACTTAAAATGTTTATTATTTATACATTCAAAACAATTGAATACTTTAAATAATTAATATATTTAAATGTTATTATTTTGAATTTACAAAGTTACATACTATTTTTTAAAACCAGATCAACATTTTTCCCCTTTTTTATATTTTTGTAATGTATTTTTGGTTAATTTTGGTTATCTTCGGTTACTTTTGGTTATATTAAATTTATTTGGTTAATTTCAATATAATTTAAGTTAATTATAGTTATCTCTTCAACTAACCGAACCGAAATCGAACCGAACCGAACCGAAATTTCTATAATTTGAGTACAATAATTTGAGTACAAAAAATACAATTCTTTCCACTACATTATTAAACGACATTGTAAATGCGTAAAATATGTACATTCGAATCTTAACGCCATTGCAGTTGGACTCATGTCTCCTTCCACATGCGATGCACCGAACACCAACTAACTTTATATCTCAACTATTTTTAGAATTCACGTATCATATTTATTTAATCAAATTATTTTAATGAACAGAAAAGGCAACGCACACTTTTAAAGCGTAATATACAATAGTGGATAGAAATGACTCGATGCAAGAAATAATTAACATGGCACTGCATAAAACAAAAGTCTATGTATTCAAAGCATAGAGTTTTTTGCTTAGTCAATTTGGCTTTCTTTTTTTTTTCTTTTTTGACTTTTCGGATATACTTTTGAATCAGATTAAAGTCTCATGTTGCCGGTTGGTATAAAAGGAACTTCATGTTATTTCCAGAACGATATGCAAAATATTTCATAAATTATTTTCTTATTTATTTTATCATATAATATATCAACAAATAGAAGAAAAAACATTCGTCAAAATAAACCAATAAAAAAAAAAGCCGAGATTCTTTTCTTAATTTTTGATTCGTCATAACTTTTATTTTTTGGGATTGTGATAAAATCTAATGAATTTGGAGATTAAAAAAAACCACTCAACAATGAAATTTTTGCTTCGTCCATTCAATATGGCATGTCAAAAGTAAATATAGTTCAGACTTAACCTATGAAAACGATCGGATCCGAACTATGTAGGTATACCAAAACGTAGTATCCACAGTTTAAACCAAAATTACCAGTGACCCTATCTCACCAAATTTACCAAAAGTTGGATACAAAATATAGTTTGCAGCATAATATAATATAGTAGAAACTAGTACAGTATAAGGATGGAGACAAGGTAAATACTATCATACTAGCAATTTTGACGATGTAGTTATTTAACAGCTTTATACAAACAATTAAATTATATATATATTGCTTTTTTTTTAAAAAAAAAATTGAAAATTAGATATTGATTTGAGTCATTCGAAATCGGTTTGCTTCTATAATTTTTGTTGTAGAGACATCAAAGTATTCGTCGACGTAGACATCTTTCTACTTCACACCCAATGGATTTATTTTTAATCAGATCAGCGTGTGATTTATTATTATTGGGAGTATATATTAAAATAATAGGAGTACGTGGAAGACCATGTCAATATCTTTGTAAATGATTATTACGGTAAAAGATAGTGTAATATATTTTCAAAGTTTATAAGCGAATAGTATATAGAACAAATACTAGAAAAAAAAAAAGAAAACTTTTTAGAGATTCCTAGAAATTCTTGCCAAACCCACCAAGAAATATGGAAATAAACGTACTTTGTTAAGTCGAATTTGTATAAAAGATGCATACATTAGACACGCACATACATGTATGCATGGATCATGTTGTATAAGCTGAGTCAGCTCCAGGTGTTTGGGCACATGTAATCATGGACCCGAAGTCCCGAACTGTTTACCTTTTTTTTGTCTTCAAATAATAAAATAGAGGATGACTTCATAAAGATTTCTTAAGATGTTCAATTCTTGCAATATTCTAATTCCAGAAAACATAAAATACTATTAATATTACGTATTAAAAATACATTAAACATCAAATATATATTTAGTAAAATAATTGAACAATATTTTCAATAGTTTGAGATTCATTTATAAATAAATTTAAAATACTGGGGAAATAAAGATATGAATTGACAAAGCTGAAGTTAGGTCTTTATATGTCACAGATATGGTAATCAAGAAGAAACATGTTTTTTTGAGGCGAATACCTTATATCTTCTGTTATTTTCTTATTATATAGTTTTAAGTAATGAATTACAAACATTAAGACACTTATATATATATATATATATATATATATATATATATATTGTTTCAAACCCGATAGCATTATAATTGTTTCAAACACGATAGCATTATCATAATCGCACAAGAGCATTTCTATGCTCATTCGAATGTAGTCTCTAGATTTTTACATCAATTTGAAAAACAAAAAGATATCTAAAAACTTACATGTTGTACCAAACATTGATTAAACACCGCTCAACTAAACTAGATACATTAAGAGTCTGAGTGAATTCTCTCCGCACTTTCATCTATCATTTTCTTATAGCTAAGTTTGTTTTAGTGGTTAGCCGCAGGGCCGCAAATGCCTATAAAAGGATCACTTTAGTTTTTTCCAACTGTATAGCTATTTTAATATTATATAACTCTAATCACTCTGTGTATGATATATATATGTGTATGTATATATATGTACACTATGCCTGAGTTGCTACATATCAAATAGGGTACATTGATAGTGATATCAACCTAAAAGGTGATATGGTCTACGTGTTGTCGATAACGTACGCGCGCCTAATTTACTCTTTAACTTCAACATAATTACGTAAATTAACACCAGTAGCACAATTGAGCAACAAACAGCTATTGGTCTACAAGAGTCGTCTAAACTGTCAAACAAGAATAAATAATTTTCTCTCATTTGTCCAAATTTAATCTAAAGCATCCCACGTGGTCTCTACTTTCCACCATGCCAAAGGTTCTCACACAAATTTTAATCCACAATTTTTTTGTATATAGTTTTCATTTTCTTGGGCACCCCACGTTGCGTTGCATCCATCCCCAAAAATTGCTTTTTAAGAAATGGGGATGCTATTTTTCTATTTTTATGAAAAATAGAACACATTGTTTTGTGTCTCTTCGACTGATTAGATAGTTCTTAGTATCGAACTATCGATAATACAATTAACCGAAACTTGTGGTTAAAAGAATATTGATGCTTCTTTTAAAAGAAGATAAATCAAATCAACCAAATCCGCTTTAACGAATGAAGAAAAACTACGTATAATAGTTTCCATACAATGTATACAACCATATGAAAATTACATGGACGAACGAGAAGTCAATAATACAATTTCTGAACTATTCTTTATGCGATATGTACTCAAATAACCTAGGAATTGCGATCAATACAATTCCAATATAAAATGTTAATCGAATACATAGTAGTATATTAGAAAATAAAAAGTGAAAATTTTATAATTGTAATCAATAAAGTCGGTGAGTATGATGCAAAGTATTGTCCTTTTCGATGCCAAAAATTATTATCTCATGGTCCCATTCCTTTGATTTATATATAGTTTTCCTCGTTATCAAGAATATACGTTTCTCACATGAAAATTAAAAATAAAATAGAAGTGAAAAAACAACTGGAAGGAATTTACCAAAAATCCATTGTTGTGAATTAGAATATAATATATATGTGGTTCGTTAGTTAAGCATATATTAATTTCTGATGCAAAACATGTAGATTTTGGATGCACTTAAAATATCAAATAACAATTTAAATGACATGCTACATTTTTAGATAAAAATCACAATTTTACGCTGAAGTAGCAGAAGCTTCATTTTTTTTTTGTATAGAAGTACATATTATTACTTCGGTCGTTTTTAAATTTGATTTCAGATGGGTAACTTAAAAAACTGACTCGGCAAAACGAACAACAACATCCGGAAACTAAATTCTAATGTTGAATTCATCAACGCTCACCATCCATACTATACGTAAGAAACAAACGGACCATAATTCAATTATCATCAATACGAAGACATTACAAAATCATTCAAGGTACATGATCTTGAACATCCACATTCTATGCCTATAAAACCTACCGACCTCGGACCATCTTGTCCCCGGCTCTCTTCAAAATATGGTAAATTCCAAAGAGAAAAAAAAATCGAAAAAGTTGTTAATAACTACAAAACATAATTAGTGGTGAGAATAAATCTATATATAAGGTACAAGGGTGAAGGGGTGTGTCTATATATGTTGGATGATTAGTTTCTGCCATGTGCTATGGAATCAACCTCTTATGCTTTATGTTCTGTTTAGTTCCTACCTTATACTAAAACTTCAATTATTCATCAATAATTCCATTCCCCCTTCGTATTTTTATATTATAGTGTTTCATATAAATACTCGTTCTCCCTACTCATTCCTCCATAACATATTCTCTTCCTCGTTCCATTTATAATCGTCGTATAACCACAGATTCTAAAAGAATGGGCGAAGAAGTAAAACCAGTAAGATTCAAGCTCTTCAATATTCTTAATTTGCAACAAAATTTTATAATTGTCTATCGTTAACTTATAGTTGATTTTTTCATTATTAGGAGGCAAAGGAGGCAGCATCAGTTCCAGAGGCCGTTCCAGGGCCGGCCAAAGCGGAGGAAGAGGAGAAGAAGAAAGTTGTGGCCGAGGAGAAGAAAGATGCAGCTGAGGAGGAGAAACCATCAGAGGAGCAAGAGCCGCAACCACCACCACCGCCTCCACCATTCATACTCTACGTCGACTTGCATTGTGTAGGATGCGCCAAGAAGATTGAAAGATCTATTCTAAAAATTAGAGGTAAACAAATATATAAATAGATGGAGAATTAGTTTCGGCTAAGAATTATTGGTCATCACTATTTATTAAAACAAAATTTTTTAATAATAAAAACCAATAGCTTCATTCTCTAAATCCCAACTAGCTAAATATTATTTTATAAAGATCCATAAGTAAAATAAATAGTTATTAAACTTTAACTGTAAAAATGTGTAGGTGTGGAAGAAGTGGTGATGGACATGAATGAGAACGAAGTGACGATAAAGGGAGTGTTGGATCCGCAAGCAGTTTGCAACAAAATCAAGAAGAAGACTAAAAGAATGGCCAAAGTCCTCTCTCCACTTCCGGCGGCCGAGGGAGAGCCTCTGCCACCGATCATAACGTCTCAGGTCTCCGGAGGCCTCACCACCGTTGAGCTTAACGTCAACATGCACTGCCAAGCTTGTGCTGACCAGCTCAGGAAGAAGATTCTCAAAATGAGAGGTACATATACATACTTTTTTTCGGATCTACTCAAAACCGAAATATCCCTTTTAATGTAAAACTTATAATATTTTTAAGAATGGGCAAATCCAAAAAATATTTCGGTTACATTGATATATGTTATTTTATGATATGTTTTTCCGAATATATCTAAAACAGACGCACCCGTGTAAAAATGACATAGATGTCACTCTAAGTAAATTCATTATATCACGTCAAAAAGAAGAGTCACTATATATATGTCTATGTATCCCATTCTGCATCACGTGCATGTTTAAACTAAAGTTTGTTGATGACATGAGGTTTTAGTTTCAAAGAATTTAAATCGCTTTGTTGATAAGAATGTTAAAATTAGAAACTTTCCGTAAAAGTGAATTAAGTTGTTTAAATTTTGCTCGTATATATATATATATATATATACGAATATTAATATAGTCTGTTACTCAATTTGAACGAAAAATCAGTGTGTTAGTATTGTCGTTAAATCACTATATTAATAAAATAATGATTAAATGCAAATCGTTGTTGTCACATTGTTCTATATTTGGACTGACTAATATATATTGTTGTTTAGGGGTACAAACAACTGTGACGGAACATACCACGGGAAAAGTAATAGTGACTGGAACAATGGACGCCGAGAAGCTTGTAGATTACGTCTACCGTCGAACAAAAAAACAAGCCCGAATAGTACCCCAACCTGACCCGGAACCGGAAAACCCGGCTGCGGAGGAAGTGAAGAAGGAGGAGGGCGGCGAAGGCGAGGAGAAACCGCCAGAAACGGGAGAGAAGAAGCAAGAAGAGAAGGAGGGAGAGGAGATGGAGGAGGAAGGTGGCGGAGAAGATGCGGGTGCGGCCGCTATGGAGGAGGGAAGACACTACGAGATGGCCGCGATGGCGGAAGAGGAAGGTATGAAGAGGATGATGTATTATTATCAGCCCTCATACATCATCGAAAGGGTTCCTCCGCCGCAGCTTTTTAGCGACGAGAACCCTAATGCTTGTTGCATTACTTAATTAATTTGGTTTTCGTATGGTCTGTGGAAAAGTATATAATTTAGGGTCATAATTACGTAAGAAACTGAAAAACACAAAAAGTAAGAAAATAGGTAAAAAAGACGTGTAAACTACTATATATATATATTGTTTTATAATGTGTGTTTGGTATATACGTGATCGCAACTGTCACAACGATCGATACGGAATCTATTCAAATTCATGTAAGAAGCATGTGATTGATGGGTGCGCTACGAATTTGTTTTGTATATATTCTTCAAGGAATTTTTTTTATTTATTTTAGTAATGAAAATAGGAATTAAAGAGACAGGAGATTCTAGTGGGCAATAGGAGATCTACGTGGGTGTGCACATGGTGTGCTTCTTTATTCTTTTGCTACGTCAATCTCCATTTTTCGGACGTCGCAGCTTTTCCAGCCTACCTTGTCTAATTCTTCTCAACCTCTCAAGTTTTTTTTTTTCGTTACAAAAATATTTAAATAAAAAATGGAAAGGTTGAAGACTCGTTTAATGCGCTGATGTTTTGTGTCCAAATAAATAATATATATATTCAAAATATTAATATTGTAGACTTCTTTGGTATGGATAATAATGCGAAAATATTTATATGTTTGGTTGCAAAGATAATAAATTTGATTATTTAGACTATATTATCTTTAATGATTTTTTATGCCAATAATATATTATGTAATACTTAGAAGATTTGATGTTAGCTTTTAAAATATGCTTCCCTTTCAATATAAATATATATAACATTTTAAATTTACTTTATTCTCGTTGTTTCGTTTTTTCTACTTTTAAAAAACCTAAAAATTATCTTCATCGAGATAATAAATATTTTACTATATTTGAAGAATTGGCTGATGCACTGATGCTCACAACAAAGAGTTGGTCTTCATCCAACATCTACCTAGAACAAATTCCCGTGTATAGTTGTACAAAAACCAGATGCTCGTATAACCGTTCTTGTGCATAATGTAAGCAAAGTTTACTACCAAGACATTAGAGTTGCCAAAACAAGTATTCCTAGAGAAGTAAATCTTGATATTTGGACATGTTTACTCTTTTTGTTACTTATTGTTGAGATTCATATCAATTACATTTAACCGGTCTTTTTTTTATAAACTTGTCATAAAATTCTTTGTGAATTCAACTAAAATTCTTTGTTGTAAATTATTTTAACTTCATAATAAATATATTTTGAAGATGTGCATACACCAAAAAAGAAAAAAATACAAAATTTTGAAATTGGTTTTTTGCTCTTCTAAAAGTTTACGTACACTTAACTTGGCTTTATAATGAACCATGTTCTAAAAAGTTTGTACCTTATCCCATTAAAATGAGGTTTGAGGTCCACTTTTAAAGCTTTAAATTCACTCCAATTTCCACGAATGCTAGACTTACCATTGATAACAGCCTTTTTCTTCATCTTCTTAAATAGGAATAAACGAACCTTGAAAGCATTATCTCGAATATCTCGTTAATCTTCACTGTTCTACACAACATAACCAATTGGTCAAAATCCAATGGATCCTCCATTACCAAGTTATGAAACTTGGTGTCTTGTACTATATTGATTAGACTCGCTTTAATTATCAAGTTAATGTTTTCTATGGAGGAACCCGAAAACCAGTTCCATTTCCATAGATGTTTGACTCATCAAATGTTCCAATAATTCCAATTTTTTTTTTTTTTTTTTTTTTTTTTTTTTTTTTTTTTGGTGAATTGTTTGGCATTTGTTCTACTCTAATCAACATATGACCAAAATAGTATTTATATAAAAAAGCATTTTATATTATTTTATACACAATCAATGCTGTTATATTAGATAAATGATTGCATTTTGTTAATACTTAATTTAAATAGATATAAAAAGATATAGTAGATGTGTTTAAGAACATGACTTGAATCAATACTAGCAATAGACGCATGGACACATCTTTCCAGAACAATTTTGTCTTGTAATCCATACCAACTTTAGTAGCTCCACAGAGTCATCCATACCAACTTTAGTAACATTTTGGCTGTTTGTTATAAAAATCAGCTGCAACATCTTTATGGCTACACTATAAGCTAAAATCTATTACATGACTTGATTCAATATTAGCAATAGACGCATGGTCTCGTCTTTCTAAAACAATTTCGTCGTGTCATCCGTACCAATTTTAGTAGCTTCGCAGAGTCATCCATACCAAATTTAGTAACCTTTTGGCTGCTTGTTACGAAAACCAGCTGCAACATCTTTATGGCTACACTCTCGTATAACCTAAAATCAGTAACTAGATTTTGTTACGGAGGCTTTAGTCATTAATAGAGAAACACAATGTTGCCTTCATAAACAAGAATACAAGATCATTGTATGATTAATGTTTATCAACTGAGACAAAGGAAAAGTTCGAAGATACAAAATGAAGAAAGATTGCTTGCCACCCAAAACTTTATATGGAGAAATTGTGTTATGAATTGCAAACATGCTATTCACCCTGACTTCTTTATGTATTTAATGGGTATTCTTCTTTCAGTTGGGGATGAAAACACAGAATTGGGAGATGTATTATGATTCAGGAACATATTTCATGTCTTACAGCTGTGTGTGTGTGATAATTCCCAAAACTTCAATGTATTCTTGTTAATACCTTAAAGTTCGAAGTCTTGATATAAAAGTATTAAATTAATTTTCATACTTTTTTATTTATTAAACTACTTAAATTCTTGACAAAAATTTAGCGAAGTTTCATTCCATAGCCAAATGCTACTATTTATTGGTAAAAGATATGGATACAAGTATTGTAAAGAACTTGTTTTTTTTCGTCACTTAAAGAACATGGATTTCACATGAGCTTTTACCATCATGTTAATTATTTTTCGATAAAACACACTATTTTTACATGGTAATTATTACTATACATCACTATTTATTATCAGTTTTGCCACCACATGTTTTTGGCCAAACTTTGCCAAAATTTTGTATGGCTATAATTTGAAACTGACGGGTTGCGGAAGAGGTTTTTTTTTTATAAAGCCATGGCCCTTATCTATCCACCAACACGATTGAAGATTATCGATTGTGTTACAAAAACATCAAATTCTTGCATAATATGTCCCAACTATTCGGTGTTGGAAACTCATCATTCAAACTAAAAAAAAAGTCATTATCAAATGAATAAGAAATATAGATTCAACATGAATGCTAACTACACGTTTTACTTTTACTAAAAGAAGTAAAAAACATTATAACAAAGAACATTTGTTATTTGCCTTTAAAATAAAATTAATAACATCATGAGCATTCATTTATGTAACACATCACGCAGGATGTCTTTATTTCCCCTAGGGTAATCATACAAGTCGTTGGACTAATTATTGGCAAATATTTAGTTGAATAGACTATTCCAATTGATTGTTTACTGGTAACGATTAATGTTGAAACTGGTTCTGAGTTTAACCTCAGGTGCCTAAGTCGACCAAACTTTTACTTATATTTTCATTCAATATAAATTATAACGTAACAAATTGTAGTTACCAAATCGGATGCACCAGTTTGGCATCTGCTGCTCTAGGATCGGACTACATAAGTTACACTAGTCAGTCCAAGCGTCTTCTATAACGCATTTCAATCGATAACATTGATTTTATCCTCATTCAAACGTCTCTACAAACAACAAGATTACCAAATGTTTGTTTTTATATTTCGGATTTGCTTATTTGAATCATCTCTCTTTTTTTTTTTGGTCAAACATTTGAATCATCTCTCTAATGATTTAAAATCATATCATAACGTCACATGGAGATAGTTATATCCCGATGTGCAACTTCATCATGTAGCACCGTATCAACATTAATTGCATTGCCCAAATCATAGCGTCACATTCAGACTCTTCTGGTGTTAGTCTTCACCATCTTGCCCATCCCACCAATTCTATCATCTACTTAATGAACATCGTCATAGTTTCAAATTTCAATAAAATCAGTTTAATTAGCAGTTCTTATGATCTGTATTTAGTTTTGCAATACAATATATTGTATTAAAACCATCATAAAAAGTTTAATTAATAAAGAAATGGGAGATTCTCAAAAATAGCACCAAAATAAGTTTTTTTCCAAACTTAGCACAACATCTTTAAAATTCCAAAAATAGCACCACTTAATTATTCAAAATTAAATTCTAAATTTAAAATACTAAACTCTATCCCTCAAAACTATATCCTAAATGTGAAATTGAGAACCCAAACCTAAAAAAAAAATTCTAAAAATTGATTTTAAATATTTTAATGTGTTAAAAAGTGCTATTTTTGGAAATTTATGGAATGTGTGCTATAATTGTCCATAAAACTTGTTTTAGTGCTATTTTAGGGTATTTGTCTAAAGAAAATGAACAGTTCTTAATTCAAATGTATGTTACTTTTAATGCCACTGTTTGTTTTATCAGTATTAGAAAAACCCATAAACGCTTAGCGAAGTTCTTGTAATAATTGGTTAATCAAGATCAACTACGTTCTAACGGATATGCTTTTTTCTTTAATTGTCAACTCCTACGGTCCAAATTTTTTTTTATAATGTATATGTATAAACTTTACACATGTATTACTAGGTCATTAGTTAGATTTTGGCTTATTTATGATGAATTATAGAAAACCTCTTACCGGAAACTTGTTTATTTGGCAAATTTTCGAAACCCGATGCTAAAATCTAAAATGAACTACTAAAAACGAATCCTAACTCCCAAGAATAAGAAAAAAACAAAATAGTGAAATTAATAATTCAATTCAATGAAGTCGGTAGATCTGACGGCTAGTATAATTTATGACACGAACCTACCAAAATTTATGGCCACTATAGCTTCAGAGCCAAGACTCTCTTAAAAGGTAACCACATTTTCCTGTCTTACAAGCAAATAACACAAGATCATAAAAAAGAAAGGTTTAGAGAGTTCTTGAAATAGACGTCAAAGCAAATCATCATCATCAGAGCATCTTTTGAAATCGTCATGATAACAGTAGCTATAGCCGCTGAGTTGCTTGAAGAATAGACGGCGGCGCTCACTCGCATCACAGCCACACTCCTCCCTCTACGACCCACAAGTCGCCGCCGGAGCGTCAGAGCTCCAACCACCAGCCGAGCTGACTCTTCCTTGCCTCGTAACGATAACTCATCCTCACTAGCTCCAAATTACTCCGCTTTTCTCTTGAATTTCTGATTATTTATTTTATTTTTATTACGAGAGTTTTCGAATTTTCTTCGTCTTGACTGTAATTTCGAATGATGTTTATGTTATTAAATTGGGAATTTAAATTTATATTCATTCGACTTTATTTTATTGATTTTTTTTGTTCTACAGTAAGTAATTATTAGAAAATTGAAACGCAAAGCTTATATAAGAGAGTTCAAAGATTCATATATGGTAGATAATTAACGAAAGAATATTGTGGATAAGTATGAAGATATATTTAAAGGGCGCATATAATTTATACAGTAAATGTAATAAAGTTAAAAACAATAAAACTGGATATTCATTTTTTTTTTGTCTGGTGGTTTTGTATATTTTCAGTCATCAGCATTTTATATGAAATAGGTAAATAAAAATAAAAAGTGTATACGATGTATATGTTCAAGAAAGTCGTCAAGCAAACTCTAATGATATTTTGATATTGAGAGATTAACTACTACAATTGTGTGTCTTTGGCTCTTGTTGATTATAAATGTGTCCTTCAAGTCGAAAGATGCCCTCATTTCGTTTTTTAATGAAAGGGATTTTTTGGCGATTTTATTTATTCTATCGCTGAAAAAATATATAAATTTGGGGGTTTGTATTTTGTGAAAAAGTATACTGACATGATGGGAAGTGGACCGAATCACATGTTCATTTAAGAACAAATGTCAAATGATTCAGACTTAGAAACAAGGGAAAGCTTGGTGCTACGATTTACGAACTGAAAAATTACGAACCAAAGAAAAATGTTTATTTTGCTTTTTTTTTTTTTTTTTTTTTTTTTTTCTGATTGTGTAGAAGAGTGGTTTAACATTTTTTTGTTTTCAGTTTAAATCGAGAATAGATCGAAAAGTTTGAGTATTCGGCCAGCGACGAGTTTGGTCCATTGATTCAGGTATGTCAGCATAGTACTGATATAAAAGAAAAGAAAAATTCGACTATTAGACCGAATCTACACGATGAATTAATATGTAACAAATTGATTTAAAAAAAAACATTTTCGTAATATAAAGTCATAAAACTTTATAACTAGGATTCATTCTTTATAAATAGAGAACTGAACAATCAAGCAAATGATCCACAATTTTATCCTTAAAAAAATAAATCTGATTATTGCTAAAAAGATTCTAACTTTTTCTTAAAATCAATTAGAACGCCTTTTATAATAATCGAGTTTTATTTAGAGATTAATATAAAATATTGATATTTTATTTTATTTTCCAGTTTAGACGGGTGTGAGTTTAAACTGGAGCTTAGGAGGATGTGTAGCATTATTCTTTGGAAATGAGCTCCTTCGGTTTCTGTTGAAGCGTAGGATTAGTTTTTACATTGCAAGACTGTGGTGGGTTGGATCTTAACTTCTGTTCTTGAGTGGTGTGAGTGAGAAGAAGGTACAATTATTTAATGGGATTAGAATCGCCATTGAACCGTCACACTATGGTTTGATTTCCACAATTAATGATAGAAATTTGTTTTTGACTTTGCATATCCGACTTCAGTGTTGGCTTCTTTTCTTTTGTTTTTTTTTGGTATATTTTGATTACTAAATTTTATTATTAAACCGGAATAACTTTTATAGTTATTATTATTAACCAATTAAATTTACAGAAAATTCATGACAAAGAAACAAAGAAATATGATAAAAAAAAAGTTTTCTCTCTCACCATAGGCGATTTCTCCAAAGCCACCGTTTCATAGCAAAACTTTCATTTTCCACTGTTTCCGGCCGGCGTCAGCTTCTCCGACGTCGGCCATCATCGTTTGCTTTATTCAATTGCTTATTCTTCCCCTAATTATTGTACAGTTTTGTTAGATTTTCAGTAATTAATAATGGCAGATCGAGATTATCAAACTCACGTAACTTGTCCCATTGCGACGATGGTTTTTCAGGGACTGTGTCCATCAATTCCAAATCAGACTTCGATCACGCCAATGGAGCCATTCCTAATTTGGATTATTTATCAATTCATTGGGATTTCAATGATCACCTTGACAAATTCACCATATAACTATTGTCGCTCCTACCTTATTATGTTGATTAGATGGAATCATGATGTCTTTCTTTATAGAAAGTTTGTTTCCGGTGGAATTTCCGGGTATCAACCGGTGAATGTCCTCTTACCCAATGGAATGGAGGTTCTTCATGGGTTTTTGATCCCAGAATCAATCTACTTGATGAAATCAAAATCAGAGATCAGATTGGATTTCTTTGGATGTTTACTATGTCTGATGATGGTGATGCTTTCTCAATACCCTGGTTGGAGTATTTGATCTCGTCAATTGATTATATGGGTTGTGGAGTATATGGTTCTAAATTTATGATGACAACTTTGTTTGAGGATGATGATGACACGAGCGTGATGGGAAGACAAAAGGTGGCCAGTGACTGTGATAGAGATGTTATCTCTTTCCCTTGGTCGAAAAATTTTACTTCTATGAAAAGGGAAATCATAATCACTAAGTGGCAACAATGCGCAAGGCGATTCCAGCACATCATATTGAGTTTCAAAAGACAAGAGTCTGAATCATTTCAAGCAACATTTCTGTTTTTCTTTTTAACTGGAATAATGCGAAAAGCATTTTGGAGTTTCATCTATAAGGTGATAGCCAATTACAAGTATGTGAAAGGGAGATGTAACAGATTATTTTGTCTGTTAGCCTGTAAGACTTCGGGCAAGCATGGTCAATCCACTGTTTTACCGAAATTAATTTTAATTTCCTTTATTTGTATCAATGGTTGTATATGAATTGTTATTGTATCATGTAAAACTCTTTATGATATAATATATTTGATTTGCCGAAAAAAAAAAGAAACAAAGAAATACAAATGTCTTGATAACATGATCAACAGTCTAAGTAGCATGTATAAATATATATATATATATATATTCCAATTATCAAGCATCATCTATGACAATGCATGACTATTACAGTGATATGAGAAGACAAATGTAGATGTATACATATGCTATCTTTATATTACACAACAAACTACAATTCACTTGCAAAGGGAGTTACTGAATCACAACACTTCTTTTGGCCTAATCTCGATCCCTTGAATGATGATTCCACCTTTCCAACCGCCTTCTCTTGTCTCTGAGACACTCATTTCGAGATCCTCCTCATCGAAACCAACATAATATTCACCAAGTTCAATCTCCAACCACCCATCCTCTCTAGACTCTTGCATTCCTGACTCAAGAAGCTCTCTTCTATCGTTATAAGCGTCGGTTCTTGTGGATCGAAAGCTTACATCCAAAGGAAGAGACTCAAATCCAAAGGCTCTCATTTCTTGTTCTTTGAAAACAAGGTAAGCACCATAAATGGTAGCTTTGGAAAGAAGGGATGTGCTTATCTTGCCACGGATTTCAAACCAACACACCGCTAGAAGCCCCGCAACTTCCTTAAACCTGTTATAAACTAATAAAAAATCAACACCAAGAGAGATTTAGATTAAAAGAAGCAAAAAATGCAGATGAAACTAATGAAACCTTGAGTCCGGAGTCGACATCCATATCCAGAATTCAGGACTATCAACCCAAGTAATCTCTAGTTTCCTTGCAGACAACATCCAACATTTCTTCCCGCTTCTCATTTCCATCCAAAAGCTCTACATATATAGATTTCAAAGAAAACTTAAGAAATTTTGTTCAACTAATTGAGTGCATCATTCATCCACATCACATTCTTCTTAAACAATCAGTCTCTAGAATCAATATATAAAAGAAATAAAAACACATAAGGCATATTGTTGACAAACAAAGAGAACAGATTATTATGTGAATTACCATTCTTCCATCGCCGATGAGAAGAGGAGATTCACATAAGCAAAGGAAGAGCTTCTTGTTCGAAAACCTAGATAAAGTATTATCGATATACATACGAGAATATGAGGGAAGAAACCTCTCCCAAGCGGCGTCCGAGTCGGCTATCGAGCGAAGTAATTTAGAGACAGCAGAGAGACGGCAAATGTCATAGGGGCTGGTGAAAGATATCACAACGGCGATGCATTCTTCCGGTAAATCAAGAAAATTCATCCCCATTGTTTTAGACAGAAACTTAATGGTGATGTTGGAATAATCGTTTTAGACAGAAACTTAATGGCTATTTATTTATGCCTCTCGATCACCTCAGAAAAAGGTAAACGTATCGTTTTTCATTTCTATTTTTCAAATACTGTATTTGGGTTTACTTGCAATATATTTTAAATCTATTAGCAATATATTTGGTAAGCCTATCATGATATATATATATATATATATATATATTGGGACGCTTGCAAAATTGGACCCCTAACTTGAGTCAATTGCAATGTTAGATCCCTTTTTTTCTCTCTCCAACATTTGCCACTTTCTCCCTATTAAATCTTCGGCTATTCATTGTACTCACAAAAATGTCATTATTTCTGATTTATTTGAATTTCTTCATCTTCTTCTTTTATTTACGGTTGTGCCACCGCCATCAATTTTCCAACAACCATGAACAACCAAATTTGAAGCTCTTAAAGATTCAACAACCTGAATTTGTAAGCTTAAATAACACCTAATGCTATGAGAACTTCATTTTCTTCCATCTCCTCTCCATTTTAATCCAAGAAAATTTGCAAGTGCATTCATCTTGTTATATGTCATGATTTTTGGATAGTGATTAAATTGGTGCTGGGTTTCTTCCGTGGTGATTAAAGACGACGTCCTCGGTGCTTGACATTGCGAAACAACCACCGATAAGGTTATTTTCCGGTAGATATCGTGATTTTCCTTGATTTTTTTGCGAAATTAGACTTCATTTGTTAGTCTAACCGTCATAATATCATGTAAAGTCTACTATGTGGTCAATTTTGCAAAAATTCGAGCCCGTAGACTGAAAATTCAGTCTTCTTAATTTCATTTGAAAACAAAAAATATGGTTCAAACTGCAGTATAATCTTTCCGTCGGATACTTCGTTTGCAGTCTACTAAGGTGTATTTTTACAATTGACCAAATTCTTGACTTTTTAGTTATGATTGCCGGACGAAGTCTTCTTAGGATAATAAAATAGTAGACTTCTATAGTGGCTATTTTTGGGGTTGACCAAAATATAAAAGCATTGACCGTAATATTATTGATATAAAATTAATTAGTTGACTGCAAAAGAAGTCTACTTGTTAAAAAATTAAAATGTTTGTCAACCCCAAAAATGACCACGACAGACTGCAAACGAAGTCAATATTCCTGGAGACTTCGTACGTAGTCTAATTGGCGAAAGTCAAACTTGGTCAATTGCAAAACTAAACACAATGAAGTTTACTTTTTCTAGTTGACGGATAGATGAAGTCTACTTGTTAGCTAGAAATCTACTACAAAGTCAATGGTTTGGTCAATTGCAAAAAATAACCTGAGTAGACTGTAATCGAAGTTAACTTGTTGAAACTTTCTAAGAAGTCTACTCTGTTATATGTTTTTAATTGCAAAACTGACCAAAAAATTAACAAAGGAAGACAAAAAAGAAGTCAACTATCCTAGTAGACTTCATACGATGTCTGCTTTATTAAAATGGAATTGCAAAAATAGACCACACAAAATAGACTTTAAGGGAAGTCTCTTCATAGAGGCAGTTTATGTCTAAAATGTTGATATCAACATGAAGTCGTCATAATTTGAAAACCAATTTATTGCAAATTGGTGAATAATTTTTAAAATTTTCTTGTTGTGTTCTTTGATATATGTTATGTACTTGCTTCTATATGTTTTAGACATGATTATATATTATACATATGGAGAAATCAAGTTTTTGGTTTTCTTAGACAGTTAGGTCATTAACTTAGACTTATTTTGGAAGTCAACGTGTTGGAATTCTGTGTGAAGTCTGTATAATTGAAAAGTTGACGAATCTGTCTATTTTTTTTCTTTTGTTTCTGCGTTCTTATCTCGTTTTCAACTCTACAAGAAGCGATTATTGATTGGTTTGTTTGGTTTTGTTTGTATTTGGAAAAGTAAAAAAAGAAAGAAACTTCTTAAATGTTTGTGGGAAGAAGGTGAAGATAGGGTAAAGCATTGTTGACCTGAACAATAATAGTCAATATTGGTTATTATCTATTGATTCGTAGTTACCCATATGCGCGCAACGAAAACTGCAGCATTGACCTCAAGGCTTAGAGAGAAAAAGACAGAAAGATGGAAAAAGATAGCTAATTTGACATACATTCTCTACACCCAAATCATCTCAACAGATGCTCTGCATTATTTAAAAGATAGATATTACACACGAAAGTAAAACAGAGAGCATCAGACCCAAACGACAAAGAAACAAGATCTACTCTGGTACAAATTTTATAATAGTCATAATTTTGTAAAATTTGAAATCTGATAAACACAAATTTTATAATAGAAACAAATATAGGATCCATGTTATTATAAAAAAACCATCACTTTGATAATTATCACACACTGACACAACACATAAAAGAATAAATAAGTTCCAAAACCACTATGTTTTCATCCCCAATGTTTCCTTCTCCACTTCCTGCATGTCCTTGTCTCCTTGAAACATCATCCTCATCGATAAAAGTATCAACCATAACCTGAAATAACATAGCAACAAGTAAATCATATGAACAAATTCATTGTGAAAAAAAGCAACCTGAGTATGTAAACACACAAGCAAGACAATAATTCGTATAAGTTAAAGTGCATAGACTTATGCTATGAGACGTGACACTTGTCAAAGTGGAAAGAGCCAGATTCTATATCTTTATCCCAAGTGCTAAAGACACTACCGCAGCAGCCATCAAAAGGGAGATCAAGGCAATCATCAAAAAAATTAAGGAATCAAATTTTTTTTATTACTTTTGAAGTTATGAAATTAAGGAAATGAAGAACTATACATACGATTGCTGATCAGGTCTGACTCCACAAATAACTCCATTCCCAACGGCTTGGTCACTAACAGGCTGAGCAAACCTTCTCACCCCTCACACTTGGCTAGACGAACAAAACAAAAACAAATCAGAGACTCGTGAAGAAGAATAACAGAGGGAGAGGTACAAAACAAAAACAAATGAACAAAAGAAGACAAGAAGAAGAAGAACCAACCTCATAACTTAGAAACACAGGTCCTAGCATCAGAGACCTACCTGAGACTAAGCTTATCAGAGTCAGTGTGCACCACCGCCGCAGCTGCTCTGAACAGCTACTGAGACTCCTCGCCATGAAACCCCGCACAAGAAATTAGCCACCACGAAGAGCCGCAGGAGAGAGATAAAATCGATCTAGACCAAAATCGCGCCGGGTAAACCCAAGTCGAAGGCTAAAAAAGAAGATCTGGTGCCGTCTTCAAGCTCCGTCGTGTCCTCTTTTTCTGCCGACGACAACACAAAAACAGATCTGAGATCTTTCCGCCTCGAACTCATCACTTTGCCCGTGAGATCTGAGGAAGTGACTAAGAATTAGAAACAAACGAAGAGGTTAGCCACATAGACGAAGACGACGAGACGAAGGAGATCCCTAGCGAAATATCTCTTACCACATCTTCTTCGATTAGTTCGGCGGTAGAGACAAGAAATTATGGAGAAGAAGAAGAGGAGAAACTATGGAGAAAACGAAGGTGTGAGACAGAGATTTTTTTGGGTTTTAGAATCGCTTATTGCCAGAGAGAGAGAGGCAGTACGTTGTAGAGGAAGAAATGAAAGTGATTAGGGTTAGGGTTAGTGAAAATTAGGTATCTATAACTTGGTTAATTAAAATTGATCGGTTATGTTCTGCCGAACCGAACCGAACCGGTAATCGAATTACCAAATTAATTTCGCCGATCGATTTGTTGATCCTTTCACAGATGCTGCTGAAAGCGAACATCTCGGTATAATCGGTTCGGTTCTCTCGGTTCTGACCGAACGCCCGGGAATTAATAGTTGATGGCATAACAAAGTCAACCACCAATAGTTTACAGAGAAGTCTACTTAAGCAAATCCTAAATCAAATAATTTTAACCTAATCAGCTTTTTCTCTCTTAATTTGATTCGTTTATACGTAAATTTGTTTTATTCCAATGCAAGAAGTCTATGTGGTTATTATTTGGTCGTTAGGTTTATCAAATTATTTTTTATAATTTTTAATTAAAATTTAAACTATAATTAAAGAGTAGACATATTTTATGTTTTCTAGTTGACGTCAATTTGTAATTTACCTTAAAGAAATCTATAGCAGACATTCTCCGGGTTACATCTGTCATTTCGGTTTCTGTTTTTTGTTTGATCTTAATAGAATCAACTGTAATTTCAGTATCCTTAGTGTTCATGTTTCTCAAATATCGAATATAAGATTTAATACTGCATTCAAGACCAAATAAATATACAAAATGCAATTGTCCCATATATTTTTCATTCTTTCGCAAGGTCCTTTCAGAAAAAATCCGAGACGGTTCCATTTCATAAAACTTGAGGTAGTATATCTACTTCACACTTTTGGGCTAATCGTGACAACATATTAATCCTATATTGTTTTTGATTCACTTATGTCTATGGAAAATGTTGGGACGTATTGACCCAAAAGAGTTGATTTGTAGATATTAACTATACGAATATTAACTTTTCTCATGTTTATATGTTTTTTTCTAAAATTTGAATAGTCTTTTTTTTGTGTGGTGAATTTGTGTCGTAACCAAAACAAAAATAAAGGAACGAAGGATATAACCATCTAATAGAGTAAATTAAGTGAGTAACCATTGACCAATGTAAAATAACCAAAGAGGAAAGCAGTGAAGGACACACAGAGGGGAGCAGAAAGAAAAGTGTGCTGATGTCATAACAAAATGTTTTTATCTCTCATGATTTTAAATCCTAATTTAATCTTATAAAAATAACTGAATAAATCTTTCAATAGTTTCAATGGTTTTTTTCTTTAAGGAAGGGGTATTGAACTTGATATTTTAAAGGAATTGGTAGGATTTTAATTTTTTAGAATTTTGAAAGATTTGATTGAGTTTTTAGAAGATTTGATTATTTTTCTGAGTTTTTTTATATATTTTCTTAAAAATGAAATGTGATTCTATGAAATTTTATTGTTAAACTTTGGGTGATTTTAGAATATTTTACAACACAAAAAAAATTTGACTCCTCTAAACTCATCCCCGATCCCTTCATTTTGTGTGAAAAATCATGAAAGTAAGGAATTAAAAATGCTTTCTCTGTCATCTGATAGCATTCATTACAGTGCAAAAGATGTTTAGACGTTACAAGCATGTATATGAGAACTAAACCAGTACACTCACTGTTACAACAACCCCAACTACATTATCAGTGCACCAACTATGGGGTTGAGCAACAAATCGAACATCAAGGTGAATATCAGCCTACGTAGGTAGTTGTGTTGGTATCAGACCATGGTGAGTCCAGAGTCGATGACATGCAGTGTGATGAGCAGCCGAACAAGGCGAGGGACACGCAAGCGGTTGAGCAGCAAGTAGACCAACCAGCTGAGGTCACTCTTCCGGATCCCGAACAAGGCGAGGGACAAAGTCAGATTCACGCATCGACTCCTTGGGCGAGCTCCGACTCCTTCTTCTACTACTGAGGTACTCCTACCTTTCCTTTGTATATATCATTTCATTCATGCATTGTTTGTGTTGTGATTCTTAAATCCTCCTGCAAATTTTTCTTACACACGAAACTGTGTAATTTAAGTTTGGGGGTGGGTTTGAGATGATGTATATGATGTTGTTTTTTGTGATTCTTCTTTCAATTTTTTTCATCATATCATGTTTGAGTCTGCATCCATCTATTTGCATAGAAAGACCATAGAAATTTGAAAAAAAATCGAAAATTTCCACAAAAATAGTGTGTTCATGTAGTTTGCACTTGCATATTAGGACTGAGTCTAGTGTTATTCATATAGGATTGTTGCATTTAGCATAGGGGTTGATGATGATTGTAACCTTGGTAGCATGCTGAATTCAATAGGATAAGATCAAGGCCCTTGTTATTAGTTCTTTGATGCATGTTGATTGAACTTGAAATGTAAGACTGAACCAGGTTTTGAATTCTCGAAATAGCACTCTAGTCTTTGATTGAAGCATGTTTTGAATTGACATCATTCCCTATCTATCTGAACCTAATCCTAATTTGCAATTATCTTGTTATGCATTGAAGTCGAACTCATGGATACCATATACATACTTGGATTGTCTTTCACCTTTTTACCACCCTTGTCAATCCAAGTAGCTGATTCCCATCTTTAACCAACCGTTCTTTCAAGCCAATTATATTCTTGAGTGTCAGGTCTTTTCCGAGTTGAGCTTGCTAGAAAGTGTTAGGTTTTAATCGACAAGAGTAGGATCCTGTGTAGTTCTAGTTCGCGTTATCCGGACTAGTAGGATTAGGTGAGAACTCGATTTTGGGTATTGGGTATGGATTCATGCAGAAAAGTGAAGAATAAAAAAAGGAAGTAAAAGGTAGAAAGTCTTTAAGAGGGGGATGTGTTTTCAAAGTTTACAAGTCTAGTAAAGGATTTGGGTTGAGCAAAGTAAAAAGAGTTATTGGTTCTGGGCATAAAATAAAAAGATTAGAGAAAGAAAAGAAAGTAAAAATGCTTAAGATGTCTAGAGTCCTTAGAAGAAAAGAAAAGGAACCATAGTGATAATAAAGATTTCCCAATCCGCTGGAATGAAAAGAAGTGAAATCCTCGTAAGACTAAGGGTAAAAAGTAAGAGATGATGTTTCTAATGAAGGGTAGAGATAGGACCAACTTCTGGGTTAGAATGTTAGGGCTGAGTTTCCTTGGAGACATTTGGGTAGACAGGGGGCTGCTCTTGTATGTATCAGTTGGTTTCAACCTTTAGTCTTCTCTTAAGCTTAACTCCTTTTTCATGAGAGAACCTTATTCTGTATTGATAAAACCACTTGAGAAGGAGACCATCTTCGTCTCTGACCTTTCACCCTAGCCAAATGAGTTCAATGACATTGCATAACTTGATTCACGGTTTTCTGTTAATGAATGTTAAAAGGAATGATTGATAGGATTGCATGTGTAGATTAAAGATTGAAATTAAAACGACCGACCCGTTTTTTTTCTTAATAATAATAATAATAATAATAATAATAATAATAATAATTACAACTAGTGGTCCCATACCCACTAGCCACCTAACCACAATCACAACCGACAGCGGAAAATAAGCAATACCAATAACCAATAAATATCCAATAATAAACCAATATTATAACATAAACAATATCCAAATACCAAACAATAGGAAACATAGAACCAACAACCTAGCAATGTTTCTAATGATCCAACTCTAGCAACCAAGCAGTGCCAGACAACAACCAATCGAGTCCCTAAAACATCCTTCTCTTCATTGCCATGATTCCACGATCACACTTTGCCTTTACCTGAACCACAAACACAAATTGAGATGCATGAGTATTTTATAAACACTCAGTGAGGCAATCTTCCCATATACTGAGCTATACACACAAGCAACTGTAATTCCAATGTTCCAAACAATCAACAAACAAAGCATACAAACCAGGAAAACAAACATCATCTCGCTGGAAGGGAGGTGTCGATTGACACCAGCCAAGTGTTGACCGACACTGGCTCTTGGTGTCGACCGACACTACCCCACAGTGTCGATCGATGCCGCTTCAGTGGTGTCGACCGACACTACCTCTGCAACCGCGATCCGCACGAAGCCGAGAGTCGAATCTCGCTCCCAAACTCCACCAAATCACCCAATACTCAAAACCAAAACCATATACGTCTGTAGGAACCTGTAGCAATCAATCCCATCAAGAAAAACACACAAAACAGCAACAAACAAGCAAGAACAAGGAATCACAGGTTTAGATCAGCCATGGTCATGCACTCACCTCTTTGTAGGAAGATTTAGACCAACAACAACGAATCCAACCTTCCTAGCTTCAAATCTCCCAAGAATAGCCAAGAAATCTCCCAGTCTCACCCAAAATCTCAAGAACACTTGTTTTCTCTCTTTTTTTTCTCTCAAAAACGTTAAACGACAACAAAGACAATCCCCAAAACCCTTCCTTTCATCAACAAACACTTAAAATCTTGGTTTAATGGTTTTCCCTAAACCAAACCAACCAAAAATCGACAATTAAGTCAATCTGGTCGAACCAGAAATAAGTGGTGTCGGTCGACACTTGTGTGATAGCTGTTTTTATTTCAGATTCTCCTACAAAAGAGGTGAGTGCATGACCATGGCTTATCTAAGCTTGAGAATTCTATGTTTCTTTGTGATTTTTGAGTAGTTTGGTAGATTCCTTGCTTGCTTGTGGTTGTTTTGGCGTTTCTACATCCTTATGTGGCTTATGGATGAGTTTGGGATGATTGGGAAGCGTTGGGAAGCGGAGATCTGCAAGAGAGCGTCGAGGAAGACGATGCTCGGCATCAGTGTCGATCGACACCATTGGTGTGTCGGTCGACACTTGTGCGAGGACGGCTCGGAAATCTGGGGAGTTTCAATCGACACCATGTGGAGGTGTCGGTCGACACAACTAGGGTTTTTTGGGAGGTGTCGGTTGACACCAAAGAGGTGTCGGTCGACACCAGGTTTACAGTGTCGATCGACACTAGTATGGTGTCGGTCGACACCAAATTTTGTTGGTCGACGATTGCTTGTTTCCAGGTTTTATTGTTATTGTTGATGATTGCTTGACATTGGATTCTCAAATGCTTGTGTGTATAGTCCAGTAGATGGGAGGATTGCCTCACTAAGTATTTATGATAATACTTACGCATCTCAATTGTTGTTTGTGGTGTGCAGGTAAAGGCAAAGTGTGATCGTGTAATCAAGGCGATGAGGAGGAGGATGTTCTAGAGGCTTGATTGATTGTGGTCTAGCTATTGTTAGGTTTCTAGTATTGAGTTGATAAAAAATTGTAGGATGTTGGAGCTTGGTTTTTTCATTGTTGGTTATTGGATTGTTATTGTTGGAATTCTTATTGGTTTAATGGAATTGTTTTGTTATCCGCTATTGTTGATTGTGCTAGGGTGTTAGTTGGTATGGGACGACTAGTGATTTAATATTAAAAAAAAAAAACGGGAAGGGTTGTTTCATTTTGGTATCAGAGCCTTTACGGTTCTAGGTGTAGGGTTCACTGTGTTTTTGCTGTTGATGTTTAGGATTTCATGCTAGAGTTGATTATGTGAGTTAGTCAATTATGTGTGGCATGAGGTCCTAGAACATCCTCTTCGAGCCTGCATTGCGATTCCACGGTGAGTTGTGTTCTTGTGTTATTAGAATTATTTGTTGCTTAGCCTTCTGTTTTTGGTGATACAAATGGTTAGAGGTGGGGGTGTTGTTGGTCGCGGGCGTGGTTGTGGACATGGTCGTGGTTGTGGTCGGGGATGGGGTCAGGTTTCCGAGCCCAATGAGAGTGTGACCCAGAGCATGGCCAGTGAGGAGGTAGCAAAGTCACATGTTCATCCTAGTGTGTCTGGAGACCAGGCTGGGCGGATGGGCCCGGTGTCGGTCACGGTGTTGCCCCAGGTGTGAGCGTTGCAGCGGAGGGTGCTCCAGGCAGGGAGGATGTCTTGATGGGCTTACTAGCTCAGGTTTTGGCGCGGCTTCCAGCAGGCAGGTGTGCAGCCGGGGGCCGAGGTAGTGGATGCTCAGAATGTGCATATGATGGTGCAGCTGCAGCGAGTGGGAGCGGGGTCTTTCTCGGGAGGTACGGATCCGAGTGTAGCGGATAAGTGGAGAGAGCGGATGGAGGATCTTTTCCAGTCGCTTCGGTGTCCCGACCAGTTTAGAGTGGATTTGGCAGTGCACTACTTGTCATGTGATGCACGTGTGTGGTGGAGGTCGGTGACCGCACGGAGGGTGCAGCAGGATATTGACTTGGGTGGATTTTGTGAGGGAGTTTAACTCCAAGTATTTTCCACAGGAGGCTCTTGATCGCATGGAGGCACGGTTGTTGGGGTTGACTCAGGGGGACCGTACAGTGCGGGAGCTAGTTGCAGAGTTCAGTCGGCTTGTGGGGTATGCAGGCCGGGCTTTGGAGCCAGAGTCGGCTCAGGTGCGGAGGTTCTTGTTGGCTTTGCAGGATGATATGAGGACTCGGTGCAGAGTGAGGAGCTATGCTACAAGGGCGGAGCTGGTTGAGGTTGCAGCTGGGATAGAGGACGACTTGAGGTCACAAGTGGTTGTGGTCAGTCCTTCGGTGCAGCCACAGCGGTCCTAGCCGCATTCTATTTCTAGCAAGGCCGGCAAGCCTGCGCATGGGCAGAAGAGGAAGTTTGATGATATGCAGAGATCAAGGTACAGTGGTGCGAGATGCTTTGGGTGTGGTAGCAGGGACCACAAGGTGACCAACTATCCACAAAGAGGTGAGGAGCGGGCAGTGACGGAGCAGCGGGCGGTAACGGAGCCGCGGACAGATACCCGAGTGTGTTACTACTGCAGGGAGACGGGGCATATCAAGCCTCGTTGTCCCAAGTTGCAGCAGATGGCAGTAGCAGCAGTGCAGGCTGGAGTCAGCCAGGTGTGCAGAAGGGTGTGCAGCCGGTGGGTTGGATCGAGCCGACGTCACGGGTATACTTGACTGTGGAGACCGGTGGCACCAGTGCATGAGCGATCACAGGTATAACTTCTGAGATTCGAACTTGGTCAATTCAATAGTTCAGATTATGTTCGTATTTTGCTTGTGATTGAATATTAGGTTCTCAACACATGAGGTTTGTGTAGGGACCTTGTCGGTGGGCGGGTTCATGTCCCACGTTCTGTTTGACTCTGGAGCAACTCATTGCTTCATTACTCCGGAGTGCGCGGAGAGCGCTAGTATCAGCGGATATCCCGGTGAGAGCACGGGTGTTGTCAGGGTTGTAGGAGGGAATTTCCTAAGAGTCTTTGGTCGAGTGAGTGATGTGGAGATTCAGATTGCGGGGGAGTCAAGACCGGCAGATTTGATCATCAGTCCAGTGGAGTTGTATGTGTGATTCTGGGTATGGATTGGTTGCATCGTCATAGGGTGCATTTGGATTGTTACAGGGGCAGAGTTGTCTTTGAGCGTGCAGAAGGGAAGTTGGTTTTTGAGGGAGTTAGACCGACTTCGGGGAGTCTCGTGATCTCGGCTGTGCAGGCTGGGAAGATGATCGAAAAGGGGCGTGAGGCCTATTTAGTTACAATTTCGATGCCAGAGTCAGTGGGGTAGTCTTCTGTTGGAGGTATTCGGGTTGTGGAGGAGTTTGAGGATGTGTTCTAGTCGTTGTAAGGGTTACCACCATCTCGGTCTGATCCCTTCACGATAGAGTTGGAACCGGGGACAATGCCATTGTCTAAGGCGCCCTACAGGATGGCTCCAACAGAGATGGCAGAGCTGAAGAAGCAGCTGGAGGATTTGTTGAGTAAGGGTTTTATCCGTCCTAGTTATTCACCGTGGGGAGCTCCGGTGCTGTTTGTTAAGAAGAACGACGGGAGTTTCCGGTTTTGTATCGACTACCGGGGTTTAAACCGGGTCACTATGAAGAACAAGTACCCTCTCCCGAGAATTGATGAGTTGTTGGATCAGTTGAGGGGTGCTACTTGGTTCTCCAAGATTGACTTAGCATCGGGTTATCATCAGATTCCAATACATGAGGCAAATGTGAGGAAGACTGCCTTCAGGACGAGATACATGCATTATGAGTTTGTGGTGATGCCGTTCGGTTTGACAATCGCGCCAGCTGCGTTAATAAGATTGATGAACAGCGTGTTCCAGGAGTTTCTGGACATGTCAGTCATCATTTTCATCGATGACATCCTGGTATTTTCCAAGAGTCCTGAGGAGCATGCAATACATCTGAGAGCAGTTCTGGAGAAGCTGCGGGAGCAGAAGTTGTTTGCTAAGCTGAATAAGTGCTGTTTCTGGTAGCGTGAGATGGGATTCTTAGGCCACATTGTTTCTGCAGAGGGAGTGTCAGTGGATCCCGAGAAGATTCAGGCCATCAGGGAGTGGCCGAGGCCGCAGAGTGCCACTGAGATCCGGAGTTTTCTGGGGTTAGCGGGTTACTACAGGAGGTTTGTTCCGGGTTTTGCGAGTATGGCGCAGCCGATGACTAAGCTTACAGGGAAGGAGGTTCCATTTGTGTGGTTACCGGAGTGTGAGGCGAGTTTTGAAAGTCTCAAGCAGATGTTGACTACCACACCGATGTTAGCACTGCCTGAGCAGAACGAACCCTACGTTGTGTATACAGATTCTTCTGGAGTGGAGTTGGGTTGTGTGCTTATGCAGCAGGAGAAGGTTATAGCCTACGCTTCACGGTAGTTGCGGAAGCACGAGGCTAATTATCCTACTCATGATTTGGAGATGGTAGCAGTAGTTTTTGCTCTGAAGAGTTGGAGGTCTTATCTGTGTGGCGGGAAGGTACAAGTATTCACAGATCATAAGAGTTTGAAGTACATTTTTACTCAGCCTGAGCTGAATTTGAGGCAGAGGCGTTGGATGGAGTTAACAGCGGATTATGATCTCTACATAGCTTACCATCCTGGTAAAGCTAATCTGGTTGCAGATGCGTTGAGTCGGAAGCGGGCGGCTTCGGCTCAAGAGAAGGATATGGAGGCGTTGGTAGGTGAGATTAGTGCATTGAGGTTGTGTGCTATCTCACAGGAACCTTTGGGTTTGGAGGCAGCTGATCGAGCAGATTTGTTGAGCAGAGTACGGTTAGCTCAGGAGAGTGATGAGGGGCTGGTGAATGCCTCTAAGGCTGCAGGCTCGGAGTATCAGGTCTCTGCTAATGGGACTATCCTTGTGCATGGTCGGGTCTGTGTGCCCAAGGGTGAGGATTTGAGGAAGGAGATACTGAGAGAGGCTCATTCGAACAAATTCTCTATTCATCCAGGAGCGACCAAGATGTAACATGACCTCAAGCGGTATTATCACTGGGTCGGGATGAAGAAGGACGTAGCCGACTGGGTTGCGAAGTGTGATACTTGCCAGCTAGTGAAGGCTGAGCATCAGGTTCCTGTTGGATTATTGCGGAGTCTGCCCATACCAGAGTGGAAGTGAGATATGATCACAATGGACTTCGTGGTGGGATTGACTGTGTCGAGGACGTTTGATGCGATTTGGGGCATTGTGAACCGTTTGACTAAGTTTATGCACTTCCTGGCCATCAAGAAAACTGATGGAGCAGCGGTTTTGGCCATGAAGTACGTGAGAGAGATAGTCAGATTGCATGGTGTGCCTGCTAGTATTGTGTCTGATAGAGATTCCAAGTTCACCTCAGTGTTCTGGAGGGCATTTCAGGCAGAGATGGGCAAGAAGGTGCATATGAGTACAACCTATCATCCTCAGACGGACGGCCAGTCGGAGAGGACAATCCAGATTTTGGAGGATTTACTGAGGATGTGCGTATTGGATTATGGTGGCCATTGGGCAGATCATTTGAGCTTGGTGGAGTTTGATTACAACAACAACTACCAGGCGAGTATTGGGATGCCCCCTTATGAGGCATTGTTCAGGAGACCTCAAAGAAGATTCGGGTTCTGAGGCTGAACATGAAGGATACTCAGGATCGGCAGAAGAGCTATGCTGATAAGAGGATGAAAGATCTGGAGTTTCTGGTTGGTGATAGAGTGTACCTCAAGATGGCCATGTTTCGGGGTCCGAACATGTCATTGACAGAGACTAAGCTGAGTCCTAGGTACATGGGTCCGTTCAGAGTAGTTGAGCGGGTGGGACCAGTGGCATACCGGCTGGAGTTGCCTGAGGTTATGCGTGCGTTCCACAAGGTATTTCATGTGTGGATACTGAGGAAGTGTCTTCACGAGGGTGATCGGTTGTTGGCTAAGATTCCTGAGGATCTTCAGCCTAACATGACCTTGGAGGCGAGACCGTTGAGGGTGCTCGAGAGGAGAGTCAAAGAACTTCGGAAGAAGAAGTAGTTCGGAAGAGGAGTAGACTTGGGAGCCAGAGGCGAGGTTGAAGGCAAGGTTTAAGAAGTAGTTCGAGAAGCAGACCGCAAGTTGAGCTTGTCTAGCTGCGTCCAAGTTGTAGTCTGTGGTTGGAGCGGGTACGGAGTATTCCAGCCCATCTTTCTTGATACTTGGTCGCTTAGGGGTGGTTGGTTGTGCGACTAAGTACCAAGAGGAGGTGGTGCTCGGGATGCGGGTTGATGGCTTGGGTTGTGTATCTTATTTTTCCTATGTATTTTCGTTGAGGTTGTAACGATTATGACATTTTTGAGATTAATAAGATGAGTATTTTTCTTTATGTTTGACTGTTGTTGTCATAGGAAAAAGAGAAATAGCTCGGGTTTCTATATTTGGATAGTTTCCATAAATAGAAAGTTTCCACAAAAAGGAAGTTTCGAGAGTTAGAAAGTTTCTAAAAAGGTGTGGAAAGTGTTGAGGTAGATCTAGTCGGGAGATACTCGATGACATCAGATTTGTTTGCTCAAGGCCGTGGGGGCCCAACTCATGTGATACCGATAGCTCGATGGATTTGTGGCCAGAGTGTGTCACAATTCTCCCCCACCAACATAGATTCGTCTTCAAATCTCGAACAACCATCAGCCAAGGTGATGTGACCCCGGACTACGGACGTGGTTCACGGACGTACGGACGGAGGATACAGCGGAGCGGATCGGAGAAGCGGTTCGGTTAGGGACGAGAATGGACGCGAATGGACGTGGAACAGCGGACGTACGGACGGATGGTCGGACGCGGCGGATAAACGGACGTACGGACGCGTCGGATGGACGAGTGAGCGGATGGAACGCGGATGGACTAGAGCGTCACAAGGAGATACTCGACTCGTTCGACTCTAGTTAGGAAACAGATGGAAACGGACGCTGCGTACGGACGTACGGACGGATGGTCGGACGCGGCGGATAAACGGACGTACGGACGCGTCGGATGGACGAGTGAGCAGATGGAACACGGATGGGAACAGACGCTGCGTACGGATGGACGCCGCGGATGGAGCGAAGTACGGAAGGAAACGGGACCAAGGAACGACAAGAACGGACAGAGAGAGATTCGCGAGGAGATGCTCGACTCGTTTGTCTCTCGGATAGATGGGAATGAATGGACGGTGGATTGAGTCGACGACACACGGGAGATGGCTCGGCCCGTGATACGGTCGGACTAGAAGGTCATGAACCCGGTTCTTGAACCTTCTAGGGTTTCTCTAGAGCCAAGTCCCGGACTTGAGCGGGAGAGAGGAATGAACAAAGATCCAATCTTTGGGCTAATAATTTCTATATTCCAGTCTTGGTTTTTACAATGAGGGTTTAGGCCTTTATATAGGCAAGCTTACATAAGGGGGACACTAAAACCCTAGACACGCGGCCATGATCTGAACCATACACTTGGCCATAAAGTAAAAGCAAAAGCAAAAAGGGAACAAAGACCATCCAACGGTCATAAGAGAGTTCAAAGAAAATAAAGGAAAGGAAGGAAGGAGATAGGGTTGCCACGTCATTGGTGGGACGTGGCTGATAGGATCTTCACTTCCTTGGCCCATAATCTTGTTAATGAAAGTTTCGAAGTCATGAGCCAAGCGGGAACGAGGTGGAGATGCACTAGAGCTCGCTGCCTCGTTAAAACCCCTTCGGTAAACCCATTGGGACAAACCCGAAGTAGGAAAAAGAGTACAGCTCCTTCTAATGACTTAGGGGTGTCTTCACGCTAGCGTGATGGTGAAGACACACAAATCAAGCTTCCCAAAGCTGGTCGCACCCAAGGCTCTTCATTGGTGATGCTAGCCATGAGCCATTAGTGTAAGGTTGGAGCTTGGCCTTGTATTGCTCATTAGATGACGTTGTCTTGCTCCTCCTAGATGATCCTTGGGGACTGGTTGATGCCGCGTTGATGTTCTGGACCGACTTTTATGCTCCTACGCGAGCTGCTAGACGATGGTACCAATGTACCGGTTCTCACCGCGGTACGGTCATGACCCGGGTTCCATCACAAGGACTCCCATGCAACCATCTCCACGGTCCGCACTCCTCCGACTAATCTATGAAAGGTCACCTCTAGGCGATAGACTCATGTTCCATGCATTATTTGCTCTCGACTTTTGGACTTTCCTTTACTCATAAGTCTTAACCTTGAGTTTTTATTGGCTCCTCATCGGGTCTAAGCCCGCATGCTATAATATATAAGGAAGTCCAATATTCGTGTAACATCCGCAGACCAGTATTTGTATTTTTGGTCTGAGTGTCGTTCGACACCATGGGTGTGTCGATTGACACCAACAATTCTGGATTCGACTGGTTTGTTTTGATTGCTGTTTGGTTCGGTTTGGTTCAATTATAAATCCCTAAACCGACAGATTTAAGGGGTAGGTCGACGCAAAGGGTTGAGGGAGGTTTTCTTTTTGTCGCCGCTTAAGTGTTTCAGAGAGAAAAAGGAGACTTGTGAGCGTTCTTGAGTTTTGGAGAGATTGTGGTGGGTTATGGGAAGATCTGTTGTTGGGATTGCATAAGAAGCTTGCTAGGAGTGTGTGATAGCTGTTTTTGATTCAGATTCTCCTGCAAAAGAGGTGAGTGCATGACCATGGCTTATCTAAACTTGAGAATTCTATATTTCTTTGTGATTTTTGAGTTGTTTGATTGATTCCTTGCTTGCTTGTGGTTGTTTTGGTGTTTCTACGTCCTTATGTGGCTTATGGATGAGTTTGGGATGATTCGGAAGCGGAGATCTGCAAGAGAGCATCGAGGAAGACGATGCTTGGCATAAGGGTCGATCGACACCATTGGTGTGTCGGTCGACACTTGTGCGAGGACGGCTCGGAAATCTTGAGAGTGTTGATCGACACCATGTGGAGGTGTTGGTCGACAAAACTAGGGTTTTTCGGGAGGTGTCGAGCAGGTGTCGGTCGACACCAGGTTGACAATGTCGATCGACACTGGTATGGTGTCGGTCGACACCAAATTTTGTTGGTTGACGATTGCTTGTTTCCGGGTTTGATTGTTATTGTTGATGATTGCTTGACATTGGATTCTCAAATGCTTGTGTGTATAGTCCAGTAGATGGGAGGATTGCCTCACTAAGTATTTATGATAATACTTACGCTTCTCAATTGTTGTTTGTGGTGTGTAGGTAAAGGCAAAGTGTGATCGTGGAATCAAGGCGATGAGGAGGAGGATGTTGTAGAGGCTTGATTGATTGTTGTCTAGCTATTGTTAGGTTGCTAATCTTGAGTTGATAGAACATTGTAGGATGTTGGAGCTTGGTTATTTCATTGTTGGTTATTAGATTGTTATTGTTGGAATTCTTATTGGTTTAATGGAATTGTTTTGTTATCCGTTGTTGTTGATTGTGATAGGGTGTTAGTGGGTATGAGACCACTAGTAATTTAATATTAAAAAAAACGGGAAGGGTTGTTTCAATTTGTCTCTCGGGTTGCCACCCTACAGCGCGCCCCCGGATTGTCATCTGAAGTCGATATACCAACCATAATCTAAAGCCACAAAGTCTTAGAACATGACAGTACTAGGAGAACCGCAGTCCACCAAGAGTCGTGAGCAAACAATTCTGAACAAGTCTGATTCCTATCCCTAACCAGGTTTACTTCCCGTGGCTAGCGTAGAACAACACAATGCCCTACCAACCACATATCCCCTCACTGGGATACCTCATGACCACACAAGGATCATCCCAATGCCACGAGGGCCGCCCCAAAGGCCAACATATGTCCTAAACAGGACCGCCACAAAGGCCAAACAAATGTCCTAAAGGCCAAACAAATGTCCTCAATAAGACCGCCACCAAGGTCACACAAATGTCCTAAACAGGACCGCCACCAAGACCACTCGTCCCGAAGTACCATCATAAAGACCACTTGTCCCTAAGGACCGTCACAAAGACCACTCGTCCCGAAGGACCGTCACGAAGACCATACATCCCGAAGGACCGCCTAAACAAGCAACATTGGCTAAACAATCCGACATAGAGGCCACACAATTGGCTAAACTGCCCGCCACAAAGGCCACACAATTGGCTAAACAGCCCGCCACAAAAGCCACACAAGCCCCTCTAAGGCTCACAACCACTAAAAATGGACAAATTCTAACTCACATAAAACTTTCCATTTTTAGAACTAACCACTTCTGGAAACTTTCCACTTTAAGAAACTTCCATTTCAGGAAACTTTCCCTCAAAACCCCGCCTCACGGAAACTTTGTACCCCGAGCACCACCTCATCTTGTTACTTAGTCGCACAACCAACCACCCCTAAGCGACCAATTAAACAAGAGAGATGGGCTGGAATACTCCATTCCCGCTCCAGCCACGGATTACAGATGGGACCAGGTTAGACAACCTCAAGTCGCGGCTTGCTTCTCATACCACTTCTTAAACCTTGCCTGCATCCTCGCCTCAGGCTTCCAAGTCTGCTCCTCAACACCATCACAATCCCAAAGGAGTCTCATCAAAGGAACCTTCTTCTTCCGAAGATCTTTGATCCTCCTCTCGAGAACCCTCACTGGTCTCGCCTCCAAAGTTATGTTAGGCTGAAGATCTTCAGGAATCCTAGCCAACAGTTGATTATCCTCACAGAGAAACTTCCGCAACATAGAAATGTGGAAAACCTTGTGGAACGCACGCATAACCTCAGGCAACTCCAGCCTATATGCTACCGGTCCCACCCGCTCAATCACTCTGAACGGACCCATAAACCTTGGACTCAACTTAGTCTTTGTCAATGACCTGTTTGGACCCCGCAACATGGCCATCTTGAGGTACACTCTGTCTTCTACCTGAAACTCAAGATCTCTCCTCCTCTTATCAGCATAACTCCTCTGCCTATCCTGAGCTTTCTTCATGTTCAGCTTGAGCACCCGAATCTTCTCTGAGGTCTCCTGAACAAAATCCGCCCCGATCATGCTCCTCTCCCCCACCTGAGTCCAGCATAACAGTGTACGACATGGTCCCCCATACAAAGCCTCATAAGGAGCCATCTTAATGCTCGCCTGATAACTGTTGTTGTAATCAAACTCTACCAGGTTCAGGTGATCTGTCCAATGGCCACCCCAATCCAACACACACATCCTTAGCAAATCCTCCAGCGTCTGGATCGTCCTCTCTGACTGTCCATCTGTCAGGGGATGATAAGCGGTACTCATATGCACCTTGGTGCCCATCTCTGCTTGAAATGCCTTCCAGAACACTAAAGTGAACTTAGAATCCCTGTCAGACACAATGCTCGCTTGCACCCCATGCAATCTGACTATCTCCCTCACATACTTCTTAGCCAAGACCGCTGCTCCATGGATCTTCTTAATGGCTAGAAAATATGCTGACTTAGTCAACCGGTCAACAATGACCTAGATAGCATCAACAATCCGAGACACTGGCAATCCTACCACAAAATCCATCGTGATCATGATCCACTGCCACTCAGGAATGGGTAGACTCTTCAGTAACCCGCCAGGAACCTGATGCTCAGCCTTCACTAGCTGACACACATCGCACCTCGCGACCCAACTAGCTACATCCTTCTTCAACTCCACCCAGTATAGTACCTTTTGAGATCACAGTACATCTTAGTCGCTCCAAGATGAATAGAAAACTTGCTCGCATGAGTCTCTCTCAGGATCTCCTGCCTCAACTCCTCATCCTTGGGCACACAAATTCGACCGTGCACCAAGATAATACCATTATCTGAGACCTGATACTCTGAATCAACATCCTTAGAGGCATTCACCAGCCCCAAATCCTTTTCTTGAGCCAACCACACCTTGCTCAGAAGATCTGCTTTATAGACCGCCTCCAAACCCAACGGTTCCTGAGACACAGCACACAACCTCAACACACTGATCTCTCCTACCAGAGACTCCATCTGCTGCTCCTGAGCTGAAGCTACCCTCTTCCAGCTCAGAGTATCTGCAAGCAAGTTAGCCTTACCAAGGTGATAAGCTATCTCCAAATCATAATCTACCATAAACTCCGTCCACCGCCTCTGTCTCAAATTCAGCTCAGGCTGAGTGAATATATACTTCAGGCTCTTATGATCTTTAAACACATGCACCTCTACACCATAAAGATAAGATCTCCAAATCTTCAGGGCAAAAACTACAGCAGCCATCTCCAAATCATGAGTAGGATAGTTGCCCTCATGCTTCTGCAACTACCGCGAAGCGTAGGCAATCACCTTCCCATGTTGCATCAACACACACCCCAAACCAACTGTAGATGCATTTGTATAAACCACATAGGGTTCTCCCTGCTCTGGTAATGCCAACACTGGCGCAGTAGTCAACATCTCCTTAAGGCTTGCAAAGCCCTCCTCACACTTCTGTGTCCAATCAAAAGGAACATCCTTCCCTGTCAACCTAGTCATAGGGCGTGCCTCACTTGCAAACCCCTGCACAAACCTCCTGTTGTAACCTGCAAACAAAGGAAACTCCTGATCTCTGTGGCATTATGCGGTCTAGGCCAATCTCTGATAGCCTGAATCTTCTCCGGATCTATAGAAACTCACTCTACAGAAACAATGTAACCCAGAAAACCCATCTCACGCTGCCAAAAACTGCACTTGCTCAACTTAGCAAACAACTTCTGCTCACGCAGCTTCTCCAGAACTGCTCTCAAATGCACTGCATGCTCCTCAGGACTCTTAGAGTAAACCAGAATATCGTCGATGAAAATGATGACAGACACATCTAGAAACTCCTGAAACACGCTGTTGATCAATCTCATAAACGCTGCTGGTGCGTTAGTCAACCCAAACAGCATCACCACAAACTCATAATGCCCATACCTCGTCCTGAATGCAGTCTTCCTCACATCTGCCTCATCTATATGAATCTGATGATAACCCGACGCCAGATCTATTTTGGAGAACCAAGTAGCACCTCTCAACTGATCCAACAACTCATCGATCCTGGGAAGAGGGTACTTGTTCTTCACAATGACCCGGTTGAGACCCTTATAGTCAATACACAAGTGGAAACTTCCATTCTTCTTCTTAACGAATAACACCGGCGCTCACCACGGTGATACACTAGGACGGATGAATCCCTTGCTCAACAAATCCTCTAGCTGCTTCTTCAGCTCTGCCATCTCTGCTGGAGCCATTCTGTAAGGAGCCTTGGATAACGGCGTCATCCCTGGTTCCAGTTCAATCGTGAAGAGATCAGACCGAGATGGTTGTAATCATTGCAATGACTGACACACATCCTCAAATTCCTCAACAACCTGAATACCGCTAACCGTAGACTTCCCCACTAACTCTGTCATTGATATAGTAACCAAATAAGCCTCACAGCCCTTCTCGATCATCTTCCCAGCCTGAATGGCCAAGATCACGAGACTCCCCAAAGTCGGTCTAATACTCTGAAAAACCAACTTCCCTCCTGGACGCTCAATCTCCACTCTACCTCGATGTCAATCCAAATGTACCATATGCCGATGCAACCAATCCATCCCGAGAATAACATCATACAAGTCCACTGCACTGATAAGCAAATCCGCTGGCGATGACTCTCCTGCGATCTGAATATCTACTCCCCGAGCTCGTCCAATAAACCTCTGAAACTTGCCCTCCACAACACTGACAACTCCTGTATGCTCCCCGGGATCTCCTATGATATCCGCACTCTCTGCACACTCCGGAGTAATGAAGCTATGAGAAGCTCCAGAATCAAACATAACGTGGGACATAAACCCGCCCACCAACAAGGTCCCTACACAAACCTCATGTGTTGAGAACCTAACACTTTATCACATGCAACATAAAATCTGAACTTACTAAGAATTCACAAAGACAGAGTACCAGAAATTATACCTGTGATTGCTCCGGCACTGGTTCCACCAGTCTCTGCAGTCGTGTAAACCCGTGGTGCCTGCTCAATCCGTGCCACCTGCTGCCCTCCCGGCTGCCCTGCTGAAATGCTGCCAATGCCACCGGCTGCAACTTGGGGCACAAGGGCCTTATGTGCCCTGGCTCCTTGCAGTGATATCATACACGAGCTGGTGCCATCGAAACACTCCTCTTGGGACAGCTAGCAACCTTGTGATCCTTGCTCCCATAACCGAAGCAACTCACACCACTCGGCTTCTGCATAGCCTCCCACCTCCTCTTGGTTCCCTGCGCAGGCTTGCCGCCCTTTCTAGAACCTCCATAATGCTGAGCCTTACTAGGCTGAACTGCTGGACTAACCGCCACTGTCTGTGCCCGGATGTCCTCCTCGATCTCTGCTGCAGTATCAATCGGCTCTACACGCAAAGCATAACTCCGTCCCCTAACAACATGTATATTCTACACAAGATAGAGTGTGAAAAAAAAATTGTGCAATCACAGTTATGTCTAACCTTAAGGGTATAGGACTTTTATCTCACAACTTCATCTATATTAAGATTTTTATAATAATTTTATTGAGATCTTTGAATATTTAGCTATATATATTTTTAATGTAATTACTCTTCACATATAGTTATTTCTCCGTTTCTAAGCAAGACTGTCATATGCAGTTGGAGCAGATATTTCTTTGTGGGTAATCTAGTTGGATATTATACTCGTACCACGGGAAGTACCTTTGGTCGAAAGATGTTTATAGTCTATAAGGATTGTTGCTCCTGAGGGGATGGTGGTTTTCCCAGAATACCGATAGCTCGAGGGGCTGTGGGCTCCGAGAGTGGCAGAGGGGATGATGTTCTCCTGAGGGGTTGATTTGTTCCTCTTATACCGAGATCTTGAGGATTATGGTCCAAGAGTGAGACGGTATAACTCGAAGACGGTGGTCTGAGAGTGGGATCGGTATGGCTCAAAGGTTGCAACCTAAGGGTGGAAGAGTTGGGAGCAAGCAATGCCTAGGACGTGAGTATAATGACTGAATGCAGACCTCGAGAGAGTGCTGGTGGTGTAATCTCGGGTTTTGGATGTGTTGCCTAGTGGGTTAGGGTTTTATGACCTGAGCGGTCATGAATGTGTGGCTGTTGCGTCACGATTGTGCGGCCGGTGGTGCTGGAGTCCCGGGAAGGGGAGTTGCAGCAGGTATGAGTCGGGAAAGGCATGTTTCCAGGATAAACTAATCGTTGCGACGATATTAGATGATGTTCATTGAAGATTGACAGGGTTGCTAGATTCATGGTGTTGGTATGCTTGCTGGGGGAAATAAGTCAAGTGGGTTAAGTTGACGGCCTGCAAAGCATTTGATACGGTGAATCAGAATATGCGAACATATGGTACTTGTTTGTTTTATTACGCTCGTATTGATGATTTGCTGTGGAGAATTTCTAAGCAGAAAGCTAATTTTGGATTAAGCTATCTTGTGGAAGTTTCCCTAACAGGCAAGTTACTAGAGGTTTTTGGACGAACAAGAGGGTTGATATTCAGGTGGCGGCGAGTTGATGTCGGCATACTTGAGTACTTGTTTAGTAGAGCTGAGGAAGTAACTAGAGGATTTATGGAGCAAGGGATTCATCCGTCCTAGTGTAACGCTGTGGGGAGCACCGGTGTTATTTGTTAAGAAGAAGGATGGGAGTTTCCGCTTGTGTATTGATTATCGGGGTTTGAACCGGGTCACTGTGAATAACAAGTACCCTCTTCCAAGGATTGATGAGTTGTTGGATTAGTTGAGGGGTGCTACTTGGTTCTCCAAGGTAGATCTGGCGTCGGGGTATCATCAGATACCGATAGATGAGGCAGATGTGAGGAAGACTGCTTTCAGGACGAGGTATGGGCATTATGAGTTTGTGGGGATACTTTTTGGGTTGACTAACGCGCCAACAACGTTTATGAGATTGATGAACAACGTGTTTCAGGAGTTTCTGGACGTGTTTGTCATCATTTTCATCGACGATATCCTGGTATTTTTTTTCTAAGAGTCCTGAGGAGCATGTAGTGCATTTGAGGGAAATTCTGGAGAAGCTGTGGGAGCAGAAGTTGTTTGCTAAGTTGAGCAAGTGCAGTTTTTGGCAGCGTGATATGGGTTTTCTAGGTCACATTGTTTATGCAGAGGGGGTTTCTATAGATCCGGAGAAGATTCAGGCTATCATGGATTGGCCTAGACCGCAGAATGCCACAGAAATCAGTAGTTTCCTTGGTCTGGCAGGTTACTACAGGAGGTTTGTGCAGGGATTTGCAAGCAGAGCATGCCCGTTGACTAAGTTGACAGGGAAGGACGTTCCTTTTGTGTGGTCACAGGAGTGTGAGGATGGCTTTGCAAGGCTCAAGGAGATGTTGACTACTACGCCAGTGTTGGCTTTGCCTGAGCAGGGAGAACCCTATGTGGTTTATACTGATGCATCTAGAGTTGGTTTGGGGTGTGTGTTGATGCAGCATGGGAAGGTGATTGCCTACGCTTCACGGCAGTGGCGGAAGCATGAGGACAATTATCCTACTCATGACTTGGAAATGGCTATTGTAGTTTTTGCCATGAAGATTTGGAGATCTTATGTTTATGGTGCAAAGGTATAGGTGTTTACAAATCATAAGAGTCTGAAGTATATATTCACTCAGCCTGAGCTGAATTTGAGACAGAGGCGGTGGATGGAACTTGTTGCAGACTATGATTTGGAGATAGCCTATCATCCTGGTAAGGCTACCTTTGTTGCAGATGCTCTGAGTCGGAAGAGGGCAACTTCGGCTCAGGAGCAGGGGATGGAGTCTCTGGTAGGAGAGATCAGTGCGTTGAATTTGTATGCTGTGTCTCAGGAACTGTTGGGTTTGGAGGCAGTTGATAGAGCAGATTTTCTGAGCTGGGTGCGGTTGGCTCAAGAGAAGGATTTGGGGCTGGTGAATGCCTCAAAAGATGTGGATTCAGAGTATCATGTCTCAGATAATGGTACTATCTTGGTGCACGGTCAGATTAGTGTGCCAAAGGATGAGGTACTGAGACAGGAGATCCTGAGAGAGGCTCAAGCGAGTAAGTTTTCTATTCATCCAGGAGCGACTAAGATTTACCGTGATCTCAAGAGGTACTATCACTGGGTCGGGATAAAGAAAGATGTAGCTAGTTTGGTCGCGAGGTGCGATCTGTGTCAGCTAGTAAAGGCAGAGCATCAGGTTCCTGGCGGGTTAGTGAGCAGTTTACCCATTCCAGAGTGGAAGTGGGATATAATCACGATTGTTTTCGTTGTAGGATTACTAGTGTCACAAACTTTTGATGCTATTTGGGTCATTGTTGACCGGTTGACCAAGTCAGCACATTTTCTGGCCATCAAGAAGACTGATGGAGCAGCGGTCTTGGCTAAGAAGTATGTGAGAGAGATAGTCAGATTGCATGGGGTGCCAGCGAGTATTGTGTCTAATAGGGATTCTAAGTTCACTTCGGTGTTCTGGAGAGCATTTCAGGCAGAGATGGGTACTAAGGTGCATATGAGTACAACTTATCATCCCCAGACAGACGGACAGTCGGAGAAGACGATCCAGACGCTGGAGGATATGCTGAGGATATGTGTGTTGGATTGGGGTGGCCATTGAGCAGATCACCTAAACCTGGTAGAGTTTGCTTACAACAACAACTATCAGACGAGTATTATGATGGCTCCTTATGAGGCTTTGTATGGTAGGCCATGCCGTACACCATTATGCTGGACTCAGGTGGGGGAGAGGAGCAAGTTCGGGGCAGATTTTGTTCAGGAGTTATGCTGATAAGAGGAGAAGAGATCTTAAACTGAACATGAAGGAGGCTCAGGATTGGCACAGGAGTTATGCTGATAAGAGGAGAAGAGATCTTGAGTTTCAGGTAGGAAACAGAGTGTACCTCAAGATGGCCATGTTACGGGGTCCGTACAGGTCATTGACTGAGACTAAGTTGAGTCCAAGGTATATGGGTCCGTTCAAAGTGATTGAGCGGGTGGGACCAGTGGCATATAGACTGGAGTTACTTGAGGTTATGCGTGCTTTCCATAAGGTTTTCCATGTGTCTATGTTGCGCAAGTGTCTCCGTGAGGATTCTCGAGAGGAGGATCAAAGAACTTCGGAAGAAGAAGATTCCTTTGATGAGAGTCCTTTGGGATTGTGATGGTGTTGAGGAGCAAACTTGGGAGCCAGAGGCGAGGATGAAGGCAAGGTTTAAGAAGTGGTTCGAGAAGTAAGCCGCGACTTGAGCTTGTCTAGCCTGGTTCCATCTGTAATCCGTGGCTGGAGCGGGAATGGAGTATTCCAGCCCATCTCTCTTGTTTACTTGGTCACTTGGGATGGTTGGTTGTGCGACTAAGTAACAAGATGAGGTGGTGCTCGGGGTTAGCCAGATGTGTGTCCTTTATGGCAGGCTGTTTAGCCAGAGTGCCTGTTTAGGCGGTCCTTCGGGACAGATGGTCTTTGTGACGGTCCTTCGGGAAGGATGGTCCTTGTGATGGTCCTTCGGGACAGATGGGCTTTGTGACGGTCCTTCGGGACATATGGTCTTTGTGACGGTCCTTCGGGACAGATGGTCTTTGTGACGGTCCTGTTTAGGACATTTGTTTGGCCTTGGTGGCAGTCCTATTTAGGACATTTGTTTGGTCTTGGTGGCGGTCTTGTTTAGGACATTTGTTTGGCCTTTGTTTCGGCCCTAGTGGCAGTGAGATGATCCATGTGTGGTCATGAGGTATCCTAGTGAGGGGATATGTGGGTGGTAGGACATTGTGATGTCTTACGCGAGCCACGGGACGGAAGCCTGGATAGGGATAGGACTCGGACGTGTTCAGAATTGTTTGCTCGCGACTCTTAGGGGACTTAGGTTCTCCTAGTACTGCCATATTCTGAGACTTTGTGGCTTGGGAGTATGGTTGGTATATTGACTTCGGGTGACTATCCAGGGGCGCGCTGTAGGGTGGCAACCCGAGAGACGAGTTTTGGATTTTTCCTTATATATTATGGCATGCGGGCTTAGGCCCAATGATGAGCCAATATTATGGCATGCAGGTTTCGGCCTGATGAGAAGCCAATAAAAACTCAAGGTTTAGGCCTTTGAGTAAAGGAAAGTCCAAAAGTCGAGAGCAAATAATTCCTGGAGCGTGAGTCTATCGCCTAGAGGTGACCTTCCGTAGATCGGTCAGAGGAGTGCCGACCGTGGAGACGGTTGCACGAAAGTCCTTGGCTGATGGTTGTTCGAGATTCGAGGACGAATCTATGTTGGTGGGGGAGAATTGTAACACCCGCAAACCAAAACTGTGCGTTTTGGGGGTGGGTGTCGATCGACACCAAGGGGGTGTCGGTCGACACCAGTTATTTCTGGTTCGACCAAATTGACTTAATTGTCGATTTTTGGTTGGTTTGGTTTAGGGAAAACCATTAAACCGAGATATTTAAGTGTTTTGTCAACCAGAAGGGTTTTGGAGGAAGTTATCTTGTCGCCGTTTAACGCTTTTGAGAGAAAAAGAGGAAAAAGAGAGTTCTTGAGATTTTTGGTAAGATTCGGGGATTTGTTGGCTTTTCTTGAGAGATCCAAGGCTAGGAGGGAGTTAGAAGCTTGCTAGGAGGGTTGGATTCGTTGATGTTAGTCATAATCTTCCTGCAGAGAGGTGAGTGCATGACCATGGCTGATCTAAGCCTGTAATTCCTTGTTCTTGCTTGTTTGTTGCTCTTTTTGTGTGTTTTTCTTGTTGGGATTGATTGCTACAGGTTCCTACGGATGTTTACAGTTTGGGTTTTGAGTATTGGACTATTTGGTAGAGTTTTGGGAGCTAGATTCGACTCTCGGCTTTGTACGGATCGCGATTGCAGAGGTAGTGTCGATCGACACCACTTGGTGTCAGTCGACACCAGTTAAGTGTTATCGATCAACACTGTGGGGTAGTGTCGGTCGACACCAAGGCCAGTGTCGGTCGACACTTGGCTGGTGTCGGTCGACACCTCCCTTCCAGCGAGATGATGTTTGTTTTCCTGGTTTGTATGTTTGTTTTTGTTGATTGTTTGGACATTGGAATTACTGTTGCTTGTGTGTATATCCCAGTAGATGGGAGGATTGCCTCACTGAGTGTTTATCAAATACTCATGCATTTCAATATGTGTTTGTGGTGTAGGTAAAGGCAAAGTGTGATCGTGGAATCAAGGGAATGAAGAGGAGGATGTTCTAGGGACTCGATTGGATGTTGTCTGGCGTTGCTAGGTTGCTAGAGTTGGGTCATTAGAACATTGTTAGGTTGCTGGTCTCATGTTTCCTGATGATTGATTATTGGATTATTGTTAAGGTTTAATATTGGTTATTTACTATTGGATATTTATTGGTTATTGGTAATTGTTATTCCGCTGTTGGTTGTGATTGTGGTTAGGTGGCTAGTGGGTATGGGACCACTAGTTGTAGTTTATTTATTGTTTATTATTAAAAAAAATGGGTCGTTTCGTTTCAAGGACATTTGTTTGGCCTTGGTGGCGGTCCTGTTTAGAACATTTGTTTGGCCTTTGTGGCGGCCCTTGCGGCATGTATGTGATCCTTGTGTGGTCATGAGGTATTCCAGTGAGGGGATATGTGGTTTGTAGGACATGGTGATGTCTTACGCGAACCACAGGAAGGGAACCTGGATAGGGATAGGACTAAGACGTGTTCAGAATTGTTTGCTCGCGACTCTTGGGCGACTTTGGTCCTCCTAGTACCCCCATATTCTGAGACTTTGTGGCTTGGGAGTATGGTTGGTATATCGACTTCGGATGACGATCCGAGGGCGCGCGGTAGGGTGGAAACCCAAGAGACGAGTATTGGCTTTTTCTTATATATTATGGCATGCGGGTTTAGGCCCGATGAGGAGCCAACATTATGGCATGCAGACTTAGATCTGATGAGGAGCCAATAAAAACTCAAGGTTTAGGCCTATGGGTTAATGAAAGTCTAATAATCGAGAGCAAATAATGCCTGGAGCGTGAGTCTATCGCCTAAAGGTGACCTTTCATAGGTCAGTCGGAGGAGTGCAGGCCGTGGAGACAGTTGCACGGGAGTCCTTGGCTGATGGTTGTTCGAGATTCGAGGACGAATCTATATTGGTTGGGGAGAATTGTAACATCCGCCAACCGAAATCCCGGTTTAGGGATTGCATCGGTCAATGCATTATAGTGCATCAGTTGATGCAAGATTGATTCTTCTGCGGTTCGACTTAAGTTAAACGCTGCGTTTTGGGTTTAGGACTTTTATCTCACAACTTCATCTATATTAAGATTTTTATAATAATTTTATTGAGATCTTTAAATATTTAGCTATGTATATTTTTAATGTAATTTCTCTTCACATATAGTTATTTCTCCGTTTCTAAGCAAGACTGTCTATTTATATTTATCCATGACTAGTTATTATAGTGTTTTTTTTTATTGTAGGTAATTTTTTTTGACATGGCTAGTTACATATAAATTTTTTTCTCCTTATTTCTAACCGAGAAGAATAAAGTTCTTAGGATTTTGAGGGAGTTATATACTTTTCCATGTAATCATATATATATGAACCTGATATAATTTAAAGTTTTACCCATATATAGAGTTAACATAGCCTAAAAGCATTATAGAAAGGAAAAAGAAATAATTTTATTTAAATGAATGTCTTATCTTAAAACATTTAATCATACAACATTAAGCCATCTATAAGGTTTTGGTAATAGAAACACAATGAACCCACAAATCATCTCTTTTTTTCAAATATTGGGCTTCACGTGCAATCAAACTAGGTCTATTGGCAATATATTTGATAAGTGTATCATGACATTCTTTTCCTTCTGTCACAAGCTCCTTGCAGCAAGCATCCGAGACGACTCCATTCATGAAAACTTGAGCTATTGCATCCAATACACATTTTGGGCTAATCTTGACAACACATTGATTCCACAGTGTTTTTGGTTCGCTTACTTCTATAGCAAATGATGGGATGTGTTCACGCATCGTAACAAGGATCACCACAAGAAACACCAAAGACATGTTAAGTTTTCCCATTTTTATATGTTTTAAAACTTTTAAATTTACTTTTCTTTTTTGGTGAAGGAAAAAAGAACTTTTAGTTTATGTTTTATTCTCCAATTGAATATACTTACTCTATTTATAGATATGAATGATAGTCTTAAAACATGAAATTTATTTAGATACAATTATTTCTTTTATTACATTTATTAAGCTTTAATTTAGCTATTTGGTTATAAACTTATATATCAAACAATCAAAAGCGTTGATTTGTAAATATTTACTTTACCTTTAAAACATATTAAAAAGTATACTTTAAAATAATTTTCTACAGTATATTATATTTTAATTTATATAACCCATTATATGATCTTAAATGATACCCAAGTTCTTGAACATACTGTTTTGCAATTTAGTAGGCATAGGAGAGTTTTAGTTCTCTGAAAGAGAAAGTTTTCCCTACCATTATTGGCTTTGACTTTGTGTTTCTCTTATGGATTTTCTGGTTCATTTCGCTAGCCTTAAGAGTTTTTCATTTTGTTGTGTTTATGTAGACTAACAAAATGTATATTCTACACAATATAGAGTGTGAAAAAAAATTTGTGCAATCACAGTTATGTCTAAACTTAAGGGTCTAGGACTTTTATCTCACAACTTCATCTATATTAAGATTTTTATAATAATTTTATTGAGATCTTTGAATATTTAGCTATGTATATTTTTAATGTAATTTCTCTTCAGATATAGTTATTTCTCCATTTCTAAGCAAGACTGTCTATTTATATTTATCCATGACTAGTAATTATAGTGTTTTTTTTTTGTAGGTAACTTTTTTTTTGACATGGCTAGTTACATATAAATTTTTTTTCTCCTCATTTCTAACCCAGAAGAATAAAGTTCCTAGGAATTTGGGGGAGTTATATACTTTTCCATATAATCATATATATATATTGAAAAGACCCGACCCGTTTGTTTTTTTTTAAATAATAAATAATAAAAATATTTAATTAATAATAATAAATAAACTACAACTAGTGGTCCCATACCCACTAGCCACCTAACCACAATCACAACCAACAGCGGAAATAAACAATACCAATAAATATCCAATAATAACCAATATTATAACATAACTCATATCCAATGACCAATCATCAACAAACATGAAACCAGCAACCTAGAAATGTTTCTAATGACCCAACTCTAGCAACCTAGCAATGCCAGACAACATCCAATCGAGTCCTTAGAACATCCTCATCTTCATTGCATTGATTCCACGATCACACTTTGCCTTTACCTACATTACAAACACAAATTGCAATGCATAAGTATTTTATAAACACTCAGTAAGGCAAATCTCCCATCAACTGGGCTATACACACAAGCAATAGAGATGCTCTAACCATCAAACAACAATCAACAAACAAACCAGGCTCTGCATGAACCGACACCATCAGGGACCAGCATCGACCGACACAAGGTATGCATCAGTCGACACCAGGTTCACTTGCATCGACCGATGCTTCCACTTGCATCGATCGACACATGCTCAACAATACGCGGAAACCCTAGTTGCATCGACCGACGCCTCCACATGGCATCAACCGATGCTCCTAGGTTAATCCGCACTGTCCTCGCACTAGCATCAACCGACGCACATAGTGCATCGACCGATGCTCATGCTGAGCATTGTTTTCTCCGAAGCTTCTCGCCGGATCTTCGTTCCTGCAACCACAAGAATCGATTCCAAGCCACAAAAAAGCTTCCTAACGCCTCACATAACATAATAGCAAGCCTAACAACACAGAAACAAACAGATCAGAGTAATCTCCAGCTTAGATAAACCATGGTCATGCACTTACCTTTGCCAAGAAGTTTCTGAATCTTAAACAATCAAGAACACGCTCCTAGGAAGCTCCTACAACAATCCCAGCTACAGATCTCTACAGGAAACGCCTCCAAATACCAGAAATCACCAAGAACGCTCAATAACACTCAAGAACACTTTTTCTTCCTTCTTTTCTATCAAAAACGGCTGAACTCGTCAAATGAGACAAAAACACGACTGAAGGGTTTTCCCTAACCCAAAACGCAGTGTTTAACTTAAACTCGTCCGCAGAAAACAACCTTGCATCGACCGATGCAATCCTTAAACCGGGATTTCGGTTCGCAGATGTTACAATTCTCCCCAACCAATTTAGATTCGTCCTCGAATCTCGAACAATACTCAGCCAAGGACTCCCGTGCTACCGTCTCCACGGCCCGCACTCCTCCGACTGATCTACAAAAGGTCACCTCTAGGCGATAGACTCACGCTCCATGCATTATTTGCTCTCGACTTTTGGACTTTCCTTTACCCGTAGGCCTAAACCCTGAGTTTTTATTGGCTCCTCATCTGACCGAAACCTGCATGCCATAATGTTGGCTCTTCATCGGGCCTAAACCCGCATGTCATACTGTATAAGGAAAAATCCAATACTCGTCTCTCGGGTCGTCACCCTACTGCGCGCCTCCGGATCGTCATCGGAAGTCGATATACCAACCATACTCCCAAGCCACAAAGTCTCATAATATGGCAGTACTAGGAGAACCTAAGCCCCCCCAAGAGTCGCGAGCAAACAATTCTGAACACGTCTGAGTCCTATCCCTATCCAGGTTTCCTTCTCGTGGCTCGCGTAAGACAACACGATGCCCTACCAACCACATATCCGCTCACTGGGATACCTCATGACCACACAAGGATCATCTCACAGCCCAACGGGCCGCTACAAAGGCCAAAAAAATGTCCTAAACAGGACCACCACCAAGGCCAAACAAATGCCCTAAACAGGACTGCCACCAAGGCCAAACAAATGTCCTAAAAAGGATCGCCACCAAGGCCACTCGTCCCAAAGGACCGTCACAAAGACCATCTGTCCCGAAGGACCGCCTCAACAGGCACTCTAGCTAAACAACCCGCCACAAAGGCCACACTCTGGCTAAACAGCCCGCCACAAAGGCCGCACAATGACTAAACAGCCCGCCACAAAGGCTACACAATAGCTAAACAGCCCGCCACAAAGGCCACACAATGTCTCGAAAGACCGCTACTAAGGACACACAATGACTAAAAAGTCCGCCACTAAGGCCACACAAGCCCCTCCACGGCTTCCCCCACTAAAATGGACAAATTTTAACTCACATAAAACTTTCCATTTTTACCACTTTCCACTTTTGGAAACTTTCCATTTCAGGAAACTTTCCTCCAAAAACTCTGCCTCACGGAAACTTTGTACCCCGAACACCACCTCATCTTGTTACTTAGTCGCACAACTAACCACCCCAAGCGACCAAGTAAACCAGAGAGATGGGCTGTAATACCCCATTCCCGCTCCAGCCACGAATTACAGATGGGACCAGGCTAGACAAGCTCAAGTTGCGGCTTGCTTCTCATACCACTTCTTAAACCTTGCCTTCATCCTCACCTCAGGCTCCCAAGTCTGCTCCTCAACACCATCACTGTCCCAAAGGACTCTCATCAAAGTAATCTTCTTCTTCCGAAGTTCCTTGATCCTCCTCTCGAGAACCCTCACTGGTCTCGCCTCCAAAGTCATGTTAGGCTGAAGATCCTCAGGAATCTTAGCTAACAACTGATCATCCTCACGGAGACACTTCCTCAAAATAGAAACATGGAAAACCTTATGGAATGCATGCATAACCTCAGGTAACTCTAGTCTATAAGCCACTGGTCCAACACGCTCAATCACTCTGAACTGACCCATATACCTCAGACTCAACTTAGTCTCAGTCAATGACCTGTTCTGACCCCGCAACATAGCCATCTTGAAGTATACTCTATATCCAACCTGCAACTCAAGATCTCTCCTCCTCCTATCGGCATAACTCCTCTTCCGATCCTGAGCAAAATCTGCCATGTACATGGTCCTCTCCACCACCTGAACAAAATCTGCCCCGTACATGGTCCTCTCCCCCACCTGAGTCCAGCATAACGGTGTACGACACAACCTCCCATACAAAGTCTCATAAGGAGCCATGCCAATACTCGCCTGGTAACTATTGTTATAAGCAAACTCTACCAAGCTCAAATGATCTGCCCAATGGCCACCCCAATCCAATACACACATCCTCAGAAAATCCTCCAACGTCTGGATCGTCCTCTCTGACTGTCCATCTGTCTGGGTATGATAAGATGTACTCAAATGTACTTTAGTGCCCAACTCTGCCTGAAATGCCCTCCAGAACACCGAAGTAAACTTGGAATCCCTATCAGACACAATGCTCGCTAGCACCCCATGCAACCTGACTATCTCCTTCACATACTTCTTAGCCAAGACCGCTGCTCCATTAGTCTTCTCGATGGCCAGAAAATATGCTGACTTGGTCAACCGATCCACCATGATCCAAATAGCATCAAACATCCTGGACACTGGCAACCCAACCACGAAGCCCATAGTAATCATATCCCTCTTCCACTCTGGAATGGGAAGACTCTTCAGCAAACCACTTGGTACGGGATGCTCAGCCTTCACTAGCTGACACACATCGCACCTCGCAACCCAACTAGCCATGTCCTTCTTCATCCCGACCTAGTGATAGTACCTCTTGAGATCTCGATACATCTTAGTCGCTCCTGGATGAACAGAGAACATGCTTGCATGAGCCTCTCTCAGAATCTCCTGCCTCAACTCCTCATCCTTGGGCACACAGATCCACCCATGCACCAGAATAGTACCATTAGCCGAAACATTATACTCAGAATCAACATCCTTTGAGGCATTCACCAGCCCCAAATCTTTCTCGTGTGTCAACCGCACTCTGCTCAACGGATCTGCTCTATGAGCTACAACCAAACCCAACGGCTCCTGAGAAACCGCACACAAGCTAAACGCACTGATCTCCCTTACCAGAGACTCAAGGCATCTGCAACCAAGTTAGCCTTACCAGGATGGTAGGCTATCTCCAGATCATAATCCACTACCAGCTCCATCCACTGCCTCTGCCTCAAATTCAGCTCGGGTTGAGTGAATATATACTTCAGGCTCTTATGATCTGTAAATACCTATACCTTTGCACCATAAAGATAAGATCTCCAAATCTTCAGGGCAAAAACTACATCACCCATCTCCAAGTCATGAGTAGGATAGTTGTCCTCATGCTTCCACAACTGCCGCGAAGCATATGCAATCACCTTCCCATGCTGCATCAACACACACTCCAAACCAACTCTGGATGCATCTGTATACACCACATAGGGTTCCCCCTGCTCAGGCAAAGCCAACACCAGAGCAGTAGTCAACATCTCCTTCAGGCTTGCAAAGCCCTCCTCGCACTCCTGTGACCAGACAAAATGAACATCCTTCCCTGTCAACTTAGTCATAGGGCGTGCTCTGCTCGCAAACCCCTGTACAAACCTCCTGTAGTAATCTGCCAAACCAAGGAAACTCCTGATCTCTATGGCATTCTGCGGTCGAGGCCAATCTCTGATAGCCTGAATCTTCTCCGGATCTACAGAAACCCCATCTGCAGACACAATGTGACCTAGAAAACCCATCTCACGCTGCCAGAAACTACATTTGCTCAGCTTAGCAAACAACTTCTGCTCCCACAGCTTCTCCAGAACTGCCCTCAAATGCACTGCATGCTCCTAAAGACTCTTAGAATAAACCAGGATGTCGTCGATGAAAATGATGACAGACACGTCCAAAAACTCCTGAAACACGCTGTTCATCAATCTCATAAATGCAGCTGGTGCATTAGTCAACCCAAACGGCATCACCACAAACTCATAATGCCCATACCTCTTCCTGAAAGCAGTCTTCCTCACATCCGCCTCATCTATCGGAATCTGATGATAACCCGACGCCAGATCTATCTTGGAGAACCAAGTAGCACCCCTCAACTGATCCAACAACTCATCGATCCTCGGCAGAGGGTACTTGTTCTTCACAGTGACCCGGTTGAGACCCCTGTAATCAATACACAAGCGAAAACTCCCATCCTTCTTCATAACGAATAACACCGGCGCTCCCCACGGTGATACACTAGAACGAATGAATCCCTTGCTCAACAAATCCTCTAGCTGCTTCTTCAGCTCTGCCATCTCTGCTGGAGCCATCCTGTAAGGAGCCTTGGATAACACTGTCGTCCCTGGTTCCAGTTCAATCGTAAAAGGATCGGACCGCGAAGGTGGTAATCCCTGCAATGACTGGAACACGTCCTCAAAATCCTCTACAACCTGAATACTGCTAACCGTAGACTTCCCCACTGACTCTGGCATAGATATAGTAACCAAATAAGCCTCACGACCCTTCTCGATCATCTTCCCAGCCTGAATGGCCGAGATCACGAGACTTCTCGAAGTCGGTTTAATCCCCTGATAAACCATTTTCCCTCTTGAGGACTCAAACTCCTCTCTACCCCGATGACAATCTAGATGAACCTTATACCGATGCAACCAGTCCATCCCCAAGATAACGTCATACAGCTCCACTGGGCTGATAAGCGAATCCGCAGGCCACGACTCCCCTGCGATCTGAATATCAATTCCTCTGGCTCGTCCAATATCCCTCAAGAACTTGCCTCCCGCAACTCTGACAACTCCTGTACGCTCCCCGGAATCCCCTCTGATTCCCGCGCTCTCTGCGCACGCTGGAGTAATGAAGCTATGCCAAACTCCAGAATCAAACATAACATGGGACATAAACCCTCCCACCAACAAGATCCCTACACAAACCTTATGTGTTGAGAACCTAACACTTTATCACAGGAAAACATAATATCTAAACTAACTAAGAATTCACGAAGATTAGGTACCAGATATTATACCTGTGATCGCCCCAACACTAGTTCCACCAGTTTCAATAGTCGTATAAACCCGTGGCGCCTGCTCAATCCGTGCCACCTGCTGCCCTCCCGGCTGCACCTGCTGCAACGCTGCCACTGCTACCAGCTGCAACTTGGGACAATAGGGCCTGATGTGCCCTGGCTCCCTGCAATGATATCACACACGATCTGCTGCCGTCAGAGCACTCCTCTTGGGACAGCTAGCAACCTTGTGATCCTTGCCCCCACACCCAAAGCAACTCGGACCACCCGACCTCTGTGTAGCATCCCATCTCCTCTTGGTTCCCTGCGCAGCCTTGCCGCCCTTGCTAGAACCTCCCTGATACTGAGCCTTGCTAGGCTGGACTGCAGGGCTAGCCGCCACTGACTCTGCCCGGATATCCTCCTCAATCCCTGCTGCAGTCTCAACCAGCTCTGCACGCGTAGTGTAACTCCGCCCTCTATAGTGAACCCTCAAGTCATCACGTAGGGCCCTCAAAAACCTCCTGATCTGAGCCTCCTCAGACTCCATATCCCGACCCCCATACCTCAGAAGTCGATTCAACTCCAAGTCAAGCTCCCGCACTGACCGAGTTCCCTGAGCTAGTTTAAGGAACTGCACCTCCAACCTATCCAGTGCCTCTCTAGGGAAATACTTGCGGTTGAACTCGAAGACGAAGTCAGCCCAAGACATGTTCCTCTGCACTCTCCTGGCTGCCACAGAAATCCACCACAACTGAGCATCACCAGTCAAATGGTGGACCCCAATGTCCACCCAAAACTCCTCAGGACATCACACTCGTCCTCCATGCCTCCGCAGCGGTAGGATCTGTACCTCTCGAAAACCGCTCGGTACAAATACGACCCATCTCTGTCAGCATGCTGATATAACAAGAATGGACCCCCACATCCGCAGCCACTGGCTGCCTCTCCTCCGCCACTGGCTGCCACTCCTCCGCCACCACTGGTGGCACTACCTGAGCCTAAGCCGGTGCCACTGGCGGCAACCGCTCTAACAACTGTGCCAGCAAACCCGCAAGGCCTGAGCCGGTGCCACTGGCGGCAACCGCTCTAACATCACCGACTACTGGAGTATCAACACCGCCCCCTCCGGCCACACTCACGGAATCCCCCTGTACACCATGCGACTCGCCAACACCCTCTGCTGTCACACTCTGGTCCTTAGTCTCACTAACCACTGGGGCTCTCCCCCTACCACGACCACGTCCGCGTCCACGACCACGTCTGCGTCCATGACCATGTACGCGTCCACGACCACAACCACGACCAGCAACAGCATCCTCTCTAACCATCTGCACTACCATGAACAGAAGGCTAAGCATGCAATTATACATAACACAAAAACATATACTCACCGTGGAATCACAATGTAGGCTCGAAGAGGATGTTCTAGGACTCCATGCCACACACAATTGACTAAGTCACATAATCAATTAAGACATGCAAATCCAAAACATCACAACAGAAACCTAGTGAACCCAAACCTAGAATCGTAAGGGCTATGATACCAAACTGAAACGACCAGACCTATTTTTTTTAAATAATCAATAATAAAAAAATATAATTAATAATAATAAATAAACTACAACTAGTGGTCCCATACCCACTAGCCACCTAACCACAATCACAACCAACAGCGGAAATAAACAATACCAATAAATATCCAATAATAACTAATATTATAACATAACTCATATCCAATAACCAATCATCAGAAAACATGAAACCAGCAACCTATAAATGTTTCTAATGACCCAAGTCTAGCAACCTAGCAATGCCAGACAACATCCCATCGAGTCCCTAGAACATCCTCCTCTTCATTACCTTGATTCCACGATCACACTTTGCCTTTACCTGCATCACAAACACAAATTGCAATGCATGAGTATTTTATAAACACTCAGTAAGGCAATCCTCCCATCTACTGGGCTATACACACAAGCGATAGAGATACTCTAACCATCAAACAACAATCAATAAACAAACCAGGCTCTGCATCGACCGACACAAAGATTGCATCGACCGACACCATCAGGGACCAGCATCGACCGACACAAGGTATGCATCGGTCGACACCAGGTTCACGTGCATCGACTGATGCTTCCACTTGCATCGATCGACACATGCTCGACAATACGCGGAAACCCTATTTGCATCGAACGACGCCTCCACATGGCATCGACCGATGCTCCTAGGTCAATCGACCGATGCTCATGCCGAGCATTGTTTTCCCCGAAGCTTCTCGCCGGATCTTCGTTCCTGCAACCACAATAATCGATCCCAAGCCACAAGAAAGCTTCCTAACGCCTCACATAACATACTAGCAAGCCTAACAACACAGAAACAAACAGATCAGAGTAATCTCCAGCTTAGATAAGCCATGGTCATGCACTTACCTTTGCCAAGAAGTTTCTGAACCTTAATCAATCAAGAACACGCTCATAGGAAGCTCCTACAACGATCCAGCAACAGATCTCTACAGGAAACGCCTCCAAATACCAGGAATCACCAAGAACACTCAAGAACACTTTTTCTCCCTTCTTTTCTCTCAAAAGCGGCCAAAGTCGTCTAATGAGACAAAAGGAACGACTTAAGGGTTTTCCTTTCCCTTTTGCCCAAAACACAGCGTTTAACTTAAGTCAAACCGCAGGAAAAAGAGTCAGCATCGACCGATGCTCCTCCAGCATCGTTCGATGCACATCCTAAACCAGGATTCCGGTTCGCGGATGTTACAATTCTCCCCCACCAATTTAGATTCGTCCTCGAATCTCGATCAACACTCAGCCAAGGACTTCTGTGCTACCTTCTCCATGGCCCGCACTCCTCCGACCGATATACGAAAGTTCACCTCTAGGCGATAGACTCACGCTCTAGGCATTATTTGCTCTTGACTTTTGGACATTCCTTTAATCATAGGCCTAAACCTTGAGCTTTTATTGGCTCCTCATCAGACCGAAGCCTGCATGCCATAATATTGGCTCCTCATCGGGCCGAAACCCGCATGCCATAATGTATATAAGGGAGTCCAATACTCGTCTCTCGGATTGCCAACCTACAGCGCGCCCCTGGATCGTCATCCGAAGTCGATATACCAGCCATACTCCCAAGCCACAAAGTCTTAGAATATGACGGTACTAGGAGAACCTAAGTCCCCTAAGAGTCGCGAGCAATCAATTCTGAACACGTCTGAGTCCTATCTCTATCCAGGTTTCCTTCCCGTGGCTCGTGTAAGACATCTCAATGTCCTACCAACCACATATCCCCTCACTGGGATACCTCATGACCACACATGGATCATCTCACTGCCACATGGGCCGCCACAAGGCCAAACAAATGTCCTAAACAGGACCGCCACCAATGCCAAACAAATATCCTAAACAGGACCGCCACCAAGGCCAAACAAATGTCCTAAACAGGACCGCCACCAAGGCAAAACAAATGTCCTAACAGGACCGCCACCAAAGCCAAACAAATGTCCCGAAGGACCGCTTAAACAGGCACTCTGGCTAAACAGCCCGTCACAAAGGCCACACATCTGGCTAAACAGCCCGCCAAAAAGGTCACACATCTGGCGAAACAGCCCGCCACAAAGGCCACACATCTGGCTAAACAGCCCGCCACAAAGTCCACACAATGTCTCGAAAGACCACCACTAAGGCCACACAATGATTAAAAAGTCCGCCATTAAGGCCACACAAGCCCCTCCACGGCTTCCTCCACTAAAATGGACAAATTTTAACTCACATAAAACTTTCCACTTTTACCACTTTCCACTTTTGGAAACTTCTAATTCAGGAAACTTTCCTCCAAAACCCCGCCTCACGGAAACTTTGTGCCCCGAGCACCACCTCATCTTGTTACTTAGTCGCACAACCAACCACCCTAAGAGACCAAGTAAACAAGAGAGATGGGCTGGTATACTCCATTCCCGCTCCAGCCACGAATTACAGATGGGACCAGGCTAGACAAGCTCAAGTTGCGACTTGCTTCTCATACAATTTCTTAAACCTTGCCTTTATCCTCGCCTCAGGCTCCCAAGTCTGCTCTTCAATACCATCACAGTCCCAAAGGACTCTCATCAAAGGAATCTTCTTCTTCCGAAGTTCCTTGATCCTCCTCTCGAGAACCCTCATTGGTCTCGCCTTCAAAGTCATGTTAGGCTGAAGATCCTCAGGAATCTTAGCTAACAACTGATCATCCTCACAGAGACATTTCCTCAACATAGAAACATGAAAAACCTTATGGAATGCACGAATAACCTCAGGTAACTCCAGTCTATAAACCACTGGTCCAACACGCTCAATCACTTAGAACGGACCCATATACCTCATACTCAACTTAGTCTCAGTCAATGACCTGTTCGGACCCAGCAACATGGCCATCTTGAGGTATACTCTATCTCCAACCTGAAACTCAAGATCTCTCCTCCTCCTATCGGCATAACTCATCTGCCGATCCTGAGCTTTCCTTCGTGTTCATCTTGAGAACCCGAATCTTCTCCGAGGTCTCCTGAACAAAATCTGCCCCGTACATGGTCCTCTCCCCCACCTGAGTCCAGCAGTACGACACGGCCTCCCATACAAAGCCTCATAAGGAGTCATGCCAATACTCGCCTGGTAACTGTTGTTATAAGCAAACTCTACCAAGCTCAAATGATCTGCCCAATGGCCACCCGATCCACACATCCTCAGCAAATCCTCCAACGCCTAGATCGTCCTCTCTGACTGTCCATCTGTCTGGGGATGATAAGTTGTACTCATATGCACCTTAGTGCCAATCTCTGCCTGAAATGCCCTCCAGAACACCGAAGTGAACTTGGAATCCCTATCAGACACAATGCTCGCTGGCACCCCATGCAACCTGACTATCTCCTTCACATACTTCTTAGCCAAGACCGCTGCTCCATCAGTCTTCTTAATGGCCAGAAAATGTGCCGACTTAGTCAATCGGTCCACAATGACCCAAATAGCATCAAACGTCATGGACACTGGCAACCGAACCACGAAGTCCATAGTAATCATATCCCACTTCCACTCTGGAATGGGAAGACTCTTCAGCAAACCACTTGGTACCTGATGCTCAGCCTTCACTAGCTGACATACATCGCACCTCGCAACCCAACTAGCCACGTCCTTCTTCATCCCGACCTAGTGATAGTACCTCTTGAGATCTCGGTACATCTTAGTCGCTCCTGGATGAATAGAGAACATGCTAGCATGAGCCTCTCTCAGAATCTCTTGCCTCAACTCCTGATCCTTGGGCACACAGATCCGCCCATGCACCAGAATAGTACCATTAGCCGAAACCTGATACTCAGAATCAACATCCTTTGAGGCATTCACCAGCCCCAAATCTTTCTCCTGTGCCAACCGCACTCTGCTCAACAGATCTGCTCTATCAGCTGCAACCAAACCCAACGGCTCCTGAGAAACCGCACACAAGCTCAACACACTGATCTCCCCTACCAAAGACTCCATATCCTGCTCCAGAGCCGAAGCCGCCCACTTCCGACTCAAGGCATTTGCAACCAAGTTAGCCTTACCAGGATGGTAGGCTATCTCTAGATCATAATCCGCCACCAGCTCCATCCACCGCCTCTGCCTCAAATTCAGCTCGGGCTGAGTGAATATATACTTCATGCTCATATGATCTGTAAATACTTGTACCTTTGCACAATAAAGATAAGATCTCCAAATCTTCAGCACCCATCTCCAAGTCATGAGTAGGATAATTGTCCTCATGCTTCCGCAACTGCCGCGAAGCATAGGCAATCACCTTCCCATGCTGCATCAACACACACCCCAAACCAACTCTGGATGCATCTGTATACACCACATAGGGTTCCCCCTGCTCAGGCAAAGCCAACACCAGAGCAGTAGTCAACATCTCCTTCAGGCTTGCAAAGCCCTCCTCACACTCCTGTGACCAGACAAACGGAACATCCTTCCCCGTCAACTTAGTCATAGAACGTGCTCTGCTCGCAAACCCCTGTACAAATCTCCTGTAATACCCTGCCAACCCAAGAAAACTCCTGATCTTCGTGGCATTCTGTGGTCTAGGTCAATCCCTGATAGCCTGAATCTTCTCCGGATCTACATAAACCCCATCTGCACACACAATGTGACCCAGAAAACCCATCTCACGCTGCCAAAAACTACACTTTCTCAGACTAGCAAACAACTTCTGCTCCCGCAGCTTCTCCAGAACTGCCCTCAAATGCACTGCATGCTCCTCAGGACTCTTAGAATAAACCATGATGTTGTCGATGAAAATGATGATAGACACATCCAGAAACTCCTGAAACACGCTGTTCATCAATCTCATAAATGCAGCTGGTGTGTTAGTCAACCCAAACAGCATCACCTTAAACTCATAATGCCCATACCTCGTCCTGAAAGCAGTCTTCCTCACATCCGCCTCATCTATCGGGATCTGATGATAACCCGAAGCCAGAACTATCTTAGAGAACCAAGTAGCACCCCTCAACTGATCCAACAATTCATCGATCCTCGGCAGAGGGTACTTGTTCTTCACAGTGACCCGGTTGAGAACCCCTTAACGAATAACACCAGAGCTCCCCACGGTGATACACTAGGACGGATGAATCCCTTGCTCAACAAATCCTCTAGCTGCTTCTTCAGCTCTGCCATCTCTGCTGGAGCTATCCTGTAAGGAGCCTTGGATAACGGTGTCGTCCATGGTTCCAGTTCAATCGTAAAAGGATCAGACCGAGAAGGTTGTAATCCGTGCAATGACCGGAACACGTCCTCAAACTCCCCTACAACCGGAATACCGCTAACCATAGACTTCCCCACTGACTCTGGCATAGATATAGTAACAAAATAAGCCTCACGGCCCTTGTCGATCATCCTCCCAGCCTGAATGGCCGAGATCACGACTCCCTGAAGTCGGTCTAATCCCCTGAAAAACCAACTTCCCTCCTGAGCGCTCAAAATCCACTCTACCCCGATGACAATCCAGATGAACCATATGCCGATGCAACCAGTCTAACCCCAAGATAATGTCATACAGCTCCACAAGGCTGATAAGCAAGTCCACAGGCCAAGACTCTCCCGCGATCTGAATATCGATACCCCTCGCTCTACTAATGACCCTCAGAAACTTGCCTCCAACAACTCTAACAACTCCTGTACGCTCTCTGGGATCTCCCACGATACCCGCACTCTCTGCAATCTCCGGGGTAATGAATCTATGAGTAGCTCCCGAATAAAACATAATATGGGACTTAAACCCTCCCACCAACAATGTCCCTACACAAACTTCATATGTTTAAAACCTAACACTTTATCACAGGACAACATAAAATCTGAACTTACTAGGAATTCACAAAGATTAAGTACCAGAAATTATACCTGTGATCGCCCTGGCACTGGTTCCACCAGTCTCTACAGTCGTGTAAACCCGTGGCGCCTGCTCATTCTGTGCCACCTGCTGCCCTCCCGGCTGCACCTGCTGCAACGCTGCCACTGCTACCGGCTGCAACTTGGGACAATAGGGCCTGATGTGCCCTGGCTCCCTGCAATGATAACACACACGATCTGCTGCCGCCGGAGCACTCCTCTTGGGACAGCTAGCAACCTTGTGATCCTTTTCTCCACACCCGATGCTGAGCCTTGCTAGGCTAGACTGCTGGGCTAGCCGCCACTGACTGTGCCCGGATATCCTCCTCAATCCCTGCTGCAGTCTCAACCAGCTCTGCACGCGTAGCATAACTCCGCCGTCTACAGTGAACCCTCAAATCGCCACGTAGGCCCCTTAAAAACCTCCTGATATGAGCCTCCTCTGACTCCATATCCCGACACCAATACCTCAGAAGTTGACTGAACTCCAAGTCAAGCTCCCGCACTGACCGAGTTCCCTGAGCTAGCTGAAGGAACTGCACCTCCAACCTATCCAGTGCCTCTCTAGAGAAATACTTGCGGTTGAACTCCAAGACGAAGTCAGCCCAAGATATCTCCCTCTGCACTCTCCTGGCTGCCACAGCACTCCACCACAACTGAGCAACACCAGTCAAATGGTGGATCCCAATGTCCACCCAAAACTCCTCAGGACATCTCAGAGTATGGAAGTTACGTTCCACACTCATCCTCCACGCACCTGGGGCCCTAACATCACTGGCTACTAGAGCATCTACACCGCCCCCTCAGGCCACACTCACGGAATTCCCCTGGACACCCTGTGACTCGCCAACACTCTCTGCTGTCACACTCTGGTCCTCGGTCTCACTAACCACTGGGGCTATCCCCCTACCAAGACGACGTCCGCGTCCACGACCACATCTGCGTCCACGACCACGTCCGCGTCCACGACCACGACCACGACCAGCAACAACATCCTCTCTAAGCATCTGCACTACCATGAACAGAAGGCTAAGCATGCAATTATACATAACACAAAAACATATACTCACCGTGGAATAAAACTGTAGGCTCGAAGAGGATGTTCTAGGACTCCATTCCACACACAATTGACTAACTCACATAATCAATCAAGACATGCAATCCCAAACATCACAGCAGAATCCTAGTGAACCCAAACCTAGAACCGTAAGGGCTCTGATACCAAACTGAAACGACCTGACCCATTTTTTTTAAAATAATAAATAAAAACTAATAATAATAATAAACTACAACTAGTGGTCCCATACCCACTAGCCACCTAACCACAAGCACAACAAAATAGAAATAACATATACCAATATCCAAACAATAATCCAATAACTAATAACCAATAATCAAATATAACAATACTGCAATATCAAACAACAGGAAACAAGGAACCAGGAACCTAGCAAGTTCTAGAGACCCAACTCTAGCAACCTAGCAATGATAGACAACATCCAATCGAGTCCCTAGAACATCCTCCTCTTCATTGTCTGATTCCACGATCACACTTTGCCTTTACCTGCATCACAAACACAAATTGCAATGCATGAGTATTTTATGAATACTCGGTAAGGCAATCCTCCCATCTATTGGGCTATACACACAAGCAATAGAGATACTCTAACCATCAAACAACAATCAACAAACAAACCAGGCTCTGCATCGACCGACACAAAGATTGCATCGACCGACACCATCAGGGACCAACATCGACCGACACAAGGTATGCATCGGTCGACACCAGGTTCACTTGCATCGACCGATGCTTCCACTTGCATCGATCGACACATGCTCGATTTCACGCGAAAACCCTAATCGCATCTACCGATGCCTCCACCTGGCATCGACCTACGCTCTTAGGTCAATCTGCGTCGTCCTTGCACTAGTGCATCGACTGATGCTCATGTCGAGCATTGTTTTCCTCGAAGCTTCTCGCCGGATCTTCGTTCCTGGAACCACAAGAATCGATCCCAAGCCACAAGAAAGCTTCCTAATGCCTCACATAACATACTAGCAAGCCTAACAACACAGAAACAAACATATCAGAGTAATCTCCAGCTTAGATAAGCAAGGGTCACGCACTTACCTTTGCCAAGAAGTTTATGAACCTTAAACAATCAAGAACACGCTCCTAGGAAGCTCCTACAACGATCCCAGCTACAGAATCTCTACAGGAAACGCCTCCGAACACCAGGAATCACCAAGAACACTCAAGAACACTCAAGAACACTTTTTCTCCATTTTTTTCTCTCAAAAACGGCCAAAGTCGTTTAATGAGACAAAATGAACGACTTAAGGGTTTTCCTTTCCCTTTTGCCCAAAACACAGCGTTTAACTTAAGTCAAAATGCAAGAAAAAGAGTCAGCATCGACCGATGCTCCTGCAGCATCGATCGATGCACATCCCAAACCGGGATTCCGGTTCGCGGATGTTACAAGAAGAAGTTTGGAGGCGAGATTTGGAGGTTCTATTCTAAGTAAATCACTGCTCGGAAGTGGTGTCGGTTGACACCAATATGGTGTCGGTCGACACCAATATGGTGTCGGTCGACACCAACGCGAGGAAGACTCGGGGACTTAGCGAGTGTCGGTCGAAACCATGTGGAGGTTTCGGTCGACACCGTTAGGGCTTCGGGAGTGTCGAGCAGGTGTCGGTCGACACCCAAGTAGTGTCGGTCGACACCAGATGTCCAGTGTCGGTCGACACCTTCGGGTATCGGTAACCGGATTGTGTCAGGTCGCTTTGTGCATGTTCCTGGTTTGTTTTATTGTTGTTGTTTGTGGCATGAGAGATCTTATTGCTTGTGTGTATAGCCCAGTAGATGGGAGGATTGTCTCACTGAGTGTTTATCAAATACTCATGCATATCAATTTGTGTTTGCGGTGCAGGTAAAGGAAAAGTGTATCGTGGAATCAAGGGAATGAAGAGGAGAATGTTCTAGGGACTCGTTTGGATGTTGTCTGGCATTGTTAGGTTGCTAGAGTTGGGTCTTTAGAACTTGCTAGGTTGCTGGTTCCTTGTTTTCTGTTGTTTGATATTGGAATGGTTATATTATTGGATATTATTTGGTTATTGGATTATTGGTTTTATTGGTATTGTTATCCGCTGTTGAATGTGTTTGTGGTTAGGTGGCTAGTGGGTATGGGATCACTAGTTGTAGATTATTATTATTATTATTATTATCTATAAAAAAAAAACGGGTCGGGTCATTTCAGTTTGGTATCAGAGCCCTTACGGTTCTAGGTTTGGGTTCACTAGGCTTTGTGTTGTAGATGTTTGGGATTGCATGTCTTGATTGTTTATGTGAGTTAGTCAATTGTATGTGGCATGGAGTCCTAGAACATCCTCTTTGAGCCTATAATGTGATTCCAAGGTGAGTTGTGGTTTTTGTATTATGTTAAGATTGCTTGTTAGCCTCTGTTCTTGGAAGTGCAGTGGCTAAAGGTGTTTGAGTTGTTAGTCGTGGACGGGGACGTGGTCGTGGTCATGGTCGGGCGGGTCCCGAGGCCAGCGAGTGTGTGGTCCAGAGTTTCCACGAGGAGGTAGGTCGGAGAATCGCAAGCGTATGAGGAGGGACCAGAGGGGGTTAGCCGGTGAGCGTGCCGGATGTGCTGGGAACCCAGGTGTGGGGTTGCAGCAAGTGAAGCCCTGGGTCCAGATGATCGCTTGGTGGATTTGTGGACGTGTTGTTGGAGCGGTTACCGAGAGGGGTACTAGTGCTGGCTCCAGTTGTGCCGCATGTGGCGGGGTGCACCCGAGGGCTGTGGATGTTGAGGACTTTCCATCTTATGTTAGAAGGATGGAGAAGTGGTAGATGACCGGTGCAAGATTCTTCGCGAGAGGTATCGTGCCTAGAGAAGCGGATAGATGGACATATGTAGTTGGAGCAGATATTTCTCTGTTTGGTGGGTAATCCAGTTGGGTATTAGAAGTTGAGTGGGTAGGTGTAACATTGTAATCTTATACTTGTACCACGAGAAGTATCTTTAATCGAAAGTTGTTTATATTCTTTAAGGATTGTTGCTTTTGAGGGGATGGTGGTTTTCTCAGAATACCGTTAGCTCGAGGGGCTCGTTAGCTCGAGGGGCTGGGGGCTCCGAGAGTGGCAGAGGGGATGAGTAGTTCCCCTGATACCAAGATCTTGAGAATTGTGGTCCAAGAGTGGTATAACTCGAAGACGGTGGTCTGAGAGTGAGATCGGTATGGTTCAAGGTTGCGACCTACGAGTGGGAAGTTGGGAGCAAGCAATGCCTAGGACGTGAGTATAAAGATAAAGATTGAATGTAGACCTCGAGAGATTGACGGTGATTTAATCTTGGGGTTTGGATGTGTTGACCAATGGGTCAGGGTTTTATGACCAGAGCGGTTATGAATGTTTCGCTGTTGCGCTAGGATTGTGAGGCCGGTGGTGCTGGAGTTCCGTGAAGAGGAGTTGCAGTAGGTTTGAACCGGGAAAGGCATGTTTGCCAGATACATAAGTTCACGAGAAGCCTTCATGGCAGGATAAACTAATCGTTGCGACGATGCTGGATGAAGTTCATTGGAGATGGACAGGGTTGCTAGATTCTGGGTTTTGGTAAGCTTGCTGGGGAAAATAAGTCAAGTGGGTTGGGTTGGCGTCCTGCAAAGCATTTGATACGGCGAATCATAATATGCGAACGTATGGTACTTGTTTGTTTTATTACAGTCGTATTGATGATTTGCTGTGGAGAATTGCTAAGCGGAAAGCTAATTTTGGATTAAGTTACCTTGTGAAAGTTTCCCTAAGAGACAAGTTACTAGAGGTTCTTGTATGGACAAGAGATGTTGATATTCGGGTGGTGGTGAGTTGATGTCAGCATACTTGATTATTAGTCTAGAAGAACTGAGGAGATAAATAGGGGATTCATTCGTTTTACATCCGTGGGAAGCATCGGTATTGGTCGTCAAGTAGAAGGACGAGGTATGGGGTTATGAGTTTGTGGTGATACCGTTTCGGGTTGACTAACGCACCGGCAGCGTTTATGAGATTGATGAACAACGTGTTTCAGGAGTTTCTGGATGTGTCTGTCATCATCATCATCGATGATATCCTGGTTTTTTCTAAGAGTCCTGAAGAGCATGCAGTGCATTTGAGCAAGTGCACTTTTTGGCAGCGTGAGATGGTTTTTTTTTTCTGGGTCATATCGTTTCTACAGAGAGAGTTTCTGTAGATCCGGAGAAGATTCATGCTATCAGAGATTGGCCTAGACCGATCAATGCCACAGAGATCAGGAGTTTCCTTGGTTTGGCAGGTTACTACAGGAGGTTTGGCAGGTTACTACAGGAGGTTTGTGAAGGGACCGATCAATGCACATTTTGGGCTAATCTTGACAACACATTGATTCCACAGTGTTTTTGGTTCTCTTACTTCTACAGAAAAATGATGGGATGTGTTCACTCATCGTAACAAGGATCACCACAAGAAACACCAAAGACATGTTAAGTTTTCCCATTTTTATATGTTTTTAAACTTTTAAATTGATTTTTCTTTTTTGGTGAAGGAAAAAAAAGAACTTTTAGTTTATGTTTTATTCTCCGATTGAATATACTTACTCTATTTATAGATATGAATGATAGTCTTAAAACATGAAATTTATTTAGATACAGTTATTTCTTTTATTACATTTATTAAGCTTTAATTTAGCTATTTGGTTATAAACTTATATATCAAACAATCAAAAGCGTTAATTTGTAAATATTTACTTTACCTTTAAAACATATTAAAAAGTATACTTTTAAAATAATTTTCTACTGTAAATTTTATTACAATTTATATAACCGATTATATGATCTTAAATGCTACCCAAGTTCTTGAACATACTGTTTTGCAATTTAGTAGGCACAAGAGAGTTTTAGTAGGATCTGTACCACCCGAAAACTGCGCAGTATCCAGGTTATGCATCTCCTTCAGCATAGACAAATAACGAGCATGAGCTCTCACATCCGCAGCCACTAGCTGCTGCTCCTCCGTCATCACTGGTGGCACTACCTGAGTCTGAGCCGGATCCACTCCCGGTATCCGCTCCAGCAGCTGTGTCAACAAGCCCGCCAGGTCCACACCTCCTACAGGGGCTCCACCTGCTGGGATTCCCACACCCGAAACCCTAGCACCACCGGCCACTCGAGCACCAACACCGTCCACACCGACCCCCTTGGCTACGGTCCTATCATTACTACAGCCGGCCACACTCATGGACCCCTCCTGGAAGTCCTGCGACTCGCCGACACCCTCAGCTATCACACTCTGCGTTGGGACTCTGCCCCTACCACGACCATGACCGCGTCACCGACCATGTCCGCGTCCACGACCAGCAACAGCTCCACCTTTAACCATCTGCACTACCCAGAACAGAAAGCTAAGCACATAATTCAAAACCGCACACAAACACATATCTTACCGTGGAATCTCATTGAAGGCTCGAAGAGGATGATTGCAAATGCAACATGCAAATTGACTAACTATTCATAATCAATTCCATCACACAACATCATGCATCAAGCAAAAGGAAAATAATTCAACCAATTAAATTCCTAAACCGCTCTAAACCTCCACTTAACCGCCCTAGAACCGTAAGAGCTCTGATACCAAACTGAAACAACCCAACCCTTTTTTTTTAATATAAATACAATATATATAATTAAGCATCCCTTACTACTTATTTAACCAAGCCAATCCACAACTCATCGTTAAACCAGCATTAACCATTAAGCACAGCGGAAATATACCAATAATACAAAACCAATACACATCAATATAATAACACTCCTAACCATCCTATCCAACAACCTAGCACAACTCTATCCACGGTTCCAACATAAACAATATAACCAACAACACACAAACGAGACCCTAGATCATCCTCCTCCTCATCGCCATGATTCCACATCACATACCTGCACACCACAAACAAAAATTGAGATGCGTAAGTATTATCACAAATACTTAGTGAGGCAATCCTCCCATCTACTAGGCTATACACACAAGCAACTGAGATTCCAATGTTTAACAAACAACAAACAAAACACAACAAACCAGGAAATCACGAATCAAACAAGTTGGTGTCGACCGACACCAGGTAGGTGTCGATCGACACTGGCCTAAACATGGTGTCGACCGACACCCACTTGGTGTCGATCGACACTGGCCTAAACATGGTGTCGACCGACACCCACTTGGTGTCGATCGACACCGACCCCGCAGACACGTTCAGCTCGAAGCCGATCGTCGAATCTCCGTTCCCAAACATCTCCAGTCCGTTCCAAGCTCACCCAAAAGCTTCAGGAACCTATAAGAACCATAACACAACCACCACAAGCAAGAACAACACCACAAAACACAACAAACCAAACACACAAAGTATTCTCAGGCTTAGATAAGCCATGGTCATTCACTCCCCTTCGTTCCTAGCACCAGATCTCCACTCCACAGGAACAGATCTCACCAATCTAGCTTAGAATCTCCAAAATCCCTCAAGAACACTCTCTCTTTTCTCTTTTCTCTTAGAACGGCCAAGACAACCTCTTTTCACGACCTAGGTCGAGTTTTCCCTTATATACATGGTTTAGACAACCCAATTAAATCAAACCAAACCAGAAACGACAATTAAAAACAGCCTGGTCGAACCAAACATTGATGGTGTCGATCGACACTCCCTTTGGTGTTGACCGACACCCCTTCCCAATAACCAGAAATTGGTTTGCAGGTGTTACAGGTTTTAAAGATTATGACATTTTTTTTAGATTAATAAGATGAGTATATTTTTCTTTATGTTTGACTGTTGTTGTCATGGGAAAAAGTGAAATAGCTCGGGTTTCTAGTTTTGGGAAGTTTCTATAAATTGAAAGTTTCCACAAAAAGGAGGTTTCCAGAGTTAGAAAGTTTCTAAAAAGGGAAAATTTTGTGGAAAGTGTTGAGGTAGATCTAGTCGGGAGATACTTGATGACATCAAACTTGTTTGCTCAAGGCCGTGTGGGCCCAACTCATGTGATACCGATAGCTCGATGGACTTTGTGGCCAGAGAGTGGGAGTGGTATGTTGCTTCGGATGACGATCCGAGAGCGCACTTTAGGGTGACAACCCAAGAGCGGGATTTTTGAGACTCTCTGGATATCGTAGCTGTGAGTCGTGGCTCGGCAGTGAGCCGGTATGTCTCGAGGGTTGCGATCCAAGAGCGCGGGGAGTGTGTGTGAGTGACTTCCTGGATGTCGTAGCTTCAGGCGGTTGGCCTGATAGCGAGCCGGCATGATTCGTTGGTTGCGGAAGCACTGAGTTGTGAGCAAATAACGTCTTGGATGTGAGTATATTGGCTAGAGGGAGACCTCAGGGTTCAGTCGGAGGTGTGCGGGCTGTTGCGACAGTTGCACGGGAAACCTTGGCTGACGGTGTTCAGTCCGGTCGGAGGACGTGCGGCCCGTGTTACGGTGGCACGGGAGTCCTTGGCAGATGGATGGTGCTGCGGGATTCGAGGACGAATCCTTGTTGGTGGGGGAGAATTGTAACATCCGCAAACCAGATATTGCATTGGTCTGAGTGTCGATAGACACCATGGGAGTATCAATCGACACCAACAATTTCGGTTTCGACAGGTTTGTTTTAATTGCTGTTTGGTTTGGCTTGGTTCAATTAGAAATCCCAAACTGCATATATAAGAGAGGAAGCGACGAAAGTGAGGGTTTTGGGGGTTTTATTTTGTCGCCGTTGAGTGAGAAAAGAGAGAAAGAAGAGAGAAAACGTTGGAGAGTGTTCTTGAGAGATTTTGGCTTGTTTTTGGTGAGATCTGTAGCTGTGGAAAGGAGATTTGTTGCTGGGAACGAAGGAGAAGCTTGTGAAGGTGTTGTTTCCACTGTTTCTCAACCATATCTTCCTGCAAAAGAGGTGAGTGCTTGACCATGGCTGATCTAAGCCTGATATCTCTTTTGTTTGGTTGTTCTTTGTTTATTTGTGGTGTTTGCTTGCTTGGGTTTGTTGTTTTCGTGTTTCCCGTAGGTTCCTGAGCTGTTTGGGAGAGTTTGGGACGGTTCCGGGATGATTTGAAACGGAGGATCGACATTTGGATTCGTGCAGTTCGCGTCTGCAAAAGCAGTGTCGATCGACACCATGTTGTGCTAGCGTCGATCGACACCAATCTTATCCGATGTTGAGTTTTTCCTTGTTTGATTTGTTGATTGTGTTTATTTGTTTAGCTTAACAATGGAATCCTAGTTGCTTGTGTGTATAGCCCAGTAGTTGGGAGGATGACCTCACTGAGTGTTTATGACATACTCATGCATCTCAATATGTGTTTGTGGTGCAGGTAAAGGCATAGTGTGATCGTGGAATCAAGGAGGAGGATGTTCTAGAGGCTTGATTGATTGTGGTCTAGCTATTGTTAGGTTGCTAGTGTCGAGAGTATAGAACATTGTAGGATGTTGGAACTTGGTTATTTCATTGTTGGTTCTGGATTTTTGCATTGTTGGTTATTGGATTGTTATTGTTGGAATTCTTATTGGTTTAATGGAATTTGTTTTCTTATCTTCTGTTGTTGATTGTTGCTAGGTTGTTAGTGAGTATGGGACCATTAGTGAATCAATATTAATATTATAAAAAATACGGGAAGGGTTGTTTTATTTGGTGACAGCTTGTCCGGTGGGAAGGTTGTTAAAGGGTGGAGACCAGGGTTCGAGGAACGCCTGGCGCACCAAAAACCTACAGGTGGATTTGGATGAATAGTTCATGTCCACAGTGAGAAGTTAGGATCGATGCCCTACAGGGCCAGCCTGGGGTCCATGGGGGCAAGCTAGACATGTTAAGTTTTCCCATTTTTATATGTTTTTAAACTTTTAAATTGATTTTTCTTTTTTGGTGAAGGAAAAAAAGAACTTTTAGTTTATGTTTTATTCTTCGATTGAATATACTTACTCTATTTATAGATATGAATGATAGTCTTAAAACATGAAATTTATTTAGATACAGTTATTTATTTTATTACATTTATTAATCTTTAATTTAGCTATTTGGTTATAAACTTATCTATCAAACAATCAAAAGCGTTGATTTGTAAATATTTACTTTACCTTTAAAACATATTAAAAAGTATACTTTGAAAATAATTTTCTACAGTAAATTATATTTTAATTTATATAACCTATTATATGATGTTAAATGCTACACAAGTTCTTGAATATACTGTTTTGCAATTTAGTAGGCATCAGAGAGTTTTAGTTCTCCGAAAGAGAAAGTTTTCCCTATCATTATTGGCTTTGAAATTGTGTTTCTCTTATGGATTTTCTGGTTCATTTCGCTAGCCTTAAGAGTTTTTCATTTTGTTTTGTTTATGTAGGCTAACAAAATGTATATTCTACACAATATATAGAGTGTGAAAATTTTTTTTGCAATCACAGTTATGTCTAACCTTAAGGGTATAGGACTTTTATCTCACAACTTCATCTATATTAACATTTTTATCATAATTTTATTGAGATCTTTGAATATTTAGCCATGTATATTTTTAATGTAATTTCTCTTGACATATATTTATTTCTCCGTTTCTAAGCAAGACTGTCTATTTATATTTATCCATGACTAGTAATTATAGTGTTTTTCGTTTATTGTAGGTAATTTTTTTTTTGACATGGCTAGTTACCCCATTTCTAATCAGAAGAATAAAGTTCTTAGGATTTTGAGGGAGTTATAGACTTTTCCATGTAATCATATATATATGAACGTGATATAATTTGAAGTTTTACCCATATATAGAGTTAACATAGCCTAAAAGCATTATAGAAAGGAAAAACAAATAATATTATTTAAATAAATGTCTTATCTTAAAACATTTAATCATACAACGTTAAGCCATCTATAAGGTTTTGGTAACAGAAACACAATGAACCCACAAATCATCTCTTTTTTTCAAATATTGGGCTTCACGTGCAATCAAACTAGGTCTATCGGCAATATATTTGATAAGTGTATCATGACATTCTTTTCCTTCTGTCACAAGCTTCTTGCAGCAAGCATCCGAGACGACTCCATTCATGAAAACTTGAGCTATTGCATCCAATGCACATTTTGGGCTAATCTTGACAACACATTGATTCCATAGTGTTTTTGGTTCACTTACTTCTACAGCAAATGATGGGATGTGTTCACTCATCGTAACAAGGATCACCACAAGAAACACCAAAGACATGTTAAGTTTTCCCATTTTTATATGTTTTTAAACTTTTAAATTGATTTTTCTTTTTCGGGGAAGGAAAAAAAGAACTTTTAGTTTATGTTTTATTCTTCGATTGAATATACTTACTCTATTTATAGATATGAATGATAGTCTTAAAACATGAAATTTATTTAGATACAGTTATTTATTTTATTACATTTATTAATCTTTAATTTAGCTATTTGGGTATAAACTTATCTATCAAACAATCAAAAGCGTTGATTTGTAAATATTTACTTTACCTTTAAAACATATTAAAAAGTATACTTTTTAAATAATTTTCTACAGTAAATAATATTTTAATTTATATAACCGATTATATGATCTTAAATGCTACCCAAGTTCTTGAACATACTGTTTTGCAATTTAGTAGGCATCAGAGAGTTTTAGTTCTCCGAAAGAGAAAGTTTTCCCTACCATTATTGGCTTTGAATTTGTGTTTCTCTTATGGATTTTCTGGTTCATTTCGCTAGCCTTAAGAATTTTTCATTTTATTGTGTTTATGTAGACTAACAAAATGTATATTCTACATAATATGGAGTGTGAAAAAAAAAATTGTGCAATCACAGTTATGTCTAACCTTAAGGGTATAGGACTTTTATCTCACAACTTCATCTATATTAAGAATTTTATAATAATTTTATTGAGATCTTTGAATATTTAGCCATGTATATATTTAATGTAATTTCTCTTCACATATATTTATTTCTCCGTTTCTAAGCAAGACTGTCTATTTATATTTATCCATGACTAGTAATTATAGTGTTTTTTGTTTATTGTAGGTAATTTTATTTTTTGACATGGCTAGTTACCCCATTTCTAATCAGAAGAATAAAGTTCTTAGGATTTTGAGGTAGTTATAGACTTTTCCATGTAATCATATATATATGAACCTGATATAATTTGAAGTTTTACCCATATATAGAGTTAACATAGCCTAAAAGCATTATAGAAAGGAAAAACAAATAATGTTATTTAAATAAATGTCTTATCTTAAAACATTTAATCATACAACATTAAGCCATCTATAAGGTTTTGGTAACAGAAACACAATGAACCCACAAATCATCTCTTTTTTTCAAATATTGGGCTTCACGTGCAATCAAACTAGGTCTATCAGCAATATATTTGATAAGTGTATCATGACATTCTTTTCCTTCTGTCACAAGCTCCTTGGAGCAAGCATCCGAGACGACTCCATTCATGAAAACTTGAGCTATTGCATCCAATGCACATTTTGGGCTAATCTTGACAACACATTGATTCGATAAGGTTTTTGGTTCACTTACTTCTACAGCAAATGATGGGATGTGTTCACTCATTGTAACAAGGATCACCACAAGAAACACCAAAGACATGTTAAATTTTCCCATTTTTATATATTTTTAAACTTTTAAATTGATTTTTCTTTTTCGGTGAAGGAAAAAAAGAACTTTTAGTTTATGTTTTATTCTTCAATTGAATATCTTTACTCTATTTATAGATATGAATGATAGTCTTTAAACATGACATTTACTTAGATACATTTATTTCTTTTAGAACATTTATTAAGCTTTAATTTAGCTATTTCGTTATAGACTAATATATCAAACAATCAAAAGCGTTGATTTGTAAATATTTCCTTTACCTTTAAAAAATATTAAAAAGTATACTTTTAAAATAATTTTCTACAGTAAATTATAATTTAATTGATATAACCGATTATATGATCTTAAATGCTACCCAAGTTCTTGAACATACTGTTTCGCAATATAGTAGGCATCAGAGAGTTTTAGTTCTCCGAAAGAGAAAGTTTTCCCTACCATTATTGGCTTTGAATTTGTGTTTCTCTTATGGATTTTCTGGTTCATTTCGCTAGGCTTAAGAATTTTTCATTTTGTTGTGTTTATGTAGACTAACAAAATGTATATTCTACATAATATAGAGTGTGAAAAAAAAAATTGTGCAATCACAGTTATGTCCAACCTTAAGGGTATAAGACTTTTATCTCACAACTTCATCTATATTAAGATTTTTATAATAATTTTATTGAGATCTTTGAATATTTAGCCATGTATATTTTTAATGTAATTTCTCTTCACATATATTTATTTCTCCGTTTCTAAGCAAGACTGTCTATTTATATTTATCCATGACTAGTAATTATAGTGTTTTTCGTTTATTGTAGGTAATTTTTTTTTTTGACATGGCTAGTTACCCCATTTCTAATCAGAAGAATAAAGTTCTTAGGATTTTGAGGGAGTTATAGACTTTTCCATGTAATCATATATATATGAACCTGATATAATTTGAAGTTTTACCCATATATAGAGTTAACATAGCCTAAAAGCAGTATAGAAAGGAAAAAGAAATAATTTTATTTAAATAAATGTCTTATCTTAAAACATTTAATCATACAACATTAAGCCATCTATAAGGTTTTGGTAACAGAAACACAATGAACCCACAAATCATCTCTTTTTTTCAAATCTCACGTGCAATCAAACTAGGTCTATCGGCAATATATTTGATAAGTGTATCATGACATTCTTTTCCTTCTGTCACAAGCTCCTTGCAGCAAGCATCCGAGACGACTCCATTCATGAAAACTTGAGCTATTGCATCCAATGCACATTTTGGGCTAATCTTGACAACACATTGATTCCATAGTGTTTTTGGTTCACTTACTTCTACAGCAAATGATGGGATGTGTTCACTCATCGTAACAAGGATCACCACAAGAAACACCAAAGACATGTTAAGTTTTCCCATTTTTATATGTTTTTAAACTTTTAAATTGATTTTTATTTTTCGGTGAAGGAAAAAAAGAACTTTTAGTTTATGTTTTATTCTTCGATTGAATATACTTACTCTATTAATAGATATGAATGATAGTCTTAAAACATGAAATTTATTTAGATACAGTTATTTATTTTATTACATTTATTAATCTTTAATTTAGCTATTTGGTTATAAACTTATCTATCAGACAATCAAAAGCGTTGATTTGTAAATATTTATTTTACCTTTAAAACATATTAAAAAGTATACTTTTAAAATAATTTTCTACAGTAAATAATATTTTAATTTATATAACCGATTATATGATCTTAAATGCTACCCAAGTTCTTGAACATACTGTTTCGCAATTTAGTAGGCATCAGAGAGTTTTAGTTCTCCGAAAGAGAAAGTTTTCCCTACCATTATTGGCTTTGAATTTGTGTTTCTCTTATGGATTTTCTGGTTCATTTCGCTAGGCTTAAGAATTTTTCATTTTGTTGTGTTTATGTAGACTAACAAAATGTATATTCTACATAATATAGAGTGTGAAAAAAAAAATTGTGCAATCACAGTTATGTCCAACCTTAAGGGTATAAGACTTTTATCTCACAACTTCATCTATATTAAGATTTTTATAATAATTTTATTGAGATCTTTGAATATTTAGCCATGTATATTTTTAATGTAATTTCTCTTCACATATATTTATTTCTCCGTTTCTAAGCAAGACTGTCTATTTATATTTATCCATGACTAGTAATTATAGTGTTTTTCGTTTATTGTAGGTAATTTTTTTTTTTGACATGGCTAGTTACCCCATTTCTAATCAGAAGAATAAAGTTCTTAGGATTTTGAGGGAGTTATAGACTTTTCCATGTAATCATATATATATGAACCTGATATAATTTGAAGTTTTACCCATATATAGAGTTAACATAGCCTAATAGCAGTATAGAAAGGAAAAAGAAATAATTTTATTTAAATAAATGTCTTATCTTAAAACATTTAATCATACAATATTAAGCCATCTATAAGGTTTTGGTAACAGAAACACAATGAACCCACAAATCATCTCTTTTTTTCAAATATTGGGCTTCACGTGCAATCAAACTAGGTCTATCGGCAATATATTTGATAAGTGTATCATGACATTCTTTTCCTTCTGTCACAAGCTCCTTGCAGCAAGCATCCGAGACGACTCCATTCATGAAAACTTGAGCTATTGCATCCAATGCACATTTTGGGCTAATCTTGACAACACATTGATTCCATAGTGTTTTTGGTTCACTTACTTCTACAGCAAATGATGGGATGTGTTCACTCATCGTAACAAGGATCACCACAAGAAACACCAAAGACATGTTAAGTTTTCCCATTTTTATATGTTTTTAAACTTTTAAATTGATTTTTATTTTTCGGTGAAGGAAAAAAAGAACTTTTAGTTTATGTTTTATTCTTCGATTGAATATACTTACTCTATTTATAGATATGAATGATAGTCTTAAAACATGAAATTTATTTAGATACAGTTATTTATTTTATTACATTTATTAATCTTTACTTTAGCTATTTGGTTATAAACTTATCTATCAGACAATCAAAAGCGTTGATTTGTAAATATTTATTTTACCTTTAAAACATATTAAAAAGTATACTTTTAAAATAATTTTCTACAGTAAATAATATTTTAATTTATATAACCGATTATATGATCTTAAATGCTACCCATGTTTTTGAACATACTGTTTTGCAATTTAGTAGGCATCAGAGAGTTTTAGTTCTCCGAAAGAGAAAGTTTTCCCTACCATTATTGGCTTTGAATTTGTGTTTCTCTTATGGATTTTCTGGTTCATTTCGCTAGCCTTAAGAATTTTTCATTTTGTTGTGTTTATGTAGACTAACAAAATGTATGTTCTACATAATATAGAGTGTGAAAAAAAAAATTGTGCAGTCACAGTTATGTCTAACCGTAAGGGTATAGGACTTTTATCTCACAACTTCATCTATATTAAGATTTTTATAATAATTTTATTGAGATCTTTGAATATTTAGCCATGTATATATTTAATGTAATTTCTCTTCACATATATTTATTTCTCCGTTTCTAAGCAAGACTGTCTATTTATATTTATCCATGACTAGTAATTATAGTGTTTTTTGTTTATTGTAGGTAATTTTTTTTTTGACATGGCTAGTTACCCCATTTCTAATCAGAAGAATAAAGTTCTTAGGATTTTGAGGGAGTTATAGACTTTTCCATGTAATCATATATATATGAACCTGATATAATTTGAAGTTTTACCCATATATAAAGTTAACATAGCCTAAAAGCATTATAGAAAGGAAAAACAAATAATGTTATTTAAATAAATGTCTTATCTTAAAACATTTAATCATACAACATTAAGCCATCTATAAGGTTTTGGTAACAGAAACACAATGAACCCACAAATCATCTCTTTTTTTCAAATATTGGGCTTCACGTGCAATCAAACTAGGTCTATCGGCAATATATTTGATAAGTGTATCATGACATTCTTTTCCTTCTGTCACAAGCTCCTTGCAGCAAGCATCCGAGACGACTCCATCCATGAAAACTTGAGCTATTGCATCCAATGCACATTTTGGGCTAATCTTGACAACACATTGATTCCATAGTGTTTTTGGTTCACTTACTTCTACAGCAAATGATGGGATGTGTTCACTCATCGTAACAAGGATCACCACAAGAAACACCAAAGACATGTTAATTTTTCCCATTTTTATATGTTTTTAAACTTTTAAATTGATTTTTCTTTTTCGGTGAAGGAAAAAAAGAACTTTTAGTTTATGTTTTATTCTTCGATTGAATATACTTACTCTATTTATAGATATGAATGATAGTCTTTAAACATGACATTTACTTAGATACAGTTATTTCTTTTAGTACATTTATTAAGCTTTAATTTAGCTATTTGGTTATAGACTAATATATCAAACAATGAAAAGCGTTGATTTCTAAATATTTCCTTTACCTTTAAAAAATATTAAAAAGTATACTTTTAAAATAATTTTCTACAGTAAATTATAATTTAATTGATATAACCGATTATATGATCTTAAATGCTACCCAAGTTCTTGAACATACTGTTTCGCAATTTAGTAGGCACAGGAGAGTTTTAGTTTTTCGAAAAAGAAACTTTTCCCTACCATTATTGGCTTTGAATTTGTGTTTCTCTTATGGATTTTCTGGTTCATTTCGCTAGCCTTCAGAGTTTTTAATTTAGTTGTGTTTATGTAGACTAACAAAATGTATATTCTATACAATATAGAGTGTGAAAAAAAAAATTGTGCAATCACAGTTATGTCCAACGTTAAGGGTATAGGACTTTTATCTCACAACTTCATCTATATTAAGATTTGTATAATAATTTTATTGAGATCTTTGAATATTTAGCTATGTATATTTTTAATGTAATTTTTCCTCACATATAGTTATTTCTCCGTTTGTTTCTAAACAAGACTGTCTATTTATATTTATCCATGACTAGTAGTTCTAGTGTTTTTTTTTTATTATTGTAGTTAGTTTTTTTTGACATGTCTTGTTACATATGAATTTTTTTTCTCGTCATTTCTGTCCCAGAAGAATAAAGTTCTTAGGATTTTGAGGGAGTTATATACTTTTCCATGTAATCATATATATATGAAACTGATATAATTCGAAGTTTTACCCATATATAGAGTTTACATAGCCTAAAAGCATTATAGAAAGTAAAAAGAAATAATTTTATTTAAGTAAATATCTTATCTTAAAACATTTAATCATACAAGATTAAGACATCTATAAGGTTTTGGTAACAGAAACACAATGAACCCACAAATCATCTTTTTTTTTGAAATATTGGGCTTCACGTGCAATCAAACTAGGTCTATCGGCAATATATTTGATAAGTGTATCATGACATTCTTTTCCTTCTGTCACAAGCTCCTTGCAGCAAGCATCTGAGACGACTCCATTCATGAAAACTTGAGCCATTATATCCAATGCACACTTTGCGGTAATCTTGAGAACACATTGATTCCACAGTGTTTTTGGTTCGCTTACTTCTACAGCAAATGATGGGATGTGTTCACTCATCGTAACAAGGATCACCACAAGAAACACCAAAGGCATGTTAAGTTTTCCCATTTTTATATGTTTTTAAACTTTTAAATTGATTTTTCTTTTTTGGTGAAGGAAAAAAAGAACTTTTAGTTTATGTTTTATTCTCCGATTGAATATCCTTACTCTATTTATAGATATGAATGATAGTCTTTAAACATGACATTTACTTAGATACAGTTATTTCTTTTATTACATTTATTAAGCTTTAATTTAGCTATTTGGTTATAGACTAATATATCAAACATTCAAAAGCGTTGATTTGTAAATATTTCCTTTACCTTTAAAAAATATTAAAAAGTATACTTTTAAAATAATTTTCTACAGTAAATTATAATTTAATTGATATAACCGATTATATGATCTTAAATGCTACCCAAGTTCTTGAACATACTGTTTCGCAATTTAGTAGGCACAGGAGAGTTTTAGTTTTTCGAAAAAGAAACTTTTCCCTACCGTTATTGGCTTTGAATTTGTGTTTCTCTTATGGATTTGCTGGTTCATTTCGCTAGCCTTCAGAGTTTTTAATTTAGTTGTGTTTATGTAGACTAACAAAATGTATATTCTATACAATATAGAGTGTGAAAAAAAAAATTGTGCAATCACAGTTATGTCCAACGTTAAGGGTATAGGAGTTTTATCTCACAACTTCATCTATATTAAGATTTGTATAATAATTTTACTGAGATCTTTGAATATTTAGCTATGTAATTTTTCCTCACATATAGTTATTTCTCCGTTTGTTTATAAACAAGACTGTCTATTTATATTTATCCATGACTAGTAGTTCTAGTGTTTTTTTTTTTATTATTGTAGTTAGTTTTTTTTTGACATGTCTTGTTACATATGAATTTTTTTTCTCGTCATTTCTGTCCCAGAATAATAAAGTTCTTAGGATTTTGAGGGAGTTATATACTTTTCCATGTAATCATATATATATGAAACTGATATAATTTGAAGTTTTACCCATATATATAGTTTACATAGTCTAAAAGCATTATAGAAAGTAGAAAGAAATAATTTTATTTAAATAAATATCTTATCTTAAAACATTTAATCATACAATATTAAGACATCTATAAGGTTTTGGTAACAGAAACACAATGAACCCACAAATTATCTCTTTTTTTGAAATATTGGGCTTCATGTGCAATCAAACTAGGTCTATCGGCAATATATTTGATAAGTGTAACATGACATTCTTTTCCTTCTGTCACAAGCTCCTTGCAGCAAGCATCCGAGACGACCCCTTTCATGAAAACTTGAGCCATTATATCCAATGCACACTTTGCGGTAATCTTGAGAACACATTGATTCCACAGTGTTTTTGGTTCGCTTACTTCTACAGCAAATGATGGGATGTGTTCACTCATCGTAACAAGGATCACCACAAGAAACACCACAGGCATGTTAAGTTTTCCCATTTTTATATGTTTTTAAACTTTTAAATTGATTTTTCTTTTTTGGTGAAGGAAAAAAAGAACTTTTAGTTTATGTTTTATTCTCCGATTGAATATCCTTACTCTATTTATAGATATGAATGATAGTCTTTAAACATGACATTTACTTAGATACAGTTATTTCTTTTATTACATTTATTAAGCTTTAATTTAGCTATTTGGTTATAGACTAATATATCAAACAATCAAAAGCGTTGATTTGTAAATATTTCCTTTACCTTTAAAAAATATTAAAAAGTATACTTTTAAAATAATTTTCTACAGTAAATTATAATAATTGATATAACCGATTATATGATTTAAATGCTACCCAAGTTCTTGAACATACTGTTTCGCAATTTAGTAGGCACAGGAGAGTTTTAGTTTTCCGAAAGAGAAACTTTTCCCTACCATTATTGGCTTTGAATTTGTGTTTCTCTTATTGATTTTCTGGTTCATTTCGCTAGCCTTCAGAGTTTTAAATTTAGTTGTGTTTATGTAGACTAACAAAATGTATAATCTATACAATATAGAGTGTGAAAAAAAAAATTGTGCAATCACAGTTATGTCCAACCTTAAGGGTATAGGACTTTTATCTCACAACTTCATCTATATTAAGATTTGTATAATAATTTTATTGAGATCTTTGAATATTTAGCTATGTATATTTTTAATGTAATTTCTCCTCACATATAGTTATTTTTCCGTTTGTTTCTAAACAAGACTGTCTATTTATATTTTTCCATGACTCGTAGTTCCAGTTTTTTTTTTTATTGTAGTTAGTTTTTTTTTTTTTGACATGTCTTGTTACATATGAATTTTTTTTCTCGTCATTTCTGTCCCAGAAGAATAAAGTTCTTAGGATTTTGAGGGAGTTATATACTTTTCTATGTAATCATATATATATGAAACTGATATAATTTGAAGTTTTACCCATATATATAGTTTACATAGCCTAAAAGCATTATAGAAAGTAGAACGAAATAATTTTATTTAAATAAATGTCTTATCTTAAAGCATTTAATCATACAATATTAAGACATCTATAAGGTTTTGGTAACAGAAACACAATGAACCCACAAATCATCTCTTTTTTTGAAATATTGGGCTTCATGTGCAATCAAACTAGGTCTATCGGCAATATATTTGATAAGTGTATCATGACATTCTTTTCCTTCTGTCACAAGCTCCTTGCAGCAAGCATCCGAGACGAATCCATTCATGAAAACTTGAGCCATTATATCCAATGCACACTTTGCGGTAATCTTGAGAACACATTGATTCCACAGTGTTTTTGGTTCGCTTACTTCTACAGCAAATGATGGGATGTGTTCACTCATCGTAACAAGGATCACCACAAGAAACACCAAAGGCATGTTAAGTTTTCCCATTTTTATATGTTTTTAAACTTTTAAATTGATTTTTTTTTTTTGGTGAAGGAAAAAAAGAACTTTTAGTTTATGTTTTATTCTCCGATTGAATATCCTTACTCTATTTATAGATATGAATGATAGTCTTTAAACATGACATTTACTTAGATACAGTTATTTCTTTTATTACATTTATTAAGCTTTAATTTAGCTATTTGGTTATAGACTAATATATCAAACAATCAAAAGCGTTGATTTGTAAATATTTCCTTTACCTTTAAAAAATATTAAAAAGTATACTTTTAAAATAATTTTCTACAGTAAATTATAATTTAATTGATATAACCGATTATATGATCTTAAATGCTACCCAAGTTCTTGAACATACTGTTTCACAATTTAGTAGGCACAGGAGAGTTTTAGTTTTCAGAAAGAGAAACTTTTCCCTACCATTATTGGCTTTGAATTTTTGTTTCTCTTATGGTTTTTCTGGTTCATTTCGCTAGCCTTCAGAGTTTTAAATTTAGTTGTGTTTATGTAGACTAACAAAATGTATAATCTATACAATATAGAGTGTGAAAAAAAAAATTGTGCAATCACAGTTATGTCCAACCTTAAGGGTATAGGACTTTTATCTCACAACTTCATCTATAGTAAGATTTGTATAATAATTTTATTTAGATCTTTGAATATTTAGCTATGTATATTTTTAATGTAATTTTTCCTCACATATAGTTATTTCTCCGTTTGTTTCTAAACAAGACTGTCTATTTATATTTATCCATGACTAGTAGTTCTAGTGTTTTTTTTTTTATTGTAGTTAGTTTTTTTTTTTTGACATGTCTTGTTACATATGAATTTTTTTTCTCGTCATTTCTGTCCCAGAATAATAAAGTTCTTAGGATTTTGAGGGAGTTATATACTTTTCCATGTAATCATACATATATGAAACTGATATAATTTGAAGTTTTACCCATATATATAGTTTACATAGTCTAAAAGCATTATAGAAAGTAGAAAGAAATAATTTTATTTAAATAAATATCTTATCTTAAAACATTTAATCATACAATATTAAGACATCTATAAGGTTTTGGTAACAGAAACACAATGAACCCACAAATTATCTCTTTTTTTGAAATATTGGGCTTCATGTGCAATCAAACTAGGTCTATCGGCAATATATTTGATAAGTGTAACATGACATTCTTTTCCTTCTGTCACAAGCTCCTTGCAGCAAGCATCCGAGACGACCCCTTTCATGAAAACTTGAGCCATTATATCCAATGCACACTTTGCGGTAATCTTGAGAACACATTGATTCCACAGTGTTTTTGGTTCGCTTACTTCTACAGCAAATGATGGGATGTGTTCACTCATCGTAACAAGGATCACCACAAGAAACACCAAAGGCATGTTAAGTTTTCCCATTTTTATATGTTTTTAAACTTTTAAATTGATTTTACTTTTTTGGTGAAGGAAAAAAAGAACTTTTAGTTTATGTTTTATTCTCCGATTGAATATCCTTACTCTATTTATAGATATGAATGATAGTCTTTAAACATGACATTTACTTAGATACAGTTATTTCTTTTATTACATTTATTAAGCTTTAATTTAGCTATTTGGTTATAGACTAATATATCAAACAATCAAAAGCGTTGAATTGTAAATATTTCCTTTACCTTTAAAAAATATTAAAAAGTATACTTTTAAAATAATTTTCTACAGTAAATTATAATAATTGATATAACCGATTATATGATCTTAAATGCTACCCAAGTTCTTGAACATACTGTTTCGCAATTTAGTAGGCACAGGAGAGTTTTAGTTTTTCGAAAGAGAAACTTTTCCCTACCATTATTGGCTTTGAATTTGTGTTTCTCTTATTGATTTTCTGGTTCATTTCGCTAGCCTTCAGAGTTTTAAATTTAGTTGTGTTTATGTAGACTAACAAAATGTATAATCTATACAATATAGAGTGTGAAAAAAAAAATTGTGCAATCACAGTTATGTCCAACCTTAAGGGTATAGGACTTTTATCTCACAACTTCATCTATATTAAGATTTGTATAATAATTTTATTGAGATCTTTGAATATTTCGATATGTATATTTTTAATGTAATTTCTCCTCACATATAGTTATTTTTCCGTTTGTTTCTAAACAAGACTGTCTATTTATATTTTTCCATGACTCGTAGTTCCAGTTTTTTTTTTTATTGTAGTTAGTTTTTTTTTTTTGACATGTCTTGTTACATATGAATTTTTTTCTCGTCATTTCTGTCCCAGAAGAATAAAGTTCTTAGGATTTTGAGGGAGTTATATACTTTTCTATGTAATCATATATATATGAAACTGATATAATTTGAAGTTTTACCCATATATATAGTTTACATAGCCTAAAAGCATTATAGAAAGTAGAAAGAAATAATTTTATTTAAATAAATGTCTTATCTTAAAGCATTTAATCATACAATATTAAGACATCTATAAGGTTTTGGTAACAGAAACACAATGAACCCACAAATCATCTCTTTTTTTGAAATATTGGGCTTCATGTGCAATCAAACTAGGTCTATCGGCAATATATTTGATAAGTGTATCATGACATTCTTTTCCTTCTGTCACAAGCTCCTTGCAGCAAGCATCCGAGACGAATCCATTCATGAAAACTTGAGCCATTATATCCAATGCACACTTTGCGGTAATCTTGAGAACACATTGATTCCACAGTGTTTTTGGTTCGCTTACTTCTACAGCAAATGATGGGATGTGTTCACTCATCGTAACAAGGATCACCACAAGAAACACCAAAGGCATGTTAAGTTTTCCCATTTTTATATGTTTTTAAACTTTTAAATTGATTTTTCTTTTTTGGTGAAGGAAAAAAAGAACTTTTAGTTTATGTTTTATTCTCCGATTGAATATCCTTACTCTATTTATAGATATGAATGATAGTCTTTAAACATGACATTTACTTAGATACAGTTATTTCTTTTATTACATTTATTAAGCTTTAATTTAGCTATTTGGTTATAGACTAATATATCAAACAATCAAAAGCGTTGATTTGTAAATATTTCCTTTACCTTTAAAAAATATTAAAAAGTATACTTTTAAAATAATTTTCTACAGTAAATTATAATTTAATTGATATAACCGATTATATGATCTTAAATGCTACCCAAGTTCTTGAACATACTGTTTCGCAATTTAGTAGGCACAGGAGAGTTTTAGTTTTCAGAAAGAGAAACTTTTCCCTACCATTATTGGCTTTGAATTTTTGTTTCTCTTATGGATTTTCTGGTTCATTTCGCTAGCCTTCAGAGTTTTAAATTTAGTTGTGTTTATGTAGACTAACAAAATGTATAATCTATACAATATAGAGTGTGAAAAAAAAAATTGTGCAATCACAGTTATGTCCAACCTTAAGGGTATAGGACTTTTATCTCACAACTTCATCTATAGTAAGATTTGTATAATAATTTTATTTAGATCTTTGAATATTTAGCTATGTATATTTTTAATGTAATTTTTCCTCACATATAGTTATTTCTCCGTTTGTTTCTAAACAAGACTGTCTATTTATATTTATCCATGACTAGTAGTTCTAGTGTTTTTTTTTTTTATTGTAGTTAGTTTTTTTTTTTGACATGTCTTGTTACATATGAATTTTTTTTCTCGTCATTTCTGTCCCAGAATAATAAAGTTCTTAGGATTTTGAGGGAGTTATATACTTTTCCATGTAATCATATATATATGAAACTGATATAATTTGAAGTTTTACCCATATATATAGTTTACATAGTCTAAAAGCATTATAGAAAGTAGAAAGAAATAATTTTATTTAAATAAATATCTTATCTTAAAACATTTAATCATACAATATTAAGACATCTATAAGGTTTTGGTAACAGAAACACAATGAACCCACAAATTATCTCTTTTTTTGAAATATTGGGCTTCATGTGCAATCAAACTAGGTCTATCGGCAATATATTTGATAAGTGTAACATGACATTCTTTTCCTTCTGTCACAAGCTCCTTGCAGCAAGCATCCGAGACGACCCCTTTCATGAAAACTTGAGCCATTATATCCAATGCACACTTTGCGGTAATCTTGAGAACACATTGATTCCACAGTGTTTTTGGTTCGCTTACTTCTACAGCAAATGATGGGATGTGTTCACTCATCGTAACAAGGATCACCACAAGAAACACCAAAGGCATGTTAAGTTTTCCCATTTTTATATGTTTTTAAACTTTTAAATTGATTTTTCTTTTTTGGTGAAGGAAAAAAAGAACTTTTAGTTTATGTTTTATTCTCCGATTGAATATCCTTACTCTATTTATAGATATGAATGATAGTCTTTAAACATGACATTTACTTAGATACAGTTATTTCTTTTATTACATTTATTAAGCTTTAATTTAGCTATTTGGTTATAGACTAATATATCAAACAATCAAAAGCGTTGATTTGTAAATATTTCCTTTACCTTTAAAAAATATTAAAAAGTATACTTTTAAAATAATTTTCTACAGTAAATTATAATAATTGATATAACCGATTATATGATCTTAAATGCTACCCAAGTTCTTGAACATACTGTTTCGCAATTTAGTAGGCACAGGAGAGTTTTAGTTTTTCGAAAGAGAAACTTTTCCCTACCATTATTGGCTTTGAATTTGTGTTTCTCTTATGGATTTTCTGGTTCATTTCGCTAGCCTTCAGAGTTTTAAATTTAGTTGTGTTTATGTAGACTAACAAAATGTATAATCTATACAATATAGAGTGTGAAAAAAAAAATTGTGCAATCACAGTTATGTCCAACCTTAAGGGTATAGGACTTTTATCTCACAACTTCATCTATATTAAGATTTGTATAATAATTTTATTGAGATCTTTGAATATTTCGATATGTATATTTTTAATGTAATTTCTCCTCACATATAGTTATTTTTCCGTTTGTTTCTAAACAAGACTGTCTATTTATATTTTTCCATGACTCGTAGTTCCAGTTTTTTTTTTTATTGTAGTTAGTTTTTTTTTTTGACATGTCTTGTTACATATGAATTTTTTTCTCGTCATTTCTGTCCCAGAAGAATAAAGTTCTTAGGATTTTGAGGGAGTTATATACTTTTCTATGTAATCATATATATATGAAACTGATATAATTTGAAGTTTTACCCATATATATAGTTTACATAGCCTAAAAGCATTATAGAAAGTAGAAAGAAATAATTTTATTTAAATAAATGTCTTATCTTAAAGCATTTAATCATACAATATTAAGACATCTATAAGGTTTTGGTAACAGAAACACAATGAACCCACAAATCATCTCTTTTTTTGAAATATTGGGCTTCATGTGCAATCAAACTAGGTCTATCGGCAATATATTTGATAAGTGTATCATGACATTCTTTTCCTTCTGTCACAAGCTCCTTGCAGCAAGCATCCGAGACGAATCCATTCATGAAAACTTGAGCCATTTTATCCAATGCACACTTTGCGGTAATCTTGAGAACACATTGATTCCACAGTGTTTTTGGTTCGCTTACTTCTACAGCAAATGATGGGATGTGTTCACTCATCGTAACAAGGATCACCACAAGAAACACCAAAGGCATGTTAAGTTTTCCCATTTTTATATGTTTTTAAACTTTTAAATTGATTTTTCTTTTTTGGTGAAGGAAAAAAAGAACTTTTAGTTTATGTTTTATTCTCCGATTGAATATCCTTACTCTATTTATAGATATGAATGATAGTCTTTAAACATGACATTTACTTAGATACAGTTATTTCTTTTATTACATTTATTAAGCTTTAATTTAGCTATTTGGTTATAGACTAATATATCAAACAATCAAAAGCGTTGATTTGTAAATATTTCCTTTACCTTTAAAAAATATTAAAAAGTATACTTTTAAAATAATTTTCTACAGTAAATTATAATTTAATTGATATAACCGATTATATGATCTTAAATGCTACCCAAGTTCTTGAACATACTGTTTCGCAATTTAGTAGGCACAGGAGAGTTTTAGTTTTCAGAAAGAGAAACTTTTCCCTACCATTATTGGCTTTGAATTTTTGTTTCTCTTATGGATTTTCTGGTTCATTTCGCTAGCCTTCAGAGTTTTAAATTTAGTTGTGTTTATGTAGACTAACAAAATGTATAATCTATACAATATAGAGTGTGAAAAAAAAAATTGTGCAATCACAGTTATGTCCAACCTTAAGGGTATAGGACTTTTATCTCACAACTTCATCTATAGTAAGATTTGTATAATAATTTTATTTAGATCTTTGAATATTTAGCTATGTATATTTTTAATGTAATTTCTACTTACATATAGTTATTTCTCCGTTTGTTTCTAAACAAGACTGTCTATTTATATTTTTCCATGACTCGTAGTTCCAGTGTTTTTTTTTATTGTAGTTAGTTTTTTTTTTTTGACATGTCTTGTTACATATGAATTTTTTTTCTCGTCATTTCTGTCCCAGAAGAATAAAGTTCTTAGGATTTTGAGGGAGTTATATACTTTTCCATGTAATCATATATATATGAAACTGATATAATTCGAAGTTTTACCCATATATAGAGTTTACATAGCCTAAAAGCATTATAGAAAGTAAAAAGAAATAATTTTATTTAAATAAATATCTTATCTTAAAACATTTAATCATACAAGATTAAGACATCTATAAGGTTTTGGTAACAGAAACACAATGAACCCACAAATCATCTCTTTTTTTGAAATATTGGGCTTCATGTGCAATCAAACTAGGTCTATCGGCAATATATTTGATAAGTGTATCATGACATTCTTTTCCTTCTGTCACAAGCTCCTTGCAGCAAGCATCCGAGACGACCCCTTTCATGAAAACTTGAGCCATTATATCCAATGCACACTTTGCGGTAATCTTGAGAACACATTGATTCCACAGTGTTTTTGGTTCGCTTACTTCTACAGCAAATGATGGGATGTGTTCACTCATCGTAACAAGGATCACCACAAGAAACACCAAAGGCATGTTAAGTTTTCCCATTTTTATATGTTTTTAAACTTTTAAATTGATTTTTCTTTTTTGGTGAAGGAAAAAAAGAACTTTTAGTTTATGTTTTATTCTCCGATTGAATATCCTTACTCTATTTATAGATATGAATGATAGTCTTTAAACATGACATTTACTTAGATACAGTTATTTCTTTTATTACATTTATTAAGCTTTAATTTAGCTATTTGGTTATAGACTAATATATCAAACAATCAAAAGCGTTGATTTGTAAATATTTCCTTTACCTTTAAAAAATATTAAAAAGTATACTTTTAAAATAATTTTCTACAGTAAATTATAATTTAATTGATATAACCGATTATATGATCTTAAATGCTACCCAAGTTCTTGAACATACTGTTTCGCAATTTAGTAGGCACAGGAGAGTTTTAGTTTTCAGAAAGAGAAACTTTTCCCTACCATTATTGGCTTTGAATTTTTGTTTCTCTTATGGATTTTCTGGTTCATTTCGCTAGCCTTCAGAGTTTTAAATTTAGTTGTGTTTATGTAGACTAACAAAATGTATAATCTATACAATATAGAGTGTGAAAAAAAAAATTGTGCAATCACAGTTATGTCCAACCTTAAGGGTATAGGACTTTTATCTCACAACTTCATCTATAGTAAGATTTGTATAATAATTTTATTTAGATCTTTGAATATTTAGCTATGTATATTTTTAATGTAATTTCTACTTACATATAGTTATTTCTCCGTTTGTTTCTAAACAAGACTGTCTATTTATATTTTTCCATGACTCGTAGTTCCAGTGTTTTTTTTTATTGTAGTTAGTTTTTTTTTTTTGACATGTCTTGTTACATATGAATTTTTTTTCTCGTCATTTCTGTCCCAGAAGAATAAAGTTCTTAGGATTTTGAGGGAGTTATATACTTTTCCATGTAATCATATATATATGAAACTGATATAATTCGAAGTTTTACCCATATATAGAGTTTACATAGCCTAAAAGCATTATAGAAAGTAAAAAGAAATAATTTTATTTAAATAAATATCTTATCTTAAAACATTTAATCATACAAGATTAAGACATCTATAAGGTTTTGGTAACAGAAACACAATGAACCCACAAATCATCTCTTTTTTTGAAATATTGGGCTTCATGTGCAATCAAACTAGGTCTATCGGCAATATATTTGATAAGTGTATCATGACATTCTTTTCCTTCTGTCACAAGCTCCTTGCAGCAAGCATCCGAGACGACCCCTTTCATGAAAACTTGAGCCATTATATCCAATGCACACTTTGCGGTAATCTTGAGAACACATTGATTCCACAGTGTTTTTGGTTCGCTTACTTCTACAGCAAATGATGGGATGTGTTCACTCATCGTAACAAGGATCACCACAAGAAACACCAAAGGCATGTTAAGTTTTCCCATTTTTATATGTTTTTAAACTTTTAAATTGATTTTTCTTTTTTGGTGAAGGAAAAAAAGAACTTTTAGTTTATGTTTTATTCTCCGATTGAATATCCTTACTCTATTTATAGATATGAATGATAGTCTTTAAACATGACATTTACTTAGATACAGTTATTTCTTTTATTATATTTATTAAGCTTTAATTTAGCTATTTGGTTATAGACTAATATATCAAACAATCAAAAGCGTTGATTTGTAAATATTTCCTTTACCTTTAAAAAATATTTAAAAGTATACTTTTAAAATAATTTTCTACAGTAAATTATAATTTAATTGATATAAACAATTATATGATCTTAAATGCTACCCAAGTTCTTCAACATACAGTTTCGCAATTTAGTAGGCACAGGAGAGTTTTAGTTTTTCGAAAGAGAAACTTTTCCCTACCATTATTGGATTTGAATTTATGTTTCTCTTATGGATTTTCTGGTTCATTTCGCTAGCCTTCAGAGTTTTAATTTAGTTGTGTTTATGTAGACTAACAAAATGTATATTCTATACAATATAGAGTGTGAAAAAAAAAATTGTGCAATCACAGTTATGTCCAACCTTAAGGGTATAGGACTTTTATCTCACAACTTCATCTATAGTAAGATTTGTATAATAATTTTATTTAGATCTTTGAATATTTAGCTATGTATATTTTTAATGTAATTTCTACTTACATATAGTTATTTCTCCGTTTGTTTCTAAACAAAACTGTCTATTTATATTTATCCATGACTAGTAGTTCTAGTGTTTTTTTTTTTATTGTATTTAGTTTTTTTTTTACATGTCTTGTTACATATGAATTTTTTTTATCGTCATTTTTGTCCCAGAAGAATAAAGTTCTTAGGATTTTGAGGGAGTTATATACTTTTCCATGTAATCATATATATATATGAAACTGATATAATTCGAAGTTTTACCCATATATAGAGTTTACATAGCCTAAAAGCATTATAGAAAGTAGAAAGAACTAATTTTATTTAAATAAATATCCTATCTTAAAGCATTTAATCATACAATATGAAGACATATGTAAGGTTTTGGTAACAGAAACACAATGAACCCACAAATCATCTCTTTTTTTGAAATATTGGGCTTCACGTGCAATCAAACTAGGTCTATCGGCAATATATTTGATAAGTGTATCATGACATTCTTTTCCTTCTGTCACAAGCTCCTTGCAGCAAGCATCCGAGACGACTCCATTCATGAAAACTTGAGCCATTATATCCAATGCACACTTTGCGGTAATCTTGAGAACACATTGATTCCACAGTGTTTTTGGTTCGCTTACTTCTACAGCAAATGATGGGATGTGTTCACTCATCGTAACAAGGATCACCACAAGAAACACCAAAGACATGTTAAGTTTTCCCATTTTTATATGTTTTTAAACTTTTAAATTGATTTTTCTTTTTTGGTGAAGGAAAAAAAGAACATTTAGTTTATGTTTTATTCTCCGATTGAATATCCTTACTCAATTTATAGATATGAATGATAGTCTTTAAACATGCAATTTACTTAGATACATTTATTTCTTTTATTATATTTATTAAGCTTTAATTTAGCTATTTGGTTATAGACTACTATATCAAACAATCAAAAGCGTTGATTTGTAAATATTTCCTTTACCTTTAAAAAATATTAAAAAGTATACTTTTAAATTAATTTTCTACAGTAAATTATAATTTAATTGATATAACCGATTATATGATCTTAAATGCTACCCAAGTTCTTGAACATACAGTTTCACAATTTAGTAGGCACAGGAGAGTTTTAGTTTTCCAACAATGTAACTTTTCCCTACCATTATTGGCTTTGAATTTGTGTTTCTTTTATGGATTTTCTGGTTCATTTCGCTAGCCTTATGAGTTTTTAATTTAGTTGTGTTTATGTAGACTAACAAAATGTATATTCTACGAAATATAGAGTGTGAAAAAAAAAATTGTGCAATCACAGTTATGTCTAACCTTAAGGGTATAGGACTTTTATCTCACACTTTCATCTATATTAAGATTTGTATAATAATTTTATTGAGATCTTTGCATATTTAGCTATGTATATTTTTAATGTAATTTCTCCTCACATATAGTTATTTCTCTGTTTGTTTCTAAACAAGACTGTTTATTTATATTTATCCATGACTAGTAGTTCAAGTGTATTTTTTTTTATATATATATATATATTTTTTTGACATGTCCATTTACCTATGATTTTTTTTTCTCCTCATTTCTATCCCAGAAGAATAAAGTTCTTAGGATTTTGAGGGACTTATATACTTTTCCATGTAATCATATATATATATGAAACTAATAAAATTCAAAGTTTTACTCATATATAGAGTTTACATAGCCTAAAAGCATTATAGAAAGGAGAAAGAAATAATTTTATTTAAATAAATTTCATATAGTAAAACATTTAATCATACAATATTAATACATCTATAAGGTTTTGGTAACAGAAACACAATGAACCCACAAATCATCTCTTTTTTTGAAATATTGGGCTTCATGTGCAATCAAACTAGGTCTATCGGCAATATATTTGATAAATATATCATGACATTCTTTTCCTTCTGTCACAAGCTCCTTGCAGCAAGCATCCGAGACGACTCCATTCATGAAAACTTGAGCCATTATATCCAATGCACACTTTGCGGTAATCTTGAGAACACATTGATTCCACAGTATTTTTGGTTCGCTTACTTCTACAGCAAATGATGGGATGTGTTCACTCATCGTAACAAGGATTACCACAAGAAACACCAAAGACATGTTAAGTTTTCCCATTTTTATATGTTTTTAAACTTTTAAATTGATTTTTCTATTTTGGTGAAGGAAAAAAAGAACATTTAGTTTATGTTTTATTCTCCGATTGAATATCCTTACTCTATTTATAGATATGAATGATAGTCTTTAAACATGCAATTTACTTAGATACATTTATTTCTTTTATTACATTTATTAAGATTTAATTTAGCTATTTGGTTATAGATTTATATATCAAACAATCAAAAGCGTTGATTTGTAAATATTTTCTTTACTTTTAAAAAATGTGAAAAAGTATACTTTTAAAATATTTTTCTACTGTAAATTATATTTTAATTTATATAACCGATTATATGATCTTAAATGCTACCCAAGTTCTTGAACATACTGTTTCGCAATTTAGTAGGCACAGGAGAGTTTTAGTTTTCCAACAATGTAACTTTTCCCTACCATTATCGGCTTTGAATTTGTGTTTCTTTTATGGATTTTCTGGTTCATTTCGCTAGCCTTATGAGTTTTTAATTTAGTTGTGTTTATGTAGACTAACAAAATGTATATTCTACAAAATATAGAGTGTGAAAAAAAAAATTGTGCAATCACAGTTATGTCTAACCTTAAGGGTATAGGACTTTTATCTCACACTTTCATCTATATTAAGATTTGTATAATAATTTTATTGAGATCTTTGCATATTTAGCTATGTATATTTTTAATGTAATTTCTCCTCACATATAGTTATTTCTCTGTTTGTTTCTAAACAAGACTGTTTATTTATATTTATCCATGACTAGTAGTTCAAGTGTATTTTTTTTATATATATATATATATATTTTTTTTTGACATGTCCATTTACATATGAATTTTTTTTCTCCTCATTTCTATCCCAGAAGAATAAAGTTCTTAGGATTTTGAGGGAGTTATATACTTTTCCATGTAATCATATATATATATACGAAACTAATTTAATTCAAAGTTTTACTCATATATAGAGTTTACATAGCCTCAAAGCATTATAGAAAGGAGAAAGAAATAATTTTATTTAAATAAATTTCATATAGTAAAACATTTAATCATACAATATTAATACATCTATAAGGTTTTGGTAACAGAAACACAATGAACCCACAAATCATCTCTTTTTTTGAAATATTGGGCTTCATGTGCAATCAAACTAGGTCTATCGGCAATATATTTGATAAGTGTATCATGACATTCTCTTCCTTCTGTCACAAGCTCTTTGCAGCAAGCATCCGAGACGACTCCATTCATGAAAACTTGAGTCATTATATCCAATGCACACTTTTCGGTAATCTTGAGAACACATTGATTCCATAGTGTTTTTGGTTCGCTTACTTCTACAGCAAATGATGGGATGTGTTCTGAGACGACCGACCCGTTTTTTTTATAAAATAATTAATAAATAATAATAATAAATAAACTACAACTAGTGGTCCCATACCCACTAGCCACCTAACCACAATCACATTCAACAGCGGAAATAACCAATAATAAACCAATATTATAACATAAACAATAACCAAATATCCAACATCAGGGAACATAAAACCGGCAACCTAGCCATGTTTCTAATGACCCAACTCTAGCAACCTAGCAATGCCAGACAACAACCAATCGAGTCCCTAGAACATCCTCTTCTTCATTGCCTTGATTCCACGATCACACTTTGCCTTTACCTGCACCACAAACACAAATTGCAATGCATGAGTATTTAATAAACGCTCAGTAAGGCAATCCTCCCATCTACTGGGCTATACACACAAGAAATAGAGACATCTGTAACCATCAACCAACAATCAACAATCAACAAATAACAAACCAGGACTCTGCATCGACCGACACCAACATGCATCGACCGACACCACATGGGGATGCATCGACCGACACAAGGGATGCATCGACCGATGCAAGTTATACATGCATAGACCGACACTCGCAGTGCATCGACCGACACTCGCACTGCATCGACCGACGCATGCTCGACATAACACAAAAACCCTAAGGTTTTACGCGTCGTCCTCGCACTTGCATCGACCGACGCACAGAGTGCATCGACCGATGCAACATGCCGAGCATCGTGTTCCCCGAAGCTTCTCGCCGGATCTTTGTTCTTGCAACCACAAAACTCGATCCCAAGCCACAAGAAAGCTTCCTAACGTCCCAAATAACCATCTAACAAGTCTATCAACACATAACCAAGAAGATCAGAGAAGCTCTAGCTTAGATAAGCCATGGTCCTGCACTTACCTTTGCCACAGAAGAAAACCGACCCAAGCACAGGAAGAAAACGTTCCTAGGACGCTCCTACAATGATCCCAGCTACATATCTCTACAGAAACAGCTAAACTCAATAACACCAAGAACTCTTCTTTCTCTCTTCTTTTCTCTCAAAAACCGCTAAACTCGCCGAATGAGACAAAAACCTCGACTTAAGGGTTTTCCCTAACCCAAAATGCAGCGTTTAACTTAAGTCAAAACGCAGAAACTCAACCCTGCATCGACCGATATAGATTCGTCCTCGAATCTCAAACAACCATCGGCCAAAAACTCCCGTGCAACCGTCTCCACGGCCTGCACTCCTCCGACCGAACTACGAAAGGTCACCTCTAGGCGATAGACTCACGCTCCAAGCATTATTTGCTCTCGACGTTTGGACTTTCCTTTACTCATAGGCCTAAACCTTGAGTTTTTATTGGCTCCTCATCAGACCTAAGTCTGCATGCCATAATGTTGGCTCCTCATCGGGTCAAAACACGCATGCCATAATACATAAGGAAAAATCCAATACTCGTGTAATATCCGCGAACCGAAATCCCAGTTTAGTGCATCGACCGATGCAAGGTTGTTATCTACGGACGAGTTTAGGTGAAACGCTGCGTTATGGGCAAAGGAAAAGGGGAAAAACCCTTAAGTCGTTTCTTTTGTCTCAATCGTTGTTTTGGTCGCTTTTGAGAGAAAACAAAAGAGAGAAAAGTTCCCTAAGTGTTCTAGGTGATTTCTAGAGATTCGAGGCTGTTCCTGTAGAGATCTGTAGCTGGGATCGTTGTAGGAGCTTCCTATGAGCGTTGTTTTGCTTTTTTGAGGTTCAGATTCGTCTTGGCAAAGGTAAGTGCATGACCATGGCTTATCTAAGCTGGAAAAATCTCTGATCTGCTTGTTTTGTGTTGTTAGGTTTGTTAGATTAGGATTTGGGGACGATTGGAAGCTTTCTTGTGGCTTGGGATTGTGTTTTGTGGTTACAGGAACAAAAATCCAGCAAGAAGCTTTGGGGGAAAACGATGCGCGGCATTGCATCGGTCGATGCATTCTGTGCGTCGGTAGATGCAAATGCAAGGACGGCGCGTAAAATCTAGGGTTTTCATGCTATGTCGAGCATGCGTCGGTCGATGCAATGGGAGCATCGGTCGATGAAAGCTAGCTTTGCATCGGTCCATGCAGATCTTGCGTCGGACGACGCAACCTCCATCTGGTGTCGGTCGATGCATATTGGTGTCGGTCGATGCTGAGTGCTGGTAAAGGCAAAGTGTGATCGTGGAATCAAGGCAATAAAGAGGAGGATGTTCTAGTGGTTCGCTTGGTTGTCTGGCTTCTGTTAGGTTGCTAGATTTGAGTCCTAGAATGTTGTTTAGGATTGCCGGTTCTCTGGTTTATGCTCTTTTGGATCATTAGTCTATGATTAGAATTAATATTGGTTATTGGTTATTATTTATTGAATTACTTATTGGATATTGGTATATGTTTTTCCGCTGTTGGTTGTGTTTGTGGTTAGGTGGCTAGTGGGTATGGGACCACTAGCTGTAGTTATTTATTATTTATTATTTGTTAATTAAAAAAAAAGACGGGTCAGGTCGTTTCAGTTTGGTATCAGAGCCCTTACGGTTCTAGGTTTGGGTTCACTAGGCTTTGTGCTGTAGATGTTTGGGATTACGTGTCTTGATTGATTATGTGAGTTAGTTCATTGTGTGTGGCATGGAGTCTTAGAACATCCTCTTCGAGCCTACAGTGTGATGCCACGGTGAGTTTATGTTTTTGTGGTTTTTGTTATGTTAAGATTGCTTGTTAGCCTCTGTTCTTGGTAGTGCAGTGGTTAAAGGTGTTAGAGTTGTTGGTCGTGGACATGGGCATTGTCGTGGTCGTGGTTGGACGGGTTTCTAAGGCCAACGAGTGTGTGGTCCAGAGTTCCACGAGGAGGTACGTCGTAGGATCGCAAACGTATCAGGAGTGACCAGAGAGGGTTAGCCGGTGAACGTGTCGGGGGTGTTGGGAACCCAAGTGTGGGGTTGCAGCAGGTAGAGCCCAGGGTTGAGTTGATCGCTTAGCGGATCTGTTGGCGTGCTTTGGGAGCGGTTACCGAGAGGGGTACTAGTGCAGGCTCCAGTGTACCGCATGTGGCGGGGTGCAGCCGAGGGCTGCGAATGTTGGGGTCTATCCATCTCTTGTTTGGAGGATGGAGCAGTTGTAGATGACCGGTACGAGTTTCTTCTTGAGAGGTATCGAGCCTAGATGGGTAGTTAGGTGGTCATATGCAGTTGGATCAGATACTTCTCCGTTTGGTGGGGTAATCCAGGTTTATATGAGAATTTGAGTGGGCAGGAGGAACATTGCAATGTTATACTTGGACCACACGAGGTACTTTTGGTCGGGAGATGTTTATAGTGGTAAAGGATTGTTGCTTCTGAGGGGATGGTGATCCTCCTAAATACCGATAGGTCGAGCGGCTGGGTGCTCCGAGAGTGGCAGAGGGGATTATGTTCCCTGAGGGGATGAGTAGTTCCCCTGATACCGAGATCTTGAGGATTGTGTTCCAAGAGTGAGCCGGTATAACTCGAAGACGCTGGGCTGAGAGTGAGATCGGTATGGCTCGAAGTTTGCGACCTAAGGGTGGTGGATTTGGGAGCAAGAATTACCTAGGACGTGAGTATAAACAACCTGATTGAATGTAGACCTCGAGATATTGACAGTGGTTTAATCTCGGGTTTTAGATCTGTTGACCAATGGGTCAGGGTTTTATGAACCAGAGCGGTTATGAATGTGTGGCTATTTCACCATGATTGTGAGGTCGATGGTGCTGGAGTCCCGGGAAGGGGAGTTACAGCAGGTCTGAGCCGGGAAAGGCATGTTTGCAAAATACATAAGTTCACGAGAAGCCTTCATGGCAGGATAAACTAATCGTTGCGACGATGTTGGATTACGTTCATTAGAGATGGACAGGGTTGCTAGATTCAAGGTTTTGGTAAGCTTGCTGAGGGAGACAAGGCAAGAGGTTTGAGTTGGCGGCTTGCAAAGCATTTGATGCGGTGAATCAGAATGTGCGAACGTATGGTACTTGTTTGTTTTATTACGTTCGTATTGATGATTTGATGTGGAGAATTCCTAAGCGAAAAGCTAACTTTGTGATAAGCTAGCTTGTGGAAGTTTCCCTAAGAAACTAGTTACTAGAGGTTCTTCGATGGACAAGAGATGTTCATATCCGAGTGGTGGTGAGTTGATGTCAGCATACTTGTTTATTAGTCTAGTAGAGCTGAGGAAGAAAATAGGGGGTTCATCCGTCCTAGTGTATAACCGTATGGAGCGCTGGTGTTATTCGTTAAGGAGAAGGATGGGAGTTTGCGTTGGTGTATTGATTACAGGAGGTTTGTGCAGGGCTTTGCAAGCAGAGCATGTCCTTTGACTAAGTTGACAGGGAAGAATGTTCCTTTTGTGTGGTCACATGAGTGCAAGGAGGGCTTTGCAAGCCTAAAGAAGATGTTGACTACTACTCCAGTTTTTGGCTTTGCCTAAGCAGGGAGAACCCTATGTGGTGTATACAAATGCATCCAGAGTTGGTTTGGAGTGTGTGTTGATGCAACATGGGAAGGTGATTACCTACGCTTCGCGCCAGTTGCGGTAGCATGAGGACATATATCCTACTCATGACTTGGAGATGGGTGCTGTAGTTTTTGCCCTGAAGATTTGGAGAACTTATCTTTATGGTGCAAAGGTACAGGTGTTTACAGATCATAAGAGCCTCAAGGATATATTCACTCAGCCCGAGCTGAACTTGAGATAGAGGCGGTGGATGGAGCTAGTGGTAGACTATGATCTTGGGATAGCTTATCACCCTGGTAAGGCTAAACTGGTTGCGGATGCTCTGAGTCGAAAGAGGGCGGTTTCGGCTTAGGAGCAGGATATGGATTCTTTGGTAGGAGAGATCAGTGCCTTGACTTTATGTGCGGTTTCTCAGGAGCCGTTAGGTTTGGTTGCAGCTGTTAGAGCGGACCTGTTGAGCAGAGAGCGTTTGGCTCAAGAAAATGATTTGGGGCTGGTGAATGTCTCTAAGGCTGTTGACTTTGAGTATCAGATCTCAGCTAATGGTACTATTTTGGTACATGGGCAGATTTGTGTGCCTAAGGATGAGGATTTGAGGCAGGAGATCCTGAGAGAGGCTCATGCGAGCTTGTTCTCTATTCATGCAGGAGCGACTAAGATGTACCGTGATCTCAAGAGGTACTATCCCTGGGTCGGGATGAAGAAGGACGTGGCTAGTTGGGTCGCGAGGTGTGATGTGTGTCAGCTAGTGAGGGCTGAGCATCAGGTACCAAGTGGATTGCTGAAGAGTCTTCCCATTCCAGAGTGGAAGTGGGATATGATTACTATGGACTTCATGGTTGGTTTGCCAGTGTCCAGGACGTTTGATGCTTTTAGGGTCATTGTGGAACGATTGACTAAGTCGGCACATTTTCTGGCCATTAAGAAGACTGATGGAGCAACAGTTTTGGCTAAGAAGTATGTGGAGGAGATAGTAGATTGCATGGGGTGCCAGCGAACATAGTGTCTGACAGGGATTCCAAGTTCACTTCGGTGTTCTGGAAGGCATTTCAGGCAGAGATGGGCACTAAGGTGCATATGAGTACAGCTTATCATCCCCAGATAGATGGACAATCAGAGAGGACAATCCAGACGTTGGAGGATTTGCTGAGGATGTGTGTGTTGGATTGGGGTGGCCATTGGGCAGATCATTTGAGCTTGGTAGAGTTTGCTTATAACAACAGTTACCAGGCGAGTATTGGCATGGCTCCTTATGAGGCTTTGTATGGGAGGCCGTGTCGTACACCATTATGCTGGACTCAGGTGGGGGAGAGGAGCATGTACGGGGCAGATTTTGTTCAGGAGACTTTGGAGAAGATTCGGGTTCTAAGGCTGAACATGAAGGATGCTCAAGATCGGCAGAGGAGTTATGCCGATAGGAGGAGGAGGGATCTTGAGTTTCAGGTTGGAGATAGAGTATACCTCAAGATGGCCATGTTGCGGGGTCCGAACAGGTTATTGACTGAGACTAAGTTGAGTCCGAGGTATATGGGTCCGTTCAGCGTGATTGAGCGTGTTGGACCAGTGGCTTATAGACAGGAGTTACCTGAGGTTATGCGTGCATTCCATAAGGTTTTCCATGTTTCTATGTTGAGGAAGTGTCTTCGTGAGGATGATCAGTTGTTAGATAAGATTCCTAAGGATCTTCAGCCTAATATAACTTTGGAGGCGAGACCAGTGAGGGTTCTCGACAGGAGGATCAAGGAACTTCGGAAGAAGAAGATTCCTTTGATGAGAGTCCTTTGGGACTGTGATGGTGTTGAGGAGCAGACTTGGGAGCCTGAGGCGAGGATGAAGGCAAGGTTTAAGAAGTGGTATGAGAAGCAAGCCGCGACTTGAGCTTGTCTAGCCTGGTCCCATCTGTAATCCGTTGCTAAAGCGGGAATGGAGTATTCCAGCCCATCTCTCTTGTTTACTTGGTCGCTTGGAGTGGTTGGTTGTGCGACTAAGTAACAAGATGAGGTGTTGCTCGGGGTACAAAGATTCCGTGAGATGGGGTTTTTGGAGGAAAGTTTCTTGAAATAGAAAGTTTCCAAAAGTGGACAGTGGTAAAAGTGGAAAGTTTTATGTGAGTTAAATTTTGTCCATTTTAGTGGGGGAAGCCATGGAGGGGCTTGTGTGGCCTTAGTGGCAGACTTTTTAGTCATTGTGTGGCCTTAGTGGCGGTCTTTCGAGATATTGTGTGGCCTTTGTGGCGGGCTGTTTAGCCATTGTGTGGCCTTTGTGGCGGGCTGTTTAGCCAGAGTATGGCCTTTGTGGCGGGCTGTTTAGCCAGAGTGCCTGTTGAGGCGATCCTTCGGGGCAGATGGTCTTTGTGACGGTCCTTCGGGACGAGTGGCCTTGGTGACGGTCTTTTTTAGGACATTTGTTTGGCCTTGGTGGCGGTCCTGTTTAGGACATTTGTTTGGCCTTGGTGGCGGTCCTGTTTAGGACATTTGTTTGGCCTTTGTGGCGGCCCGTTGGGCAGTGAGGTTATCCTTGTGTGGTCATGAGGTATCCCAGTGAGGGGATATGTGGTTGGTAGGGCATCATGTTGTCTTACGCGAGCCATGGGAAGGAAACCTGGATAGGGATAGGACTCAGACGTGTTCAGAATTGTTCGCTAGCGACTCTTGGGGGACTTAGGTTCTCCTAGTACTGCCATATTCTGAGACTTTGTGGCTTGGGACCATGGTTGGTATATCGACTTCAGATGACGATCCGGAGGCGCGCTGAAGGGTGACGACCCGAGAGACGAGTGTTGGATTTTTCCTTATACAGTATGGCATGCGGGTTTAGGCCCGATGAGGAGCCAACATTATGGCATGCAGGCTTCGGTCTGATGAGGAGCAAATAAAAACTCAGGGTTTAGGCCTATGGGTAAAGGAAAGTCCAAAAGTCGAGAGCAAATAATGCCTGGAGCGTGAGTCTATCGCCTAGAGGTGACCTTTTGTAGATCAGTCGGAGGAGTGCGGGCCGTGGAGACGGTAGCATGGGAGTCCTTGGCTGACTATTGCTCGAGATTCGAGGACGAATCTATATTGGTGGGGGAGAATTGTAACATCCGCAAACCAAAATCCTGGTTTAGGGATTGCATCGGTCGATACAATATGTGCATCGGTCGATGCAATATGTGCATCGGTCGATGCAAGGTTGTTATTTGCGGACGAGTTTAGGTGAAACGCTGCGTTTTGGGCAAAGGAAAAGGGGAAAAACCCTTAAGTCGTTTCTTTTGTCTCATAGTCGTTTTGGCCGCTTTTGAGAGAAAACAAAAGAGAGAAAAGTTCCCTAAGTACTCTTGGTGATTTCTGGAGATTTGAGGTTGTTCCTGTAGAGATCTGTAGCTGGAATCATTGTAGGAGCTTCCTAGGAGGGTTTTTTTGCTTGTTTGAGGTTCAGATTCGTCTTGGCAAAGGTAAGTGCATGATCATGGCTGATCTAAGCTGCAGAATTCTCTGATCTGCTTGTTTTGTGTTGTTAGGTTTGTTAGATTGGTATTTGGGGACGACTGGAAGCTTTATTGTGGCTTGGGATTGTGTTTTGTGGTTACAGGAACGAAAATCCGGCGAGAAGCTTTGGAGGAAAATGATGCTCGGCATTGCATCGGTCGATGCATTCTGTGCGTCGGTCGATGCAAATGCAAGGACGGTGCGTAAAATATAGGGTTTTTGTGCTATGTCGAGCATGCGTTGGTCGATGCAATGGGAGCATCGGTCCATCTGGTGTCGGTCAATGCATATTGGTGTCGGTCGATGTTGAGTCCTGGTAAAGGTAAAGTGTGATCGTGGAATCAAGGCAATGAAGAGGAGGATATTCTAGTGATTCGCTTGGTTGTCTGGCTTCTGTTAATTTGCTAGAGTTGAGTCCAAGAATGTTGTTTAGGATTGCTGGTTTTCTGGTTTATGCAGTTTTGGATCATTAGTCTATGATTGGAATTAATGTTGGTTATTGTTTATTATTTATTGAATTACTTATTGGATATTGGTATCTATTTTTCCTCTGTTGGTTGTGTTTGTGGTTAGATGGATAGTGGGTATGGGACCAATAGTTGTAGTTATTTATTATTTATTATTTATTAATTAAAAAAAAAAATGGGTCAGTTCGTTTCAACTCGTCTCTCGGGATGCCACCCTACAACGCGCCCCCAGATCGTCATCCGAAGTCGATATACCAACCATACTCCCAAACCACAAAGTCTCAGAATATGACGGTACTAGGAGAACCTAAGTTCCCTAAGAGTCGCGAGCAAACAATTCTGAACACATCTGAGTCCTATCCCTATCCAGGTTTCCTTCCCGTGGCTCGCGTAAGACATCTCAATGTCCTACCAACCACATATCTCCTCACTGGAATACCTCATGACCACAAGGGCCGCCACAAAGGCAAAACAAATGTCCTAAACAGGACCGCCACCAAGGCCAAACAAATGTCCTAAACAGGACCACCACCAAAGCCAAACAAATGTCCTAAAGAGGACCGTCACAAAGACCATATGTCCCGAAGGACCGCCTAAACAGGCACTCAAGTTAAACAGTCCGCCACAAAGGCCACACATTTGGCTAAAAAGCCCGCCACAAAGGCCACACATCTGGCTAAAAAGCCCGCCACAAAGGCCACACATCTGGCTAAACAGCCCGCCACAAAGGCCACACATCTGGCTAAACAGCCCGCCACAAAGGCCACACATCTAGCTAAACAGCCCGCCACAAAGGCCACACAATGTCTCAAAAGACCGCCACTAAGACCACACAATGACTAAAAAGTCCGCCAGTAAGGCCTCACAAGCCCCTCCAAGGCTCTCTCCACTAAAATGGACAAATTTTAACTCACATAAAACATTCCACTTTTACCACTTTCCACTTTTGGTAACTTTCCACTTTTGGAAACTTCTATTTCAGGAAACTTTGTACCGGAGCACCACCTCATTTTGTTACTTAGTTGCACAACCAACCACCCCAAGTGACCAAGTAAACAAGAGCGATGGGCTGGAATACTTCATTCCCACTCCAGCCACGGATTACAGATGGGACCAGGCTAGACAAGCTCAAGTCGCGGCTTGCTTCTCATACCACCTCTTAAACCTTGCCTTCATCCACACCTCAGTCTCCCAAGTCTGCTCCTCAACACCATCACAGTCCCAAAGGACTCTCATCAAAGAAATCTTCTTCTTCCGAAGTTCGTTAATCCTCCTCTCGAGAACCCTCACTGGTCTCGCCTCCAAAGTCATGTTAGGCTGAAGATCCTCAGGAATCTTAACCAACAACTGATCATCCTCACGGAGACACTTCCTCAACATAGAAACATGGAAGACCTTATGGAATGCACGCATAACCTCTAGTAACTCCAGTCTATAAGCAACTGGTCCAACACGCTCAATCACTCTGAACGGACCCATATACCTCGGACTCAACTTAGTCTCAGTCAATGACTTTTTCGGACACCGCAACATGGCCATTTTGAGGTACACTCTGTCTCCTACCTGAAACTCAAGATCTCTCCTCCTTTTATCGGCATAACTCCTCTGCCCATCCTGAGCCTCCTTCATGTTCATCTTGAGAACCCGAATCTTCTCAGAGGTCACCTGATCAAAATCTGCCCCGTAAATGCTCCTCTCCCCCACTTGAGTCCAGCATAACGGTGTACGCCACGACCCCCCATACAAAGCCTCATAAGGAGTCATCTTAATACTTGCCTGATAATTGTTGTTGTAAGCAAACTTTACCAAGCTCAAGTGATCTGCCCAATGGCCTCCCCAATCCAACACACACATTTTCCGCAAATCCTCCAGCGACTAGATCGTTCTCTCTGACTGTCCATCTGTCTGGGGTTGATAAGCTGTACTCATATGTACCTTAGTGCCCATCTCTGCCTTAAATGCCTTCCAGAACACCGAAGTGAACTTAGAATCCATATCAGATACAATGCTTGCTGGCACCCCATGCAACCTGACTATCTCCTTCACATACTTCTTAGCCAAGACCGCTGCTCCATCAGTCTTCTTAATGGCCAGAAAATGTGCCGACTTAGTCAACCGGTCCACAATGACCCAAATAGCATCAAACGTCCTGGACACTGGCAGACCTACGACGAAGTCCATAGTAATCATATCCCACTTCCACTCCGGAATGGGAAGACTCCTCAGTAACCCTCCTGGAACCTGATGCTCAGCTTTCACTAGCTGACACACATTGCAGATCACGGTACATCTTAGTCGGTCCTGGATGAATAGAAAACTTGCTCCCATAAGCCTCTCTCAGGATCTTTTGCCTCAACTCCTCATCCCTGGGCACACAAACCAAACCGTGTACCAAGATAGTACCATTATCAGAGACCTGATACTCTGAATCCACATCCTTTGAGGCATTCACCAGCCCCAAGTCCTTCTCCTGAGCCAACCGCACCTTGGTCAGAAGATCTGCTCTATCAATCGCCTCCAAACCCAACGGTTCCTGAGACATAGTAAACAAACTCAACGCACCGAATCTCCTACCAGAGTCTCCATCTCCTGCTCCTGAGCCGAAGCTACCCTCTTCTGAATCAGAGCATCTGCAACCAAGTTAGCCTTACCAGGATGATAGGCTATCTCCAAATCATAGTCTGCCTCAAGCTCCATCCACCGCCTCTGCCTCAAATTCAGCTCAGGCTGAGTGAATATATACTTCAGACTCTTATGATCTATAAACACCTGTACCTTTGCACCATAAAGATAAGATCTCCAAATCTTCAGGGCAAAAACTACAGCACCCATCTCCAAGTCATGAGTATGATAGTTGTCCTAATGCTTCCGCAACTGCCGCGAAGCATAGGCAATCACCTTCCCATGCTGCATCAATACACATCCCAAACCAACTCTAGATGCATCTGTATAAACCACATAGGGTTCTCTTTGCTCGGGCAAAGCCAACACTAGCGCAGTAGTCAACATCTCCTTCAGGCTTGCAAAGCCTTCCTCGCACTCCTGTGACCAAACAAAAGGAACATCCTTCCCTGTCAACTTAGTCATAGGACGTGCTCTGCTCGCAAATCCCTGCACAAATCTCCGGTAGTAACCTGCCAAACCCAGAAAACTCCTGATCTCTGTGGCATTCTGCGGTCTAGGCCAATCTCTGATAGCCTGAATCTTCTCCGGATCTACAGAAACCCTGTCTGTTGACACAATATGACCCAGAAAGCCCATCTCACCCTGCCAAAAACTGCACTTGCTCAACTTAGCAGACAACTTCTGCTCCCGCAGCTTCTCCATAACTGCCCTCAAATGCACTGTATGCTCCTCATGACTCTTAGAATAAACCAGGATATCGTCGATGAAAATGATGACAAGTACATCCAGAAACTCCTGAAAAACACTGTTCATCAATCTCATAAACGCTGCTGGTGCTTTAGTCAACCCGAAAGGCATCACCACAAACTCATAATGCCCATACCTCGTCCTGAATGCAGTCTTCCTCACATCTGCCTCATCTATCAGTATCTGATGATAACCCGACGCCAGATCTACCTTGGAAAACCAAGTAGAACCCCTCAACTGATCCAACAACTAATCGATCCTCGGAAGAGGGTACTTGTTCTTCACAGTGACCCGGTTCAAACCCATGTAATCAATACACAACCGAAAACTCCAATCCTTCTTCTTGACAAACAACACCGGTGCTCCCCACGGTGATACACTAGGACGGATGAATCCCTTACTCAACAAATCATCTAGCTGCTTCTTCAGCTCTGCCATCTCTGCTGGAGCCATTCTGTAAGGAGCCTTGGATAACGGCATCGTCCCTAGTTCCAGTTCAATCGTAAAAGGATCAGACCAAGATGGTGGTAACCCCTGCAATGACTGGAACACATCCTCAAACTTCTCTACAACCTGGATACCGCTAACCGTAGACTTCCCCACTGACTCTGGCATAGATATGGTAACAAAATAAGTCTCACGGTCCTTCTCGATCATCTTCCCAGCCTGGATGGCCGAGATCACGAGACTCCCCGAAGTCGGTCTAATACCCTGAAAAACCAACTTTCCTCCTGGACGCTCAAACTCCACTCTACCCCGATAGCAATCCAAATCCACCATGTGCCAATGCAACCAATCCATCCCGAGAATTACAGCATACAACTCCACTGGACTGATAAGCAAATCCGCTGGCCACGATTCCCCTGCAATCTGAATATCAATTCCTCAGGCCCGTCCAATAACCCTCAGGAACTTGCCTCCCGCAACTCTGACAACTCCTGTACGCTCCCCGGGATCCCCTCTGATTCCGGCGCTCTCTGCACACTCTAAATGAAGTTATGAGAAGCTCCAGAATAAAAAATAACGTGGGACTTAAACCCGCCCACCAACAAGGTCCCTACACAGGAAAACATAAAATCTGAACTTACGAAGAATTCACAAAGTTAAAGTACCATAAATTATACCTGTGATCGCCACAGCACTGGTTCCACCAGTCTCTGCAGTCATGTAAACCCGTCGCGCCTCCTCAATCCGTGCCACCTGCTGCCCTCCAGGTTGCACCTGCTGCAACGCTGCCACTGCCACCGGCTGCAACTTGGGACACATGGGCTTGATATGCCCTTGTTCCCTGCAATGATAGCATACACGAGCCGCTGTCGTCGGAGCACTCCTCTTGGGACAGCTAGAAATCTTGTGACCCTTGCTTCCAAAACCGAAGCAACTCCCACCACTCGGCCTCTGCGTAGCCTCCCACCTCCTCTTGGTTCCCTGCGCAGGCTTGCCGCCCCTGCTAAAACCACCCTGCTGCTGAGCCCTACTAGGCTGAAATGTTGGACTAACCACCATTGACTGTGCCCGGATGTCCTCCTCAATCCCCGCTACAGTCTCAACCAGCTCGGCACGCGTAGCATAACTCCGCCCTCTACAGTGAACCCTCAAATCATCACATAGGGCCCTCAAAAACCTCAGGATCTGAGCCTCCTCAGACTCCATAGCCCGACCCCCATAACGTAGAAGTCGACTGAACTCCAAGTCCATCTCCCGCACTGACCGCGTCGCCTGAGACAACTGAAGGAACTGCACCTCCAACCGGTCCAATGCCTCTCTCGAAAAGTACTTGCGGTTGAACTCCCCCATGAAGTCAACCCAAGTCATCTCCCGCTGCACTCTCATAGCAGCCACTGATCTCCACCACAACTCAGCATCACCAATCAAATGGTGGACCCCTATGTCCACCCAAAACTCCTCATGACATGTCAGAGTATGGAAGTTATGTTCCACACTCGTCTTCCACGCATCTGCAGCAGTAGGATCTGTACCACCCGAAAACTGCGCGGTCACGAGACCTTTCATCTCCTTGAGCATGGACAAATAACGTCCATGTGCTCCTGCATCCGCAGCCACTGGCTGCCGCTCCTCCGCCACCACTGGTGGCACAACCTGAGCCTGAGCCGGTACCACTACTGGCAACCGCTCCAACAACTGTGCTAGCAAAGCCGTAAATTCAGCACCAGGGACTCCACCCGCTGGGACTCCCACACCCGGGACCCTAGCATCCCCGGCCACTGGAGCATCAACACCGCCCCTCTCCGGCCACACTCATGGAATCCTCCTGGACACCCTGCGACTTGCCAACACCCTCAGCTGTCACACTCTGGTCCTCGGTCTCACTAACCACTAGGACTCTACCCCTACCACGACCACGTCTGCGTCCACGACCACGTCCGCGTCCATGACCACGACCAAGACCAGCAACAGCATCCTCTCAAACCATCTTCACTACCATGAACAGAAGGCTTAGCACACAATTAAACATAACACAAAAACATATACTCATCATGGAATCACACTATAGGCTCGAAGAGGATGTTCTAGGACTCCATGCCACACACAATTGACTAACTCACATAATCAATCAAGACATGCACACCCAAACATCACAACAGAAACCTAGTGAACCCAAACCTAGTACCGTAAGGGCTATGATACCAAACTGAAACGACCGACCCGTTTTTTTATAAAAGTAATTAATAAATAATAATAATAAATAAACTACAACTAGTTGTCCCATACCCGCTAGCCACCTAACCAAAATCACAATCAACAGCGGAAATAACCAATAATAAACCAAAATTATAAGATAAACAATAACCAAATATCCAACATCAGGAAACATAAAACCGGCAACCTAGCATTGTTTCTAATGACCCAACTCTAGCAACCTAGCAATGCAAGACAACAACCAATCGAGTCCCTAGAACATCCTCCTCTTCATTGCCTTGATTCCACGATCACACTTTGCCTATACCTGCACCACAAACACAAATTGCAATGCATGAGTATTTAATAAACACTTAGTAAGGCAATCCTCCCATCTATTGGGCTATATACACAAGCAATAGAGACATCTCTACCCATCAACCAACAATCAACAATCAACAAATAACAAACCAGGACTCTGCATCGACCGACACCAACATGCATCGACCGACACCACATGGGGATGCATCGACCGACACAAGGGATGCATCGACCAATGCAAGTTATACATGCATCGACCAACACTCGCACTGCATCGACCGACACATTCTGGACATAACACGAAAATCCTAAGGTTTTACGCGCCATCCTTGCACTTGCATCGACCGACGCACAGAGTGCATCGACCGATGCAACATGCCGAGCATCGTGTTCCTCGAAGCTTCTCGCCGGATCTTTGTTCCTGCAACCACAAAACTCGATCCCAAGCCACAAGAAAACTTCCAAACGTCCCAAATAACCATCTAACAAGTCTATCAACACATAAACAAGAAGATCAGAGAAGCTCTAGCTTAGATAAGCCATGGTCCTGCACTTACCTTTGCCACAGAAGAAAACCGACCCAAACACAGGAAGAAAACGTTCCTAGGATGCTCCTACAACGATCCCAGCTACATATTTCTACAAAAACAACTTCCAACTCCAAGAAATCACCAAGAACACTCAGTAACACCAAGAATTCTTTTTTCTCTCTTCTTTTCTCTCAAAACGGCTAAACTCGCCGAATGAGACAAAAACCTCGACTTAAGGGTTTTCCCTAACCCAAAACGCAGCGTTTAACTTAAGTCAAAACGCAGAAACTCAACCCTGCATTGACCGATGCACAACCTGCATTGACCGATGCAATCCCTAAATCGGGATTTCGGTTCGCGGGTGTTACTCGTTCACTCATCGTAAGAAGGATCACCACAAGAAACACCAAAGACATGTTAAGTTTTCCCATTTTTATATGTTTTTAAACTTTTAAATTGATTTTTCTTTTTTGGTGAAGGAAAAAAAGAACTTTTAGTTTACTCTATTTATAGATATGAATGATAGTCTTTAAACATGAAATTAACTTAGATACAGTTATTTCTTTTATTACATTTATTAAGCTTTACTTTAGTTATTTAGTTATAGACTTATATATCAAACAATCAAAAGCGTTGATTTGTAAATAATTCCTTTACTTTTAAAAAATGTGAAAAAGTATACTTTTAAAATAATTTTCTACTGTAAATTATATTTTAATTTATATAACCGATTATATGATCTTAAATGCTACCCAAGTTCTTGAACATACTGTTTTGCAATTTAGTAGGCACAAGAGAGTTTTAGTTTCTCGAAAGAGAAACTTTCCCCTACCATTATTGGCTTTGAGTTTGTGTTTCTCTTATGGATTTTCTGGGTCATTTTGCTAGCCTTAAGAGTTTTTAATTTAGTTGTGTTTATGTAGACTAACAAAATGTATATTCTACACAATATAGAGTGTGAAAAAAAAGTGTGCAATCACAGTTATGTCTAACCTTAAGGGTATAGGACTTTTATCTCACAACTTCATCTATATTAAGATTTGTATAGTAAGTTTATTGAGATCTTTGAATATTTAGCTATGTATATTTTTAATGTAATTTCTCCTCACATATAGTTATTTCTCCGTTTGTTTCTAAACAAGACTGTCTATTTATATATATGAAACTGATATAATTCGAAGTTTTACTCATATATAGAGTTTACATAGCCTAAAAGCATAATAGAAAGGAGAAAGAAATAATTTTATTTAAATAAATGTCTTATCTTAAAACATTTAGTCATACAATATTAAGACATTGAAACTCATTATCTTTGTGGTGGTGGATGAATGAAATGTGAATGTTATGATGATGAACAATGGTGAAAGCAAGGTGTTTCAATTCCCCTTATGCAATTGTAGTATAAGAGGTGTCAATCCAATCTGAGTGTTTGCAAGCAATCAGGATGTGCATAAATGTCTAACTCAAGCCAAATGTAAAGGATGTTTGTCACTAACAATCCTATTGCAGAATGTAAAATGCAGAAAGTGAAAACTACTAAGATAGATGCTAAGTGTAAAGAGAAAAGACTAATCAAATCTATGGGGATGAACTCGAGCAAGGACTCGATCGAGTGTAGATCGAGTGCAGGGTCGAGCTGGACAAATCCGGAAAACAGAGCAATGCAAGAAAAACAGAGCAATACAAAAGCAAATCAAACAACGATCAAACAACAAGATTTAAACAAGGAAGGTCTTGAGGAGGGATTCATGGGCTGGACTAATGATTGAGGTCATCTAACTTGGTCAACAAATCTCAAACAACTTGAGCTAATCTCTAGACATATATTTCTAAGACATGTTTAGTCCACTCTCATGGCAAGAAACAATCAAACTCATGCCTCTCTAGACTTGTTCTCACAAAGTAAAGAATCTACACAAGTAGGCATTAAGCAATATGTCAAAAATCAAACAAGACTTCTAATCTCTTAGCAAGCCTAATGATAGTCTCTAGATCTAGCCTTATCTATGCTCCTTAGACATTGGTGTGATGCTAAGAGGCTTGAAATCAAACCCTACCCTCTCAGATATAGGATCAACATTAAGAACATCTAGCCTAGAAGAGATCTACAACAATCAATCTTGACCAAATCAAACAAACCACAAACACAACCCAGCCTAACCCATCCTCAAGATCCTAAGCAACTACTCACAAGAACACATGATGAACATCAAAGTCATAAACCCAGAAACTGATGAAACTTGCATGATTAGATAGATAAAGCAAAGATCTACAATATTAAAGAAGGAATCAAACACGAATTCTTAATATCTTGAAAGTTATGGAACCAACAAAATCCAAGAATCTTATGTTTTTCTCCTTCAAGGAGGTACAAGATAAAAGTGCAAAAGGAATAATTCCCAAAAAGGTAAAAACTAGGTTTTTGACTCTCTAAAAAGCTGGGCTCTTTGGTGGCTGCAGGTACAAGCTCTTATATAGAAAAAGTAGTGGAAGCCCTAAAAACGCTAAAAGACAAAATAGCCAGGCGGCTCGACCAACTCGACCTGGTGCTCGGTCGAGTGACCGGTCGAGTTGGCTCCTCTTGTGCTCCTCCCACTCGGTCGAGTCCCCCTCAGCACACGGTCGAGTGTCTGGTCGAGTGGGCAGTCGAGTTGGACTCCGGACCTTGGTTCTTCAGCCTTAGCTCCTTTGCTTTCTCCTCATGATTGCTTCACTTCTCCTCAGCATTGCTTCCATTCTCCTTAGGCTCCAAAATCACCTGTTTATGCAAGAAAAGATGCAAATGCAATGCAACTATACTCTAATGTAAGAAAAATCCTAAAACTATGCAATAATGGTCAAAAAGGATATCAAATGATGCAAAAGATGTGAATATATTAAGGGAAAACAGGGTGAAATATATGAACATCAGACATCTATAAGGTTTTGGTAACAGAAACACAACGAACCCACAAATCATCTCTTTTTTTTGAAATATTGGGCTTCATGTGCAGTCAAACTAGGTCTATCGGCAATATATTTGATAAGTGTATCATGACATTCTTTTCCTTCTGTCACAAGCTCCTTGTAGCAAGCATCCGAGACGACTACATTCATGAAAACTTGAGCCATTATATCCAATGCACACTTTGCGGTAATCTTCAGAACACATTGATTCCACAGTGTTTTTGGTTCGCTTACTTCTACAGCAAATGATGGGATGTGTTCACTCATCATAACAAGGATCACCACAAGAAACACCAAAGACATGTTAACTTTTCCCATTTTTATATGTTTTTAAACTTTTAAATTGATTTTTCTTTTTTGGTAAAGGAAAAAAATAACTTTTAGTTTATGTTTTATTCTCCGATTGAATATCCTTACTCCATTTATAGATATAAATGATAGTCTTTAAACATGACATTTACTTAGATACAATTATTTCTTCTATTACATTTATTAAGATTTAATTTAGCTATTTGGTTATAGACTTATATATCAAACAATCAAAAGCGTTGATTTGTAAATATTTCCTTTACTTTTTAAAAATCTTAAAAAGTATACTTTTATTGGCTTTGAATTTGTGTTTCTCTTATGGACTGTCTGGTTCATTTCGCTAGCCTTAAGAGTTTTTAATTTAGTTGTGTTTATGTAGACTAACAAAATGTATATTCTACACAATATAGAGTGTGAAAAAAAAATTGTGCAATCACAGTTATGTCTAACCTTAAGGGTATAGGACTTTTATCTCACAACTTCATCTATATTAAGATTTGTATAGTAAGTTTATTGAGATCTTTGAATATTTAGCTATGTATATTTTTAATGTAATTTCTCCTCACATATAGTTATTTCTCCGTTTGTTTCTAAACAAGACTGTCTATTTATATTTATCCATGACTAGTAGTTCAAGTGTATTTTTTTTATTGTAGTTATTTTTTTTTTGACATTTCGGCCATGAATGGTAATTAGTTTTTAGATGGTTTTTGGTTTTTAGATTTTAGATTTTGAATTTTGGTTTCTGATTTCTTAATTTTTAGTTTTTGCTATTGAATTTAAAATTAATAAATAAAAAATCAAAAACTCAAAAATTAAAAATGTTCTCATTGAAAATAATTATTTTTTACAAAAACCACAAATTATGGTTTTTAGTTTCTCTTTGAAATTGCAAGAAACCACCCAAAAACTAGTCTCTAAATTCAAGGGAATCTATTTTTTGAAAATCTTGAATGGTAAAAAAATAGATTTTCAAAGAATCAGAATCCAAAAACTACTTAAAATCTAGTAAACATTCAAGGCCTTCTAGTTTCATATGAATTTTTTTCTCCTCGTTTCTATCCCAGAAGAAGAAAGTTCTTAGGAATTTGAGGGAGTTATATACTTTTCCGTGTAATCATATATATATATATTTATGAAACTGATATAATTCGAAGTTTTACTCATATATAGAGTTTACATAGCCTAAAAGCATTATAGAAAGGAGAAAGAAATAATTTTATTTAAATAAATGTCTTATTATAAAACATTTAGTCATACAATATTTAGACATCTATAAGGTTTTAGTAACAGAAACACAATGAACCCATAAATCATCTCTTTTTTTTGAAATATTGGGCTTCATGTGCAATCAAACTAGGTCTATCGGCAATATATTTGATAAGTGTATCATGACATTCTTTTCCTTCTGTCACAAGCTCCTTGCAGCAAGCATCCGAGACGACTCGATTCATGAAGACTTGAGCCATTACATCCAATGCACACTTTGCGGTAATCTTGAGAACACAATGATTCCACAATGTTTTTGGTTCGCTTACTTCTACAGCAAATGATGTGATGTGTTCACTCATCGTAACAAGGATCACCACAAGAAACACCAAAGACATGTTAAGTTTTCCCATTTTTATATGTTTTTAAACTTTTAAATTGATTTTTCTTATTTGTTGAAGGAAAAAAAGAACTTCTAGTTTATGTTTTATTCTCCGATTGAATATCCTTACTCTATTTATAGATATGAATGATAGTCTTTAAACATGACATTTACTTAGATACAGTTATTTCTTTTATTACATTTATTAAGATTTAATTTAGCTATTTGGTTATAGATTTATATATCAAACAATCAAAAGCGTTGATTTGTAAATATTTTCTTTACTTTTAAAAAATGTGAAAAAGTATACTTTTAAAATATTTTTCTACTGTAAATTATATTTTAATTTATATAACCGATTATATGATCTTAAATGCTACCCAAGTTCTTGAACATACTGTTTTGCAATTTAGTAGGCACAAGAGAGTTTTAGTTTCTCGAAAGAGAAACTTTTCCCTACCATTATTGGCTTTGAATTTGTGTTTCTCTTATGGATTTTCTGGTTCATTTCCTAGCCTTAAGAGTTTTTAATTTAGTTGTGTTTATGGAGACTAACAAAATGTATATTTTACACAAGTGAAAAAAAAATTGTGCAATCACAGTTATGTCTAACCTTAAGGGTATAGGACTTATATCTCACAACTTCATCTATATTAAGATTTGTATAATAATTTTCTTGAGATCTTTGAATATTTAGCTATGTATATTTTTAATGTAATTTCTCCTCACATATAGTTATTTCTCCGTTTGTTTTTAAACAAGACTGCCTATTTATATTTATCCATAACTAGTAGTTCAACTGTATTTTTTTTACTGTAGTTATTTTTTTTTGACATGTCTAGTTTCATATGAATTTTTTTTCTCCTCATTTCTATTCCAGAAGAATAAAGTTCTTAGGATTTTGAGGGAGTTATATACTTTTCCATGTAATCATATATATATATGAAACTGATATAATTCGAAGTTTTACTCATATATAGAGATAACATAGCCTAAAAGCATTATAGAAAGGAGAAAGAAATAATTTTATTTAAATAAATGTCTTATCTTAAAACATTTAGTCATACAATATTAAGACATCTATAAGGTTTTGGTAACATAAACACAACGAACCCACAAATCATCTCTTTTTTTGAAATATTGGGCTTCATGTGCAATCAAACTAGGTCTATCGGCAATATATTTGATAAGTGTATCATGACATTCTTTTCCTTCTGTCACAAGCTCCTTGCAGCAAGCATCTGAGACGAATCCATTCATGAAAACTTGAGCCATTATATCCAATGCACACTTTGCGGTAATCTTCAGAACACATTGATTCCACAGTGTTTTTGGTTCGCTTACTTCTGCAGCAAATGATGGGATGTGTTCACTCATCATAACAAGGATCACCACAAGAAACACCAAAGACATGTTAACTTTTCCCATTTTTATATGTTTTTAAACTTTTAAATTGATTTTTCTTTTTTGGTGAAGGAAAAAAATAACTTTTAGTTTATGTTTTATTCTTCGATAGAATATCCTTACTCCATTTATAGATATGAATGATAGTCTTTAAACATGACATTTACTTAGATACAATTATTTCTTTTATTACATTTATTAAGATTTAATTTAGCAATTTGGTTATAGACTTATATATCAAACAATCAAAAGCGTTGATTTGTAAATATTTCCTTTACTTTTAAAAAATATTAAAAAGTATACTTTTAAAATAATTTTCTACTCTAAATTATATTTTAATTTATATAACCGATTATATGATCTTAAATGCTACCCAAGTTCTTGAACATATTGTTTTGCAATTTAGTAGGCACAAGAGAGTTTTAGTTTCTCGAAAGAGAAAATTTTCCCTACCATTATTGGCTTTGAATTTGTGTTTCTCTTATGGATTTTGTGGTTCATTTCGCTAGCCTTAAGAGTTTTTAATTTAGTTGTGTTTATGTAGACTAACAAAATGTATATTCTACACAATATAGAGAGTGAAAAAAAAATTTCAATCACAGTTATGTCTAACCATTAGGGTATAAGACTTTTATCTCACAACTTCATCTATATTAAGATTTGTATAATAATTTTATTGAGATCTTTGAATATTTAGCTATGTATATTTTTAATGTAATTTCTCCTCACATATAGTTATTTCTCTGTTTGTTTCTAAACAAGACTATCTATTTATATTTATCCATGACTAGTAGTTCAAGTGTATTTTTTTTATTGTAGTTATTTTTTTTTTGACATGTCTAGTTTCATATGAATTTTTTTTTCCTCATTTCTATCCCAGAAGAATAAAGTTTTTAGGATTTTGAAGGAGTTATATACTTTTCCATGTAATTATATATATATATATATATGAAACTGATATAATTCGAAGTTTTACCCATATATAGAGTTTACATAGCCTAAAAGAATTATAGAAAGGAGAAAGAAATAATTTTATTTAAATAAATGTCTTATCTCAAAACATTTAATCATACAATATTAAGACATCTATAAGGTTTTGGTATTAGAAACACAATGAACCCACAAATCATCTCTTTTTTGAAATATTGGGCTTCATGTGCAATCAAACTAGGTCTATAGGCAATATATTTGATAACTGTATCATGACATTCTTTTCCTTCTGTCACAAGCTCCTTGCAGCAATCATCCGTGACTGAAACGACCTAACCCGTTTTTTTTTTTAAATCATAAATAATAAATAATAAATAATAATAATAATAATAATAAACTACAACTAGTGGTCCCATACCCAATAGCCACCTTACCACAAGCACAACTAACAGCGAAAATAACAAATACCAATATCCAAATAATAATCCAATAACTACTAACCAATAATCAAATATAACAATACTCTAATATCAAACAACAGGAAACTAGGAACCAGCAACCTAACAAGTTCTAAAGACCCCAACTCTAGCAACCTAGCAACTAGACAACATCCAATCGAGTCCCTAAAACATCCTCCTCTTCATTGCCTTGATTCCACGATCACACTTTGCCTTTACCTGCACCACAAACACATATTGCAATGCATGAGTATTTTAGAAACACTCAGTAAGGCAATCCTCCCATCAACTGGTCTATACACACAAGCAATAGAGACATCTCTAACCAAAAATAAGCAATCAACAATCAACAATAACAAACCAGAACTCAGCATCGACCGACACCAAAATGCATCGACTGACACCAGTTGGAGGTTTCGTCGACCGACGCAAGATCTGCATCGACCGGTGCAAGGTTAACTTGCATCGACCGATGCTCCCATTACATCGACCGACGCATGCTCGACATAGCACGAAAACCCTAGAGTTTACGCGCCGTCCTCGCATTTGCATCGACCGATGCAATGTCGAGCATCGTTTTCCCCCGAAGCTTCTCGCCGGATCTTCGTTCCTACAACCACAAAACTCGATCCCAAGACACAAGAAAGCTTCCCAACGTCCCAAATAACAATCTACCAAGTCTAACAACACATAACAAGCAGATCAGAGAAATCTCCAGCTTAGATAAGCCATGGTCATGCACTTACCTTTGCCAAGACGAATCTGAATCTCAAACAAGCAAAACAACGCACCTAGGAAGCTCTTACAATGATCCCAGCTACAGATCTCTACAGGAACAACCTCAAATCTCCAGAAAATCTACAAGAACACCAAGAACAGTCTTTCTCTCTTTTCTCTCTCTCAAAAGCGGCCAAAACAACTAATTAGACAAAAGAAACGACTTAAGGGTTTTTCCCCTTTTTCTTTGCCTAAAACGCAGCGTTTCACTTAAACTCGTCCGCAGAAAACAAGCTTGCATCGGTCGATTTTGGTTCGCAGATGTTAAAATTCTCCCCCGCCAATTTAGATTCGTCCTCGAATCTCGAACAACACTCAGCCAACGACTCCCATGCTACCGTCTCCACGGCCCGCACTCCTCCAACCGATCTACAGAAGGTCACCTCTAGGTGATAGACTCACGCTCCAGGCATTATTTGCTCTCGACTTTTGTACTTTTCTTTACTCATAGGCCTAAACCTTGAGTTTTTATTGGCTCCTCATCAGACCTAAGTCTGCATGCCATAATGTTGGCTCCTCATCGGGCCTAAACCCGCATGCCATACTGTATAAAGAAAAATACAATATTCGTCTCTCGGGTCGTCACCCTACAGCGCGCCTCCGGACCGTCATCCGAAGTTGATATACCAACCATACTCCCAAGTTACAAAGTCTCCGAATATGGCAGTACTAGGAGAACCAAAGTCCCCCAAGAGTCGCGAGCAAACAATTCTGAACACGTTTGAGTCCTATCCCTATCCAGGTTTCCTTCTCGTGGGTCTCGTATGACATCACGATGTCCTACCAACCACATATCCCCTCACTGGAATACCTCATGACCACACAAGGATCGACTCACTGCCCATCGGGCTGCCACAAAGGCCAAACAAATGTCCTAAACAGGACCACCACCAAGGCCAAACAAATGTCCTAAACAGGACCGCCACCAAAGCCAAACAAATGTTCTAAACAGGACCGCCACCAAGGCCAAACAAATGTCCTATAAAGGACCGCCACCAAGGCCACTCGTCCCGAAGGACCGTCACAAAGACCATCTGTCCCGAAGGACCGCCTCAACAGGCACTTTGGCTAAACATCCCGCCACAAAGGCCACACTCTGGCTAAACAGCCCGCCACAACGGCCACACAATGGCTAAACAGCCCACCACAAAGGCCACACAATGGCTAAACAGCCCGCCACAAAGGCCACACAATGGCTAAACAGCCCGCCACGAAGGCCACACAATGGCTAAACAGCCCGCCACAAAGGCCACACAATAACTCCAAAGACCGCCGCACACGGCCCTCTCCCAGGCTCTCCGCCACTAAAAATGGACAAACTCTAACTCACATAAAACTTTCCATTTTTAGCACTTTCCACTTCTGGAAACTTTCCACTTATAGGACTTCCAAAACAGGAAACTTTCCTCCAACACACTACCTCGCGGAAACTTTGTACCCCAAACACCACCTCATCTTGTTACTTAGTCGCACAACCAACCACCCCAAGCGACCAAGTAAACAAGAGAGATGGGCTGGAATACTCCATTCCCGCTCCAGCCACGGATTACAGATGGGACCAGGCTAGGCAAGCTCAAGTCACGGCTTGCTTCTCATACCACTTCTTAAACCTTGCCTTCATCCTCGCCTCAGGCTCCCAAGTCTGCTCCTCAACACCATCACAGTCCCAAAGGACTCTCATCAAAGGAATCTTCTTCTTCCGAAGTTCCTGGATCCTCCTCTCGAGAACCCTCACTGGTTTCGCCTCCAAAGTCATGTTAGGCTGAAGATCCTCAGGAATATTAGCCAACAACTGATCATCCTCGCGGAGACACTTCCGCACCATAGACACTTGGAAAACCTTATGGAATGCACGCATAACCTCAGGTAACTCCAGTGTATATGCCACTGGTCCAACTTGCCCAATCACTCTGAACGGACCCATATACCTTGGACTCAACTTAGTCTCAGTCAATGACCTGTTCGGACCCCGCAACATGGCCATCTTGAGGTACACTCTATCTCCAACCTGAAACTCAAGATCTATCCTCCTCCTATCGGCATAACTCCTCTGCCGATCCTGAGCTTCCTTCATGTTCAGCTTGAGAACCCGAATCTTCTCCGAGGTCTCCTGAACAAAATCTGCCCCGTACATGCTCCTCTCCCCCACCTAAGTCCAGCATAACGGTGTACGACACGACCTCCCATACAAAGCCTCATAAGGAGCCATGCCAATACTCGCCTGGTAACTGTTGTTATAAGCAAACTCTACCAAGCTCAAATGATCTGCCCAATGGCCACCCCAATCCATCACACACATCCTCAGCAAATCCTCGAACGTCTGGATCGTCCTCTCTGACTGTCCATCGGTCTATGAATGATATGTTGTACTCATATGCACCTTAGTGCCCATCTCTACCTGAAATGCCCTCTAGAACACTGAAGTGAACTTGGAATCCCTATCAAACACAATGCTCGCTGGCACCCCATGCAACCTGACTATCTCCTTCACATACTTCTTAGCCAAGACCGCTGCTCCATCAGTCTTCTTAATGGCCAGAAAATGTGTCGACTTAGTCAACCGGTCCACAATGACCCAAATAGCATCAAACGTCCTGGACACTGGCAACCTAACCACGAAGACCATAGTAATCATATCCTACTTCCACTCTGGATTGGGAAGACTCTGCAGCAAACCACCTAGTACATGATGCTCAGCCTTCACTAGCTGACACACATCGCACCTCCTAACCCAACTAGCCACGTCCTTCTTCATCCCGACCCAATTATAGTACCTCTTGAGATCTTGGTACATCTTAGTCTCTCCTGGATGAATAGAGAACATGCTGGCATGAGCCTCTCTCAGAATCTCCTGCCTCAACTCCTCATCCTTGGGCACACAGATCCGCCCATGCACCAGAATAGTACCATTAGCCGAAACCTAATACTCAGAATCAACATCCTTTGAGGCATTCACTAGCCCCAAATCTTTCTCCTGTGCCAACTGCACTCTGCTCAACAGATCTGCTCTATCAGCTGCAACCAAACCCAACGGCTCATGAGAAACCGCACACAAGCTCAACGCACTGATCTCCCCTACCAGAGACTTCATATCCTGCTCCTGAGCTGAAGCAGCCCGCTTCCGACTCAAGGCATCTGCAACCAAGTTAGCCTTACCAGGATGGTAGGCTATCTCCAGATCATAATCCGCCACCAGCTCCATCCATCGCCTATGCCTCAAATTCAGCTTGGACTGAGTGAATATATACTTCAGGCTCTTATGATCTGTAAATACATGTACCTTTGCACCATAAAGATAAGATCTCCAAATCTTCAGGGCAAAAACTACATCATCCATCTCCAAGTCATGAGTAGGATAGTTGTCCTCATGCTTCCGCAACTGCCGTGAAGCATAGGCAATCACCTTCCCATGCTGCATCAACACACATCCCAAACCCACTCTGGATGCATCTGTATACCACATAGGGTTCTCCCTGTTCAGGCAAAGCCAACACCAGAGCAGTAGTCAACATCTCCTTCAGGCTTGCAAAGCCCTCTTCGCACTCCTGTGATCAGACAAAAGGAACATCCTTCCCCGTCAACTTAGTCATAGGACATGCTCTGCTCGCAAACCCCTGCACGAATCTCCCGTAATACCCTGCCAACCCGAGAAAACTCCTGATCTCCGTGGCATTCTGCGGTCTAGGCCAATCCCTGATAGCCTTAATCTTCTCCGGATCTACGGAAACCCCATATGCAGACACAAAATGACCCAGAAAGCCCATCTCACACTACCAGAAACTACACTTGCTCAGCTTAGCGAACAGCTTCTGCTTCTGCAGCTTCTCCAGAATTGCCCTCAAATGCATTGCATGCTCCTCAAGACTCTTAGAATAAACCAGGATGTCGTCGATGAAAATGATGACAGACACGTCCAGAAACTCTTGAAACACGCTGTTCATCAATATCATAAACGCAGCTGGTGCGTTAGTCAACCCAAAAGGCATCACCACAAAATCATAATGCCCATACCTCATCCTGAAAGCAGTATTCCTCACATCTGCCTCATCTATAGGGATCTGATGATAAACCGACGTCAGATCTACCTTGGAGAACCAAGTAGCACCTCTCAACTGATCCAACAGCTCATCGATGCTCGGAAGAGGGTACTTGTTCTTCACAATGACCCGGTTCAAACCCCTGTAATCAATACACAACCGGAAACTCCCATCCTTCTTCTTGACAAACAACACCGGATGAATCCCTTACTCAACAAATCCTCTAGCTATTTCTTCAGCTCTGTCATCTCTGCTGGAGCCATCCTGTAAGGAGCCTTGGATAACAATGTCGTCCCTGGTTCCATTTCAATCGTAAAAGGATCAGCCCGAGATGGTGGTAACCCCTGCAACGACTGGAACACATCCTCAATCTCCTTTACAACCGGAATACCGCTAACCGTAGACTTCCCCACTGACTTTGGCATAGATATAGTAACCACATAAGCCTCACAGCCCTTCTCGATCATCTTCCCACCCTGAATGGCTGAGATCACGAGACTCCGCGAAGTCGGTCTCATCCCCTGATAAACCAACTTCCCTCCTGAGCGCTCAAACTGCACTCTACCCCGATGACAATCCAAATGAACCATATGCTGATGCAACCAGTTCATCCCCAAGATAACGTCATACATCTATACTGGACTGATAAGCAAATCTGCAGGCCAAGACTCTTCCGCGATCTGAATATCGATATCCCTCGCTCTACCAATGACCTTCAGAAACCTGCCTCCAGCAACTCTGACAACTCCAGTATGCTTTCCGGGATCTCCCACGATACCCGCACTCTCTGCACACTCTGGGGTAATGAAGCTATGAGAAGCTCCAGAATCAAACATAACATGGAACTTAAACCAGCCCACCAACAAGGTCCCTACACAAACCTCAAGTGTTGAGAACCTAACACTTTATCATAGGACAACATAAAATCTGAACTTACTAAGAATTCACAAAGATTAAGTAACAGAAATTATACTTGTGGTCGCCCCGGCACTGGTTCCACCAGTCTCTACAGTTGTGTAAACTCGTGGCGCCTGCTCAATTCGTGCCACCTGCTGCCCTCCCGGCTTCACCTGCTGCAACGCTGCCACTGCTACCGGCTGCAACTTGGGACAATAGGGCTTGATGTGCCCTGGCTCCCTGCAATGATAGCACACACGATCTACTGCCGTCGGAGCACTACTATTAGGACAGCTAGCAACCTTTTGACCCTTACCTCCACACCCGAAGCAACTCGGACCACCCGGCCTCTGCGTAGCCTCCCATCTCCTCTTGGTTCCCTGCGCAGGCTTGCCGCCCCTGCTAGAACCTCCCTGATGCTGAGCCTTGCTAGGCTGGACTGCTGGGCAAGCCGCCACTGACTGTGCCCGGATATCCTCCTCAATCCCTGCTGCAGTCTCACCCAACTCTGCACGCGTAGCGTAACTCTGCCCTCTACAGTGAACCCTCAAGTCATCACGTAGGGCCCTCAAAAACCTTTTTATCTGAGCCTCCTCAGACTCCATATCCCGACCCCCATACCTCATAAGTCAACTTAACTCCAAGTCAAGCTCCCGCACTGACCGAGTTCCCTGAGGTAGCTGAAGAAACTGCACCTCCAACCTATCCAGTGCCTCTCTAGGGAAATACTTGCGGTTGAACTCCAAGACGAAGTCAGCCCAAGACATCTCCCTCTGCACTCTCCTGGCTGCCACAGAACTCCACCACAACTGAGCATCACCAGTCAAATGGTGGACCCCAATGTCCACCCAAAACTCCTCAGGACATCTCAGAGTATAGAAGTTACGTTCCACACTCATCCTCCACGCCTCCGCAGCGGTAGGATCTGTACCTCCCGAAAACCACTTGGTACGAATACAACCCATCTCTGTCAGCATGCTGATATAACAAGAATGGACCCCCACATCCGCAGCCACTGGCTGCCGCTCCTCCGCCACCACTGGTGGCACTACCTGAGCCTGAGCCGGTGCCACTAGCGGCAACCGCTCTAACAACTGTGCCAGCAAACCCGCAAGGTCGACGCCCGGGACTCCAACCACTGGGACACCCGCACCTGGGGCCCTAACATCACCGGCTACTAAAGCATCAACACCACCCTCTCCGGCCACACTCACGGAATCCCCCTGGACACCATGCGACTCGCCAACACCCTTTGCTGTCACACTCTGGTCCTCAGTCTCACTAACCACTGTGGCTCTCCCCCTACCATGACCACATCCGCGTCCACGACCACGTCCGCATCCACGACCACGACCAGGACCAACAACAGCATCCTCTCTAACCATCTGCACTACCATGAACAGAAGGCTAAGCACACAATTAGCATAACACAAAATCATAAACTCACCGTGGAATCACATTGTAGGCTCGAAGAGGATATTCTAGGACTCTATGCCACACACAATTGACTAACTCACATAATCAATCAAGACATGCAATCCCAAACATCAAAACAGAAACCTGGTGAACCCAAACCTAGAACCTTAAGGGCTCGGATACCAAACTGAAACGACCTAACCCGTTTTATTTTTTTTAGATAATAAATAATAAATAATAATAATAAACTAGCCACCTAACCACAAGCACAACCAACAACGGAAATAACAGATACCAATATCCAAACAATAATCCAATAACTCATAACCAATAATCAAATATAACAATACTCTAATATCAAACAACAGGAAACGAGGAACCACCAACCTAGCAAGTTCTAAAGACCCCAACTCTAGCAACCTAGCAATGCCAGATAACATCCAATCGAGTCCCTAGAACATTCTCCTCTTCATTGCCTTGATTCCACGATCACACTTTGCCTTTACCTGCACCACAAACACATATTACAATGCATGAGTATTTTATAAACACTCAGTAAGGCAATCCTCCCATCAACTGGGCTGTACACACAAGCAATAGAGACATCCCTAACCAACAATAAGCAACCAACAATCAACAATAACAAACCAGTATTCAACATCGACCGACACCAACATGCATCGACCGACACCAGTTGGAGGTTGCGTCGACCGACGCATGCTCGACATAGCACAAAAACCCTAGAGTTTACGCGCCGTCCTCGCATTTTCATCGACCGACGCATAGTGTGCATCGACCGATGCAATGCCGAGCATCGTTTTCCCCCGAAGCTTCTCGCCGGATCTTCGTTCCTACAACCTCAAAACTCGATCCCAAGCCACAAGAAAGCTTCCCAGCGTCCCAAATAATAATCTAACAAGTCTAACAACACATAACAAGCAGATCAGAGAAATCTCCGGCTTAGATAAGCCATGGTTATGCACTTACCTTTGCCAAGACGAATCTGAACCTCAAACAAGCAAAACAACGCTCCTAGGAAGCTCCTACAACGATCCCAGCTATAGATCTCAACAGGAACAGCCTCAAATCTCCAGAAAATCTCCAAAAACACAAGGAACACTCTTTCGCTCTTTTCTCTCTCTCAAAAGCGGCCAAAACAACTAATGAAACAAAAGAAACGACTTAAGGGTTTTTCCCTTTTTTCTTTGCCTAAAACGCAGCGTTTCACTTAAACTCATCCGCAGAAAACAACCTTGTATCGACCGATGCACATAGTGCATCGACCGATGCAATCCCTAAACCGGGATTTTGGTTCGCGGATGTTACAGAGACGACTCCATTCATGAATACTTGAGCCATTATATCCAATGCACACTTTGCGGTAATCTTGAGAACACAATTATTCCACAGTGTTTTTGGTTCACTTACTTCTACAGCAAATGATGGGATGTGTTCACTCATCCTAACAAGGATCACCACAAGAAACACCAAAGACATGTTAAGTTTTCCCATTTTTATATGTTTTTAAACTTTTAAATTGATTTTTCTTTTTTGGTGAAGGAAAAAAGGAACTTTTAGTTTATGTTTTATTGTCCGATTGAATATCCTTACTCTATTTATAGATATGAATGATAGTCTCTTAACATGACATTTACTTAGATACAATTATTTCTTTTATTACATTTATTAAGCTTTAATTTAGCTATTTTGTTGTAGACTTATATATCAAACAATCAAAAGCGTTGATTTGTAAATATTTCCTTTACTTTTGAAAAATGTGAAAAAGTATACTTTTAAAATAATTTTCTACTGTAAATTATATTTTAATTTATATAACCAATTATATGATCTTAAATGCTACCCAAGTTTTTGAACATACTGTTTTGCAATTTAGTAGGCACAAAAGAGTTTTAGTTTCTCGAAAGAGAAACTTTTCCCTACCATTATTGGCTTTGAATTTGTGTTTCTCTTATGGATTGTCTGGTTCATTTCTTTAGCCTTAAGAGTTTTTAATTTAGTTGTGCTTATGTAGACTAACAAAATGTATATTCTACACAATATAGAGTGTGAAAAAAAATTGTGCAATCACAGTTATGTCTAACCTTAAGGGTATAGGACTTTTATCTCACAACTTCATCTATATTAAGATTTGTATAGTAAGTTTATTGAGATCTTCGAATATTTAGCTATGTATATTTTTAATGTAATTTCTCCTCACATATAGTTATTTCTCCGTTTGTTTCTAAACATGACTGTCTATTTATATTTATCCATGACTAGTAGTTCAAGTGTATTTTTTTTATTGTAGTTATTTTGTTTTTGACATGTCTAGTTACATATGATTTTTTTTTCTCCTCATTTCTATCCCAGAAGAATAAAGTTCTTAGGATTTTGAGGGAGTTATATTGTAACATCCGCGAACCGAAATCCCGGTTTAGGGATTGCATCGATCGATGCAAGATTGTTTTCTGCGGACGGGTTTAAGTTAAACGCTGCGTTTTGGGTTAGGGAAAACCCTTAAGTCGTGTTTTTGTCTCATTCGACGAGTTCAGCCGTTTTTGAGAGAAAAGAAGGGAGAAAAAGTGTTCTTGAGTGTTCTTGAGCGTTCTTGGTGATTTCTCGTGTTTGGAGGCGTTTCCTGTAGAGATCTGTAGTTGGGATTGTTGTAGGAGCTTCCTAGGATCGTGTTCTTGATTGTTTAAGGTTCAGAAACGTCTTGGCAAAGGTAAGTGCATGACCATGGCTTATCTAAGCTGGAGATTACTTTGATCTGTTTGTTTCTGTGTTGTTAGGCTTGCTAGTATGTTATGTGAGGCGTTAGGAAGCTTTCTTGTGGCTTGGGATCGATTCTTGTGGTTGCAGGAACGAAGATCCGGCGAGAAGCTTCGGGGAAAACAATGCTCGGCATGAGCATCGGTCGATGCACTATGTGTGTCGGTCAATGCTAGTGCAAGGACGACGCGGATTGACCTAGGAGCATCGGTCGATGCCGTGTGGAGGCGTCGGTCGATGCAACTAGGGTTTCTGCGTATTGTCGAGCATGTGTCGATTGATGCAAGTGGAAGCATCGGTCGATGCAAGTGAACCTGGTGTCGACCGATGCATACCTTGTGTCGGTCGATGCTGGTTCTGATGGTGTCGGTCGATGCAATCTTTTTGTCGGTCGATGCAATCTTTGTGTCGGTCGATGCAGAGCCTGGTTTGTTTGTTGATTATTGTTTGATGGTTAGAGTATCTCTATTGCTTATGTGTATAGCCCAGTAGATGAGAGGATTGCCTTACTCAGTGTTTATAAAATACTCATGCATTGCAATTTGTGTTTGTGATGCAGGTAAAGGCAAAGTGTGATCGTGAAATCAAGGCAATGAAGAGGAGGATGTTCTAGGGACTCGATTGGATGTTTTCTGGCATTGCTGGTTGCTATATTTGGGTCATTAGAACCATTTCTAGGTTGCTGGTTTCTTGTTTTCTGATGATTGGTTATTGGATCTGAGTTAAGTTATAATATTGGTTATTATTGTATATTTATTGGTATTGTTTATTTCCATTGTTGGTTGTGATTGTGGTTGGGTGGCTAGTGGGTATGGGAACACTAGTTGTTGTTTATTTATTATTATTAATTATATATTTTTATTATTAATTATTTAAAAAAAAACAGGTCGAGTCGTTTCAGTTTGGTATCAGAGCCCTTACGGTTCTAGGTTTGGGTTCACTAGGTTTCTGTTGTGATGTTTGGGATTTGCATGTCTTGATTGATTATGTGAGTTATTCAGTTGTGTGTGGCATGGAGTCCTAGAATATTCTCTTCGAGCCTACAGAGTGATTCCACGGTGAGTATATGTTTTGTGTTATGTATAATTGTGTGCTTAGCCTTCTGTTCATGGTAGTGCAGATGGTTAGAGATGATGCTGTTGCTGGTCGTGGTCGTGGTCGTGGACGCGGACGTGGTGGTGGATGCGGATGTGGTCGTGGTAGGGGGAGAGCCCCAGTGGTTAGTGAGACCGAGGACTAGAGTGTGACAGTAGAGGGTGTTGGCGAGTCGCAGGGTGTCCAGGGGGATTTCGTGAGTGTGGCCGGAGGGGGCGGTGTTGATGCTCCAGTAGCCGGTGATGTTAGGGCCCCAGGTGCGGGTGTCCCAGTGGTTGGAGTCCCAGGTGTCGATCTTGCGAGTTTACTGGCCTAGTTGTTAGAGCGGTTGCCGCCAGTGGCACCGGCTCAGGCTCAGGTAGTGCCACCAGTGGCTGCGGATGTGGGGGTCCATTCTCGTTATATCAGCATGCTGATAGAGATGGGGCGTATTCGTACCGAGCGGTTTTTGGGAGGTACAGAGCCTACCGCTGCAGAGGCGTGGAGGATGAGTGGGGAACGTAACTTCGCCACCACTGAGATGTCTTGAGGAGTTCTAGGTGGACATTGGGGTCCACCATTTCACTGGTGATGCTCAGTTGTGGTGGAGTTCTGTGGAAGCCAGGAGAGTGCAGAGGGAGATGTCTTGGGCTGACTTCTTCTTGGAGTTCAACCGCAAGTATTTCCCTAGAGAGGCACTGGATAGGTTGGAGGTGCAGTTTCTTCAGCTAGCTCAGGGAACTCGGTCAGTGCGGGAACTTTACTTGGAGTTCATTCGACTTCTGAGGTTTGGGGGTCGGGATATGGAGTCTGAGGAGGCTACGATCAGGAGGTTTTTGAGGGCCCTACGTGATGACTTGAGGTTTCATTATAGAGGGTGGAGTTACACTACGCGTGCAGAGCTGGTTGAGACTACAGCAGGGATTGAGGAGGATATCCGAAAACAGTCAGTGGCGGCAAGTCCAGCAGTCCAGCCTAGCAAAGCTCAGCATTAGGGAGGTTCTAGCAAGGGTGGCAAGCCTGCGCAGGGAACCAAGAGGAGATCGGAGGCTACGCAGAGGCCTGGTGGTCCGAGTTGCTTTGGGTGTGGGGGCAAGGATCACAAGGTTGCTAGCTGTCCCAAGAGGAGTGCTCCTACGGCAGGAGATCGTGTGTGCTATCATTGTAGGGAGCCAGGGCACATCAGGCCCTATTGTCCCAAGTTGCAGCCGGTAGCAGTGGCAGTGTTGCAGCAGGTGCAGCCAGGAGGGCAGCAGGTCGCACAGATTGAGCAGGCGCCACGGGTTTTCATGACTGTAGAGACTGGTGGAACCAATGCCGGGACGATCACAGGTATAATTTCTGGTACCTAATCTTCGTGAATTCTTAGTAAGTTCAGATTTTATGTTGTCCTGTGATAAAGTGTTAGGTTCTCAACACATGAGGTTTGTGTAGGGACTTTGTTGGTGGGAGGGTTTATGTCCCATGTTATGTTTGATTCTGGAGCTTCGCATAGCTTCATTACTCCGGAGTGTGCAGGGAGTGTGGGAATCAGATGGGATTGCCAGAGTTGCCAGAGTTGCCAGAGTTGCGGGAGGCAAGTTCCTGAGGGTTATTGGACAAGCCAGAGGAATTCATATTCAGATCGCATGGGAGTCGTGGCCTGCAGATTTGCTTATCAGCCAAGTGGAGTTGTATTACGTTATCTTGGGGATGGACTGATTGCATCGGCATATGGTTCATCTGGATTGTCATCGGGGTAGAGTGGAGTTTGAGCGCTCATGAGGGAAGTCGGTTTATCAGGGGATTAGACCGACTTCGGGGAGTCTCGTGATCTCGGCCATTCAGGCTGGAAAGATGATCGAGAAGGGCCGTGAGGCTTATTTGGTTACTATATCTATGCCAGAGTCAGTGGGGGAAATATACGGTTAGCGGTATTCAGGTTGTAGAGGAGTTTGAGGACGTGTTCCAGTCATTGCAGGGATTACCACCTTCTCGGTCTGATCCTTTTACGATTGAACTGTAATCAGGGACGATACCGTTATCCAAGGCTCCTTACAGGATGGCTCCAGCAGAGATGGCAGAGCTGAAGAAGCAGCTAGAGGATTTGTTGAGCAAGGGATTCATCCGTCCTAGTGTATCACCGTGGGATGCACCAATGTTATTCGTTAAGAAAAAGGATGGGAGTTTTCGCTTGTGTATTGATTATAGGGGTCTCAACCGGGTCACTGTGAAGAACAAGTACCCTCTGCCGAGGATCGATGAGTTGTTGGATCAGTTTAAGGGTGCTACTTGGTTCTCCAAGATAGATCTGGCGTCGGGTTACCATCAGATCCCGATAGATGAGGCGGATGTGAGGAAGACTGCTTTCAGGATGAGGTATGGGCATTATGAGTTTGTGGTGATACCGTTTGGGTTGACTAACGCACCAGCTGCGTTTATGAGATTGATGAACATCGTGTTTCAGGAGTTTCTAGATGTGTCTGTCATCATTTTCATCGACGACATCCTGGTTTACTCTAAGAGTCTTGAGGAGCATGCAGTGCATTTGAGGGCAGTTCTGGAGAAGCTGCGGGAGCAGAAGTTGTTTGCTTAGCTGATCAAATGTAGTTTCTAGCAGCGTGAGATGGGTTTTCTGGGTCACATTGTGTCTACAGATGAAGTTTCTGTAGATCCAGAGAAGATTTAGGCTATCAGGGATTGACCTCGACCGTAGAATACCACAGAGATCAGGAGTTTCCTGGGTTTGGCAGGTTACTACAGGAGGTTTGTACACGGGTTTGTGAGAAGAGCACGCCCTATGACTAAGTTGACAGGGAAGGATGTTCCTTTTGTCTTGTCACAGGAGTGCGAGGAGGGCTTTGCAAGCTTGAAAGAGATGTTGACTACTGCTCTGGTGTTGGCATCCCCTGAGCAGCGGGAACCCTATGTGGTGTATACAGATGCATCCAGAGTTGGTTTGGGGTGTGTGTTGATGCAGCATCGGAAGGTGATTGCCTATGCTTCGCGGCAGTTGCGGAAGCATGAGGACAACTATCCTACTCATGCATTGGAGATGGGTGCTGTAGTTTTTGCCCTGAAGATTTGGAGATCTTATCTTTATGGTGCAAAGGTACAGGTATTTACAGATCATAAGAGCCTGAAGTATATATTCACTCAGCCCGAGCTGAATTTGAGGCAGAGGCGATGGATGGAGCTGGTGGCGGATTATGATCTGGAGATAGCCTACCATCCTGGTAAGGCTACTTGGTTGCAGATGCCTTGAGTCGAAAGTGGGCGGCTTCGGCTCAGGAGCAGGATATGGAGTCTCTGGTAGGGGAGATCAGTGCGTTGAGCTTGTGTGCGGTTTCTCAGGAGCCGTTGGGTTTGGTTGCAGCTGATAGAGCAGATTTGTTGAGCAGAGTGCGGTTGGCACATGAGAAAGATTTGGGGCTGTTGAATGCCTCAAAGGATGTTGATTTTGAGTATCAGGTTTCGGTTAATGGTACTATTCTAGTGCATGGGCGGATCTGTGTGCCCAAGGATGAGGAGTTGAGGCAGGAGATTCTGAGAGAGGTTCATGCTAGCATGTTCTCTATTCATCCAGGAGCTACTAAGATGATCTCAAGAGGTACTATCACTGGGTCGGGATGAAGAAGGACGTGGTTAGTTGGGTTGCGAGGTGCGATGTGTGTCAGCTAGTGAAGGCTGAGCATCAAGTACCAGGTGGTTTGCTGAAGAGTCTTCCCATTCCAGAGTGGAAGTGGGATATGATTACTATGGACTTCGTGGTTGGGTTGCTAGTGTCCAGGACATTTGATGCTATTTGGGTCATTGTGGACCGGTTGACTAAGTCGGCACATTTTCTGGCCATTAAGAAGACTGATGGAGCAGCGGTCTTGGCTAAGAAGTATGTGAAGGAGATAGTTATGTTGCATGGGGTGCCAGCGAGCATTGTATCTGATAGGGATTCCAAGTTCACTTCGGTGTTTTGGAGGGCATTTAAGGCAGAGTTGGGCACTAAGGTGCATATGAGTATAGCTTATCATCCCCAGACAGATGGACAGTCAGAGAGGACGATCCAGACGTTGGAGGATTTGCTGAGGATGTGTGTATTGGAATGGGATGGCTATTGGGCAGATTATTTGAGCTTGGTAGAGTTTGCTTATAACAACAGTTACCAGGCGAGTATTGACATGGCTCCTTATGAGGCTTTGTATGGGAGGCCGTGTCGTACAACGTTATGTTGGAATCAGGTGGGGGAGAGGAGCATGTACGGGGCAGATTTTGTTCAGGAGACCTCGGACAAGATTTAGGTTCTCAAGCTGAACATGAAGGAAGCTCAAGATCGGCAGAGGAGTTATGACGATAGGAGGAGGACAGATCTTGAGGTTCAGGTTGGAGATAGAGTATACCTCAAGATGGCCATGTTGCAGGGTCCGAACAGGTCATTGACTTAGACTAAGTTGAGTCCGAGGTATATGAGTCCGTTCAGAGTGATTGAGCGTGTTGTACCAGTGGCTTATAGACTGGAGTTACCTGAGGTTATGCGTGCATTCCATAAGGTTTTCCATGTTTCTATGTTAAGGAAGTGTCTCTGTGAGGATGATCAGTTGTTAGCTAAGATTCCTGAGGATCTTCAGCCTAACATGACTTATGAGGCGAGACCAGTGAGGGTTCTCGAGAGGAGGATCAAGGAACTTCGGAAGAAGAAGATTCCTTTGATGAGAGTCCTTTGGGATTGTGATGGTGTTGAGGAAAAGACTTGGGAGCCTGAGGCGAGGATGAATGCACGGTTTAAGAAGTGGTATGAGAAGCAAGCCGCGACTTGAGCTTGTCTAGCCTGGTCCCATCTGTAATCCGTGGCTGGAGCGAGAATGGAGTATTCCAGCCCATCTCTTTTGTTTACTTGGTCGCTTGGGATGGTTGGTTGTGCGACTAAGTAACAAGATGAAGTGGCGGACTTTTTAGTCATTGTGTGGCCTTAGTGGCGGTCTTTCGAGACATTGTGTGGCCTTTGTGGCGCGCTGTTTAGCCATTGTGTGACCTTTGTGGCGGACTGTTTAGCCATTGTGTGGCCTTTGTGGCGGGCTGTTTAGCCAGAGTGTGGCCTTTGTGGCGGGCTTTTTAGCTAGAGTGCCTGTTGAGGTGGTCCTTCGGGGCAAATGGTCTTTGTGACGGTCCTTCGGGACGAGTGGCCTTGGTGGCGGTCATTTTTAGGACATTTGTTTGGCCTTGGTGGCAGTTCTGTTTAGGACATTTGTTTGGTCTTGGTGGCGGTCCTGTTTAGGACATTTGTTTGCCTTGGTGGCGGTCCTGTTTAGGACATTTGTTTGGCCATTGTGGCGGCCCGTTGGGCAGTGAGATGATCCTTGTGTGGTCAGGAGGTATCCCAGTGAGGGGATATGTGGTTGGTAGGGTATCGTGTTGTCTTACGCAAGCCACGAGAAGGAAACCTGGATAGGGATAGGACCCAAACGTGTTCAGAATTGTTTGCTCGCGACTCTTGGGGGACTTAGGTTCTCCAAGTACTGCCATATTCTGAGACTTTGTGGCTTGGGAGTACGGTTGGTATATCGACTTCGGATGACGATCCGGAGGCGCGCTGTAGGGTGACGACCCGAGAGACGAGTATTGGATATTTCCTTATACAGTATGGCATGCGGGTTTAGGCCCGATCAGGAGCCAACATTATGGCATGTAGGCTTCAGTATGATGAGGAGCCAATAAAAACTTAGGGTTTAGGCCTATGGGTAAAGGAAAGTCCAAAAGTCGAGAGCAAATAATGCCTGGAGCGTGAGTCTATCGCCTAGAGGTGACCTTTTGTAGATCAGTCGGAGGAGTGCGGGTTGTGGAGACGGTAGCACGGGAGTCCTTGGCTGAGTATTGTTCGAGATTCGAGGACGAATCTAAATTGGTGGGGGATAATTATAACATCCGCGAACCAAAATCCCGGTTTAGGGACTGCATTGGTCGATGCACTATGTGCATCGGTCTGTTTAGGGACTGCATTGGTCGATGCACTATGTGCATCGGTCGATGCAAGGTTGTTTTGTGCGGACGAGTTTAAGTTAAACGCTGCGTTTTGGGTTAGAGAAAACCCGTAAGTCGTGTTTTTGAGAGAAAAGAAGGGAGAAAAAAGTGTTCTTGAGTGTTCTTGAGCGTTCTTGGTGATTTCTGGTGTTTGGAGGCGTTTCCTGTAGAGATCTGTAGCTGGGATCGTTGTAGGAGCTTCCTAGGAGCGTGTTCTTGATTGTTTAAGGTTCAGAAACTTCTTGGCAAAGGTAAGTGCATGACCATGGCTTATCTAAGCTGGAGATTACTCTGATCTGTTTGTTTCTGTGTTGTTAGACTTGTTAGTATGTTATGTGAGGCGTTAGGAAGCTTTCTTGTGGCTTGAGATCGATTCTTGTGGTTGCAGGAACGAAGATCCGACAAGAAGCTTCGGGGAAAACAATGCTCGGCATAAGCATCGGTCGATGCACTATGTGCGTCGGTCGATGCTAGAGCAAGGACGACGCGGATTGACCTAGGAGCATCGGTCGATGCCGTGTGGAGGCGTCGGTCGATGCAACTAGGGTTTCTGCGTATTGTCGAGCATGTGTCGATCGATGCAAGTGGAAGCATCGGTCGATGCAAGTGAACCTGGTGTCGACCGATGCATACCTTGTGTGGGTCGATGCTGGTCCCTGATGGTGTCGGTCGATGCAATCTTTGTGTCGGTCGATGCAGAGCCTGGTTTGTTTGTTGATTGTTGTTTGATGGTTAGAGTATCTCTATTGCTTGTGTGTATAGCCCAGTAGATGGGAGGATTGCCTGACTGAGTGTTTATAAAATACTCATGCATTGCAATTTATGTTTGTGATGTAGGTAAAGGCAAAGTGTGATCATGGAATCAAGGCAATGAAGAGGAGGATATTTCAGGGACTCGATTGGATGTTGTCTGGCATTGCTAGGTTGCTAGATTTAGGTCATTAGAAACTTTTCTAGGTTGCTGGTTTCATGTTTTATGATGATTGGTTATTGGATATGAGTTATGTTATAATATTGGTTATTATTGGATATTTATTGGTATTGTTTATTTCCGCCGTTGGTTGTGATTGTGGTTAGGTGGCTAGTGGGTATGGGACGACTAGTTGTAGTTTATTTATTATTATTAATTATATATTTTATTATTTATTATTTAAAAAAAACGGGCCGGTTCGTTTCATATATACATTTCCATGTAATCATATATATATATATATACTGATATAATTCGAAGTTTTACTCATATATAGAGTTTACATAGCCTAAAAGCATTATAGAAAGGAGAAAGAAAAAAATTTATTTAAATAAATGTCTTATCTTAAAACATTTAACCATACAATATTAAGACATCTATAAGGTTTTGGTAACAGAAACACAACGAACCCACAAATCATCTCTTTTTTTTGAAATATTGGGCTTCATGTGCAGTCAAACTAGGTCTATCGGCAATATATTTGATAAGTGTATCATGACATTCTTTTCCTTCTGTCACAAGCTCCTTGTAGCAAGCATCCGAGACGACTCCATTCATGAAAACTTGAGCCATTATATCCAATGCACACTTTGCGGTAATCTTGAGAACACATTGATTCCACAGTGTTTTTGGTTCGCTTACTTCTACAGCAAATGATGGGATGTGTTCACTCATCGTAACAAGTATCACCACAAGAAACACCAAAGACAAGTTAAGTTTTCCCGTTTTTATATGTTTTTAAACTTTTAAATTGATTTTTCTTTTTTGGTGAAGGAAAAAAGAACTTTTAGTTGACGTTTTATTCTCCGATTGAATATCTTTACTCTATTTATAGATATGAATGATAGTCTTTAAACATGACATTTACTTAGATACAATTATTTCTTTTATTACTTATATTAAGCTTTAATTTAGCTATTTGGTTATAACTTATATATCAAACAATCAAAAGCGTTCATTTGTAAATATTTCCTTTACCTTTAAAAAATATTAAAAAGTAGACTTTTAAAATAATTTTCTACAGTAAATTATATTTTAATTTATATAACCGATTATATGATCTTAAATGCTACCCAAGTTCTTCAACATACTGTTTTGCAATTTAGTAGGCACAAGAGAGTTTTAGTTATCCAACTGTGTAACTTTTCCCTACCATTATTGGCTTTGAATTTGTGTTTTTCTTATAGATTTTCTGGTTCATTTCGCTAGCCTTAAGAGTTTTTAATTTAGTTGTGTTTATGTAGACTAACAAAATGTATATTCTACAAAATATAGAGTGTGAAAAAAAAAATGTGCAATCATAGTTATGTCTAACCTTAAGGGTATATGACTTTTATCTCACAACTTCATCTATATTAAGATTTGTATAATAATTTTATTGAGGTCTTTGAATATTTAGCTATGTATATTTTTAATGTAATTTCTCCTCACAAATAGTTATTTCTCCGTTTGTTTCTAAACAAGACTTTCTATTTATATGTTACATATGAATTTTTTTTTCTCCTCATTTCTATCCCAGAAGAATAATTTTCTTAGGATTTTGAGGGAGTTATATACTTTTCCATGTAATCATATATATATGAAACTGATATAATTTGAAGTTTTACCCATATATAGAGTTTACATAGCCTAAAAGCATTATAGAAAGTAGAAAGAAATAATTTTATTTAAATAAATATCTTATCTTAAAACATTTAATCATACAATATTAAGACATCTATAAGGTTTTGGTAATAGAAACACAATGAACCCACAAATCATCTCTTTTTTTGAAATATTGGGCTTCATGTGCAATCAAACTAGGTTTATCGGCAATATTTTTGATAAGTGTATCATGATTATTAGTCTAGTAGAGCTTAATGGATGGACAAGAGGTGTTGATATCCGGGTGGTGGTGAATTGATGTCAGCATACTTGATTATTAGTCTAGTAGAGCTGAAGAAGAAAATAGGGGATTCTTACGTCTTATCACTTCACCGTGGGGAGCGTCGGTGTGGTTCATCGAGTAGATGGAAGAGGTATGGGTTTAAGAGTTCGTGGTGATGCCTTTTGGGTTGACAAATGCGCCAGCAGCGTTTATGAGGTTGATAAACAGCGTGTTTCAGGAGTTCCTAGACGTGTCTGTCATCATCTTCATGGACGACATCCTGGTTTATTCTAAGAGTTCTGAAGAACATGCAGTGAATTTGAGGGCAGTTCTGGAGAAGTTGCGGGAGCAGAAGTTGTTTGCCAAGTTGCGCAAGTGCAGTTTCTGGCAGCGTGAGATGGGTTTTCTGGGTCACATAGTTTCAGCAGATGGGTTTCTGTAGATCCGGAGATGATTCAGGCTATCAGGGATTGGCCTAGACCGCATAATGCCACAGAGATCAGGAGTTTCCTTGAGTTGGCAGGCTATTACAGGAGGTTTGTGCAGGGCTTTGCTAACAGAGCACGTCCTATGACTAAGTTGACAGGGAAGGATGTTCCTTTCGTTTGGTCATAGGAGTGCGAGGAGGGCTTTGCAAGCCTGAAGGAGATGTTGACTACCGCTCCAGTTTGGCTTTGCCTGAGCAGGGAGAATCCTATGTGGTTTATACAGATGCATCCAGAGTTGGTTTGGGGTGTGTGTTGATGCAGCATGGGAAGGTGATTGCCTATGCTTTGCGGCAGTTGCGGAAGCATGAGGGCAATTATCCTACTCATGACTTGGAGATGGGTGCTGTAGTTTTTACCCTAAAGATTTGGAGATCTTATCCTTATGGTGCAAAGGTACAGGTGTTTACAGATCATAAGAGCCTAAAGTATATATTCACTCAGCCCAAGCTGAATTTGAGGTAGAGGCGGTGGATGGAGCTGGTGGCGGATAATGATTTGGAGATAGCCTATCACCCTGGTAAGGCTAACTTGGTTGCTGATGCTTTGAGTCAGAAGCGGGCGGCTTTGGCTCAGGAGCAGGATATGGAGTCTCTGGTAGGGGAGATCAGTGTGTTGAGTTAGTGTGCGGTTCTCAGGAGCTGTTGGGTTTGGTTGCAGCTGTTAGAGCAGATCTGTTGAGCAGAGTACGGTTGACTCAACAGAAGGATTTGGGGCTAGTGAATGCTTCAAAGGATGTGGAGTCAGAGTATCAGGTTTTGACTAATGGTACTATTTTGGTGCATGGGCGGATTTGTGTACCTAAGGATGAGGAGTTGAGGCAGAAGATCCTGAGAGAGCCTCATGCGAGTATGTTCTCTATTCATCCAGGAGCGACTAAGATGTACTGTGATCTCATGAGGTACTATCATTGGGTTGGGATGAAGAAGGACGTGGCTAGATGGGTTGTGAGGTGTGTTGTGTGTCAGCTAGTGAAGGCTGAGCATCAGGTACCAAGTGGTTTTCTGAAGAGTCTACCCATTCCAGAGTGGAAGTGGGATATGATTACTATGGACTTCATGGTAGGTTTACCAGTGTTCAGGGCATTTGATGCGATTTGGGTCATTGTGGACCGGTTGACTAAGTCGGCACATTTTCTGGCCATTAAAAAGTCAGATGGAGCAGCGGTCTTGGCTAGGAAGTATGTGAAGGAGATAGTCAAATTGCATGGGGTGCCAGCGAGAATTGTGTCTGATAGGGATTCCAAGTTCACTTCGGTATTCTGGAGGGCATTCTAGGCAGAGATGGACACTAAGGTGCATATGAGTACAACTTATCATCCCCAGATAGATGGACAGTCAGAGAGGACGATCCAGACGTTGGAGGATTTGCTGAGGATGTGTGTGCTGGATTGGGGTGGCCATTGGGCAGATCATTTGAGCTTGGTAGATTTTGCTTACAACAACAGTTACCAGGCGAGTATTTGCATGGCTCCTTATGAGGCTTTGTATGGGAGGTCGTGTCGTACACCGTTATGCTGGACTTAGGTGGGGGAGAGGAGCATTTACGGGGCAGATTTTGTTCAGGAGACCTCAGCGAAGATTCGGGTTCTCAAGCTGAACATGAAGGAAGCTCAGGATCGGCAGAGGAGCTATGCTGATAGGAGGAGGAGAGATCTTGAGTTTCAGGTTGGAGATAGAGTGTACCTCAAGATAGCGATGTTGCGGGGTCCGAACAGGTCATTGGCTGAGACTAAGTTGAGTCCGAGGTATATGGGTCCGTTCAGAGTGATTGAGCGAGTTGGATCAGTGGCATATAGACTGGAGTTACCTGAGGTTATGCGACCATTCCATAAGTTTTTCCATGTGTCTATGTTGCGGAAGTGTCTCCGTGAGGATGGTTAGTTGTTGGCTAAGATTCCTGAAGATCTTCAGCCTAATATGACTTTGGAGGCGAGACCAGTGATGGTTCTCGAGAGGAGGATTAAGGAACTTCGGAAGAATATGATTCCTTTGATGAGAGTCCTTTGGGACTGTGATGGTGTTGAGTGAAAGTTTCCTGAAATAGAAGTTTCTAAAAGAGGAAAGATTCCAAAAGTGGAAAGTTCTAAAAATGGAAAGTTTTATGGGAGTTAGAATTGTCCATTTTTAGTGGTTGTGAGCCTTTGAGGGGCTAGTGTGGCCTTCGTGGCGGACTTTTGATTCATTGCGTCGTGTGTGGCGGTCTTTTGAGACATTGTGTGGCCTTTGTGGCGGGCTGTTTAGCCATTGTGTGGCCTTTGTGGCAGGCTGTTTAGCCATTGTGTGGCCTTTGTGGCGGGCTGTTTAGCCAATTGTGTGGCCTTTGTGGTTGGCTGTTTAGCCAATTGTGTGGCCTTTTTGGTGGGCTGTTTAGCCAGAGTGCCTGTTCAGGCGGTCCTTTGGGACAGATGGTCTCTGTGATGGTCCTTCGGGACAGATGGTCTTTGTGACGGTCCTTAGGGACAGATGGTCTTTGTGACGGTCCTACGGGACAGATGGTGTTTGTGACTGTCCTTCGGGACAGATGGTCTTTGTGACGGTCCTTCAGGACATATGGTCTTTGTGACGGTCCTTCGGGACATATGGTCTTTGTGACGGTCCTTCGGAACAGATGGCCTTTGTGGCGGTCCTGTTTAGGACATTTTTTTAGCCTTTGTGGCGGTCTTGTTTAGGACATTTTTTTGGACTTGGTGGCGGTCCTGTTTAGGACATTGGTTTGGCCTTTATGGCGGCCCGTGGGGTAGTGAGATGACCCTTGTGTGGTCATGAGGTATTCCAGTGAGGGAATATGTGGTTGGTAGGACATTGTGTTGTCTAACGCGAACCACGAGAAGGAAATCTTGTTAGGGATAGGACTTAGACGTGTTCAGAATTGTTTGCTCATGGCTCTTGGGGAACTTCGGTTCTTCAGTACCGCCATATTCAAAGACTTTGTGGCTTGGGAGTGTGGCTGGTATATCGACTTTGGATGACGATCCGGGGGCACGCTGTAGGGTGGCAACCTGAGAGACGAGTATTGGACTTCTTTATATATATTATGGCATGCGGGCTTAGGCCCCATCAAGAGCCAATATACTGGCATGCAGACCTCGGTCTGATGAGGAGCCAATAAAAACTCAAGGTTTAGACCTGTGAGTAAAGGACAGTCCAAAAGTCGAGAGCAAATTATGCCTGGAACGTGAGTCTATCGCCTAGAGGTGACCTTTCATAGATCGGTCGGAGGAGTATGGACCGTGGAGACGGTTGCACGGGAGTCCTTGACTGATGGATGTTCGAGATTCGTGGACGAATCTATGTTGGTGGGGGAGAATTGTAACGCCCATGTCCCGAAAAATATGAATATTAGATTTTTATATCAGAAATTTGGTAGAATCAGTTTAGTATCTGTTTAGTATCGATTTAGATAAGTTCTGGTTTAATTAAATTAAACCAAGGAAACCTAAATTTCTCTATAACTCACGCTTCTCTACTCTCTTTTGGGGTTGTGGTTGTTTTTGTAGAGAGGAAAAAGAAAACTTGTTTGTGGAGAAGAGGTGTTAAGGAAGGGGAGGTTAGATTTTGGTGTGTTAGGCATAGGAGCAGAATCGTTAGGGTTTGGGAGAAAACGGTTTCGACATATCAAATCGTACTCAAAGGTAACGAAATTTGGTCCAAGCCTTTCATCGTCATTCTCCTTTTTACAGAAGTGGATTTGGATTTAAACTCAATGAGTTATTGGCAGTTTCGTGGGGCGTTTCGTATCAGTCATGGATTGAGACCAGCGGGTGTTTCGGGATCGATTGCGGTTTAACCTCAGATCTGATCGTTCTGAAATTTTGTCAGAAGCTGCGTGACGTCTAGGAATAGCCTTTCACCGGAGGGATTTGATACTTAACGGTTGGTTTGGATTTTAGGGTTTCGTCTTTAAGAATGTTATTTTATGATGTTTCTGTCCAGTTTTGCTATAAAGTCGTTTTTGTTTGTGTGGTTTATTGTAGGGCGTTTTTGGGCTGTTGCAGACGTTAGGAGAGTCTCAACTTGTCATATTTGTTATAATCAGGTCGAAAAGGTGAGTGCGTGACCATGAGCTTATCTAAGCGATTGGGTTGTATGACTTGTTTTGTGTGTTGATGTGTAGGTGTGGTGAAAGTGGTATTGGTTGTTCTGTTTAATGGTTGGTTGTTATATTTTATTTGTAGTTGTACTCTTGATTTGCTTGTGTGTATAGCTCGTAGATGGGAGGATCGCCTCACTGGGTATTTCTGGTAATACTCACGCATCTCATTGTGTTTGTGGTGCAGGTAGAGGCAAGGTGTGACCGTGGGATCATGTCAATGAAGAGGTGGATGTTCTTGGGACTTAGTTATTATGTTTTAATTTCTGCTAGGTTGCTAGAATTGAAATGTTGGTGTTAGAATCATGGTTTAAGTTGCAAGTTTTGAGTCTATGATTCTGGTTAATTATTGGTTTATTATTATTGGTATTTTCCGCTGCTTATTTGGTGATTTGAGTTTATGCATATTTAAATAAATATTTCTTTGGGTTATTTATTTATTATTTAATATTATTATTTATTATTTATTATTATTAAAAACAAAAGAGCCAGGTCGTTTCAGTTTCTCTAATGGATTTTCTGGTTCATTTTGCTAGCCTTACGAGTTTTTAATTTAGTTATGTTATGTAGACTAACAAAATGTATATTATACACAATATAGAGTGTGAAAAAAAAAATTGTGCAATCACAGTTATGTTTAACCTTAAGGGTATAGGACTTTTATCTCACAACTTCATCTATATTAAGATTTATTTAATAATTTTAGTGAGATCTTTGAATATTTAGCTATGTATATTTTTAACCAATTATATGATCTTAAATGCTACCCAATGAACATACTGTTTTGCAATTTAGTAGGCACAAGAGAGTTTTAGTTTTCCAACAGTGTAACTTTCCCCTACCATTATTGGATTTGAATTTGTGTTTCTCTTATGGATTTTCTTGTTCATTTCGCTAGACTTAAGAGTTTTTAATTTAGTTGTGTTTATGTAGACTAACAAAATGTATATTCTACACAATATAGAGTGTGAAAAAAAAAATTGTACAATCACAGTTATGTCTAACCTTAAGGGTATAGGACTTTTATCTCACCACTTCATCTATATTAAGATTTGTATAATAGTTCTATTGAGATCTTCGAATATTTAGCTATGTATATTTTTAATGTAATTTCTCCTCACATATAGTTATTTCTCCATTTGTTTCTAAACAAGACTGTCTATTTATATTTATCCATGACTAGTAGTTCAAGAGTATTTTTTTTATTGTAGTTATTTTTTTTTTTTACATGTCTAGTTACATATGAATTTTTTTTCTCCTCATTTCTATCCCAGAAGAGTAAAGTTCTTAGGATTTTGAGGGAATTATATACTTTTCCATGTAATCATATATATATATATATATAACTGATATAATTCGAAGTTTTACTCATATATAGAGTTTACATAGCCTAAAAGCATTATAGAAAGAAGAAAGAAATAATTTTATTTAAATAAATCTCTTATCTTAAAACATTTAGTCATACAATATTAAGACATCTATAAGGTTTTGGTAACAGAAACACAATGAACCCACAAATCATCACTTTTTTTGAAATATTGGGCAACGTGTGCAATCAAACTAGGTCTATCGGCAATATATTTAATAAGTGTGTCATGACATTCTTTTCCTTCTGTCACAAGCTCCTTGCAGCAAGCATCCGAGACGACTCCATTCATGAAAACTTGAGCCATTATATCCAATGCACACTTTGCGATAATCTTGAGAACGCATTGATTCCACAGCGTTTTTGGTTCGCTTACTTCTACAGCAAATGATGGGATGTGTTCACTCATCGTAACAAGTATCACCACAAGAAACACCAAAGACAAGTTAATTTTTCCCATTTTTATATGTTTTTAAACTTTTAAATTGATTTTTCTTTTTTTGGTAAAGGAAAAAAAGAACTTTTATTTATGTTTTATTCTCCGATTGAATATCCTTACTCTATTTATAGATATGAATGATAGTCTTTAAACATGACATTTACTTAGATACAGTTATTTCTTTTATAACATTTATTAAGCTTTAATTTACCTATTTCGTTATAGACTTATATATCAAACAATCAAAAGCGTTGATTTGTAAATATTTCCTTTACCTTAAAAAAATATTAAAAAGTATACTTTTAAAATAATTTTCTACTGTAAATGATATTTTAATTTATATAACCAATTATATGATATTAAATGCTACCCAAGTTCTCGAACATACTGTTTTGCAATTTAGTAGGCACAAGAAAGTTTTAGTTTTCCAACAATGTAACTTTTCCCTACAATTATTGGCTTTGAATTTGTTTTTCTCTTATGGATTTTCTGGTTCATTTTGCTAGCCTTAAGAGTTTTTATTTTAGTTGTGTTTATGTAGACTAACAAAATGTATATTCTACACAATATAGAGTGTGAAAAAAAAAATTGTGCAATCACAGTTATGTCTAACCTTAAGGGTGTAACTGAAACGACCCGACCCGTTTTATTGTTTTTTTTTAAATAATAATTATAAAATAATAATAATAAACTACAACTAGTGGTCCCACATCCACTAGCCACCTTGTCACAATCACAATCAACAGCGGAAATAACCAATAGCAATATCCCATAAATAACCAATAATAATTCCATATCCAACATTAATTCCAAATCATAAACTAATGATCCAAACAACATAAACCAGAGAACCAGCAATTATGAACAACATTCTAGGACTCAACTCTAGCAACCTAACAAAAGCCAGACAACCAAGCGAACCACTAGAACATCCACCTCTTCATCGCCTTGATTCCACGATCACACTTTGCCTTTACCTGCACCACAAACACATATTGCAATGCATGAGAATTTAATAAACACTCAGTAAGGCAATCCTCCCATCTACTGGGCTATACACACAAGCAATAGAGTCATCTCTAACCATAAAACAACAATCAACACACAACAAAAACAAATCAGGACTCTGCATCAACCGACACCAACATGCATCGACCGACACCACATGGTGATGCATCGACCAACACAGGGTTGCATCGACCGACACTCGCTCTGCATCGACTAACGCATGCTCGACATAACACGAAAACCCTAGGGTTTTACGCGCCGTCCTCGCACTTGCATCGACCGAGGCAATGCCGAGCATCGTGTTTTTTTCGCCGAAGCTTCTCGCCAGATCTTCGTTCCTACAACCACAAAACTCGATCCCAAGCCACAAGAAAGCTTCCTAACGTCCAAAATCATGATCTAACAAGTCTAATAACACATAGCAAGCAAATTACAGAGTTCTCTAGCTTAGATAAACCATGGTCCTGCACTTACCTTTGCCAAGACGAATCTGACCCTTAAACCAACAAGAAAACACTTCCAGGAAGCTCCTACCACGATCCCAGCTATAGATCTCTACAGGAACAGCTTCCAGTCTCCAGAAATCACCAAGACTACTCAAGAACACTTAAGGAACGTTTGCTCTCTTTTCTTTTGTCTCAAAAACGGCTAAACACGACTAATTAGACAAAACTCGAGTTAAGGGTTTTTCTAACCCAAAACGCAGCGTTTAACTTAATTCAAACCGCAGAAAAACGACCTTGTATCGACCGATGCACCTACTGCATCGACCGATGCAATCCCTAAACCGGGATTTCGGTTCGCAGGTGTTACAATTCTCCCCCCACCAATATAGATTCGTCCTCGAATCTCGAACAACCATCGGCCAAGGACTCCCGTGCAACCGTCTCCACGGCCTGCACTCCTCCGACCGAACTATGATAGACAATAGACTCATGCTCCAGGCATTATTTGCTCTCGACTTTTGGACTTTCCTTTACTCATAGGCCTAAACCTTGAGTTTTTATTGGCTCCTCATCAGACCTAAGTCTGCATGCCATAATGTTGGCTCCTCATCAGGCCTAAGCCCGCATGCCATAATACATAAGGAAAAATCCAATACTCGTCTCTCGGGTTGCCACCCTATAGCGCGCCCCCGGATCGTCATCCGAAGTCGATATACCAATCGTACTCCCAAGCCACAAAGTCTCAGAATATGGCAGTACTAGGAGAACCTAAGTTCCCCAAGAGTTGCGAGCAAACAATTCTGAACACGTCTGAGTCCTATCCCTATCCAGGTTTCCTTCCCGTGGCTCGCGTAAGACATCTCAATGTCCTACCAACCACATATCCCCTCACTGGAATACCTCATGACCACACATGGATCGAATGTCCTAAACAGGACCGCCACCAAGGCCAAACAAAATGTCCTAAACAGGACCGCCACCAAGGCCAAACAAATATCCTAAACAGGACCGCCACCAAGGCCAAACAAATGTCCTAAACAGGACCGTCACAAAGACCATATGTCCCGAAGGACCGCCTAAACAGGCTCTCTGGCTAAACAGCCCGCCACAAAGGCCACACATCTGGCTAAACAGCCCGCCACAAAGACCACACATCTGGCTAAACAGCCCGCCGCAAAGTCCACACATCTGGCTAAACCCCGCCACAAAGGCCACACATCTGGCTAAACAGCCCGCCACAAAGGCTACACAATGACTCAAAAGACCGCCAGTAAGGCCACAAAATGACTAAAAAGTCCGCCACTAAGGCCTCACAAGCCCCTCCAAGGCTCTCTCCACCAAAATGGACAAATTTTAACTCACATAAAACTTTCCATCTTTAACACTTTCCACTTTTGGAAACTCGTAATTCAGGAAACTTTCCTCCAAAACCCCGCCTCACAGAAACTTTGTACCCCGAGCACCACCTCAGCTTGTTACTTAGTCGCATAACCAACCATCCCTAGCGACCAAGTAAACAAGAGAGATGGGTTGGAATACTCCATTCCCGCTCCAGCCATGGATTACATATGGGACCAGGCTAGACAAGCTCAAGTCGCAGCTTGCTTCTCATACCACTTCTTAAACCTTGCCTTCATCCTCGCCTCAGGATCCCAAGTCTGCTACTCAACACCATCACAATCCCAAAGGACTCTCATCAAAGGAATCTTCTTCTTCTAAAGTTCATTAATCCTCCTCTCGAGAACCCTCACTGGTCTCGCCTCCAAAGTCATGTTAGGCTGAAGATCCTCAGGAATCTTAGCCAACAACTGATCATCCTCACAGAGACACTTCCTCAACATAGATACATGGAAAACCTTCTGGAATGCACGCATAACCTCAGGTAACTCCAGTCTATAAGCCACTGGTCCAACATGCTCAATCACTCTGATTGGACCCATATACCTTGGACTCAACTTAGTCTCAGTCAATGACCTGTTCGGACCCCGCAACATGGCTATCTTGAGGTACACTCTGTCTCCTACCTGAAACTCAAGATCTCTCCTCCTCCTATCGGCATAACTCCTCTGCCGATCCTGAGCCTCTTTCATGTTCAGCTTGAGAACCCGAATCTTCTCTGAGGTTTTCTGAACAAAATCTGCCCTGTAAATGCTCCTCTCCCCCACCTGAGTTCAGCATAATGGTGTACGACACGACTTCCCATACAAAGCCTCATAAGGAGCCATCTTAATACTTGCCTGTTAACTGTTGTTATAAGCAAACTCTACCAAGCTCAAGTGATCTGCCCAATGGCCTCCCCAATCTAACACACACATTCTCCACAAATCCTCCAGCATCTGGATCGTCCTTTGTGACACACACATTCTCCGCAAATCCTCCAGCAAATACTCATATGCACTTTAGTGCCCATCTCTGCCTGAAACGCTCTCCAGAACACCGAAGTGAACTTAGAATCCCTATCAGACACAATGCTCGCTGGCACCCCATGCAACCTGACTATCTCCTTCACATACTTCTTAGCCAAGACCGCTGCTCCATCAGTCTTCTTAATGGCCAGAAAATGTGCCGACTTAGTCAACCGGTCCACAATGACCCAAATAGCATCAAACGTCTTCGACACTGGCAAACCTACCACGAAGTCCATAGTAATCATATCCCACTTCCACTCTGGAACGGGAAGAGTCTTCAGTAACCCTCCTGGAACCTGATGCTCAGCCTTTACTAGCTGACACATGTCGCACCTCGCGACCCAACTAGCTACATCCTTCTTCATCCTGACCCAATGATAGTACCTCTTGAGATCACGGTACATCTTAGTCACTCCTGGATGAATAGAAAACTTGTTCCCATGAGCCTCTCTCAGGATCTCCTGCCTCAACTCCTCATCCTTGGGCACACAAACCCGACCGTGCACCAAGATAGTACCATTATCTGAGACCTGATACTCTGAATCCACATCCTTTGAGGCATTCACCAGCCCCAAGTCCTTCTCCTGACCCAACCACACCCTGTTCAGAAGATCTGCTCTATCAACCGCCTCCAAACCCAATGGTTCCTGAGAAATAGCACAGAAACTCAACGCACCGATCTCTCCTACCAGAGACTCCATCTCCTGCTCCTGAGCCGAAGCTACCCTCTTCCGACTCAAAGCATCTGCAACCAAGTTAGCCTTACCAGGATTATAGGCTATCTCGAAATCATAGTCTGCCAGAAGCTCCATCCACCGCCTCTGCCTCAAATTCAGCTCAGGCTGAGTGAATATATACTTTAGACTCTTATGATCTGTAACCACTTGTACCTTTTCACCATAAAGATAAGATCTCCAAATCTTCAGGGCAAAAACTACAACACCCATCTCCAAGTCATGAGTTGGATAGTTGTCTTCACGCTTCCGCAACTGCCGTGAAGCGTAGGCAATCACCTTCCCATGCTGCATCAACACACATCCCAAACCAACTCTAGATGCATCTGTATAAACCACATAGGGTTCTCCCTGCTCAGGCAAAGCCAACACTGGCGCAGTAGTCAACATCTCCTTCAGGCTTGCAAAGCCCTCCTCGCACTCCTATGACCAAACAAAAGGAACATCCTTCCCTGTCAACTTAGTCATAGGACGTGCTCTGCTCGCAAATCCCTGCATAAATCTCCAGTAGTAACCTGCCAAACCCAGAAAACTCATGATCTTTGTGGCATTCTAAGGTCTAGGCCAATCTCTAATAGCCTGAATCTTCTCCGGATCTACAGAAACTCCATCTGCAGACACAATATGACCCAGAAAACTGAAACGAGTTCCTTTCTTGTGTGTGTGTGTGAAATGGAATGTGAATGAATGATGCGATGATGATGATGAACAATGGTGAAAGAAGGGTGTTTCAATTCCCCTTATGCAATTGTAGTATAAGAGGTATCAATCCTAAATGAGTGAACGCAAGCAATCAAGGTGTGCAATACTTCTCTAAGTTAAGCCAATTATAGAGGGTGTTTGTCACTAACAACCTATTGCAGAATGTAAAATGCAGAATGTAAAAGCTGAATGGACAAGATACTAAATGTAATGGAACATAATGATTATGGCAATAATGAAACTAGAACAGAGATCAAACTATAGTAATGCAGGTAATGAACTAATGCAAGGAAAGTAATGAACAGGAAACTTAAATGAATGCAACAGAAATGCAACTAGAATGAAATAAGAAACAAGACAGGATAGACACAAATCATAAACAAGAGTTCTGGGAATGAACTCGAGCAAGCACTCGATCGAGTGTAGATCGAGTGCAGGGTCGAGCTGGACAAAAACGTAAAACAGAGCAATGCATACAAAACAGAGCAAGACAAAAGTAAATCAAACAACAAGATTTAGACTAAGAAATCAATAGACAAGGAAGGTCTTAGGGATGGATTCATGGGCTGAACTTAGATTGTGGTTATCTAACTTGATCAACAATCCTCAATCAACATGAGCTAATCTCTAGACATTAATCTCTAAGAACATGTTAATCCACTCTCATGGCAAAAACAATCAAGCTCATATATTTCTAGACTTGTTCTCACAAAGTAAAGAATCTATACAAGAAAGCATTAAACAATATGTCAAGAATCAAACAAGACTTCTAATCTCTTAGCAAGCCTAATGATAATCTCTATATCTAGCCTTTTCTATGCACCTTAGACATTGGTGTGATGCTAAGAAGCTTGAGATCAAATCCAACCCTCTCAGTTATAGGATCAGCATTAAGAACATCTAGCCTAGAAGAGATCTACAACAATCAAGCTTGACCAAATCAAATAACCACAACATCCATCCAGCCTAAACCATCCCTAAGAGCTAAGGAAACTACTCACAATCACACATGATGAACAGAAAAGTCATAAACCCATAAAAACACGAAACTTGCATGATTAGAAAGATAAAACAGAGATCTACAATATTAGAGAAGGAATCAAACTCGAATTCTTGATACTTTGAAAGTTATGAAACAAACAAGTATGAATAATCTTGTGTTTTTTTCCTTCAAAAGAGGTACAAGATCTAAGAAAATAAAAGTGCAAAAACCATAAATTCCCAAAAAGGATAAAATACTAGGTTTGAGAATATCTAAAAAGTTGCTCCCTGGTGGTTGCAGCGTACAAGGTCCTTAAATAGGAAAAAGGAGGGGAAGCCCTAAAAATGCTAAAAGACAAAATAGCCAGGCGGCTCGGCCAACTCGATCCGGTGCTCGGTCGAGTGACCGGTCGAGTTGGGTTTTCATGTGCTCCTTCCACTCGGTCGAGTGTCTCTCAGCACACGGTCGAGTGTCTGGTCGAGTGGGCAGTCGAGTGGGACTCCGGACCTTGGTTCTCCAGCCTTAACTCCTTTGCTTTCTCCTCATGATTGCTTCACTTCTCCTCAGCATTGCTTCCATGCTCCTTAGGCTCCAAAATCACCTGTTTATGCAAGAAAATATGCAAATGCAATGCAACTACACTCTAATGCAAGAACAATCCTAAAACTATGCAATAATGGTCAAAAAGGATAGCAAAGGATGCAAAAGATGTGAATATATTAAGGGAAAACAGGATCAAATATATGAACATCAAAAACCCATCTCGCGCTGCCAAAAACTGCACTTGCTCAACTTAGCAAACAACTTCTGATCCCGCAGCTTCTCCATAACTGCCCTCAAATGCACTGCATGCTCCTCAGGACTCTTACAATAAACTAGGATATCGTCGATGAAAATGATGACAAATACATCCAGAAACTCCTGAAACACACTGTTCACCAATCTCATAAACGCTGTTGGTGCATTAGTCAACCCGAAAGGCATCACCACAAACTCATAATGCCCATACCTCGTCCTGAATGCAGTCTTCCTCACACTGTCTCATCTATCGGTATCTGATGATAACCCGACGCCAAATCTACCTTGGAGAACCAAGTAGAACCCCTCAACTGATCCAACAACTAATCGATCCTCGGAAGAGGGTACTTGTTCTTCACAGTGACCTGATTCAAACCCGTGTAATCAATACAGAACCGGAAACTCCCATTCTTCTTCTTGACAAACAACATCGGTGCTCCCCATGGTGATACACTAGGACGGATGAATCCCTTACTCAACAAATCCTCTAGCTGCTTCTTCAGCTCTGCCATCTCTGCTGGAGCCATTCTGTAAGGAGCCTTAAATAACGGCATCGTCCCTGGTTCCAGTTCAATCGTAAAAGGATCAGACCGAGATGGTGGTAACCCCTAAAACGACTGGAACACATCCTCAAACTCCTCCACACCCGGGATACCGCTAACCGTAGACTTCCCCACTGACTCTAGCATAGATATGGTAACCAAATAAGCCTCACGGCCCTTCTCGATCATCTTCCCAGCCTGGATGGTCGAGATCACGAGACTCCCCGAAGTCGGTCTAATACCTTGAAAAACCAACTTCCCTCCTGGACGCTCAAACTCCACTCTACCCCGATAGCAATCCAAATGCACCATATGCCGATGCAACCAATCCATCCCGAGAATCACATCATACAACTCCACTAGATTGATAAGCAAATCCAGTGGCCACGACTCCCCTACGATCTGACAACTCTTGTATGCTCCCCGGGATCCCATCTGATTCCCGTGCTCTCTGCACACTCCGGAGTAATGAAGCTATGAGAAGCTCCAGAATCAAACATAACATGGGACTTAAATCCACCCACCAACAAGGTCCCTACACAAACCTCATGTGTCGAGAACCTAACACTTTATCACAGGAATACATAAAATCTGAACTTGTGAAGAATTCACAAAGTTAAAGTACCAGAAATTATACATGTGATCGCCCCAGCACTGGTTCCACCAGTCTCTGCTGTCGTGTAAACCCGTGGCGCCTGCTCAATCCGTGCCACCTGCTGCACCTGCTGTAAAGCTGCCACTGCCACCGGCTGCAACTTGGGACACATGGGTCTGATATGCCCTGGCTCTTGGTAGTGATAGCATACACGAGCCACTTTCGTCGGAGCACTCCTCTTGGGACAGCTAGCAATCTTGTGATCCTTGCTTCCACAACCGAAGCAACTCGCACCACTCGGCCTCTGCGTAGCCTCCCACCTCCTCTTGGTTCCCTGCACAGGCTTGCCGCCCCTGCTAGAACCACCCTGTTGTTGAGCCCTACTAGGCTAAACTGCTGGACTAACCTCCACTGACTGTGCCCGGATATCCTGCTCAATCCCTACTGTAGTCTCAACCAGCTCCGCACGCGTAGCATAACTCCGCCCACAGTGAACCCTCAAATCATCACGTAGGGCCCTCAAAAACCTCCTGATCTGAGCCTCCTCAGACTCCATAGCCCGACCCCCATAACATAGAAGTCGACTGAACTCCAAGTTCAGCTCCCGCACTGACCATGTCCCCTGAGACAACTGAAGGAACTTCACCTCCAACCGGTCCAACACCTCTCTCGGAAAGTACTTGCGGTTGAACTCTCCCACGAAGTCAACCCAAAGTCATCTCCCGCTGCACTCTCCTAGCAGCCACTGATCTCCACCACAACTCAGCATCACCAATCAAATGGTGGACCCCTATGTCCACCCAAAACTCCTCAGGACATCTCAGAGTATGGAAGTTAAGTTCCTCCATGCATCTGCAGCAGTAGGATCTGTACCACCCGAAAACTGCACGGTCACGAGACCCTTCATCTCCTTGAGCATGGACAAATAACGTCCATGTGCTCCTGCATCCACAGCCAGTGGCTGCCGCTCCTCTGCCACGACTGGTGGCACAACCTGAGCCTGAGCCGGTACCACAGCTAGCAACCGCTCCAACAATTGTGCTAGCAAAGCTGTAAAGTCAGCACCAGGGACTCCACCCGCTGAGACTTCCACACCCGGGACCCTAGAATCACCGACCACAGGAACATCAACACCGCCCCCTCCGGCCACACTCATGGAATCCTCCTGGACACCCTGCGACTCGCCAACACCCTCAGCTGTCACACTCTGGTCCTCGGTCTTACTAACCACTGGGACTCTGCCCCTACCACGACCACGTCCGCATCCACGACCACGTCCGCGTGCACGACCACGACCACGACCAGCAACAGCATCCTCTCTATCTAACCATCTGCACTACCATGAACAGAAGGCTAAGCACGCAATTATACATAACACAAAAACATATACTCACCGTGGAATTACACTATAGGCTCGAAGAGGATGTTCTAGGACTCCATGCCACACACAATTTACTAACTCACATAATCAATCAAGACATGCAATCCCAAACATCACAACAGAAACCTAGTGAACCTAAACCTAGAACCGTAAGGGCTCTGATACCAAACTGAAAAGACCCGACCCGACCCGTTTTTTTTTTTTTTTTAAATAACAAATAATAAATATAAAATAATAATAATAAACTACAACTAGTGGTCCCATACCCACTAGCCACCTTGTCAATATCACAATCAACAGCGGAAATAACCAATAGCAATATCCCATAAATAACCAATAATAATTCAATATCCAACATTAATGCCAAATCATAAACTAATTATCCAAACAACATAAACTAGAGAAACAGCAATCCTGAACAACATTCTAGGACTCAACTTTAGCAACCTAACAGAAGCCAGACAACCAAGCAAACCACTAGAACATCTTCCTCTTCATTGCCTTGATTCCACGATCACACTTTGCCTTTACCTGCACCTCAAACAAATCAGGACTCTACGTCAACCGACACCAACATGCATCGACCGACACCACATGGGGATGCATCGACCGACACAGGGTTGCATCGACCGACACTCGCTCTGCATCGACCGACGCATGCTCGACATAACACGAAAACCCTAGGGTTTTACGCGCCGTCCTCGCATTTGCATCGACCGACGCAAGATATGCATCGACCGATGCAATGTCGAGCATTGTGTTTTTTCCCCGAAGCTTCTCGCCGGATCTTCGTTCCTACAACCACAAAACTCGATCCAAAGCCACAAGAAAACTTCCTAACGTCCAAAATCACGATCTAACAAGTATAATAACACATAGAAAGCAAATTAGAGAGTTCTCTAGCTTAGATAAGCCATGGTCCTGCACTTACCTTTGCCAAGACGAATCTGAACCTTAAACCAACAAAAAAACACCTCCAGGAAGCTCCTACCACGATCCCAGCTACAGATCTTTACAGGAACAACTTCCAGTCTCCAGAAATCACCAAGAACACTCAAGAACACTTAAGGAATGTTTTATCCCTTTTCTTTTGTCTCAAAAAACGGCTAAACACGACTAATGAGACAAAACTCGAGTTAAGGGTTTTCCTAACCCAAAACGCGGCGTTTAACTTAAGTCAAACCGCAGAAAAACGACCTTGCATCGACCGATGCACCTACTACATCGACCGATGCAATCCCTAAACCGGGATTTCGGTTCGCGGGTGTTACAATAACATCCCAAACCCAATTTTGGGTGATTGTCAATCGACACAAAGGAGGGTGTCGGTCGACACCACTAAATTGGGATTGTTGGGTTTGTTTCAAAACCGATTGGTTTAGCTTGGTTTAGTTTGGAAACCCTAAGTCTCGTTTTAAAAGGGCACGAGCAGCCTCTCTTAGGGGAAAGAGGGAAGGAGATAGAGGGAGAGAGATGGGAGTTTGATCCTAAGAGCAAAAGAAGCCTTGAGGAGGGTTAAAAGGAGTAGAGAGATCTGTTTTGGTGGTTATAAAGGAGAGAAGGGGAGAGAGTTGTGGTGCTATCACTTGGAAAGATGAGAAAGGAGATCCATCCTCTTGATGTGTAAGGAGAAGGATTTGAGCTTGGTGGTGGATAGACAAGGAGGCTTTCTCATGTTTGTTATCCAGGTAAGTTGTGTTGTTTTAGTGTTGGATTGAGTAGATAACCGATTATTGTAGCGGATTAGGGATTTACGGCCAAATGGGGCTGAAGGAGAAGCCTAGATCGTGGTTTCAGGCTTAGTGTCGCTTGACACCATGGTGGTGTCGGTCGACACCAACACCCACGTACGGATAGCAGGAACTGGTTCGAGATGGCTACTTCAGGGCAATGTTTGGAGGAGAAAACATAGTCTGATTTGGCTGATTTTTGCTAGGTAGCTTTGTGGTGCTATAAGCTTCATATCCAGCGGTGGGTTTGTGAAATGAACTGATGGTTTGTGATTTAATCAAGTGTTTGTATTAATGTCTGGTATAGACGGTTTTGTTGTAAAGTTGGGGTGTCGAGTGATACCAAGGTGGTGTTGGTCGACACCAGCATGTTGTTGTGTGTTTGTGTCCTAGGAGGACAGGTGGAGTTAGGTTTGGATGAGGAGAGATTGACAGAAGTGATGCCGTGAGCGTCGGTGTGTGTGTTGGTTCGCAAGTGGTGCGATGGGTGACGTTTGACACCAGGTGAAGGTGTCGTTCGACACTAGAGGAGTTGATAGCGAGTTTGAATAATTGAGGGAAAGTGTTGTCCGTGGCTGGACGGAATCAAATATTCCAGCTCACCTCCCTTGTTACTCGGTCGCTAGGAGTAGTTGGTTGTGCGAGGATTGGGAATCCGGGTGTGGTCGTTTCAATGGGTATAGGACTTTTATCTCACAACTTCATCTATATTAAGATTTGTATAGTAAGTTTATTGAGATCTTTGAATATTTAGCTATGTATATTTTTAATGTAATTTCTCCTCACATATAGTTATTTCTCCGTTTCTAAGAAAGATTGTCTATTTTTATGTTATCCATGACTAGTAATTATAGTTTTTTTTTTATTGTAATTATTTTTATTTGACATGTCTAGTTAAATATAAATTTTTTTTCTCCTCATTTCTAACCCAAAAGAATAAAATTCTTAGGATTTTGAGGGATTTATATACTTTTCCATGTAATCATATATAAATGAAACTGATATAATTTGAAGTTTTACCCATATATAGAGTTTACTAGCCTAAAAGCATTATAGAAAGGAGAAATAAATAATTTTATTTAAATAAATGTCTTATCTTAAAACATTTAATCATACAACATTAAGCCATCTATAAGGTTTTGGTCACAGAAACACAATGAACCCACAAATCATCTTTTTTTTTCAAATATTGGGCTTCAAGTGCAATCAAACTAGGTCTATTGGCAATATATTTGATAACTGTATCATGGCATTCTTTTCTTTCTGTCACAAGCCTCTTGCAGCAAGCATCCGAGACGACTCCATTCATGAAAACTTGAGCTATTGCATCCAATGCACACTTTGGGATAATCTTGACAACACATTGATTCCACAGTGTTTTTGGTTCGCTTACTTCTACAGCAAATGATGGGATGTGTTCACTCATCGTAAACAAGAATCACCACAAGAAACACCAAAGACATGTTAAGTTTTCCCAATTTAATATGTTTTTTCCTTTTTAGTGAAGGAAAAAAAGAACTTTTAGATTATGTTTTATTCTCCAATTGAATATCCTTACTCTATTTATATATATGAATGATAGTCTTAAAACATGACATTAATTTAGATACAGTTATTTCTTTTATTACATTTATTAAACTTTAATTTAGCTATTTTGGTTTTAGACTTATATATCAAACAATCAAAAGCGTTGATATGTAAATATTTACTTTATCTTTAAAAAATATTAAAAAAATATACTTTTAAAATATTAAAAATATTCAACACAATACTAAATTATATTTTAATTTATATAACCGATTATATGATCTAAAATGCTACCCAAGTCCTTGAACATACTGTTTTCCAATTTAGTAGGCACAAGAGAGTTTTAGTTTTCTGAAAGAGAAAATTTTTCCTACCATTATTGGCTTTGAATTTGTGATTCTCTTATGGATTTTTTGGTTCATTTCGCTAGGCTTAAGAGTTTTTAATTTAGTTGTGTTTATGTAGACTAAGAAAATGTATATTCAACACAATAGAGAGTGTGAAAAAAAAAATGTGCAATCATAGTTATGTCTAACCTTAATGGTATAGGACTTTTATCTCCCAACTTGTAACATCCGTGAACCAAATAGTGAGATTTGGGGATGGGTGTCGATCGACACCAGCTTTTTGGGTTCGACCAAAATTATTTTAAATTTTCGATTTTGGGTTGGTTTGGTTCAATTGAAGTGCCAAACCGACATATTTAAGAGAAATTCGACCTAGGGTCGTGGATTAGAGAGTTGGTCGCCGCTTTTGAGAGGAAAAGAGAGAAAAGATAAGGGTTTGAGAGTTGGGTGAGTTTTGGGGAGATTTTTGGCTTGTTTGGGAGATCTGTTCTTGTGGAGGAGAAATTTTGTGCTAGAGACGAAGGAGGAGCTTCGTAAGGTGTTGGATTTGTTGCTGTTGGTCAGAATCTTCCTGCAAAGAGGTGAGTGCAGGACCATGGCTGTTCTAAGCCTGGTATCTCTTGTGTTTTCCTTGTTTGGTGTTGTTTTGGTCTTTTTCTTGTTGGTTGTGATTGCTTTACGGTCTCTAATGGTTCATGTGACCATTTGGGTGAGTTCTGGATGGATTGGAGATGGATTGGAATGGAGATTCGACGATCGGTTTCGAGAAGAACGCGTCTGCGGAGTCGGTGTCGATTGACACCAACTTATCTATTGCGTGTTTTCCTGGTTTGTTGTGTTTGTTTGTTGGTTATTAAACATTGGAATCTCAGTTGCTTGTGTGTATAGCCTAGTAGATGGGAGGATTGCCTCACTAAGTATTTATGATAAAACTTACGCATCTCAATAGTTACATATTGTAACATCCGTGAACAGAAATCCCGGTTTAGGGATTGCATCTGTCGATGCAAGGTTGTTTTCTGTGGACGAGTTAAAGTTAAACACTGCGTATTGGGTTAGGAAAAACCCTTAAGTCGTGTTTTTGTCTCATTCGACGAGTTCAGCCGTTTTTGAGAGAAAAGAAGGGAGAAAAAGTGTTCTAGAGTGTTCTTGATCGCTCTTGGTGATTTATGGTGTTTGGAGGCGTTTCTTGTAGAGATCTGTATCTGGGATCGTTGTAGGAGCTTCCTAGGAGCGTGTTCATGATTGTTTAAGGTTCAGAAACTTCTTGGCAAAGGTAAGCATCGGTCGATGCAAGTAAACCTGGTGTCGATCGATGCATACCTTGTGTCGGTCGATGCTGGTCCATGATGGTGTCGGTCAATGCAATCTTTGTGTCGGTCAATGCAGAGCCTGGTTTGTTTGTTGATTGTTGTTTGATGGTTAGAGTATCTCTATTGCTTGTGTGTATAGCCCAGTAGATGGGAGGATTGCCTTACTAAGTGTTTATAAAATACTCATGCATTGCAATTTATGTTTGTGATGCAGGTAAAGGCAAAGTGTGATCATGGAATCAAGGCAATGAAGAGGAGGATATTTCAGGGACTCGATTGGATGTTGTCTGGCATTGCTAGGTTGCTAGAGTTGGGTCATTAGAAACATTTCTAGGTTGCTGGTTTCATGTTTTCTGATGATTGGTTATTGGATATGAGTTATGTTATAATATTGGTTATTATTAGATATTTTATTGGTATTGTTTATATTTGCTGTTGGTTGTGATTGTGGTTAGGTGTCTAGTGGGTATGGGACCACTAGTTGTAGTTTATTTATTATTATTAATTATTTATTTTTATTATTTATTATTTAAAAAAAAACGGGTCGGGTCGTTTCAGTTTGGTATCAGAGCCCTTACGGTTCTAGGTTTGGGTTCACTAGTTTTCTGTTGTGATGTTTGGGATTTGCATGTCTTGATTGATTATGTTAGTTAGTCAATTGTGTGTGGCATGGAGTCCTAAAACATCATCTTCGAGCCTATAGTGCAATTCCACGGTGAGTATATGTTTTTGTGTAATGTATAATTGCGTGCTTAGCCTTCTGTTCATGGTAGTGCAGATGGTTAGGGAGGATGCTGTTGCTGGTCTTGGTCGTGGTCATGGACGCGGACGTGGTCGTGGACGCGGACGTGGTCGTGGTAGGGGGAGAGCCCCAGTGATTAGTGAGACCGAGGACTAGAGTGTGACAGCAGAGGGTGTTGGCGAGTCACAGGGTGTCCAGGGGGATTCCGTGAGTGTGGCCGGAGGGGGCGGTGTTATGCTCTAGTAGCTGGTGATGTTAGGGCCCCAGGTGCGGGTGTCCCAATGGTTGGAGTCCCGGGTGTCTACTTTGTGGGTTTACTGGCACAGTTGTTAGAGCGGTTGCCGCCAGTGGCACCGACTCAAGCTCAGGTAGTGCCACCAGTGGTGGCGGAGGAGCAGCAGCCAGTGGCTGCGGATGTGGGGGTCCATTCTTGTTATATCAGCATGCTGACAGAGATGGGTTGTATTCGTACCGAGCGGTTTTCAGGAAATACAGATCCTATAGTTGTGGAGGCGTGGAGGACGAGTGTGGAACGTAACTTCCATACTCTGAGATGTCCAGAGGAGTTTTGGGTGGACATTGGGGTCCACCATTTGACTGGTGATGCTCAGTTGTGGTGGAGTTCTGTGGCAGCCAGGAGAGTGCAGAGGAAGATGTCTTGGGCTGACTTCGTCTTGGAGTTCAACCGCAAGTATTTCGCTAGAGAGGCACTGAATAGGTTGGAGGTGCAGTTCCTTCAGCTAGCTCAGGGAACTCGGTCAGTGCGGGAGCTTGACTTGGAGTTCAGTCGACTTCTGAGGTATGGGGGTCGGGATATGGAGTCTGAGGATGCCCAGATCAGGAGGTTTTTAAGGGCCCTATGTGATGACTTGAGGGTTCACTGTAGAGGGCGGAGTTACGCTACGCTTGCAGAGCTGGTTGAGACTGCAGCAGGGATTGAGGAGGATATCCGGGCACAGTCAGTGGCGGCTAGCCCAGCAGTCCAGCCTAGCAAGTCTCAGCATCATGGAGGTTCTAGCAAGGGCGGCAAGCCTCCGCATGGAACCAAGAGGAGATGGGAGTCTACGCAGAGGCCGGGTGGTCCGAGTTGCTTTGGGTGTGGGGGCAAGGATCACAAGGTTGCTAGCTGTCCGAAGAGGAGTGATATGACGGCAGCAGATCGTGTGTGCTATCATTGCAGGGAGCCAGGGCACATCAGGCCCTATTGTCCCAAGTTGCAGCCGGTAGCAGTGGCAGCGTTGCAGCAGGTGCAGCCAGGAGGGCAGCAGCTAGCACGGATTGAGCAGGCGCTACGGGTTTACACGACTGTAGAGACTGGTGGAACCAGTGTCGGGGCGATCACAGGTATAATTTCTGGTACCTAATCTTCGTGAATTCTTAGTAAGTTCAGATTTTATGTTGTCCTGTGATAAAGTGTTAGGTTCTCAACACATGAGGTTTGTGTAGGGACCTTGTTGGTGGGAGGGTTTATGTCCCATGTTATGGTTGATTTTGGAGCTTCGCATAGCTTCATTACTCCTGAGTGTGCAGAGAGTGCGGGAATCAGAGGGGATTCCGGGGAGGGTACAGGATATGTCAGAGTTGCGGGAGGCAAGTTCCTGAGGGTTATTGGACGAGCCAGAGGAATTGATATTTAGATCGTAGGGGAGTCGTGGCCTGCGGATTTGCTTATCAGCCTAGTGGAGCTGTATGACGTTATCTTGGGGATGGACTGGTTGCATCGGTATATGGTTCATCTGGATTGTCATCGGGGTAGAGTGGAGTTTGAGCGCTCAGGAGGGAAGTTGTTTTATCAGGGGATTAGACCGACTTTGGGGAGTCTAGTGATCTCGGCCATTCAGGCTGGGAAGATGATCGAGAAGGGCCGTGAGGCTTATTTGGTTACTATATCTATGCTAGAGTCATTGGGTAAGTCTACGGTTAGCGGTATTCAGGGTGTAGAGGAGTTTGAGGATGTGTTCCAGTCATTGCAGGGATTACCACCTTCTCGGTCTGATCCTTTTACGATTGAACTGGAACCAGGGACGACACCGTTATCCAAGGCTCCTTAAAGGATGGCTCCAGCAGAGATGGCAGAGCTGAAGAAGCAGCTAGAGAATTTGTTGAGCAAGGGATTCATTCGTCCTAGTGTATCACCGTGGGAGCGCCGGTGTTATTCGTTAAGAAGAAGGATGGGAGTTTTCGCTTGTGTATTGATTACAGGGGTCTTAACCGGACCACTTCGAAGAACAAGTACCCTCTGCTGAGGATCGATGAGTTGTTGGATCAGTTGAGGGGTGCTACTTGGTGCTCCAAGATAGATCTGGCGTCGGGTTATCATCAGATCCCGATAGTTGAGGTGGATGTGAGGAAGACTGCTTTCAGGACGAGGTATGGGCATTATGAGTTTGTAGTGATGCCGTTTGGGTTGACTAACGCACCAGCTGCGTTTATGAGATTGATGAACAGCGTGTTTCAGGAGTTTCTGGACGTGTCTGTCATCATTTTCATCGACGACATCCTGGTTTATTCTAAGAGTCCTGAGGAGCATGTAGTGCATTTGAGGGCAGTTCTGGAAAAGCTGCGGGAGCAGAAGTTGTTTGCTAAGCTGAGCAAATGTAGTTTCTGGCAGCGTGAGATGGGTTTTCTGGGTCACATTGTGTCTGCAGATGGGGTTTCTGTAGATCCGGAGAAGATTCAGGCTATCAGGGATTGGCCTCGACCGCAGAATGCCATAGATATAAGGAGTTTCCTTGGTTTGGCAGGTTACTACAGGAAGTTTGTACAGGGTTTTGCGAGCAGAGCACGCCCTATGACTACGTTGACAGGGAAGGATGTTCCTTTTGTCTGGTCACAGGAGTGCGAGGAGGGCTTTGCAAGCCTGAAGGAGATGTTGACTACTGCTCCGGTGTTGGCTTTGCCTGAGCAGGGGGGACCCTATGTGGTGTATACAGATGCATCAAGAGTTGGTTTGGGGTGTGTGTTGATGCAGCATGGGAAGGTGATTGCCTATGCTTCGTGGCAGTTGCGGAAGCATGAGGACAACTATCCTACTCATGACTTGGAGATGAGTGCTATAGTTTTTGCCCTGAAGATTTGGAGATCTTATCTTTATGGTGCAAAGGTAAAGGTATTTACAGATCATAAGAGCCTGAAGTATATATTCACTCAGCCCGAGATGAATTTGAGGTAGAGGCGGTGGATGGAGCTGGTGGCAGATTATGATCTGGAGATAGCCTACCATCCCTGTAGGGCTAACTTGGTTGCAGATGCCTTGAGTCGGAAGCGGGCTGCTTCGGCTCAGGAGCAGGATATGGAGTCTCTGGTAGGGGAGATCAGTGCGTTGAGCTTGTGTGCGGTTTCTGAGGAGCCGTTGGGTTTGGTTGCAGCTGATAGAGCAGATCTGTTGAGCAGAGTGCGATTAGCACAGGAGAAAGATTTGGGGCTGGTGAATGCCTCAAAGGATGTTGATTCTGAATATCAGGTTTCGGCTAATGGTACTATTCTGGTGCATGGGCGGATCTGTGTGCCCAAGGATGAGGAGTTGAGGCTGGAGATTCTGAGAGAGACTCATGCTAGCATGTTCTCTATTCATCCAGGAGCGTCTAAGATGTACCGAGATCTCAAGAGGTACTATCACTGGGTCGGGATGAAGAAGGACGTGGCTAGTTGGGTTGCGAGGTGTGATGTGTGTCAGCTAGTTAAGGCTGAACATCAGGTACCAGGTGGTTTGCTGAAGAGTCTTCCCATGCCAGAGTGGAAGTGGGATATGATTATTATGGACTTCGTGGTTGGGTTGCCAATGTCCAGGACGTTTGATGCTATTTGGGTCATTTTGGACCGGTTGACTAAGTTGGCACATTTTCTGGTCATTAAGAAGACTGATGGAGCAGCGGTCTTGGCTAAAAAGTATGTGAAGGAGATAGTCAGGTTGCATGGGGTGCCAACGAGCATTGTGTCTGATAGGGATTCCAAGTTCACTTCGGTGTTCTGGAGGGCATTTCAGGCAGAGTTGGGCACTAAGGTGCATATGAGTACAGCTTATCATCCCCAGACATATGGACAGTCAGAGAGGACGATCCAGACGTTGGAGGATTTACTGAGGATGTGTGTATTGGATTGGGGTGGCCATTGGGCAGATCATTTGAGCTTGGTAGAGATTGCTTATAACAACAGTTACCAGGCGAGTATTGGCATGGCTCCTTATGAGGCTTTGTATGGGAGGTCGTGTCGTACACCGTTATGTTGGACTCAGGTGGGGGAGAGGAGCATGTACGGGGCAGATTTTGTTCAGGAGACCTCGGAGAAGATTCGGGTTCTCAAGCTGAACATGAAGGAAGGTCAGGATCGGCAGAGGAGTTATGCCGATAGGAGGAGGAGAGATCTTGAGTTTCAGGTTGGAGATAGAGTATACCTCAAGATGGCTATGTTGCGGGGTCCAAACAGGTCATTGACTGAGACTAAGTTGAGTCCGAGATATATGGGTCCGTTCAGAATGATTGAGCGTGTTGGACCAGTGGCTTATAGACTAGAGTTACCTGAGGTTATGCGTGCATTCCATAAGGTTTTCCATGTCTCTATGTTGAGGAAGTGTCTCCGTGAGGATGATCAGTTGTTGGCTAAGATTCCTGAGGATGTTCAGCCTAACATGACTTTGGAGACGAGACCAGTGAGGGTTCTCGAAAGGAGGATTAAGGAACTTCAGAAGAAGAAGATTCCTTTGATGAGAGTCTTTTGGGACTGTGATGGTGTTGAGGAGCAGACTTGGGAGCCTGAGGCGAGGATGAAGGAAGGGTTTAATAAGTGGTATGAGAAGCAAGCCGCGACTTGAGCTTGTCTAGCCTAGTCCCATCTGTAATCCGTGGCTGGAGCGGGAATGGAGTATTCCAGCCCATCTCTCTTGTTTACTTGGTCGCTTGGGGTGGTTGTTTGTGCGACTAAGTAACAAGATGAGGTGGTGCTCGGGGTACAAAGTTTCCGTGAGGCAGGGTTTTTGGAGGAAAGTTTCCTGAAATGGCTAGTCGATCGACACTAACACCTGGCGAAGGTTGTGACACACACCATGTGTATATCGATGCAGTCTTCCGAAGTTGACCGACGCACTCCTAGTGCCGATCGACACCTGCTCGACATCCCGAAATTCCTAATTTTCATCGACCGACACCTCCACCTGGCATCGATCAATGCTCGTAGGTTTCTTGCGCCATCCTCGCATTAGTGTCGACCTACACACTCCTTGTGTCGATCGACACTCAAGCCGAGCATCGCTTCTCTTCGATCAGAAACTCTGAATCTCGCCTCCAAACTTCTCCAATTCATCCTACACAATCCTAGGAGTGAATCCCAGCCTCGGGAGCCACGAAAAACACATAAAACTCAAAGGAAAACAATCACACAACACACAAAGTCACATAAACAGAGATCTTAGCTTAGATAAGCCATGGTCATACACTCACTTTAGCCAAAACAAGAGATCTAAGCCCCAAACGGCAAAGCTAGCACCACAATAACCTTCCCACACGTCCCTAGCCTTGAAACCTCATTCTCCAGGAAGAAAAACTCATCAACAAAGACAAGAATCTCCAAAAACTAAAGTACGCTCTTTGGAAAAACTCTCTCTTCTTCTTTTCTATCTAGAAATGTCAAAAGCGGCTAAAAATATGAAGGAAGTCGAGTTTTCTCTATTATACTCGGGTATAGAGCTCCCCTAAACCAACCACGTAAACCAGGGAATTTAAAATCGAACCGGTTTGACCCATCTGCATAAGGTGCCGATCGACACCAACACCTGTGTCGATTGACATCCTTATCGAATTTCCATAATTCATTTCACGAGTGTTACAATTCTCCCCCACCAGCATAGATTCTTTCGCAAATCTAGCACCCATACCAACAGTCAAGGATCTCTCGTGCAACCAACATTATGTCCTGCACATCCTCTATCTAACTATGAGGACTATATCTAGCCAATAACTGGCGTCTCTGACATTATTCGCTGTGAAGAACAAGTATCCTCTTCCCAGGATCAATGAGTTGTTGGATCAGTTGAGAGGTGATACTTGGTTCTCCGAGATTGATAGTGTTGAGTTACCATCAAATTCTGATAGATGAGACAGATGTGAGGAAGACGATTTTTTCGACGAGGTATACGCATTATGAGTTTGTGGTGATGCTTTTTGTGTTGACCAAAACACTAGCAGCGTTTATGAGTTTGATAAACAGTGTATTTCAGGATTTTGTGGATGTATGTGTCATTATCTTCATCGACGATATTCTGGTGTACTCCAATAGTCCTGAGGAGATTTCAGTGTATTTGAGAGCAGTTCTGGAAAAGCTGTTTGTTAAGTTAAGTGTAGTTTTTGGCAGAGGGAGATGGGATTTGTAGGTCACTTTGTGTCTACAAAGGGAGTTTCTGTAGATCCAGAGAAGATTCAGGCTATCAGAGATTGGCCTAGACCACAGAATGCCACTGAGATCAATAGCTTCCTTAGTTTGGTAGGGTATTACAGGAGGTTTGTGAGAGGTTTTACGAGCAAGACATGACCGATGACAAAGTTGACAGGGAAGGATGTTCCTTTTGTGTGGTCACCAAAGCGTGTGTGAAGAGGGTTTCGCAAGCTTGAAGGAGATGTTAACTACTACGTCAGTGTTGGCATTGCCGGAGTAGAGTGAGCCTTATGTTGTTTATACAGATGCTTCCAGAGTTGGCTTGGGGTATGTGTTGATCCGGCATGTGAAGGTTATTGCCTATGCTTGGCGGCAATTGCTGAAGCATTAGGACAATTATCCTACTCATGCCTTGGGGATGGCTGTTGTGGTTTTTTCCTGAAGATTTGGAGGTGGAAAGCTACATGTGTTTACAGATCATAAGAGCCTGAAGTATATTACACTCAGCCTGAGTTGAATTTGAGGCAGAGGCGGTGAATGAAGTTGGTGACAAATTATAATTTGGAGATAGCTTACCATCCTTGTAAGGCTAACTTGGTAGCAGATGCTCTGAGTCAGAAGCAGGTGACTTCGATTCGGGAGCAGGATATGGATTCTCTAGTTGGAGAGATTTGTGCATTATGACTGTGTTTGGAGGCGGATGATCGAGCATATCTTCTGAGTAAAGTATGGTTGGCTCATGAGAAGGATGAGGGGTTGGTGAATGCTTCTATGGATGTTGGTTTGGAGTATCAGGTCTCTGCCAATGGTATCATTCTTGTGCACAGTTAGATCTGTATGCCCAAGGATAAGAAGTTAAGGGGGGAGATTCTAAAAGAGGCTCATGCAAGCATGTTTTCTATTTATCCAGGAGCGACTGAGATGTACCATGACCTCAATTGGTATTATCACTAGTTCGGGATGAAGAAGGATGTAGCTAGTTGGATGATGGGATGCGATGTTTGCCAACTAGTGCAGACTGAGCATTAGGTTCTGAGTGTCCTGTTGATTTTCATATATTTTACCCTGTTTTCCCTTAATATATTAACATCTTTTGCATCTTTTGCTATCCTTTTGACCATTATTGCATAGCTTTAGGACTGTTCTTGCATTAGAGTTTAGTTGCATTGCATTTGCATCTTTTCATGCATAAACAGGTGATTTTGGAGCTTAAGGATCATGGAGGCAATGCTGAGGAGAAGTGAAGCAATCATGAGGAGAAAGCAAGAGAGCTAAGGCTGAAGAACCAAGGTCCGGAGTCCCACTCGACTGCCCACTCGACCATGTGCTGAGAGGGACTCGACCGAGTGGGATGAGCACAAGAGGAGCCAACTTGACCGGTCACTCGACCGAGCACCAGGTCGAGTTGGTCGAGCCGCCTGGCTATTTTGTCTTTTAGCGTTTTTAGGGCTTCCACTACTTTTTCTATATAAGGACTTGTACCTGCAGCCACCAAAGAAGCCAGCTTTTTAGAGAGTCAAAAACCTAGTTTTTACCTTTTTGGGAATTATTCCTTTTGCACTTTTATTTTCTTAAGATCTTGTACTTCTTTTAAAAGGAGAAAAAAGACTAAATTCTTCAATACTGTTGGTTTCATAACTTTCAGAATATTGAGAATTTGAGTTTGATTCTTTCTTCAATATTGTAGATCTTTGCTTTATCTATCTAATCATGCAAGTTTCATCCTTTTCTGGGTTTATGATTTTGATGTTCATCATGTATGCTTGTGAGTAGTTGCTTAGGATCTTGAGGATGGGTTAGGCTGGGTTGTGTTTGTGGTTTGTTTAATTTGGTCAAGATTGATTGTTGTAGATCTCTTCTAGGCTAGATGTTCTTAATGTTGATCCTATATCTGAGAGGGTAGGGTTTGATTTCAAGCCTCTTAGCATCACACCAATGTCTAAGGAGCATAGATAAGGCTAGATCTAGAGACTATCATTAGGCTTGCTAAGAGATTAGAAGTCTTGTTTGATTTTTGACATATTGCTTAATGCCTGCTTGTGTAGATTCTTTAATTTGTGGGAACAAGTCTAGAGATGCATGAGTTTGATTGTTTCTTGCCATGAGAGTGGAGTAAACATGTCTTAGAAATATATGTCTAGAGATTAGCTCAAGTTGTTTGAGATTTGTTGACCAAGTTAGATGACTTCAATCATTAGTCCAGCCCATGAATCCCTCCTCAAGACCTTCCTTGTTTATTGATTTCTTAGCTTAAATCCTGTTGTATGATCGTTGTTTGATTTGCTTTTGGTATTGCTCTGTTTTTCTTGTGTTGCTCTGTTTTGCGTATTTGTCCAGCTCGACCCTGCACTCGGTCAGCACTCGATCGAGTGCTTGCTCGAGTTCCAACCCAGAACTTGTGTTTATGATTTGTGTTTGTCCTGTTTCATTCTAGTTGCATTTCTGTTGCATTCATTTAGTATCATGTTCATTACTTACCTTGCATTAGTTCAATACTTGCATTACTATAGTTTCTATTTCTGTTTTAGCTTCATAATTGTCATAAGAATTCTGTTCCATTTGCATTTAGCTCCTAGCTCTTGTAGTTTTACTTTCTGCACTTTACATTTCATAATAGGATTGTTAGTGACAAACATCCTTTACATCTGGCTTGACTTAGACTCATATGCACATCTTGATTGTTCACAAATACTCAGATTGGATTGACACCTCTTATACTACAACTGCATAAGGGGAATTGAAACACCCTGCCATCCATTCATTCATAAGTCATCATTCCATACATGATTCATCACCACCACAAAAAATATATGTTTCAATTTGGCGCTGTTGCCCATTTGAGTTTGTTTTGTGAATTTAGGATCATTATTCGTCTAAGATTAAGTTCGTTTATACACTTGTGAGGTTACTGAAATCGAATCTTCTTTTGTTTGCCTATCTTGAGTTTCAGGTACCCACTCGACCACCCACTCGACCACCCACTCGACCACCACTCGACCGAGTAGTGATCGAGCACTTGATCGAGTCAGAAGCTGGATACAAATAGCCATCACTTCCCAGTCGACTCAACCACCCACTCGAGCATGCGCTCGACCGTGTACCTGTTCGAGTCTGTACTCGAGTTTGTTGATGCAGACAAGATCAAAAGGCAAAGACGATCTTCATAGGCCTATTAACAACATCCACAGGCTACAAAAGGGTTTGAGACACAAGCACAGAAGAGTAGTTCAGGAACAAGAACAACAAGTGGTCATGGAGCAACAAGATCAACAAGCTCCAAGGGCAAGGAACATTGGTGCTGGGGATGCACCTAACACACACAACCAAAGAGCTGGTTCTTGAAGCTTAGAGTGAAGTCTGTGCAAAGCAGTCTGAATCCGGTATTGCACTCGACCAGGTGCTCGAGCAAGCACTCGACCGAGTGAGTGTTGGAGTGGTCGATCGAGCTGAAGAGTCAGAAGCTGTCAAGCCTGCTAAGTACATCCCTCCTGCTTACAAGCCTCCACTACCATTCCCAGGGCGTTTCAAGGCACAGAAGCGTAAGGAACTAAGGGAAATCATTGAGAAAAAAGAAATGTTGGCTTTGCAACAAGAGGAAGAGAAAGCTTTGAAAGAAGAGGTTGTGATTGAGAAACAAGAAGAAGTGATGGCCATACAAGAGATCATCATTGCTTACCAAGAAGAAGAAAGAGGACATGCCTTGGAACAGATTTTGTGGTATTGGAGATGGACAAGGAACCTGAAGATCCTATCATCCTTGGGAGGCCATTCTTAGCCACAGTTGGAGTTGTTATTGATGTTAAGGAAGGTCTTGTGACCTTGAACATTTCTGAGGGTATAGCTATGAAGTTTAACATCTATAACCCAACCAACCTTCCTACCATTGATGATCAACCTTTTACTATCAAGGACAAGGGTGGTCATGAAGGTTTAAGTGAAGTGGCAGCTCCAAAGGACAATCTCTCTCTTCAAGAAGATTCTGTGGAAAAGCTTAAGAGGTCAGTTCAAGAGGTTACTGGTATGGTTAAGGATCTCCAAGTCAAGCTAAACAAGAGGTCTTTGAGGAAAGCAAGACCAAGGCTCAAAATCAAGAAGAAATATGGTTTGTGTGTTAAGGGTGAGGTGATCAAGGATCAGACTCACAATGATCAAGAAGTGCCAGGGAGGATTTCATCACCTCCTTGGTATCTAAACAAAGCCTAAGAAGGCAACCAAAGTCAAGCTTAGTGATTCTAAACAAGCTCACTAGGGAGGAAGTCCCTAAGGTATCCTTTGTAAATATACTTTATTTTCTTAGTAGTTTTGATGTGTTTTCTTTTATGTTTGTGTTGGACATGCCTTTCAATGAAAGTGTAGATGGGTATGGAGAGATTTGGACTTGGGGAAGGAGATTCGCAAGCCCACTTGACCAGCCCACGAGAGGTACTCGACCGAGTTGGCAAAGAAGTAAGGCCCACTCGATTCTCATTTCTCTAGAATGATCGAGTGGAAGGAAGAAAAAGAAGAAAATTTTTGAAATTTCAAACTTTGGTCAAGGAGCTTGACCACGTGCTGGTCGAGTGTGGGGTCGAGTGGCAGCAAAAAGCAGGTCAAAGATTCCCATTTCAAATTTGAATGGTATGGACGCTCCACCCTTGTCTCCTTGTCCCCTTAGCTTCTTTAAATAGAGCCTTACACGATCCTATATCTCTCACACTCTCTCATTTGCTCAAAACAACTAAAATCAAGTTTTAAAATCTCTCTCAAAGTTCATCATTTGCTCAAGCTTAGCTCTTTTAAGTTTTTGGGTCACTAACCTATTAACCTTAAGCTTTGAGTCTATTCCCTTCAGTTCTATTCGAAAATGTCTTCAAGGATTACTAGGAAGTCTCAACAAGCGGCTGCAAGCTCCATGGAACGTTGTGATGATCGCCTACAATCAAGAGGAGAGGCTGGAAGAACCACTCGACGCCCCACTCGAGCATGCACTCGACCGAGTGGTGGTCTGAGTGGTCGATCGAGTCAGATGTTGTGTTCAAGAACTCAGTCAGTTGAGGAAGATCCTGAGAGAACCGAAAGTGAAGAAGAAAGGGAGCCAACTCTTAGTGAGTTCATAAGGAGAAACAAGGCCAAGGGAAAGAGGCCAGCATTTGAGATTGAACAAGAGGAGATTGAAAGTGAAAGTGAGGAAGAAAGTGAAGAAGAAGAGTTAGAGGATGATGGAGAGGCAGAATCTTGTGGATTGACAAAGAGGCAACTTTATGAAGCCGTCATGAGAATGGAGTTCCTGGGAACTAGGTATCCACACAAGGAAACCATGGAGAAGCTAGCCATTGATGAAGATGTGGAGTATCTTTTTGAGAAGAGCAACCTAACCAAGTTCATGGGGCTTTGCATGGAGGGGTTTAAAGAAGAAAGTTGTGAGTTTCTAGCCACAGTCAAGCTGCACACATATGCAAGGAAGGATTATGAGTTTGGAGCTGGTCATATTGCTTTTACAATCAAGGGGAAGAACTATGAGCTTTCATTGAAGAAGATAGCAAATGTGTTTGGTTTTGAAGTTGGTAGTAATAGGAGCTTGATGGTACCAAGAGAGGAGCTCTATGCCATTTGGGAAACCATTGTAGACAACATCACCTATTCATCCTCCAAGACCAAGAGTTCAAAGATAAGAAGCCCAGTCCTAAGGTACTTCCACAAGGCCTTAGCAAATACATTCTTTGCTAGGAAGGAGACTGGAAATCTCAATGAGGGTGAGCTCATGATAATTGACATGGCTCTCAATGGAATCATCCTTGAGGCAAGAAATGGAACCATTATTCTTGGGACCACTGTGGAGACTGACCTTGCAATGGTGCTCATTGACCACATGATATATTTGAGAAGTTGGGTAGGCAAGCTACAAAACAAAGGGTCAAGAAGAGCCTTAGCCATTGGAGGCATCATCACTCCAATACTACAAGCTGCCAAGGTCCCACTTAGAGGAGAGAAGGTTTTGCCAAGATGGATTGACTCAAGCTACCTCACCTCTACTCTCATATTGGCCAAGGAAATGCATCAAGGAAATCATATCTTCAACTTTGAGCTTCCAACAGTTGGGAAAAAACAGTTGATCTTACCTAACCAAGAGCTCACCACCATTCAAGAAGGAGCAAACATTGACTTTTGGTCAGCTGATGAGTTCTTGTTTGATGGGATAGTTCAACCTAGAGTTGATGAAGCTGGAGATGTACAAATGGCTGATGGGGAGGAGCAATTTTACTTTGAATATTATGAGCCCAACCCAAGGGATAGTAGAGGAGTGAGAGAGACTAGCAAGAGGTTGACTCACCTACAAAAGTGGAGCAAGTGGCATGGGAAGAGGTTTAATAAGCTTAAGAAGAAGGTGACCAATATGGCTAAGTCCATCAAGGGCCTAAAAAAGGAGATTGCTGAGCTGAAGAGTGCAAACTCATCTCCAAGCCATTCAAGCCCTTTGAGGAGGAGTAGCTCAACTAGAGCACTCTCAAGAGTTGCAAACTCTGTGGAACCAGCTAGAGCTTCAATGTACGAGCCAAATCAGAGGAAGAGGAGTTCAAGTAGCCGAGAACAACAATTTTCGAGGCACTCGACCGGGTCACTCGAGCAACCACTCGACCGAGCACCCCAGATGCACTCGGCCGAGTTCAAGCCCAGATCACCTTATGGCTTCCCACCTCCAACTGCTAATCCAGGATATCCAGGTTACCCTCCCATCCCACCCCAGTACTTCATGGATCCAGCACTCTACCAGCAGTTCTACCAGCACCAAGGTCAGAATTTTGACACTCGCGGTCCAGCTCGACCCCCCCCACTCGAGCACGTACTCGACCGAGTCCCGGTCGATTCCCATCGTCGAACTACCCCAATCTCCACCTCCAAGTCATCAACAAGACCCCAATTACACTTTTGACAGCATGCAAGAGGATGTGGACAGTTTCTTCTCCAATCCTTAAGGTACCACAATCACCTTCCCTTGTAAATACCATTGCATTTGATGTTGTGTTTTGTGTTTGGTCTTGAATCCTCTTACAACTTTCTTTCACACAGAGGACTGTGTGATTTAAGTTTGGGGGAGGGTTTGAGATAGCATTTGATATTGTGTTTTGTGTTCTTATTTCAAATTTTTAGCATCATCATGTTAGTATTTGCATAGCATCTAAGGCATAGAAAAACCCTAAAAAATTGAAATTTTTTGCAAAAATCTTTATAAAAAAAGAGTGTTCATGTAGTTTGCATTGCATATTAGGATCTTGTTTAGCATGTTTCATGTAGGATTGTATAATATTTGCATTAGAGATCTATGATGAGCTTTGCCTTGTTAGCTTGTTTTATTCACTAGACTAGGATCAATGCCCAAGTTAATAATACTTTGATGCTAGTTGAGTGGTTAGAAGCATAAGATTGAACCAAGCCTTGAATTCTTGCATTGCATTTGGTCTAAACTGAAGCATGTTGTGATTTGATGTCATTTCCTACTTATAAGAACTTAATATTGACTGTTAAATATCAATGTGTGCATTGCTTTAAACTCATGGATATCATATACATATTTGGATCATCTTTCTCCTTTTTACCACTCTTGTTGATCCAAGTAGCTGATTAAATCATTAAAATCAGTTTCCAATACCCTTAACCAACCCTTCTTTCAAGCCATGTTTATTCTTGAGTGTGTAAGGCCTATTTTGGGATTGAGCTTGGTAGAAAGTGTTAGGTTTGAGCTGACAAGAGTAAAGCCTCGTGTAGTTCTAGTTTGCAATTTTCAAACTAGATAGGACTAGGTGGTTTAATTGTTGGGTTTGGGATTTGGTTGTTTGAAAAAGAAAGAAAAGAAAAGAGGAAAAGAGAAAGAAAAGGTTAGAGTCTTCAGGAGGGGAATGTGTTTAAGTAAAATCAAAGTCTAGTGAAAGAATGGGAAGTATGATATTGTTTAAAGATGGTTTCAGTCAAAGAAAAGAAAGAAAGAAAAAGAAGAGTATAGCAAAATGCTTTTATGTCTTAAGAATAAGAAGTAAAGAAAACAATAGCAAATAAGTAAGAATCTTCCATTCCACTAGAAAGATCATATAAGAAACCTCTCCTAAGACTTTAAAATCAAAAGAGAAAAGGGTGAAAGAGAAGAGAAGAAGTTAAAGGGTAGCACTAGGATCAATTAGGTTTAGATTGATAGGATAAACACTTTGGGTGCCTTTGGGTAGACAAGGTTTTGTTCTTGTATGTGTCTAAGTGTTCTTACCTTTAGCATTCTTCTAAAGCTCAATCCATTTTTATGAGAGAACCTTGATATTGATAAGCCCCACTCTAAAGAGAGACCATCATTGTCTCTAAACTTTTACTACCAAGCCAAATGAGTTTAAGCATTGCATAGAATTGATTCATGTTCTTGATTAATGAATGTTAAAGGAAATGGTTGATTTGAATGCATGTGGACATCTAAGGCTCAAATCAGTAAAGGTTGTGATATGCTTGTCTAAAATCTTTAAGTACAGCTCATTCAACTTGCATCATAGTACTAGTAACTTGGACATTGATTCTAGATGGTCTATTTGCAAGCTTTAGGAGCTGAGATCCCACTTTCAAACCTCACCTACCTTCTTATGTCTTGTTCATTTGCTTGAGGGCAAGCAAAGACTAAGTTTGGGGGTGTTGATGTTCATATATTTTACCCTGTTTTCCCTTAATATATTCACATCTTTTGCTATCCATTTTGACCATTATTGCATAGCTTTAGGACTGTTCTTGCATTAGAGTTTAGTTACATTGCATTTGCATCTTTTCATGCATAAACAAGTGATTTTGGAGCTTAAGGAGCATGGAGGCAATGCTTAGGAGAAGTGAAGCAATCATGAGGAGAAAGCAAGAGAGCTAAGGCTGAAGAACCAAGGTCCAGAGTCCAACTCGACTGCCCACTCGACCAGACACTCGACCGTGTGCTGAGAGGGACTCGACCAAGTGGGACGAGCACAAGAGGAGCCAACTCGACCGGTCACTCAACCGAGCACCAGGTCAAGTTGGTCGAGCCGCCTGACTATTTTGTCTTTTAGCGTTTTTAGGGCTTCCACTACTTTTTCTATATAAGGGCTAGTACCTGCAGCCACCAAAGAAGCCAGCTTTTTAGAGACTCAAAAACCTAGTTTTTACCTTTTTGGGAATTATTCCTTTTGCAAATTTATTTTCTTAAGATCTTGTACTTCTTTTAAAAGGAGAAAAAGACTAAATTCTTCAATATTGTTGGTTTCATAACTTTCAAAATATTGAGAATTTGAGTTTGATTCTTTCTTCAATATTGTAGATCTTTGCTTTATCTATCTAATCATGCAAGTTTCATCATTTTCTGGCTTTATTATTTTGATGTTCATCATGTATGCTTGTGAGTAGTTGCTTAGGATCTTGAGGATGGGTTAGGCTGGGTTGTGTTTGAGGTTTGTTTGATTTGGTCAAGCTTGATTGTTGTAGATCTCTTCTAGGCTAGATGTTCTTAATGCTGATCCTATATCTGAGAGGGTAGGATCTGATTTCAAGCCTCTTAGCATCACACCAATGTCTAAGGAGCATAGATAAGGCTAGATCTAGAGACTATCATTAGGCTTGCTAAGAGATTAGAAGTCTTGTTTGATTTTTGACATATTGCTTAATGTCTGCTTGTGTAGATTCTTTACTTTGTGAGAACAAGTCTAGAGATGCATGAGTTTGATTGTTTCTTGCCATGAGAGTGGATTAAACATGTCTTAGAAATATATGTCTAGAGATTAGCTCAAGTTGTTTGAGATTTGTTGACCAAGTTAGATGACCTCAATCATTAGTCCAGCCCATGAATCCCTCCTCAAGACCTTTCTTGTTTATTGATTTCTTAGCTTAAATCCTGTTGTTTGATTCGTTTTGGTATTGCTCTGTTTTTCTTGTGTTGCTCTGTTTTGCGTATTTGTCCAGCTCGACCCTGCACTCGATCTACACTCGATCGAGTGCTTGCTCGAGTTCCAACCCAGAACTTGTGTTTATGATTTGTGTTTGTCCTGTTTCATTCTAGTTGCATTTCTGTTGCATTCATTTAGTATCTTGTTCATTACTTACCTTGCATTAGTTCAATACTTGCATTACTATAGTTTCTATTTCTGTTTTAGCTTCATAATTGTCATAAGCATTCTGTTCCATTTGCATTAAGCTCCTAGCTCTTGTAGTTTTACTTTCTGCACTTTACATTTCATAATAGGATTGTTAGTGACAAACATCCTTTACACCTGGCTTGACTTAGACTCATATGCACATCTTGATTGTTCACAAACACTCAGATTGGATTGACACCTCTTATACTACAACTGCATAAGGGGAATTGAAACACCCTGCCATCCATTCATTCATAAGTCATCATTCCATACATCATTTATCACCACCACAAAAAAATATATGTTTCATCTGTTGCAAAGTTTAACTATTCTGGAGTGGAAGCAGGACATGATCACGATGGAATTCGTGGTAGGATTGCAAGTGTCTCTGACTTTTTATGCGAATTGGGTCATTGTTGACCGGTTGACTAAGTCGGTACATTTTCTGGCCATTAAGAAAACCGATGGACCAGCAGTTTTGGTTAAGAAGTATGTGAAGGAGATAGTCAGGTTGCATGAGGTGTGTGACACCCCAGTTCCAGAGACTTACAGAGAGGTTTAAAAGAATTGATTTGGCCACCTATGTCACCAAAGTGCACTTATCTTTTCGGTCAAGGGTCTTGAGAGAACTCCTGAGTTAAGCATGAGCTGGAGTAGTCTCAGGATAGGTGACCTTCCGAGAAGTGACTGTCGGAACTGTGCGAGTGAGAACAAAACACAAGGTAACATCATGTTGTGATTTTTAGGGATAGTAACAAGTCTTTAAAGCCTCCCGGACGTAGCAAACCGGCCGTCAGAAAAGGATGGGCTCATGGTCCTAATGAGAGGACGTGAGGCCCATTAAGGAAGGTGGTCCCATGGACTGGGATTGTACATAGGACCCACTGAGAGGTGGCGATCGGGGCGTTACAAGTGGTATATGAGCCGAACCCAGATGAGTGTGGAGTCGAGTGGGCTCACACCATCGGGGGTGATGGTCTTGGTGCATAACGAGGATGTTGTGATCTGTTAGTTGGGGTGAATAGTGACACCCCAGTTTCAGAGACTTCCGGTGAGGTTTAAAATAATTGATTTGGCCACCTATGTCACCAAAGTGCGCTAATATTTTCGGTCAAGGGTTTTGAAAGAACTCCAGAGTTAAGCGTGTTTGAGCTGGAGTAGTCTCAGGATGGGTGAATTTCTGGGAAGTGATTGTTAGAACTGTACGACTGAGGATAAAATACAAAGAGATATCATGTGATGATTTGTAGGGAGGGTAACAAGTCTTTAAAGCCTCCTCGACATAGCAAACCGTCTGTCAGATATGGATGGGCTCACGGGCCTAGTGAGAGGAGGATATGCTCAAATTTACCCTAGAGCTATTCTCTCAAATTAAAAGATCAATTGTAGTACTTAGGGATCAATTCCACAAATACTCCAGATTCACACAATAGATTTAATAATTTTTTAATTATGCTAAACAGAAATATTGTAATTAAATTGCAAAAGAAAAAAGAAAATAAAAGAGTTGTAAATTCAGATTGATGAAACGCTAGGCCTAGGGAAATTCTCAGGAAATCATGGAAAATCATATCAATTAATTAAGCAAGCAAGATTCAATAATTAAGCATCGTTCTTGAACTCTAAACACAACTGTAAAATAAATCAGTTTTCACTGCAAATATTATCTAAATTAAAAACCAGAAAATCCAAATCTCTTTGTAAAATTCTAGGTTAAAAATCAGCAATAAAATCAAGTTTAGAGATTTTGTTCACCAAATAAAAGAGTTGTAAATTCAGATTGATGAAACGCTAGGCCTAGAGAAATTCTCAGGAAATCATGGAAAATCATATCAATTAATTAAGCAAGCAAGATTCAATAATTAAGCACCGTTCTTGAACTCTAAACACAACTGTAAAATAAATCAGTTTTCACTGCAAATATTATCTAAATTAAAAACCAGAAAATCCAAATCTCTTTGTAAAATTCTAGGTTAAAAATCAGCAATAAAATCAAGTTTAGAGATTTTGTTCACCAAAGATTTTTGTCAGGAAAATCAATTATATTTTCATATTAATCCATAATCCTAAGATCTAAATCCAGATGACTAATCAAAGATCAAGCATTAAGAACAACATATGGTGAAAACAAGAAAGATAATGAATCCAAACAATTAATCAATCTAACAATCCATGAAATCCCTAATGAGAAACCCTAAACCTAACAAGCAGATCTACTCAGACATAATTGTAAGAACACAAATCATGAATAAAATAAATAGCATTAAGAGATTAAAAGAAGAAGAAAAGAAGTTCTGAATCTTCTCTGAAGGAGTCTTGATTCTTCTCTCCAAAAGCTCTCTAAAAATCTCTCAGGGTTTTCTCTCAAAAGTTGCAGGGAAAAATAAAGCTTAGGTCTAAAACAATGACCATAAAATCCTATATATATTGTAAAACACGTCTTGGGCCATAATTGCAAATAAGGAAAGCTTGGGCAATTTTTGTAAATCTTCCAGAAGTTGTGGGAAAACTTCCGATTTGGCTTGTGAGTGTTGCATCGATCGACACTATCATTTGCACCGGTTGATACCTTCTGTGAATTCGTTTCCCAACTTTGCAGCTCAGCCTCAATGCTTGATTATGCCCCAAATCCTCCTACTTAGCTTCATTATGCTCTCATCCATGCTAAATCCTATAAAGACTCAAAAGAATCTAAAAATACCAAAAAGACTCTATAAATAAGACTTATATCATGGCTAAAACGCCTAAAAACCATGATATATCAGAGGACGTGGGGCCCATTAAGAAAGGTGGGCCCATGGACTGGGATTTGACATGGGATCCACTAAGATGTGGCGGTCGGGGTGTTACAAGTGGTATCAGAGTCGAACCCAGATGAGTGTGGAATCGAGTGGGCTCACACCGCCAGGGGTGATTGTCTTGGTGTGCAACGAGGATGTTACGATCTGTTAGTGAGGGTGAATTGTGACACCCTGGTTTCAGGGACATGCAGAAACGGTATACAACCTCGCGGATGTAACAAACTGTAACATCCGCGAACCAAATTATCGGTTTTGGGGGTGGGTGTCGATCGACAACAAGGAGGGTGTCGGTCGACACCAACAATTTCTGGTTTGACCGGTTTGTTTTAAAACATTGAAATTGGAATTGGCTCAGTTTGGGAAGCCCTAAACTAGAGTATTTAAGTGGGAATCGACTTGAGGGTTGGGGGAAGCCGTTTATAGTCGTTTTCAAAGAGAAATAGACGGAGAAAGAGGATGGTTTGGCAGCATAAGAGGAGAAGAAGGGAGATACATCTTCTTCATGTGTGAGGGGAAGGATGGGTGATAGGTGGTGGATAGGAAGACATAAGGAGGCTTTCTCATAGTTGTAATCCAGGTAAGTTGTGTTGTTTTAGTGTTAGATCGATTAGAGAATTGATGGTTGTGGTGAATTAGGGATTTGCGGCGAGAAGGAACATGAAAGGAGGCTCAGATCGTGATTTCTAGGTTGGTGTCGTTCAACACGATTGTGGTGTCGGCCGACACCAACACCTGCAGATGGACTGCGCGGACTGGTTCGAGATGGCTACTTCGGGTAACGTTTGGAGGATGAAAGAGTCTGATTCGGCTACACTTTGGTAGGTAACTTCGTGGTGCTACAAGATTCATATCCAATAGTGGGTTTGTGAAATTAACGGTTGGTTTGTGTTTTGTTACAGTGTTTGTATTGTGGTCTGGCATAAACGGTTTTATGGTAAGGTTGGGGTGTCGAGCGACACCAAGATGGTTTCGGTTGACACCAGCATGTTGTTGTGTGTTTGGCTCATCTGTTAATTTCTTGAGTTAGGTTTGGAGGAGGAGAGATCGACGGAAGTGATGTTGTGGGCTTCTGTATCGACCAACACTAGGAGAGTGTCGATCGACACCATGTGTTTTGTTTCGGTTGTGAAAAGGGATGGGTAATGTTCGACACCAGGTGGAGGTGTCGCTCGACACTAGAGGAGTTGATAGTGAATCGGAGTATTCGTGGGTAAGTGTTGTCCATGGCTGGACGGAATCAAATATTCTAGCCCACCTCTCTTGTTACTTGGTCGCTAGGGGTCGTTGGTTGTGCGACTCAGTAACTAGATGAGGTGGGGTTTGGTGTATTTGCGAAAGTTTTTGCAAGGAGCGATTTCTACGCCCGTTGTCTCGTTGGAATTATGGGATTCCAGTAAGATCGTTTCCTAGGGATCCTGTGCGAGGATTGGAAATCCGGGTGCAGTCGTTTCAATTTGGTATCAGAACGTATACGGTTCTAGGACAGACTCTATAATGGTTATAGACCTGTCTAGGTCGTTCAGACGTGGTAAGGTCTACGGAAAAAGCACAGCGATGATTAGATATTTCATCCAGAAGCGATCAAGTAGGAAAGAAATTGTTCAGTGTTCGAGAAGTTAAGTCGGGAACTTACTTCAATGGAGTGGCTTGGAATGCCACGGGATAGCAAGTCAGGAATTTGCATACAGGTCAAGAGGGGGTATGAGAGTGTGGCTAGTGTGGGTGCCACTTCAACGGGTGTTGTGAGTGTGGCAGCAGGTTGCTCAGGCCCAGTGAACCGTATTGTAGATTTTTTTTGGAATCCTGATGTATAATAGGTTGAATTATTATGCGATTATGAAAATGAAAAGTTTTTATAAATAGAAAGTTTCTAAAAATGGAAAGTCCTATGAATAGTTAGGACTTGTCTATTTTTGGAAAGAGGATGTGAAATGCCCGGGGTGGTGGGAATGTTTAGAGGTTGACCTGAAGAGTGGTCACAGATGAGATGATCAGTTCTCAAGGATTTTTTTATTGGTGATGTCACGGTGCTAAGAGAATATGTGGGTTCTAAAAATGGGAAGTTTTATGAATTGTTAAAGCTTACCTATTTATGGAAAGTGCAGTTGCAAACAAATAGAGAGTTCTATAAATAGTAAGAACTTGTCTATTTTTGGAAAGGGCGTGTTTAAAACCCGAATGGTTGAGATGTTTTAGTGTTGGCCTGAAGAGTGTTCATGGGGTGGTGATATTCCGGTGAGGGAATATGGTGGTTGGTAGGACATTGCGATGTTTTACGTGAACCACGGAAAGTAGTTCCGGTCGGGAGATGCTTATAGATGTTAGGACTTGTTTGCTCATGACGAGATGAGTAGTTCTCCTGGGGAGATGATTAGTTCTCCTGAGGGTATGATTAGCTCCCCTGGTGCACCGCAGGCTTGACGGGTTGCGACCCTGAGAGCGGCAGAGGAGATGACTAGTTTTCCTAGGGGATGATTAGTTCCCCGGAGGGGATGATTAGTTCCTCTGGTACAGAGATCTCGAGGGTGACGATCCGACAGTTCGACGATATTGCTCGAGGACGACGGTCTGAGAGTGCGGGCGGTGCAATTCGAAGGTTGTGACCTGAGAATTTATGAGTGAGAGAGCAAACAATGACTAGAACGTGGGTATGAGCATAAAGACTGGATGTAGAGCTCGAAGGTCGGGATAGATCTCGTGTTTTTGTGTTCTGCTGACTAGTGGGGTCAAGGTTGTGAGGGCCGTTGGGTCAAGTGGATGTGTGGGCTGTTGCGACAGTTACACGGAAAATCTTGGCTGACGGTGTTCAATCCGGTTAGAGAATGTGCGGGCCGTGGTGACGGTTGCGCAGAGGTCCTTGATGGAGGGATGGTGTTGCGGGATTCGAGGATGAATCCTTGTTGGTGGGGGAGAATTGTACCATCCGCGAACCAAATTATCGGTTTTTGGGGCTGGGTGTCGATACACACCAAGGACGGTGTCGGTCGACACCAACAATTTCCGGTTTGACCGGTTTGTTTTAAAACATTGAAATTGGAATTGGCTCAGTTTGGGAAGCCCTACACTGGAGTATTTAAGTGGGAATCGACTTGAGGGTTGGGGGAAGCCGCTTATTGTCATTTTCAGAGAGAAATAGAGGGAGAAAGACGATGATTTGGGAGCATAAGAGGAGAAGAAGGAAGACCCATCTTCTTCATGTGTGAGGGGAAGGATGGGAGATTGGTGGTGGATTGGAAGACACGAGGAGGCTTTCTCATGGTTGTTATCCAGGTAAGTTGTGTTGTTTTAGTGTTAGATCGATTAGAGAATCGATGGTTGTGGTGAATTAGGGATTTGCGGCGAGAGGGAGCTTGAAAGGAGGCTCAGATCGTGATTTATGGGTTGGTGTTGTTTGACACCATTGTGGTGTCGGTCGACACCAACACATGAAGATGGACTGCACGGACTGTTTCGAGATGGCTACTTTGGGGTAACAATTGGAGGATGAAACAAAGTCTGATTCGGCAGAAATTTGGTAGGTAGCTTCGTGGTGCTACAAGATTCATATCCAACAGTAGGTTTGTGAGATTAACGGTTGGTTTGTGTTTTGTTAAAGTGTTTGTATTGTGGTCTGGCATAAATGTTTTTTGTGGTAAGGTTGGGGTGTAGAGCGACACCAAGGTAGTTTCGGTCGACACCAGCATGTTATTATGTGTTTGGGTTATCTGTCAATGTCTTGAGTTAGGTTTGAAGGAGGAGAGATCGACGAAAGGAATGTTGTGGGCTTCTGTATCGACCGACACTAGGAGAGTGTCGATCGACACCATGTGTTTTATTTCGGTTGTGATAAGTGATGGGTAATGTTCGACACCAGGTGGGGGTGCCGTTCGACACTAGAGGAGCTGATAGTGAATCGGAGTATTCGTGGGGAAGTGTTATCTGTGGCTGGACGAAATCAAATATTCCAGCCCACCTCTCTTGTTACTCGGTCGCTAGGGGTGGTTTGTTGTGCCACTCAGTAACTAGATGAGGTGAGGTTTAGTGAATTTGTGGAAGTTTTTGAAAAGAGCGATTTCTACGCCGGTTGTCTCATCGGAATTATGGGGTTCTAGTGAGATCGTTTCCCGGGGATCTTGTGCGAGGATTGGAAATCTGGGTGCGGTCATTTCACAAACAAGCCTTCAGATATGGATGGGTTTACGGGCCTAGTGAGAGGATGTGAGGCCCATTAAAGAAGGTGGGTCCATGGACTGGGATTGGACATAGGGCCTACTAAGAGGTGGCGGTCGGGGCGTTACATTATGCGAGTTACAATTTCTCCATTTTTACTGTTTGTGGGCCTTGGTGGTGTATGTGTGGCCTTCGTGGCAGTCTTTGAGTAATTTTGTGGCCTTCGTGGCGGGTACTTTATCCAATTGTGTGGCTTTTGTGGCGGGCTGTTTAGCTAATGTTGCTTGTTAGGCGATCTTTCGGGATGTGTGGCCTGTTAAGGCACTCCTTCCAAATGTGTGGCCTCTTTAGGCGGTCCTTCAGGATGTGTGGGCTTTTGTGGCGGTTTTTCGGGATGTGTGACCTTTGTGACTGTCTTCCGGGATTATGGCCTTTGTGGTGGTCTTTCGGGATGTGTGGTCTTAGTGACGGTCCTTTTGAGGAAATTTGTGTTGCCTCGGTGGCGGTCATGTTTAAGAAATTTGTTTGGCTTTAGTGGCGGTGAATTTAGATATATGTGCGGTCTTGGTAACATTTCTGTTTAGGACATTTGTTTGGCCTTAGTGGCGACCCTTGTGGCATATTGTTAATCCTTCTGTGTTTATGAGGTATTCCAGTGATAAAATATATGGTGGGTAGGACATTATAATGTTTTACACGAGCCACAGAAGGGAGACATGGTCAGGAGATATGATTCAGATGGATACAGAATTGTTGCTCTAAAGATAGTTGGTCCTGAACGACCTTTTGGGGAACTTCAGTTCTCCTAGTCCCTTCACAGTCTGAGACTTTGTGACTTGAGAGTGTGGCAACCCAAGAGACGAATATTAGACTTCTTTTATATATTATGGCATGCAGGATTAGGTCTGATCAGGAGTCAAAACTATGGCATGCAGGCTGAGGCTTGATGAGGAGCCAAAAAAAACTCAAGGTGGAGACCTCTAAGTAAGGAAAGTCTAAAAGTCGGAGCAAATAATCCCTGAAACGTGAGTTTACCTCCTAGAGATAACGTTCGTAGATCGGTTGAAGAAATTACGGGACGTGGAGACGGTTGCATGGGATTCATTGGCTGATGGTTGTTCGAGATTCGAGGACGAAACTACGTTGGTGGGGGAGAATTACAACATCTACGAACCAATTTTTAGTTTGGGTGTCAATCGAGGACAACCAAGGAAGGGTGTCGGTCAACACCACTAATCAGTTATAGCTCAGGTTAACTCCAATTACTCCAGTTTGATGTGGGAAACCTAGGGCTTATGTTTAAAAGGAGAACCTCGACGCTTAGAGGTGGGTTTTAGCCGTTTGTCATTTCTGAAAGTTGAGAGAAATAAATCTTTGTGAAAAGTCCCTGTGAGTGTTCCTGAAGAGTTCTAAGTCGTTTCTGCAGAGGTTTTTCTCTGTGAGAAGAGATCCAAGGCTAAGGACGTGAGAGCAGCTTGCTAGGAGGCTTGGTTTCGTCATTGTTTGGTCAGAAACATTTGTAGGAGCCTTATTGGTGGGAGGACTTCCGTCCAACGTATTGTTTAATTCTAGAGTAACTCATTGCTTCATTACCCCGAAATATGCTCAGAGTGGCAACATTCATGGAGATCCCGAAGAGAAGCTCAGGGCCATTAAAGTTGCTGGAGGTGGGTTGATCTAGTTCCATGGATGGGCGAGAGGTGTTGATATTCAGGTAACTGGAGATTTGATGTCGGCGGATCTGATTATTAGTCAAGTGGAGTTGTACGATTTTATTCTGAGTATGGATTGGTTGGATCAGCTCAAAGTACATTTGGACAGTCATCGGGGTAGAGTTGCTTTTGAGTGGCCCTGAAACGACCCGGCCTATTTTTTTAATATGTAATACTATTTAACTAGTGGTCTCATACCCACTAGCCGTCTAACCACAAACAAACCAAAACTGCGGAAACCAACATATACCATTAAACCAATAACTAAGCTTTGGCTTTCGGCAAGAACCGTGAAAACTGAACCGAAAGAACCGAGTTTTTCGGTTATCGGCGCCGAAGCTAAGAGGAAGAGCGAACTGATCGGTAAAAATATTTAGAGATTTTGGTTTCCAATTTGTTTCGGTTCGACAAACCATAACCGAACGGTTTTTTGGTTTTCCTCCATCATCACCTATACTCACAATTTTCTCAGGTTCTTAGACCATCATTAGTGAGAGTAACGATAAGGATTGCTCAAAATAATGTTTTTTGATTATTTTCTTTAAATATTATTATAGATTTAAATAAAAAATCTGTAAAAAAGAAATTGGCCAATTATAAACTGTTATACTTTAAAGAACCGATGCTTCAGATGCTCAGTAAAGAAGCGTTTCTTTCTCTTTGATTTACTTTATAATTATTTTTCAATTTTTAAATGAGAGTATCGTTAAGAGTAACGACTAGTAATCATCCTCTTAGGTCCTAGGAAGTTGCAGATGTGGCGGATGTGAGACGGAAAATTATGTTTAGTATCCAAAGGAGGAAAAAGACACACGTAAGGGACTTAACAAATTGTGGGCTTAAATTTTTAACTGACCTATTTTATAAATAATTAGAGGCTTATTTAATATGTAACACAAAGCCCAAACGTAGTGACAGCCCACTATCTATTTACAAAAGAAACTAATAATATAAAAAACCTAGATCAGATTTGTTTTATCTTTTGTCTCTCCCAGCCGCATCTTTTTTTACCTCTTTTTATTTACCAGCAAAAAACCGTGTTTTCTTTGTTTTTTTTTCTTTTGCTTTTGCTTCTGCTTCACATCTCTCATTTTATTGAGAACCTAACAGATCTTTGGGGGGTTTTCAACTTTATCTTGTCTCTCCTCCTAACCTCACTGATCGAGTTTACCTACTTCTTGTTACGCTCATCTTTCTCACCGTCAATACTCAATCGTCTTTCACATTTTATCATGCCATCAACGCAAAGCCTAAGTCTTCACAGATTGTAAAACGAATTTTTTTTTGTTTTCATTTTCATTATTTTGGCCTAATTCGGTTTACATTAACCGAAATATAACAAAAGTCGGTTTAATTCAGAATTGATTTAAACTCGATTACCAACCCGAATAAACCGATTACCGAATAACCCGAAACGAATTTTAATTTGGTTCAATTCGGCAGAATTTTGAAATAACCAAAAATTTGGAAAACCAAATAAATCAGCCTGTATAACCCAATTAAATCGAATGCCCAGGCCTACTAATAACCACTAATTAATCAACCAATAACTAATGATTCAATCCAACAGAGCCATAAAACATAAAACCAGCAACCTAGCAATATTCTACAGACTCAATTCTAGCAACCTAACAGAAGCCAGACAACACATCAACAAGCCACTAGAACATCTTCCCCTTAATCGCCTTGATTCTAAGATCACACTTTATATTTACCTGCACCACAACACATATGAGATGCGTGAGTATTTTATAAACACTCAGTGTAATCCTCCCATCTACTGGGCTATACACACAAGCAATTGAGATAACTCTAACCATCAAATAAAAATCAACAAACAAACCATGACAACTGCATCGACCGATACCAACCAATACATCGACCGACATCAACTGGGGTTGAATCGACCGATGCATGCTTGACATTTCACAAAATCCTTAATTGCATCGATCAACACCTCCATGACATCGACTGATACTCCTAGATCAAATTACGCCGTCCTCGCATTGCATCGATCGACGCACAAATTGCATCGATCGACGCACAAATTGCATCGATCGACGCACATGCCAAGCATCGTTCTTTCCCGAAACTTCTCGTTAAATCTTTGTTCCTAAACCATCAAAATACGACTCAAAACCACAAAGAAGCCTCACAAAACCTCAAATGTCTCATAAACAATCTAAGAAGCCAAGGAATCCACCACATAACACATGAATTTGTCTCATCTCTTTACCTATATAAAAATTAAATTTCAAAAAAGTTATTATATCCCCCTATAGTTTATGTCCCCTATAGGAAGTTCACCTACGCAAGACCAAGCATGTAATTAACTCACCCCCAGCTGACAAGTACTGTTTCATTTGTGGTAGTTTCTTAATTAAGTCTGATTTCTATGCTATCTACTGTATATTCCCTAATTTATATTGGTAACTAAATGTTTTGCCAAGATGGTCATATAAAAAATCTCGTTGATAGATCGAGTAGTGTTGCTTCTTGGGACTTCGATGAGGTGACTAAAAACAGGCCCAAAATGCCACGTATTAGAATTATATTTCCATTTACTTTTTTTGTTCTTGTAAGAAGCCATTTTGTGGTTTCTGATGCACCATATTCGCATTACCATTCCAGATCCAAATTCACATAATATAAAGATTTCCGATTTTAATGGACAGTAAATGAATAATAGCGTGAACTAAACACAATTTAACACCTCTAATTTAAAAATTCAATTCTTTTTTAATGCAATTTTGAGTCTTTTATAAATAACAACTATTTATGATTTTATAAAAATAATGTACATAAGATTATATATTATATACTTATTTGTTTTCTTTTTGCTTTCAATTTTCGATAGTTTAGAGTACTTCTATCAGTAGGTTTTAAGAAGATATCTATAGGATAAAACATTTAAAAAAAAAGTAAGAGACAATCTAAGAATCGTTTTTTAACAAGATTCCATGTAGACTCATAAGTCATAACATAAGAAACTCACCAGCCATTTTGTGTAATACCTTAAATTTGAGAAAAATTAAAATGGGACCAGGGGGACTGGTGGAAAGATGCGGCAAAGAACATGCAGGAGATATTGTCGGGAAGAATCGAGGAGATTTTGTTCAGAAGAAGAAGAAAAAAAAATATGAGGAGAAACAGAATATACATATACTAATGAACACAAATAAATTTTATTTTATACTTTTTCTCTAATAAATATCCCACAATACCTATTCATTTTTCCTAATTTAACGTGTAAATAATAAATTCAATATTTTTAAATTATGATTTATGATTGTTGGTTTGTCGATGATAAATAAAGTATGTATTAAAAAAAAAAGTATGTATTTGCAGTCAATCATAATCAGAATTGTGTCACCTGTCGACAACTGATTAAAATATTGACTAGTTATTTTATTCTATTCGACGCATGGAAAATGCGAGTTAAGCCAGCGATCATCTAGTCATAATATGATTATTTAATAATGAGCTTCTTTTGTTTATTTTTTTTTTGTGTTTACTGATAGTTAATTTTTTATCAATATATATATTGACTATTGTTTTTTTCCATTTGACCACCTTTGTATATTTTACTCATTACTTCATTAGCATTAATAATGGCTGTAAATGGTATCGTGTAGAATTTGGTGGAATTCAAACAACTTTTTTTTTATTTTTTTTTACTCAAAAAAAAAAAAAGAATAAATAGTGCTGAATTGCTAAATTTATTTTCTCCTTCGAATTTTAAATAGAAGGGTCACTCGTAGGAAGCTTTATTAAACTTTTTTACTTTCATGTTTTTTATTTGCAATATTAGAAATCAAGACTCTTCAAATAATATTGCTTAGTTTGCGTTCTAATTAGCTAAAAAAATATTTTTGAAAAGGACACATTTATTGATGGAATAAGTTTTGTTTGTGTGATAATTAACAAGTTTCTTTGGTAAAAATTAGTATTGTATTTACGAAAGATCGTAAAAGAGGATTAGTAAACTTTTTTTTTTGAATAAAATATTAAATTTGATTCAAAAGAAAAGTAGCGTTTGTACAACTAGTGCAACGTTTACATTAAACCGAAGATTTTATCAGTGTATTAGAATCTAAAAAAGAGAAAGCCTAATGCGGGTTGTGAGCTAGAGTTGGAGACCCTTGCCATAACGCCGATCATCACTTCTTTGCAGAGATAGGAGTTGGTCTCGTATTTACCTGTCAATGCTCTTAATCAGCTGAGTAGTACTATTTGTGTGCTCGCCATATCGCCTACCATTCCTCTCCCGCCAAATTGTATAAAGTGTAGCTTGAAACACATAGCGAGCAATAAAACTTTCCACTTGATCTTGCCAAAGGTGCAGAGATAGTTGTGAGGATGTCTTGCCAAATGTTGGTGAATCGCAGTTGATAGACCTTCCTAGCGAGATTTTCCCATATACCTGACGTAAAGCTACAAGTAAAAAAGAGATGGTCGCGAGTTTCAAGGGTGTTATGACAGAAAATACAAGTAGTCTGCAGTCCCTTGTTCCATAGAAGCATTCAATCCCCCGTGGAGAGTCTATTCCTTGTCGCCAACCAAACACAAAAAGAGAACTTTGGAGTTGTATGAGCAAACCAGACTCTCTTGTGCCAAGGGACCAGGAGTGAAACAGAGCGAAGGTGAGTCCAAGTGTCTTTTGTAGAGAAGCATGGGCGATAGGTATCATTCTTCCCTAACTAGAGCGTGACATCGGCGGCCTCAGAACGAGTCAGATGTTTAGAAGCCAAAGCGGCCCTATTTCATTGAAACAAGTAACTCGGTGCCTCCTAGGTCTGCGGGCAGACCAAGCCTCTGCAATGGTCATGTGCTTGCTTATGCCAAGCTCAATATATCCACGCTCCCCTGCAACGTCTATCAGTCAGCCCATACCAGACCATTTATCAAACCAGAATGATGATTGAGCCCCATCATTCACATCCACTCGACAGAAATGCTTCGCAATGTCCCGAAATTAAGTAGCTTCCACCACATCCACGAACCTGCAGTTGTTGTTTGTTGAAGCGACCAAAACATATCCTTCTTAAGAAGAAACGCCTTTACCCATTTAACCCACAGCGAGTTCCCATGGGAAACCAATCTCCAAATCAACTTCAAACAACAGACGTCGTTAGCCTCACACAAAGAACGCAACCCGAGCCCTCCTTCATCTTTTGGCTTACAAACCTCCTCCCAAGAGAACTTCGCTTTACGTGAGTTTAGGTCTGGTTCCGACCAGAGGAAAGCAGAATAGATTTTTTCCACCTCTCGAATACATTCCCGGGGTAGCCTGAACGCAGCCAACCAAAAGTTGCAGACACTCCAGAGGACTGAACGTATTAAGTTGAGACGACCCGCATAGGAGAGGAACCGAGCCTTCCAAGAGCCTATTTTCTTCCTAAGGTGTTCTAGAAGAGGATTGTAATCTGTGGAAGTGAGCCGCTTAGTTACTAGTGGGAGGCCAAGATATCGAACAGGTAGTTGGCCAGCCTCAAACTGAAACCTTTCCGCAATCTCTTGACGACACAAGTCTGAAACCCCCGCAAGATAAATTGTGGATTTCTCTACACTTATCCGGAGCCCTGAGCGTGTTGCAAACTTGTCAAAGACCTCCACAATTCCCTCTATGAAACGCACCTTGCCATCAGAAAGGACCATAATATCATCGGCCAAACTAAGATGTGTTAAGACGATAGTCTTACATTGAGGTTGATAAGCAAACTTCCGCACCCCAGCAGCAGTATCAAGCATCTTAGAGAGAACATCCATGGTAATGACAAACAGATAAGGCGAGAGAGAGCATCCTTGTCGCAACCCCCGAGAACTGTTAAAATAACCGGCTAATTCACCATTAACTTGCACTGAAAATGATGCAGTAGTAACACATAGCATAGTCTAGTGAATAAATTTATGAGGAAACTCCAAAGCACAGAGGACATTTCGGAGAAAAGACCATTGAACAGACTTGAAAGTCTTAGAGATATTTATTTTGATGGCACACCTACTTGAGATGGAGTCCTTATGGTATCCCTTAACCAGCTTCGTAGCGAGGAGCAAATTCTCTATCAATAGTAGATCCTGTACAAATGCAGACTGATTTCCTGCTATGAATTTCGAAAGCACCAGTTTGAGTCGGTTAGCAATGATTTTTGAAATAACTTTGTAGAGAACATTACAACAGAATATCTGCTTGTAGTCCTTCATTTCGCTAGTCCTTCATTAGTAAACTTTTATTAACAGAACACTTATTATCGTTAAATATGTTACAATATTCATTTTGCGATTCAATTTTGTTTCCAATATCTGATTACTATTCGGTTTCTTAGTAAGCTACAAGAAAATAAAACAAAAGGAATAATAAAAAAAAAGTTTCAACAACTTTTGTCCATATGATTTAAATATTGTGAGACACACGATTTAAACAATTATCTTCATCATCTTCCTTTTATCTTCCTCTCTTTCCACTATATATATTAAATTCGAAAATTATATATATATAGTAAGCAAACATAGAGACACTGTTACCAAACCAATCAATGCGAAGACACAGTGTTGTCTCTATGTGTATAAATACGCTGTGTAATACCCGATTTCTAGAAAATGAGGCGTGTAAAAAGAGCTTACAATGAGTAATTTGTGACAACTTAATTATGTCACTAATTTGCACTCATATTTTCTGTAACTCATTCTGATATAACTTTAGCATTACATGTGCTTGGGTTAGAACAATTAAAGAATGGGTGACTTATTTAGAAAGTAATTTGTAAAACAGTGTAAATGAAGAAACGTAAACCGAAAAATATCTCGTGGTAATTTGTATGTTTAGTAAAACAAGTCTTTTTAAATCTCTAGAAGTAGTGCACGAGTGTCGGATGAGAGGGCAGAGGCCACCGGCTAAGAGAGGGTGTGGGAGGCCACTAACGTCAGTGGTGGAGGCGTTACAGGTAATACAATACCAGCTTATACGGTATGAGGTGACAGACATTATGCTCTGTCAATGAGAGTATTTTTAATTATTATCCTAATTATGAAAAATGTTGGTGCATATAGAGAGACGAAAAGAATGGATTTGGTTGTGTATGTCATCGATCAACACAGTAAGACGTGTCATTCCTGCTTCGAACCTCCATTTTCAGCATTTATGCAGCTTGACCCCGGAATTTAAGAGTTTCCGTCAATATCAAGACTCCAGAAGACCTTCCCGCACGTTTCCAAAATGTTCCGTAACTTTTATTTTACTCACATACGTATGTGTCACTCTTCACATCTTTGACCAAAATTTCTTTCATGTATTGTTTTTGCAAACTACCTACTAATTCAGTTTATGTCCAGTATACGGTATATGGTAATATGAATCATCTTTTAAGATAATTTTTAAATTGAAATATATTTTATTAAGAATTATGAATATAGCTCTGCAAAAAAAAAATTATGAATATAAAGAAGTCTTTGGAGCATTTATTGAGATTGTTTCTATAAGTAGGAAACCTATTATAAAACGCTATCCTAAGAGAAAGTACATCAACCAAAAATGTGTTGATATGTAACCACAATCTTCCATTTAAAACTTATAATATATATTTTTTTATAAATAGTTATAATAATTTTTGAAGCTTATTTTTTATAATTTTTGAAGGAAAAACTTTTTAAAAAAATAAAACAATTAAAAACTTCAATTTTTTTTCCTATAATTTGTTGTGTGTTTTTTGAACAAGAAAATTTTTTATTTTTAATCAAGATAATTTTTATTAAATTGAACAAGCATATTAAAAATGTGGTCTAACTAATCTCAAAAATTTAATCAAAAAAAAAGAAGATTATCACATCCTTTGTAGATATTGTCCAAAGATTTTTATCTATTTTAATAAAGCATAATGACAGTAGAGGTTGGGTTATTACGATTGGAACATAATTATAAAAAGAGAAAGGATGATCTTCTGCGATTCTATGCTCAGCTAGTATATCGGCACTTTTGTTTGATTTGTTCTGTTGACAGATCTTGTAAACGTTTTATTTAATGGACCAAGACCTTTCGAAACAGAAGACATTAGTGAGTCGTTAAAAATAAGACCATTTTTTTTATAAAGAGTTTAAAAATAATATAACATTTAGCTTGACTGATGTTGTGTCACTTTTGTTTGTTGAATACTAATATACATTATTATTATTTTATCAAACAAATACTAATATATTTTAAAACGTACTTGTTATGAGTTTAATTACGGACTTAACACGATACGTTGTAGTTGGTATAAGTTTAAATAATCATATAAAAGCGCACAAAACAAGATGCGAATAACACAGTTTGAATAATTTCAGTCTAACTAAGTTTGTTTAGTCACGAAGACTCACGAGAGTCACGATTTTAATCATCCAATTAAATTAATCAAATAGTCATCGAAAGACAACCGGTTTAGTCAAAGATTTTGATTATTTTATAGTTAACAAAAACTATTCATAATATATGGTACGCGTGTGCCCTAGCTAACTACCTCTCTCTCTCTATATAAGACGAAGTTGATGCATTAACACTTCTCAGAAGTCTTTTACATATCTTGTTCTCTAAAGACTTACTTACATATCTCAAAATTCTCAAATCTTTTACTAAAGCTTTTTTCTTCCATAAACTAAATAACGTCCAAGGAAATGGAAATTAAGCTACTTGCACTAGTACTAATTACACTAAGTGTAGCATCATGGGATGCTGCACAGGGAAGATCTCTTAGATCTCCTACGGCACCTCTAAATCGTTATAGCTTTCCTCCTGATTTTGATTTTGGCGTTGCTTCTTCCGCTTATCAGGTTTGTTTGTAATGTACTGATCAATGAAATGTACTCATGCTTTCGATAGTTTTTTTTTTTTTTTTTCGATAGATTTAATTAGTTTGTTAAAGTAATTAATCAGGATATTTGAATATATGTGGAATGCAGTATGAAGGTGCAGTAGAAGAAGGAGGAAGGGCCCCGAGCATATGGGATCGTTTTACACATGAATTCCCAGGTTCACCTTTTTTTTCATTCATCCACACGTTGTTAATTTTTTTGTTATAAAGAACTTATCTTTTCCAACGTTTCCAATATCTATACGTAAAAGTTTTATATATTTTTTCAGAAAGGACAAGCATGGACAACGGAGATGTTGCTGTAGACTTTTACCATCGTTACAAGGTTTGTGCCGGCATGACTTTTATTATTTTATACTTGCTTGCTTTGCAGCATTTTTGGTCATTGGAAACGTGATTGAATTGTGAAATATAAGCATAAAAAAATTGGTGGGACATATCTGCATAATCAAGTTTTAAGTTTCAATAGTTATTTTATTATTATTTTTCTTGCAACAACTTATATTAATTAAATGGTAAAATGAACAGGAAGACATCAAATTAATGAAGGAAATGAATTTGGATACTTTCAGATTTTCACTATCCTGGTCAAGAATATTACCAAGTAAGTAAATATTTGGATTTTTTTTTTTTTCCTACTATCAATTTGGAAGATACAACTCACGTGACACGTACATTTTTTTTTATTTTTTACCTTCTTCCCAAGAATTATTTTTAACCGTTTTATCTATTATATTTTCAGGTGGAAAACTAAGTGATGGAGTAAATAAAGAAGGGGTTCAATTTTACAAGAATCTTATTGATGAACTTATCAAGAATGGTAAGAATCATAAGCTCAAATCGTTAATAATAGCTAAGTTTTGTGTTTGAAATGTTTCTCATCACACTATATATATAAACATTCATACAGGTATAAAACCATTTATAACAATCTATCACTGGGATATACCTCAAGCTCTTGATGATGAGTACGGTAGCTTTTTGAGTCCTCGAATCATGTAAGTTAAAAGCTTAGATTCATACACGATATACATAAGTTTTAAGTACTGCTCTTTCAGTCTTTTGACATTTTTTTGTTGTTGAATGGTTTTATCCAGAGATGATTTTAGAAACTATGCCAGATTCTGTTTCCAAGAATTTGGTGACAAGGTCAATCTATGGACAACGTTCAATGAGCCATATGTTTATAGCGTTGCGGGTTATGATAGGGGCAATAAAGCAATCGGTAGATGTTCAAAATGGGTAAACAGTTTGTGTGTAGCTGGTGATTCGGGCACAGAGCCTTATATAGTATCTCACCACCTTCTTCTTGCTCACGCTGCTGCTGCAGAAGAGTTCAGGAAATGTGACAAGGTAAATAAGAAACTATGTCTTCCTAAAAAACAGTTTCTTTAAAATTTTTATCTGTTTTCAACACACACACAAACAAAAGTGTATGGATATTTTCATGTCATTTAATCTTAAAACGGATTTGAACGCCAAAAAAATTAACAGTTTGATTTATTGTAACTGTGAAACAGATTTCAAAAGATGCCAAGATAGGCATAGTGTTGTCTCCTTATTGGTTCGAGCCATATGACAGTGATTCTAATGCTGATAAAGAAGCAGTTGAACGAGCTCTTGTTTTTAATGTTGGTTGGTGAGTTGTCATCTATGTAATCAACGTTGAAACAAAATAAATAATTTGCTAATCATTTATTATTAATTTTTTCTAATCTTGTTTATTCTACAATTATGTATAGGCATCTTAACCCTTTAGTCTTTGGAGATTATCCCGAAACGATGAAGACAAACGCTGGAAATAGATTACCTTCTTTCACCAAAGAAGAATCTATGATAGTAAAAAATTCATTTGATTTTATCGGAATAAATTACTACACAACACGTTTCATCGCTCATGATCTTCACGCGGATCTTTCACGGCCTCGATTCACAACCGACCAACACCTGCAATATAGATGTAAGTACCGATAAACAGATTTGATCACTTATACTTATTTTTAGTTTTCTCATTAAAATATTCACGAACCTACAATTAATGACTTTGTATTTTATCATTATTTTTATCAGTGACAAATCGTAGCGGCGATTACATCTCATCAGAATCGGTACGAACATGAATATCAAACAACTTTATTTTCAAATTAGTATACCAAACAAATGCTTAAATATAACCATTTTTCTTCAATTTTTTTCAATTTCAGGATACTTCGAAACTTCTTTGGTCATATCCAGAAGGCTTACGAAAGATTCTTAATTATATCAAAGATAAATACAATAATCCAACTATTTACATCACCGAAAACGGTAAGAAAGTTAGAAGCATAATTATGAACATCATTTTATTAGTCATCAATAGTTTACTCATATATTATTTTTATATAATAAAAAGTAACCACGTGTAAATAAATGTATAGGTTATGATGACTATGAAGATGGGATACTCACACGTGAAGAGATACTAGAAGATACGCCGAGAATAATGTACCTCCAAAAACATCTTCAACATCTCCAGAAAGCGATCACGTAAGAGATTTTCCCTGATCTCTTCAATAAAAACTGATACACTGTATATGATTAATTAATTAATAAAAATCTTGGGATAATAAATTAATTAAATCTTATGAATACAAAATATACAGTGAGGATGGGTGTGACGTGAGAGGCTATTTCACATGGTCGATGTTGGATAATTTCGAATGGGAACATGGATATGCAACGAGATACGGATTGTACTACGTCGACTATTCAGATGGTTTAAAAAGAATTGCTAAAAGCTCGGCCAAATGGTTCAAGCATTTTCTTCAGAGATCCGAAAAGCCAAGGCTGATGGTTCTGTTTGAGAGAGTCAAGAATTGGTGGTCTGCATTACAGATGATCTAAGCTCGCTTGGTGTGCTGGGAGACTAATTCTTCTTTTTGATAAACTTTTTTGGATAATTAAGAATGTATGTGAATATTGATATGTACCATATGTATTACTTGTAGAAAAGAACAAGTTATTTCTTTAATTTTATAAATATATATAGAAAATAGCATGTTAATATTGAGATAAATGTCAGAAACCTCACTTTCATGTATATTAACCCAACATAAGCCAAGATTTCACCAATGCCATTACTGTGTTCAGCCAAAATCGTTTATCACTTGGCATTCACCTAGATTTAGAAAGAGACCTTCTTCAGTATTTCTTCCTTATTGCTTTATTCCTCTCTAGGATAATCCTGCTTATAACTGCGACTTTCGTTTTTCCATGTGACCCCTTTTTCAGCTTTCCTGTTGTTCAATCATCAATCATCCGATCCGTGTTTACATTTTCTGTGTTTTTGAATTGGTGCAGTTTTTATTTTTATCCTTCACGGGCCTGCTTAGTCCACAAAAGCACAGCCTATTAATTTATGACAGAGCTATAAAATTCATTGTTCGTTTGTTGAATAGGTAATATTTGGGCCTGTCAGCCTATCAGAACTGACCATATCATTGACTATTCTATTCGACAACCTTGCATGGAAAGTGGGAGATTTGTGCACCTTAATCATATAAATGATTATTTAATGTTGAGTAAAAACAAGATGACGCAATTTATAAAGAGCAAATTAGAAAAGCTTATTAAAAACAAATAAAATACGAAATGTAGGTACGTACATTTATGTTTAACAGAAATATTGTTTGGATATATAGTAGATAATTTACTGTAAATATTGTTTAGATACATGGATTTTAGTTAACATACACAGATAGTTTTGTCATTTGTGAAACATTTTTTTTCTTTGTTCCTCCAAAGGTAACTTATGAACTTTTTTTTGTTTACTTTAAATTTTCATTAAAAAATACAAGACTAGAAAAACCCAAAAGAAGACAGAGGCCTAACAAAATTCGATAACCAAAAAGAAAAAGAGGGCTAAAAAGCCATACAATACACATGCCGAAAACAAGAAACAAACCATCTTGCTATGGAAAAGGCTGACCAGCAGCAACAACCCACTTAAGGGAAAGACATGAACAGATACAAAAGTACAAACAAGGAGGGAAAAGAGAAATAGCAGGTACAAGACAATAAGAGTTCCAGATAGGAGTGAATCATTGGAACAGGTATAAGACAATAAGAGTACCAGAGGAGTGAATAATTGGAATCCAACAAGAACCAAGTAGCAAGAAGAGTTAGCCGAGTAGATGAGCAAGTCTGATCTTGTGAGAAAGGTACGTAGAAGACGAGCTCTAATGATGGGTTTGATTTCCCTAATAATCAGTTGCACTGTCTTAGGAGAAGCAGAGTGGATACATTGGTTCCTCTCCCGAGTGAGATAGATGGACACTTGATGAAAGAGATGGAGAATGAGAGAGATATTCTTACTTCTAGAGGATGTCTGTAACCAGATGAGACAGGCAAAAAACTCGGTTGATGGCCTTAGAGACGCTCTCCGAGTGAAGTAATTCCAGATTTCACTACTGACAATACACTCAAAAAACAAATGATCCCTAGTCTCTTTCTGAGCAGAGCAAAGAACACAAGTAGGAGGGATTGAAAACCCCTATCTTGTTAGTTTGTCCCTTGTGTGCAGTCTGTCCAAGTAGCAACCCAAGAAATGAAGCTATGTTTCGAAATGTGACCTTTGAACCAGACCGATTTGTTCTAAGGGACCATGACAGATGCAGAGTGAAGAGCAAGCCAAGTCTCAGCAGTGGAGAAAGTGTTTGAAGGTGCATGACTATCCAATTTCCACAGATAACAATCGTCCTCCTGTGAATCTGATATGAGCTTGTGCCTTTGCCGCAGTCCTAGTAATGGGACCCGTGGTAAGTAACTTAAGTTGCTTTAGAAACAAAGAACGTAAAAGCTAAAGCTTCCCTTAACCCTAGTCTCTCTTTGAGAATAAGGTTAATGCTTGAAAGTTATTCTTATTAATGTTGTAGAGATCCTTTGTATAGATCTCTATAAACCGACATAAGCAAGAACTAAAAGGAAAACTGTCAAAACCTTACATATCATAAAAAGGAAACATTAAAACTAAACCTCCTTTGCAATGGGCTTTCTTCTTTGATACGTGAGTCCATACTTCATATCATTACTCCCCTCCTCCACTAGGAGCTTGTCCTCAAGCTCCAATGCCGGATACGCTTCCAGGATCTTCCCCGCGTCTTCCCATGTTGCATCATCTTCTGCATCAGCCGTCCATTTGACCAAAAGTTGTCTCTGACCGCCGCGTATACGAGCCTTAAGGAGCCCCATCGGTTGGCGGTTTTCCTTTGTGACCCTTGAGCAGAGAGACATGGAACACATCATGAATTTTTGAGCCATCTGGAAGTTTTAAGCGATAGGACACAGTCCCAACACGAGCCACTATCTGGAAAGGACCATAAAACCTTGGAGAGAGCTTTGTGAAAGCCTTCTTAGCCACAGATAGTTGACGATATGGTTGAAGCTTGAGCCAAACCCACTCTCAGATATTGAACTCAACAAACCGATGATGTAGATCATAAACAAGCTTCATACGATGTTGAGCTTCCATTAAACGCTCCCTAGCGAGTGCCATAAACTCATCATGTTGTCCTAAGGCAACGTCCACAGCCTCCACTTGAGTGCTTCCGCCAGTGTAATCTAACAACCTAGGAGGATCTCTCCCATAGACTAAACGAAATGGTGTTGCCTTAAGGCCAGTGTGGAAGGACGTATTATAGCAATACTCGACCCATGGCAGCCACTCAAGCCATTGTCTGAGTGTATCTCCCGTTAAACATCTTAAGTACATTTCTAATGTTCGATTCACCACTTCGGTCTGACCATCTGACTGAGGATGGTAGGCAGTGGTAAAACATAAATTTGTTCCCATCAGTTTGAACAATTCTCGCCAAAACAAACTCCGAAATACCAGATCACGGTCAGTAACAATGGTCTGTGGAATACCATGTAAGCGGACAATATCACGGAAGAAAACATGAGCGACAAATACTGGTGTATAAGGGTGACTTAATGCAATGAAATGAGCATATTTCGAAAAACGATCTACCACCACCAAAATCACTGTTTTCCCAGAAACCTTAGGAAGAGCTTCAACGAAATCCATTGAGATATCTGACCAAACCTGAGTCGGGACTGGAAGCAGTTGTAGCAGCCCACTCGGTTACAATGTCTCCATTTATTTTGTTGACCAACTTGACAACCCCGGACAAACTCCTGAACTGTTTTCTTCCACCCTTTCCAGTAGAAATCTTGTTGTATTCTATCCATAGTTTTCTGTACTCCTTCATGGCCAAAATTAAGGCGTTGTTCCAACAAAAATTTTAAACTCTAATGGTCTGTGCAAATCAAAAATCGACGGCCCCATAAGTAAGACCTCCAATGAATCACCGCTTTAGCTAAACCAATGAGTTCTCTTTCGTATGCTGTAAGTTTATCGTGACGGGCTGCTAATTGCCGACTAAAAAATGCAATAGGGTGATTTTGTTGATGAAGAACCGCTCCAATGCCACTACCCGAAGCATCACACTCCACAACAAACTCTTTTGAAAAATCGGGCAAAGCTAAAACAGGAGCTTCATACAAGGCTTTCTTTAACGATACAAACGCTACTTCAGCTGCCTCATTCCAAAGAAACCCCGTTTTTTTAAGAAGTTGCGTCAAAGGAGTAGCTAATGCACCATAGCCTTGAATAAATTTCCGGTAATACCCCGACAACCCTAGAAACCCACAAACAGCTTTTACTGACAGCGGTCTTGGCCACTCCCTCATTGCAACTATCTTAGACTCATCCACACGAACTTCACCACTGGAAATTACATGTCCAAGGTACCCCACTTCCTCTCTCCCAAACGAACACTTGGAATGTTTGAGGAACAGCTTATGAGCTTGCTGCAGCTCAAAAACCTCTCGTACATGAAGCAGATGCTGGTCCCAAGTGGCACTATATATTAAAATATCGTCAAAGAAGACGAGCACAAATTTCCGTAACATACCTTGAAAAACCGAATTCATGAGGTTTTGAAACATGGATGGTGCGTTTGAGAGACCAAAGGGCATTACTAAAAATTCGTAATGGCCGTGATGCGTTCTAAATGTCGTCTTTTCAATGTATTCAGCACACATGCGCACTTGATGATAACCAGACGTAAGGTCGAGCTTGGTAAAATAATGTGCCCCATGTAACTCGACAAGGAGTTCCTCAACCACCGAAATTGGAAATTTATCCTTAACTGGGACCTTGTTAAGTTCACGATAATCAATACAGAACCGCCATGTTTTTTCAACCTTCTTCACTAACAAAACAAGAGAAGAGAAAGGCGAAGAACTATGCCGTATAATGCCATGTCACAACAATTCGGAACATTGCCTTTCAATCTCATCTTTTAAGAGATGAGGGTAGCGTATGGTCTAACCGCTACAGGGTTTGCTCCTTGAATGAGCCGAATAAGATGATCACAAGTTCGTTGGGGTGGCAATTCGGTTGGTTTAGCGAATAACTCCTCAAACTCCACTAACAACTTGCCAAGTAATTCAGAAGAACCTTGCATCATCATTTCCTGCATAGTTAGGCTGCGAACTGATTCGTGTTGAGCGATAGGAACTACAACCTTCTCCTTTGTAATGAAAATTTCCTCCCCATTATCGAACCAATCCTCAAGTGTGTCATTCTGAATGGAGTTTAAATTAGGGTCGTGTTCCTTCCTATCCTCAGCCTCTCCATGCCATTTTATCAAAGTATCTTCATGAGTAAACTCAATAGTTCGTGCTGGACCATCCCATATCACACGTCCTAAGGCATTCAACCAGCGAATCCCGAGAACGACATAAAACCCACTTAACGAAATAGCAAAACATTCAGCCTTTTTATTATGTCCTTGTACCATCATTGGAAGATCCTTGCACAACCCGTCTATTACACACTTGCCACCATCGGCGAGAGATACGAACCTTCCCGGTCGGCGTCGTATTGGTATTCCCAACTTCTCCGCTACACTACTCTTAATAAAATTGTGAGTTCTCCCTGTGTCCAACATTGTTCATCCTATTCCAGTTGCAATGTCTGCTTTCACTTGAAAACTGCTCCCGATTTGTTCTCCTTTCATGGCGTTGAGGAAAAGATTGATGTCCTCATCGTCAAAGGGCTCATCATCCACACTCTCGCCCTCCAGGAGGGGTCTAATATAAAACAAAACTGCCTTACAAGCATGGCCAGGGCCATACAAATCATCACAATTAAAACAAAGTCCTTTTGCTCTTCTTTCAGCCATCTCAGGTTTTGTTAATTTTTTCCAAACTGCTCCTTGTGGGTTTTGTTTCTGCTCCGCTGAACCCATGTGAGAAGCCTCTCCGCGTTTTACCACCTGGGTTCCTCGATAACCGGTTGAGGTTGGTCGTGAGATTGGGGCTGAATATCGCGTGGTTGGGGCTATGTGTCCTCCAAAGGTACAAAGTCCCCTATCATTTACGATTTTATACTCATTGTCCCTTGCATACTCCATTGCCTCAAATATTGTCTCGGGTCTCAAATACTCCACTTCTTTTCTCAAAGAATCCGTTAAACCCACACAGAACTGCCATAACTACTGATCCCCTGTTAGTTTTGTTTGCCTTACCAAACATTCCTCAAACTGCTCACAATACTCATATACTGTTCCTGTATGTCGTAGGTACTTAGCTCACCCATAGGATTTACTGCATCTGCTCTGCCAAATCTACTTTAGCAGATTTTCTTAAACTTTTTCCAACCCAGTCAATGTGTAATTAACCTTCGCAAATTGATATTCTAATGATATGCCTTATCTGTAAACACAAAGGTTGCTTGTCGCACTTTCGCATCATCGTTGTATATTCCTTGATCCTCAAAGTGGTCTTCACACTTCTGCAGCCACTCCACAACATTTGTTGAGCCATCATATCCCGGAAATTCCATCTTAGATGGTGGAACTATGATTCTCTCAGCCTCCCTTCCTCCACTCTCTCTTCCTTCAGCTCCACTTTTCCAAACAGCCCCCTTGTGTTCCCTAAGGTCTCCCGTCATGTGAGTCGATCGCTCCTCTTGTGGAAGTTCCCCAATGGGCCTCACAGACCATTCTCCACCTCCATCTTACAATCAGTGTCCCTGTTCTCTTCCCATAGATCGTTGTGCCCAAGGACCACCAGAGGACGTGCCTTTACCCTCTCCTCCGCTAGTGTTGTTATTTTTTTCTGCTTTAGAAACCAATGTTGTGTCTTTTTCAACCTCCTCTGGTTCCACTCCCACCACCGAGGCCAAAAAACGAATTTTACCCAAGACTTCTTGCTTATCAGCTTTAATAACTTCCCTGATCTGGGTTTGCTCTTCACGAACCTCTTCCATCCTTGACTTATTCTGCTCTCGCTCCTCCTGTTGGTCCGTTTTTATGGACTCAAGGGCGGCTTGGTGTGAGTTTGAAGTCTGACGGAGTTCACCCAGGTCAGCGTGCAGACGTTTGAACATCTTCTTAACTTCCCCAAATTGTGATGTGGTCATCGCACCTTCTCCCATTGAACCGGCTGGCTCTGATATCAAGATGATATGAGCCTGTGCCTTTGTCGCAGTCCTAGTAATGGGACCCGTGGTAAGTAAGTTAAGTTGCTTTAGAAACAAAGAACGTAAAAGCTAAAGCTTCCCTTAACCCTAGTCTCTCTTTGAGAATAACGTTAATGCTTGGAATATTCTTATTGATGTTGTAGAGATCCTTTATATAGATCTCTATAAACCGACATAAGCAAGAACTAAAAGGAAAACAGTCAAAACCTTACATATCATAAAAAGAAAACATTAAAACTACACCTCCTTTGCAATGGGCTTTCTTCTTTGATACGTGAGTCCATACTTCGTATCAGAATCAATCATACTCTATGGACTAGGTAAAGCTCCTTTTATGAGGATGATAATAGGATTTCTGCTCCGAAATGAAGAGAAACGCCAATCTATATCCCTCAAAGCATCTTTGACCACTACATTCAAGGGCAACCCCACCATATATGGTCCGAGAGGACTAGCGATGTCAATAAGGGGACCAAGAATAGTCCAGTTGTCTTGTGAGAAACTTGTTGTTATTCCTGCAGAGCCAACTTCACATACTAGGAAGGGTCTTGCCAAGGGACACAACACACAACTTACAGAGTTTTCTCCGAATCTAAATATCTGAGAAAGCGAGATTTAAGTCCCAAAATTTTTTATTAACTTTTATTTGTGAAAATTTTAGTAATTTTATGTCGTTGAGTTAATAAGAGTTGTTGTTTATTCACAAGAGTTTCTATATTCATTATTTGTATATTCCTTCATCTTTCCATCTCTGCTTTGCGTTGTAATTTCCAAATGTTGTCCCTTTAGGAAAGTTGGAAGATGAATAAAAATATCTGAAAGAAAACGGTAACAGAAAAAAATATTTTAAAGGATAATGTTCAGCTACTAAAGTGGACAGAAATGAATATTTTGAAAAATACTTAAAAAATATTCAGCTACAAGAACATGATACATCCTTAGGGCATCTTTATCGGGGAACACTTTTGGGTGTTCTTAGAGTAAAAATATTATGAAAATAATGTAAGATCATTAGTTTAGATATTATGTGAAGAAGTTAGTTATTGGGAGAACATGTTTAAGATCATAAGATTTAATAATATAATAATCTTAAACATATTACCATTATAAAAACTTTAAAAAATAACATTTAAATTGCAAACTTAAAAAACTTTTACTAAAATTCAAAATACAATACCAAATTTTTATGAAACAAAAAACATTATAAATAAAATAAAATAAAAACCAAACAAACATATTACTTAATTAATTAAAGCACATAAACATTTTATTTAATTAACACATAGTTTAATGTCCAAATTAATTTAATATATTCTCAATCAAATCCTCCTTTAATTTGTGATGTGCTTGTCTATCACGAATTATTGTATGACCATCACCTAAACTTTCAAGATTTGAAGGCATATTTACTGAAAACGTAAGTTCCGGAGTAGTTCCGGTTCCATCTTCTTGTTGGAATTCTTGTTCGTCATAGAGTGTGTATGAATCTCGTTCATCTTCGACAATCATATTATGGAGTATGAGACATGCTCTCATAATATATGCAATTTTACCCTTTGACCATAAAAGAGTTGGATTTTTAATCATGGCGAATCTAGATTGCAGGATTCCAAATGCACGCTCAACATCTTTTCGTGCACCATCTTGACGTTCTGCAAACAAACGATGTTTCGGGTGTTGTGGTTGTGGGATGGATTTAACAAATGTCGCCCATTCGGGGTAAATACCATCCGTCAGATAGTAAGCCAAATTATACTCACTTCCGTTGACATAGTACGTAACTTCGGGAGCTCGACCGTAAATAATGTCATTAAATACTGGTGATTGATCAAGAACATTTAAATCGTTACAAGTACCTGGAGCTCCAAAAAATGCGTGCCATATCCAGAGATCTTGTGAAGCTACCGCCTCCAAAACAATTGTTGGTTTACCGATGCCTCACAAATACATTCCTTTCCAAGCGGTTGGGCAATTTTTCCACTTCCAATGCATACAGTCGATGCTTCCAACCAACCCGGGAAAACCCCGCTGTTCTCCATAAAAGAGTAGCCTTTGAAGATCCTCTGGTGTGGGTCGGCGTAGGTATTCAGTGCCAAACAAGTCAACTATTCCGACGACGAAATGTTCCAAACATTTACGAGCAGTCGATTCAGCAAGACGTATATATTCGTCAACCGAGTCCGACCCAGTCTCATATGCTAATAGTCGAATTGCTGCAATACATTGTTGTAGCGGTGATAAACCATTCCGGAAGGTTGCATCCTTTTTTGGTTTAAAATATGGAACTTCTTCACTGAGACGATTCACAATACGCAAGAACAATGACTTGTTCATTCGAAACCGTCGGCGAAATTGCCTCTCCGGGTAAGTCGGATTATCACTAAAATAATCGTTCCCCAAACGTTCGTGCCCATCTTCCCGTTTTCTATCGATATATGTACGTGTATTCCTTTCTGCCGGAATTTCCTCTTCAGCAGCTTCAAATTGATTATTAAATTGCTCTTGAAAAAATTGGTTAAAATTATCATTATTTGGATCATAATGGTAGTGAAAATTGTTGGAAGAAGATGCCATAAGATGAACAAGAGAAGGAAATGTTTGTTTTTGGTGAGAGAAAGAAATGTTTGTTTTTGGGGAGAAAGGAAATGTTTGTTTTTGGTGAGAGAAGCAAATGTTTGTTTTGTTGAAATAAAACCTTGTGCTCTTCTCATATATATAGAGGGATCATCAACTCTTGTGATACATCAATGTTTGTGATACATCAACTCTTGTGACTCGGTTAATATTTGACTTGAAAACTAAAATCCAAACAAGCCTAAACAAAGCTTACAATCAAGCCGATCACAGGTTCACCATCACGGGTACATACCAATCAAGCCTAAACTAAAATCCAAACAAGCCGATCACGGGTTCACTAGCCTCTGCCTACAATCATACAATTCACGGGTTCACCATCCCGGGTACATACCAAAAAGCTTACAATCATACATAAAGCCTAAACAAATTTACTTACTAATCATGATAAGTACCACTACCATAACCATCATACCGAAGCAAACAACAACTACCAATTCAGGGGTCATTTGAAAGAATGGTTTCTTCTCTCGTTCCTCAGTAACAAGCCTCTCAAGATTCACCAAACTCTGCAGATGGTGCAACCTTCTCTTTACCTTTGGAGTTCCTTACTTTTTTTGTTGCCTTTATGCCCGGAGGCCTGCTCTCGTGCTCACCAATGACAGAACCTGTAGATGGTGCAGCATCATCAGCTTTTCTTTTGTTAGAGCTGGTTGTCTTTGGAGTGGGGTTCATAGCCTCCAGGTTTGCCCATTTCTGTTCATAGCGTAGCACACTCCAAGCATACTCCAAACCAAACTTCTTCTTGTACAGCTTAGTGTAGATTTGGTGAGCATTTTGCAAAATATCTAAATCGTTCATGCCACTAGCTTTCTCACCCTTTGCCTCTGCAAAAGCTCCACAGAACCTGCTCACTTCCTTACTGATTTTTTGCCATCTTTGTCTACAATGGTCAGGGCGCCTAGGCTCAGCACCACCACGTACATGACTACTTGTTTCATAACAGTCTCCTATACGGATCCAAAAGGACCCTGTCTTTTGGCCATTCCCAACTATTGCATCCTTCGATGTGTTTAACCAGCCGCTTATTAGGACTAAGTCATCTTGTGTGGACCATATCCGTCTCTCCCTACGCTGTTCTGCTGTCTCTTCTGATTGACTAGGAGGTTGACTCGGCTGTGAACTAGTTTGTGAACTATAAGCAGGGATTTGAGAGGAACCAATGTTTACATTGGGAGCAAAGCTGTCATATGGGAAATTAAGAAGGCTAAAGTAGGATTGAGACTGACTGTTAGGAGTATTGTTTGATTCCATAGTAATCAGAATTAAACAAGGAAGAAGCTTAGGCAGAGATATTATTCGAAAGTTCTTAGAGATTGGAAGAAACAAGCAAACAAGATGGATGATAGAAGAGAAGTAAAAGATATGAGAGATTGAGTATTTGGGTCGTATGTAATATAGAGAAGTTAAGAAGATCATTAAATCAAAAGTTTGGTGTTGTTAGAGACTTTAATTCTAAATAACCATTACTTACTTCAGTCACATCACAAGTAAATAAAGGTCATTGAGTGTTTTTAATATAATGAAAACCAAGAAATTCAAATTATTCATTACCTACTCAACTAGTTTTGTTAAAGCATTCATATTATAAAGTTTTAAAAGTTTCAAAAGTTTCAAAGCTTTCAAAGACAACTCAGTTTCAAAAGTTTTAAAAGTTTCGAATGTTTCAAATCAGTTTTTAAAGTTTTAAGACAACTCAAACCTAAAAAGCAAAACTACAATCACAACTTAATACGAGAACATGACCAGATGATAAAAGGTTAGATGCTGAGACATACAAAGCAAAACTAAGTGACACTAAATTCACAACAACTCAATTACAAGAAATAAACCTAATCAAACATCCAAGACCATCACAAAACAATTCTGAGAAACTCATTACACTACTACACTTAACAAGCCACAATCAAACAACACTTAACAAGCCACTACAATCAAATAAAATCTGTGAATAAACACTTACACTACTACACAAACCACAACATCACTCAAATCAGGAAACCAACCTTGTGACTTACCTTTTAGTTTCGAGCAAATGCAGGTTTGTTGATGGTTATCCGATTTAATTTGCCCTGGTTAACCTCACCTACAAGCCTCCGAAACAAAGCAAAATCAATTAAAGTTCATCAGTGTTAATTAATCACAACTGTTAATTGACAGAAGAGACAAACCCTATACCATGTTACTAAACCCAAACCTAATTCACAGATTTCAGTTTTACCCTAAATCGATGAAACATCCAAGAAACAATGACTGACAGAGGAAACGACGGGACTACCTTGTCTATATCGCCGGAGATGAGATTTTCAAGACAAAGGAGACGAGGAGACAAAGGCTCAGGAAGAAGATTTCGACTTCGCCTTCAAATCGCCGGACATATCAATCGACAAAAGAAGAGAATTTAAACGGATTTGTCAGAAAACCTATGCAAAGATCGATTTCTACATGGAAGAGCTCTCAATTTTGGTGTTTTAATGGCCGAAATACTAACCTTAGCCGGCGAAAATGGTGACAACGAAGCTTTCGCAGTTTTGGAGAGAAAGAAAAAACCTAGATACGATTTTGAACAGAAGGAGAGAAATGAAATATTTTCTTTCTTTGCAAAAAATCTTGCCCAATCACGTGAAGCCACGTCCTATGAGAATTGGGCTTAAATCAGTTCTCATTCAAGACCAAAAAAATTGTTCTAAACCCACTGTTCATTATTTTTCTAATTTAATTGGGCTTAGAACAGCCTTGACATGTGTAAAAGTTAATATTTAATAGGAAGAATTTAATTACAAGAAAAATAAAATATTTTGTTTTTAAAAAATATTAATAATGTAAAAAGATAATTATCAAAACTAACTGAATTTAATAAAAAATACAAAGTTTTTAAATAATTATAAGGAGATTATATATATATATATATTTCATAAAATTCGAAATTATAATATTATTTACTTATTTTTAATTTTAAGTTATTAATTCTATTAAAAATAGGAAAAGTGATTAATTAAAATATACAGTTAATTATTAATTCTAAATTTTGTAAATACTCACTTCTATATAAACATAGATCGTCTTATATTTAAATAATTTATTCAAAACACTGCTTTCAACTTTGTTTAATTGAGATTTTTTTTTTAATGGGAAGATAAATTTTGTTTATTTTTCAACCAAAATTGTTCTTTCTTTCTGGGAATAGGTAAGATTAATATGTTGACAAAAAAATATATATATGCGTCTTCTTTTCCTAATACTGTAATTTAAATTTTATTGTAGTATTTTTAGATTGTTTTATTTAATTTATATTTTCAATTTTGAATTATTTGGGATTCATATATTACAATGCTTATAATATTCTATTGTTTCTTTAATTGGTTGGTCGTAAATCCTTCTTTTTTTTTGCAAACATAATTATTACCATTATTCATTCAATCCTAAAGGAAGATATTGAGTAGAAGCTCATCAATCTAATGGATAGATAAAATAGGCTAATCAAACACAAGCTTACAACAAACATAGATAGATAGATTAGAAAAACATAAATCGTTGGTGATATATCCATAGGAGCTCAAAGACTGTCACAAAATATTTTTTGGAAATGTTTAAAATAATTGATTTGACCACATACGTTACCAAAATGCACTTATTGTTTTGGTTAAGGGTCATGAGAGAACTTCATGATGGGTGACCTTCCTGGAAGTGATTGTCGGAACTGTGCAAGTGAGGACAAAACACAGGAAAAAATCATTTATTGATTTGTAAGGTCGGTAAACAAGTTTTTAAAGCCTCCCAAACGTAACAAACCGGCCATCAAATATGGGTTGATCCACGAGCCGGGAAAATATGTAGGGCCCACTTAGGAAGATGAGCCCATGGACTGAGAGTGGACATGGGCTCACTAAACAAGGTGGCAGTTGAGGCGTTACAGAGATAAAGACTACATCATGGTATGTCAAAAACACTTCCACGAATACATTGAGAAATTTAACATTAGTTACTATCAAAAAAATTTGTGACATTAGAAAAAGATTTTTACTTTGATTGGTTGTCGGAGCAACCTACTTTGAGATAGCAAAAAGACGTGAACATTTTCTCTCTACACAGGAGGAGGGCAGAGACGAGGTTCTCTCTATGGTGGAGAAGGTTGAACATAAGGTTATCTACCCAAGGGAGGAATGTGGAGGAGGTTGGACGCAAGGTTATCTCCCTAAAGGAGGAAGGCAGAGCCAAGGTTCTTCATGGTGGAGGAGGTTGGACGCAAGGTTCTCTCCATAAGGGATGAGGGTGGAGCCAAGGTTTTTTCCATGGCGGTAATACATTATTGTGATGATACATCATTGATTAGTATATTATGTAATATATAAACACATTAAGTCAACTATATTACTTTCACTTTGGCATAGTTACTATCACAGATACATTGGGAAATTTAACATTGGTTACTATAAAAAGATTTTGTGATGTTAGAAAAAAGTTTTTACTTTCATTTGTTGTCGGAGCAAGCTATTTTGAGATAGCAAAAAGACGTGAATATGTTCTCTCCACATAGGAGGAGGGCAGAATTGAGGTTCTCTCTATGGTTGAGAAGGTTGGACACAAGGTTATCTCCTCAAGGGAGGAAGGTGGAGGAGGTTGGACGCAAGGTTATCTCCCCAAAGGAGGAAGGTGGAGCCAAGGCCATAGTGGAGGAGGATGGACGCAAGGTTCTCTCCATAAGGGATGAGGGCGAAGCCGAAGTTTTCTCCATGGTGGTCATACATTATTGTGATGATACATCATTGATTAGTATATATGTAATATATTTTTTATTCAAAATGTTTTTTGAGCCAACAATTTTAGTAATTAAAAAACTATGAAGAAGTGAAAGTAAAATAGTTGGCTTAATTTGTTAATATAGACATTTTCTAGGTGATGATAAAAAATATATTTGTAACATAGAGTATATTTATGTGTAAAAAAAAATACACTTTTAGTAGTAACATACATAAAAGATTTGTAAATAGATATAAATTAATGTATTATAACAAAAATAAAATTTATAAACAACATACAACAAATTTTAATATATTTTTGTTAAATTTAATTTCATTTATAAAACTTTAAACCCGCACATCAGACGGGTCCTCATCTAGTATAATATATGCTCACGTTTGACGAGAAAAATAAAAAAAAATAACAAATAAAAATTTTGGAACTGGCATAGGGGTCCCACGAGTTCGTCTTGCTGTGCCCAGACTAATCCGAACTTAAAAGGCAAAATTAAAATGGGGGCTTTTTCCTAAAATAAAATAAATATAAAATAATTACTAAATGATATAAAAAAAAACTAAAAATAAAACAATAGTCTAAAAAAACTAAAGCATAATCTTTTTCTTCTGTTTTAATAAACTTTTTCACCAAATGCTCATAATCTAAATTCTAAAGATTTTAAAAAAAAACAATATATCAAATAATCACAATCATAATTCAGAAACAAAGTTACTATAAAGAGAATTAGTATATGTTAATTTAATGAAGATTTAAAAGCACTAAAACAAGTTTTAACCGTTTTAAAGGAAAGACATAAATAAACAAAAGAGACTGAAATAAGATTTGTCATTTTTAAAAAAGAATACATTTTCTTATATATGTTAAAGAATCAAAACAGAAAAATCAAACCAGTGTTTATTCATGAAATAAAATGTCCCTCAAAATTATTGTGATACACCATATTCTTAAGATTTGGAAACCTTAAAAAACCTTGATATATTGGGGCTTGATGCAAATGCCTTTTTTTGCACCGAGGCAGCATCAGGGACTTTTGCATGTTATTAACGCCCATTATACACATTCCATTATATCACTAACAACATCCTTGAAAGTGACTAATCGGGAAAACTACTCAAACCAGAAAGATGTGTCATTCCTGCTTCGAACCTCCATTTTCAGCACTTATGCAGCTTGACCCAAAAGACGTTTCCTAACATCTCAAAAAGTGTTGTCTTTTATTTATTCACGAATGTGTCATTCTTTACAACTTTCGTGTATTGTTTTTGCCAAGTTGCCAAATACTATACCGAATTCAATTTAGGTCTATTTGGTAGAATATGAATCATCTATGAGTTAATTGTGTAAAATTTAAATGTAAATAAATTTTATTAAAAGTTCTGATAAAGAAATGCAACCGTTGGAGACACTTAATAAAAAAAATTATAAGTAGAAAATATGTGGTTATAAGACGAGATATTAAGAGAAAAAATTCAAACAAAAGGTCACAATAAGTAACACAATCTTTCCTTTGAAACATTATAATAGCTATTTTTTTTTCTTATAAATAGCTAATTATATGATCCAGAGACTCAACGTTTGTTGACAAAAAAAAAAAAAAAAAAAAACTCAGCGTTTATTGAAATGATTATTATCAATGTATTTTTGAGAAAACATTTAATGTTATACTAGGTACTAACTCGCGGAAAACCGCGGGTTGAACTTTTTTGATGAAATTTTTTAATAATTTATTATGTTATTATGTTATTTATAAAGGTTTGTGATTAAAAATTTAGTTTGTTTATATTAAAATTTTTGTATTTTAGAAATGTTTGCTGAAAACCTGTCAATAAAAAATTTGCATATGATGAATAAAATTGTTTAAACCTTTGTCAATTAAACGCAATCCTTACTATAGTTCTGAAGTAAGTAAAAATATATAACTAACATGTAAAAAAAGTAACTAAATATAGCTAGTGAAGGTTCTGAAAAACTTCTTAAAAAACAACATTCATTGTTTTTTTCTGTGGCTTCTCTTATTTGTCTGTAATAAGGACCTTCAAGCATTAAATATATTCAAATCTCAACTTAGCTTTATTTTCCTAAAGAACGGTGGCTAAAAGAAATATATAATTTTTTAAATAGATAAAATACTATATCTATAACTTTTATTTTTTATTTATTAATATTTTAAATCTAAGCCGTTAAACGGAACTGTTATATATTTTATTACATTTGATTTTTGATAAAAAATTTAATCCGTGCTGGAAAAGTTTTGTGATAAAATTTGTAATTATATAGATTTTATTTGATTAGATTTTTAAAATCTTAGCTGTTAATTTTTTTAAGTACAAATTAGTTTTGATTCTAATATATTTTTTTTACTTTTCTACAATTTATTTTATTTTATGTGTCCCCAATTTTCATTTTTTAATTAATTAAATTTATCTAATTAATTAATTAATCTTAATTAAGTTTTTGTAATAGCAATTTAATGTAATTTTTTTTACACATTTTAAGGTTAGTTTCATATCTGTACTTTCCAATTAATATAGTATGATTCGTTAAATTTATTTATTTTTCTTTCTTATTGGTCTAAGACTCTCAGTCAATGTTTATTCTTTAGAATTTTTACATTTTATGTTATTACTAATTTTTAAAAAATATATATAATATGAATTATATCAAACTTAAAATGATATGTCAGAAATACTTTTAAAAGTAACTTAAAATTATATCATTCATATTTTAATTACCAATGCTATTTTAATTATTGTGTCGGCTGACCTCGTACACGGTTTATTTGAGCTACACCTCTCGAAACTGAACACGTTAGTGAGTCTTTGAAAATAATACTTTCACCTTTATTGATGCTATGTGTATGTTATACGTAATATATTAAATACTTCTTTTGTGTTTAATTAAAGACTTAACGCAGTAGATTGTAATTGGTCTTAGTTTTAAACAATTTTATAAAAGCGCCAAAACAAGAAGCGTTGAATATCCAGTTTGTTAATTTAGTCCAATTAAATAAATCAAAAAGTCATTAGAAGGCAAAAGACCTACCTATGGTACGTGGTACTTCAGTCTGAAATAAAAGTAAAAAACTAAAAAAAAAAAAAAAAAACTATGTATCGTCCACGTACGATAGTAGAATTTAAACTAATTGCACTAGTAATCACGCTATGTATAGCATCTTGGGATGCTGCAGAGGGAAGATCTTTTAGATTTCCTCCGACTTCTCTAAATCGTTATAGCTTTCCTCCTCATTTCAGTTTTGGCGTTGCTTCTTCCGCTTATCAGGTTTGTTGGTAATGTACTAATGAGTATACACGAATGTATATAGCATGAATATACATATAATATGATTGAGGATACATTTTTAGGGTCATGTAATTAGTTTTTAAAATTAATGAGGATACATGTACTGATGTATATGGAATGCAGTACGAAGGTGCAGTAGATGAAGGAGGGATATAGGTTTCGATGACTACGAAAATGGAATAGTGACATGTGAAGAGATATTAAAAGATACAAAAAAAATAAAGTACTACCAAAAGCATCTTCAACAACTCCAGAAAGCGATTACGTAAGAGATTTTCACTATTTATCGATAAAAACTGATCTTTATATAATTAAATAATAAAATCATGGGATAATTAATTCATCAAGAATATGGATACAAATATGCAGTGAGGATGGGTGTGATGTGAAAGGATATTTCACATGGTCGTTGCTGGATAATTTCGAATGGGAACATGGATATTGTACTACGTTGACTATTCAGATGGTCTAAAAAGATATGCTAAAAGCTAAGCCACATGGTTCAAGCATTTTCTTCGAAATTCCGAAAAGCCAATGCTGTTTAGGAGTGTCAAGAATTGGTGGTCAGCATTACACATGATCTAAACTATAGTCTATGGATCCCCTCCTTTTCAATGGCAATACTTGACGACTGGTCCTTCGCTTTGTTTATTTGTTGGTTATCTATATTTCTCTCTCAGCTTTGTTTATTTGTTGGTTATCTATATTTCTCTCTCAGTCAAGCCGATCATCCAATTAGTAAAGCAAAGTCATTAAAAGGCAACCGGTTTAGGTCAAGACATGATTATATATCTCCGTAGGGGTGGGACTCCGAAAAAAAAACAGCGTGGACAAACCACGAACTGCTTTTATATACAAATAAAGTTGGTCATGGCGGTTTATTGTCCACCCTAAAAACAAAAGCGAACAAAACTGTTGACAGATTTGTCCATCCCAATTGTCGTAACCATTGACACTCTAAGAATATAGGTTTAAACTTTTTCAAAACCAAGAAACATCTAAGAAAATGGAAACTAAGCGTCGAATGATTGCATGATTGGGGTGGACAAATCCGTATGTGGATTAGACCGCTTTTGTTTATCAAATATAATCTATAGTGGTGTGGTCCAAAAAAAAAATAAAGTAAACCGTTTCATACTAACTACAGACCATTTTTACATACAAATACTTTTGATATGCAACTGTTTGTTATCCGCTCCAGAAACAGAGTGAACTAAACCGCTAACGGATTAGTCTGCTTTGACTAACACCCATTCGAACCCTCAGCTAATTGCACTAGTAATCACACTATGCATAGCATCCCATGGGATGCTGTATAGAGAAGATCTTTAGAAGTTTCTAAGACTCCTCAGAATCATTATAGCTTTCCTTGTTTCAATTTTACTGATGCTTCTTCCGTATCTGGTTTGTTATTTAATTACTAGTTTATAAAATTAAGTTTCACAATTGTGAGTCAATTTTAAACTCAACTTAAAGTCATGATTTAGTTAGTTTAAACGGAAGAATTTTAAAAATGCTCACTTTTAAATATCACTTATCAAAAATATCTCATTTAAAAAAAAAATCAAAAAAGGCTTTTAAAAATTTAAGATCTAACGTAAATACATGTGTAATCTTATAAACATATACAAGTTACATTTATACATATGTGAAATCTTAGGAATACTGTAAAAATTCCTTGCCAACACCTTATTAATATCTTGTAAATGTTTTCTATCATCATTTCTATTTAGTATAAAATAAAAATATATGAATTTGTTAAGTAAATTACAAGACTATATTATATTGTAATTAATAAATATATAAAACTACAACGTTATGACATATCTGAGTTGACAAAAATAGAATTGATGTTCTATTTTGTTTTGTTTTGTAGATAAGATTTCTAGTGGAACCAACTAAATGGCTGTGATTTAAAAATAAACAAAACAAGTTGAATAAAATATCCAGCTGAAAATTTTACTATTTTACACAACACTTGTCGAAAAGATAAAACTAGAAGAAAAAAACAAATTCAAAGTAAAATGTGCATCCACTATATTGGAGAGAAATGAACATTTTGAAAAATGTGTAACGTAATAGATCGAACATGCTACATCTTAATATCTTATGTTGTCGGGCGGGAATCTAGGATTCATAAAAATAATGAAAGAGACTTTAGTTTATCAAAAATATTTATAAATCATTAATACTCACCAATTTTGAAAATAAAGTCAAAATTGAACATTATATTAATTAAAAAATATAATTATGTACGGTTTCAGATATATGCGTCTGTTCGGATCGAGAATTCAAAGGTCGGACATAACCAGTTTCACCATGATTGATTCGCTTGTGACTGTTGTGGTCGGCATAAAGCAAAACCGTTAGCCATGCCATGTTTTTATTTTATTTCTTCGTATCAAACATCCGTAAAAAATTTCGTATCCGCAAAACCAAAGTCATAAGATAAGGCAGGTGACGAAAAAAATGCATGATAACATAAAATGGAGTCGATTAACCCGATTTAACACACTTTTAGAAAGAGTTTTCTAAAATATATTTAATATTCTAAAATATTTAACATACTAAATAGATTATTAGATAATAAAAGTGATTAAAAAAAATCTAAAATACTATACATATATTTTTAAAATTTCTAAAATATTGAACATGCTAAGAGATAATATAGATTATTAGCTAATACGAGAGGTTTTTTCTTTTATATGGATCACATTTTATTTGATAAAGTGAATGATTATATAACAGAGAATTGTTACGAAGAAACTTCAGCAATTCATTTCATTAGTCTTTTTTTTTTGTTAATTTCAAATTTCATTTGTGCAACCCATTTCTCAATTTCACATGTGCCATTCACAGCCATGACTAACGCTAATGCACATGCACGGTCGTCGTATAAATTAAAACAAAGTACTTTGTCAATACTGGATAATCATATATGATTACGGTGATTGTTGGATCAAGTATCCCATTTTTCATACACGGTCATCGCATAGCATAAAGGCATAGGTCAACATTATAAACAGTTGTGATATATGGGCTGATGACACTATTTATTTTAGTTATATTAAACTCGAAACAAACAACATTGCTATATTGAATATATTGTAAAAGATATATATAATCAAAAAGTGCTTTACAAATATTTAGCAAAGTTTAAATACAAAAAAATGTATAATTTAATATTACATCATGTCAATTATTACAAATAATGTTAGTATTTGTAACAGTTCTAATAATAATAAAATTTGTTTATATAATTTTTGCTAGAATGACATCACTAACTAGATAACAATTTGCACTATGAGTAGAGTAATATAATTATCAAAATAATTTTACTGTAATTTCTTTCTACAAAAGCTATTATATTTATTGGAATACACTCGATCAACGATTCACGGTAAGGTGGGAGTCTCTCCTTCCTGTTCTAGTAGACTCATTGTAGTGATCCGCACAACGTGGTACGGGCCAGATGGACACGGAGGTAAGGACAGGCTAAACTGGAAAGAGGTATCAAGGGGTGATCAAAGAGATAGCAATCGACCGGCAGTCGATCAAGGGATCGATCAGCCACCCGATGAGAAAATTCGACCAAATGGTCGGTCATACGGTCGATTGTACAGGCGTACGCAGAACGGACAGATTAGCGAACCAAGGACCGTTGAACGGGATGTGTGATAGTGGGAAGGAACTCACTAAGGAGAATATTTAAATCACAAAGTAGAGTTAGTGGTGATTAAATATTAGTGGAATTTCTACTAAGTGTTTAAAATAATCGAAAATGGGAGAAGTGGGAGGGAATATTCTTCCACTCGCCACTTGTGAGTGGGGAAATGAGAGAGAGACACATCATCACCTCGTTTTGGACAAGTGTAAGAAGAAGTAACGACGCGATGACACCTCAACCCCATGCGTGTGGCGTGAGTAATTCGTCCACACTCTCTATATAAGTCACTCTTCTTTCTCATTTGGAGAAGAGAAGAGAGAAAGCTGTAACACCTGCCAACCGAAATCCCGGTTTAGGGATTGCATCGGTCGATGCAGGTTGTGTGTGTATAAGCCAGTAGGTGGTAGGATTGCCTTATTGAGTGTTTATGAAATACTCGTGCATTACAATTTGTGTTTGTGGTGCAGGTAAAGGCAAAGTGTGATCGTGGAATCAAAGCAATGAAGAGGAGGGTGTTCTAGGGACTCGATTGGATGTTGTCTGGCATTGCTAGGTTGCTAGAGTTGGGTCATTAGAAACATTGCTAGGTTGTTGGTTCCATGTTTTCTGATGATTTGGATATTGGTTTAAGGTTATATTTGATTATTGGATATTGTTTTGGTCATTGGTATTTGGTTTCCGCTGTTTGGTTGTGATTGTGGTTAGGTGGCTAGTGGATATGGGACCACTAGTTGTAGTTTATATTATTATTATTATTATTATTATTATTATTATTATTATTATTATTATTATTATTATTATTATTATTTATTATTTATTATTAATTAAAAAAAAACGGGTCGGTCATTTCAGTTTGGTATCATAGCCCTTACGGTTCTACGTTTGGGTTCACTACATTTCTGTTGTGATGTTTGGGATTGCATGTCTTGATTGATTATGTGAGTTAGTCAATTCTGTGTGGCATGGAGTCATAGAATACCTTCTTCGAGCCTACAGTGTGATTTCACGGTAAGTATATGTTTTTGTGTTATGTATAATTGCGTGCTTAGCCTTCTGTTCATGGTAGTGCAGATGGTTTGAGAGGATGTTGTTGCTGGTCGTGGTCGTGGTCATGGTCGTGGACGCGGACGTGGTCGTGGACGTGGACGTGGTCGTGGTTAGGGCAGAGTCCCAGTGGTTAGTGAGACCGAGGACCAGAGTGTGACTGCTGAGGGTGTTGGTGAGTCGTAGGGTGACCAGGAGGATTCCATGAGTGTGGCTGGAGGGGGCGGTGTTGATGCTCCAGTGGTCGGTGATGCTAGGGTCTCGGGTGTGGGAGTCCCAGTGGGTGGAGTCCCTGGTGCTGACTTTACGGCTTTGCTAGCACAGTTGTTGGAGCGGTTGCCAGCTGTGGTACCGGCTCAGGCTCAGGTTGTGCCACCAGTGGTGGAAGAGGAGCGGCAACCAGTGGCTGCGGATGCAAGAGCACATGGACGTTATTTGTCCATGCTCAAGGAGATGAAGGGTCTCGTGACTGCGCAGCTTTCGGGTAGTACAGATCCAACTGCTGCAGATGCATGGAGGACGAGTGTGGAACGTAACTTCCATACTCTGAGATGTCCTGAGGAGTTTTGGGTGGACATAGGGGTCCACCATTTGATTGGTGATGCTGAGTTGTGGTGGAGATTAGTGGTTGCTAGGAGAGTGCAGCGGGAGATGACTAGGGTTGACTTCGTGGGGGAGTTCAACCGCAAGTACTTTCCGAGAGAGGCATTGGACCGGCTGGAGGTGCAATTCCTTCAGTTGTCTCAGGGGACGCGGTCAGTGCGGAAGCTGGACTTGGAGTTCAGTCGAATTCTATGTTATGGGAGTTGGGCTATGGAGTCTGAAAAGGCTCAGATCAGGAGGTTTTTGAGGGCCCTACGTGATGATTTGAGGGTTCACTGTAGAGGGCGGAGTTATGCTACGCGTGCAGAGCTGCTTGAGACTGCAGCAGGGATTGAGGAGGATATCCGGGCACAATCAGTGGCGGTTAGTCCAGTAGTTCAGCCTAGTAGGGCTCAGCAGCAGGGTGGTTCTAGCAGGGGCGGCAAGCCTGCGCAGGGAACCAAGAAGAGGTGGGAGGCTACGCAGAGGCCGAGTGGTGCGAGTTGCTTCGGTTGTGGAAGCAAGTATCACAAAATTGCTAGATGTCCCAAGAGGAGTGCTCCGACGACAGCGGCTCGTGTATGCTATCATTGCAGGGAGCCATGGCATATCAGTCCCATGTGTCCCAAGTTACAGCCGGTGGCAGTGGCAGCGTTGCTGCAGGTGCAACCTGGAGGGCAGCAGATGGCACGGATTGAGCAGGCGCCACAGGTTTACACGACTGCAGAGACTGGTGGAACCAATGCCGGGGCGATCATAGGTATAATTTCTGGTACTTTAACTTTGTGAATTCTTCGTAAGTTCAGATTTTATATTTTCCTGTGATAAAGTGTTAGGTCTCAACACATGAGGTTTTTGTAGGGACCTTGTTGGTGGGCGGGTTTAAGTCCCATGTTATGTTTGATTCTCGAGCTTCTCATAGCTTCATTACTCTGGAGTGTGCAGAGAGCGTGGGAATCAGAGGGGATCCCGGGGAGCATACAGAAGTTGTCATAGTTGCGGGAGGCAAGTTCCTGAGGGTTATTGGACGAGCCAGAGGAATTGATATTCAGATCGCAGAGGAGTCGTGGCCAGCGGATTTGCTTATCAGTCCAGTGGAGTTGTATGATGTGATTCTCGGGATGGATTGGTTGCATCGGCATATGGTGCATTTGGATTGCTATCGGGGTAGAGTGGAGTTTGAGCGTCTAGGAGGGAAGTTAGTTTTTCTGGGTATTAGACGGACTTCAGGGAGTCTCGTGATCTCGACCATTCAGGCTGGGAAGATGATCGAGAAGGGCCGTGAGGCTTATTTGGTTACCATATCAATGCCAGAGTCAGTGGTGAAGTCTACGGTTAGCGGTATCCCGGTTGTAGAGGAGTTTGAGGATGTGTTCCAGTTGTTGCAGGGGTTACCACCATCTTGGTCTGATCCTTTTATGATGGAAATGGAACCATGAACGATGTCGTTATCCAAGGCTCCTTACAGAATGGCTCCAGCAGAGATGGCAGAGCTGAAGAAGCAGCTAGAGGATCTGTTGAGTAAGGGATTCATCCGTCCTAGTGTATCACCGTGGGGAGCACCGGTGTTGTTTGTCAAGAAGAAGGATGGGAGTTTCCAGTTGTGTATTGATTACAGGGATTTGAACCGGGTCACTGTGAAGAACAAGTGCCCTCTTCCGAGGATTGATAGTTGTTGGATCAGTTGAGGGGTGCTACCTTGTTCTCCAAGGTAGATCTGGTGTTGGGTTTTCATCAGATACCGATAGATGAGGCAGATGTGAGGAAGACTGCATTCAGGACGAGGTATGGGCATTATGAGGTTGTGGTGATGCCTTTCGGGTTGACTAACGCACCAGCAGCGTTTATGAGATTGATGAACAGTGTGTTTCAGGAGTTTCTGGATGTATCTGTCATCATTTTCAACGACGATATCCTGGTTTATTCTAAGAGTCCTGAGGAGCATGCAGTGCATTTGAGGGCAGTTATGCAGAAGCTGCGGGAGCAGAAGTTGTTTGCTAAGGTGAGCAAGTGCAGTTTTTGGCAGCGTGAGATGGGCTTTCTGGGTCATATTGTGTCTGCAGACGGGGTTTCTATAGATCCAGAGAAGATTTAGGCTATCAAAGATTAGCCTAGACCGCAGAATGCCACAGAGATCAGGAGTTTTCTGGGATTGGCAGGTTAGTACAGGAGATTTGTGCAGGGGTTTGCGAGCAGAGCACGTCCTATGACTAAGTTGATAGGGAAGGATATTCCTTTTGTTTGGTCACAGGAGTGTGAGGAAGCCTTTGCAAGCCTGAAGGAGATGTTGACTACTGCGCCAGTGTTGGCTTTGCCTGAACAGGGAGAACCCTATGTGGTTTATACAGATGCATCTAGAGTTCGTTTGGGATGTGTGTTGATGCAGCATGGGAAGGTGATTGCCTACGTTTTGCGGCAGTTGCGGAAGCATGAGGGCAACTATCCTACTCATGATTTGGAGATGGGTGCTGTAGTTTTTGCCCTAAAAATTTGGAGATCTTATATTTATGGTGCAAAGGTGCAGGTGTTTACAGATCATAAGAGCCTGAAGTATATATTCACTCAACCCGAGCTGAACTTGAGCCAGAGGCGGTGGATGGAGCTGGTGGCGGATTATGATTTGGAGATAGCCTACCACCCTGGAAAGGCTAACTTGGTTGCAGATGCTCTGAGCCGGAAGAGGGTAGCTTCGGCTCAGGAGCAGGAGATGGAGTCTCTGGTAGGGGAGATCGGTGCTTTGAGTTTGTGTGCTGTTTCTCAGGAACTGTTGGGTTTGGAGGCGGTTGATAGAGCAGATCTTCTGAGCAGGGTGCGGTTGGCTCAGGAGAAGGACTTGGGGCTGGTGAATGCCTCAAAGGATGTGGATTCAGAGTATCAGGTCTCTGATAATGGTACTATCTTGGTGCACGGTCGGGTTTGTATGCCCAAGGACAAGGAGTTGAAGCAGGAGATCCTGAGAGAGGCTCATGGGAGCAAGTCTTCTATTCATCCAGGAGCGATTAAGATGTACCGTGATCTCAAGAGGTACTATCATTGGGTCGGAATGAAGAAGGATGTAGCTAGTTGGGTCGCGAGGTGCGATGTGTGTCAGCTAGTGAAGGCTGAGTATCAGTTTCCAGGAGGGTTACTGAAGAGTCTTCCCGTTCCATAGTGGAAGTGGGATATGATTACTATGGACTTCGTGGTAGGTTTGCCAGTGTCCAGGACGTTTGATGCTATTTGGGTCATTGTGGACCGGTTGACTAAGTCGGCACTTTTTCTGGCCATTAAGAAAACTGATGGAGCAGCGGTCTTGGCTAAGAAGTATATGAAGGAGATAGTCAGGTTGCATGGGGTGCCAGCGAGCATTGTGTCTGATAGGGATTCTAAGTTCACTTCGGTGTTCTCGAGAGCGTTTCAGGCAGAGATGGGCACTAAGGTGCATATGAGTACAGCCTATCATCCCTAGACAGATGAACAGTCAGAAAGGACAATCCAGACGTTGGAGGATTTGCTGAGAATGTGTGTGTTGCATTGGGGAGGCCATTGGGCAGATCACTTGAGCTTGGTAGAGTTTGCTTACAACAACATCTATCATGTAAGTATTCAGATGGCTCCTTATGAGGCTTTATATGGGAGGCCGTGTCATACACCGTTATGCTGGACTCAGGTGGGGGAGAGGAGCATTTACGGGGCAGATTTTGTTCAGGAGACCTCAGAGAAGATTCAGGTTCTCAAGTTGAACATGAAGGAGGCTCAGGATCGGCAGAGGAGTTATGCCGATAGGAGGAGGAGAGATCTTGAGTTTCAGGTAGGAGACAGAGTGTACCTCAAGATGGCCATGTTGCGGGGTCCGAACAGGTCATTGACTGAGACTAAGTTGAGTCCGAGGTATATGGGTCCGTTCATTGTGATTGAGCGTGTTGGACCAGTGGCTTATAGACTGGATTCACCTGAGGTTATGCGTGCATTCCATAAGGTGTTCCATGTTTCTATGTTGAGGAAGTGTTTCGGTGAGGATGATCAGTTGTTGGCTAAGATTCCTGAGGATCTTCAGCCTAACATGACTTTGGAGGCGAGACCAGTGAGGGTTCTCGAGAGAAGGATTAAGGAACTTCGGAAGAAGAAGATTCCTTTGATGAGAGTCCTTTAGGACTGTGATGGTGTTGAGGAGCAGACTTGGGAGCCTGAGACAAGGATGAAGGCAAGGTTTAAGAAGTGGTATGAGAAGCAAGCCGCGACTTGAGCTTGTCTAGCCTGGTCCCATCTGTAATCCGTGGCTGGAGCGGGAATGGAGTATTCCAGCCCATCTCTCTTGTTTACTTGGTCGCTTGGAGTGGTTGGTTGTGCGACTAAGTAACAAGATGAGGTGGTGCTCGAGGTACAAAGTTTCCGTGAGGCGAGGTTTTTGGAGGAAAGTTTCCTGAATTAGGAGTTTCCAATAGTGGAAAGTGTTAAAAACGGAAAATTTTATGTGAGTTAAAATTTGTCCATTTTGGTGGAGAGAGCCTTGGAAGGGCTAGTGATGCCTTAGTGGCGGACTTTTTATTCATTGTGTGGCTTTAGTGGCGGTCTTTTGAGTCATTGTGTGGCCTTTGTGGCGGGCTGTTTAGCCAGATGTGTGGCATTTGTGGCGGGCTGTTTAGCCAGATGTGTGGCCTTTGTGGCGGGCCGTTTAGCTAGATGTGTGGCCTTTGTGGCGGGCTGTTTAGCCAGATGTGTGGACTTCTTTTATCAAAAACAATTATGTATAATCTTTTTGGCATTAGGCCTGGCCACAAAACTCTACAAGTCTTTTGTTATTCTTGTGAAATATTTTTATTTAATGAAGAATCGGTTTTATATTTCGTGTACGAGTAATGGCTGATAATGATCTAGTCCGGATCGGTTCAACACTTGGACATCATGAGGGTTGGCAAGCCTAAATGATGTCTAAAGTGGTGGAAATATCATCGATAGACTGGCTAAAGGACTAAATGGATTTTAGAACCTCGGTCGGATCGTTGGTGACTATTTCCAAAATAGCGTCCCAGGGCCGTTATGAGCAAGTTTGGCCATAAGACTGTTTGGGGCGTTACACTCATCCCCACGTTTGAAATCTTTTGTGTTGAGGTACAATTTTAAACTCACAGTTCACAGTTTATGCATCGAACGTAACCGACCACAGCATGGAGACTCTCCAACTCCAGGCTCCAGCCCCTATCATCATTGGTATGATTGTTAAGAACGCTCAGAACCGCCTAAACACCTTAACGATGTCACCAACTTACAAAGGCCGGCTTCGCTACTGGTTCCACACCCATGCTCCCAGCATATATAAATTTTTTAAAACTTCAAATTTTTTTTGTAAAATGTTGTATTTATTGTAAAACAATTTTTTTGTTGAATATAATTTTACATTCATATGAAAAAAATATTATTTTGAATCTAAAAATTGTTTGTGTAGTATATATTTTTAAATTTTATTTGAATATGTAGAATTTTTGTATAATAATTAAGATTTATCCCATATGAATTATTATAATATCAATTTTATATTATCACACCATATGAACCAAGAGTTCTTAAAATTCATTTTAAAGATTTTATGAAAATGTAAATAAGGAACAGAATTCAGTTAGAAATATAATATCAAAATTCAATTTTAGGTGTTATTTACATTTTATTTTTGGAAAAATAGAATTGTATATAAATGTAAATATTATTAAAAAATAAGAGTAAATTAAAATCATTGATTCAAACTCTCTTGCGAGGACACATCAGTTTTGCAGATGATGTTATGTTGTTAGTAAAATTGGTTTTGCAGAAACACATTGTTTATATATTTAATATTTCTTCATGAATATATTTATTTTAATGAGACAATAAGTAGTAGTCATTGTAAATGTATTTAGATACTATTATGAAAATTATTTTATGCAAATAAAAATCTTCAGTTCGTTCAATTTTGTAACGTTAAATTATCCTTTATCATCAAAAGACGATGTAAATCAATCATACGAACAAAATAAGTATAAAACAAAATATAACCTTTTATGTATTTTCTACACATTTCTATTGTCATATACATTAATAACTATCAATTCTATGCGTAGAGTTATACTTATAGCCAGGAAGAGAAAGAGGAAGAGCGTTCTCGTCCGATCAAAACGTAAAAATGTCAAAAGAATATTGTTCATATTTCTAAATGCATTTGTCATTACATTCCAATCTTAGTTAACTGTATTGTTTTTATTAGGCCTGGGCAAAATACCCGGATCCAAAAACCCGAACCCGATCCGAACAGAAATCCAAACGGGTATCCGAATATATCCACGTTATTAATATATAGTAGTAATATATTAGTAATATTTATAATTTTAATAATATAAATGTCTAAAATATTCAGGTTTTTAGATATTTTCAATAATTTGAAGTATTTAAACTGTTTATTAGTAAATTTGGGTAAAAAGTACTCTAAATTTTTAGATAAATTGTGTATTATTGAATAATTTAGACTAAATTGGATACTAAAATTTTGAATTTTGTGACCTTCGGGTAATCCGAATCCGAACCCAAAATACCCTAACCGAACCCAATCCAAATCCGAAATCTAGAAATACCCGAACGGGTTCTATACCTCTAAACCCAAAAATCCGAAAACCCAAAATACCCTAACTGAACCCGAACGGGTACCCGAATGCTCAGACCTAGTTTTTGCAGTCCACCTAATTCAGTTTAGAGGGAATATGTTAATGATCTTATTATTTATTTTCTTTCTTCAAAATTCAGGAGAAACATATGTTTGGATTAAGCTTAATATACATATTACATATATATATATATACGGAGTCAAGAATTTGTTTTGTTTATGATACATTATTCAGAATTTGTTAGAAATGCTCTTTTTAAGATACCTTTTTTCAAAGATACTCTTTTTTAACATTTTCATTTTTATCTTCTTTTATACAATTATAATATGTTAAATTAATTTTTAGAATTCTTTTTTAGGTTTGGGTTCTCTATTTTATATTTAGAGTATAATTTTTAGGATGTAAGGTTTAGTATTTGGGGTTTATGGTTTAGAATTTAGTCATTTTATATATTAAAAAGGGTATTTTTGAAAATAAACAACATGGAAAAGTAGTTTTGAAAAGTGACACAGAAAATGTGTATTTTTAAAAATCCCCCTTCATTATTTCCTATTTCTTGTTATATGAATCTATTATTGAATTTCAATTTTATTGATAATTACATTTATGAGCTTATTTTTGTTATAATATAGTTTTCATTATAATACTTTCATTTTTTTTCAACGTTTCGAAACAGTTATAAACTTCAAGAATATAGTTTTGTTTATGGATCTCTTACACGTTTTCTAATTTGAGATAGCCTTCGAAAAATATATGTTCGTTTTGATTGATGTTGTGTCGTGTGTGTATTAGATAAAGTATTTCAAAAATACTTGTTTCGTGTTTAGTTACAGGCTTAACGTGATATATTGTAATTTGTCTTCTCTTTTTTTTTGGGGGGCAAAAGCCTTGTTGTAATTTGTCTTATCTTATAAAAACGTCATTACAAGATAGGAATAACCATTTGAATCATTCCAGTCTAAATGTTTGTTGAGTCACAATTAATAAATAAAACAAAAGTCATTAAAGGGCAACCCGTTTCGGTCAGAATATGATTATTTAATACTTACAAAAATCAATTCCTAAGATTCCTTAGTTAACAAAATACGGTACATCTCTCCATATAAGAGGAGATGTATGCATTAACATTTCTCACAATCCTCTCAAGTTATATATCCTGAGCCTCAAATAAAAATTATATAGTTTCCTAAAACTTTGTTTGAGCTAATTAACATCCAAGAAAATGATAATTAAGCTAATTGCACTCGTAATCACACTATGTGTAGCATCATGGGATGCTGCAGAGGGAAGATCTTTGAGATTTTCGACAACTCCACTAAATCGCTATAGCTTTCCTCCTAATTTTAGTTTTGGCGTTGCTTCTGCTGCTTACCAGGTTCGTTTGTAATGTACTGACGTTGCAAATTATATAGTGTACTACAAATACAAAGTAACCATACTGAGTTATATATGGATGTCATGCAGTATGAAGGTGCAGTAGAAGAAGGAGGGAGGAGTCCGAGCATATGGGACAATTTTACACATGCATTCCCAGGTTCACTTTCTAATTTGTTAATATTTTTGTTTCTCGTACTATTATATATTCTGAAATGTTTCTATATATGTACGAGATCAATTATAAATAGTAGTAGTAACTAGTAAGTAACAGGTTAACATTTTTACAGAAAGGACGAACATGGACAATGGGGATATTGCTGTAGACTTTTATCATCGTTATAAGGTTTGTGCATGCATAACCTCCTTAATGTTTATACTTTTGCTGTATTAGTATGTACAGTGGAACAAAATTTCTTAATGTAACAACTTATATTAATTATGTAATTTGAAAAATTGAGCAGGACGACATCAAACTAATAAAGGAAATGAATATGGATAGTTTCAGATTCTCCCTGTCCTGGTCAAGAATATTACCAAGTAAGTACAATTTTATTATTTTCTACTTTTTTGGAATGAAGTAATATTCCTAGAAACTATAACACAAATGCTTTTGCCTTTTTGAATAATTGATAATTCTTTTACTAGCCTCTTTCGAATATGAAATTTTCAGGTGGAAAGCTAAGTGATGGGGTCAATAAAGAAGGGGTTCAATTCTACAAGAATCTAATCAATGAACTCATCGAGAACGGTTAGAGTCATACGCTTAATTATTTCGAACTATTTGATTTGGATATAAAATGAATAGCTTTGTGTCCGGAGTTTTTCTCATCAGACTATTTATATCAACATACATGCAGGTATAAAACCTTTTATAACAATTTATCATTGGGATGTCCCTCAAGCACTTGATGATGAGTATGGTAGCTTTTTAAGTCCTCGAATCATGTAAGTTAAAATCTTAGATCCATACATACTAATTATACCATGTATAAGTTTTAAAAATTGCTCTTTGACATATTTTTTGTTGTGCTGTTTAATACAGAGATGATTTTCGAAACTATGCCAGATTCTGTTTCCAGGAGTTTGGAGACAAAGTCAATATGTGGACAACCTTCAACGAGCCATATGTCTATAGCGTTGCGGGTTATGATGCAGGGAATAAGGCAATGGGTCGATGTTCAAAATGGGTAAACAGTTTGTGTACAGCTGGTGATTCAGGCACAGAGCCTTATTTAGTCTCTCACCATCTTCTTCTTGCTCATGCTGCTGCCGTTGAAGAGTTCAGGAAATGTGACAAGGTATATAAGATGAGGCAATGTTTTCTAAGATATAGATGCTTCTAATTACATGACTTTTAATTTGATCTCAAAAAAGTGGTTTGGTCATGTCACTTAATTTCGAAAATAGGAATTAAACGGAAAAAGAAATAACATTTTTATTGATCAATTGTATTTGTGAAACAGATTTCACAAGATGCTAAGATAGGCATAGTGTTGTCTCCCTATTGGTTCGAACCATATGACATTGATTCCAATGCTGATAAAGAAGCAGTTGAGCGAGCTCTTGCTTTCAATACCGGTTGGTAGGTCATCTATGTAACTCATTTCATGTTATCAGTTCATTATCTTAAGTCAAAAATATATAGATTTCTAATCTTGTTTATCTTACTACTATATTTAGGCATCTCAGCCCTTTAGTATTTGGAGACTATCCAGAGTCGATTAAGACAAATGCTGGAAGTAGATTGCCTTCTTTCACCAAAGAGCAATCTATCATGGTTAAAAATTCATTTGACTTTATCGGAGTAAATTACTACACAGCACGGTTCGTTGCTCATGATCTTCACGTCGATCTTTCACGGCCTCGGTTCATGACCGATCAACGCCTCCAATACAAAAGTTAGTTCTCATAAAACAGATTTATCTGGTTTTCTAATTTTATTACCAAGAAAATACTAATGAACCTACAACTAATGACTTTACATTACATTTATCACTTTTCTTCTATTAGTGACAAATCGTAGCGGCGACAACATCTCATCAGAATCGGTATGTACGAACTTTTTTTTTTGGTAGTAACGATACCATTTAATAAACATGATAAGTGAAAATTACAGAGGAGCCAAGAAGCATTTGTGATACCATCGCATCACATATCAAGAGAAATCATTCTTCCTAGTTCCAATTTTATTGTAAAGTCTGAACATCTTTTCTTCAATTTCAGGATGGATCCAAAATTCTCTGGTCATATCCGGAAGGCTTTCGAAAGATTCTCAATTATATTAAAAACAAATATAATAATCCAACTATTTACATTACTGAAAACGGTAAGAACGCTATAAACATATCAACATTTCCATATATATTCATCTATTCTTTTTGGTTAAAAAAAAAAGTAATTAACCACGTGAAAATGTATAGGTTTCGATGACTATGAAAATGGAATAGTGACACGTGAAGAGATATTAGAAGATACAAAGAGAATAAAGTACCACCACAAACATCTTCAGCAACTCCAAAAAGCCATCACGTAAGAAATTTTCACTATTTAAGAATAAAAACTGATTACTATATGATTAATTATTAAAGTCCTGGAATAATCAAAGAGTTAACTTAATGTATGCAAATATGCAGAGATGACGGGTGCGACGTGAGAGGCTATTTTACATGGTCGTTGTTGGATAATTTCGAATGGGAACATGGTTATGCAGTGAGGTTCGGTCTTTACTACGTTGACTATGCAGATGGTCTAAAACGACATGCTAAAAACTCAGCCAAATGGTTCAAACATTTTCTTCAAAGATCTGAAAAGCCAATGCCGTTGGATTTGTTTAAGAGTGTCAAGAATTGGTGGTCTGCATTACAGATGACTTAAGCTCGGTTGGTGGGGAAACAATATTCAACTGTGAAAAGTAATTAACTGATTCTTTATTTATTTTTTGATAATTTCTTGTAATAAGAATATGTTATTATTGAGATACATGTATATTTTTGTATTCTTAAGTTTCCAAATTCTTGTAGTATCTTATACAGTATCAATTTCTTTTGATTTTAACTTATGGTTCGAGAGTCATAATTAAAGGCTTATTATCATTCGATTCTTCTCAATTAAAGGAACGATTTTATTGTAATACACTAATTAATTTTTTTAAGTTTTTATTGTTTCTGAAATACTGGCAACATTTAGCTGGTTATTTTTCCCGTTTTCTAATCAATCTATTTTTAATGCTTTTTATACATGGTAAGAAATCATATTAATTTTTAATTATATATGTATCTTTTTGTTATTTAAAATTTTTAAAGTCTAAACCAATAATATTCAATTATTTTCTTAAAATTTACATATCATAAGCTAATAACTGTTCAAAATGAATTAAAAACTTTAAAAGAAGATTTTTTTACTACATGTTAGATTAATTAGGAACATGAAGTGAAAAAAAATGAATAAACCATGACAAACGTGTTAATTGATGCATATAACACCATGATAATATAAATTATTAGTAAAGTCCCGTAGGCCATTAAAAATCATTCATATATTTTTGGAAGAAATACATTGAGCTTACAAATTATCTTTCTTGTTTAAATATTTGGATTTATTTGCAAACGTTTATCACATACTCTTTTTCTTCTTAAGAAATCTCCTGGCAAATGGCAGTCAGTGCGTTTCAGTTATTTTTGGGTGATCTTCTATTGTGGTTCATTTTGTCTCTTTTTCTCCTGGGAAAACTTATCTTTCACCGGCCAATTCATAGAAGCATGTTTCAAGACGCATGATGTAAAATATCATTCTTAATTAATTAAAGCAATAATGTCAGTCGAATAGTATGAAAAAGTCAAGATGTGCCGTCAGCCAATCATAATATATTGACTATTTTACTTGACGACCTTGCTTGGAAAGTGGAAGACTTGTGCCCACATTTATCCTAATCAAAATATGATTACTTTATAGTATTGACTATCTATTGTATCATATTTGACGACTTTGTATATGCAACATGACCGCTGCTAACAACTGCAAAAACATATATGATTAGTCTATTATTTTATTTTTTTCTGGAGGCGCCTAAAAGAAACGATTTACATGGAACGTTATCGATTGGCATCAATATGGCGGAAACGTTCTTTAATCTGGATTAACTCTTCTAGTCCTTCGAAGTCAAACTCATGTTCTGCTAAAAACCTACGTTTTTTTGTTTAAAAGGTTTCAACCACTAACTCAAGGCCACATTGATTTTACGTTATTATTACTTCATAATAATAATTTACAATTCCAATCACGTCCTTTTGATTTCATTATAGTTTTTGTTTGTTTTGTTTTTAGCTATTCGTCATTTACTAACAAAAACTTAGAAAATTCTGTTTTAATCATTAAAAACTACAATAGACCCAATAAACATATGATACATATATGGTCACGGGAAAATGAGTATTAGAAATGGCGTCCTCCTTTACATATATCACTAGTAAAAACCGTCTAAATAGTTACGAGTACCTGTTACTGAAATAATTGTAGCAAAATATAACTATATAATGTGACCAATTAGTGACAAATTATGAAATTATTTAATTTGTAGCTTTTGTGTGAGTAAACGTAGATTTATAGTTACGGGTAGTTACAAAAAAAATGTGTAGTAAATTTTTTACATAATTTGTGACACACCATATTGTAGCAGCATTGTCCACAACAGAAGTCGTCACAATATGTAGTAAATATTTTGATAATAATTAAAAAAAATAGAAATTAATCGTCTATTTTCCCTGATTAAATGCCATGATTAAAAGGTAATGTGTAGTCGATTTTCTCTTTTTTGGGCATAGGAACTTCTTTCTGAGCTAGAGTTTTTGTCTAGGTCGAGAAGAGAACATTTGAGTGGAAAAACACTTTCCCTTTAGCCGCAATTCACTGTTTAGTATCTTTTCACCCTGTTTTAGCTCAAATCGATAAGAACTTGAATGTTTTTAGTAGCTGTTCTTCCTTGCGATTTCAGTCTTTTTCCACTTGGTGTCTGCTAGTTGGCAATCATGTCGTATGCGATGGACAATGCTCTTATGGCTATGTCCCTTGAGGAAGAGGAAGAAGATCTGCCCTTTGTTATGCCGGACCAGCCGAAATTCATGTCCGTTCAAAGAAATGCCATAAGCCTTATAGGCAGAACTTTGAATCATTCTCGTCAGTCAATGAAGAATCTCATTCGAGATATGCCACGAAGATGGAAAAAACCGGGAAGGATGAGGGGTGTTGCTCTTTCTAATGAGTGATTCCAGTTCATCATTGAATCAGAACACGACCTACAAGAAGTCTTGGATAAAGGAACTCACACTTACAATGAATGGTCGATTGTGGTGGATAGATGGTACAAAAATCCGCCTGCTAACTATTTACAAACCATGCCTATTTGGGTTCAGATCTGGAATCTTCCGGTCAACTACTACATTGTTAAAGCTATTACAATTTTAGGGGAGTTACTAGGTGAACTTTTGGAGGTGGCCTTTGATCTTGATAGACTACAGTTATATGGCTACGTCTGAGTTAAAGTGTCGTTTGATGTTTCTCGTCCCCTTTGAAGATCCAAAGTCTTATCTCTTCCAAAGGGTGGTTCTATAGTGGTCAGATTCCATTATGAAAAGATCCAGAGGCGTTGCTTCGAATGTCAGCGTCCTACTCATGATGTTGACTACTGTCCAATTGTTATAAAGAAACGAGAGACGGAAGCCGATGTGAGAAGAGGTGGTAAGGTTATTTAGAAGCCTGTTAAGACGCCCTTCCTCAAAGAGTCTGATCCTTTGTATGGGATTCTTAAAGAGGATCAAGTTGGTATTGACCCTACCACCGGGAGAAATCAAATTACAAAGGAGGTCTTAGAGGGGATGAGACAATATCTGCGTGCAAATACCAAAGAAGACTTTCAAGTTAAAGTTGACAGAGTTCAAAAGTCGGTTAGAGAAGTTGAGAAGGATCCCATTGCTAGGAAAACGGTGCTTAGACTTGAACCTCCTTCTATTATCTATCAAGATGTCAATACGGATAAGGGTCTGGTTTTTAGCTTTGATTTGACTGATGTTACGGGATCCAAAGTGGCTGCAATTTCCAAGAAATATCTTCTACCATGACATGATCTCTCTTCTAATGACCACATGAAGTGGTCCACGTCGGAGTTGGGTCCGGAGCAGCCGGCAGGTAGTGGCTCAGAGAATCCTGGTCTTTTCCTAGCTTTGTCCCAACCTTTCCAGGAGGGTGCAACGGTTTATAGGATTGCTTCCTATGTAACCGGTTCTTCCGGCACTGCTCCAAAAAAGGTTAAAGATAGACATAGACCCCAAAAGAGCTCATGGAAACAAAGCCGAAACTACCAAACATTGATGGGAATCATCAACAGGTTCATTTTGGCTTAGAAAAGAGAATCATTGAGAAGAGAAAAGCAGTTGAGGAGGGCTCAAGCACTGCAAAATTCATCAAGCTTAACCCTAGAAAGGTGATCCCAAGTGAGGGATCGCCCACTCATCAATGAGCATTTTAAGCTGGAATTGTCAGGGCTTGGGACGGTCTCAAGATCTGACTTTTCCTCGTCTCAAGGAGTTGCGTAAAACCTTCTTCCATGAGATGCTGTTCTTGATGGAAACGATGCACAGTAGAGATATATTATTAGATTTGCAAGAAGTGTTAGGTTATGATCGTGTTTTTACAATCCAGCTTGTTGGTTGGTGTGGAGGCTTAGCTATCTTTTGGAAGAATAGTATTAAGGTGGACTTCCACTTTGCGGATAAAAACTTGATCGAAATGCAAGTCCAGTTTGGAGCTGATTATTTTTTTGTATCTTGCGTTTATGGTGATCCGGATTTCAAGAAAAGACAAGTGGTATGGGAACGGATCACTAGGTTTGGCAGGCTTAGAAAAGATGCTTGGATTATGCTTGGTGACTTCAATGACATTTGTCATAATGGTGAGAAGATAGGAGGGCCAAGAAGATGTGGCTCCGTTTTTAGACCTTTCAATGATATGCTGAGAAACTATGAAATAGAGGAACTGTCTAGTAATGGGAATAGTTTCACGTGGGCAGGGAGAAGGTATGACCTGTGGATTCAGAGTAGATTGGATAGAGCTTTTGGTAATCAAGCTTGGTTCAATTCCTATCCGGCCTCAAAGCAGCATTTCCTGGAAATGAGAGGATCTGACCATAGGCTTGTCCTTGTCAAGCTAATCGTCTCCCAAGATTCTTATTATGGTAATTTCAGATTCAACAGCAGGTTTCTGCACAAACCTCGAGTTGAAGAGACCATCTCTCAAGCTTGGGATTCTACCACTGCTACTTTGAACCTCCCATTAGCTGCAAGGATTCGTGGTTGTAGAAGGGCTTTAAGCTCTTGGAAGAGAGCCAAATCTATTAACTCGAAAGACAAGATCAGGAAGATTGAGATAGACCTGGATGTTCAACAATCTATGCTCTCTCCTACCTTTTATTGAGATGTTACCCTGAAAAAAGATTTGGCTAAGGCTTATAGAGAGGAAGAAATCTTTTGGAGACAAAAAAGCCGGAAAAAATGGATGAAGTGTGGTGATCGTAATACCAAATTATTCCAAGCTTCGGTGAAGAAGTCTAGATCAAAGAATAGAATTGAGAGATTGGTGGACACCAATGGAAATAATCAGTTCTCCGAAGGTTCTAAAGGGGAAGTTGCTTCTGCATATTTCCAAGATCTCTACAAGTCATCCAATCCGGCTCCTTTTGCAAATCTGTTTCATGACCTTCAACCAAGAGTTTCAAGTGAAATGAACAATAAGTTAATAAGTGTGGTTTCTTCTACTGAAATCAAAGAGGCGGTCTTTTCTATTGATCCTTCTAGTGCTCTGGGAGCCGATGGTATGTTTGCGATCTTCTTTCAACATTATTGGAGTATAGTAGGAGCCCAAGTCACTGCCGAGGTTCAGAATTTCTTTTCCAATAGATTTTTGCCTCAAGAATGGAACTACACTCACTTGTGCTTAATCCCAAAGATCCCTCATCCTTCTTCAATGCTGGATCTTAGGCCCATAAGCCTTTGTTCTGTCAAGTACAAGGTGATCTCCAAAGTGTTAGTCGAGAGATTGAAGCCTTTGTTGCCTCAGATTGTTTCTGATTATCAATCAGCTTTTGTCTCTGATCGTTTGATAACAAACAATATTCTGATTGCACATGAAGTGGTCCACTCGTTGAACACCAAAGAGCCATTTTCCTCTGAGTATATGGTAGTTAAATCTGATATGTCAAAGGCTTAGGATAGGGTTGAATGGTGTTATTTAAGATCCTTGCTTTCAGCCTTATGTTTTCATCAGACATGGATTTCCTGGATAACGAAGTGTGTTACAACTGTAACTTTTTCTGCTCTCATAAATGATAAGGCCTATGGAATGATCATTCCTGAGAGAGGGATAAGGCAAGGAGATCCTTTATCTCCCTTTTTGTTGGTGTTATGCACCGAGGGGCTCACGCACATGCTAAACTCAGCTCAAAGGTAAAAGAGAATCTCGGGTTTTCAATTCTCTGTAGATGGTCCGGTTATTCATCATCTGCTTTTTGCCGACGACGGTCTTTTCTCTGTAGAGCCAATGATGAAGAAGCTAATGTCCTACAAAACATCCTAGTGGCTTATGGATCTGCCTCAGGGCAAGTCATAAATGCCAATAAGTCTTCCATCACTTTCGGGAAGAGAGTTCATGAAGCAAGCAAATTGGAGATTCAAGATTGTTTGGAAATTGTGAACCAAGGAGGAGCAGGGACTTATTTAGGTTTACCAGAATGCATCAACGGTTACAAAATTCAGATGCTGAGCTACCTTAAAGATAGAGTGCAGAATAAGTTATCAAGATGGTATTTCAGAACTCTATCTCGGGGGGGGAAAGAGATAATGTTGAAGACGGTAGCAATGGCTATGCATGTGTTCGCAATGTCAGGTTTTAAACTCCCAAAGAAATCATGTGCTAATCTGGCCAGTTCTATGGCAGATTTTTGGTGGAGTTCAACTGAAAATGTCAGGAAAATTCATTGGAGAAGTTGGGAAAGGCTTTGCTTGCCAAAAAATCAAGGGGGTATGGGTTTCAAGGATATCGGTTTATTCAATCAAGCCCTCTTAGCTAAGCAAGCATGGAGAATTATCCAAGATCCGGATAGTCTTTTTTCAAGGCTTATAAAAAGTAGATACTTTCCTTTGGGGAAAGTTTTGGATGCAGGTATCGGCTCTAGACCCTCTTTTGGATGGAGGAGCATTTTACATGGGAGAGATTTGATCAGGAAAGGGATGGTAAAGCGAGTGGGAAATGGAGAATCAATTCGTGTTTGGTGCGACCTTTGGCTTGACGATGGTGACATGAGAGCTTCTTACATAAAGAACCCCATCATCGACATCAACCTAAAGATTAGTGATATCATTGATTTTGAGAGAAGAGATTGGGATATGGAGAAACTAAAAGATTTGTTTTTTTCCGGTTGATATCATCAAAATCAGAGAAACAAGACCCGTTGTGTCAATGGAGGACTTTTTGGTTTGGAAACATAACAAGTCTGGGGCTTATTCGGTGAAGTCTGGTTAATGGCTGGCTATTCAACTAGAAAAGGAAAACTTGATCAGAAAAGTAACTGCTCTACCATCGTTAAATATCTTAAAAGAGCAGGTTTGGAGATTGCAAACTGAACCAAAAATAAAAGTTTCCTTTGGAAATTATTGAGTGGTGCTTTGCCAGTGGGAGATCTTTTGGTTCGTAAAGGACTCAAAATTGATGGGTGCTGTCAAGTTTGTGGTTTGAATAGCGAGTCTATCTTCAATGTCTTGTTCTCTTGTCCTATGGCAAGACAGATATGGGCTCTATCTAACTACCCTTCGCCAAACTTTGGACTAGACGAGGAATCGGTTTTCTCACACTTTCACCACTTGCTAATCAATAGAGATAACTTGTTGTGGCCCAAGGAGATCAGGAAAATTTTTCCTTGGATTCTATGGAGAATATGGAAAAACAGGAATTGTTTGGTTTTTGAAGGGACTGCTGTTAAAATTCAGGAGGATGTTGAGGTGTGGTTTGCGGCTCAAGTGATCGATCAATCACAAGATAGAACCACATCCCATTCGATCCGTTCTCAGAGCAATGAAAGTAATTCGGTGGTTTTGGATCAGTGGTGTCCTCCTCCTCAACATTGGTTAAAGTGTAATATTGGAGTCTCATGGTCCAAACGGAGGAATTTAGTCGGTGCGTCATGGGTGGTGAGAGATGCCAATGGAGAGACGTTATTGCATAGTAGGAGAGCTTTCTCCAATATAAAATTCAAGCAAGAGGCGAGTTTAATTAGTACAGTGTGGGCTGTAGAGAGTATGATCAGTCACAAATTGGGGAAATTTACTTTTGCTGTGGAGGATTCTGCTTTGGTGGGAGCGGTTAATAGGCCTAAGGCGTGGCCATCTTTTAGATTCCATTCTTCTCGATTGCTGTCAGTTCTGAATGGGATAGCTGAATGGAATTTTGTTTTGGAAGCTGGGGCTTCAAATAGAAGAGCTTTTCTCATTGCTCGTATTGTCTCCGAAGATAGTCGAATTCAGTCCTATGTGGCCGCTGGGTTTCCTTTCTAGCTAACGGGATTATTCAACGATGAGAGAGTGGGATCTTCTTCTTGAAGGTTTTTTGTGTTTCTTTGTACTCCTTGATGGAGTCATTCTTTTGTAAAGGCCGCGGTGAATCCGTAAGTGTCTTAGATGGGTAGGGTGTTAGATGGTTTTGTGACTTTTTTAGTCCTTTTGGCCTTGTACAGGCAATGACTTTCCTTAAGTCTAATTGTAACCTTTAACCATCACTATAATATAAATACAGTTGACAAAAAAAAATGTCTTATAATATTGCTACCAATTACTGGTAACTGTTGTGACAATTTTAACGTGTAGCAATACATATCATAAAATGGTTGTCGTAATTTAGCTACAGAGTGATGGTTGTCTTGTTTCGTAGTGAATTAGTGGTGTTCCATGTTGTCGACAATGATGTGTAATATTATTGTGAGTATGACATAAATTTCAATGTAGCAATTATGGGGTGCTGTCACATCCATCAGTTGGGAAACAATCACCCTTCATTTGTGAGAATGGTTCTTTATAATATTTTATATAAACATTTTCTCTCTTCTATAAGAACACAAAACAACTTCTCTTACATATTCAGAGATCGTCTTCTCTTCCTTCTTTGGTTTTATATTTTTTCTTATTGAGTCCTTTCTTTATTTAGTAATAAACAATTTTTCCACTTATTCAAATGTCTTCCTCAAGTAATAATATTGAAGTTCAGCAAGCGTGGATGTATCAGCGTATGGATCCATATAAGGCGAAAGTTTATGTAGTATATGAAGTTGGGTTGGAGCAATTCTTGAATTTTGTGCAGCAACGATTTTATGAGGGAGGTAGAACTTGGTGTCCATGCCGGCAGTGTAAAAACGGAGAGCTTCTTCGCACAAATATTATCCACAGGCATTTATATAACAAAGGGTCTCAACCCAACTACTATGTTTGGACAGCTCATGGAGAAACGTTCGAGCCTCAATACCAATATCAAGAGCAACACGAAATTTTTGATAATACTGGGTTTCAAACACCCGAACCAGAATGGAATGCTAATGCATACATAGGTCAGTTTGCCTCTACAGAAGAAATCTTGATGCCACAAACAAGGTATTTATGATAAAAAATATATATTTAATTTAGAAGTATATAGTTAATAAAAAAGACAAAAAATAATAAATGCTATATATATATAGACAATAATTAACAACATTACTGAAATATTTTTTTTTTCCTTTTAGTATAAATACTGAATGGGGTGAACACTCTGATGAACCTATTGTACCTAATAATGCGTGGGAAGTCCCTAACTCTGAGGCTGCAAGTTTTTCAACCGTTTAAATACTGCTAGTGAACCTCTTTATAATAATTGTGTAGAAGGCTTGTCACAATTCTCGTTAGCTGTTGATGTGATGCACATTAAGACGGATCTATGTGGTATGTGTCTTTAAAATGTTGTGTAACTTGTTTCAATATTGACTTGTTTTGATATTTTTAACTTCTAGTAAATTGATGTGTGTTGTCTTACATTTTAATAATATGTTTAGGGTGGTTGTTGGTATGTGTCTTGCTATAATTGTCTTTTGTTACACAGCTAGGTAGAAAGCATTGCAGGTACAAACCAGTTTACTTTAGAAGAAAGTAAAATACAATCGTAGATACTGAATGAAGAAAACAATACTAATACAATGTCTTTAACTATACTTTTTTTTTTGGTATTCAGGTTTGGGCTTGATAACCCTCCATGGAGAGCAATCATTGCTTCAATCCGGAGGCACTTTGATGGACCATGGTATAACATCTCCTCTGTTCCCAATGAGGCGCTCATGCAATGGTGGGGTGATTTCATCGTAAGTCATGTGTACATACTTTAGTAGTCAAACATCTCCATGTATATAGCATAATTTGTAACTACTTATACATTTTGTCTCGTTTTACAGCAAAGTTTTTACTCGGATGATGCAGTTGGCAGGGTATCATGTTTTTGGTTGCCGCCTCAGAGACATGATCTCGAAGGCCAAAGTTTCTGGTAATAAGCCAGAATGGATAAGTGGGGATATCTGGGAGATGATGCAGGAGTATTGGGGCACAGACGCATCTAGGAAGAAGAGCAAGATAGCTTCAGAAAAACGCTTCTCTTCTCGTGATGGTTTTGGTCCACACGCTCACACCTCTTGATCACGTTCATACGACCAGCTCCGAGAGTTAATTGTAACTTTTCTGATGAACCTGGGTTTATTATGTTTGACTAGATATTTGTAAACGAAGTTGTAAAGTTATTTAACTATGTCTGTTTCCGTTTTAGCGACAAAAAAAAGGAATCTTGCCTTCAATGCGTCGAATTCTCAGAGAGACTCACCTCAAAGCTGATGGCTTTTATGTGGATGATAGGGCGAGGTCGATTGAAGAAAAGATTTAAAGAGAGATTGATGCAGTCTCTCAACCCTCGGATGGCGCCTCACAAGGAGGTTCCTCTGCCACAGGGTTGACTCGGCTCCAGGAGGATGAACTTTTCTATAAGGTAACATGATCTCCTATGATATCTATTTGGATCAGTTTCGAACTTACTCTAAGATTTGGATTTATATTTTTTTTACATATTCTATTGTTCATCTATCATGAACAGGTATGATTTACTACTTTTGTTGTCTACACTGTTTGATAACCTATACATATTCGCTTGTTTGCTCAAGTTACAAGTGGGTGTTTATGAGACACATATTGATGTTATGTGATCAGATATTAACAACACTTTTTTCATTAGGTTGTACCATCTCAGAATGGGAGGATCTTCGATCTCGGGGGCAGAAACTACATCCGGTGAGCGTGGAGAAAGCTCAGCTGGTGCAGTGGAAAGGATCTCTCTTGAACGTCAACTCACATCTCTTCAAGAGCAGCTGGCTAATGTTGTGGAATTTATGAAGCAATATATGCCTGAAGGTGGCTCACACTCTTTCCCATCGGCTCAACCAACTAATGGTACGGGTGCATCAGTGACCAGCCCAACTCAAGCCAACAACAGGGACAACCGAGATGCCAATCCTGAAGATGCTGACATCCATCTCAGTCATCCCACTAATGTGCCTGATGAGACTCATGAGCCAGAAGACGATGACGGTGATGCATTTCAAGGTAGCATCGTCTGATGAACACTCAATATCAGCTTTCTTTAACCCCTGCTCTTTTGTTTTAATACTTTGAGCAGAGTCTTTTGGTTTATATCTCTACTCTGTACTGTGGTCTAAAACTCTGCTTTCCATTTCGGTTTAAAACTTTGATCTGTAGTCTTTTGCTGAAAGCTCTGCTCTGTAGTCTTTTGTCTGCTGGTAAAACGCTGTATCACTTCCTGTTTGTACCTTTGTATCTTATTTTTACTTTTGTTTTCCATTTGGCGCAACATATTAAACCTTGCATCAGAAGTCAACGACTTCCATAACAAACTAACATTTCAAATAAGATACGCATAACGGAACAAACAGATAGCTACGAGACGATTACGTTGCAACTTTGTTACAATTATTTTTACAACACGTAGCTAATTAGTTACCGTTTATATTGTAATCAATCGAAACTAATTTGTTACAGTAACGCGTAGCTAACTCTTACGGAATATCCGAAGCTAACTGTGAAAACTATGCGACAAACACCTTTTCCCAATTAGTAACAAGTTAATGACAACCACCCTTAAAGATTGTTGTGAATATGTAGCCACAACATTTTTGTCATGTTTTGTAACCATTTGCTACTAATACGGTCGACGACAATTGTCTCAAATCAGCTTAGATAACTGTATCAATTAGTAGCCGGCTTGTCACAATTTCGGTTGTCTCTAATCTATAGCAATTTGCGATGAAGGAGTCAGTTTGTGACGAGTAAATAATTACTAACTTTTTTGTAACAAATCTGTAACAATTTATTTGTAGCTACGGAAAACAAGTCATTCCTACACATTTGTTTGTAACTATACAACAAATTTTACCTTTTCCTTTACCTCTATTTTGTATCAAAGTTGTTGTGCAATAAAATATTTCTTCCGTTTCTTTATAGAAAATTGATTTATTTGCATGATTCTACAAACAACATATTATTTTACTTGTTGCATATATTTTGGTTTGATTTTTTATTGTAACGAACACAAAATAAATAAAAAAATAGTTATATTACAAAACAAAACTATTGGATGAATGATTTATAAATCCATATAAAGGTGTAAAATTATAAAAATTAAAATATATGAATTCTGAAATGATATGTTTTATCCTTCATTTATATTATTATATTTTCACTTTCAAATCCATTCAAATCTATTTAAACTAAACTGTGGGTTTTAAAATCCAAAAACAAATTACTAAACGAATAACATGAAATTTTAATTTTGAACTAAATCATAGAACTAATAATACATAATTTTGATAAATTTTTTAAAATTAATAATTAAATAACACATAATTTTTGTTTGAATTTTCAAATCTATTAAAATGATAGAACCAACAACCCTTAAATATTATTTAGTAATTAATATGATTATTTTAATAATTAGGTTTTGACCCCACGAACATATTTTTAAGTACTTTGTCTCTTTCTGTAGCTTCTTAGCTAGTTATAAACTACAAGAATGTTGTTTTGTTGACAAGTCTCATAGACGCTTAACTAATATGGGCGACCGAGACCTTTTGAAACGCACCACATTGCTAAGTCTTCTTCAAAATTAACACTTTCCTCTTATTGATGTTATTTATGTATACGTTAAATACAATATTTCAAAATACCTTAACACGGTATGTTAATTACATATTCCTCTTTTTCTTAGTCAGTTCTTAGAAAGTGTCAAAACAAGATGGAATAGACCTTTTGATTCATTCCACTCAAATTTCGTTTAGTCATTAAAAGGCGACTGGTTTAGTCAAAATGTTGATTATTTAATAATTAACTAAATCTGTTCTTAAGATTTACGCGTGTGCCCTAGCTACCTGCCTACCTCTCTCTATATAAGAGTAGACGCATGCATCAATATTTCTCAAAATCTCTCTAAATATCATTACTCTCAAATTCAAGTACAATCTAAAATAAATAATAATAAGGAACTAATTAACGTCCAAGCAAATGGAAATTAAGGTTATTGCACTAGTAATCACACTATGTGTAGCATCATGGGATACTGTAGAGGGAAGATCTTTTAGATTTTCTACGACTCCACTAAATCGTTATAGCTTTCCTCCTCATTTTGATTTTGGTGTTGCTTCTTCTGCTTATCAGGTTCGTTACTTTATTTTACTTTATTTTATTTCTTATAGATGAGTTAGAACTCGTATTGAATTTGTTTATGTACGTGAATGGAATCCAGTATGAAGGTGCTGCAAAAGAAGGAGGGAGAACTCAAAGCATATGGGACAATTTCACACATGCATTTCCAGGTTCACATTCTATTTCACTCATTCAAAAAGTTTTATATATATAGAGATATATATATACGAGGTCAGTTGTAAATAGTAAGTAATTTTTTTTGCAGAAAGGACAAGCATGGACAATGGAGATGTTGCCGTTGACTTTTATCATCGTTATAAGGTCTGTGCATATGTCCATCTTTACTTTTTATATGTTATATAAAATGCATGCATAATATCAGAATAATTATGCTTTAAGATAATATTTTTTCTCTTGACGCAAAAACTTATATTAATGTAAATGAGCAGGAAGACGTCCAACTAATGAAGGGAATGAATATGGATAGTTTCAGATTTTCCCTGTCCTGGTCAAGAATATTACCAAGTAAGTACACTTTTCTGTTCGTTTCTACTTTTTTAGAATGGACTTATATTCTTAGATCTCCTATCTTTTTACTATTTAGAAAAACAAATATTTTACCTTTTTCGAATTTTTAAATTTCAGGTGGAAAACTAAGTGATGGGGTCAATAAAGAAGGGGTTCAATTCTACAAGAATCTTATTGATGAGCTTATCGAAAACGGTCAGATTTCATATGCTTAATTAATTATATTAGTTGGTTGTTCAAAAAAAAAATTTTATACTATTAGTATGCAGATCAACTGCTCGATTTAAATTCAAAGTGAATAGTTAAGTTTTGTGTTTGGAATGTTATTCATTACATATATTTAAAAAACTTAAACATAAATGCAGGTATCAAACCTTTTATAACAATTTATCATTGGGATATACCGCAAGCTCTTGACGACGAGTATGGTAGCTTTTTAAGTCCTCGAATCATGTAAGTTAATAATCCAAGATCCATCCATGGTGTTTACCATTTACACATCTAAAAAGATGTTGTTTGACCTTTTTTTTTGTTGTTTCATACAGAGATGATTTTAGAAACTATGCCAGATTTTGTTTCCAAGAGTTTGGGGACAAGGTTAGTATGTGGACAACGTTCAACGAGCCATATGTGTACAGCGTTTCGGGTTATGATGCGGGCAACAAGGCAATGGGTCGATGTTCCAAATGGGTAAATAGTTTGTGTGTAGCTGGTGATTCGGGCACGGAGCCTTATTTAGTATCTCACCACCTTCTTCTTGCTCATGCTGCTGCCGTTGAAGAATTCAGAAAATGTGACAAGGTACACAAAAAAACTTTCAAATAATAGAGTCTTCATATTTTAGGAATTTTTAACTCAATAATGAGTTGATAGATTCATATCACTTAATCTAAGAAAAAGGATTTAATGCAAAAACAAGTGACATTTTAAATGAATGTATTTGTGAAACAGATTTCAAAAGATGCTAAGATAGGCATAGTGTTGTCTCCTTATTGGTTCGAGCCATATGACATTGCTTCTGATGCTGACAAAGAAGCAGTTGAAAGAGCTCTTGATTTCAATCTTGGTTGGTAAGTTGTCATCTAGTTGGCTCATTGCCTCGTTCTGTGTTATTAATTAATAATCTATCAGAAGCAATAGAAAAAAAAATCAAGAGTGCTTCTCTAATCTAATCTTGTGCTAAATTTAGCTTACATTTTTGTCTAGGCATCTCAGCCCTTTAGTGTTTGGAGAGTATCCAGAGTCGATTAAGACAAATGCTGGAAATAGATTGCCGTCTTTCACCAAAGAGCAATCTATGATGGTTAAAAATTCATTTGATTTTATCGGAGTAAATTACTACACTGCACGATTCGTCGCTCACGATCTTCACGTCGATATTTCTCGGCCTCGCTTCATGAATGACCAACACCTCCAATACAAAAGTTAGTTCGATCTCATAAAACAGATTTATTTGGCTTTCAAATTGTCTTACCAAGAAAATACTAATGTTACAACAACTAATGATATTACATTTATCATTTTCTTATTAGTGACAAATCGTAGTGGCGACAACATCTCATCAGAATCGGTACGTACGAACTTCAATATATATCACAACAACATATTCTTCCAACTTTATAATGAGTTTTAGTATGTTTAGCAATACATAATTCTTACCATTCTTTCTGTTTCTTTTTCCTTAAATTCAGGATGGGTCCAAAATTCTCTGGTCATATCCGGAAGGGTTTCGAAAGATTCTTAATCATATCAAAAATACATACAACAATCCAACTATTTACATAACTGAAAACGGTAAGAACGTTAGAAACATGATCAATATAGTCTCCATATCTATTTCTCTGTGTTTAATATCAGTAGTAACCACATGAAAATATATAGGTTTCGATGACTACGAAGACGGAACAGTGACACGTGAAGAGATACTAGAAGATACAAAGAGAATAAACTACCACCAAGAACATCTCCAAGAACTCCAGAAAGCTATCACGTAAGAAAATTTCACTATCTATGAATAAATACTGATTAGTATATCTGTATATAGTTAATTAGTAGAGTCCTGGAATTATATAATTAATGTAATGTATACAAATATGCAGCGAGGATGGGTGTGACGTGAGAGGCTATTTTGCATGGTCGTTGTTGGATAATTTCGAATGGGAACATGGATATGCAGTGAGGTTCGGTCTGTACTACGTTGACTACTCAGATGGTCTAAAACGACATGCTAAAAATTCAGCCAAATGGTTCAAGCATTTTCTTCAAAGATCCGAAAAGCCAATGCCGATGGATCTGTTTCAGAGTGTCAAGAGATGGTGGTCTACATTACAAATGATTTAAGCTCATTCTGAGGAAGAAAACTTAATGATGAAAAGTAACTGATTCTTTAATCTAGTTCTTGGTAAACTTATACGATATAAGTAGGTTAATATTAAGATATACAAACTATATTTTTTTTTTTACGTTTTCTAATTTATTCATATAAAGGTTATTTTGAGATCACTCGTGTACATAAAGTTCGTTCTTTCCATGAATAAAGATATATCGTCATTCATTTTGGCGTGGTATGAGAGACTTAAAGTATAATTCTTGCGTTTCCGAGAGTTATCTTATCGAATATATATTTTTATTTCTGCGAGTCAGTTTTGTTTCTCTCGTGATTGATAGAAGTTTTGTAGCCGTTATCATGGACTCTATACATATATAAAAATGATATAATATGGGACAAGGGCAAGTTGAGAAGAAAGTCTTTCAACTCTGGGAGAAAAAGAGGAGAAACTTAATGAATGAACGAACGATAATTGTGTGTTTTTATTATTATTGAATGATCCAGAAATTTCAAAATAAGTTTTCTTTTCATATTCCATTCAATTATTTATGGTGATTTTATGATTAACCTAGAAAAAAACTATTTTGTTATTAACAAGATTTGGGGAGGTGTATTCAACTTAACATTTTAAGTGATTTGTGTAAAATTTACAAATCATATGTTATTCAACTATGGATTTTAAAAAGTCTCAGAAATCTGCTTTATTGAATTAATGATTTAAAAAACTATCTTAAAATCCACTATTATTCAAAACAATTTTTGGATTTGGATTTTAATAATTTTTAGCGATTTTGGAGGATTTGAGAGAACTTTTTTAGTTAAAAATACAAAAATCCAAATCTTATGGTTTTAGTTGGCATTTGAAAGAATTTTATAACAAATTATATCAATTTCTTTAAAATTATCAAAATTATTTTAAATCTTATGAAAACTAAAATCATTTTAAATATTAGATTGAAAATCACCAACCCATTCTTCACAGTTGACCCACACGGGCCACGGTAGAGGCGGATGTCGGCCAATATAAATAAACAGGCATATTTTGGACCATAATATTTTGTTGGGCCTTAAAGTAGTCTAGTCTCTAACCAAGATGTTTTACAATATATTATTGCCATCGAAGAACAAAACGTTCTCTAAAGTTATTACGAAGACTTTTACCAGTCAGTGTCAGCTTAACTAGGAGGGCGGGCAATGTGATTGTTCCGGGTACATAAATTAAAGAGGCTCATATATGTATAAGAAAGGGGGTACAAGAAAAAATTTATAAGTTAAAGAGGCACAAAAAAAAATTTGTAAGTTAAAAGGGCACAAAAAAAAATTTGTAAGCTAGAAAGAGACACAAAAAAAAAATTTGTAAGCTAGAAAGAGGCACAAAAAAAAATTTATAAGCTAGAAAGGGGCACAAACAAAATTATATAAACCAAAAAGACCCAAAAAAAATCAGTAAGTTTTTGCCCAGGGGCATGTAATATGTTTAAGTCTTGCTAGACTAGAAGTTTGGAACTGATAAATTATTGTTTTTATTATCTTAAACAAAATATATGTGGGAGTGTACAATCGAACATCAGTGCTGCTACATAGATTTGTAATATATATGCCTACTAGACAAACACAAAGGCGAGAGACATATATGTATAATAATAGTATCTTAGTCGTTGTTCCGAAAGTTCTCGAGGCAATGTTCTTGGTCCAGATTCCTACTCCAAAACTTCTTGTAGTACTCTGCGTAAGTGAAGTCTCTGTAGACTGGCTTCGCTTCGTCGTTCTCGTCTTCCCACAAAGGTTTGGCCGGGCTCATGACAGCACAGTCAGCTGGGCACAGAAACGAGGCGACAGATAGCCTTGGGTTTTCGGTGTTTGTTACAGCTCGATGCCAAACACTTTTGTATACTCCGTTACTCAATGCCTGAAAACACACATTTAGTTCAGATTTTAGTATTAGACAAAACATTAGAGATATCTTGTGACAAAAAAAAAGTAACATACACTTTAAATCAATGTTAATTAATTAAGTATGTATTGAAATGTCCCAATAATTAATACATGATAGTGGTTTTTAATGTCCCATTTATGATTAGTAATTTTTTTTTTTCATTATTTTGTAGTTGAAACCGAATCCTTTATATGTTTATCAGGTCGGAACTAAACGATTGATACGGTAGAACCAACTATAAATGTTAAATCACTAGCCCACCGCCCACCACTCCTTTAATAATGAGTGATGATACCTACTTTTCTGTTTAAACTCTTTAATAATTTAACAAGTACCTGTAATTGGTCACCAATGTTGATGACAAAAGCATCAGGATGTGGGTTAACGGCGAACCATTGACCGTCGATCAAGATCTGGAGACCGCAAACGGTTGTGTCTTGGAGAAGGATGGTGAGTGCGTTTGGGTCAGTGTGAGCAGGTAAACCATAAGTGAGCTCAGGCTCAGGACATGGAGGATAATAGTTAACTGCCATGTGTTGACCTTGCTCACCAAGCACGTTCTTCATGTAATCTTTTTCTAAACCTAAGCTCTCTGATATTAATTCCTCTATTTTAAATCCCACTTCTCTTACTTCTCTACTGTATTGACTCACTATTTCCCTGCAACAACACAATACACAATTATTTTAGTTACTCAAAGATTTTTAACTTGTCATAAATAAGAAAGATACCTACCAAATGGCTTTTAGTTTAGTGCGCCGTTTTCTATGACATATTAACAGGGTGATTGATTAGAACCAGCCGTTAAGGGGTCTAGTTTTATTTTAAAGTTCTTAAAGCTAACAATTTTATTATACTATTTTTATTTAGTCTATTATACTTTTACTCACAATTCTATTTTTCCACAGTTTATTTTAGTTTACATTTCTATTTTAAAAAATAAACTTATCAAAAGTGGTGAAAAATATCATGAACTTTACTTAATTATAGTGAATTAAATATATGACTTTAATTAATTTTCTAAAAAATTACAAACTTTCGCTGATTTTGTTAGAAAAAAAAAGTTTGAATTATATGAAGCAACAATTTAACAGTTTAATTATTTGTTTACAGATTATTTTTTTTCTGAATTACTCAAAATATTTGGATCTAGAACGGTATATCTCTTCGTGCCAAAGATCATAGTAACATTTTATATGGTTCCAACATGAGCTCTAGGTTTTATCTGAGAATCTTTACCTGTTAAGCTATTGGCACTTAATATTCATTTACATATATTATTAATAATAAAAGAAAAAAATTCATAATTTTTAAAAAAATTGATATTAGCCTTTTATATTCGTTTTATTTAATAAAAGCTTATTTCAATAATTTTAATATTTGTAGTATCTTTTTTATTATTTAAGGGCCCTCAATCCTCATATACCTGGACAGATCTGTAGTATTATTAACACTACCAGTTTTAAAATGAATAGTGGAACACGTAACTCACGTTGTAGCTTCTAAGTTCGAACAAACCCGAGGAATTGTCACAAAAAAAATTACGAAAGATACTTAAAAAGACCAAGTCAATGAAAATGACAATAGAACCGATTAAAACAGATTGGCATGATATCACGACGCTGACGCCAACGCGGTTAACAGTGACGTCTCGTCCCGTAAGTCGCAACTCATCCCCGTAAGTCACAACTCACAACCACATATTTATCTATATTTTATTTTACTTTTATAGTATTTTTTTTTTCGCGTCGTTATTTTTAACCATGTCCACCTTCTAAAAATATGATGGAAAACTTAAGTTTATCAGTTATCACTATAATGTATATCATTCCCTATTTTATATGGATGTTTATTAAATTGGAACTTTTAGCTTATGCAAATAACGTATAGGTTTAAATATACATATCAACATTGTTACATAATATGATAATACTATATTACATGAGAAAATGATGAGGTGTGCTGACAATGAAACGACAAAAATAAAGTAATTACTAATTAGATTAGATGTCTAAATATTCGTAATAGTCATTAGTCAGAGACACACAAAAAAATCATTTATAATAAATTGTTGTCACATCATTATTGATATCCTAATTTATGTTAATTGTCATTTAGCTAACTAACCTTTGAATTAAAATATTACAAGCACTTTTGATGCCGGGTCTTGGCCGGTGTTGACTCTTAACTTTTTGTACCAATTCAGATGGAGATTTGTCAGAAATCGGAATGACTCAGTTTGAAAGAGTTTGGATGTTTTTGATCGTGTGGTTGTGCTTCAATATCTCTACTTGTCTATTTCCACCAAACACATCTTTAATTATCGAATCTTATATTTCAATTCTTAACTTATCTAATAAATACATGTACTACTACGTAGCACACACACGTTGCTGTTCATAATCAGTTCTATTCTATGGTCTACCGAACAAGTCGGTTGAAGTAATTCACACGACACACAGTTTAAATTTTTGTGAACACATCTCATTCCCAATTATTATAATAAGGCCGACCAACAACTACAAGTACATATGTAGTGTATGTGCATAGTGTATATATGCATGTAAAGATTTCATAAATCTTAGCAACCATGTGATCACATGGTGAACCAAATCGGAAAAGCATGAACCAACAAATGGGACCACGAGTTATTTATCTTTTACCATAAAAAATAAAATAAAAAATCTAAAGAGTCGGTTTCAAGAAAACAAAAAACAAAAATAGTTTACTCGAATTAGGCGAATTTTCATGTAATCCAAATCTGAATCGACTTCTGTGTATTTTAAAATTACATTTTGCTATTTTGAACGAAATAGATTCATAAGAATATGCCATTCTTGTTATTAAAAAAAGAAAGAAAAACAAGCCACGACAAAGAGTCTAATTATTTGTACTAATAACGTGTTTGGATTCAAATTCGCATTATACTTATTTGTTTTTTTTTTTTTCTTAAAGTAAAACTTGTTGTTCATAAAAGTATAATATTCTGGTGCTAACGTCGTGTTTGAATGTTTTATAATGTATTAGACATTTGAGTTTTTTTCTGCTGCAGATACATCTAAAGGGAAGGGGTTTGCTCTAGTTTTGTTTTGTTCTGTTTTTTGATGAATCATTGCGCATAGAAAATGTTTAGAAGCTATACACCTCACCTTATATTCTTATTTTATATCTAGCCTAGACGCTTCCGAAGCATTTGGTTCACTAATAATTTATGGTATAAATGTAATTATATATAGTGCACACGATAGAATCTAAATCTATTCAGATAAAGATAGTTCAAAAATAGCTAATAATATGCCTATTTTTGGCAATTCTGACACATCAAAAATTACCATTAAAAAAAAACATGACATACAATATTAGTATACCATAATAAAATCAATAGAATAGTTACTAAAAATATTTGAGAAAGAGAATGCAAAGTAAGTTTGAAGTGCTTACTTGAATGACGGAGGGTTTGAAGGCCACTCATTGACGTACTTGTGGATAGGATAGCAATGGAGTCTAAGATAGTCTCTCCAATTGTTAACTTCTTCTTTCTTGACATTGAAGCTCGTCGATAATCTTGTTGTCCTCGTTGGATCGTCTGAATATAGCTTCATTTTTTCTTCCATAGTCATGCTAAAGAACTCATGCGCAACACTCACCATTGCATCTATTAGTTGTTTGTTAATTCCGTGATTTATAATCTATATATAAATATATCCATCCAAATATTAGCCGTGAAAAAAGAAAATAACTATAAAGTTTTTGGATATAAGTTCCAAATGACAAGAAAACAAAATTGTTTCTTGATAATTTGAATATTCTTTAATGGATGGAAAAAGCTTATAAGCGATCCTACTAATAAGTAGGTGTACCTGGAAGAAACCAAACCGGGCGCAAGCTTGGTGGAGTTGTTGGATGAGAAGAGATCGATCTGAGGAAGAGAGATCGATGAGAGGGAAATCTTCTAGTTGAGATACTTCAGAGAGACGTGGACGGTCGGAGAGTGGCCGGACATAGTTTTCCGGCAAAGTAGTGTGACGGAGACCGGTGGATATCAGCTTTGCCGCCATCTGATGTCAGAAAATTGAAGAAGAAGCAAAAAGGGTATAAGAGATAAATGAAGACTTGACTTTGAGTGTGCGTATACGATGTGCAGTTGTGCACCGATCATATAAATATAAACAATGCAGTATACTCGGTCCTACTTTAAAAAATTTGTTTGCAAATGTGTATATATTACTCGAGTTTACTAATTATTAATCCACCGAATATAAATATTGAGAGTGGTGTTTGAGGAATTTTCGAAAAGGACAACTGTTTTCAATCATAAGATTTGTGATCGAAATTTTGTATGCCTGAATACTTTTTTCTTGTAGTACAACTCCTCTTGTAAGAGCAACCTCCGATTGAACACTAAAACATTAAATGTGGTGTTTAACTCACTCCAACCAAACGGCAAAACGGCAAACATATGTTTTAAGTGTTTTATTAACAGTATCATATTTGATATTAAACAATATACACAAAACCATTCTATTTTATTTTATAATATAATTAAATTTTTATTTAGGTTCTAAATGTTCAGTTTTACACCATGTGTTTTATACTTTTATCTAAGAAAATGAAAAATGATTAATCATTCAAAATACATTTGATTAAATTTCAATAAACTTTTTAATTTTGTACTGTTAAGATTGTTTTTGTGTTAGAAGATTTCGTTTAGACTTATTTTTTTAGTGATTTAAATTATGCACTTAAAAATACAAATATATTTGTGTCTTAATTTTTTTTCCAATTTCATTTAGTTTTTTTTTTTTTTTTGTCAACTGATAGAATCAAAGAATAGTCTGTGAAGCATACAAAAGGTGGAGAACACAGAACCAAAAGAAAATACACTCAAGACACAGAAACCCACACTTGATCATGAAGCCGAGAGGCTCTCCAAGTGTTAAAACCAAAAATCTTCCTCCCCTCGTGACGCATTTAAACAAAGGCCATGGCCACCTTATTCTCTGAGCCTGCAACTTGATAACCCTCTTACGCAAGATCAGCCCTTATTTGACCATGAAGTCAAAAAAGATCCAATTTTATTTAGTTAATTTCCTTTTTATACCATAAATTTAGAAAATAAATAATTATATATATTTTTAAATTTATCACTCATTTTACCATATTACAAATTTAGGTCGTGACAAAGCAAACGTTAACGCAAATTAGTAGACTCTGATGTGGTCAATAGTAAAAACAGAAAATATACCTATTACCCTAATTTAAAAACTATTGTTATTATTCTTTTACAAATTTTCTTTTGTTTCTATCAATAATTTTGTCAGATAGTTTTTATTAGATCCTCGAAAAGTTTTAGCCTTCAAATCTAAATTTATGATTTATTTTAACGGATATCGTTAAAATAAATAATGATCTATCTTTAGTTCAACAAAAGAGCATGTCACTTTGACAGAGAGACTAACTAATTGATGCAATGCATCTTTTATGTAATCTATGGACTCCATGTATTCGAAGAATGCATCAATTGCTAGGTCAACAGGAGCATCAACTTTACTAAGGATGATAAGAGATATAAGTTGTTAAATCAAGAAGACGACAAGTATTGGCCGTATACTAGGATATTCCCATCGATCGGCTCAATATTCGTCAATTTTGGAAGTGGTTCAATATGGTGACTGAAATTGAGAAATGTTTATGGTGATGTTTAAGGTAAGGTTCTATCCCCATTATAATGAATCCGGCGAGAACAATTCGGGATTGTAACAATCCGTCCCATGGACCTACTAGCCTACCCGCTAGCTTGTCTCCATAGGCCCCAAGCTGGTTTTGTTTAATTGGTGACAGTTTGTTCTGTGGGAAGGTTGTTAAAGGATGGGGACAAGGGTTCGATGAACGCCTGGCGCACCAATAACCTACCGGTGAATTTGGATGTCCATAGTGAAGGATTAGGATCGATGCCCTGTGGGAAGGTTGTTAAAGAGTGGGGACCAGGGTTCGATGAACGTCTGACGCACCAATAACCTACTGGTGGATTTGGATGTCCACAGTGAGAGGTTAGGATCGATACCCTGCAGAGCCAGCTTGTGGTCTGTTGGGGCGGCTAGCGGTGGGCTAGTGGGGTCCACGAGACGGGTTGTCACAGGGATAGAAGAACTATGAATTTTATTAGTAAGAAGAAAAACTTATTTTTTAAAGATTTTTTTGTAAACTTTTATTTTGAAAATAAAAAATATTTAACCAAAATATTTTTAAAAATGTTTCACATAAAACTAAAAGTTAATGCTGAACACTTATAATTAATTGAGAAGGTGAGATTATAACTAAAATGTTACTTTTGTTATGAGATCCTGAATATAAAAATAAATTATTTATTTTGTATTAAATTATTTTTTTTTAATTGGTATTTGTATTTTCTAAAATGAAAAGTTTGGGATATTTAATATTCGAAAAAAAGAATGAAATTTTTTAGATTTTTACCAAAATCAAATTTGGTAAATGTTAAAACAAAAATAGATAATGGGCTTGATTGATTGTGGCTTTAGAATCTTTCCACAACCATATTTTGGTTTACATCTCTATATCTAGATCAGTCATCTTTTAGAACGTTTGACTTTCTTTTTTATACTAACATTCAAAATGTTTCTAAAGCAACTTTTGTTATACAAAACATTTTTTTAAAGCACATAATTTTAAGATTTCCTAAATATTAATTTATATAGGCAAAATATTAATAAAATCTTCTGTCATAGAAAAAAAATTATAACTTAAAATTTACAGTTAAAATCCTAAAGGTACACTCGTTACTAATAATACTCACCATTAATAATTTAAGAAAATATCTTAAGAGCATCCTCAACGGTAAAATCCTAATGTAAGTTTCCTAAAACTAAAATAATTAATATTTTAATAATAAAATAAAGTTAATCAATAATAATGAAACACATATAAGTAAAGTTTCTAATACATGTTAGAAAAAGTTTTTAAATATCTAATTTAAGATACAATTCTAATTCTCTTTCTTTTTTGTATTATTTTTATTTTTTAATATTAAAAAACTTTTTTAACTTTCACCGTTGGATATGACCTAACATGTTAATGATTCTTTTGTTATTAAAGGTATGATTGAAAAAAAAATCCACTAATTAGCAAGGTTACAATGGCAATACATCGTAGGTACCCCTGTTTTAAAAATCCCTGCCTAGCACCGATTATGCCCCGCAAAATCGCTAGGCCCACCCTCTCCGCTTCGATTAATGATTAATCCTCGCCTATCATCGATTATCCAATTATGTCCACCTAATTTGATTATAACATGTCTATTCCGATTACTTTCCGCTTAATTTTGTATATACCGACTATTTTTAAAGTAAAATATAAATCAAATATATATATTTTTGTTATTTAGACATTTAAATTAAGAGTTTATGATGTTTTACAATAACTAATATACAAAATTTTAATAAAAATCATAAAATTTTCTATTAAAATTATGTTTTTATGTGTTTATCGTAATTTTAAAGACAATACTATAATTTTCTATTTTATTTGATATTTTATTTTAACATAAATAGAATTATTCATATATTTAATACTATATATTTGTATTTTATTATTCATTTAATAAAATAATCCTAAAACTAATCCCCGATTAATTCCGTTTAATCCCCAATTTTTTCGCTAGGCGCTAGGCCCATCCTGACCGCCCGACTAGCGCCCAGTGATTTCTAAAACAGAGAGAGGTACTAACCACCACCTATGACACCTGTGACATATCTTGATTCTGGATCTCAAACCGTTTTTCCGATTGTGTGCACATTGAAAAAGTCTCTGTTTTTTTTTGGTAGAAGAGAAAAGGTCTCTGTTTGTACAACTAAAAGTTAAATAAAAAAGGTTAAATCGGAAAGAAATTGTGATATTACTATTTTATTTTATAGCATAAATTTCACTTTTGGTTATTAATTTAAAAGGATTTAGATTTGTATCCACATGTGCAAATTATAATTGCATTAGATATTCCGAGCTCAAGGCTGATATCTGGATCCAGCTATAGTTCACATTAAAAGAAAATCAAATAACCAATCTTTTTTTTTTTTCTTTTTAGACATGAAAAAGAAATTCTATATACCTAAAGTATATACTATATTGTCTGTTGATGATATTAATGTCATCACAGCGTCATAGTAGTGACGTCATAATGATTGCTGTCGAAGCCGTAGGATACTATGTCATCACTGCGTCATAGCATACTTACGAGTGTAAAATATGATAATTCTTTTTGGTTTAGCAGAAAAGTAATTGCAAATGTTGCACAGAAGACACGATGACAAAGTAATTTAAATAAATTTTTCTCTTAATAAAAATACGACAGCCTTTTTTAAAACGAGAAGAGATTGATTAACCTCTTTGGAGTTTGGACAAGAAGATAATTTTTTAAAAAAAACGAAAAACAATAATTTTTTCTTTGACCTCTTCAAATTTTGTTTACAAGGACAAAAAAGAAGAACTATTATAAGAAGATAAAACCTTTTTTATGGGAGGGGCATGTGGCCCCTTTACTTTTAACATATTTAAATGATAGATAAAATTATTTATCCTTTTATCTACCATTTATCCATCAAATAAATAGATAAAAAATATGATTAATAACATTCTTACACGAATGAAGTCCAGTACCTCTAAGTTTTCTTATAAAATAATATATGTTTTTGTAATTTGTAATCACTTTTATTATCCACCGGTCAATAATTCCTATTCCTAGAGCTCTTTTAGATTAATTTTAGGATATTATCAAACTGTACCCCTAGACGACTCGTTAATTAGGTTAAAAAAAAGAGGATATTTATAGTTTACTTTTGTTTTCTCTCTTCTATATACTTAATTTTGAAATTATAAAGGCTACAAAACTAATAAATCATTATTCTGGGGCTACAGATTAATATAGCCCTTAATTTTATCTTTCATCTAATCACTATCATCATTTCTAACTTTCTTTTTCAATAGTTTCTGTTCAGTTGCCCCGAAAACTATAGTCGATTTGTTAGAAAATTAATGAGAAAATGATCATATTTAAATGTATTGTCTGTGGATAAATATGATCATTTTGGTACTACACGATTCGTGTTACCGTGTAGTTTGGTACCAAAAGACATGAGGTTGGGAGAACGCAGAACATGTACCAAGGTGAGAGAGATAACGCAGAACACGTATCAAAGTGAGATAACGTAGAATACGTGTCCGAGTTCTATCCAAAAGATGGGCACAACAATCGTAAATGGAAGTTAATTCATGGGTTGACTTCAGAGTCAATCTTGATAAGTACACTAAAGTGACTCATGTGCCGTGCAAAAACTTCTGATTAATAGTACTATAGACTGTAGTAGCAATATTGGGGAGCTTTGATTTGTAATCTTATATCGATGCAGTATGACATACATCGCTTTAATAGTTATTTTCAGTTATTTAGTAATTATTTATTGCTACCAAATAGGCAAATACAAATCATAAACATAATAATTAAAATTATATCAAAAATACATTTTAATCATTTTTATACTATTATCTCGTTTTTTTTAATTGTTTAGATATCACAAACAATTTTATTATATAAACTTTGGTTTTCAAAGTTAATAACTCACTATATCGTGACACGTGTTAGTTTTAACGATTAGAGATTAAAGTTAAAAACTCACCAGATTGTGACATGTGTTAATTTTAACGATTAAATATCAAAGTTATTAACTCATCAGATCGTGACACGTGTCAATTTTAACGATCATAAATTACAGTTTTCAAGCTTGGTAAAATAGATAAAGCATAACATAATTATATTTAAAAAACAAGTAAGATAAATATACTATGTGCCATCCATATTTAATCATTTAATTATACTATATAACGTAACACATTAAATTTTATGTCTTTGTTTGCAAAAAAAAAAAAAAAAAATTAATGTCTCTATGATTAGCCAATTTCGGACATTGTCTCTATAATTAGCCAATTTCGGATATTGAGTACTGCAACAAGATTTGTGAAGGCATTCTCTGGAAAAGGTTGAATTGAAGTCTGAACTAATCTTTTTATTATATTAAAAAACTTATTATATAAAGTTGAGTTTTCAAATTAGTCATGTTAGATCATGACACATGTCAAGTACACTGATGAGATGTTGACACGTGTCAAACAATTATTATTTTTCAAAACAGCTAATTAAAAAATAACATTAAATCTAAATTAAATTTACATGTTTATACCTAAAAAAAATTTCTAAATCAAAAAGGAAAATTAACAAAACTAATTTATTTTTCATTGTACGTTACTTATATTATACGTATTTTCTCAATAAGATTTTGACATGTATAAACAAATAAGTAATTCACTAAGAATGTATATTATTATTAATAAATAAATAGTGAATAAAAAATTTTAAAAAGAATAACATAAGTGATGTCAAAAAAAATATATTTTTTAAAAATATAATAGGACAACTAATTAAGAAAATAACATTATATCTATATAACATTACATGTTTATATCGAAAGCTTTGATATTTGCTTTTTTTTTTTATATGATTTTACCGATCTATTGTGTGGGTCTTTGATTCTTGCAGGTTTTTCAATGGAAGCTATCAGATGCAATGAAATGAAATTGAAGTATATAATGCCCGCTAATTTAATCGATGATGGAGACACTGATGGAGGTTCCAAAAGTGATTCTACAGTTAGTAGCATTATAAGTTTAGAAGATAAGTCGGTGGTTGATGTTTCTGGTCAAAATTTAGAGTTGTCTTTCCTGAATGATGTTGATGATTATGGTACTGAAACAAGAGCTGCTTGATCGAGTAATTGAGAAGCGGTTTCAAATTTGGGAAGTTGGAACGGTATACCATTTTAAAATTGGTTTCAAACCGGATTTATGTGGTTTTCTATCGGATTAGGTTTGTAAACCGTTTAAACCATGTATATGGAGAAATTTATGAGAACTTTTGATTCAGGTAAAAATAAATTGAGAATTTATGATTCGAGAATATTTGAGACGAGGTCATAGTTTTAAGTTATTTTGGTACAATTTGATACTTCTAAAGAGTAAATAGATCGTTGATCCTTAACGTGATTATGACATATGTCATGTTTTGGATTGTATATAAAATTTCTATTTTGTATATCTGAATTATCTAAGACTTATATATACCATCCTGATTATAATTTTCAAATTTTTATTTTTATTATATTTTATTAACTTTCTTTCAATTTGTAACATCCGCGGTGGTGTCGGTCGACACTAATGTTTTCTGGTTCGACCAGTTCGATTTAATTATCGATTTGGACCGGTTTGGTTTAGGAAAAACCACTAAACCGAGATATTTAAGTGTTTTGTTGACCAGAAGGGTTTTGGAAATTTTCTCTTGTCGCCGTTTAACGCTTTTGAGAGAAAAAGAGGAAAAAGAGAGTTCTTGAGACTTTTGGTGAGATTTGTGAATTTCTTAGCTGTTCTTGTGAGATTTGGAGCTAGGAAGGATCTAGAGGCTTGCTAGGAGGGTTGGATTCGTTGCTATTGGTCTGAATCTTCCTGCAAAGAGGTGAGTGCATGACCATGACTAATCTAAGCCTTTGATTTCCTTGTTCTTGCTTATTTGTTGTTGTTTTGTGTATTTTTCTTGCTGAGATTGGTTGCTACAGGTTCCTATGGACGTATTTGGCTTGAGTTTTGAGTATTGGACGATTTCGAAGAGATTGGGGAGTGAGATTCGACTCTCGGCTTCGAGCGGATCGTGGTTGCAGAGGGAGTGTCGATCGACACCAGCAAATTAAGCATCGATCGACACTGTGGGGTAGTGTCGGTCGACACCAAGGCCAGTGTCGGTCGACACTTGGCTGGTGTCGGTCAACACCTCCTTTCCAGCGAGATGATGTTTGATTTCCTGGTTTGTATGTCTTGTTTGTTGATTGTTTGGAACATTGGTATCATTGTTGCTTGTGTATATAGCCCAGTAGATGGGAGGATTGTCTCACTGAGTGTTTATCAAATACTCATGCATCTCAATATGTGTTTGTGGTGCAGATAAAGACAAAGTGTGATCGTGGAATCAAGGCGATGAATAGGAGGATGTTCTAGAGACTCGATTGGATGTTGTCTGGCATTGCTAGGTTGCTAGAGTTGGGTCATTAGAAACATTGCTAGGTTGCCAGTTTCATGTTTCCTGATGATTGATTATTGGATTGTGGTTATGGATTATTATTGATTATTTTATTATTAGATATTTATTGGTATTGTTATTTCCGTTGTTGGTTGTGGTTGTGGATATGTGGCTAGTGGGTATAGGACCACTAGTTGTTGTTATTTATTATTATTATTTATTATTTATTATTAAAAAAATGGGTCGGATCGTTTCACAATTCCTCAAACTTTTATTGGGTTAGTCATAAAATCATTGTAATCGAGTAGATATTTTCACCAGTTGTTCATCCAAAATATCTTTGAAATAAAAAAAATATTCATGGTTAAAGAAATTATGTCACAAAACAATTTTAGTAATTATAAGAACTATAATTATGCCAAAATGAAAGTAAAGCAACATAAAATTTGTTTAATTTGTTTAGAAGACATTTTATAGGTGGTGATAAAGAGCATACCTTAACAATAAAATATTTTGGATGTAAGAACATATTTTTAATGGTAAAATATAGAGTAAAATTGTATGTGGTTATTTATTAGATGTTGTTTTGATGAATTTGTTGAATGTAAAATATTTTGTGAATAAGTTGTAAAACGTTTTTGAAATTTGACAATAATAAAATTTGTAATGATGAATATTTGACAAAAGGTTTTAGTGGGATATAATTTAGCTTTAGATTACCGTAATAATTGTTATAATATATTAAAAATATATAAATATAAATAAATGTATGAAGGTAGATACAAATATTCTCTAACTTAAATTATTTATATATTTACTTTAGGAAATAAATTTTTTTTATCTATTTTCGAAAAATTGTTTAAGGTTTATGATTTATTTTCTTCAACAATTTTTAAACCCGCACATCGTGTGGCCCCTTATGTAGTTTTATATACACTATAGCTGCTAAAAAAAATTATTTAATTTTACACCAAATCAGCAAAGCCTTTACACATATATACAAATAATATTATATATTTTTATATAATAAAACACATAGTTCGATAAATGTCAAATTTTTAGTGGTATTTTAAATAAATTTTGAGAGATAAGACAATTTTGAAAAGTAATTTTAGAAAAAAAATATTTTTAAAATTTTCACATAAGTTATGCCCACCGGCCACTACCTAAGAGAGTAACATTATTATGAAGTCAAATAATTTAGAATATAACAATTATCGAAAGAAAAAAAATTCTACAATATAAGGGAAAAAGACAAAAAGAACTACAGCTATAGTCTATTTTATTAGTTTAATTATTACATTATACTTCATGCTTCACAAAATGTGTAATTTTAGGATTTATTTTTGGTTTTTAAAAAGTGTTGTTTTGTATTTTTCATGTAAACCTGAAGTATAATGTAATATTATGTTCTACTAGACATATAAAAAAAAAGGTTATAGCCTTAGAGGGGTCGGTCGAAAACCTTGTTTTCCATAATTAATCACCAATAATCGAAGATGCATGAATGTTCCATTCCATATTAATAGTGTATTATTTATTTGGTTTTCTGTATACTACGTGATTCATGTGTTTAACTTGTTCTTTCTCATGTTATATAAGATTTTATCTTATCGAATTTATTGATTTATATGTTGGTTTAGCCTTATATTTTATACAATCATACCAGAAGATCACCAAATTGTGCTCCACTATAGAAAATATATATTTTCATCAATAAGTACTTTTTTTTTTTGAACACCATTACATTAAGTCCATAGGTTTAATTAATACATGACATCATTTCAACTGGATAGAGTGACATGTATCCACAACTCAACTCCTCCTCAAATGTAAACAACTACAACATCACAAAGAAAATAATCAATATCAAAACAAAAGTTTCATTTTCAACTATAAAATCGATAATCTCTGTCTTCAACATCTAGCATATCTATCATAATCATCTTTCTATCGTCCTGTGAATAAATCCAACCAAATTAAATTCTTCTTTGGTCGAGACTATATATAAGTTGATATAACTCACGGGTATTCAAGATTCATGACTTTTATCTTTATTATTACAGATAAATAATATCAGACGTAAACGTGGGTTTCGGGGTTGAATATAGTGGACATCTCACTGTCTCGGGATTATTGTCTTTCTTTGCCTATAACTTTCGTTATGTCCCTAACTTCTAACTTGTACCAGTCATTGTTTTAAGAAAGAGGTAAATTACCCATAATAACATACATACTGCACTTTACACAAATATCGTATGAGATATTTTTAAAAAAAATACTATATGGTTTTATATCCTTTTTATCACTTAAAATAGGTTGACGTAATTCTTTCGTAGTTGTTGACTTTTCTAAATTTTCTTATATCAATTTAAATCTATATTAATATTTTTGAAGTACATTTTGTGTTATGCTCTTTAAGTTTTGTTTATTTTTATTTTTTTATAACATTAACCCCTAAAAAATTCCAAAAATAACATTGCACAGAAACTCAATTACTAAAATTTCTTAAATCGACCAAAATTTGTTATATTTATTGCCATAAAATCTTGACAACATTTGTACATTTCGATTTTCCCAAAAACTACTCTACCCATTAAAGTTTTATTCCCATAAAATATCCAAAACTATCTTCAGAGATGGTATAATCTCTCAAATTTAAATGATACAACCGATTTTCTATAACAAAAAATTATAATCCCCATAATTATTTTAATATTAATAAAGTTTTTAAAAACGAGAACCCAAATTTCGAATGATTAGAAAACCAATATTTCCAAATATTTAACTTTAGCAAGAAGAAATACATTTAATTCAGTATAAATCGTCTTGAGAAACAGAATATTGTTCCGCAATAATATAAACAACTAAACTAGAAAAACACTTAAATTTCTTTTTTATTGCTCTAGATCTTAAGCTTGCTCACCAATTTTTACAAGATTTTCTATCAAACCTAATTCTAGCCTTAGGTTACTCTATAAATAATCTTAAGACCAAAAATGCACCAACTCATAAGAAACTTTACCTTTCAAACAAATCTTATATACACCTTCAATGGACAAATCTTTTTACTCTATATTATTTTGTTTCTGCAATTTAGATCATTACTGCTTTTTAGACTCAACTCAATATTAACACTTTTTTTTTCCTATTCTAATAGCTGAAGAAAGGTATGTGAGACGAAGGTTAATAGCAAACAAACAATTTTTTTAAGGTACGTTGACTTTTGATTTTGGGGAGCTAAATTATTTGAACAAATGTTTTTTTTATGGTATGATCACTTTTTATTTTTTACCAACACAAGTCCCTTCCATGATTGTACTCTAAATTGGTTTCTTGTTTTCTTTGTAGGTAAGTGAAGAAAACGGAAAAGAGACGAAGGAATAGATAAAATTAAATATTGTATCGCTTTTTTCTTTTTCAATAATCTTATATTCTGTACTTTTGTCTAATTAACTAAGAATTTGGTTTCTTCATTATAATTTTTAAGGTAATTTATAATTTAGCAATTTAATAAATTGTGTGCTTTTAATAATTGACAAATTCAAACAATTGACTATGCATTTATTCCACATTTTAAACCAGTTAAATCTATATTAACATTTTTGAATTACATTTTATGTTTAACCATTTTAGTTTTTCTTATGTAAATTTTAATTTACAATCTTAATCCTACAAAATTACACAAAAATAAATAAGTGACATATGATAAATCGACCAAAATCAATAAAGTTATGTTCCCATAAATTATTTTGAATTAAATGCTCTTTTACTTTTAAAAACTAAGAAAGATTTATTGTATCTATATTAAAAAAAAAATGAAATACATTTGGTGTTTTACCCTTTAAGTTATATTTATTTAAAACTTAATTTCTAAAACAATTGCACAAAAAAACAAAATCAATTAGATTACTAAAATGTCTCTACCGATTTGGTCTATAATTTCCTAAAACAATTTATATATTTAGAAATTTATTACACTTAATAACATATAACAAAAATATATATACAATATTTTTTTACCTTTAAAAACTCTAATATTCAATAATAACTATACTGTTTGATTTGAACAATTAAAATCTTTAATGGTTATAAATATGCTGATAAAAAATATAAACATAACTATTTCACGGGTTAAATCTAATAGATTGGAGTATTTATAATATAATTTAACCCACACTTTTAAAGAAATAACTCTTTCACAGGTTAAATTTAAAAAACATTAAACTTACGGGTTAAATTTAAAAATACTAAAAAATATAAGAATGTAAGAATAGTTTTTTTTCACGGGTTAAATCTAAAAAGCACTAAAATTTTAAATTTTGATAACAATAAGAAAAAATTCGATAATGTTAAAATGTAACATTATTATAAATAAAAGTAAATAATTGTCCTGTCATGTCTACGGTATACAGCTGGTCAAATTTTAGAATTAACAATCAAAATATAATTATACAATCTTAAACACTAAACAAACAAAAAACAAAATTAATAAATAAATACAATTTTTTTAAAAATTAGTTTTTTGTTATAAAAATATTATTCTGCAGTAGTGTACCGTGGATTAAAATCTAGTAAATTATATATATCCCAAAACTAAAAATTCCATCCAATAATTGAGCCCGTTCTATAGTTCTCTAAGCGTTTAAAGAAAATTCCCACTATCTAACGACCCAAAGCCCAAATACGCGTATAAAAAGCCCATTATCTTCATAGACCAAAGATACTAACTTTCTCTCCGTGCTTTGGCGTCTGCCGTCTCCATTGATTTTTTCTCTCCGTGTCTCTCTCTCTTCAAAAAAATAACAAAATCCGACTGAGACTGACCGTGAAACTTTCTCTCACTATCGTCGCGAAGAAGACACCATCATCAAATCGAATCGAATCGAATCGAATCGAATTCAGATAACACAATTTCGCCATGGATAACTCAGCTCCAGATTCGTTATCCAGATCGGAAACCGCCGTAACCTACGATTCACCTTATCCACTCTACGCCATGGCTTTCTCATCTCTCCGCGCCGCCAACACTTCCTCCGGCCACAGAATCGCCGTCGGGAGCTTCCTCGAAGATTACAACAACCGCATCGACATCCTCTCTTTCGATTCCGATTCCATGACCGTGAAGCCTCTCCCGAATCTCTCCTTCGAGCATCCTTATCCTCCTACGAAGCTAATGTTCAGTCCTCCTTCCCTCCGTCGTCCTTCATCCGGAGATCTACTCGCCTCTTCCGGCGATTTCCTCCGTCTCTGGGAGATTAACGAAGATTCTTCCACCGTTGAGCCTATCTCGGTTCTCAACAACAGCAAAACGAGTGAGTTCTGTGCGCCGTTGACCTCTTTTGATTGGAACGATGTTGAGCCGAAACGGCTCGGGACTTGTAGTATCGATACGACTTGTACGATTTGGGATATTGAGAAGTGTGTTGTCGAGACTCAGCTCATAGCTCATGATAAAGAGGTTCATGACATTGCTTGGGGAGAAGCTAGGGTTTTCGCATCCGTCTCTGCTGATGGATCCGTTAGGATCTTCGATTTACGCGATAAGGAACATTCTACGATCATCTACGAGAGTCCTCAGCCTGATACGCCTCTGTTAAGACTCGCTTGGAACAAGCAAGATCTTAGATACATGGCTACGATTTTGATGGATTCTAATAAGGTTGTGATACTTGATATTCGTTCGCCTACGATGCCTGTTGCGGAGCTTGAACGTCACCAGGCTAGTGTTAATGCTATAGCTTGGGCGCCACAGAGCTGTAAGCATATTTGCTCTGGTGGTGATGATACGCAGGCTCTTATTTGGGAGCTTCCCACTGTAGCTGGACCTAATGGGATTGATCCCATGTCGGTTTATTCGGCTGGTTCGGAGATTAACCAGTTGCAGTGGTCCTCTTCGCAGCCTGATTGGATTGGCATTGCTTTCGCTAACAAAATGCAGCTCCTTAGAGTTTGAGGTTCGAGTTTCTGATTCGCTACATAACTGTGAAATAGATGAGTATTGGTTTAGGTCGTGCTGCATTTGCCATTATAGATAGTCGTGTAGCTAATAAATGTGGTTTTAGGGATTCTTGATGCAACACTTATTTGACACAAATAGGGTTTAGGTTGACTATTAACCATTTATTTGTTATGCATATATTAATCACACTTTGTAGTACAAAACTACGGTGTCCAATAGATCTTGTTAGCAACAGATTCCACAGTTGCTGTAATGGGTGATAGTGTACTTATCATGTATTGTCTCCTACCTAAGTTAATGTATGATATGATGAATTACTTACTGGTAACAAATAAAAATGCCGGTTAGGGTTTACCAAGGATCTGAGAATTGTTTCCGGATAACTCTCTTGTATATGTGCTTATAGATTGCACAATAACATTGCATATTTATGTACACACATATGCAACCTACATTTGCTAATAATTACTATCCAATTCACTTGATGTGTCAGGTGCAGATGTGAAGTGCTTTAGCATAGACCTGTATAATCGTCAGGTTCGTAAGATAATAGGTTTGGTGCATGCCCACGCTCGCTTCTTGCTCCGCAATGCCTCTGTATTTATTCTGATTGTAACTAAAAACTGTATTCATTTGATGAACCAAATGCTACTATTATGATGTTATTATCTCTGTTTGTGTATAAACCCGACCAGAATATTATATTTGCGGTGCAATGCAATCTGTCTTACTCTGTTGGACATTTTTAAGATAAAGCGGTTTTTCTAAACAAAGCTACTGTGGTTTGTTTTGTCGGAATTATAACTATTGTTTAAGCTGTGTATTATATATACATAGGTGCCAACTTGGGATGTCTCATTTTAAATTGTTACTGGTGACAAAATATGTGAAAGTTCCAATATATGTTTATGTCTTGTCTATTTTCGAACTTCTGAGAGAGGTTGATTTATGTTGTAAAATTAATTACAATGTGAGTTTGAATTAAATTTGCATATTTCAACACAAAGCTTTGAACTGAATTCCAATGGAGACTTGTTTGCATATTTGACACAAATATTGTAAAACCTCTACACATGAGTTCTTAACTTCTTATAAATAAAATCAAAATTCTCAACCTTAATAACTTTTTTTTTTTAAATGAGAGAGAATTGACTTTAAAAATTCTTTAGTTTAATAATCCCCACTAAAAATATATGAATCCTATATTTTTTTAAAGTGTATCAATCAATAAAAGCAAATTTTACTTTTTATCATTTGTCTATCAACCATTGCCATACATAGAGGTTTTTGTTTATTCTAATAACCACAAATTGTTAGTTAATATTTTATTTTATAAATTGAGTATATTAGAAAATATATTTTCTAGTGTTGGCCATGAGCATTGATTTGTGAAAGGTGGATACTTATATTTTTCATTCAATATAATAAGTAAATCATTCAATATAATAAGTAAATTATAAAATCTTATGAAGTTTTTAAATTTAAAAAAATATATATAAGCTTAAAATATTATTATTTGACATGTGTCAAGAGGTAAAATATATTTTGATATATGTTGTGATCTTAATCTATATATTTAATTAAAGCTATTTTCATCAGAGTTTCTAAAAAAGAGATTCTTTATTAAAATATTGATAAACAGACAAAAAAACAAGAGAGTGTTGGAGAGAGAAAAGCGTCATTTCAGACCCGTACACCCTCCAAAAGTGTGAATTGCTACATGTACAAACAAAGAGTGTCAATTTAGACATGTACCCTAATACATTTCAAATCTCATACTTGTACTCACAAAATTGAGCCAATTGCACAGTCCACCTTAACATATTTAAGTCAACCGTTAGAGATGTTGACTCAGAATCCACGTGTGTATTGACGTGCCATCGAAAATGCAAAACAACGTTGTTTTGTTATGTTTTCTTCTTAAAAAAAATGTCAAAAATCCACAATCCGGTGGTTCGAACTCAAGACCTCACATGTGTTTAGCATAGGATGTAACCAGTTGATCCCACAACAATTCTCGATCGTATCCTACAAATTTATTCATATAAACCTAAGGTGGCATCCATCGAAATCGAAAAAAATTGTGGGAAATCCACACTCCCGTGGGTTGAACCCGCGTGCTTAGATATACTTAGCGTAGGACATAACCAATTGATCCCACAAGAATTCTCGTTAGTATCCTACAAATTTATCTTTATAAACCTAAAAAAGTTCTAAGTCCCAATTAAATGAAACGTCATCGTTTTGAACTGGGGGAAACTAAAAATCGTAGGGTTCTTCTTCTTCTTCTTCTCTCAAATCCCGATTTGTGTTTCTTTCTTCTACTTCTATGGAATCTGCGACGAGAGAACCGACAAAGATGGACAGGAAAGTTAATAAGCTTGAAGGAGCTTCGATGAAAATGGAAAAAGACTTCAATATTTATGAATCCGAAATTGGCATTTTGACAATTGATACTCGTGTATGTGAGGCTGTGGCTGAGAAGGAGGTTGGAGAGTTGAAAATGCAGCTTCGTAGCTTGACGAACATCGTAGTGTTTGCTTTGGTGATGATTTTCTTCTTTAGGTTTATCTTTTGAATTTAGTTTTAGTATATGTATGATGTAAGGACTTATGTGTTGTAGTGAATGAATGATGTATGATGTTGTATTGAATGAATGATCATATTGCTTTAAAAAAAAAACTCATTAGACATATGGCATTGATGAAAACATGTTAATAATCTTGTCTTAAACCAAGTTTTAAGAAATCTCCATAACAAGGCACAAAAAGAAAAACAAAAAACATACCATAAGTCCCATAACAAGCATACAAGCTTACAAATTATAAGTTAGTCTTGTGTTGCTTGTGTTGCTTGTGTTGTTTGTGTTGCTTGACTTCCTTCACTTGCTTGATTTCCTTGAGTTCTTTGAGTTGCAATTGATGGCTGCTTCTTCTTCCTTGGTGTCTTCCTTGGTGGTTTGTATCTCTCGACTCCAGCATTAGAACACTTTAATTTGTTGTGTCCAGGGTAATCACATAGACTACAATGCATGATCCTATTCTCTCTACTAAGCTTCTTCTTCTTTTTTGTAGGAGACTCATGCCTTGCTTTCTTCTTCTTCAGCTTTGGTTTCTTACCTTTCCTGTTTTCAATCTGTTCAACTAAAGCAGCAGGTGGCACCACAACAGAACCAGATCTGTGCCAAAACAACATACCATTAACTGGTGCAATCGAGTCACTATAAATACATTGCTGCCTCGAGTTCAAATACCAGTCGATAATGTAATCTTCAAGATTAAGCTTCTTCTCGGTGACCACACGTAGAGCATGGCGACATGGAATTCCACTCATATCCCATCTTCTACAAATACATGTCCTCAGCCTAAGATTCACACTATAGCTAACACCACACTCACGAACATCGAATCTACCTTCTCCACCTGGGACAAATGAGCAGTACTTTATGTTCTTAGCTTCTTCTTCTAAGATCTCTTTTGCCCTCTCAGTGATTCGACCTTTATACTGACTGGCCGCAGTTTTCCTCAAATTAATATGCACCATGGTTCTTCTCCTAATAGTCTCCAACATCTCAACCATTGGTATATCTTTCTGGATCTATGGAATTGTTGAACGACTATTATATGTTGTTGTGAACATCAACACATTTGGCTGTCGGTGAACAGAAAGCTAGGCTGCAATTCTTCGGATTTCTCTGCATAATGGCATCATATAATCGGATATCATAGTTCCTTGCATTTTCCAAATTTGCTTCATATTCAGCCACTGTGTAGCTTTCTGCAACTCGCCAAAACAGAGTCTTCACTTCATTTTGATTAGAGAAAACCTTCTTCAAGTTACCATAGATGTGCCTAGCACACATCCTATGTTCAATATGAGGCAACACCTTGTCTACTGCATTTAACAAGCCCTACAAATGAAAAATAACATCTTAGATCAGATTCAAATATCAAAGGCCAATAAAATGTAAATGAAATTAGAACAATAACTTACCTTTTGTTTATCAGAAATAACTGTGAATCCTTGACCCTCTTGCAGATGAAAATCATCTTTTAGCTTACTTATGAACCATGTCCAGTTCTCCTCATCCTCAACATCAACAACAGCCCAAGCAATGGGATACAAGCCATTATTGGCGTCCCTTCCAACAGCAGCTAACAATTGCCCTTTAAATGTATACTTGAGAAAACAGCCATTTATACCAAATATGGGTCGACACCACATTGACCATAACTTGCGGATCACATCAAAACATACATAGAACCTTCGGAATAGTTCTGATCCATCATCACCAATGATAGTGCCTAACTCCACAGTGGAGTTAGGATTAGTCCTACAAAAATATAAAAATGTGTTAGAATATGGAATCTAACTCCAGAGTGGAGTTAGGATTAGTCCTACAAAAATATAAAAATGTGTTAACATATGGAAACAATCATAAAAATTTGTTAGAATATAGACACAATCATTAACAAAAATAACTTACGCAAGCATTGCATCTTTGTAATCTCTAAGCCTAGAGAACTGCTCTAAATGGTCACGGTGAATAATTCTATTACTTTTTTCTTCGCCTTCTTGCATACATCAGGAGTGATCATAATATTGAACCTCTTTTGGACCTCATATTGTATAGCTTTTGGTGAATAATCAGGATTACTCCTTATCTCATCCATAAACATCTTTGCCACCACAGCCGACTTAAGTAACCTACAATACCCATCAGGAGTGCAATTGTGACCATCTTCATATGTATTAAGAACCCACTTGCCAATGGGGTTATGAAACGAACAGTAACACCTCCAATGACAACCATCCATTGAACAAACGCTCCATTTTTTTCTTTCCCCCATATATCAAGCTTAATGTTGTATCCTCCCTTCAGAGCATAATCTATCACTCTTTGAAATCTTCTAGAGTGTCAAACACTTGTTTGAACTGTAGCTGACCACTACCTTTTTTGAATCTTACAAACTTCTCTCCCCCACCTTCATCATCTGAGTTTGGAGGTGTGTCATGGTAGTCAAAATTCAGATCTTCATCAAGAAAAGAGGCTACATTCCTCTCAACTCGAATCTCTGCATCACAAGGCTCAGTAATCTCCACATCATGAGGATGCTCTGACGAGTTAACCATATATACATCAACGACACCAACCCAGCTGGCCGCATCACACATCTATGTAAAACTCATATCCGAATTACACAACCTCTTATGTTCCTTATGTTCCTCAAATGGTAACTTATACCACAGCATCTGCCCATAAATTCCTTCTCCTCTAAACTCATTCGACAGCTTAACAAAGAACTCTTTCGGATTACATGTTATAGTTATCGACTCTAAACCTTCGAGATAAGCATTGTTACCTCTATAATCTTTTGCCCAGTATCCTCCCTTGTAGACATTGAATTTCACTTTGGTATCACTACATCATGAAATCTAAGATCAAAACCTTAAAATAAAAGCTAAATTGAAATCAGACTTTGAAATCTACTTTGATTTACCTTATCTCTTCGTTTCGTCCCATTCTTTCCTCTCTCCATTCGAATTGATCACCTTCTTCGTCCATCTTCGTCGGTTCTCTCGTCGCAGATTCCGGAGAAGTAGAAGGAAGAAACACAAATCGGGATTTGAGAGAAGAAGAAGAACAAGAAGAACCCTACGATTTTTAATTTTCCCCCAATTCAAAACGACGACGTTTCATTTAATTGGGACTTAGATCTTTTTTAGGTTTATAAAGATAAATTTGTAGGATACTAATGAGAATTGTTGTGGGATCAATTGGTTACGTCCTACGCTAAGTATATCTAAGCACGCGGGTTCGACCCATGGGAGTGTGGATTTCCCACAATTTTTTTTGATTTTGATGGATGTCACCTTACGTTTATATGAATAAATTTGTAGAATACTATCGAGAATTGATGTGGGATCAATTGGTTACGTCCTATGCTAAACACATGTGAGGTCTTAAGTTCGAACCACCGGATTGTGGATTTTTGACATTTTTTTGGGAAGAAAACATAACAAAACGACGTCGTTTTGTATTTTCGATGGCATGTCAATACACACGTGGATTCTGAGTCAGTATCTCTAACAGTTGACTTAAATCCGTTAACGAGGACTGTGCAATTGGCTCAATTTTGTGAGTACAGGTATGAGATTTGAAATGTATTAGGGTACATGTCTAAATTGGTACTCTTTGTTTGTACAGGCAGCAATTCGCACTTTTGGGGGTGTACGGGTATGAAATGGCCCTTTTCCCCTAAACTAACACACGGTTTCATTTTCAACATTGGCGATTTTCCTTCCTAATTGGCCTACTCACTAATATTCTCTCCGGTCTCCGAGTTGCATATGTGTCGTCTTCAGTATCGATTTGTTGCCAGTATAAGAATGTTGAACCCTAATTTGGTATATTCCCGCTTGATTAAAAACTTATTCAGTCACTAGTGTTTTGGTTGATCAACTTCTATAGTACTTGTAGTTTGAATCAGCGACATTGTCTCTTAAGTTTGAAATTTATTTTCAACTACCAACGGAGCAGTGAATTAGGGATTTTCTTTAAACGCGATTGATATACTGTTCTTAGGTTATTCCTAGACTATTGGTTGTTGAAATATGGTGTTCATAGGTTATTCCTAGATGTTTCCATTATATTAGATTTTTTTTTCTTTCGTGTCTGTTACTTTCTGTTTTGTCAATGACTCTGACAATTGAGTGGTCAGCCGCCACAGTTTAGTTGATTGTTAGAGTTTTAGATTATTAGCTTGAATGGGTACTTCAAGTATATATTTGACTCTCTCTCTGGAATGTTTTATGCAGTATAGTTTGGTTTTGCTTTTGGAAATCTCTTCAATATCTTGTGGTGATTTCTCTTTAGGGTAAGGTTTTTGAGTTTTTGGTGTTTCAGAGTTGGTGTGGTTTTGGTTTACAAAAGCTAAAGAGTGTCGTTTGAATTGCTTATGAGTTCATTCAGATGGAGAGCTTCTTAGAATTGGATAAGGTTTCTTGTGGTGTTTGTGATGCTAAATTTGAAGGATTCAACGGGTTGTGAGATTCAAATTTGGGTTTTGAACTTCTTTTGTCATGACTGTTTAAATGCTTCAAATGATTTACTTTTGCTTCGTAAATTTCTCAAAGAAAGTGTGCTTTATATGAACTTTATAGTCTATGCTGTGTATTGATGATTTTGGCGTGCAGAACACAATGGATCAGTCTATGATTACATTGCCTCCTACTAAGTTTGGGGAAGAAGATTGCAAGATATGGGGATCAATCAACAATCATTCAAAAAATTTATACTTGAAGACTGTTAAAGAAATCCTCTCTCACTCGTTATTCAGTAAGCTGGAAAATACTTTTCTTGGCCCGATCATCAAAGAGGGTTTAAGAAAAGCAGGTGGTAATCAAAAAGGTGATGGCTTGGGTTTTTCTGGGCAGCTGGTTCACTTTCTGGTAGTAAGACAGATTGTGTCGTCAAGGGAAGACGAGATTTGGTTTTGCATCAACAACAAGCCGATGAGATTCTCATTGATTGAGTTTCATCTTGTCACTGGATTACCATGTTGGATAAAAGAAGATGAAGTCCCAGTAGATTTTGAGTGTGATTGGCCTTTATTTTTGCCTGACAAACGCTACAATGTGGATGATTTGATAGCACAATTGAAGGTCTTGGGTGAGGATGATGAGGAAAGCAAGCTACGGCTTGCTATGTTGATTGTTTTTTTGACCATCTTCATGTTGCCATATGGCATTACAAAGTACAAGATTCCAAAGGAGTATTTGGCCATTGCGAAAAAGAATATCCATGTGTATCCCTGGGGAAAAGACTCATTTGACATTCTGGTGTCATCGGTAAAATCCTTTACCGATGAAGATCTTAAGAAGATTGATCTTAAAGGGTTTCCCATGGCATTGCAGCTATGGATGTTAGCATCCGTGTCAGAATTAGAAGAGCCATATGCTTGGCCTGATAAGAAATCAGATCGTTTTCCTGTTTGTGCGAGGTATTCATCTACTGTTCAGCCTTCTTATGATCAAATCATGAGTATGGAAGAAGATCTTAAGGTAATCAGTGTTCTTGGTGATTCAAATGAAGAAGAAGATGAGGATGTTGCACTTGTTGAAGAGTGGTTACGTATTCTCTGAATTAGATTGGGAGAGAGGTTATGCACTTGCTCAGCACCAAGAAGATCAGGAAGTTGAGATTGGTGATTGGTTAGACGCAGACTATGCAGATGTGGTTGAAACACAGACGCTGAACACAGACGCAGATGCAGAGGATAGCAATTTAGATGAGTCGCAGACGCTGAACAAAGATCGATTTGTTGAAGATCAGGAAGTTGAGATTGGTGATCAGTCAGACGCAGACTATGCAGATGGTTGAAACGCAGACGCTGAACACAGACGCAAATGCAGAGGATAGCGATTTGGATGAGACAGATGCAGAGGATAGCGATTTGGATGAGCCGCAGATGCTGAACAAAGATCAAGGATTTTTTGAAGGATTTCAACAACTGAGTTTTCAAGATGATGAACCTTCTGCCAGCACAGTATTACCCATCACACCACCCAAAAGATCTTGCTACGGACGCGTGCTTAAAGCAACAAAAATATTCTCTCCCACTAGACATGCGAAGAAATCTCAAAGGAACTGTAGGAAACATCATTGGAAACTCATGAGATCAAATGAAAACGTGCTTGCTTTCTTTACTTCTTTCTTTCATTATTGGACATGGCTTGCTTTCTTTATTCTTCTGTTTTATCTGTAAACTTATTCGTTCTCCTTCTTACATTCTACTTTGATTCAGACTTATTCGATTGATTAGGATTGAACGAAAATAAAAGTGTTATTGATCAGGATTATTGAAGAGTATTAATCAAGCTACAAGACTTCAGAATATGGCTGCAGGACTTCATAAATTATGCTGCCAGACTTCATAAATTATGCAGCCAGACTTCATGGAATAATCATAAATTATGCAGCCAGACTTCATAAATTGGTCAACAGAGTGCCAAGTTGCAGATACAAACCACATACGTGTTCACCAAAAAACATGATCATATGTAAATAGCACTAACATCCAAGATCCAAGATTCAGCCTTGTGCCAAGTTGCAAATACAAACCACATACATGTTCACCAAAAAACATGATCATATGTAAATAGCACTAACATCCAAGATCCAAGATTCAGCCTTATTCGATTGATCAGGATTAAACGAAAATAAAAGTGTTACTGATCAAGATTATTGAAGAATATTAATCAAGCTACAAGGCTTCAGAATATGGTTGTAGGACTTCATATATTATGCTGCAAGACTTCATAAATTATGCAGCCAGATTTCATGGAATAGTCATAAATTATGCAGCCAGACTTCATAAATTGATCAACAGAGTGCCAAGTTGCAGATACAAACCACATACGTGTTCACTAAAAAATATGATCATATGTAAATAGCACTAACATCGAAGATCCAAGATTCTTCACTAACATATGTTAATTCATCTCCATGTCATCATTTTCTTGCAGAGATAATGTTTCAAGACTCTTGCAATGCATTTAGATAAATATCTTGTCAATATTTGTCATTCAGATAAATTTTATCCAAATTTGAATATAGGTGAATATAGAGTGGTATAAATGGCCATGAAATCTAAAATAGCGCAGATGCCAATAATCTTTGCAATCCACAATGCTCTCGAACACTTAAATCCAAGCGAAGGTGAATGCTGAACTTTTTGGCCATTTTAACAAGACTGCAATGATCAAAAATTTGCTCCCATTCATTACATTTGTTAACTGAAGGAATGTCATTTTGCTTACTAAAATGATATTCCTTACAGTCGTGGACAATGCTATTTTTGGCCATCCTTTCACCTCTTCTTCATCAAACCACACAAAGTAGTTGCAATAACTTGTTTCCTCTACTACATTAAAATAATAACTAATTTTTTTGTCACAATGAGTTATTGACACTTGTTACTGATTATTGTGTTTTGTTTATTCTAATAACCACAAAAATATAAAAGTTAAAAGTACTTTCCAAACCAACTATTATAATTTGTTTCATCAATTTACAAATTGGTTCAGCAAATCGGGCACCCCTAGCCAGTTACTTAAACATTGATTATGAAACGCATGTTGGCATGAGATATCAGCTACAAATATTCGCCAGAGTTGAATTCTTCAAAACATATTGCACACTTTTTGTTGAAGACAACGTCCATTGAGACGTTGTCATCTTTAAATTTTAAAATTACACTTACATTGAGATAGTTGTTTATAAGCTTATAGTGCATGTTTTTGGTAAGCTGATATGATATGCATTGACTTGAGAAGTTTCATAATCTAAATAGATTTCAAAATTTGTTTATTGCGCTAAGAGCTTATCAAAATAATTAAAACTAAAACAATAATTGCAACTATATACTATTAATCTTAATTTTATGTCTTTGCGTTAACTAATATCAATAACAAGTTCGTTATATCTTTAAAATAGTTGTATTAATATTTTGCATTATGTTTGCTCAAATTGTCTTACCATTTGCTCAAGATTTTCTTAATTAATTGCATAAATGTTATTACTTCGATAATGTCGAACGTAAAAATCTTAGTATATGCCATATATATGCTTCTTCTTCTTCTTCTTAAAATCAAGATTCTAAAACTTGGTTGGATATTTCAAACTATTTTAGATGTATATCTATATATATTAGATGGGTCATGTGAGCTTACATCTGAGCCAAATCCGGCCGAACGAATGTATTTTAGTATTGTGATTCAAGTTTTTTGGTTCGGTTTGATACAGTCAATCGATTATATTTGAAACTTTGTTTTTTTCAAAAGTAATTCAAATTTATACATTTTCAGTATAAAATAAAGTTTGTGTTAATTCTAAAATAGACTAAAATGTAATGTTGGGATCTCATGGTCAAAGAGGAAGTCCTTTGTCGGGGGAGTTTGGATACTAAGAGATGAAAAATGTGAGGTTTTGCTTCACAGTTTAAGAGCTTTCCCTTCAATATCATCAAAGGAGGAGGGTATTTTAGTATTGTGATTCAAGTTTTTTGGTTCGGTTTGATACAATCAATCGATTATATTTGAAACTTTGTTTTTTCAAAAGTAATTCAAATTTATACATTTTCAGTATAAAATAAAGTTTGTGTTAATTCTAAAATAGACTAAAATGTAATGTTGGGATCTCATGGTCAAAGAGGAAGTCCTTTGTCGGGGGAGTTTGGATACTAAGAGATGAAAAATGTGAGGTTTTGCTTCACAGTTTAAGAGCTTTCCCTTCAATATCATCAAAGGAGGAGGGTAATTTTATTTGTGTGATTTGGGCAATTGAAAGCATAAATAGTCATAACTTGAACCAGATTATTTACGCTATTGAAGATGCAGAGTTACTTGGGACAGTTCTAAAACCAAATTTTTGACCTTCCTTTAGATACCAAGCGGCTGAATTTTGGAGAGTTTTGGGATTGTTTTGATAAAGGAGACTGTTTTTAGATAATCATCAGCAAACAGAGGAGGTAGTCTTACTGTGAACAGTGTCACTTCCGATTGTCGATCGCAGCCTTATGTTGCATCTCAACATCCAACTTGGCTTAATAGATTATTCGAAGACGAGAGAGTTTAGCCATATGTTCCTCTGCTTTTGTGTAGCTTTTTTGGGAGTATTTTTTGGTATAGGTCTGATTTCAAATATGTGCTAATGGTAGTAATTGTACATTGGATCTGTCGAGAATAGTTTTCTCTCGACTTTGTAATAATGTTGGTCTTTTTGACTTGATGAATATATAAAAACAGATGACAAAAAAAAGCGTTAATTCTAAAGCGGATTGGTATGTTCATGTACACCCACATTTTATATTTTGGGTTTGAATGGTAACAACAGTTGGAGCGAACAAATCCATCAGTGGTTTGGTCTGTTTAACGCTCCAACCGCCACCTCTCTTAATGGGTCTCATGTCCATTCCCAGTCCATGAGCTCACTTTTCTTAGAAGGCTCCACGTCCATTTCCGGTCCATGAGTCCATCCATATCCGACAATCAGTTTGCTACGTTCGGGGGATTTAAAGACTTGCTTACCATCCCTACAAATCATCACATGATCTTTCTATATGTTTTATCTTCACTCGTATAGTTTCGACAATCACTTTCTGGAAGATCATCTATCCTGATACTATTCCAGCATAAGCACGCTTAACTCTGGAGTTTTCTCAATGACCCTTGACCAGAAAGATAATTGCACTGCGGTGACATAGGTGGTCAATCAATTCTTTTAAATCTCTCCACAAACCAGAGTATTACAATCCGCCTCAAAAATAGGACAGACAACAAACCGTCACAGACCAATTCAATTTATACATAAAACGGTTTACAGTTGGTACATAGCGGTTATCTTTCTATTTTCTTTGGACTATATAACTGCAGATTTTTCTTAATAAATAGTAAATAGAAAAATGATCTAATTTGCTTATAGATTTTTCCGGTGTGACAGCGGTTACCATTCAAACCCTTTTGTATGTATTAAAGAAAAAAGAGAAAAAGATAATAAGAAGACGATGCGTAGTTGGACTCCGAATTTGCAATTGTAGTTTTCCTGTAATCCAAACGGCGCACTGTTTTTAAAATTCACAGCAGAGACAAAAAAAAAAACCGAAATAAAAAAGACGAGCCAAGATTTGTATCTTCGTCGTCTCCGATGCTCAGCTCCATCACCGACGACAAGCCTGTCGCTTCAACTTGGCTCACCCGTCTCCGTTTAAACAGAGGACTAACCACCACGGACGATGACGATGCTTCCGGTAATCCACTTACACTCGACGACTTCCTCCGCCGCAACCACCACACCGAAATCACCGGCACTAGTTCCGCCTCCGATTCACCTCCATCTGCTCCAATTCGTTCAGATCCAGAATTAGCTGAGAGTCCATCGGAAGAGCCAAATCCCGGAGAATGGTACGGAGTGATGACCGATGTTCTCTCCGAGCTATTCAATTTCGACGGCGGTGCCGGCTCATCTAAATCCTCCACGATTCAAGGGAAGAAGAAGAAGCTACCTCGGAAACAATCAAACCCTAGGCATTGCTCTTTAGAGACTCCAGAAGAAGACGTTGTTGTTCCTTTAGCAAATCATCAGAAGATCACAGACGCAAATTGCGTCCCTAGCGTTCGTGAATTCGCTACTTCGTCGTCGCGTAGCTCATACAACAAGAAACCTCCGGCGAAAGAGATTAGGGAAAGGAGAAGAAGCGTTGTGGCGGAGGAGGAAGGTGAGGGAGTGGATGAGGAAGAAGAAGAGGAAGGAGAGAAGGATTTAGTTGGGTTCTCGAGGAGTGAAGTGACGGTGATTGATACGAGCTTTAAGGTTTGGAAATCTGAGAAACTTGTTTTCAGGAGGAGGAATGTGTGGAAAGTGAGGGACAAGAAAGGTAAATCAAAGGTTGTTTCTAAGACTAAGAAGATAATGATGAAGAAGAAGAACAAGAAGAAGATGATGAAGAAGAAAAAGAGGAAATGTGATGATGATGTTGATGATGGTCAGATTGCTAAGAAAAGCAAGAAGATGAAGAGTTCATCATCAGTTCCAGACAATGTATGTATTGCTTATTCCATATCTTTAAGTCAAGTGATCCCAATGGCTTTGAATTAGTGTTTTGGATTAGGTCCCTGCAGTAGTGTACATCGACTTTATAAGCCAAGTAACTAAACTTGATTTTTGTTGCTTGTTAGATGCAGTCATTAGTATGACAATACCTTCGGCTAATAACATGTTTCATTACAGCATCTGCGCCATAGCGTCGAGGAGATATATGATGAACCAGAAAGCAGTAATGCCAGCCGACGGCAAGTTCATTTTAGCTGTATCTTGCTTTTAATCTATGGCTCCTACAGTATATTATAGCTAATGGCATATCGTCGTCTCTTAACCAGGTTGCCCTCTAAGCCTAGAAAAGAAGGTTCTTTCGGTATACATACAATGAAGAAGAATAGCGAAGCAGAGGCTCCAGGTTATCGGTCTTTGGCCTAACAGAGCTAGTTAACCAAACCAAGTTTCTCATTTATGTATATGATGATAACTGTTGTATGATTATTATGTAACATTCTTGTTTATGAAAAAATGTATTGCTTTTATCTGATTTAAAGAGAAGTAAGATCTTATTTCAGATTCAATTTCTTTTTTACTGCAAAAGTATACAAAGAGTGGTTGGCCTTATTTTTTTTTTTATGTACACTGACTTCCACAATCTTTGTTTCATTGTTCTCTCAAGAACCCTAACTCCTTACACAGGCAACTGTACGGAGAAAAGAGCTGATTAGTTTCGGTAGTCTACTCGGCGAAAGAGTGTTCATTCAATTGCTCCGTTGGAAGCGGCTCAACCTTCTTGGCTTTCCCGTCTTTCTTTGGGATAATCAGACCGTACCCTCCTTCTTTTCTCTTGTACACTATGTTGATCTCACCTGCCAACCAAAACCATATCGAAATGTAAGTAGTCCTGTCGATCTTCATTTGCGCATTTATTGGAGGAAACAAATAAACATGTCGCTTGCATACCAGTTTCTTCATTTTGGAAGCCGTAGAAGTCATGAGCGACTAATTCCAGCTGCTCAACTGCCTCAGAGACAGTCAATGGTGGCATCTCAAAAGTCTTGGTACGTACAATCTATAGAAAACCACAGGAAAAGTTAAAACATCATCATCATAAGATCAGCAAACACCAAAGATAAGGTAAGTCTGGACCAACCTCCTTGATCAAATCATCCTCTTCTTCTCCTATGCTCGAGTCAGTACTGTCCTCAGCATCCTCCACAACCGGCTCAATCACTGGTTCTCTTACCTTCAATCTGTTGAAACCTTTCATGTGCCTTCCATGGTCAGAGTCCTTCTCCTTGATCTTCCTCAGCTTCCTCTGTATTATCGTTGATACCAAGTCGATACAAGCGTACACCGTCTCAGCATCTTCCTCAGCACGCACAACACCATGCTTCTTTGTAAACAATGTCACCTTTTAAATACATTAACAACTGTGTCAGCTCCTACTATAACAGTTTATGGATTTGGACAGACATAATATACACATAGTTGCCTCATTATCAAAACACCTTGCGTGAAAGAAATGAATTTCAACTAATCAAGACTCAACAAATCGATTAGAATGACATGTTTTACCTCACATCTACGGATCCTAGGTCCTTTCCCGAACTCTCCGCCTCGAACAGAGAGTCTAACGTCAACTTCTCTAACGAGATGACTGTGTTTCTGAACAGATTTCCCAACTTTCTCCTCAACATGCTGCTTGATTGGCTCTGATAACTGTCACAACAATCTCACAATTCACCAAATTGATTGAAGTCAACAAAACTTCAACTACCAAAACCAAAACGTTGAACACATAATATCTACTTGACTAAAGAGTCTCAAGAGTCACGATCTAAAACCCAAAGTTCAAAACTGTCACAATTTTTCTCTTGTTAGATCTATCATAACCCAACACCAAAATCCTAACATCTCCCCCAAAGTTCAAAACTTTTCTAACAACCAATTCTCAAGAATCAAAATCCACATAAATTCAACTTTTTAATTCAAAATCCAATCAAATTTTAATGCTTGTAGTAAGCAGAATCCAAACCTCGAGGTTTTTGCCTTGGATGATCAACTTGACGGAAGCGAGAGGACCGTCCCACGACATTTTCACAGCTAATGAGCTTTTACAGGAACTGGGTTTTACTTGTTTCCGATCATCGTAACATATATGGCCGAGGAAATCTGAACGGAGCTTTTTCGATTCAATCCGGGTTGAGCCCACCATTGAGACCACATTGGAAGAAGATGAGCACGTCGGGGTAGAGATGGATACGAGGCAGTGGTGAAACTTAGTTTGAGAGAAACCTAAGAGTGTCGCCATTTTGAAGAGTGAGAGAGATATTCACAGGACAGATCCTTTTGGTGAGAGAAGTGAAAGAAGAGTGAAGTAGTGAGGAAGGGAAGAGGGAAATATTTGGATAAGGTGAAAAAAAATGGATAAGGATGCTGACTTATGCAAAACGACCAGACTTTGTAATTTTTACGAAGTGAGCCCCTTTTTATTTTCATGTATATAAATTATTTCCTTCTATTTTCAGATTTGTGGAACTAATAAAAGTAAAACTTGGAGAAATTAACAAACATAATACAATTATAAAATTTAGCGGTTTTGAATATTGATTAAATTGATAAAATTCGATAAATCATAATGTAAAATATTATAGAAACTCTTGTGTAAATTGCGCAAATATAAAAATTTCTAAATTTTGTAATCCAGCATTGAATAAATCTAATATATTATTAGTTTTGTGATAAAATAATGAAAAGAGATTCACATTTGTATTTGATAAACTGTCTGCATGACAAAAACATCACTTGTTTGTGAATAATGTTAATGTAAACCACGAACAAATGACATACATCATATATACAACTCACTAATATAGATTATAGGGTGAAATTAGGTTGACCTCTAGTCATATCAAATAGAGAATAGTCTAACATTTACATATTTTGAGAAATCCAAGATGAGAAATAGGCAAAAAATATATTTTCCAAAAACCTTTAAATCTTACATATTTTCATAAATAAATGTTATGTATGTGAAATTCAATAAATTTGTAAAAGAAACCTATAATCGCAAATAAAAGTTAACCAAATTAACTAGTAAACACATATATATATGCAAGCAATTCACACAACTATTGTAAATCTCAACTCATGCAAGTTTGAACGAAGATGTCACGCTATTTGGATATATACTCAAATTTTCATTTTTTCATAAACCTTAAGTAAAATATAATTTATATCTGCATATATAAATGTATTTAATTTCTAGTCATTATATGTCACTAATTGTCAAATTTTATATCATTCTTACTACACTATTTTCCTTCTCATAATTGATTCTAATTTTAAAAAATTATATTACCACTTCTGAGGTTTTTAAAAATATTTTTATTACAGTTGAATAATAGCACATTCATATGTAACTTCAATTTCTATATAATCATATGTTCAAAACATATTATAATTTTTGTGTTATAAAGTATATTAGTTACAGTATTAGAGATTTAACTAATGCGACATTTTACAACAAATTACTAACTGTCTACTATATTATTTATCTCGTGTGTAGTGTACTTCTGAAGTTTTGCAAGCTAAGACAACAGATGCATGTCTTTTAAAACATTTTTTTAACAGCATAAAGTATCATGTATATTTTTGAAAAGAATATGTTAGTCTAATATCTTTAGACACGTACGTAGTTTCACTATAAAATAAAGACCATAAAAAAAAAATTCGGATTTGTATTCAATACATTCTCTTACATCACAAAATAATCATTTGTTTGTAAATAATAAAAATAAAATACAAATAACATTTGTCAAACTAATGAGTTTGGGCTTAGTTAATTTTACTTCTTGTCTTATTATTGGAAAATACACTAATAATAGATTTGACAATCCTAAAAAAATAAATAAACAAGAAAGCTTTATTTCTTCCAAAAATCTGTAAATCTCAAACACTAGAAACACATAAAATAAATATAGTATTGTGAAATTATATGAATTTGCAAGAGAAACCTAGTAAAAAATAGAAAAAAAGATTGCTAACTACACGAAGTATGCGACAACGCATAATCACACATGCCAAATATAATATTGTACTCTCAACTACACGAAGTAGATATATTGCATGACCATATGCATTAACTATATGACGTCATGTGGTTAACACCACAAACATACAATTCTGGTACTCTGGTTAATAGGCTCTGGCGTTGACCAATATTGACCAAAAAAATATTCTAATTTTTTAATGTATACTATTAAAAACCAAAAACATAAATTGCTATATCAAATATTTTCTATATTTTTTTTAAATTAAGACATATTCTATATTATATAACTAAATATTTGGTTTAGATCTTTAATGTATTAATTCTTATACTAATTAGTAATTTTAATTTTGAAGCTAAACTAATAGTTAAATAAAAATTATTAACAATTAATTTGAATACATATATATATATATATATCTATTAATTTTTCAACAGTCAAATATATTGTTTTGCAAAATCATTTTTTTGGATCTTCTATATATTAAAAATAAATATTGTGTGTTTTTGTTGTCTACAATCAAATATATTGCTTTTATTAAATAACAAAAGATCTTGTATTTAAAGAATCTTTAACTGCAATAGAAAAAAAACTAACTGTTATAAGACTGGATGAATTAGCATATATACAATATATTTTTCTATTGCAAAACTTAATAAAATTGAAATTACAAATCATTAATAATTTTTTTAGATATTAAAATTTTTATTTTACCATGAGTATATAATAATTCTAATGATTTTGATATGTATTGGGTTTGGTTCTAAATATTTTTGTTGTAGAAATATTTTTTGTGGTTGAGAATATTAAATAATATTAATTTATATTTAGATAAATTAAGTAAGAAGTCGATGTTTTTAAATTAATAATATTAAAATAAGTAGTTTTCTTATTTGGTTTATTACCACAAGATTATCTGGTTTGAATTAATGTTTTAATATCTTATGAATGATTTTTATTTCAATTTTAGTCTAGTTTTGAAATTGAATCAAAGGTAACTATTATAAGACTAAATGAATGGAATATATATACAGTATTATCTTTATTTTGGATCCATATATGGTTTTAATTATAAAACACCATAAATGATTACTAAATAATTTAATTAAATGTTTTTTATATTGGTTTCTAATATTAAAAACAAAAACAAAAATTGTATATTTTTATTGTTCAACGCCGATTAATATTGGTCAACACCGGATTCTGATGAATGATGTACCAGAATAAGATGGTTGTGATGTTGAGCACATGTCATCATATAGTTGCTATATGTGGTCATACAGTACATATATTTCGTGTAGTTGAATATATATTTTTAAAGTTGACGTAATGTATTGTGATATAGTTTGTGTAGATGATTCCAACGCCGATCAGTTATTATTATTGTAAATAATAATATCATATTGATACGTAATTTTAGTTTATATATAACTGCATCTTTAGAAATTATAGTTTATATATTATATAGAGTGAATTGTTGAAATAGTTAAGATTTGAGTAATATAATCTTTTAAAAAAATGATTGTCTACCTATATACTTATAGAACATAAATGATTTTATAATATACAGTTATACATTGGCACTATACTACTCCAGCTAAGGATTTGTTTATTTATTGATTGAGGGATTCACAGCACTTTGCTCCGTAAGAAGGCACATCCTAAACAAAATATTACAAGTGGTACAATTTTGAATTTTTACCAATCACAATAACTTTTGATCTTTTCTCTTGCAACATTTGTTTCGAAGCAAAATAAACCAGAAGTTTATGCATAAAAAGAATTATTGTAAGCTTGTAAATGTTTTGAAGCTTATTAATATCAACTAGCTTAGCTTTTTCAAACAATAAATTGACAAGTTATTAGCCACATGATTATATACAAATATCTTTAAAGTGGCCTAATTAAAATGAAGAAAAATATCCTACACACTACACAGACTGTAAAGAACGATAAAGAAATAAAAAATATCAAAGTTGGCCACACAAAAAAGGAGAGGACGGAAATATCATTGCAGACAAAAAAATATCTGTTTGAAAAAAAGGATATCGCATGTTTAGTGTAAGTTAGGCCAAAATATCTTTAGATTTTTATTCCTTAAACCAAAAGTCATTAGCTCCACTACTACACACTGGCGCGTAGAGATTTATGTCATCCAACCAAATCGAACATTTTCTTTTTTCTTATACATGTGAGTATGTGACTTGTGAGAAAGAAAAAAAAGAAACCATATATGCTGCTGATATAGTAGAAGTCAATTGTGGTTATCTGCCTGTCTTAATATCATAGGTTCGAGTTAAAGTAGTTTTTAAGTTTTTGTCTCAAGATCATCATGTGCATATATAGTTTATAAATTCAATTTCGCCCCACATTTTGTCTTTGTGATTATTAAACTAAAAGTATTTTCAAAATAGTTGTAGTTTGTCAAAGAAGTAAAGTATTGATAATAGAATCAAAAGCCGGTGTGGTTATGAGTTCAAGTGCAGCTTTGAACTTGCGACTTCAGAAAACCTTTTATACATTTTGCTGACTAAGAAATTTGTAAAAACGTGTTTTATCACATTTAGGGTTGAGAAATAATGGGATTGTGAGTTCGAATCTCATTCTCATACCTTAAATTTTCAAAAATTAAAAATAAACTAAATTTAATCTTTGGTCAGTATTTACACACCGGCCAAAACATAATGAAAATAACTTGATACTAATATATTAGAATCACGTAGCTCTTTGGGCCCTTGGCTATATTATAACCATTTTCTTGATTTGATTTGTTAATCTATGATCATTAGTGTCAGCCTGTCAGGCATTACACTAATTGTTCTTTTCTATTAACCTAGTATTCTACTAAGTTTTGGTCAATAACAAAGAAAGTCAAAAAAATATATATACTAATAAGTACAAACGGACGTGAGTGGAATGACTGAACGAGAGAGCGAGTAGAAGCTATCTGTCACAATCGCGGGCGGGTGAGGAGACAGAGAAAAAGAAGATATTTTAGTAGTCTTTCGGACAGCTACCATTAACAGTGTTAGATTACAACCAAACACGTGTCTTATTCCTACCACCGAGAACACCAAGTTTAAACAAGTGTCTCTTTGTTGTTGTCTTGTGCCTTATCTCACACTAGAAAATATCTAGCCGCGGAAAATATAAAAAAACTTCTAAAAACTCTAATCACCTTGTCTCTACCCTTGACCCGTCGTGTACTCGTGTGTTTGTTCTTTCATTTGATTTTAAATCCATTCACGCAAACAAAACAATAAGCAACGAGGAAAAAAACCAGAAATGCTGATAAAATTTGGTAAACTATTGGTCGATAATCATTTTTTAAAATAAATTGAATATCTAATAAAACAATTTACAAAAGTGAATGATCGGAAAAGGTGGTTCCGGTATACATGGACGATGTTATAAAAATGACCGGAAAGATTCACTAAAACAGTTTAAAACAATAGAGCAGAGAGGATATAATAAATATTAGTTTGGTCGTCCAAATTCTTTTTGTAAAATCGAAATTAAATACAGATACTACTACTATTTCATAAGAAATCTTGAATGACAATTTCAGATTTTTTATATTTTTTTTTTGTTAAGATGACATTTTCAGTAATGATGATCGGTTAATTGATCTTTAACAAAATTCTGGTGTAATAAATTTGATTTTTTTTACCAAGAAATTAGTTTTTAGAAATAATGAATAATGGTATTATTTCTGTTAGAAAAATATTTAACGTTTTCAGATAAGATAAACTTAAATCCATGTGCCCTTGATTTCTTTTATTTTGTGAGAAGGAAAAAAGAGACTAAAATATCCGTATTATATTTAAAAATAAATAATAAAACTAATATATAAAAGAATCAAATTGCAAAACTATGTACCAAAACAATAAACCATTTACTTTTTTATTAATAGATAAATTGAATATTTAGATACTCTTTTCGCCACTTGCATTAGATATTTTTTTTATTGGGATTGATTTTTCGATTTTATCCTAAAAAGTCACGAGCAAGATTTTTATAGACCAATCTGTTCACAACAAACTTGAATGTTGAAATATAATTAAATAAATAATTACAAACATTTGTAATTAATTACGTAAGAGATAGCTTCATTAAATTGATAAAAACAAGCAATTCAGTACATATTTCTTCCACATCGATAAATATGAAACACAGAGCAAAAAAACCAAAGGCTTAATAGCCACCACAGACCACACCTTATAAGAAGGAAAAAAAAAAGGTTGTTTGGCGTATTGGATGATCTCTTTGGAACTAGTAGTATATAAATACAGTATTTTGCTGATGTGGCAAACGTAGCCACGTCAGCCAACCATACTAGATATTTTGTTCGAATCGCTTCACCGTTAGATCATGGTCGGTTCACCACCCGCTTTAAATCTCAACCGTTAAAAGATTCGCTAGATTTTTTCTAGATATTTTCCTTTTCTCCACACAAATATATTATTATTACTATAAAAGAATATTTTATTTTTTTATTTCTTCTCTTTCTCTGTCTCTTTTATTATCTCTCCCACCTCAACAAATATTTTTGATTTGTTTTGTAACTGTTTCTTCTCTCTTCTTCTTCTCTTGAGAGAACTTTGCTTCTTCAATCGACGACGATTTTTAGGTTTTTTTTTTTAAGTGGAGATGAGTAGTAGCGTGGAAGTAGTTGAAGTCACGATGGAGAAAACAGTTGAGGCTGGCGGCGGAGGAAAGTTATCACGGAGGAAGATGCGAAAGAAAGACGGCGGAGGTGGAGGAGGAGGCGATGGTTTGGTGAAGTGGGAGAGGTTTCTTCCTAAAATCGCGTTGAGAGTTTTGCTCGTCGAAGCTGATGATTCGACTAGACAAATTATCTCTGCTCTTCTCAGGAAATGTAGTTACAGAGGTCAGTTTCTGTGTTTCTGATGATTTGGGAATTCGATTTGAGCAGTGAATCTGATTTCGTCTAATGATTTGGAATGTTACAATTTAGGAGTCAAAATTAGAAAGTCAACGATTTTGTGTCGGTTTTTGCAATCTTTTAGTTTCGGACACAAACATAGATTCTTGTCTAAGAAACGAGATTGACCTAGAGTGTATATAGTTTGAGTTTCTACAACAAGCTCTTGAAAGGTTTGATTTTAATGCTGTTGGTTTATTTTGTGTATGATCTATCAGTTGCTGCTGTACCTGATGGCTTAAAAGCATGGGAGATGTTAAAAGGAAAGCCTGAGAGCGTTGATTTGATATTAACAGAGGTTGATCTACCTTCAATATCTGGATATGCTCTTCTTACACTTATCATGGAGCATGATGTTTGCAAGAACATCCCTGTTATAAGTACGTTGACATTTACAGCTAACTCTTGTTTCAGTCTTTTTTTTTTTTTGAATCCATTGGTATGATTTTGGGCTTATTGTGTTGTTGTTGTTTATTTTTCAGTGATGTCGACACAGGACTCGGTGAATTCTGTGTATAAGTGTATGTTGAGAGGTGCGGCGGATTATCTTGTTAAGCCGTTGAGGAGGAATGAGTTGAGAAATCTCTGGCAACATGTCTGGAGACGACAAACTGTATGTTTTCATATATCCATCTTTCTTTTTAAGCTTATGTATATGTGTTCTGAGTAATCTATACAACTTAAAACCCGTTCTTATATAAGTTCTGGGAAATTTCGTTGTCTTGAAAAGATAATTGAGTTCTCAGATTTGTTTTTCTCTGTTTTTTTTATCATCTTGACAGCCACTAGCTCCTGATTGCTTCCCAATGGATGAGAGTGTTGGACAACAGAAACCCGAGGGTGCTTCTGCAAACAATTCAAACGGAAAGAGAGACGAGCATCTTGTAATTGGGAATGGTGGTGATGCTCAGGTTAGTTTGCTGATCCATGTGTGAATTTGGTTCTGTTCCTTGGTGTTTTGTTTCTAAACCGTTTGGTTAATCTTTGTGCTTGTAGAGCTCGTGTACAAGACCTGAGATGGAAGGAGAGAGTGCAGATGTGGAGGTCAACGCGAGAGACTCATTACAGATGGAGTGCGCAAAGTCTCAGTTTAGGGAGACAGTTCTAGCGAATGAGATGCAGAGTAAGCGAGTGCTTTTCATCTTTTATGCGAGCTAGCAAAAGAAGTTCCATCAGTTTCATTAGTTAACCCTTTATGTTTCGGTTAATTCTACAGACTCGTCGAAAGAAGCCATTGATTTCATGGGAGCATCGTTTAGAAGAACTGGACAACGTAACAAAGAAGAAACTGTTGCACAATACGAATCTCGGATAGAGCTTGATCTCTCTCTGAGAAGACCAAACGCTTTTTCCGAGAACCAATCTTCTGGAGACCGACCCTCTCTTCATCCTTCTAGTGCCTCAGCTTTCTCACGGTTAGTAGTCTAGTTTTCTGATTCCCTCCTTCTGTCAATCTTACAATTGTTACTCGTTCTTTGTATTGACTACGTCGCTATGTTCTTGTTACAGGTACGTACACAGACCATTGCAGACACAATGCTCAGCTTCTCCTATTGTTCCTGATCAAAGAAAGAACGTTGCGCCAAGTCAAGATGATAATATTGTGATATTCAACCAATACAATTCATCTGAACCGCTTCCAAATGCTCCAAGAAGAAACGATGCCTGCTTCTACACTGGAGAGGACTCACCAGGTCCACCATATAGCAATCAGATGAATTCTTGGCCTGGACAAAGCTCTTACCCAACACCAATGCCCATCAATAATATACACTTCAGGGGTCCTCCTAACACAGCGTATGCATCTGCAGTGGCTCCTACTTCAGTCTCCCCAAGTCCTAGTTCCGTTAGCCCGCATGAATACAGTTCCATGTTTCACCCCTTCAACGGTAAACCCGAGGGTTTGCTAGAGCGGGATGGTTCCATGGACTTAGATGAGAGAAGATACGTCTCTTCTGCAACCGAACATAGTGCAATAGGCAATCACATTGAGAAGAAGAACGAAGACGGATACTCGTCGTCAGTTGGGAAACTTCAGCAATCTCTTCAACGGGAAGCCGCTTTAACGAAATTCCGGATGAAGCGTAAGGATAGATGTTTTGAGAAAAAGGTATGAACTAACTTTGATTGTTTCATCACAATAACGGCTTTGTTAAGAAGAGTGATGCTTACGGCTTTTTGAATTACGTTACAGGTCCGTTATGAGAGCCGGAAGAAATTGGCAGAGCAACGTCCCCGAATCAAAGGGCAATTCGTTCGTCAAGTCCAATCCACAGAGGCTCCTCAGTGATCAAACAAATTGATATACATTATTAATACAGTTCAATTTTGTATCAACTAGGGGGATTTTGTTTTCTCCGATACAAGTGCTGTTCTTGTACACTAATTCCACGTAGATAGTGGGTGTTAGATTTGGTGACACTCTTGTGTGTACTTGCAGCTTTTGAGTTTCTTGTTGAGTTTAGGTAGGATCTACCCGTAGATTGTAATTACTACATACGTTTGGATTGTAGTTGTGTAAACTTGTTTGCAAGAAGAGTTAAATAATATGGACAAAGCTCAGCCTTACCAACTAAAGAAGTGAAGATAGAATAGTTGATAGCCTCGTGCCTAGATTACACAACACACGTCTACGAATCTGGAAGTGGATGTTGAACCACTGATATCGGTGACCAATCACAGGATTCTCTCAAGACCAAATAAATCTCCCTTTTAGGCTTACTGTGGAGATAATGGAAAAGTATCATATTATTATATTGAAAAGAAAAACATTAAAAAAAAAAAAAAAGGAAAAAAAAATCCAGTTTTATCCGGTCGGGTGGATTAAACCGGTTCTTCAAGCATTCTCGTATCTGAAGATTTCAGGGTTTTGGTCCCATTGCTTCCTTCTTCGTTCTAGTTTTCACTTTCATTGCGGAGATATCAAGTTTTAAAGGCATCCTCCTTGTTGAAAATTCCTAATCGGAAGTTATTATAGCTTAAATCTTTTTTCGTTTTTTGTTTTTGTTTTTTGGGTGTGTGAAATTTTTTTAATAAGAGCTTTCAAATTCTTAACTTGGGCGATGCTTAGATTGGTTCAGACACGTCTTCTTCTAGAGACAGCAAGTACTCTGAGAACTGCTTTACTCTTCTTGTCTTGCTGTGGACGAGTCTTTTCAAGTCTCCTATAGAAAGAGACTAAGGAATGGGATTACTGATATCAAGGCAGATGATGCTGTTGATCTATTCCAAGACATGATTAGGTCTCGTCCTCTTCCCACTGTCATTGATTTCAATAGATTGTTTGTTGCCGTTGCCAGAACAAAGCAGTATGATCTCGTTTTAGCTCTCTCCAAGCAGATGGAGTTGATTGGGGTTGCGTATGACTTGTACACTCTCAATATTGTCATCAATTGTTTCTGTCGGCGTGGTAAAGTTTGTTTTGCTTATTCTGTTTTGGGGAAAGTCATGAAGCTTGGTTATGATTCTGACACAACCACATTTAACACTCTACTCAATGGCTTATGTCTCGAGGGTCGAGTTCCCGAAGCTGTGGAGTTAGTTGATCGAATGATAGAAATGGGACATAGACCCAATCTCATAACGATCAACACTTTGGTCAATGGACTTTGTCTTAATGGTAAAGTGTCTGAAGCTGTGGTTTTGATCGATCGAATGGTTGAAAATGGTTGTCAACCCGATGAAGTTACTTATGGACCGGTTTTAAGTGTAATGTGCAAGTCCGGGAAAACTGCCTTGGCCATGGAGTTGCTCAAAAAGATAGAAGAAAGAAATATCAAGCTTAATGTAGTCCATTATAGTATCATCATCGATAGTCTTTGCAAAGACGAAAACCTCGACGATGCACTCAGCCTATTCAATGAAATGGAAGTGAAAGGGATCAAATCAAATATTGTTACCTACAACACTCTCATAAGAGGCTTCTGTAATGATGGTAGATGGGATGATGGTGCGCAGTTGCTTAGGGATATGATCACAAGGAGAATCACCCCTGACGTTGTCACATTCAACGCGTTGATTGATAGTTTTGCGAAAGAGGGAAAACTTGTAGATGCTGAAGCACTGCACGAGGAGATGATCATAAGAGGTATAGCTCCTAATATTATTACATACAATTCTTTGATAGATGGGTTTTGCAAGGAGAAACGCCTAGACGAGGCAAACCAGATGTTTGATCTGATGATTAGCAAAGAGTGTGATCCTGATATTGTCACGTTTAATATCCTCATAAATGGATATTGTAAGGCTAAGCGGGTCGATGATGGTTTTCAACTTTTCCGCAAAATGTCTATGAGAGGGGTGGTTGCTAATACAGTCACTTATAACACACTCGTCCAAGGGTTTTGTCAATCGGGAAAACTTAAGGTCGCCAAAGAACTCTTTCCAAGAGATGTTTTCTTGTCGTGTTCCTCCTAGTATTGTGACTTACAAAATTTTGCTGGATGGGTTGTGTGACAATGGGGAACTAAAAAAAGCAATGGAAATTTTTGAAAAAATACAGAAGAGTAAGATGGACCTCGATATTGGTATCTATAACATCATCATTCTAGGGATGTGCAATGATACTAAGGTAGATTATGCTTGGGATTTATCTCTAGTCTACCTCTTAGAGGAGTGAAGCCCGATGTTAAGACATACAACATAATGATTGGAGGACTGTGTAAGAAAGGCTCACTGTCACAAGCAAATATGTTACATAGAAAAATGGAAGAGGAAGGGTGTGCGCCAAACGACTGTACATACGACACTCTAATCCGAGCACATCTCCGAGGTAATGACGTAATGATGTCAGCTGAACTCATCGAAGAAATGAAGAGGTGCAGGTTCGCTGCTGATGCGTCCACTATACAGATGGTTATGGATATGTTATCGGATGGTAGATTAAAGAAAGCTTTTTGGATAGGCTATCGTGAATGTTTGATTTTATATTACGTGGTTTTGTGGGTTTATTAATTCAAGCCAGCTTTATCTCTTTGTCACATCTGATCGTCTTCTTTTTCTCTTCTCAAAACTCATTTTTCTTGGTAGTCTCGTTTTTTTCTCCAATTAGGGAATGTATTGGTGGTTTGTTTCTTTTTTTCAAATCCCTGTTGCACAGGAAAGAGAGAGCATTGGAATATCAATCTTCTTGTGTTGCTATGATTTGTTCTGTTTTCAGACATCAAGTAAGTCCAGTAAAACAAAAAGCAAATACAATTTTTCGTGGTCGCAGGGTAATGGGATTTTTTGTTTTTACAATAAGAAGGCTCAATACTGGAGGAGCATAGCAATAATAATGCTCTCAAAGCCGAAGGCAAATAAATGCCTACTTAACGCCTTACAAAATCTATGGATTAGAGGGCTTCAATCGCCAACTAGATTATTTAACCAGTGGTCATAAGAGTGGACACACACACATGAGTAACCTGATGCTATCATATTCGATCATCGGATAAGCAAGTTCACAGGGTCTTAAAGTGATTCATACGAGCACAACACTCTCAATGTCTAGTCTACAATTTCCCTCCTATGTGTATGTATTCCATGAAACTCCAATTTTATTGATCATGTATGATGTATCAGATTTTCTAAAATCAATAAAGCAAAGATGTTACAGTGATCTATCAAAACTTCTGAAAAACAACTTAGAACAATAGCCATAACCATTTGCATAAACGAAGCAGCAGAAGAAGAAGATTCTATAAATATATATATATATATATATATATGTGTATGTATTGAGTATACATATCTCTTTACATAAGCTCTGATTCTTCAATTCAAGATTTTAAGGTCGAATCGAATCAGGACTAACCCATTTCCAGTAATGCCTCTTCACAGTTACAGCTTTCCCGGCGGCGCGTGTCTCCACCGAATCTTCCGTCGAGTCTCCGCCGCCGTACTCTTTCTCCTCCGTGGTGAAATCTTCCTCCGGTAATCCCTCCACCGTCGCGTCCACCGAGTGCAGAGCGTAACGCGCCGGTAATCCAGGATACGACAACGAGTTCCTCTCCTCCACTCTTCTGCTGTAACTCCCGGGAATAACCCTAATCCTCTTTCCAACGTCGTCGTCGCCATCGGAGATAGATCCGAGCTCTTCTTTTATGGCGCGAATCACAGCTTCGTCGGGAGATTCTTCAGGCTTCATCTTCTCCGATAACGGACGAAACCTCTCTCTGATACTCCCGTCGGATAGTTCCTGATGAGATTCCACTAGAATCCGTCCGTTTTTCCCGATTACTCTAACGGTGACGACGTTGACGGTTCGTACCGGAGGAGTTGAATCGGCGAGAGAAGTTTCTCCGTCGGAGAGCTCAAGCCAGAGGTTATGAACGTTTTTGGTTCCTGGTTTGACTCCCCAGGCGGCGAACGAGTCAGAAGGTAATCTCGATTCGAGCCAATCGGAGAGAGATTGAGGATTAGCGAAGCGTTGAGAAGGAGGAGATCGGCGAGACATGGTGGCGGTCGTGGATCGACGGCGAGGGTTTAGAGGGAAAGAGAATCTGTTAGGAGGAAGAGTTAGCAAAGGCTTGGGAGATGACCAGAGGAAGAGGAGAGATACCGCCGCGAGAAACAGATCAGGTATGGCGGAGGTGACGGTCGCGTTACGAGGCCAGTGGTTGTTGCTGCTGCGGCGGTTTACGAGTGGTTTGTGCGGCGGAGATGGGCCAACGAACATGTCAATTGACCAAATTGCCCCTAACGAACGAAACGAACTTTGAACTCGAACTCAAATCGTCGTGGCTCATACTCGTACTCAAGATTCAGAGAGGGTATTAATATAATAAACACTTTTTATAATAGGACCAGAGAGATAAATAAATTAAATATGAGGAAGACATTTGTGACGTTTATTCGCATATCTAATCTTTTAATATTACTATATTCTCTTTAATTGCACAATAGATCTTATGTTTTTATATTTTGAACTTTACAACCCACGAACTTTTCTTTTTTACTACATTCTCCTTAATTGCACAATCAATCTAACATTTTACCCTTAGATTGTCTCTTTACATTAGCTACACACTACATATATGCAAAGTTCTTCACTCGTCATCGTCGTCGTCATCATCATCCACCAAAGCGTTGGACTCTTGCTCGTAAATCGGATACTCTCCGTCGCTACCACCATCACCAGGACCATATAGAGCTGGTGCGCGGCTTGGAAAACTATTGAACAAACCTTGCAGATAGGTTCTGGAGTTGTTCTCCATGTCGTCATCTTATCATTGTTTAAGGAAAAACTTATACCAAACCAGATCAATCTCTCTAACTTGTCTCCTCATACTCTAGAATCTGTATGAATGTACTTTAGTACTTAAAAATTAATTGGTGCTTATGTTATGAGAGTTTATGGCATTTAAGGATACATCCATGAGAACTTAATGATATCTCATCATCATCATCATTTGCACCCTGCAAAAGAACAACATAAGAGTAACAGAGAAATGATGAATTGGCCTTCGAAAAAAACGAATAAGTGATGTAAACAAGTCAAAGTTTGTAAGCGTAGTCACCACATTGAGGTCCTCGGATTCATCATCCATGTCTTCCGCATCTTCATCAGCATTAACATCACCATCTTTCTCTTCGTTTGTGTTTTTACACCTTTTCATATCTGCGAATAAGCATTTTACATCAATGTTAATCCATTTTTATCAAAGAATAAGCATAGCACAAAATGTATGACAAAATTATGCCTTCTTCATTCGATTTAGGCACATGTGATTGATTGATTCCCCTCATATATACTAACATACTCATATATAGCAACGTTTCCACCAAGTTTATTCAGTCAGTTTCACAGAACTTTAACACAGTGTTGAGACCACTGAGAGAGTAGAACTGCCTTCATTTCGTTGTTAACAATCACTAGATAGACTGCCTAAAACGTAAAGGAGATGAAAACTGAAATTTCCTTGCCGATCTCACCTTTAGGTGTTTCGTGGTGATTCCGTTGACCTGGTTTCATTGCATCTTTCTGAATTCGTGTCTTTTCTGACCTCTCAAACTCTTCTTGAATAGATTTAAAAACATCTTCGAAACCTGGCTCAGGAAACACAGATACAAACCTCACAGCTACACGGAGTCTCAAATTATCAAGCAGTGCTTCAGAGAACCATCCTGTTTTATACTGGCACAAAAAACATCAAATCAGAAAATAAACACCTCACAGAAAACAATCTCCCAATTCACAAACTTTAACGGCTGGTCAAAGATAATTGTTACACGACTTTCTGGGTGACTGGTGAGGTAGGTTTTAGCAACATTGCAAGTGCATATTAAGGCAGAGTAACATATCATATCTACCCGTCATTGTTAAAACTAAGGCAGAGTCTAATTTTATCGGTATCTACTTCATAAACAAAAGCTAAGCTTAGAACTCTTACATTACAAGTAGTCTGCTTGGGAGGCTTTCTTATTTCTCGTTGAATGTACTCGTCGTCAAGTTCAAATAACTGTAGAAATGTTTGGCATTTGAAAGGGAAAACTTTAAAAGCACAAATGTCATCCCAGCTTGGCTTTGACCTGTCACAAATAAGACGGAAAGAATAAATCACCTTATAATTGCACCTTTTCCATACATAAATCCACATATACTTGCAAAAATTGTTATTATGTTTTCCGTTTTTCTGGCATACATATTAGCAAATTGAGAATCTTGAGTAGAGAAAAAATTGAGTTAACAAGGAAATAGGAAAAAGTTACTTGTTAGTTGCATTGGCATCACAATAACCCCTTAATTCAGGTGGAACCCTGAATTCCATTCTCTGATATCTGAAAAGATAAAATACACAAAGAGGATGGATGTGAAGAGCTCAGCAGACTAGATGCAAGAGTAATATGAACTACAAAAGAAAATTTCATGTCACTGTAAGTTCCAACACCCGGATGATGTCACCACCAACACTTTCTGCATTGGAAGATCCAAAATACTCTCCCAATTGAGCCAATTAGAAATTGTATCATTTTCCAAAACACTTTGCAAAACACGTGGAAGTTCAGAGGTGTAATTGACCATTTCCCCTCTATTAGGAAACGATGGAGTGAAAAAAACCACAAACTCTTACCGGCCATGGTTACCCTTTACATTGGCATTTTGGAGGGTCAAACCTACCTATTCTGTTTTATTTGGAGGTGCAAAAAATGAGAATCCTAGATTACCATGTCACAGACCATGCAATTGTATTATGAGTGGATTAATAGATATATAACTTACACACGAGACTCAGGATCTTTCCGTGGATCATAGCCTCTTCTAATCCAGAACCTAAGAAATGGACCACCCGAGAAATAATATGCAGATCTAAGAAGAAACCTGCAGAGAAAACTCCAAAAAGTTGGTTATTTCAGTACTAAGAAAACTAATACACATAAGACACGCACAAAATCTGTTCACCTGTTTAGCATATGATGTGTGCATTTAAGATCTTTATCAAGTAGTCGTTGGACTATGGAATCTCTTGTCCACACAGGGCGCTCTTCAAAGAGTGCAGACACTGCCACTTGCCATTTCCATTGGTTGGAGCTGGGAACAATTACGTCTTCCCAGTTTAATATCTTTGGGATCTGTATGAATGCTAAGGACCGATCAAAGATATCCAACAGAATGATCACCAAAAAAGCATGGCTTCGTACTCAGCAATAATAAAATTTGGAAGATTAGTAAAAAGGAGGAAAGGATATCTTTAACACCGAAATCAATTGCAAATACTGGGCCAATATCTATCTGCATTATCAGAAAATCAATTAGCAAATGGAGAACTAGCAACCACAAGTAAACTGTCATGAAATTTTTAACAATCAAAATAAACAGAATAGCCGTGCCCATGATGTTTTGGAAATGTGAAACTGCGAGCTTTTACAGGCTTCAGATTATTTGACTCTGCAATTGCAGGCTTTAGAAAAAACGTTTGCAAACTAACGACTATCCTGAAAATACTAAGCGAATCCACCTCTTCCAAGCACCCAAAATCCAAAACCAGGTCTGCCTAAGAAAGGCCAATCCGTCAACAAAGTCTCGAAGCTTACCATTATAGTAATTAAAGAATTAGCAACCGGTCTATTAGTTGCGTAAGACAATATAGTCTATCATATCAGATGATATTTGAGTTATTATTTCTTCAACAGTCTGTTTATCCAGAAACGTCAAATGGTTTCATTTCTTCTTTTACCTCATAAAGAGTCTGAGTTGGTTCCTCTTTCTTTTTTGGTGATGTTACTGGAAGTCTCAGCCTGTGAACAAACAACGTAAGTGGAATTAATAATAGAACTTAAAACACTTTAGTCAACTATGGTACCCTACATCCTTCGCCTATAAGTCTATAACTAAAACACTTCGGAATAGACATCCTATGAAACAAACACCGGGTTTTCCTAAATAAGATTCAGATGAAAACAGATAACTTCACTTGGACAAAATTTCTGTTACCAGGTATTAGTGATAAAATTGTTGGGAATAATTAAGACAGTGTAATCTTACACCAAATTATCTGGCATATCTTTGGGTGCAAAGAACTGTGGCAATAACATCATTACATCTTCATCAGCCATGTCCATTAGGTCATTGTTTCCTGCATGATATCGGAGAGGATTTATAAAACATCATAGTTCACCTCCATAATGAATAGAGACAAATCACCTGCAAGCGGCTTCACCTCCATCCATTTTCTCTTCTTTTGCTGTGCAATATCCGCGTGAATAGGAATCACATGCTGATAGTCAGCCATGCCTTCACAATACCCCACATGAATAAGAGTAAAAAAAAAAAAAAAGAACTCAATATAAGAGAAGCTTAAATGCACAAGACCCCAGAAATTGGTGAACTAGGTTATGTACCATCGAAGCAATACGACTCAGACACACGAGCTACAATATCAGCACAAAGAGGTGGGCAAGCTTCTGGTAAGCAAGCATCTTTAGTGGCAAGAACAGGTTGACTTTCAGGCAGAGAATCTTTCTTAACAGCTTCCTTAGAAATTTTTAACAGAAACCCATTACAAGGACGTTGGACTCCCCAAGCAGGATGTGCATAAGGGTCTTCAGGGCGGAAATGTAGCTCAAGCTTGTTTGACATTGATTCTCTTGCCTACCCAAAAAATGAAAAATCAAAGTGATTATTTTGCTACTTAATGTTTTTCTTGTAGAAGATGTACAACTAAAACACCACTTCATTCACCCAATTTTGCTAAAATAGTGAAATAGATCAAGCCAACGAAATCAAGGAATGCTATGAAATAGTTCTATGGATGAAATCAGTATCACAACAGGGATACCTAGTGATATGTAGCATGCAAAGAAACAAAATAAAAAGTCTACGGAAAATGCGAAATTTACAGTAGTGATCCCTTGGATTCCCCCAAGAGTCTCGAGAGCTCGGGGAATAGATGATGGGTACCCAGGATAGTGAATTACAAACGCCTCCTTGCTCGGCAAGTTACCCGAGATTGTTCCGTTTTCGATGATTCCCATTGTTGTTTTTTTCCAAATTCACCTTACTGTGAATCCAAGAAACAAAAGAGATACATGAGATGAGTAACGAAGACTCTAGTCAATACGATTCATATAAATTTAACAAGGAATTGAATAATAGAGGTAGAACTAGTTCCGAAGCCATGGAAGAGAGAGAGCGATGCAATTGTAACGAAGACTCTAGTCAATACGATTCAAATACGCAGAGGATACAGAGGGAGAGAGAGAACGATTGTATTACCAGAAGTAGCTTTTAGATAGAGGATCGGAATAGATCTCGAACTAGAGCCGGTCCAGAAGGCCGTCTGGTGCGCCGGAAGAACATACGGCGGTCGGAGAAGAATCACCGGAGCTTTTGCACGGGATCTGTTTCCTCCCCGTAATGGCGGAATGCTAAACGTTGCCGTTTAGGATAATTGATCTCCGGAGTCTTGAGTGACACTTAACCGGGCCGGTTCTGACTAAATTAACACGTGGTTATAACTGGAAAAAAAAAATACAGAGTGCCACTATTTACAATGGTAGTAATTTTTTTCTAAAAGTTTGGTGTTTTTTATACTCAAATACCTAAATAATTTGAAAAAATTCAACACTAATTATACAATTTATATTTAAAATTTAAAATATTACACGAAACAACCATTTTATATAAATTAATAAAATCTTTACTATAATCATGAACTGTATTTATTCTTTTAAGGAAATCGCGTATAAAAACAGTAAGTATTTATTTACGCATTTATATATTCACCTTTGTGGACATTAAAAAGGTTGTTAATATATGTTGCCAAAGGAAAAAAAAAAAAGAAAAAAACCTGATTGTCCCCAAAAAAGTTACGAAGAAAATTATCAAAAAGAAAAGAGAAAAAAACGGTAAATTATGTTGTCAAATAAGAAACTAAAAGTAAATATAAATAAATAAAAAAGAGAAAATAATATCAGAATCTTATTAATAAATGGTTGACAAAAAAATCACTTTAAGTTTAGAAAGAAAAATAAAATAAAATAATAATAATATTTATTGTATTTGCTTATTTTCTTGACTAATGTCAAAAAAATGAAATAAAAATCTTGACTAGAAAGTATTGTTTAGCTATAAAGATCATAATGATGAGATCTCTCCATTATGATCATTTCCTTAAAGCTTCAAACATTTCTTCAGTTCATGAGTTGTTTCTGATATCTTATTTCCATCCGAACATCCATCTTTTGGTTTGATCATGGCTGTTGTTGAAAATGCTGATGTGAAAGTTGACTCTTCTGATCATGATTCAGACAACAACACTGATTCCTTAAAAGACACAAAATCACCATGTCCTGATGATCAGAAACCTGAATCCAATAGCTCTGTCGAAACTCCAAATCTCACAAACGAATCGACACAAAGAACCAGTGATGAAGTGAATCTCAAGAGTCATTTGAATCCAATGGCTAAGGAATATGTTCCTTCTTTGCAAGCTCTAAACCACTCCGAGTTCTTAAGAAATAGATTATGGTTTGCTAACTATTTTCCAATGAAAGTTATTTCTATTGAGGAGACTGGCCATTTTGCTACAAGGGTATACATATCATATTTTATATTTTTCTCTGAATTATTATCTCTTTGTGTTGGATTTATTATGTTTCATGAAATCTCTGCTCAATGTTTGATCAAACTGGTTTTTTTAACTCTTTTTGCATGTTATTTTTCATTTTTGACGTCTCGGTGTTGAGGAATTTAGTCAATTTGTTCATACCACACACATTTTCTCCATCTTTTTTTTTTGTTTTCTATTTTATTTCAACATTTTCGAGATTATGGTAATGAAGTAACCCTTTTTAAGTAGTGATTGAAAGCTTTGAACCTATGTGCATATTGATTTTTGTTAGATTATTGTTATTCTTGTTAATGCATGCTTGCTCTTTAAGTCTTGCTAATTAAACACAGAGAATGAACTTTGACCAAGGGAGGCGATGGATGAACAAAAGAACCTCGAGTCAGATCAGGAGAACTGTGTATATCTCAGACATCGATCAACAAGTATAAAACAGAGATATATATATATATATATATATTGTCTCAATTAGAAAGCATTTTTCTCATAAAGAATCTGATATATATATATAACCAAAAGCTCTCTTTAATTTATCTTTTTATATAGGTTACTGAGGAGCAGCTTGCAAGTCTATTTTTATCTTGTGGCCAGGTACTTACGTAATGATCTTTAAACCACTTTTGTTTCTTGGTGTTCACTCAATTCTTATACATTTTTTTTTTGGGTGCTAATATTTGGGTTTACATGCAGGTTGTTGATTGCCGTATATGCGGTGACTATAAGTCTATTCTCCGTTTCGCCTTTATTGAGTTCACTAATTCAGGTATTTGTGCCAAATTTATTATCAGTTGAATTGTTCTTGTTTTGTTTTTTAATCAGTGAAGTAATGTTCTCAGAGGGAGCTAGGTCTGCTTTAGGAAAATCGGGTACTATGGTTGGTTCTCATCCTATTAGGGTTCTTATTTCCAAAACAGCGATCACGCCCGTTAACCCATATTTCCTTCCAAAGGTAAGTTGATATAATCAATCTTGAGCTTGACGACTATAGATAACTCTGATTCAATCTCACAACTACGTGTTCGCATAACGTTGTTTTCTTTCCTTTAGTCTGAGGACGAGCGAGAGAAGTGTGCAAGACTGTTTATTGTACTAACATTGGCAAGACGGTAAAACTTGTTATGTTCATTTTTGTCAAATCCCTCTGCTACGCTCAGTACCTATTTTCATATCAGACTAATCAACGTTTACCATCTTATATACGTTTTTTTTTTAAAATGTAGGTCACTCAAACGGAATTGGAAGATTTCTTTAAAACAGCTTGTGGTGAGGTATAGATAATTTGGTTTTGACTGTAGCCCGTTTGTATAAACTATTAACGATGTTGTGTTTTCTCATTTAACACCATCTCTGTTTTTTTTTTTTTCTTTTTAGGTTCACCATCTGAGGCTTATTGGAGACTGTTACCACCAAACCAGCATTGCTTTTGTCGAATTTACTCTGGTGAATTTCTAATTGCTTGTTTCCATTCATGAATTTTGATTATAGTATTTATTTATCCCTCCGTTATGAACATTATTAATATGTTATGACTCTTTGCCTGTATTTTCAGGCAGAAAAAGCAGTTTCTGCTCTTAATTGCAGTGGTATTCTTTTGGGAGGGCTCCCAATAAGGTGAGCTTACAAGAAACAAAATAAGGTTTATAATACTTACTTATCACTGTGAGATTAATATTTTGCTTTTGTCTATGTGTGTGAAAGGGTAAGCCCGTCAAAGACGCCAGTAAGGCCACACCGCTCTGATGTAAACTAAAAGCTAATCACTCTGAGATTCTGTTGTTCCACAGGCTGCTCGGGTATCTTTGAACTATGAACTATCAGTAACTTAGGCTAATCTTTCTTCTTCTTCTTCTAAAAATTCAGAACCAAACTGATTCTGTTATCTGTTTTTTTTTTTTTTTTCAATTATTTTAATCTCTGGGAACATCTTTTTGGTTATCTTTTATATATGGATCATTGTAAGACCTTTTTGTACAAATCCTCACTTTCTCTCTTTCTCTGGCTCTTCACGCATTTATGTTTGGTATGATTTATTCAATGTTTTTTTTTTTGATGAAAGTGAAAGTTGTTGGATTTTTTAATATTTGATATTTTTGGTATTGTTTCTGTTAGATTTTAGGAGAGTTTTGCTTTGTGAATGAAGATTTAGTTTCTCTGTTTTTTTCTTTTAATTTTGTTTTGCTAATCTTTTTCCTTGAGTTTTAATTGCATCTTTGTTTGAATTAAGCTATTTAATTTAGTTCGTTTCTCTATGATATTAAACGACTTTTTCTATATGAATGTAAAATTTTATTAAAAAAACGTTGGTTCGATATAATTGACAAAATATTAAAAGATATTTGATTGAATTGTTTGGTTTGTTTTATATGATTTGACAAAATTACACTCAAATGTGAACCCACAACAGAAAAATTAAGGACACTACATATGGAAGTTTTACTTGACTTTATGTTTGTAATTTAATATACAAATCATGTTTAAAAGATTATAAAATTGACCTAGTCCTCTTGTGTAACGGGAAGAACTTTGTCAAAATTTGGGACATTAACCTGTTATATACTTATATATAAACGTATACAAAGGTTGAAAGAAAAGGAGAAGCCAAATATATATATATAGAAATTGGAATGAAAATGTCAACTGATAAGACTATCGTCGGCTAACCAACCGGTCAAGATGGTTGGAGAATAGAGATTACGTATACGAAAAAAGTTACGACCAGACAGACCCAACGCAAGATATTTCGTGCGACACAAGTCAACAATCAAACCGGACCATACGGTTAAGAGACGATTGATTGATTCTCCTACTGAGAAGGCAGCAAATTCTGGTTCATTTGACCGGCGACCATCTAATGGTTTGGACCAAACCGGCGATATGTTGAATGGGATTTTGGTTACTAATTTGTATCAAGGCCGTTTCAACCGGTTTATATTAAAAGAAGTTAAAAGTGGCCTTTTGTTGTCTCTTTCAGTGCTTGACGGTGGAGGGGGTAGTAGGTGACTGTATTAACTCGTTTTCGCGTTTCTCATGCATATATGGACATATGGTGACAGATCAGAGTCAGTTTCTTCAAAAATTATTACATTATTACTTCCCTTATTTTATTTATTTTCTGTAACTAACGAGCGTTTTTATTATTATTTTGAAATCTTTATTAAAAAAAATGGAAACGAAAAAATTGTTGAATCATTTGTTAGGTAGATGTTTGAGGGATTCATTTTTTGCACATAGGATCATGGATCTAGTTACCGATGTTTGGTAGATGGATTTTGGAAGGCGACTGACCAGTTTATGGGTAGAGGATGGTATTGCATTTCTCCTGAGGGAGAATTTTCCACTATGAATGCATCTAATTCTCGTCGTAGCTTGTCACCCCTCCATGCAGAGGTGGAAACCCTCCCATGGGCAATGAGTTGTATGATTAGTGCGAATAATGAGAAAGTTGTTTTTCTCACAAACTGTTCTGATTTGGTGAAGATGGTGTCTTCGTCTTCTGAGTGGCCTGCTTTCAATACATATCTGGACGTTATTGAAGAAGATAAGGATGAGTTCCTTTCATTCTCTGTCGTTCAGATCCCCAGATCACAAAATGATAGAGCGGACAAACTGGCGCGTCGAGCTAGAGTGGAGTCGCATCCAATTACCTTTGTGAACAGTTTTTCTTCTAATTGGTTTTTTTGAGCTAATTTTGTATTCTGGTGGCAAAAAAAAAAATCTAGTTATCAACTACATTTCAACATTAAGGTTTTAAAATTGATTAATTAAACAATTTATTACTTAATAACCAAAAATCTAAAAACGGATTGCAATAACCATTCCAAATTAACGGAGAAGATCTGAATCTACACCGATTATTCCTTCGATTTTGTAGTGGACCGTCCAACATAATTTTTGTTCAAATATAATCTTGATGCAAAATATAATCCCAAACACAAAAAAATCACTGGCGGGGATTGTATGTGATTATGACACGTTTGCCAAATGTTGGGGAACTTCATCACTTAACTATGCTAACTCACTTTTAGAAGACGCTAAAGCTTTACTAGCTCTAACATAATGCAACATACATAACCCAAAGCTTCAGAATGGTTTGCTTTGAAAGAGATTGTCAAGTGCGTATAGAAACTGTTAACAGACGTACTCATGATATGTCTATTGCTGGTTTAGTTCAAAATATCCATTACTGGACTAGCCGATTCGAGAAAATGGTGTTTCAACATACTAAACAAATTTGTAATAAGGTAGTCAATCTTCTAGTAAAATATGGATGCCTTCATTCTAATTTTTATTTTGATAAAAGGTTATTCCCCTTCTTGGATAACCGAACAATTGTATCTGGACTTCTGACTCGTAAAGTTCAATTTTGACGAAAAATATATTGTAAGTAATTGAAATTATATAAGAAATGTAATAGTAAAGTGTTTAATTAACTTTAGGTATAATTGTTTTCCAAGATAACACTTTTTAATAAATAATATATATATATATATATATATATATATATACATATATAAAAATGTGTGTGATATTGTAATGCTATTTATATTTACGAACATACTATTAATAATTCTACAATATTTTAGTTAGTAAGCCATTGTAAAGTTAATGTAGTTATTAGACTATTTTTTAAAAAGCTAAGAGACTAAAACTAAAAGTTATTTTTTGTCGATATCGTTATATGGAAATATTGGATCATGTAAGTCAAATCGATAGAACATTATTGTAATTATGTGTAACGGTAAGATATAACTAGAAAACCTTTTTAATTTAAATGACGCAGGAATCCTTTTAGTTACTAGCGTTAGAAGTTAAACAGTTTTTTTTTTAACAAAGCATTGCCGCCTAATGTAGTTTCTTACATTGCACGGTATCATTTTCTGTTAAAAAAAATTAAATGTATGCTAAAACCAATCCCTCTACATTGCAAAAATAAAAGAAATACCAATCCTCCACGAAACAGTATTTTTTTTGAATCATTTACAAAAATAAAATTATGCTCAACATACAAAAAAAAAAAAGAATTCTTAGCAAATTCGTAAGAAAATAATTAAATTGAAGAAGAAAATTTTACTTTACAGCAACTCAATTATTTTTCACCATATTGAGGCAAAATTATTTTTTTCAAAAACCAAAATCCAAGCTACAATAAAATTTTGTTTTTTTTTCGTCGTTACTTTTTCAAATTCAACAATTAACATCATAAGATGTGTACACACACATGAAAGAAGCGTCATTAAATGAAATTGAACCAACAATTAAAAAAAAAAGGTGATTAAATGTCACACTACGCGCTCTTCCCTCTTGTTGTTTAGTGGGTGCTCTTCTTTTGAAACAATAACGCCTTCTCCTCTTTTTTTTCTTTTATTTTTTTTTTCTGCTTTAAATCTCTGAGCTCTTTTTTCTTTATTTACTGAAAACTTCATTTTTTTTTCTCCTTTACAAAAAAAACATTTGAGTTTTTTTTTTCTTCGCTATTCAAACTTCGTCTCCTCACCGTCCGATGTATTGACTCTGACCGATCAGTCAATTGTGAGCTCAATATCCAACGGTCATGGGTCATTGTTACAGCCGGAACATCTCCGCCGTCAAGGACGACGAGATCCCCGCCGGGAACGGCGACGTTTCGAATCAACCTTCTCAACCGACGGAAAATAACCGGCGTGGTTCGGTTCCTCAGTCTCCGGCTGCTTCCGAAGTCAACAACTCCTACAACATTAGCCCTTTCCAGAGTCCTTTGCCGGCGGGAGTAGCTCCATCGCCGGCGAGAACTCCCGGAAGAAAGTTCAAATGGCCGTTTCCTCCACCGTCGCCTGCGAAACCGATTATGGCGGCTTTGAGACGGCGACGTGGTGCTCCGCCTCAGCCTCGGGATGAGCCGATCCCGGAGGATAGCGAAGATGTGGCGGATCACGGTGGTGATAACGGCGGAGAGAGGCTGGATAAGAATTTCGGGTTTGGGAAGAACTTCGAAGGGAAGTATGAGTTGGGGAAGGAGGTAGGGCGAGGGCATTTTGGTCATACTTGTTGGGCGAAAGCCAAGAAAGGGAAGATGAAGAACCAAACCGTTGCCGTCAAAATCATCTCCAAAGCTAAGGTTTGTGTAGTTTGAGACAATGTAATACCTAACCATCAGAGATGTAGGGACTCTTGGTTCTTACTGTTCACAACATTAATCACTATTTCAGAATAATCTCTGTAAAGATTTTAGAGAGAGTCCAAGATTCTCAAATTGATGGAGTGTAGAATGTTAAAAAGCTAGGTTCTTGAGCTTGTTCTGAGATCACTTGGTTTTTTGATTTTTCAGATGACATCGGCTTTATCTATTGAAGATGTTCGTCGAGAAGTGAAGTTGCTGAAAGCTTTGTCCGGGCATAGGCAAATGGTTAAGTTCTATGATGTATATGAGGATGCTGATAACGTCTTTGTTGTTATGGAGTAAGTGTAGTTTACTTAACTCTATATGGTTCATTCTTAATTATCTCATTGTGTTTGGATTTGGAAGATTCATCATGGAGTTCTTAAGTAAATGTTACATTTTTAAGTGGCTGGCTGTTTCCAAGTTTTTCAGTTTAAAGTACAAGATTTACTAGTTTCATTTATACCATTCAAAGTACAAAAGATTTACTAGTTTATTAAAGGAGTCGACTTTAGAATATTCAATCTTTCTCTCTTATATGCTTCTAGGTTATGCGAAGGTGGAGAGCTTTTGGATAGAATTTTGGCGAGGTAAATCCAAAGTCTTGCTTTCATATGAGTGTTTTAATTGCGGCCTACCACGGCTAGTTAGATTTGCAGTAGATATGGGTTCCAACCTTGTATTATTATCTTGTATGTTATTGCAGAGGTGGACGATACCCTGAAGTCGATGCCAAACGTATTCTTGTGCAGATTTTGTCTGCAACAGCTTTTTTTCATCTTCAAGGTGTTGTGCACCGTGATCTGAAGCCGGAGGTACACAGTCTGCTTTTTTAAGTTTCTGATATTTCAGTTAATGCCACCTATTCCGTCTTCGTTGCTATTTATGGTTGCTTAAACACATGGTACAAATGTGTTTCCAGAATTTTCTCTTCACCAGCAGAAACGAGGATGCAATACTCAAGGTCATAGATTTTGGCTTGTCTGATTTCATTAGATATGGTAATGATCTATTTCTTTGTTCCCCTTTCTTGTTACAAGCTTTGACATTAAAGTTTTCTGGTGATTTTTGCTGCATTGTGTTATTCAATATCATTACCACAACTGTTATTCTGTCCCCTTGGCATTATTAGTCTTGCAAATCCCATATGTATAAGATTATGCTCACGTTTAATTTTCTTGTTAATCTTTTTACATTTGCAGATCAGCGTCTCAATGATGTTGTAGGAAGTGCATACTATGTTGCACCCGAAGTCCTCCATAGGTCTTACAGCACTGAAGCGGATATGTGGAGCATTGGTGTCATAAGTTACATACTACTCTGTGGAAGCAGACCATTCTATGGAAGAACTGAGTCTGCGATATTCCGATGTGTGCTTAGAGCTAACCCTAATTTTGAGGATATGCCATGGCCTTCAATATCTCCTACTGGCAAAGACTTTGTGAAAAGGCTTCTTAACAAGGACCATAGGAAACGAATGACAGCTGCTCAAGCTCTAGGTAATTTCTTTCTTGTGGTTTAATATGGGACACTGATCTTGAAAAAGAAAAAAGAGTATTGCTTTAAGTATTATTATGAGTTGGGCTATCCATAAGCGGTATTATTATATGATATTTTTTGCAGCTCATCCGTGGTTACGTGATGAAAACCCTGGTTTACTTCTTGATTTCTCCGTCTACAAGTTGGTCAGGTCCTATATTCGTGCCTCACCTTTTAGACGATCAGCACTTAAGGTAAGTGTTTGTTTGATACCCTCATACTATAATCGAGCGCATTTATCTTTTCTCTTTCTACTTATATATACATAGCTGATCTACTTATCAAAATCCTCAGACTATTAATGCTTCAAACAGAATGTTACTCATCTTTTCTTTGGCACTCAGTGAATAATATCCTGATACAGCATTCATTTGATAACATTTGTCTTATGGTTGTCTGTGTTCTTATCTTGATCGGTTTTTTTCTGTTTTAATCTTTTAAATAGGCTCTCTCCAAAGCTATACCCGATGAAGAACTTGTATTCCTTAAGGCACAGTTCATGCTCCTGGACCCTAAAGACGGAGGCCTATCTCTTAACTGTTTCACCACGGTCAGTGTGTCTTTTCCTGATTAAGCTATAGCATTTTTACTCGGTATTTGATTTATTAATCTATTATATCCACTATATGTAATCCCTTATTGATCTCGAGATCCCATTTTCTGAATTGAAATATTTTAGAGCTTAAAATCGCAAAGAGAAACAAATCAGAACTAAAACACCAAAATGGTTTCCTTCAGCAAAAGCCAATAAACAAAGCACAAAGCTTTTCCCTGATAAATCTTTCAAAGTTCTATCTAGCTTGCATGACCTAAAAGCTTCCTGAGAAAAAGAAATACGAAATAGTTTCCTATTCAAACAAATAGAATGTTGATGTACAAAAGAACATTAAACTTATACATATCAATTATAACCGTTTTGAGTGTAACTGCAGGCTTTAACGAGATATGCTACTGATGCTATGATAGAATCAAGGCTTCCTGACATTTTAAACACGGTAACGTATCTGTTGTTATATATTGTCTTTGCTTTTGAAGTTTATGGGTGAACCAATTATGAATGCAGATATGGTTCATGGTGGTGCTAGTCGAAAATGATTGTAGATTTCCTCTAGGGTGGGAAACTTAAAAGATTCTGACTCGTTGTGCTTGCGATTGATGTTTCTTTACTGATTTTCATACTCTTACAGTTGTAGCACTGGGATTTTGAATTTTCGCTATTTTCTTACCTTTTTTTTTTTCCTTTCTATGAAGATGCAACCGCTGGCGCAAAAGAAACTCGACTTTGATGAGTTCTGTGCGGCTGCAGTCAGTGTTTACCAACTGGAGGCTCTTGAAGAATGGGAACAGGTTGCAACTTCAGCATTTGAGCATTTCGAACAGGAAGGAAACCGAATCATATCCGTCCAAGAACTTGCTGGGGTACAGTCCGACTTTAAACTTCTATGAGATCGCGTATATCACCATAGATTTCTTGAGATTTAAAAACATTGTTCTAATTTTGTGGTGTGTGTGACTGCAGGAGATGAGCCTGGGACCGAGTGCGTATCCTCTGCTCAAGGATTGGATCCGGAGTTCAGACGGAAAGCTGAGTTTCTTGGGCTACGCTAAGTTCTTGCATGGAGTGACCGTACGAAGCTCGAGCTCGAGACCTAGGTGACATATTGTAATGTAAAGTCTTCTTCTAACATGTGAATTGAGTTTCAAGAAACATCCAAAAATGACGTCGTCATCAGAGACCTGAAGTGGAAGTGAAGTCAAGTAGGTATTTATTTCCTTTGTAAATGATTCGTGGAGCATTTTGTTTTCAGAGGAACCAAAACCTAAAAGAAACCAAAAAAGGAAACATATTTATATATTATAGGAATTGGGGAGGCGTTGTTCTGATCTTGTTTCTCAGCTTTCAGTTTTGTTAGTATGATAAAACATCGGCATAGTTAGAGATAGCTATAATGGAAAAAAACAAAGCTAGTGAAAAATGACGACGTACAAAAAGTAGATAATAGTACTAATTTTACTCGAATTGGTAACATCTCTAAAAATTGTGAGTTATAGTTGTCCTATCCTATGAATCTGGTTTTTCCGTTCGCGCCGAACTTCATATACTGTGTAGTGCCAAACTAGTGTTTAGTGAGAGCCGAGGGGAGCTGTCGTTGTGGCTTTGGCAAACCCGGGCAATATATGAAATCAGGTGAAAACATCACACCAATCCATTGGGACGGGAATTGTCTAAAGAGAAGCGAGTGACGCAATTGTTTCAAGCAGTTTAATTCAAAGAACGAACAAGCAAAAAAGGTTGTGGTTTCTTGAATCTTTTCAAGATTATGTAGCATACTGCATACATAGGGATTTACTTTATTACTTGTCATCCTGCCCCATGATGAAATTAACGCAATATAGCAATTAACCGTCAATCATTTTCGCTTTTCCTAAACTATAAATCGATGAGGATGATTTGTTCTTGCATGTGTAGTACTAGTGTAAAACATATATTTCTCAAACATGTAAAGTGAGTGTAACCAAAAATGCGGAGGTTCGTAGGGAACAAAAAAAGTATGGTAGAGAAAATTGAAGTGGGTGGTTAGAACAAGCTTTTCATATGAATCAGTCTGTCTCTACTCGTAAATTATTGATTCTGTGGGTCTTGTCTAATTTAGCATTCATACAATTTAAATTAGTTGTAAGTTGTAACCACTTTTTCTTCGACAGTGTTAGTTACACTCGTTTTACCTGTGTTTAATTAAGAGACATTGTTTGTATCTGATATATTTTGATTTCTGATACACTCATTCTTATAAGAAAAAAAAATAAGGGAATAAATCCTTTATGTAACACATTTTGGAAAACTAAAACAAATATATTAGCTTTTTTTTTTTTTTTTTTTTTGAACAACCTATTAGCTTTCCCTCAGATAACACAATAAAAAGATCTAGAAAAATATATAAAACAAACACACAATGGATATATATGCTTATATTTGATTAAAAAATTATTATAACTTAAGTATGTGGTTTTCAATATAGACAGTAATTTGACCACATTAAATTTACATATTAATAATAATAAAAGATTACATATTTATAAACGGTTTTAAATATGTAAATGTTTATTGTTTTTTTTTGTCAATCATAGACCCACAACTGGCCGGTCCATTAGCCAAATTCCTACATTCGTAGAAGCCGGGACTCGATCTCGGGTGTGATAGTGTCTTCTACAAATGGAATTACCTCCTGCCACTCCACTAAAGTCACTTCACAATGTAAATGTTTATTGTTATTAATATGTAAAAATTAAAACGTATATATATAAGTTTACTGAAACCTTATTAAATTTACAAATTAATGACAAACACTCATATTTATATAATTTTACTGATAAAGTTATTTAGTGGAAAGAAAACAATTAGATTTACGTAAATCACGTGTCTCTTCTAAGTCCTACCTAATTGCTAATATTAAAGTCACGAACTCCTTTATTCACGGGGTCTCTTTCACTATAAAAAGCAAGAAACCCCCAAAACACTTGTAACACCACCCAACAATATCCACACTCTTCTTCTTCTTTGATCGATCACATTCTCTCTCTCTCTTTTCTCTTGTAGACAACACAATGGCGCAGAGGAAGATGATTGTGTTTCCGACCAAGAATGAATTGTCAGAAGCAATGGCTGCGTACACTGCCAAGCTCTCCGCAAAGTTTATCAAGGAGAAAGGTCTTTTTACCGTTGTTCTCTCCGGCGGTGACCTCATCGATTGGCTCTGGTCTATACATCTCTCACTCTCCTCTGTTTTATTTTTCTTCTTTAAAGAAACACAAAGAATTCAATAATTAACGGTTTCAATTAATCAAATATTATAGCTATTGGGATAATTATCAAGTGTTTAGATATATTGTTTAGAGATAATGATAATAATTAGATTTGAGTTGATCTCCTGGATTGTAGGAGCCACTCTCGATTATATATACTTGTAAACATCGATCAATAATACACATGAAATTCAGCTATCTTGGCATAGTATCAGAGCTAAGATCCAATTAAAACCTAAAAAAAAAAAAAAAAACTCACGAATTTTTCTTCTGCAATCTCTCTTCCAATGACAACAGAAGCTTCGATGGTGACGGCTACAAGTGGATCGAAATCCGACGCTCTTGTCTCTCCATATTACCTGCATCCTTCGGATAACACATGACAGGTACAAACTCCAATTCTCTTGAATGGAGCAAATTATGAACGATGGTCGAAGTTGTTTCTCAACTCGCTTCGAGCCAAAAGAAAATTGGGATTCATCGATGGATCTCTTCGACGACCAGTGAACAAACCTGATGAAGAAGAAAAGTGGGATATGGTGAATGCTATGATCATCGGATGGATCTATAGCAGCGTGGAAACAAAACTTCGTCCTTCCATATCTTTGGTGACAAAGGCGAAAGTGATGTGGGAGGGGCTGCAGAGGAGATTCTCTGTGAGCGATGACACAAAAGTCCATCAGATTCACGCAGACATCTCAGCCTGCAAACAAGATGGAGAAACGGTGGAGATTTATTACAGTAAATTGAAGGTCTTGTGGGATGATCTTGCTGATTTTCAAAAGGAATTCAAATGCTGCTGTGGAAGTGAGGATTGTGAAGCAATGATGAAATATGCTGTGATGCAGGAGAACATTCGAGTTCATCAATTTCTCATGGGATTAGATAACTCGAGGTTTGGAATTACTAGATCAAACCTGTTAAGTCGACAAGGCGACTTGAATCTGGAATCTGTGTATGCGCAGATTATTCAAGAGGAAAGACATATCAGCGCCATGAAAGGAAGTGATGATCGAGTTCCTGTGATTGGGTTCTCGGCATCGACGTCGCAGCCTGCATCTCAGAATTCTGGAGCTCAGGCAGCAGCATCCCGTTTTATGAAACCTGTGACCGTTTGTTCTCACTGCGGTAAACAAGGTCATGAAGCTGCTGTCTGTTTCCAGGTTATTGGTTATCCAGACTGGTGGGAGAAAGAAAAACAATCTGGTGGAAGAGGAAACAAAAGAGGAGGCAAGGCAGAGGACAAGACAATCAGGGTCGTGGGCGTGGCGGCAGAGGATCAGGATTCCGAGCATACAATACCCAAATCGGTGATTCTGCTTTTGTTACTGCTCCTTCTGCCGGTATTCCAAATTTTTCAGCCGAGCAATGGGCTTCCCTGGCTCAGTTTATGAATACTCAAACGTCCAATTCCTCTTCCGAGAAGCTTTCGGGTAAGAAAGAAAAACTTCTTTTGTTTGGTCGAGATCGCAGGCATGATATCATCATTGACTCGGGCGCCTCTCATCATATGACGGGTCATATTGGGCTGCTAACTAATGTCGAGCACATTGCTCCTTGCCCTATTTCTTTGCCTAATGGTCAGGTTGCATGGGCAACAAACCATGGCAGTTTAAATCTTGGTGGAAAACTGGTTTTAACACATGTTTTCTATTCTCCAAGTCTCTCGATTACATTGATTTCCGTTGCGCAGTTACTTCGTGATGTGGCTGGATTTGTTTTATTTACTAAAAAGTTTTGTGTGATACATGACCTCGTTTCGAAGACTTTGATTGGTGCGGGTAAGGAGCGTGATGGGATGTATCATTATGATGGTGCTATTGAATTCAAAGCTGGTTATGCGGGCAAAGTGAAGAGTAGAGATTTGTGGCATCATCGAATGGGGCATCCTTCCTCCAAAGTGCTTTCTGTTTTAGCTTCTGTTGCTGGTTTTTCTAGTCGTTCTGATATGTTTGAACAATCTTGTGGTGTTTGTCTACGAGCCAAACAAACTCGAGACACGTTTTCTTTCAGTTCCAATAAAGCGGTTGATTCTTTTTTGCTTATTCATTGTGATTTGTGGGGACCTTATCGGGAACCTGCAACCTCTGGAGCTCGATATTTTCTAACAATCGTTGACGATTACTCCAGAGCAGTTTGGACAATTCTGCTATTGGAAAAGAAAGAAACTGCTGAGGCTTTAAAAACGTTTTTTGCATTTGTTGAACGACAGTTTCAGAAGAAAGTAAAAACAGTTCGCAGTGACAACGGAGCAGAATTTCTTGTTCTTCGAAAATATTTCGCGGAATGTGGTATTTCTCATCAGACCTCGTGTGTCGAAACTCCGCAACAAAATGGGAGAGTCGAAAGGAAGCATAGGCACATTTTGAATGTTGCTCGAGCCTTGTTATTTCAAGGTAATTTACCGAAAAAGTTTTGGGGAGAAAGCATTTTGACAGCTACCTGTTTAATCAATAGGACTCCCTCTTTGATTCTTGGACATAAGATGCCATATGAGCTCCTGTTTGGAGCGCCTCCAATTTACGATCATTTGAGAATTTTCGGGTCTTTTTGTTACGCTCGGAAAATAAATCGGAAAAAGGACAAATTTGATGAAAGGAGTATTAAGTGCGTTTTTCTGGGCTACCCAACAAAACAAAAGGGGTGGTTAGTTTGTGATTTGGAAACAGAAAAGCAATTTGTTTCTCGCGATGTCGTATTTCACGAACATATTTTTCCGTTTGCCAAATCACCGGAGCATTCTGTTTTGGAGTTGGCAGGCGATACAGCTTTGCCATCTCCGGCAGTTTATGATGATGACGCCTACAAGTCAGGGGGAGTGTCTTCGACGTCAGGGGGAGCTCCTTCGAATCCCGTCCAAGCTGCTTCTCCTCCTGTATCATCGCATGTCTCAGAATCTGTTTCTCCACCTGTCTCTGTATCGCCGTCGTCTGTTTCTGAACCTGCTGGTGCAGAATCGTCGTCTGCAGATTGTTCTTCTGCAGATTCTGAAAATGTTGAGCTTCTGGGCAGAGGACATCGCACGAAAACTAAGTCTGTGCGTCTTGCTCCTTATGTCACATACTCTGCACAGGCTTCTACACACCCTCATCTCGTCTCCTCTGCTCCACCATCATCGTCTTCAGGTGAGTCTTTGTATCCCTTGACTCGTTATTTTGCTTGTCATCGTTTGTCACCAGCGATGCAGGCTTTTGCTATGGTTATCGAGGATACGGTTGAACCAAACTCTTACAAAGAGGCTGTTAAACATCAAGTTTGGAGAGGAGCAATGGGGAAAGAGGTTGTGGCTCTAGAAGATAATCACACTTGGGATATTACTGAACTTCCTTTAGGCAAACAAGTCATTGGATGCAAATGGGTGTTCAAAATCAAATTTAATTCTGATGGAACGATTGAACGACACAAAGCTCGTTTAGTGGCACTTGGAAATAAACAAGAAGAAGGTGTTGATTATAAGGAAACCTTTGCTCCAGTTGTTAAAATGACTACTGTTCGAATTGTTCTTGAAGTTGCTTCTGCAAAGAATTGGGAGTTGTTTCAAATGGATGTTCATAACGCCTTTTTACATGGTGATTTGGAAGAGGAGGTCTACATGAAACTGCCTCCTGGATTCTCTATGCCTGATGACAAACGTGTTTGTCGTCTCAAGAAGTCAATTTATGGACTTCGTCAAGCCCCACGATGTTGGTTCGCAAAGCTTTCGAAAGCTCTACTTGAGTTTGGTTTTACACAAAATCACAAGGATTATTCTCTTTTTACATTAGTTCGTGGAGGTAAAACCTTATTTGTCTTGGTTTATGTTGATGATTTGATTGTGGGTGGTGATAATTCTGCGTTGATCTCCAGTTTCAAGTCCTATTTAAGTCACTGTTTTCATATGAAAGACTTAGGGGTTCTTCGCTATTTCTTGGGGATTGAAGTTACACGAGGAAAAGAAGGCATCTATTTGTCTCAGAAGAAATATGCTTTAGATATTGTTACGGAGTGTGGTCTTCTTGGTTCCAAGCCAGCAGGAACGCCTATGGAGCAGAATCATGACTTAGCCAAAGCCACTGGTTCTTTCTACACTGAACCGACGAAATACAGGAGGCTGGTTGGAAGACTTGTTTATTTGGCTGTTACAAAGCCTGAGATTAGCTACGCTGTACATGTGTTGGCTCAGTTTCTTCAACAGCCGCGACAAAAACATTGGGACGCCGCATTGCGTCTTGTTCGTTATTTGAAAGGAGCCCCAGGTCGTGGAATATTGTTAAGTGCTAATAATGATCTGCAGATTTCTGCATACTGCGATTCAGATTGGAACGCTTGCCCGATTACTAGGCGTTCATTAACAGGTTATATTGTGATGCTTGGCAATTCGATAGTGGCTTGGAAAACGAAGAAGCAGAACATTGTTTCTTGGTCTTCAGCGGAAGCAGAATATCGGGCTATGGCGATGACGTTAAGTGAGCTAAAATGGACAAAGGAGTTGCTGGTTGCGTTCCACATTCATCAAAAGGATCCTATGTATTTGTTTTGTGATAGTCAGGCGGCAATTCATATCGCAGCAAACCCGGTGTTTCACGAGCGAACTAAACACATCGAGTCTGATTGTCATTTTGTTCGTGATGCAGTTCAAGATGGTTCTTTGATCACTCCACATGGTCGAACCACTGACCAGCTGGCGGACATACTTACAAAACCTCTAGCTAATAGACAGTTTCACCGGTTACTCGGCAAGATGGGCGTTCAGGATCTTCACTCACCACCTTGAGGGAGAGTATTGGGGATAATTATCAAGTGTTTAGATATATTGTTTAGAGATAATGATAATAATTCGATTTGAGTTGATCTCCTGGATTGTAGGAGCCACTCTCGATTATATATACTTGTAAACATCGATCAATAATACACATGAAATTCAGCTATCTTGGCAATAGCAAGTTGGTACAACCTCCTTACATTGATTCGATTGAATGGTCAAAGTGGCACGTCTTTTGGGTCGACGAGAGGGTTTGTGCATGGGAAGATCCAGACAGCAACTAGAAAATCGCCATGGATGGCTTTCTCTCCAAGGTTTCATCATCACTTAACCTTAAATTACACAAAAAAAAAAAAAAAAAAAAAAAGAATTACACAAGACTAATTATCCCCTGTCTTGTGTCTTGTTATAGATAATAATCTATTTTTGGTAATATATATAACATCTTAGGTTCCGATTCCGGATAAGAACTTCTACGCATCGACAAGCACTCGGCAGCTGATGGTAATGCCGAGCACTGCGCAGCGCTCTACGAGGATTGTCTGAAGAATCTGGTGAAGGAAAAGATCATCCTAATATCCAAAAAGACAGGGTACCCTGAGTTCGATCTACAACTTCTAGAGATGGGTCCTGATGGTCACATGGCGTCTCTCTTCCCGAACTATCCTCAGATCAATGAGAAGCAGAAATGGGTCACTCACATTACCGACTCTCCAAAACCACCACCAAAGAGAATCACATTCACTTTACCTGTCATTAACTCTGCTTTGTACAATCTTATGGCCATTTGTGACAAACCACAGGCCAAATCCGTGGCTGAGATTATGAAGCATAACAACGTCTCCTTACCTTCTGCTCATCTTAGTGCACAAGTCGAAAATGTTTGGTACCTTGACCAAGCAGCTGCCTCCGAGCTCTAGAGAGCTCAAACACATTAACAACGGTGTTTTTTATTTTATTTTTAGTCTCTTGCGTATTGCATGTTTAATAACCGGCTAACGCATCCTCCGTACCAAATGTGTTTCTTGTAGTTGTGTGCGAGTCACTAGCTATGACTATAGGTTATAATAATAACAATAATTGCTTATATTATGCCGAGGACAGACGAACAAAACAAATATACCCTTCAAAGTATGATGAGTAGGTGATAACGTATAACCAAACAAATACTTTTGATCTGGACCAATTACTATCATTCTTCCAATATTCCATGCATGTAGATTTTAAATCTTGAAACTTCTTAATTTAATTAAGGGATGGAACTTTAGCTCATTTCTGGTGTTGGTGAAAAAAAAACATTATGTGGATGCAAAATCCCGAAGATCATCTACAAACAAATGAACAATCATTTTTGTTTTAAATAGTTTCATGGCGAACTAATAATGACATAACAACAAAGTGTTCGAACTTTTCCGTAAGAGCTAGAAAAACCATAACCAAAGTCCTTGTAATTGGAGTAATCGAAACAAATATTAAACGTTAGAATGAATCCCAAACCAACCTTAAATAAACACTACGTACATTTTAAACTAAAACTAACTTATAATAGAAAATAATTATAATACCAAAAGAGAAAACAGGTAAATTTATTACCTTCTAGGGCTTTGTTTTCTGTTTTCAGGTGATCAGATGGATTTGCTCAATGTTTTTTCAACTATGAATCAAAAGAGAGAAAAAGTAGATTGAGATTTTAAATATGGTTGTTGAACAATTAAGAAAAGAGAGCCCATTCTTCAAGAGACTGGTAGTTTCTGCTCAAGTATCTTCTGTCGTAGTCAATAAACTATATACATTATTGCTTTAATTTTAGTCTAGGATAGAGTTGTTCATTGTAGACTTGTAGTCATGTTCTTGCGTGTTGGAGATAAATTTGTCCATTGAGCTAAATTTTCAAAGAAACAAAATAAATATCAAAATAAGTGTACTCCTAATTTTCCTGCCTAAGAGTGTAGATATGTCGAACCATGTGAAAGCAAGCTATGCATGCATGGAATATTGGAGACAAAATAATATTCCACTTGTAAACTTTATTTAGTGGATCATCTGATCTACCTCCTGGAGATACTAATTAATTTATCAAAGTAATCAAAGAAAGACGACATTCCAACGACGATTCTGAACAGCTAGCTTACATATTATGTAATTTGGTTGTTAGGTTTTTGCTTGAATTACTCTTGAAGAAAATTTGGTTTGGTTTGGTTTGAAAATACTCTTGAGGGCGCTTCTAAAAATCAAAACATGCACAAAAATATTTTTACTTGATTTGATTCAAGAAATTTGTAGCCAAGTAGAAAAGTGCCAAAATCATAGGATGTATGTATTTTTAGGTTCTACATGGTTTAGTTTCATTAATGTACGGTACGTTAACGACGGAGTATACCAAAAATGACAATGCATTTTTGTTTTATACGTTGTAGGCTTGTAGCACTATGGTTTATGTACACATTAATTTCAGAGACATATCATCGATCAAGTTGGTGTTTTTAGACTATGATCAATATTTCTTTCCTCCTCGATGATCTATCTCTGTAGTGAGATATCAAATTAATAAGAGACCATGTTATATGTTTCGATGCGATCTAATTAACAAAAAAAAAAAACAAATAAAACAAGGTAATAGAAAATACTCCTTTCAAAAAAGCTCGTTTACTAATAGAAAACATGCATTAATACACGTAAGTAAATTAAACTAAAAAAGTAATACATGTTTATCCTAATTGTACACGTTCATCACCACATTGTCAAGAGTCAACACCACTTGTTCCTTCTTCTTTCTTTGGTCAACTCACCACTTGTTTTTTCTTCTTTAAATATCACATCTCATCTTTGATCAGATTCTCTTAACAGAGAACCATAATGGCATCTGTTTTGGGAGAAAAGGAGAGGAAGAAGATTGTGTTTCCCTCAAAGAATGAATTATCGGAGGCTATGGCCAAGTACACGGCCAATCTCTCGGCTAAGTTCTGCAAGGAGAGAGGCTATTTCACCCTTGTTCTTTCCGGTGGTGACCTCATCTCTTGGCTCAGGTTATATAAGAAAATATATATATTTTTTATTATTATTTTATATTACTAAATCTCTGAATCTTGTGAATTTAATTTATAATCTGATTATATTTTATTAAAATCCAGTGTTAATTAATTAGTTAACTTAATTTTTGCAGTGAATTGTTGAAACCAGTGTACCAAGAAAGCATCGAATGGTCAAAGTGGCACATTTTCTGGGTGGACGAGAGAGTTGTTCCATTGGACCATAAGGACAGCAACTACAAACTCGCCTTTGATGGGTTTCTCTCCAAGGTCCGTATCTTTCTTTGTGATCACCTCAAACACAAGTTATATCAAACTATTTATTAGATGCCTTAAGACAAATCTTGTATCAAACAAATATACACCTATATGTTAGTAAAAAAACAATTGTCATCAATTAAAATGATGATGTCATTTATTCTTGTGTAGGTCTCTCTTCTCAACTTCAATATGATTTTTTTTTCAATAGACTGTCTTGTTAGATGTACAAATAATTCACTCTCTACGTATAGGTACCGATTCCAATTGCGAACATATATGCAATTGACCAAGACTGTGCAGCCCTCGGTGATGCCAAAGGCGCAGCATTACTCTACGAGAAATGCATCAAAAGACTAGTGAATCGAAACATCATCCGGACATACAAATCCTCTGGCTTCCCTCAGTTCGACCTCCAGCTCCTAGGAATGGGTCCAGACGGTCACATGGCGTCTTTGTTCCCGGGGCACTATCAGATCAAGGAGAAGGCAAACTTGGTAACTTACATCACCGATTCCCCAAAACCGCCACCGAAGAGAATCACCTTCACTTTACCTGTCATTAACTGCACTTCCTACAACCTCATGGCCGTCTGTGATGAGGCTCAGGCCGATGCCGTCGCTAAGGTCTTCGAAGATAACTTTGACTTGCCTTCAACTTGGCTCACAGCTGACGTAGAAGCCATATGGTTTCTTGACCAAGCCGCTGCCTCTAAGATCCCTAAAGGACATTGATCAGCTCTATCTTTTTTTATTTGTATCGTATGTCTAATAAAAGTTGTGTTTCTCGAATGTTACTACTACATTAAACTTCAAAAACTTAAAACATGGTTGGTTAGTTTGGGGTTTGGTCGGAGAATTGGCTCTTTAATCCACGAAGTCAAAGTTGCTCACTTTCACTATAAAGTCGCGACCTTTATTTATTTGTTTACAGTGGCTACTTCTTCTTCTTGTTCCCTTCGCTCGATTCTATTCTCATCGTCCACCAGCCTCCTCCGTTCTAATTATTCTCTCCCCAAGAATCACCTCACTTGCTCTCCTCCTCCTTCTTCTACTGCGTCTCGTTTTGAATCCTTCTCTGTTTCATCGATCGGAACTGGATCTACTAGCCGGAGACTATCTCATACTCGGAGAAAGGTACTGGAGGTGAGAAGCATGGCTACGAAGGCGGAGGAGAAGAAGAAAAGAGTTGAGATTTATGATCTCGAGGAGAATTTGGCGGTTGATTTGGCTAAATTCACAGCTGATCTCTCCGATAAGTTTTGTAAAGAGAGAGGCGCTTTCACTGTCGTTGTCTCTGGTGGCTCTCTCATCAAATCGCTCCGGTGTGTGTTCTTTTATCTTTCTTTCGATTTGAAAACCATGATAATTTTTTTTTTGGCTTGTGAAGATTTTGATTTGGGATTTAGGGTGTTGTAAAGTCTTTAACTTTTAGGGTTTAAACATCTGCAAATTTGGATTTGAAATGGGGCTTGTGAATGGGATTCAAAGTAACTAGGTTTTGTTTGATCTCAATCTCATGGATGCTACTATGAATGCTCGATTAACGATCCTAATGTTTTTACCAAATGTTTATTTTGTATTGTTTGAAGATGATGTATGACTGTTCTTGATTTGTTTTGCAATCTTTGATTCTCTTAGTTTTCTGTTGAGTTCTGTTTCTATTCAATTCATGAACTTAAACTACTGTATGGAGATCTACTTCTTTAGCAGTTATGGCTGATTAAGAACATAGCATTTTTCATATTTTTGACTTGCTTTCTTGATAATGTTTGTTATATCTAATGAGAATGCTTTGCTCAAACTTTGCAGGAAGCTAGTTGAATCTCCTTATGCTGATTCCATCGATTGGGCGAGGTGGCATTTCTTTTGGGTTGACGAGAGGGTTGTGCCAAAGGATCACGACGACAGCAACTACAAGCTAGCTTATGATGGTTTTCTATCCAAGGTATTTGGAACATTCTCTGTCCCCTTCATTGTTGGTCTCACATGTTCATTAAAGGTTTCTCGATACATCCTTATAAATCGCAGAGTTATCTTCATTTCTTTTCTCTATTGAATTGCTATAGTGGTGGTTGAGACTCAGTGTGTATCGAGTGCACGATGAATCACATAACTCTTGATTCAAACGCTTTAAATGACTGAAACAAATGATTATAGTAACTTTTTTCAGTGAACTGATGATAAGAGCTCTTCAGGTTCCAATTCCAGCTGGAAACGTATATGCAATCAACGAATCACTATCTGCCGAGGCTGCAGCGGATGATTACGAGACCTGTCTCAAACATTTGGTGAAGACTAATATCCTCGGCGTATCTGAAACAACCGGCTTCCCCAAATTTGATCTCATGCTTCTCGGTATGGGACCTGATGGCCACGTAGCATCCTTATTCCCTGGACATGGTCTCTGCAACGAGAACAAGAAATGGGTAGTTTCAATCACCGATTCTCCAAAACCGCCGTCTGAAAGAATCACCTTCACGTTCCCGGTCATCAACTCCTCTGCACATGTAGCTCTAGTCGTTTGCGGTTCTGGCAAAGCTGAAGCTGTGCAGGCAGCTCTGAAGAAGACTGGGACTGTCCCACCTGCGGGTTCTGTTTCTGCTGAAGAGGAGCTGGTTTGGTTTCTTGATAAACCAGCATCTTCCAAGCTCTAAGTCGCAATGTTTTTCCATTTCATTTCGCTTACCAATGTGACTACTCCTCCAGTTTGGTTTTTTTGGATTGTTAGGTCGAGTGGTTTAACTCGCGGACTCTCTCCATTTGGGAAGAGATTGTTGTAATAAAAGCGTACTTTGACATGAGAAATAATGAATCAAATCAAAATATATCAGAACCAACATTCTCTATCCAATGGTTGTTTTGAGACCGTTGAGTCATTTTGACTTTAAAGTTGAGTTGTTGTAGCCGAGATATGAGTGTTTTAAAACAAGATGGTAGTTGTGGACCTTGTGGTGAGTGAGTAAGATATATATTTCCTAAAATTGAAGCACGTTGGCATTAAAAGAGATGAGATTCTGGTTCATCTGAATGTAGGAATATTATAAATGGTATGAGATTTTGAATGTTGATGAAAAAGACTTATAGTTGGAAACATATATAGGTGTAGATCAACATATTTACTAAGAAATTTAATTTAGTTTGACTATAATTTGTAAACAATAAAACCAAATTAAATTTCTTAGTAAATCTATGATTAAAGAGGAAAGAAATTTAATTTAGTTTGACTGTGACTGTGAATATATATGATTAAAGAGGAAAGGAATAAATAAAGAAAAGTAAAAGGACTAAATGTGTAATAAAAATTGAGTATTTCTTTCCCTCTACGGAGTGGTGGTGGTGGTGGTGGTAACGAACTTTGTATATATAAAAAAGCCAAAGGAATAGGCTTTAAGGCCTTCCAACATTGATTGAGTATTGACCTTCTCTTTACTCCCCTCATTTTGACTTCCCCCTCTCTTTCAGATTCTAGAGAGAGAGAGAGAGGAGAGAACATAAAGAAAATAAAAATCCAAACTTTATAACAGAGAAGGAGGCGGAAGCTAGTTCTTCTTCTTCAACGACGCGGCTAACACGGAGGAGGAGGAGGAGGTCTTATGGTTTTCACCGGAGTTTTTGGGATCAAATCTGTTGCCGATTCGTACGGGACATTCACCTTTTAAATTGGGGGAAGAGGCGAGTTTGGATTCGAGTTTTGGCTTATAGATGAAAGCTCTTAGAAGAATTCAAACGAAGTCTTCGTTTCCTATTCCTTCTTCTCCATCATCTCCGTGGACCCATTTGCGTTCTGCTTTCGTCCTTGTTACTTCTTCTTCTTCTTCTCCTGCTTCTTGTTCTTCTTCTTCTGATCCGTGAGTCTCCTTTTCATCTCTCTCTCTCTCTCTATATATATATATCTATCATTCTGAGTTTATAGATGGTTGATTTGATTGGGAATGTGTTTCTTTGAATCCTGAGATTTTTGTTAGTTCTTTCGCAGTGGTTTAGATGATACTTTTGATTGCTTCTTGATAGATAAAAGAATCTTATCTACAATTTAGTACATTGCTTCTAAGTGTTGTTGTCTTTATTACAGGATCAATGGTTGGATTTGTTTTTTGTTTTTTTTTTACTTTTGTCCTAATGAACCATTCAGTTATTTTCCACATATAGGATCTCAACACTATCTTGCTCCTTATCTAGGTTTGTGAGGTTTTGAAAGTGTAGTGTTGTGCTATTGAGGTTCCATGGTTTATCTTGTATAAGAACAAGAAGGCATTTTTCTGAAACTATTTCACTTTCTGTTTCCAGGCATCGACTCAAATCGCCCTGGTCTCGAAGAAAACGAAAGAAACCTCTCACACTTCGCCGGTGGAAAAAACTTTTCACCCCTGACGGTAGACTTCGGAATGGGGGAGTAGATCTGTTGAAGAAAGTCCGGAGTAGAGTGAGTCAAAGCTTTGACAGCATTGTGAAGTTTGTCAGTGATTTACAAATGTTTTGGAGTTATTCATTCTCTTATATCTTCTTGTAGGGCATTGATCCTAGCATTCGGTCTCAAGTGTGGCCGTTCCTTCTTGGAGTGTAAGTATATATATATATTCAAACTCTATTAGTTGTAGCACTTGTGGTAGTTGATTTGTTTATACTCTACTGTGTTGCTTGTGATGTGTTGAAATCAAAGGACATTGTCTGGTTATAACGTGAAATTTGGGTGGCAAATATTGTACATTTTGACTGATTTGTTAAGAAAGCATCATCACTTATGTCACGACGACACACTTATATATACTCACAGAACCATTTTGTTCTTGCTTCATATCCCTCACCATGGTTTATTTTCTTCTCTACAAAACAGGTGTGATTTGAATAGTTCCGAAGAAGAGAGAGGTGCTACAAGAACTTGGAGAAGGTGAGAAACAGATGACTCATCGTTGGAAGATCTTTTTATAATCTTTTGTTAATTTTTGACTTGATTGCTTAACCTTACTACAATTGCAGAAAAGTGTATAAGAGACTACGCAGGCAGTGCAAAAGGCTACAAAGACAAAACAGTGGGACTTTTAAGTTAAACAAGATCAATAAAACGACTCAAGATGGGCGTGATAGTTGTTGGTCTCTGGCGCAAGACTCTGACAGTTCATGTTCTGATGATGATGCATGCAGCGACCACAAGTCTCTCTCTAGCGACCAAGAAAATAGGGAAAATAATGGTTACATGAGTGATGTCTCATGTAAGCTTGACAGAGACTATACTGGTTCGAGACAACTGAATTCTGAGTCCTCAGACTCAGATTCTTCAGATGAGAGTGATTCTGTTCAGCTCGTTCCTTCTTCTGAAGGGAAGGATGCAAATCATACTTCTTCATCCAGCGTATATATTTCTCGTACCAAAGAGGATTTTGTGACTTGGCAGCGTATCATCCGGCTTGACGCTCTTCGTGCAGATACAGAGTGGACTCCATATTCCTCATCCCAAGCTATGATATCAGAGAATAGGGCACGTCGAGCTGCTGACGCAGTTGTCTTAAAGGATTACAATCATTTGGAACCTTCAAAAATATTTCACGCTGCACGGCTTGTTGCTGTTCTTGAAGCCTATGCTTTATATGACCCTGAAATTGGATATTGCCAAGGAATGAGTGATGTCCTCTCCCCTATACTCTCTGTCATACCTGATGACTACGAGGCATTTTGGTGTTTTGTTGGGTTCATGAAGAAGGCTCGTCAGAATTTCAGACTTGATGAGGTTGGGATCACAAGGCAACTGAACGTAGTCTCAAAGATTATCAAATCCAAAGACTCACAGCTTTACAAGCATCTTGAGAAAGTCAAGGCAGAAGACTGTTTCTTTGTTTATAGAATGGTTCTTGTGATGTTTAGAAGAGAGCTGACTCTGGACCAAGCGCTGTATCTTTGGGAAGTGATTTGGGCAGACCAAGCTGCAATAAGAGCTGGGATGGGGAAATCTTCCTGGAGTCGTCGCATAAAGCATCGAGCCCCTCCCACAGACGATTTGTTGCTATATGCAGTAGCGGCTTCAGTGCTGCAGAGGAGGAAACTCATCATAGAAAAGTACAGTAGCATGGAGGAGATTCTCCGGGAGTGCCACAATATGGTAGGGAAACTAGACGTGTGGAAGCTCTTAGACGATGCACATGACCTTATTGCTACCCTCCATACCAAGATTGAACACTCCATCCCATAATCCTTTACCCTGTGTACTGGCTTATCACTCCTTGGTGCTTGGGACGCAACTGTGATATACTTGTTCATAGCAAGCCGTAACAGAATAGACTCAGAGATTTGATTTACCGCTATGGAGCTATCTAAATCCATGTTTAACATATCAAGGCCAGAATCAATGTACTCATGATTTGTGTGGTGTGTTGTGAAACTTTCAGAGGTGGGTTTCTCTGCCTCCATTTTCAGTTTTGTATATGAAACAATTTTTTTTGTGCCGGGAAAGAGAATCTTCCGCCGGTAAAAGAATAAAGCAACTCTCTCATTCTGTTCATTCTTATTCAAAAATTATTAATATATTGTATAAGACATATCTATATATGAGGTTTAGTTCCTCTTTTAACTGTCTACTCCTAATCTAACCACATCTAGTATACATTCCTCCGGCAATGAGTTCGGGTTTTTGTCTGTAAAATCTCAGATGCCTTAATGAGCTGCAGTGAAGTTCATACACATAGGTGGTTTAACCTTAGCCAGAGCAAGCAAAGAAGAAGGCAGAATCCAGAGACCATCACCACATATCAAACCTGATGCAACAGCCGGAACCATCACATCTGCCTTCTTACGGTTCACCTTATTCCAAACATATACCACTAAGCTCCCAATACACATATCGATTGCGAAGGACCCACTCACCAGGAACGGTACAGCCATTACCATAGGGAGTGGGATCCATTTCCCTGGCCTCTCTGGCAAGAAGTCTCTTGCCAGGTTGGCAACAACCGCAAATGCAAAGAACCCATAGCAAAGCTCCAAGCAATGGTCGGGGAGAGCCGAGAGACCTTGAACACCGAGGATTGCCATGTTTCTGTATATGATAGCATAAGGAGCCTTGTACTCACCGTCCGGGTTTCCAACGTCAAAGGCCTTGTAGAAGAGAAAGAAGGTAAGCGGCGCAACCACACAACCTATGGCTGTCCCGATGGCTTGCGCAACAAGAATCGAGCGTGGCGAGGTTTGCGTTAGATGTCCTGTCTTGAAATCGTGCATCAGGTCAGCCGAGACAGAGACGATTGATTTGATGAGACCACAAGCAACCATTCCAGCCACCACGCCGTCGTGTTTCCCAGCCAATGCTGCCATCACAAAGAGTGCCGCTTTACCGTAGTTGTAAGCCATGTTCATATCAGTTAAGCCAGCCCCATAGGCGTTACAGAAGCTGAGAGACGGCGCTAGAAGGTAAGCTACGAGAACGAAGTACCATTTCAACTGAGGGAACATCAGAAGGATCGCAATGATGGAGACAGTGGAGAAGAATAAGTATCCAGCACAAGCCATCCATAGTGGAATACTCTCTCGAACGAATACTTCATTCTCTCGTTTCAGGTTATCAGATTCTTTTGTACCATCATCTTCTGGAACTTCTACCGTTGCAACTGCAATCAATATAGGTTATATATACTTTTAACATTGATTCAAATACAAAACAGAGTTAGGTAGGATCTTTCCACAGTTAAACTTACATGTGTTGACGCTGTTGGTTTTTGAGAGTCTAGAGTGAAAGCTTCTCCCAGTGAAGAAAAGTATCTTGAGAAAGTTATATAGCCCATCTCCTAATATCAATGCAATGCATATAAACACCTGATAACAACAACACAAACCCAAAACTTATCGAATCTTTTCGCTACCATAGCTGGCAAAATGTGAGATATATATAAAACTAGTATGAAATGAGACCTTATAGCCATTTAAGCTCTTCATGCTACTCTCTGGCAATGTTGCAGGGAACCATTCACCTTTAAGCTGGGCTATGAGAGGCCACATTATTCCCCACGAAAGGATCGCTCCAAAGAGCAACGATAGATTCACCAAATGAGAACAGATCATCCCAGCTCCAACATATGTCATACTAAAGTCAAAGAAGAATCTATATCCCCCAAAGAGATTCAATCAAACTTGTTTAAACCAACGTCTCAAAAAGGTTATAACAAAAACAGAGGAAACTCACGATTTTTTCCAAGCTTGTAAACCAAATGTAGGGAACTGAGAGAAGCCACATCCGTCACCACCTGAATAGAACCATCCAAAGAATGCCCAAAAGAAACTCAATCCAAACGAATTAACAAACCCACGAATCTGTTTCCTGTATCAAAAACGACTAAGACATCAATATACATATCCAATCCAATCCATGAACAAGTAAAGAAAAATCCAAACATACTTGGCTGTCTTGTCTCCTTTGTTAGTATGAAATCCATTTATAAGAACAGCTGTTGCTGTTCCACTCGGATACGTTAGCTTGTAGTCTATAATCATCACCTGTGTTATTCACATCATTTCATCCTCAGTAAATCACACCATTGAAATCAAAATTTTACTCTGTTTCATAATTTTCTAAAAATCATTACCTTACGAAGAGGGACTAATGCAACTAGTCCAATGAAGCTCGTAACAAAGAGGAAGGAAGTCATCCATCCAACACCAGGCTCTTTTATACCACGAGGATTGTTTCCTTCGGTGTTTACTCCCGTAAGCTCATACGTTCGTCTATTTAAACCAAGCAGGTACGATGCGAACCCACCTGGGATATATGGAAACTTATTTACGTCACATTCGATTCCAATATGTGCAAAAACTCTTATTGTGTGTGTGTGTGTGAATTATACCTGCAAGGGAGATGCTGTAACATGCAACGGCACAAGTCTGAGCAATAGTGTTCTCTTGACGTGTGAAAGGAGTAGTAACGATTCCTGCTTTTTGGAGAACTTTGGTTCAAGATTTGAGAAAGACAAAAGCTAATAAAGCTGATGAGATGTTGAGATTCGGGACGAGTCCTGTCGTTAGGTTCAGCTTCAGACAGATCACGCTGTAGACAATCCCTATCAATAAACTCGCGACGATGGATCGAACCGTGATCTGTTTCCTCCATGGCGGTGGCTTTCTTGAATCTATTGATACGTCTTCTTGAAATTGACTCTGTTCTCTCTCAACCCTCTCGTTTTCCATTGAATAACACGAATCTGAAAATAACCTAAATCTGATTATTGGTTGCTTCTTTTACAAGGAAATAAGGTTTTGATCCGTCCGGCGATTGGTGGAAAATATGCGAATCTCGTCGAGAATCGAATGATTCGTAGAGTCAAGATCGAAGAAGAAGAAGAAGGAAGAAGAAGAAGAGAAGATCGCATATTAGAGATGTTGAATTGAGAAATTTTTTATAGAAGAGAAATGAATGAAGAGAGAGAGAGAGAGAGAGAGAGAGAAAGTGTACTGCAAAGAAGTACAAATTAGGGTTTCTATATTTATTATGGAAGTACAGATTTTGTAATTCAGATTCAAAGTTTCTTAAAAAACAAAACCAAATATTGTACTATGAAAGGAACACGCGTTTTGCAGTTAAAAGACAGAGCGGGAGATACATACAAGGTTGTTGGTCTGAAAACTCACTAACCCTGCATTTTTTTTGTTTTTGTTTTTTTAATTTTATGTAAAAAAAGAAAAGAATAAAAGAATAAGAAGAGATGGTGGTAGTACAACAAATCTTGTAAAAGTTGGTTTTAGTTTTGTTATATAAAAATAGGAAAAAAATTGGAGTCCCTTGAAAGTGTCGCCAAGTGTTGTCACAAAGAGCACTGACTTTTTTGAAAAGATTGGGTTGGGTTGGGTTGCGTTAGGTGGTGTTGCATATGTTTGACTTCTTACTTCAGGTTACTACTACCTGATGTCCTGATATGTCCCTCCTAATGTTGATGTGTTGTCAGCTTCTATTCCCATCTATATTAATATTTTCAACCATATGCCGTTAAGTTATTCCAGTTCCCATCAATTTGTTAAATAAATAAAAAGAGACACTATCATATTTTCTTTTGATTCGGACAAGAAATGATGAATTCAATTACAATTTAAAGTTGTAGAACAGCACTCTTACCACTTTTAAGATTATTATCTATATATAATAGCAAACCTATTTTTTTGTGTCAACTTTTAATCCAACGGATGAGATTAGTTCCAGTTTTAATCCAACGGTTTTAAATTATTAATTGTGTCTTTTTGTCGCATCCCCATCTTTCAAAAATCACACCTCTTAGTCTTTGCATCTCTTTGTTGTACTTCCTGGTTTCAAAAATCACATCTATTAATTTTTACACCTTTTAATTTCACACCTCTATGTGTTACACCTCTATGTGTTACACCTCTTTGTTGTACCTCCATGTTTCACATCTATTAGTTTTTACACCTTTACATTTCACACCTCTATGTTTTACACCTCTTTATTTATTATATATAAATTTTTCTTGACTACATAAACAAGTTTCGAAAAATTGTTTTCTGAGTACTGAAGAATTTTTTTATTGAAGTGTTTTTTAACTTTCAAACATCAAACTCTAATTCAAAGTAATTTAATTAATATTTCTGCTGCGAATGACCTATAGTGTTTCTCGGTTAGATTATTATTACTGTTAGTCGACATTATTAAGTTCATACATTAATCTTAGTTTTGTTAACTTTTAGTCTCTTCAAAATTTTTAGCCTCTCCGGTTTTCATGTTTTTGCATGGCTTATGTTATTAAGTAACAAAATATATGTTTACTTGGCTTTCTTCTTTTTTGTTCAGAGCAATCTAGATTTGTTTAGTTCACCATCTAACGCACGACATGAAAATCTAATGCTTAACGGTTCGTAAATCAATTCTGAATTTTTTTGGTGTGTATAAACCATCGTAACCGTACGTATAAGTAACTGCAATATTCTTCTAAATCGTTTCATGCATGCATGAATGAACATAACTGTTTAATTCACTTTGAATAATATTGTGTGTGCATGAGGATTCTCTTAGAAACATGATTAGAGGTTTCTGGGTTATTTTATTATTCTGATATTATTCTGATTAGAATATATTATTATGATATCGTTGTTGATGTGGGCATGAATTAGGTTGTGCACGATTAGAATCTGGGTCACTATTGATATAGATGCTTACGGTTATTGTATCATTTATGTTCTTTGATCTGTGGTGGTGCTAAACGGTAACCGGTGATTATGGTATGTTGAAAATACCATTAGCGCCACCGTAAAGTCGTGATCAACAGTGGTGACTTGTAGGATTATGGCTATTAAGTTCATACATTAATCTTAGTTTTGTTAACTTTTAGTCTCTTCAAAATTTTTAGCCTCTCCGATTTTCATGTTTTTGCATGGCTAATGTTATTAAGTACGTGTGCCATATTTTTTGCATAGCTAATGTTTTTGATTCTTAATGTGCAGATTTTATTTTTTGACTTTCTGGAAAAACCAAAACCAAGATACGAGAGGCCCATGATGATATGCAGTGATGTTAGAGCTACAAATAAGCCAATTTTTTTTAACAAAAATGGTATAACAAACAAAATTTTATATATGTTCTTATTTAACCTATTTATTTTTTCATGGTATAAATGTTTAATTTTTTTGTTTTTGTTTTTTTTTGTAGGATGTCCATTAGATATAAATAATCCAGGTTAGATTCCATTTTTTTTTTAAATAAAGTTTTTAAAAATTTTAGTTGAATTATAATTTCTTATACTTTCTGGGTATCAAACATTTTGATAATATATAGAAATATTACAAATGAGCATGGAAATAGAGAGTGCCGAAGAAAAAGCCAGAAATACTTGTGACAACATAAAATCAAATTCTAGAAAGCGTAAGCACGACCAAATGACAAGTCAAGTTAGAAAGAAAAGATCTACTAAAGGTAATTTGTTTAGTCTTTGATGACTTTCTAATCTGTATATACAACTTTTAAAAAACATAATGTATAACAGTCACTTTTAGAGTAATCTGGAATCCTCCAAAAAAAAGAAATGCAAGAAATTTTATAAAATTAGTGTTTAACTCAAAGAAGAGAACATCAAAAGGTGAGATATTATTATCACCTGTTTCACCACATCGACTTAATTTTTGCTGTCGTTTGGTACTGATTCATAGACATAAGTGGGAAATCAATTCCTAATATATGGTTGATATACGGAAATAAACTTCTCACCACTACTGAGCTAAAGTTCTCCATAAGAGCTCTCCGCTTCGTCTCTCTCTCTCTTAATTTTTTTTCTCTTGATTCAGCAAATCTGAGTAGTTTGTTTATTGCGTTTTTAGTTTTACGGTTTTGTGCGGTAATTAATAAACAAATTGGTTATTTGAATGTAGGTAAAAAAACCTGTATCATCAAAAAAATCGAAACGGAATCAATTAATAAGGTGTGGGGATTGTGATGCATTAGTATGGCCTAAGGAAAGTACTGCAAAGGATCGGCAAACAAAAAAACCTCTATTTACAATATGTTGTAAACAAGGGCGTGTCAAATTGCCTACCATTCAAGAACCTCCGTTTCTGTTAAAAAAGCTTTTGTCCGATCCATCTTTCCGAAGACACATTAGAGTATATAATTCTATGCTCTCTATGTGCTCTATGGGTGCTGAAATTGATTATTCAATTTTAAATTCAGCAGGTCCTTTTTGTTTTAAAGTGCATGGTGAAAATTATCATAGTATTGGATCACTTCTACCATTGGATGGGCAACAACCTAAATTCTTACAAATGTATATATTTGACACCGCTAATGAGTTGAAAAATAGGTTATCTATATTTTCAGATGGCAAAGAAATAGTAGATGAGGAAATTTTATTAGCTCTAATAAACATGCTTGATGAAAATAATATTCTAGCCAAAACATTTAGAAAAGCTAGAGATCGTTATGAAAGCGGGAATGATGAGGAACTGAAAATCCATATGGTAGGATATGATAAGAGGAAACGTCAATATGAATTACCATCAGCTAATGAAATAGCGGGTTTAGTTGTGGGTGGTTTCTCAGACGTTGGTGAACGTGATGTTTTATTACAACATAAAACAGAAAATTTGCAGAGAATTTTGGCTTCTCATCCTCTATACATGGCTTTGCAATATCCTTTGTTATTTCCTTATGGAGAAATTGGATTTTACGAAGGGATACCATATCACTCTAATTTCGCTTGCGATGATGAGAGCGGGTATGTTTCAATGACAGAATATTATATGTATCGTATACAACAGAGGACTTTGGAGGGAAATACCATTCTAAAGAAAGGAAGATTATTTCATCAGTTTGTTGTTGATGCCTTTACATCTATTGAAGTCAGTCATCTAACATTTATAAAACTTAACCAGAAAGCAATTAGAGCTGATATTTATAATAATATAAAAGATGCTGTTACAAGAGGTGATCATGACCCACATACACTTGGGAAAAGAATAGTATTGCCTTCTTCAGTTACGGGAAGTCCAAGGTATATGGCTGAAAAATATCAAGATGCAATGGCTCTTTGTCGTTGTTATGGAAACCCAGATTTGTTTATCACTATGACTGCTAATCCCAAATGGACAGATATAAATGAATATTTAGAAATTTCTGGTGATGATACAGCTAATGATCGACCAGATGTTGAAACACGAGTTTTTCATTTAAAGCTTGATGAACTAATTAATTTAATCAAAAATAAAAACTTTTTGGACCTGTCAATGGAGGTATGTAGATATATAATTAATAAATTTATTAGCATAATACTTTTTACTTTTCTGTTTAACATTTTTTTAATATAAAAAAATTGCAGTTGTCTACACAATTGAATTTCAGAAACGTGGACTTCCTCATGCACATATTCTTGTATGGCTTAAACATGGACGTGATATTGGATCCTCACAAGATATTGATCAATTTGTGTCTGCTGAATTGCCTAATAAATTAATAGATCCAGAAGGTTATGAATTAGTGACACAACATATGATGCATGGCCCGTGTGGAATTAAAAAACCAAACAACTCATGTATGGAAAATGGTGTTTGCACTAAAAAAATATCCTCGAGCTTTTTGTCACTCATCATGTATTGATGAGAATGGTTACATAATATATAGGCGAAGAAATATAGAGTCAAGCTTTGTTATGAAGGGGAATATAAAATTAGATAATCAGTTTGTTGTTCCTCATAATTTAGAATTATTGAAGCGATTCCAGGCTCACATTAATGTGGAGTTTTGCAATAAAACAACTGCAGTAAAGTATTTATTCAAATACATTACGAAATGAGTTGATAAAGCTACAATAGTTTTAGAACAAAATAAATCGTCTCATACAAGTAATCTTGATCTGGATAAGATAGATACAATGAATAAGGTTGATAAATATCTTGATTGTAGATATGTATCTGCTGGTGAATCAATGTGGAGAATTTTTAAGTTTGAGATTCATCATCAGAATCCTTCAGTGCAAAGGTTAAGCATCTATCTTCCTGGTCAAAAACCTGTCCTATTTAGAGATTCATCTGATTTGAATAATGTGGCATATTATCATGAGAACCAACTAAGTATGTTTGAGGCGTGGTTAGAGACAAACCAGCATGATGAATTTGCAAGAACCTTAACATATATTCAGTTTCCAACTTATTATGTTTGGAATAAATCAAAACATATGTGGACAAGACGGAAAATAGGTCGATCTATTGGACGTTTATATAATATACACCCTTCTGCTGGTGACTTATATTATCTACGACTGTTAATAAATCACTTAACATGGCCAACCAGTTTTGATTATTTGTATACATATAAAGGGAAAAAATTTAAAACATTTAAGGAATCATGTGTTGCTCGTAACTTCCTTGAAGATGATGTGGAATGGCATGAAACAATGAAAGAAGCTGTGTTATCATTGACTCATCATCAGTTACGTGAATTATTCACAATGTTGATAGTTCATTGTGAAGTGACAAGTCCGTTGAAAATGTGGAATAAATTCTTAATTATAAGGAGTATGACTTGACAGATGAGGATTTGCAAAAATATGCTCTTATTGAAATTGAATTGTTACTACACCGTTATGATAAATCTCTCATAAACTATCCTGATTTGCCAAATCCTGATAAGAGTACGGTGGCACGCCTTTCAAACTCATTACTAAGTGGAGAACAAAATTTCAATATTGAAAGTTTAAAAGAAGAGTTTGAGACACAATTTCGTTTGTTAAATAAAGAGCAAAAGGAACTTTATGATGCTGTTCTTTCTTCAGAACAAAAGGAAGGGAAATTGTTTTTCTTGTACGGTTGTGGAGGTACAGGAAAAACTTTTGTTTACAAGACGTTAATTAACAAGTTACACTCTGAAAATGAAATTATAATTCCGGTAGCATCTTCTGGAATTGCAGCATTACTTCTTCCAGGTGGAAGAACTGCACATTCACGATTTAAAATTCCTTTAAACTTGATGGATGATTCTGTTTGTGATATTAAAGCGGGAACTATGTTAGCTGATCTTTTGATTAAAACAAGTCTGATAATTTGGGATGAAGCTTCAATGACACATAGATATGCGTTTGAAGCTCTTGATAGATCCTTAAGAGATATTATGTCTACTATTGATGATCAATCACATTTAAAACCATTTGGAGGCAAAACCATTTTATTAGGGGGCGACTTTAGGCAAACGTTACCAGTTATTGCTCAGGGTAGTCGACAAGATAGCATACTTGCTTCAATAAATCGGTCTTATTTATGGCCTTCTTTCCATATTTTTGTACTTTCACAAAATATGAGAGTAAGAGCTTCTGAAGTTGAGTTTGCTAATTGGATTTTAAAGGTTGGTGATGGTACTGCAAGTAAGGTCATCGAGACGTACAAGTATTCAGGTGAAGATCATATTTATGTTGATGATAGCTTATTGTTGAAATCAGAGAGCAACCCAATAACAGCGTTAGCAAGCCATGTTTATACATCTTTTCAAGAGAATTATACTAACGCAGATTATTTGAGAGATAGAGCAATACTAAGCCCACGAAATGATACAGTTGACGAAATTAACATGGAAATGTTAAAATGAGTCCCTGGTAAATCACAAGTGTATTTAAGCGTAGATTCGATCAATAGTGATGAATTTGAGGGAGATGACTTTAGTTTTCAATATCCTGTTGAGTATTTAAATTCGATGAATTTTCCAAACTTTCCTCAGCATAAGTTATCTTTGAAAGTAAATTCACCCGTGATGCTTATACGTAATATTTGTCAAGCTAATGGACTTTGCAATGGTACACGTTTGGTTATTACACGTCTGGGTATTCGTATTATTGAGGCAAAAATTATTACTGGTCATAACGCAGGACATGTAATAGTTCTTCCAAGGATTGCTCTTATTCAAACTGATGGTAAAATGCCAGTTGCTTTACGGAGGAAACAATTCCAATAAGATCTTGTTTTGCAATGACAATTAATAAGAGTCAAGGACAAAGTTTAAGTAGAGTTGGCTTATATCTTCCTAAACCCGTTTTCAGTCATGGGCAGTTGTATGTTGCACTATCTAGAGTTACATCCGTTGAAGGATTGAAGATATATCAAAAAGAAAAAAAAAGAGGCAAAAAATACAGTTTGTAATATTGTTTATAAAGAAGTATTTATTAATATTAGGAATACAGTTAGTACTGTATTAAATTGTTAAAATTTAATTTAACAAGACATTATAATACTTCTTTTTTAATATAATTTTATTAATTTAAACACAATTATTTATCAAATGTTAAATTTTTTTAAAGTATTCACAACAAATACAGTGTTTTAAAGTTTAGAGCATCTCTATGTGTAAAGTTGTAAACAAATATGTTAATAACACCTCCAATGGTAAAGTTCTTAATTGAAAGTTCTTAATTTTTTTTCAAAAACTTGCTTTAAATACAAGCAAAACGCAACTTGAAAGGTACAAATACCTTAGGTTGGATGGGCAAACATCTGGGGGTGATCTTGGTGCTCTTTTTGATGGTTTCAACAAATCGGGTTCCCCATTTTTCATATTTCTGTTAAGGTGATGCATCATATATCGTTGCCTGTCTTTCTGTAGCTCTAATCTCTATTGCGATGCTTCAAAGAATGAAAAAAACATGAGAAAAGAATCATGAGTACAAACTTGAAGTTGAAAGAAAAGTTTGTTGTCATGGTCGTACCAACAAGGTCGAATAAAACAGAGTCCAATGCTGCGTATATCGGGACTGGTATGGATGCAAACAAAGCTCCGAATTTGCTAGATCAAAAGAAACCACAAACAAACACACCAATACCCTGATTTTATAACAAGAAACACCCTTTTCCTAAATATAATCAATAACAATAAAATAGTACTAAAGAATATAAGCAATGCCCTGTTTCAGTTTTGTAAAGAATAACATACTATTTTATGTCAATGTCTTGAGAATTCTTCTTGTTAGGAGAAACGACATGGTTCCAGTGATTGTCTCATCCTCACATATGATTAACACATCTTTTAAGTATAGAACTGTTTGTTTCCAGCATAAGCTGCAGTTACAGAGATACTACCAATCATTATCATGTCAAAACCATACACATTGTCCAAACTGTAGTAGTAGCAACAACAAAAAAAAAAGTCATAATTGCAAATCACAAACAGAAGGCAAATGTTAGAAAAAAAAAAAAAAAAGAGAAAATGAAAAGATGTCAAACTGATGCACTCACATTTTATTTTGTCTTCTTTGTACGCTGAATCCTCTATGGCTGTAAGATGCAGGGAGGCTTTGTCTGGTGGCACAACTCCACCATCAACCTATCCACCATAAAAGCAAAGGACCAAGAAGTTATCATGGTTATTACAACAATGACATGAACTTGCAACAATTAATTGTTGACAATTGGTTTTGGTAAGAAAGAATCTCGTGTAACAAAGTGGAGCTGTAAAACTTACAAACAATTTATTACGAGCGTATAAGACACTGTGCAACATGTTTTCAAACAACAAAAAGTAACCCATCCATTCAAAAATAATCACAACCACTTTAGGAGTAGGAAGCTCTATCTCTGCAACAGCATAAATAATTGTAATTATACATGGAAGACAACAGCAAATAGCAACTCCAATAAAACAAGCCAGCGCAACACAGAAGACAACAAAGAACACACTGAAACTAAGAAAGATAATACAAAGCCTTCAAAGCAACATTGTCAAAAATAAAATATAGGGAAAAGGTTACCCAGATGCAAACAAAATTCATGGATGTTGAACCAGATTCAAAGAAACATCTGGTTTTTCTTTTAAAAAAAAAAAACCAGATACATACCAATCAGAAAAAAGAAATAAGTCTAGCTCTGTCATTTTCATCTCCGTTTCTTCTTCCCATGGAGAACGATGGGTAGTTTAGATTTCCGGCGATTCTGAGCTTGCTCGTTTCGCAGGCGTCGTAAAGACTTGGAACGACCCATCTGGTGCAGCTAAAATCAAACGAGTGAGATCGGGACCTGCTCCTTTCGCCTTTGGAGATTACGAGAATGACATTGAGAGTGAGAGAAGGAGTAACAAAAAAAATATAACGCGCAAGTTTTTTTCCTTTTTTATTTTTTCCTTAAACTCTATCTATTCCCCATTTCACACGTGTACTAAATTTCAGCTGTGAAATATCTTAACTAAGATATACACGTATCCATGATGTTTATTAATAAATAAGTTAGAGAGTGGCCATTATATTAGTAGAGATATTTAAAGATTTTGACCACGCACGAAAACTTAAAATTATTAATTCGATATAACCTATGTTAAGAATTGCTACAACTATACAAACTTATACTAAATTACATGAGATATAAAAGTAAGCTTATATACTGGTCATATTGGTCAAATGTCTGATTTATTAATATTAGTGAACGGAACTCTTGGTTTTGAATTAATTTGATTTAAATTAATAGAACGATGTATGAAACGAAAAATCTTCTCGTCTCGAACAATCACAACGTTTAGTTTTCTTTTTTTGAACAAACACAATGTTTGATACTTTATAAATAGATGTTTTAACTTTTCGTGCTTTTCAAATCACTCGCCATATATTCTTCTAAAAAAACAAGTCTGATCTGGCTACAAAGAGAAAAGTTGTCAAAATCTCTCGGTTGGAATGGCCGATAGGCCTACTGTTTCATATGGCGTCAGTGTTGACAACCCATTAGGTGGTGTTGGAGAGGGTTACAATTATAATAATTGCCAAATTCAACGACATAATGGGTTCAATGGAAATACTGAGGTCATTTTATTTCATAGCTACTGAGTTTGTCTCAGAATATTTAACTCAAGATAAGCAAGATTTTTTATGCACGTTGGTAGAGGAAGGAATAGGGATAGGAGTTGCAAACACGATTTTTTCAGATCTTATTGCTATTGCAAATGATGTAACTTCTTCTAACGAGAACTCATCATCAAGCATTGTCACGTTAACAGTCATTGTGACCTTTTGTCGAGGATTATCCGTTGATGAAATCTTGGAGCAGCAAGTGATACAAAACTCTTTTGACTCATGGAGTATGACACCTAAACCTGCTACTCAAGATTCGGTTGATGCGCTTCAGAGGGTAATCTACATAGCCGATGAACCCAATGTGGAAGAAGATGATACGATGTGTGTTATTTGTTTACAAGAGTTTGCTCATGAAGGAAATCTTCTACAGATGCCATGTGGCCACGCATTTGATTATGAATGTATCGTTCAGTGGCTACAATTACGTAACTGGTGTCCCTGTTGTCGTTATGAGTTGCCCTTTTAAATTTATCGTTTGTTGTAATAATGATGTTTGTTGTAATATAAATGATGTAATTTTAAATTATAATATTAATATATATATTTATTATTTTAATGTTTTTGCCTAATTACTTCTGTATTTTATGTATTAATAATATATTTAAAAAAAACACTTCAGAAAGGAAAAAATTAGCAATCTTTCACACAAATACGAAGTAGTAATATAGTAATAATAGATATTTACTTAAAAAGTCATCAACATTATTCTCCTAAAAATCTTTTTATTACATTCACATATTACCGAATACTTAATATTTCATTCCAACGACAACAATTCAATATTAAAGTAAAAAATTTGCTATCTATTATAATTTATTTACATTAATTTCTAATAAGAATTATAATGAAAATGTTCTTCAAATAGACCGTAGTGAAATGGAGAAACTTGCTAGCCAACACTATACCATACTGTGTTGCAATACAAAGATCAAGTATCCAACGGTATTAGTTCTCTAAGAATAAGTAATATAATATACATATAACTTAATGGTTGTGTATAATTTACAAATGTAAACAAGAACCTTTTCCAAAAATAAAAACATTGAATAATAAATAAGATACCTACAAAATTTTTATAAATATGTGATTATAATTATATATATAGTATCAACAAATAACAAATACAGAATCTGTAAAGACAATAACTATGTTTAATTATTGTAAAATCATATAATAAAACTGATTCTAATCACAAGAAATTTCAACTCAGTTTAAATACCAGGTATGTCTCTCCATGTAAAGAGGACAATTAACAAAAACGCTATAGTGGCAGCAATGTTAGAATGATCTCTTGGATAGCTGTTATGCAATTTATATATTGATCTGGATACCATGGAGCCACTAAAGAGAAAGGATGTGAGGATCTCTAAAGATAATATATATAATAACCGTATAAATATATATAGCGTTTGAAAGCATTTAAGGATCTTTAAGGATAACTGTTACAAAATAACATATCAAAAAGAACACCATTCTAGTGCTGTTTATGATTGAAATATAATTGCAAAAAAGTGTAATGTAAAATCTTAAACATTTGTATTTGTTTGTAATGAACATATATATTTACTTAAAAACTTGTCAACATTATTATCCTAAAAAGACCGTAGTGAATTATTATTATAAAAAAGAAAAAATATAATGGGCTTACAGTTGAGCCCAAATATTTTAAAACCGAAACTGGTTTCGTTTTTTATTTATGAAGCGTCGTGATGATTCATTATTTTCGTAAAGCACCTTTTCATAAATCATGTGTTTACGATTCTATAAATAGCACTTTAGATATCGTTTAACAAGCTCCAAGTTACAGTCGTTGCAGATTACAAGAAGCAGATCAAACTGCTTCAGGTTTTTTCCCCTTTTCCATCTATCAATTTCTCTGTTTCTTCATATTTACGTTTAACAACGATTCTAATACATATATATATATATATATATATATATATATATATTCTGGTTGCAGATTACAGAAAGCAGATCAAACTGCTTCAGGTTTTTTCCCCTTTTCCATCTATCATTATTTCTGTTTCTTCATATTTACGTTTACAACTCTACTAATATATATGTATATTTTTGAATGTGTTAGGTTTGTAACTACGTTAACAGGATGAACGTAACAACGTATGAATTCAACAGGATTGAAGAATCAATGGAAGAAGGTCGTGGTGGTAAAATCACAGTTGAGGTAAAGATTTACCGAAACTTCACAACTGTACCGAGACTACGATCATTCTCTTTCAAATATCCTGAATTTATACATGAAGAAGAATCAGAAGACAAAGAAGAGTTATATGGATGTTTGTTAGGTGATGGCGTTGAAGTCGAGGATATAAATTCATTGTTGATGGATCTAATTCTACGTGTTAATGAGATTACGTCTTCTCCTACTTACTCAATGCTGAGTAATATCATTTTCAATTTATCACTTCACTTATATGAAGTCATCGATAATATGGATGTTACTGAAGAACAGATTATTGAGGAATCGTTTAATTCAGCCGTTGTCGTCCGTAGACCAGCTTCACAAGATTTCATCGACTTGTTACAAAGGAAGACCTTTGACTCTAGTGAAAGTTCTGCAAATCAGAAAGACAGTAGCTGTCCAATTTGTCTACAAGAATATGAAGAGCAGCAGAGTATTATAATCATGCCGTGTGGTCATATTTTCTGTGATTGTTGTATAATTAGTTGGCTACAAGTGAACGTTGTATGTCCATTATGTCGTTATATTGGACCGTAAATGTTAAATATTTATATATTGTAAAAGTTTTTTTTTTCATTGATCTTAATTTATTGTAAAAATAAAAGCTTCTCTCGCTCAAAAAAAAAAAAAAAAAACCAAGCGTACTTTTTACTCTGTTTTGTAGAAGATAAAACATAGTATTAGAGTAACTAATTATTTAATTAATAAACTGGAAAAACTGCTAAAGTTATTTATATTTTACATAATTAAGCATTTGTTCTTTTTTTGTCGGCACTTAATTAAGCTTAAGTGGGGTTGTGAATAGGTTTATATTAACTTTTGAAATTTGGTTGGTTAAAACTTATTTTACGAACTGTAACTTCACGGTAAAACCTTTAATTTTTTCATGTCATCATATTCTTGTTCATCAAGACTCATCTTCACAAATCTCCACCTGAGGCAAAGATAATCAAACCAAACTTCATGATGTTTAAGAGTAACTTCACGGTAAAAACCTTTCACCCATACGGTTCTTGTTTCACCACAAAGAGGACACAATACTCCACCTTGATTTAAACGTACAAACCAAACTTGATTCCGTTTTTGAGAATCTGAATAAGAGCAGCACTTAAGAACGTTTTAACACCAGCTCAAAAATGTGCAACATCAATGTCTATGCATAAATTACAAAATGCATACCAAATACTCAGCAAACTGATACATACACAAGACTATAATCACCAACCAACACATGATAGTTGTGTATCTTATGCAGATGCAATGAGAGATTGTATAAATCCAAAGTCTCACTAACACATATTGTACCTTGAATATCCTTTAACAAAAAAAAAAAACAAAACACATATTGTTCCTGTATTTTTACTGTTACCTTGATTTTCGGCCACAGGATGCTAAGAACACTGCAAATATCACACACAAACATATTCTCATCATTTTCATATGTACAGATTGCACATCGCCAAAGCTCTTGCTTAGCAATTTCTTCCTTTGGTTCAACAACCTCTTCTTCGGCAGTTTAGGACAACATGAAAATTCAACAAAAACCCCAATATGACTCTCGCACATTTCAAACAAACCAGACTAAGAATGTACCTCTATTCAATCACAACCTAGATACTTTCTTCCAAGAACTACATTACATTTGGCTACCTTATTTGCATCTTGTAGAACAGGCGTAATCAAGTCCATTAATAGCATTCGCTTCATACATACAACATACAGAACAGCGTCCCTCTATAGTTCATTCAATTCAATCTGACCTTCTCGTATAGTGCATCGAGAGAATCAGTATACACAGGGTACCCAACACGGAAGGTAGGAACAGAGAGATTCTCAATAATATTTTTCGATACTACAGATTGAATTAGGCAATAGAAAAGGCAAATTGTTGGTCGTGGTAGTTTTTCCTGCTGCCCCTAAGCAGAAGGACGATGTGGTGGTGCCACAGAGGATTTGGACGGAGCAATTCCAGCCGCCGTCAATACGTCACTAGCTGTAACCCTACCGAAACAAGCTTCTTAGAATAAGGCGTCGCTACGGTCTTCCTTGGATCATATACGACAGCTGTCACTGAGGTTGGTTGAGCGATCGCCGGAGCAGGAGTTGATGATGACGACGGAAAAAGATTGATTGGCGTTGAAGAAGTGGAGAAAGAACATAAGGAATCGAAGAAGGAACTTATTTCATCTCATTAAATAATTTCTTTATAATCTAATTCGTTATTGACTTTCACATGTTGTACGTAATGATTAATAGAACATTCCCACGGTTAATCATTAATTATAATTTGGTATTAGTTCTTCTCGGTTAGATTATTATACGTGCGGTCTTAACAATTTAGAAAATGTAAATCAATTATTTTAGCTTATAAAAACAAAAATAATACATCCTAATAACAAGAAAAAAAATTAGTATATTACTTCACAAGACACAACGGTCAGTTATGTACTACTACACAACGGTCAGGTATGTGTTAGCATAAGACCAAAAGACACAACTCTCGATTTAAAAAGGTACATCGTTTCAATTGTGACTATTAGATTTTATATATATATATTAACATTCTAAAATTAAGAGAACAAACTTCACTATTCCTTTATTACAACAACTTCAACATAGCTACAAGAATTTAGAAGAACATGGGTCATAACAGTAATCCACCGTATAAATATTTATCAAACCTGCAAATGAAACGTGGACAGCAACGCATTCTAGGAAGGGTAATACGAATATGGGAAGTAAGAAATCCAAAAAATGGAAATGAAATTATTAGTTTGAATTTTCTTCTTCTGGATGAGAAGGTAACTTAATACATTCGTACAAGTTACTTTTAAAATATTTAATATATGATTATTACGTATGACTAAACTAAGTTTTGTTTATAGGATACAACTATTATGGGTTCAATTTATAAACGATATATCGATCGTTACATACATAATTTTACCGAAGGAACCATATATTTTCTAAATGATTTTGAAGTATGGCGAGCCGGTGATTATTATAAAATTTCCGACCATGTTTTTACTATACGGTTGAACGACCATTCAAATATATCCCAGATAGAAAATAATATTTTCTCTATTTCTTCGGAAAAATTCAGTCTTCGTAATTATGATGAACTTATGGATATATCCGATAAAAATAGTCGGTTTGAAGGTATGAATTTCTTAATAATTTACTTCAGTGTTTCAGTGCATATTAAATTTTCTATCACAAAGTTCTTAAAAATTTAACAGTATGGAAAATATTAAAAATAGCAGTATGGCATGTCGGGTAATAACACATGCCGTGATGGCATACAAATCTGCTAAATATCTATGGTCGTGAGAAAATAAAAATGATCACTGAATAAGAACGTCATTTCGGGCTTTTTAATATATTGAGCATTATCATACTTGAATTTTATAGACCTATTCTAAATGTTTATAATATTAAATAATATATTTTGTCCATCTTTGTACAGATATTATTGGAGTTATAACCGATAAAAAAATGATGAACGCACATTCAAGTAATGGAAATGAGAGGATAACTTTAGATATTCAACTGCAAGGGTTGGTTATATACATCCCCTAACTTTTTATAATTGAATAATAGTTGTCGTTAGGAATAGAAGCCACGTTTCACATTAGTTTCCAGTACATTATTAATTAATGTAATAAAATTAATATGTAACAGAGGAAGTAAAGTTCGAGTTACATTGTGGGATAACATAGTCAATACATATAAAGACTTGTTAGGAGATAAAGATGCAAAAGGAGAAATCGTGATAATTACAAGTGTCAATCCAAAAAAATATGCAGGTAACTAATACCCCACGTTCATTTTGTTTCTTATCATTTATATATAATGGATCACTCTCTTTATTATTCCTTATAAATAATTATCATTTATAGGTTATATCTACTTAAACTCTACTTCTGCAACAAAGATTTACATTAATGACCAAGAAGGTGTTATAGACGATTTCAAATTACGGTAATTGAAAATAATGGTTTTTAAAAAAAAAGGAAAATGTTTACTCCTATACTTACAAATATTTCTAACAGTTTATTGCCAAGTATCATAACAACTATATCAAACGACAACTCTCCAACAACATTGGAAAAATCAATGGTCAAAATTTCTGAAATAATTAATTATATTTCCGGCGATTTAGTTGAGGTACAAATTGTTTGACTTAAACATTAATTAAATAATTAATATATATTTACGAACGGCGGTTTTAACTTTATTTAGTTAAAAATAAAATAATAAATTGTACAAAAATTATTACCAGGAGAAGGAATTTACATGTGAAGGCAAAATAATTGAAATCTGTTCAAGGAATGGATGGAGTTATGTATCATGTAATTTATGCTCAAAAAAACTTCAAAAAATTGAAGGAAAACTAATCTGCAATAATTGTGTAAAGGAAGATGTCGTTGGTATTCTAAGGTATATTCCATATCTTTATATTTTTTTAATTAATAATTTCACAATTTAGCTGCAATCAAATAACTTATTTGAAGTTTTATTATTATATACATGAACAGGTATCGGCTTGAAATTTTAGTTGAGGACGATTCAGACGTAGCATCATTGACTACATTTAATAAAGATGTCACCAAACTTTTGAACATATCTGCAACTGAATTGGTTAAATATTATGTAAGAAATACATATAATAAATTTAACAACAAAGCAAAAAATTATTATTTATAACAACAATAGTCATACAATATTAATATTCTTACTTATATTTAAATGTAATTGATGAAACAGGAAAATATGTTCTATACTCCAACAGACGAAGATATTATCAATTTCCTTACAGAAAAACTTGTGGGGAATAAATTTAAGTTCAATATAAAAGTCACATCTTTTAACTTTAAATCTACATCGGCGGGTCTAACTGTGACAAGTATTCAAGGAGATACAATCTGTTTAACAACTCAGGATGAAAACGTATTTGACGCTCCCACAAATGCTGAACAAACAGTAAACATCACCAAAAGAAAGAATGTAGACCTAGACAGTGCTACTAATGATAATTATCTTATCGGGGATACACACAAAAAACAAAGAGTAACAAAAAAAAGGAAGATCACACCCACTGGAATAACGGAAGCTGTAAAAAGAATAAAAGAGGAGGAGTCCAAAGACAATGAACTTACAGTAATAAAAACTGGGAATAGGAAGAGAAAAATGATACCAAAGAGCAAAGTATTCGCTTCTAATGAAGAAAAGAGTAACAAAGAAGAAAATCTTAATGATCTTGAAGACTTAACTACAAAATCTATGAGACCACAAAGAAAAAGAAAAATGATAATTCATGAAGATTATGTGTAGTACATGTATAAGTTAATAAATTATTTTTTTAAACTATAACCCTAAGATATTTACTAATTCACTACAACTACGAATTGGAGGAATAAATTTGATTCAACTAATAAAAGTTAAATGTTATTTCACAAGTTAGCTTAAATTAAATGAAATTTACATCCATACGACTACGACTGAATTTAATTATTCGTTAACTCACGTTCTACATAAAAATATATCGTTTCATCCATAAATAACAAACTATAAATTAAAACAAACAAAGAAACAAATATATCAATACTTAGCACGTTACTCTACGAACCAATATAAAGTTATAAAGTAGGGCTGAACAAAGAAGACAAAAATAGTAAAAGTTGCCGATGTGGGTTAAAACAATTATGAAATTTTAGTTTATGTGGGCTAAGTTTCTTTTGTTCCATCACTTGCTTCCAAATTATGATGTAAGCCCACGTTTAATTAATTTCGAATGGGCCTAAGCTTATTTAAACCAATTAAATACAAACCCTAATATCCCTAACCAAGGTCTCTCTTACTTTTTTCTTTAACCGCCGTTGCTCCTTATTTCCTTCTATTTCTACAGTTTGTTATCTTCTCTTCTCTATTCCTTTCTACAGCCTCTCTTCTATTTCTTCTTCTACTCGATTTATTTTTTTATTTTCTGTGATTGGACATAATGGCTCATGACTGCAACAATGGTGATTATCCGCTGATTCTTCTCTTCTTCACGGTCGATTATTTTCCATCGGTCGCCGGAAAACAATCAAAATTGCGTTGTTTCAGATTTTAAACTCAAAACAGAAATTAACCGAGAGCGGAACTGTACCGAACCCGAAAACCGATTTAGCCGTACCGAACCGACCGAATTAACCGAACTCCCAGGGTTAATAAAGCGACAAAGGTAAATTAACGTGTATAGTATACAAATAAACACCTTTTTATTTTCTCAACGTTAGCCAACCTTACTTCCCCCACCTCTTCGTAGCCAACCTTTGCTTCCACCTCTTCGTAGCCAACCTTTGCAATGTTTCTTTAAACCTTTCCAATACTTCTTTAAAACCTTCCCATTTATAAGCAACAACCCTTAACCATTATTTAGCAACTTACTTAAATCTCTTCATTTCTATCGCACACTTAAATAATATAATCCTTTATTAACAAAGCGAAGTTAAGCGTCTCTGTCTCAGGTACGTTAATTCTTAATCTCTTTAATAAAATCATTGCATTTAAACATCTCTCTTTCTTTATTCCTTCCCACTCATCAAATACTATCATAATTTCAAAAATAAATTAGAATGAGTAGAATGATAGAGGAATTAAATGTTTTTGTTGATTTACTAATTCTGTTTCTACGTTTATGATGAAGATAGTGAATTATTGAAGTAGAATGGAAGATCTCGGACACCCACCATTGAACCAAATTGACGAAAATATCATTCTAGCAAAGCAAATGAAAGCATTAAATCTGAAAATGGACGAGGTCAGTCAATATGCATTCACACCAAAACCTAAACAGTTCATGTGGGACAAAACTAAAAAAAAAATGGAGAAGACGTAAACATTTACAATCAATCGGCAAAATTATTCGTCAAAAGGAACGTCAAGTAAGTATATCATTCGAAACTTTTTATTCTTGTTATTGACTTCACAATCAATTTTTACTATAACTAAAAAATATGCAGAATGTTCATGAGGAATGGCGTAAAATGATGAAAAAAGTCCAATTTCCTTCGGCTAAGGAAAAAGAATTGAAACACTGCGTCATGGATTATCAATTGGCTGTAGAAGCGATGCGTTACATGAGAGCAAAGAAGAAACGATTAGAGGAAATAGAATACAATAGTGATAGCTCCTAAATTAATTATATTTACTTATTAGTTTATTTACTTAAAGACTCAATTGTAATTATTTAATTAAACAACTTAAACTACAGAAGATGTAACGTTTACAACATATAAGTAATAATTTAATTTCAATTTTTTAATCTATTAAAACTACAAAAATAATCAAACTTAAGTTACAAACTAAATATAGTTTTACAGAATTAATTGCATTAAATTTATTGTTTACAAATACTATACTTCAAAATACTCATTCATTGAAATTAAAACAAATATTTTATGAAGAAATAGAAGTCATTTCATTTTATCATCATAATTTTCACTTCCCGCGCGGCAGGGCGCGGGTTTGATTCCTAGTTATTATAATAGAATTGTTTTTTTACAGATTATAGATTTTCTTTTTGTCTAGTTAATTCATATGGATTATGTATTAAACTTTTAAAAGTATTAAATTTATTTTGGGATGTATAAGTTTAGGATTACGATTACGTACAAATGAGATTCAATTTGAGATGTATAACTGTATAAGTTAGGAGTGAAACCAAATTATGACTTGCACACTTTACTTTCCAGTTACTTAAATACTAAACAACTTAATTATCTGTATCATCCGAATGAGTAATTGTAACAAATAATGTCATAAATTAAAGTTTTACTTTAAGCATCAACATACGTATAAAGTATATAAACCATTCCACTTTTCTAGATATGGTTCTCTCTATCGTATTGCGTCTATTATAATTGTACGAATAGTTGTAGATCAATATATAATTTGATTTTTCACCACGTGTTTGCTCTCTCACTCGATTCTACCACTTTGTCTTCTTTAATTTTATCTACAACTATTCTACAATTATAATAGACTGCAATACCACTTTGTCTTCTTTATTTTCCCTAATATATAAAGGATCCTCATGTCGTCTTCATCGTTTTCCTAAGAATTTATCTTTTTTCTCTTTTGAAAAAATTGGCTAAATCTGCAAATAGAAATTTCGAAAGAGTTGACATTTGTTCATAGAATGAATAGATTGACAAATTTTAAAATTTTTATCCTTTATTTCCAACATTCCGTTAAAATTATGAGCTAACTTGGAAAGTATAATAAAAACTAAAACATTGATAATATCGAAAAATTAAAGAACAATGTACTATGTTTGAGATTTTCAAACCAAAAAAATATAGTTTCTCTATCTAATGGTTTCGTTTTGTTAATCTACGAAAAATGCCCAAAACGTACGTTCAAAAATATATAAAAAAACCTCTCTTTGTTTGTTCATATTCTAAATATTTGATTTTAATTTTTTTATTTCCAAAAATTTACTTGTAGTCGATGTTAATGATGTAGCTGACGTTTGTTTATTTTGGTCTTGCACACAATAAAAATTTAATGGAATGTGTTGTTGTTTCTATCAAAAGATATCAAAATTAAGAATAACAAAAAGTTGTGTAAAATCAAAACTAGAATGTTCTAACAGGGGTCGCAGTTGTAGGAAGAGCAAAGGATCTGGCCTGAAATGGAGGCAGTCATCGCCATCAACCTCGCATAATAGTTGGCTGCTACAATCGGAGTCCGGCGAAAGAAGTTAGTCCTCTTAATACACACCTCAATATACCTAAGTGCTTATTTTTGCTGTGCCTTCATTGACACGTAATCACGTTCATACATGGACGCATAAGCACTCTGAAGACGAGAAACCACGGCGTTGTACGCGATCTTGCAAGCGGAGAAAACAGCTTTGTCCCGAGAATCTCTTGTATTTGGGAGAAGATAGTCTTGGATTTGAGAAACCGTCTCCAGAGCATAGGTCAGAGCTCTTTTTGTCGTCACTTTTGTTATGGTATCGATGTCTGCGTGGGACGAGTTAAGTGTGACGTGACAATCGATTTACACTCATTGAAGTTGACTGTTTGGCTACAGATTATGTCGATTACAGACTTTGTTGGCCGATCAGGATCCACTGTTGAGGAAGAAGGTAACTGTGAAATCAAGATCGTCACAAGAGTAGTGATGATCACATTCGTATTCATATTGAGAGCCATTTTGGTGTGTGGTATATAACTATATATATGTGCTTAAGAAACCATACAAAAAGCTTGTAAATTTATACTCGGATTACTTTACATTTTGAGTGTGATAACTTAAATTGAAATCAATAATACTAACGTTCAAGTTATACTTGATTAATTTTCTTATCTATATAAACAATTTGCATAAATTTGAAACAATAAATTACGGTCAATGGTACTTGACCAAAAAAAAGAGTTCTGGTCAATGTTATTATACCAAAACCAAAAGATTCAGTCAACGATTAAATGAATCGGATTAATGTTATAAAATCCATAATTTTATTTTAATTAAGATTTTTGTAAAATCTACAGTTTAAAGAATTTTCTTACGGTTACGGAAATAAAAGGAGAAAAAATTAAAAATTTAAAACCATAATCTTTTATTTATGATTTTGTGAAAAATGATGTGGTGTATCATTTATATCTAAATGCCCACACCTATTTTAATTTGTTGTTAGCTTTTAGTAGCACAACATTGTTTGCTTAATAAACTACATAATATTCGATTAAAAAGTTTAAAAAAAAAAACATAAATATGTGGTATTTTAAATGGCTGAAACATTATAGTTAATCACAGTACAATATTTAAGAGTTGCAATAAGTCAATAACGTATCAGCAACAATTTTTTCTTTTCATGAGATCAGGTATAAATTAGTAAAATCTTTTATCATACAATGATACAAGAGTCCTAGAATACGGTGGTCTTAGAGTACTTCAAAACGAACTCTTCATTGTTACAGTAATTAAGTAAAACTGTATAAACCTGAATCAACAGTTTTGGGAACCTGCTTGAGAAGTAACTCTCAAACCCGTCAGGTACACTCCCAAGTAGTTCTTGTAATTCTTTAGGCAGCTCTCTATAGTGATTCAGTTTGTTCCTTATGACCCTTAACAAATCACGGATGCTGTCAAACTTGTACCGCCTGTAACGCCCGATATTGTCTAAGAATATGCTATCCAATTTCTCATCCCACCGCCCGTTTAATGTAACCGCTGCTGTGCTTTCGAGTGCAGCCAGGAGCTGTGAGCCTTCTTCTCGGTTTTCCAGTTCGACCCTATCGCTTGCATCCCGGAGGAAAGACAGTCTCATGTCTGAGTTCCAGAACAATGGGTGATGCAGCACTTCTTGTGCTCTCGGTCTGCACTTTCAAAATATTGAAAATATAAATGCTAGTTTTGATAACAATAGTATCAACCAAAAGTGTCATCCGTACCTCAAATTTGGATCCGGGTGCAGGAGACCAGAGAGAAGATGAACAGCTTCTGGAAGACTCTCGATCAAGAAAAGATCTTTCCGATCATTTACAACGTTTATGTCCCTCTCATAGTTGTCTCCATAAGGATGTTTACCTCCAGTCATACAGAAAAACAGAACACACCCTAAACTGAAGAGATCAACGGCTCTTGTTTGTCGTTCATTGCGGAGTTGTTCAGGTGCTTGCCAACCAGAACTTCCAGAACCTATCATTAAAAACAACAATCAAATATGAGAAGAATATATCATTTTTATGTTTCCCTTGTTACATTGTATCATCTAAACTTACCAGTTGAATTTCTAGTGAGGGCACTATTGTCGGCTGGCAAGTGCTTGCTAATACCCATATCTGATAACTTTGCACATACAGATGAGTTCTTGACAATCAATACATTTTGGGGCTTTAGATCTCGATGTACAATCCCGATATCATGCAAATGAACTAGACCAGCAATTATATCACTGTAACACAAACATACAAAGATCAGAAAGATGTGTGCAACCTTTGATAATAAGTGTCAAAGATGAGAAACTAAACAAACCTCATTAACTTCAACAAAACAGTAGACGGATGTCCATTTTCCTTCCACAGCTCAACTCCCTTGCCATTCTCGAGAATTGGGATGATCTGACTCGAATGTATACTACTTGAAGATGTTGGACTCTCAAGCAGTCCCGAGGATGCGTGGATGAGATCGTTTAAGCTACAAGCACACCGTTCTAATGAAATATAGATAAAATGTTCATCCTGGTCAACCCCATACCAGCGGACAATATTTGGATGTTTGTCCGAAGCCATGAGATTCAATATCTCCTTCTGAGCAACTTCATGATGCGTTTGTACTAGACGCTTAACCGCTACAAGACGACCCTCATAGGATCCCTCAAGCACAACAGTCCCATTGCTCCCTTTAGCAATCTCCTTGTTGGAGACACACAGTTTACCAACCCTATATCCTTCGGCCAGACTATTATTGAGGCCAGGGAAAGCAGTAAGGAACCTCTTCTCATTCTCTTCATTAGAGGAATCTTTGTTCTCTTTCTTGTGAGCAGCCTTTATAGTCCCATTTTTCTTGTGCTTTTTCTTCTTTGGTATCACGACTGGGACTTCAGAGATTTCCTTCATCCGCATGCTCTTTCTTGACCGGCAAAAGAAAATGCCGCAAACAGAAAGCATAGTAACACAAAAGCCGAAAAGTAGGACAACCAAACCAGAAAATTTGCTAGCAAAGCTTGCCTGTGTAGTGCTTCCATCAATAATATCAGTGATCTGAGAAATCACAGTCTCAGGCAAGGGAAGGGAAAGGACTTCTTCAGCCTCTTTATTACTCGGAAGTGCCAATTGATTCCCATCTCCAGGAGCCAACTGATTAGGCTTTCTATCTTGAAATGGAAGATACAATGCCTCGTCTAGAAAACCAAGTCTCGGAAACAGTGTTTCGTAGTTAACATTACGTAACTGGACCATAGGAACACTTGTAGTATACGATAGCGGTAACTGGTTTTTGCCCCAAGAAGTTCTAATAGGAATACCATCTGATGAAGATAACCCACCCAGAAGTTGTACACTCTCATGATTCTGTAGTTTAGCTTCCATCTTAGCATAAGAAACACTCCACAAAACATCTCCAAACTTTGATATACACTGGATTTTAAAATCTTTCCTCTCAATGTAAACCAGGTCAGGAAGATCTTCTGATTCCTTTAACCCCGGTCCAAATAGTAATGGAGCTTCTTTAGACAAAACAATAGCCTTTTCTTTATCATTTTCAGCGAATGTATCAGAATACAACTCATCCATTCTATACCTCTTAACCAATTTCCCAGTCTTCCAATCCAAGAGAAACACAGATGTGTCTTTCTTACCTAAAACAATCCTATCCGTCGAAGTATACGGCAATGTTCCAATGAACTCCGAAGCATCCACTATCTAAAACAGCAAAAAAAGATACACACTTTCATAACATACAACTTCAGTGAGAAACTCTAACTAAAAATGAGGTTAACAAACATCATATGAAAAGACACCTTAGTTATGCGTTTGCCTTTACGCATAGAGGAATTGTAAAGTTGCCAATTCTTATCACAATCCATGTAAAAGTCATCACCAAGAGCCGAGGCACGTTCCTCATCAGTGGTGTAATGGTAATGAGGAGCTTGGTATGATGAGTATATAGGCTCATTGGTATGAAATGTCCAATCCAGCTTCTGAGAGGACATATCCACTAAAGATATAGACCCGTCTACCGTAGAAAGCAATACATAATCGGATTCTCTGTAGGAAAAAAAAAAAAAAAACACAATCTTTAGCTTGCTAACAACAACATAGTCCAAGAAACCTAAAAACACTGACTTGAAATAAATAAAAATGTCAACTTTAAGACCAATTCAAATAGATGTTGACGTTCCCAAATAGATAAGATTCAATCAAATCAAACCCATCAGATTGAAATTAGAGAGAAGAGAATGAAGTCAAAACAAAGCAGGACAATCGAAGGAAGACTAACCGATCAGGCTGAGAGATTTGATTGGAAAGAGATTTGTCATAGAACTTGGAGATTTCAGATCCCTTGAGACTGTTAGCTAATGGAGATACGAGCAGGAACAATATCAAATCAAGTAGTGCTGATCCTCTCATCGCCCTTTTTAAAATTAGAATACCATTGAAATGTTTCTTCTTGATCGAATGAATTTGCAGCTGTACCTTGAGGGGTTTATGCAGATCTAAATCTACGAGAAATCGAGGATTCTCAATATTTCGGAAACGGAACAAAATCTGATCTATTTTGGGCTTTGAGTTCCCAAACTGCTGTCGGAAATGTTACAATGTCGACGGGTCTTCTAGATTTCTTCATCTTCAAGCTCGTCGGATATGGGATAATAATAAACGTTAACCGGTCCGGTTTAACACTTTTTATATTTTTATCCTCGGTTTAAACTGGATATGTCAATTTAGTAATTTTGGTTCGGTAACATTCATGAAACTGAAATTGATATGTTATTTGAAAAATACATACTATGTTTTCATATGAATGAGATTTTAAAATCTTTTTATAAGAAATATAAAACTTTATTTTCGTATTATAGCTCATCGTCAAGTTTCCAATGGAACTAAAGAAGCATATAATGTTATTTGGGAGTATATTCGATTATTTAAGTATTCACTAATTACAATGTGGCACTTCGGTTTTTAGATGATATGAAAGTTCAAAAAAAACTATTATCAAATTTGTCTAACAAAACGATCCAAGTGCAAACAGAGATTATATAACATATCTTGCCACTCCTAAGAAAGACAACGATTCGGGTCTAGCATGCATATATATATATCTGCCGAAGTTTGTGTAGAAGGCATCATCACTCAAACTTAACTAGTATGCGTTGAAGGCTACCAGAACCAAACCTATTTCACATGTAATTCCTAGTACCCATGACTTAACCATTGCATTGCCAATGCACCTTATAATTTAGCCACCTAGTATCTAAGTGGGTGTATTCAATCTAATATTTCAAGTAAACGTGAGATTTTAAATGATTTTGATGATTTGAGTGAAGTTAATATAATTAAATGTAAAATTCTTTTAAATCTCACCTAAAACAACGAGATTTAGATTTCTGTATTTTAAACTAAAGAAATCCTCTCAAATCTTCCAGAATACCTAAAAATCATTAAAATCTAAATTCACAAACTGTTTTGAATAACAATATATATTAAGATAGATTTTTAAATCATTAGTTTAATAAATGTGAATTTTATGAGACTTTTTAAAATCCATGATTGGATAACGTAGGTTTTGTAAATTTTACACAACTCACTTAAAATGTCAAGTTGAATACACCAATTTTTCATTTTCACAAGATATATGTTTTTTTACTACAAAATATGCGTATTTTTTTTTTGTAACATCTGATCTTATTGATTTCAAGCGTTTGCATTACAATAATCCTCATGGAGGAAATTTATCAAACTACTCGGAACATAATAATGAAACATGAATGTATTGTTATTGGTTAGAGGATCTTTTGCTAGATGATTGGCTGCTTTGTTACCATCTCTTCCAATCCATGTAAACTTGACTTTTTCAAACTTTTCTTTCCAGAGTAAGGCTTCTCTTATCCATTTATGCATGCTAAAATTGAAAGATTGTCTGTGTAGTAGCTTTGTCAACTCGAGGCAATCTCCTTCAAAATTCACTTTACGTAGGCCTCTTATCCAACAGTGCTGCATTGCTTGAATAAGACTTTGACATTCACTCTCTAAGACATTCTGAACTTTGGATCCTTTCGCTTGACTTGCTTCCACGTAAGTTCCTGTAGAATTTCTTATAATCCATCCAGCTTGCGGTTCATTTTCGGTGTTGATAAAAGAAGCATCATAATTACATTTGAACCATGAAGTCTCCGGTTTTGTCCAGCCCTTGAATCTGCGTGATGATGGTGTTGTGTGGGTAGCATTTAGCCTTGACAAGTACGTCTCTGCATTTACCCATTCTTCAGTATCATGTCTTGCCCATTTGATTGTATAGGACCATGAATCGTGTCTTCGCTGGAAAACCAATAGGTTACGGTTTTTCTAGATTCTCCATAGAATCCAAATAGGGAGTTGACCGTTGAAACCAGTATTGTTATCCAGACTGCAGCTCAAAACTTTGTCAAGATTTTCCTCTAATGATGAATTTGCATCAAACATGCCAGCAATCAGATGTTCCCCAAAGCTCTCCATAATGACTGTGCATGATAACAACTGAAGAACAAATGGTTGGCTGTTTCTTCTGCGTGACAGCATCTTCGACATACACTTTGATTAGTTATGTGTCTCCTCCGTAGGTTTTCGCCTGTTGGTAAGATCATGTCGGATCTTACCTCAAAATATGCGTATTTACAATTTTACTTTTACCACACACCTTGGCTTATCAGTTTTCCCATTTTATAGAAAATATATAAAAAAAATATTTTTGTAATGCCCCAATAAATTTTCACATATATATGTCTAAAAGCATTTCTGGTTTATGGATTCTATTTTTGTGTCTTTGTTTTTTTTTTCTGCTGGCATATATAAATTAAAAACCAACTGTCAATTTATCTATAATAGAATCAGGGCCGGTCCTGAGGACATGCGGGCTAAGCCTATGCTTAAGGCCTCAATTTTTTTTTCTTTATGTGAAACCTCATATAGCTATATTTTGGTGTATATATGTAATGGATAATGTGTTTTATTGTATATACGTAAACCATAAAAGAGGCCACATCTTTTTACTCTTTTATATATATATATTAATATCATATCTATATTCTTTTTTTTTATTGTTTTTAAAATAACACAAAATTCTAATTCTTAAACCTAAACAAAAAGGGAAAAAATATGATTAGGTTTATTATAAAATATTGTTTATTAGAATACCTAAACAACTGCCGTATCTAAAATTTTTCTTTCAAAACAATCATGTCAAGTTGTCTAAGGCATTATTGTGTACTTTTCATCAATTAAGTAGTTTTTGTAAGGCTTTTTTTTTTTCGCTTTGGACCACATATTTTGTTAGACCGGCCCGAATTATGGGCCAATTAGGTGTGTATAGCCAAATTATGGGTGGGAGAATACAAAATTGTTTTTCAGAAATCAAGTACACGATAATACGACTAACCCGACATTTGTTCTTTTATTTATTTATTTTTTTGAAAATTGTACAAACAAGTAGGAAAGAGGAAGAAACCAAGTTGGCTTACAAAACCCTCCGCATAGATTGTGTCGTACTGTCGTTTTTTTTTTTTTTTTTTTTTGATCAAACAGATGGTTTCTATTCATTTAAACAGAAAGCATTATAAGGAGGGGATAAAAATCCCAAAGTTTAAGATAATACAAGCATAGATTTTCTCCAAAGCCATAAGTAGTAATAAAGATAAAGATAAACATCAAGCAAGAATCCATGATAGCAATGAAACAAGTGCTAAAAAGCAGTTGGAAACAAGCAGAATCAAGGTTGCAAGACTGAACATCGTCGATGAGATCGAGAGATGCCAAGTAGGTCACAGTCAAAGGACATTGTGCCGTTGGTAGGAGAATCAGAGCCAAAGGACTCACCGGGGTGAGGAGCACTAACATAAGTAATGCCATGGCAGGGATTCGGGGTGCAAAGACTCGGATGATGGTGGAGGTGTTAAAGGTGGTGTGCTTGAAGGAGTGGTGCTTGAAGTAGTTGACTAGGCATGTCGAGGGGTGGTTGTTGGTATAGATGGCTCTAAGACCAAACACACAACCTCAGGTTGACATCAGAGTTAAGGCGCTAAAATACTTCAAAGTCTTAGGAGAAGAAAGGGTCATCATTGAAGCTAAAACCAGGGTTAGTAGGCAAGCAGTATAAAACCGTAACATACTAGGTGGATCCTCTCTGCCATGAAGATGGTGATCAAGAATTCCACACAGGATATGTAGTCGGTGAGACACTGGCAGATAAAGGACATACCTGAGCTTCGGGCTAGCGGATGGCTTCAAAGGAGAGGGAGCAATAAGGTTTACCGAAGAAACTACTAACAGGTGCAAAGACAACGTGCAAAGCCGTGACAAACCAGGTGGATCCTCTCTGCCATGGAGATGGTGATCAAGAATTCCACACAAGGTTTTAAAGCGGCGAGACACAAACAAGGAAGTAACAGACCTGAGCTTCAGGGGATAGGGTGTTTGTTGGGTTTGATGCAATATATGGTAAGTTTGGGATCCAACAGACAAATTCACAAGCTGAGCTAGAACCATAGTTCCTACAGACCCTTTGTAAATCCAAGACAAACTAGCTAGATGGGTTCTCTGATGCAGTCTTCGAACACCGAGGATAGCCAAACAAACTAGTAACAGTCTATAGGAGAACAAAGGGCTAGGTAGATAGAACCTGGGCATTTGGAGGTTTGGCAAGACCATTTGGAAAGGCAACAAGCCGAGATCGGGTCCAAAACTCATCCGCAGAAATCCGGTGGATAATGTGGATGGCCAGGAGAGTTGATTTGTGTAGCGGCAAACTGGAGAGGAGAAGTAAATCTGCTTCTCTGGTGGGTGTGGCCATGAGTCTGCTAAGCTCTCAAGGTGACATGTCTCTGAAACAAGAGTCCAATAGCGGAGGCAAGTCGCAGTTCAGAGAGATTCCCTGCCAATCATCGACTCCGACGCCATCTGGGGAGGTTCGGATGATGTTGCGGAACAGGGTTCTTCAAAGGCGGAGCACACTCTGGATCGAGAGAATTGAAGGTGTAGAGACTTTGAAGATGTAGACGGTAGGATTGGGCGAGGGTGTAAGAGGATGGGGTTCGCCGGACTCCACATCCTTCGATCTGAGAGCGAGGGCAAGCCTTCTTTGTCTGGATCTGGGTTAGTGGTCGAGGATTGATAAAGACTCAAAAGGGGAAAATAAAAGGGGAAGACAGAATTAACAAGGGAAGCAAAGGGACGCATGAGACAGCAGAGTATCAGAGCGGGTGAAAAGACCTGACGCCGGCGAGCCGAAGCTCTACCGGCGTCGGGGAGAGATGGTGAACGCGGCGTCTCGGAAATAGTGCCTGAAAGAATATTAGGGCGAACATTTACTTATTATGTTTTGTCGTACTATCGTTAGGTACAAATTTTTGGTTGATTGTTTGAATTAGGAATTTTAGCTGCGACCGAATTGCTTTTATAAATGTCCAGTTCTATATTTTAGTTAAGGGAAAAATGCCAAAAAAATCTGAAAATATTTTTATTTGGATGTTTAATACCCAATTGTTTTGGATTTGAATAAAAATACACCAAATAATAAAAATGTGTCATTTAAAATCCAAAAAAATAATAACCGTTGTTATTTTCATACCCACGATTTTTCAACAAAATTAAAATTCCTATTTTACCCTGATTATCTAATTAATTATTAATTTTTAATATAATTTTTTTGGTATGAAACGGAGGCTACACTAGTGGAGATTTCATGACACCTAATCAGAATTTGCATGGTGTCAAGCCTTCTAATTAAATAGAGAATTAGAATCTAATTATGATGGTAATTATGATGGCTAGCAGATCTAATTAAATAGAGAATCTCACGGCAATTGAAGGCAGAGACGGCGATTGAAGGTGAAAAGAAGAGAAGCGACGACGATTAGAGAGGAGGAAGAAGAGAGAAATAAGTAGATAACTGGAATTAAATCCGGTTTGTTATTGTTAACAGAAAACTAAAAAGTTTTATATCAAAAATTAATAATTAACGATAAAATTATTTTAATTTTGTATTTTAAATGACACATTTTTATTATTTGGTGTATTTTTATTCCAATCCAAAACAATTGGATATTAAACGTCCAAATAAAAATAATTTCGATTTTTTTTTGGCATATTTCCCTTTTAATTAATCATAAAATATAATATTTTTTGGTTCCTATCTATATGCGCTGTACATGAGTTTTGTCTTTAGAGCGGACAAAACTAAGGTTTGACTATACAGCAGATTGATAAATGCCCAAGATAAACTTAACGAGCAAACATTTTGTATAATTTAAGTTTTTCCTATTAAAGTAAGTTTTGGTTGATTTGAAATTCACCTAGGCAAATAAACCGACCCGAAATACCCGAACCTGACCACGACTCAAAATAACCGACTTCGACCTAAACCGATTCTGTCTAAATAACCAATTGGTTTTCGTTTTCAAATAACCTCAGGTATCGGGTATTATCCGAACCGAATCCGAGGAACCAAAGATACATGTTTATTACCCAAACAATTATACACGATATCTCTCACATTATCACATGATTTGATTTCATCAAACTGTTTGCCACTTTGCCTTATTCTCCCTCTTCGAATCCTGGATAACCACACTGTTTGATATGTTATTTTACCTTGGCCTCTTCTCCGTTACTCAGACCTATGGTATGCGTCATATCTCCTTGGTGATAGTTTTTGAAGATTTTTAGTGGAACTTATGATTTGTGTGATAACATTTGTTCTTCTATGCTACATTTTAGGGTAGTTTGTGATGCAGCGTGATTTCTATGTTGGTTGCTTTGTGTTCATCATAGAACAGCTAGTAGATTAGAAACAAAACCATTCCTTTGTTGTTGCTATCGGTTGCAGGTTTGCTTTGTGTTCATTATTGATTCTTTATGTTTGAAATTAGAAACGAAACCATTCCTTTGTTGTTGCTATCGGTTGCAGGGTTTGTTAGTTATGATTTATGAACTTATGATTTTAAGAAACTACAACAAATATATGATTTTTAGTTTTATATCTTTAAAGAGAAACAATTTTTTTTGGTTTGTGAAAGTTCTTTGGTTCGTTAAGTGATGTTGTTGCGGAGAGAAACAATTTTTCTTGATTCGTTTGGTTCTTTCTTCTTTGTTTTGTTCATAGGTGTTTCTTCTCCTCTTTCTTCGTTGTTTTGTTAATTAAGAATGTTGTATGTTGGATCGGTTGTATTGTTGAAACAATTTTTTTTTTGCTTTGGAGATTTTGGGGTTTTCTTGTATATTGGATCGGTTGTAATGTGATATAATGTTGAGATTTTGGGGTTTCTTGTATATCGGACCGAATGTAATGATGAGTGATGTTGTTGCGGAGCTGTTATCATACATGTTTTAATCCGATTATCTTTGAAATGTTGTAGATGGATTCTTCGAACAACCACAATGACAAGGAGAAGGACAAGGAGATAGGTGTAAGACTCCTCCGCCAACTGATAAAAGCAAAGGGAAGAGGAAAGAAGCTCCACGAGGTGATGATGATGGTGGTAAACCTAAGAAGGTACCTGCTTAATGGTCTGAAGTGTGGAAGCATTTCACGAGACAAAAGAAGGATCCGAATATGGGTGATTGTCACTATTGCAAGAAGTCATTTGTATGTCCAACTAAACAAGGGACTTCAAACTTGAAGAAGCATTTGGATATATGTAAGCCGTACAAGGCATGGGTTGGGCGTCAGACACAAGCTGTTATTAATAATGAGGGAAAGCTGCAAGATGGAAGAATAACAGAGAGTGTCTTCAGAGAGGCTTCAAATGAAATGATTGTTTTGGCAGAATTGCCACTTACCTTTATTGAGTGTCTGGCATGGAAAAACTTCTGCAACAAGTGTAATTTATTCAAGCCTCATTCAAGAAAAACAGCTCGTAGAGATATAATTCAGATGTATGTGGCCAGGAAAGCATCTTTGAAGGCTTGGTTATCTTCTCAGCAGCATAGAGTGTCTCTTACTACTGACATATAGACTGCTAATGTTACACGAGCTAGTTACATGGTGATCACTGTGCATTTTGTGGATGCAGAATGGCGCTTAAGGAAGTTGATTCTTGGATTTAAGTATATCACAGATCACAAGAGCAACACAATATCAAAGGTTTTACTTGAATGTCTGGCTGATTGGGGCATAAAGAAGTTATTCACCATCACAGTCGACAATGCAACTGCCAACAGTACTGGATTAAATAAGTTTGTTGAAGAGTTTAAGTTATTGAGGCCTGATTCTTTAGTGTTAGATGGGACTTACTTGCACATGAGGTGGTGTGCTCATATCATCAACTTGATTGTTAGGGATGGTTTGTTAGAAGTGGGTGATAATGTGGCAGCTGTTCGCAATGGAGTGTAGTATGTTCGGTCTTCAGGTCCAAGATGTGACTCATTTGAGCAAAAGGTTGTTTCAGGGAAGATGACTAGGGGAGTTTGCCAATGGATATGAAGACAAGGTGAAATTCTACATACTTGATGTTGACAAGAGCCATGAAGTTTAGGTTGGCTTTCTAGAAGATGGAGGATGAAGACAAGTTATATAATGACTACTTTATGGAACTTGAAGGGCAATAGAGAGGTTAGTGAAGTTTCTTGGCTTGTTCTATACTGCTACTTTGGTTGTCTCAGCTTCGACTAAGACTTGTTCGTACAAGTGTTATGGTGAAATTGTCACTATAGAGAAGAATCTCACGATTTTGAGCAATAGTTATGATAGTGAACTTAGCAAAATGGCGACCGAAATGAGATAGAAATATACTAAGTATTGGGAAGGGATCAAGAATATTAACAAGATGTTGATTGTTGCTAGTGTGTTCGACCCTAGACAGAAAATGCAGTTTGCTAAGATGTGCTTTGACAAACTCTATGGAAAAGATAGTCAAGAAGCTAAGGGTATGTGCACATCTATTCATGATGTCATGAAGGATATGTTCAAGGAGTATAGTGTCAACCACAAAGGATCAAGCACACAATCATCTCAATCGATTCCATCTTCTTCTGGTGCTACACAAGATCGGTTTATATTTGAATCAGTTTAAAGTGACTTTGCAGAAGAAATCTCCGAGTTTGAAAGGATGGACAATGCTTACACTGAAATGGTCAAGGAAAATGGACTTGATGAAACAAAGGATGAGTTAGATATTTATCTCAAAGATGCTATAGAGACTCCTAAAACCCTTCCTCGAATAGAATGGGATGTTTTGTCTTGGTGGAAACTCAAGAGTCAGAAGTTCCTTGTTTTATCTGAAATTGCAAAGGATGTTCTTAAAATGCAAGTGTCCCCTGTTGCCTCTGAAAGCGCTTTCAGCACTAGTGGTCGAATCATTGAGCCTCATAGGAGCTGTTTAACTCATTACATGGTGGAGGTGTTGATGTGCACTAAGCAATGGATGAAACAAGATATGAAGATTAATGAAAAATATTTCCTTGCAAACTCAGAGATCCTTGTTGATATTGAACTATTTGCTTTTCTTCAGAAAGTTAAGTTTTACATTTATGTTTAACTTTTTACTTTTTTGTAAAGGTTAAGTAACATTTGTTGTTGTTTGTTTTCAGAGTTTCAAAATTAAAACAACTAGGACTCGACCCGAAATAGGAGACATTATACTCGACTATAAGGTAACTTCATTTCTGTCATATTTTTGTTCTTTCAAATGAGTTCTAGTTTTACAAATGTTTGGTCTGATGTAACAGGTAATGATCTATGCTGCTGGGAATGATTCTTCTTTCTTTGTTTCTTTCACTTTATCAGTTTATCACTCTATCAGTTTCATTTGTTTAAGATTTTAAGTCATGCTTTTCTTTGTTGGGATGCTTATTTTGCTACTTTGGTTGGTGTTTGACTTGTTTTACGATTAAAAGGCTCAAAACATGGTTTCATTTATGTTTTAGTTCATTGTTTCTTATCGAATTTTTTAGATTATACAACTGTTTTTACAGGTATATTTCAGGTTTTTCAGGTTTTTGTGGGTACTTTAGATAGATTCGAGTAGGTACTACCCATAACCGAATATATTTCAGAAATATTTCAGGTTTCTTAAAGTCAATACCCAAATTACCCGAACCCAAAAAGAACCGAACCTGAACCCAACCTGAAATTATATGAACACTTGTTCGGATCTTATATCAGTAAACCCGAAAAACCCGAACCTGACCCCGACCCGAACACCAAATGCCCAAGCCTAATGTGAATTCTGAAACTTATCAAAACTTAATGAAAACATTGATTATAGAATTATCAATTATTTATATTCTTTGATTATATATGCTAGAATTATCGTAAATGTTTCTCCTTAAACACGTAGAGAATCTATATATATCTAAGAAAAAATATCCTGGATAAGAGGACAACTTAATAACTTAAATAACCACTATAAGAAATCTAACCGAAGACGTCACTTTATTAATATCGGTTTATCAAATGACGCTAAAAGTTAGAGATGATTTCTAAATTCATATGAAATTGTAAATTCTAAAAATCAAAATACATGGATTTTGAAATAACATGTTTTATCTTTAGATTTGAATCCTTCTATTTTACACTTTCAAATCCATACAAATCCATTTAAAACATACGGTGGATTTTGAAATTCAAAAACAAAACATTAAATGAATAACATGGGATTTTAACAAGTATTTGTAAATCATAGAACCAATAACATGTTAATAGAGATTTTAGGAAAAAGCTTGTCTCATTCATTAGACATAATAGAGTATATATAGGGGATACAACTTGGTGAACAAGCATTAGGTTTTAACCTAATAGATTTCTAATGGGCCTCTAATGGGCATCCACTAATCATACATAAATGTCCATTGTAAAAGAATATAAGTAAATGCGCGTAAGATGCTGCCTCGTTAAAAACTTTACCAGGAAAACCCAGTGGGAAAAACCATGGTTAAGGGAAAAAGAGTGCAGCGGGCTTTTACTCCCTCTCTTGAAATCTTCGAGATGACCGAACTAGTATGATGAAGTAGCTTCTTGAAAATAGTGGTTGGAAACGCCTTGGTAAATGGTTCGCCAAATTTTCACTTGAACAAATTTGTAGGACATGTATATCACCGTACATCACCATTCTTCTGTAGGATATTGGTCTATGTAATGACTCATCTTGATCATTATTTTCGTGTCTCACGATCTCATCAATGTATGTCAAAGACTTTGAAAATGATAGTCTTTCACCATTGGAATCATAATATTCTTTTTTAGGTGTTTATCTTTCGCGTGTTCTTTTGTTGTCTCGTTAAAAACCTTTAATGGAAAAACCCAATGGGATAAAAACCAAGATAAGGGAAAAAGAGTACAACCACGCTTATGATCATATTTCTCCCCCTGAAAGCATCATCTTCAGGTTATATATTATGATCATATATATCAGCTTTCTGAACTGTTATAAACAGCGCTTTCAGGTACAAACTCATATGATCATCATACATTTACTGGGTCATTGAACTTCAATTCATTTGAACCCCTTTCATATAGAAGATCTATTTGAACTTTAAGCCCAAATCTTCTTTTACATACAATCGTCCAAATAATCATATTGTACATAGGAGTTATTCTAACTCTCCTTGTAAAACTTTCTCTTTCAACTCTTCTTCTTAGTATGGTACTTCAAGACCATTTTCTATGTAAGATACTTTTATCAATATACTTTACACTTGTTCTTGTACCTTTCTCTTAACAAGAACCACTTGTAATTGCAGAAGAGATAAGGGACACACAATTTTTCTTTTAACGAGGTTCAGCAAATATCTACGTCCTCAAACTTTGTTAAAAATACTTCAATCTCAGATTCACACAACCCTAAGATTTTCTCCTAGATTGTTTCTGATCTATTTTCAACCTACTATGAGATCCCAAAGATCAACAACAATGATCTCAACCCATGATTCTCTCACAGAGATAAATTTTCACCATTTTCTCCTCAAAGGTGTCAAAAGTCTACAATTTTTTTTTAGGACGGCTAGGGTTAGAGACTCATGCTGATAACGTGTTAACATAGATTTTAGGGAAAAGCTTGCCTCATTCATTAGACATAATAGAGTATATGTAGGGGATACAACTTGGTGAACAAGCATTAGGTTTTAACCTAATATATTTGTAATGGGCCTCTAATGGGCATCCACTAATCATACATAACATAACACATAATTTTGATAAGTATTTTAAAATCAATGATTGAATAACACATGATTTTTTTTTTGGATTTCCAAATCCATTAAAATCATAGAACCAATAACCCCCTAAAATAAAAAGGATATTAGCGTCATTTGTAAAACCGACGGAAATTATTAAAATTTAAATGACAATAAAAGAATTATGTTTAACGGTAAAAGAAAAAAGGATTAGTGATATTTGTGTTTTCGACAATGTTTTCACGCCTGGCCTGGATCGGCCCGTCCAACCGGTTAACCCGCGACCCGGAGACTTTACCGGTCTGGGTATAGTGCTAATAACCGGTAGTAATAAAACCGGCAAAACCCAAAAAAAACCGGTATTAACCCACGACCCGATTAACTGGTTGACCCGACCGGTTAGCGGTTCAAAAAAATCTACTTGATTTTTGAAAAAATGTATAGAGATTCACAGTTTCATTTACTTTTAGAACCTTTTATTCGTTTAAAGCTTAGACGGTAACACATGACTCAAGACACAACTCTCATCTTCAACTTCTTTGTCATCTCCCGAACTTTGCGTAAGAATAGTTGGTTATTTTTGAAGATGTTTTATTAATATTCTTTATTTTTTAATTTGGATTTAAAATTTTTAATCATTTTATTATTATTATTAAACTTTAGACTTTGTTAAACATGATATTCTTTTTATTATATTTTTAAAAATATTTATTTTATATAAATACAATAAACATATTTTACTCCATTGACCCGTGGTCGAACCCGGTTGACCCGATGATCCGAGAGCTAGTCCGGTTCACAATCTGGATCGGATTTCAAAACATTGGTTTTCGGGAAAAACACACGATGGTGACGCCGATAACGATGACGATGACGACGGGCCTGTTCGTTTGCCTGTCGCTAGCAACAGAAACCAGCGACAGCGACAGAAAGTTGTTCGTTTGCCTGTCGCTGGTTCAGCGACCAGTCGCAGCGACTGTCACCAGCGATCAGCAACTGTCACCAGCGATCAACGATTGTAATTTTCAGTAGCTAAAATTTTCAGCGATCATCAGCGATCAGTCGCTGGATCCAGCGACGGGCAAACGAACAACATAGCGATAAAAAAAATAAAAAAATAAAAATTGATATATTTAAATATGATCAAAATTAAAGTTAATTAAATAAAAATATAATTACATATAGTTATTAAATTTAAACTAAATCTATTTAAATAAAATAAAAAATTAATTTGAATATATTTAAATAAAATTCTAAAAAAATTAGTTATAAACAAATTAAATTTAACAATATTAAAAGGGAAATTCTCAAAAATAGCATCAATTTAAGTTTTTGTTCCAAAATTAGCACACAATCTTAATTATTCTAAATATAGCACAATTTTAATTTTGGGGGAAATTACCTAAATTAGGGATGTTAAAATGGGACTACCCTGCCCATTTAAGCCCTGCCCGTTTTGGACCCGTTTATACCCTGCTCGTTTAGACCCTGTACCCGTTTAGACCCTGCCCATTTATCTGGCCCGTTTAGACCCGTTTAGATGGAATTTTTTTTGATTTTTTACTTAAGATTGCTTTTTTACTAGAGATTGTAATCAGAGAACAACAAAAGAAAACAGAAACGAAAACATTATATATCAAAGAAACGAAATACGAATTCATACTTGTATGATACAACAAAACAGAACAAAACCCACTAGTACCAAACAAACCAATTCAATGACGAAGCCAAAACAAAACAGAACAAGACCACACCAGAAGCAACATATTCAATGCATGATAGAATCTCCTGATCTTTAACATTCTTCTGAAGTACATGTTGTTGTGCCAATGTCGTAGTTGTTCTCTATGTTACCTGTTAAAGTTAAGAGTTTTATGGAAAATAGTTTTATGTAAAAGTTAAAGTTCACTTATTAAGGAAAATAGTATTATGTAAAAGTTAAGAGTTTAGTTACCTTCATAATCTGCAAAACCACGTAACCAATTACGGGTACAGAGCAACGCTTGAACGTTCTTTGGAAGCAAACGGTTTCTGTAAGGAGTTATGACCCGAGATCCAATACTAAAGGCTGATTCAGATGCTACCGTGGTGATGGGAATGCTTAGTATTTCACAAGCCAAAGAGGCTAATTCCCCAAGTCGATGCTGGTTGTCCTTCCAAAAGGACAAAACATCCAATTTTGGAAAAGACTTTCTCTCCAATCTTGGCTCTTCTAAATAGATATCCAGATGTGTCTTTGTCTTGCCTACTCCAACTCCGATGCTTTTTTCAAGCTCAAAAAGATCCTATAGAAAAGCAACACAAGCAACACAAGCAACATAAACAACAAAAGCAACATTCTTACATTGTCATAATCATCATCAAGTGGAGATTCATTGACCCAATCATGCGGATTTGGAGTTACAGAAATACTTGAAGAACAAGTCCTAGACTTAGCCTTATAATCTTCATAGAGCATCTCCAAATTGTCTTTAAGCTTTTTGATTTTCGATGCAGAAGTAGTTGGATCAACTCTTTCATAAGCTACTTCAAGCATTTGCAGTTTCATTCTTGGGTCTAAAACAGCTCCCATTACAAAAATAAGACTATAATCCTCCCAATACTTGGTAAACATAATCTGCATATCCTGAACCAGTTTTGCCACATCTTCATCATCACAAGATGCAAATTTCCTCAGCAATAGTTCAATTCTCCACACTTGTGTAAAATAGACATTAGAAGTAGGATACTTAGAACCTGAAAAGTGTGTCGTGATATCACTAAACGGCTTCAACAACTCACAGATTTTCTCTCCACGATTCCATTCATCATCAGAAGGCAAAGTCTTGTAGTTGCTGTCAAACCACTTCAAGCTGACAAATGCTTCCTTAAACTTCAAAGCTCTTACAAGCATCTCATATGTGGAGTTCCATCTGGTAGGAACATCCTGTGATAACCCTGCTCCACTCTTAATCTTTACTCTCTCAACACATGCAGCAAAAGCGTCTCTCCTCTTTGAAGATGCTTTAACATATATCACACTCTCTCTGATGTTGTGCAGAACATTTTTTGCTAGATCTAAACCTTTCTTCACTATCAGATTAAGAATATGGCACAACATCTAACATGCATAAATTTCCCATCACATAATAAACCACATAAATAAAAAAAATTAAAATTAAAATTAATAAAAAATTACCTAAATAAATAAAAAAAATTAAAATTAAAAGGAAGGGGAAAACACATCAATCGTCTATGCTCAAAACCTTAAAAATTCCAGTTGAATTAGAGAGGCTCGGAGGAGAAGGAGACAGAGCAACGGAGTGTACGTATGGGGAAGAAGCAAGGAGAGAGAGGCAAAGCTTTGATTTTGAGGAATGATGTAACGACTGAAATCGGAGATGATGATGATGCCACCGACGCTTCTTTCTTGCTGTAACGCTTTTCAATCTCAGATTTTAAACTCACGGTAAAATCAATATTTTGGATTCTCGACGTGAAGCTCGATTCTGGATTCGATTCGTAAGTGTTATTGATTTGTCCGGTTGAAACCTATGTTGTGATTAACTTCCTTTTCTCATTTTCAAAAGTGTCAGAATTTTAGTAGATTGGATGATTTGTGATTTGGGTCTCTCAATTTCCAAACTGCTCTTCTTTTCCACATTTTCTATGTTCATTGGATTTAAGGAGTACTAGATTCGTTAAGTTTAGTTTAGTTTTTACTTGAGAAGTGATGGTTCTATAGTGGAGAGGCCACTGATTCCTTCTAAAATGGTCCTATAATATGTTTAGTCTAAGAGCCCTTGGTAGCATATTAACGCATTTAACACGTTGGATAATGTTATAGCAGGGAGAGACATTCTCTGTTGACATACATTGTGCAAGGTGCCCGCCGAGACAGTTCATGGCTTTATACTATGTCTTCTTTGCATCTGGTTTCAGGGTTCATGACCAACGTTAACAAGCTTTTTTTCTTGTGTTTTGTTAAATATCTAAGATTCACATTAAGCTGCACGGTAAGCTAGATTTCAATAAATCCATCCCTTGCATCATGGATCTTCAATTTAGATATTTATATCTATTTTTGTTGAAAGTGTTCTGGTTATCTATGCCTAACGTGTCCGTGGACGTATTGCTTTGCTTTTCTGTCATTGCTGATTAGCTATTTATGCTTGTTTCTTTTTCCCTATCTCGTTTTCAATAGAAACTATATCTTTCCTTTAACGGTTCATCTTCTTGACGTGACTTTGTTTCTCATTACAGTCAACAAAGAGTATTTGCGGTTCAACTATTTGAGTTACACAGACTGATTAAGGTAAAGTCATTCAGAAACTTCTCCTATGTTTCAGTAAATATTTGTTTATTTTATAGCTGAAACAGACGTATTCAACTGTGCTTTAATTCTGTAATAATCAGGTTCAAAAACTTATTGCTGCATCACCGGATATTCAATTGTTAATAATCTCACCCACTGAGATTTTTGAAAGTTTTTATGAAGGATTTCATGAAATTCAGGAAAGGTTATTTCAACTTCAGGAAGATCTCCATCTGTCTCTAGGTGTCCACTGCCCTCATAAACAGAACAAAACAATTTTACATCAAATTTAAATTATAAACTAATCCGTTTTCACCCAAATAAAAGATCTCATTTATTTTATCAGACGAATAAACTCTCCAACTTTGCGTTCACTTGACTAAATTAATTGTTAGTCTAATTTAACATTTTGTGATAGTGTGTTAATTTGAATAAGGTAATGCCAAACTATCTAAAAACTCATGAAAGTTTATGTATTAATTCTCGAAGGAGTCGAATACGTTATGGGTATTTCAGTATCATCATAATAATTATACTAAATCAAATATATTTTACTTAACTATTTACGTAATTGTTTTTCAACTTTCACCATTTTGACTCATTTTTGTTTTTGTTTTTGTTTCATGGCTAATTTTGTTTTGGTCATCTACTACATCATTAGACTCAACCAACGGTCGAAGACCAGATAATATAAACACATTGGGAAATTTTTACTAATAATAGATCGAAGTGCAACTACAAGGTAACCCTTTGTTTACAGCACAACCAAAAAAATTTAGTTACGTATAATAAACTGATCAAGATAAGATCATTCGTTGGAGATTACCCAACCAGGGGGAGATGGAAACAGCTCAATATACTCTGGTATATCTCTTAAAGATCTTACGCCTTGCTCATTGAATTCGAACACGAGAATGCTTTCGTATTCATACGAGTTAGATCCTCCCCACAAGTCCATGAAGATTATAGAGTTAGCTCTAAATCCCGGAATCTCATTAGCCAAGCATGAGAAGGTGCAATAGTGCTCTAAGAACAAGACGCGACCATCCATATCTTTGATAAGCCCCATCAGTTCTACATAAGGAGGAAGAACAGAGAAAGAGCAGCAAGTGGGGATCGAGAAGAGAACACGTGCGAGTGAACGAAGACTTTTTCTATATAAAAATTGTAAAAACGGAGTTGGATGTTATGTTGTTTGTTGTGGAAACAGAGTCGTATGTGACTTTGAGGAGGCGGTTATGATCTAGCTGCGTTTAGAGCCCTTTCCGTTACCAATTATAAACAGTTCATTTAGATAATAAAGGAAGAGTTTTTTTCAAATCAATTGGTGTGTCGTGATCTCGGGGTGAAACTAGTCTTTTTTAGGTCTCTTATGTGCACTTATGCAATGAATATATGCAAACCAGCAAACAGAGACATAAGCAATGATATGATCAGGTGGAAGAGGTTTCAATTCTCTTATGCAGTTGTAGTATAAGAGATGTCAATCCATAAAGTGTGTGATGTGCATGCAATCAGAGTATGAACAGTAATCCAAGTTAAGCCAAGTATGAAAGTGGTTTTGGTGAAACAGTTTGATGAAATAAATGTAAATGCAGAAAGTAAAATGCTTGAAACAGAAATTAAATGCAAGTAAACAAAGTAAGCAATGCTGAAATTAAACCAACATAATTAAAAGCAGTAGATAAAACAGTAAAAGTGCAGAACTGAATATAAAGGAACAACCCGAATGTGCTCGATCAAGTACTCGACCGTGTGACTGGTCGAGTGACTAGGTCGAGTGGGTTTTAACGAAGAACAGATGCAATCTTGACAAACTTAAACTGAAACAAATGCAATGAAACAGGATAATATTCGATAAGTAAACAAGCAAATGACAAAGAAGGCTTCTAGAGATGGATTCATGGGCTAGTGTTCAGGCTGTGGCTATCTAAACTGGTCAACAAACCTCAATCAAACATGAGCTATCTCTAGACAATGATCTTAATGACTCACTAATCCACTCTCATGACAGAAGTGATCAAGTTACAGTAACATCCTAACCCAATTCTCATTGGTGAAACCATACTGAACATGCATTAAGAACCAGACCATTACTTGTCAAAACCACCTTGTGCAACCAATCTCTTGGGACAAGCATGATAATCTCCAGTGATGGCTTTATCTAATAACTTAGACATTGGTGTGATGCTAGGAAGCTTAAGATCTGCTCTTACCCTCTCATATATAAGAACAGCTTAGAGCACACCCAACCTAGAAGAGATATTTAAACAAGCAAGCTTGACCATTCCAGACTACCATAGCCCTAAACCAGCCTAATCCATCTCCAGAATCCTAACTCACTACTCAGATGAACAAAACATGATGATGATGAACATAAACCCACAAAATGATGAAACTAGCATGATAAGCAAGATGAGATGATGAACAACAACTTAATATAAAGAAGCAAGCTCAGATTCTCAATACACTGAAAGTTATGGAACTTACAAAGTATAGAAATCTGAGAAAAACTGTAAATAAAAGGTGCAAAGCAGTAAATAAATCCTAAAACCCCTTAAGGGGTAAGAACTAGGTTTTTTGGTGGCTACAAAGACTTTTTTGGCTAAAGAGTGTTTTTTTTTGCGGCCATGGGGTACAAAGAGTATATATAGTGGGGGAAAGAAGCCCTGATTTGGCTACCAGAAAAAATACCAAGGCGGCTCGATGTACTCGACCAAATGTGGTCGAGTGGCCGTGGTCGAGTGGTCATCCTTCTGCTTCCCACCGGTCGAGTCTTGAGTTCCACACGGTCGAGTGCTTCAGAGTCAGACGGTCGAGTGCTTCAGAGTCAGACGGTCGAGTGCATGGTTGAATAGGTGGTCGAGTGCTCCATGCTTTGTTGGTTTTCTCCTTGATCCATCTCCTATCCGCTCCATTGATTGCACTCTTCTCATCCCAGATGCTATTTCCATGCTTCTTGAGTCCAATTCACCTGTTTAAACAAGAAACAATGCAAATCCTACTCTAATGCATAAACAGTCTTTAAACTATATGAAAGTGACAAAATAGGCTAATAAAACATGTAAAAGATGTAAATAAACAGTGCTGAGGCTCCTTTTTTCTTACTTGTTTCCCAAGTCATAAAGCTTTTTACTAGACTCTTCTTTTCTTTGACGAGAACCTTATTTGAAACTTTTACTACACCCTATTCTTTCACTTAGAGCTTGAATTTACTTTATAACACTTCCCTCCTAAGGACTTTACCCTTTTCTTTCTCTTTTCACTCTTTTCTTTTCTTTTTGAACACACCAAGTCCCAAACCCAGAATTTAAACCACCTAGTCCTATCTAGTTTGAAAAATGCAAACTAGAACTACACAAGGCTTTATTCTTGTCAGTTCAAACCTAACACTTTCTACCAAGCTCAATCCCAAGATAGGCCTCACACACACAAGAATAAACATGGCTTGAAAGAAAGGTTGGTTATGGGTGGGGAAAACTGATTCAATGATGAAATCAGCTACTTGGATCAACAAGAGTGGTAAAAATGGGAAAGATGATCCAAATATATACAAAGTATCCATGAGTTTAAATCATTGCACAAACTGATATTTAAAAATCAATATTAGGTTCTTGTAAATAGGAAATGACTTCAAATCACAACATGCTTCAGTTTAGACAGAATGCAATATAGGAATTCTAGACTTGGTTCAATCTTATGTTTCTAGCCACTCAACTAGCATCAAAGTACTATTAACTTGGGCATTGATCCTAGTTTAGTGAATTCAAACAGTGTTAACAAGGCTAAACTCATCATTGATCCCCAATGCAAATATGAAACAATCCTATATGAAACATGCTAACAAGATCCTAATATGCAATGCAAACTACATTTTGTTTTTTTTCTATGCCTTAGATGCAATGAAAATATTAATGAGGAATTAAAAATAAGAAAACAACAAACTATGTTAAATGCTGTCTTAAACTCTCCCCCAAACTTAAATTACTCAGTACCTTGTGTAATAAAAATTTGAAAGAGAATTTAAGAACTGAAATAGAGAAAACATTCAACTAAGTGGTATAAACAGTGGATAAGGTGAAATTGGTACCTCAAGGGTTATTGAAGAAGCTATCCACATCTTCAGCCATGCTGTCATATGTGTAGCTTGAGCTTTGGGCTTGATTCTGACTTGTTGAAGGAGATGGTGGATACTCGACTATGGCGCCGGACATGCACTCGATCGAGTGCTCAGTCGAGTGACTCGGTCGAGTGACTGGTCGAGTTGGGAAGTGCTGTCCTTGCTGCCCAAAATATTGCTGCATGAGTGCATGGTCCATGAAGTACTGTGGTGGGAAAGGAGGGTAAGCTTGGCTATAGGGGTAAGGTGGATAACCCTTAGGAGCTGGGAAGCCGTATTGAGGCATGGAGAAGTCCCTGGCCGTGTGCATTGGAGGCACTCGGTCGAGTGTCGGTTCGAGTGCACTGGTCGAGTGCCTCGAAATGGGCTGTTCTGCGCGGATTGTACCTCTTCTCCTTAGTGATGGCTCAAATGACGATGCTCTGGAAGGCTCCAAAGTGTTTCCAGCTCTAGATAGTACCCTGGTTGAGCTGCTCCTTCTCAATTGCTCAGCTGGTGCTGGGGATGTGTTTCCACTCTTCAATTCAGCAATTTCCTTTTTCATACCCTTGAAGGACTTGGACATCTTAGCCAACTTCTTCTTCAGCTTCTCAGTTGTCTTACCATGCCACTTGTTCCACTTTTGGAGTAGTGTCACCCTCTTGGCTATCTCTCTTACTCCTCTACTATCTCTTGGTTGAGGCTCATAGTATTCAAAGTAGAACTGTTCTTCCCCATCAGCCATATCAACATCACCAGTTTGTTCTTTAACATAAGGGGCTGATCCATCAAACAGTAGCTCAGCTGCTGGCCAAAAGTCAATGTTGAGCCCTTGACTTATTGATGTAGCTCCTTGGTTTGGCAGCACAAATTGAGCCTTGCCTACTGTTTGGTGGTCAAAATTGAACAGGTACTTCCCATGATGCTTCTCCTTGGAAAGAATGAGAGTGGAGGTGAGATATGGGATGTCAATCCATCTTGACTTGGTCTTTTCACCTCTAAGTGGGACATTTGCAGCTTTAAGTATTGGAGTAATGATGCCTCCAATGGTTAGGACTCTAGTTGAGCCCCTCTTGTGTAGCTTGCTGACCGAACTTCTGTAGTAGGTTATTTGGTCAATGAGGACCATGGCAAAGTCAGTTGGGACCCTACTCCCATAGATTGTGACTCCTCAGCTTGTGATGGTTCCTCACCTGGCCTCTTTTCTCTTGAAATGTTCCTCCTATGCTCAAAAAAATCGAACACCAATTCGACTTCCTCCTCACTCATTACCCAGTCTTCTTCCTCAGGTTGATTCTGCCGCATTCTCCTACTCGAAGAGCCACTCGACCTACCACTCGACCGTGTGCATGGTCGAGTCCCAGGACGCGTGTCTTCCCCAGCTTCTCTTGGATTATAAGGCACCTTTTGGAGCTCAGGAAAGCTGGCAGCTACAAGCTTAGTGGCTGCTCGGCGAACAACAGCTCTCTCTTGTGAAGTCATTTCAAAAGAAACTTGGAAGAACAAACTCAAAACTCAAAAACAATAGGTTAGTGAACCAACAAGATAGAAAGAAATGAAGTTTTAGCTTTTAAAAGAGACTTCTAACAAGAATTTGAAATGTTTATGCAAATGAGAGAGTGTGGAGAGCTTCTAACAAGAGGTGGAGGGGACAAAGAGACGAGGGTGGAGCGTGTATACCATTCAAATTCAAAATTGGAATCTTTGACTCACTTTGGCACATGCTCGACCCTACCACTCGATCCCACGTGGTCGAGTGCTTCACCAAATTTGAATTTCAAAATTGTTTCTCCCTCCATTCGATCGAGTGGGCAAAGAGAACGAATCCAGTGGGCCTGGCCTCGATTGGGCACTCGATCGTGTGCTCCTTAGTGGGCTGGTCGAGTGGCCTTGAAATTCCTTCCCCATGAGTCCAAACTCACTTAAGTCCATGTACAAGCCTCATATAAAAGCCTATTCAAAACAAACATAAAAGAAAAACATCAAAAACACAAGGGAATTAAACTTATATACAAAGATACCTTAGGGACTTCCTCCCTAGTGAGCTTGTTTAAAGTCATTCAGCTTGACTTTTGGTTCCTTCTTAAACTGGGTTTGGAGACCAGAGAGGTGATGAGGTCCCCCTGGTTCAAATTGGTCACCATGGTCCTTGTTGTTGGTCGAAACAGTCACTACACTTGAAGCTTGTTTACTCTTGATCTTGAGTCTTGGTCTTGCCTTCTTCAAAGTCTTTTTGTTGAGCCTTACTTGGAGATCTTTCACCAAGTTAGTCAATTCTTGAACAAAAACCTTGAGCTTTTCAACTGATTCCTCATGAGAAGAGAGCTGAGCTTTTGCAGTTTTTACTTCTCTTGAGACCTCATAGTCACTCCTGTCCTTAACAGCAAAAGGTTGACCCTTGATGGAGGGCAAGTTGGTTGGGTTATTGATATCAAATTTCATGGTTAAACCCTCAGCTATGTTCAAGGTTACCAGTCCTTCTTTAACATCAATGACAGCTCCAGCAGTGGCTAGGAATGGTCTCCCTAGGATGATAGGATCTTGTAGCTCCTTATCCATCTCTATAACCACAAAATTAGTAGGAATTCTGGCCTTTCCTATCTTGACTAGTAAGCTTTCCAATTTCCCAACCACCTCCTTATCTGATCCATCAGCTAGACTTATGTGGAGGTTACTAGACTTGAATTCAGTATGCCCAAGTTTTTGTGCTACAGAATAAGGCATTACACTAATAGATGCTCCCAGATCACACAAGCACTTCTTGAAGTGTAGATAGCTAAAGGAGCAAGGCAAATTGAATGGACATGGATCTTCAAGTTTGGTTGGGATGATAATTCCCTCAATCTCCTCAAGATCCTTCTTGTCCTGATTCTGAGCTTTCTTCTTGGACATCTCAAGTAGCATATTTTGGTAGAGAGGATATGGAGTATACTGTTCCAAAGCAGGTCCTCTCTCTTCTTCTTTGAATGCAATGACAACCTCTTCTTTCAAAGCCATCACTTCCTTCCTTTCAATTATCTCCCTGAGTTCCTTCAGCCTTTGTGCTTTGAAATGTCCTGGGAATGGCAGAGGTGGTTTATAAGCTGGAGGAATGGACTTGGTAGGTTTAACAGACTCGGTGGGGTCTACCCGACCATTGGCTCGATCAGGCAGTCGATCGAGTGCACGATCGTGTGCTAAATCGAGTGCACCGTCGAGTGCCTTCTCTTCTTGGTATCCTGCTTCATTCTGAGCTGAAACTTGTTGAATACCCTCCCCATCTTGAACCTCATTGTCCCCAGTGATATCATCCTCTGTAACATAGATAGCCTTGGCAGTGAACTCCCTTGAGTTTTGAATTGCTTTTCCAGGTAGTTGATTAGGCTTTGGAGCTGAAATAGAAGCCATAGTGCTCTCCATGAATTTAACTTTTGAGTTAAGGCTTTCAAACTTGATGTTCAGGTCATTATAAGTGGAATCTATTCTCTGGTTGATCTCAGCAAACTTCTTGGAGGTCTCCATTTGACCAGTGGCTTGGTTAAGCAATAGCTGCTGCATCAAAGTTCTTAAGTCTGGTTCCTGGGCTTGGGTGGTCTGAAACCCTGGTGGGGGACACATTTGACCCTGGTAACCTTGGTTCTGTTGTTTAGGCACATAATTGTGCTGTTGCTGTGCTTGTTGTGGTGGATAGACTTGGTCCTGTGGATTTGCCACATTTGTACTCCTATAAGACAGATTGTTGTTCTTGAACTGGTTGTAGGGCTTGAAACCTCCTTGGTTCTGGATGTAACATAGCTCAGCTACCTCATTCTCCCCATCTTGATTTGTTGTGTCCTCCTCAGCAAGAAAGTGAATGTTCTTCTGTTGACTGAGCAGAATCTTATCTAACTTCTCATTCACAATCTTCAGATCCTTCTTGTATTTCTCATCTGGGGCTGAATCCACAAATATGACAGTTCTATCATAGTCTTCATTATAGTTTCCATCTGACTGGGCCAAGTTTTCTACCAGTTCCCATCCTTCATCCACATCTTTGTTGAGAAAGTTCCCATTGGATGCAGTGTCCAGCAACATTCTGATCTTTGGTAGAACTCCTCTGTATAGGGTGCTAACTAGGGACTCATTGCTGAACCCATGGTGTGGACACTGAGTTTGATAACCCTTAAACCTTTCCCAAGCTTCACAGAAAGTTTCATTGTTCTTCTGTGCAAAACCAGAAATCTCATTCTTCAACCTTGCTGTCCTTGCATTGGAGAAGAACTTGGCTAAGAAGGCTTTCTTGCATCCATCCCATGTGGTGATGGCTTTTGTTGGTAAGGTCTTCTCCAACAAGTGAGCCTTGTCTCCAAGTGAAAAAGGAAACAATCTGAGCTTGAAACTGTCTTCACTTACACCATTGATCTTGGTTAGGCTACAGAGCCTGTCAAATTCATCAAGGTGGTATAAAGGATCTTCCATTGGTAGACCATGGAACTTGTTTGACTGAATCATTGTGATGAACCCACTTTTGATTTCAAAATTATTGTTTGCAACTGCAGGAGGAACTGTTCCTGCTCTTTGTGTATGAGTATTTGGAGCATCTCCTGCTCCAATTTGTCTTGGTCTTTGAATAGGTGGATCCATTAGGAGCTGTTGCTCTTGTTCTTGAAGGATCCTGGTTTTCTGCTGTCTCAAGTCCCTTGGTAGGCGATTGATGTGATGTATATACTTCTGTAAGTTCTGATTCCCCTTTGATCTTGTCTGCATCAACTAACTCGACCAACTGCTCGGACTGACACTCGATCGTGTGCTGGCTCGAGTTGCTTGGTCGATTTGCGAACTGACTGACTTGTACTTGATCACTGAGTCGAAGGACACTCGATCGAGTGTATGCTCGAGTGGTGTACCTGAAACTCAAAACAACCAACCAAAACTGTGATAGTGGTGAACAATTAGTAACAAAACTTAATCTTGGATCTATGTAAACCCTAAATGAAACAAATCACACTAATGGCAACGACGCCAATTAAAACTAGTCTTTTTTAGGTTTCTTATGTGCACTTATGCAATGAATGTATACAAACCAGCAAACAGAGACATAAGCAATGATATGATCAGGTGGAAGAGGTTTCAATTCTCTTATGCAGTTGTAGTATAAGAGATGTCAATCTATAAAGTGTGCGATGTGCATGCAATCAGAGTATGAACAGTAATCCAAGTTAAGCCAAGTATGAAAGTGGTTTTGGTGAAACAGTTTGATGAAATAAATGTAAATGCAGAAAGTAAAATGCTTGAAACAGAAATTAAATGCAAGTAAACAAAGTAAGCAATGCTGAAATTAAACCAACAGAATTTAAAGCAGTAGATAAAACAGTGAATGTGCAGAATTGAAAATAAAGGAACAACCCGAATGTGCTCGATCAAGCACTCGACCGTGTGACTGGTCGAGTGACTAGGTCGAGTGGGTTTTAACGAAGAACAGATGAAATCTTGACAAACTTAAACTGAAACAAATGCAATGAAACAGGATAATATGCGATAAGTAAACAATCAAATGACAAAGAAGGCTTCTAAAGATGGATTCATGGGCTAGTGTTCAGGCTGTGGCTATCTAAACTGGTCAACAAACCTCAATCAAACATGAGCTATCTCTAGACAATGATCTTAATGACTCACTAATCCACTCTCATGACAGAAGTGATCAAGTTACAGTAACATCCTAACCCAATTCTCATTGGTGAAACCATACTGAACAGACATTAAGAACCAGACCGTTACTTGTCAAAAACCACCTTGTGCAACCAATCTCTTGGGACAAGCATGATAATGTCCAGTGATGGCTTTATCTAACAATCTAGACATTGGTGTGATGCTAGGAAGCTTAAGATCTGCTCTTACCCTCTCATATATAAGAACAGCTTAGAGCACACCCAACCTAGAAGAGATATTTAAACAAGCAAGCTTGACCATTCCAGACTACCATAGCCCTAAACCAGCCTAATCCATCTCCAGAATCCTAACTCACTACTCAGATGAACAAAACATGATGATGATGAACATAAACCCACAAAATGATGAAACTAGCATGATAAGCAAGATGAGATGATGAACAACAACTTAATATAAAGAAGCAAGCTCAGATTCTCAATACACTGAAAGTTATGGAACTTACAAAGTATAGAAATCTGAGAAAAACTGTAAATAAAAGGTTCAAAGCAGTAAATAAATCCTAAAACCCCTTAAGGGGTAAGAACTAGGTTTTTTGGTGGCTACAAAGACTTTTTTGGCTAAAGAGTGTTTTTTTTTGCGGCCATGGGGTACAAAGAGTATATATAGTGGGGGAAAGAAGCCCTGATTTGGCTACCAGACAAAATACCAAGGCGGCTCGATGTACTCGACCAAATGTGGTCGAGTGGACGTGGTCGAGTGGTCATCCTTCTGCTTCCCACCGGTCGAGTCTTGAGTTCCACACGGTCGAGTGCTTCAGAGTCAGACGGTCGAGTGCTTCAGAGTCAGACGGTCGAGTGAATGGTTGAATAGGTGGTCGAGTGCTCCATGCTTTGTTGGTTTTCTCCTTGATCCATCTCCTATCCGCTCCATTGATTGCACTCTTCTCATCCCAGATGCTATTTCCATGCTTCTTGAGTCCAATTCACCTGTTTAAACAAGAAACAATGCAAATGCAATGCAAATCCTACTCTAATGCACAAACAGTCCTTAAACTATATGAAAGTGACAAAATAGGCTAATAAAACATGTAAAAGATTTAAATAAACAGTGGTTAAAAAAGGTGAAATATATACATATCAGGTTGAATCTAACGCAACGGCAAAAAGTTAGGGTTCGCAAAATTGGGGATTTTATCAGCTTATCGAAGAAGACAATCGCAACAATGGTGATGGAGATCAGATTATCTCTGGTGCGCGAGTTAGCAGAAAAGGAACTACACGAAGAATCTTTGGCTGATGTTTACGATCAGTTAGGCAAAATGCGTAAACAAGAAACCAAGTTGGAGACCAAGATTGAATCATTGGGATCACAAATGGGTGCAAAGATCGAGTCTTTAAGCAATGAGATGCGATCGCGTGATAAGAAATTGAAAGATTTGGCTAGGAAATTGGATTTGGTGCTCAGTTCGTAGCCAGGAATTGAAACAACTCGTGAAGTTGGTGGTTCGAGCCATTCGATGTCGTTATAAACCCAAGATCATCGCAATCAGGTACGTTTCTCCAATTCGGAACCTTGCTATAGCAACATTAGGCCTGGGCTTAGGGAAAACTTGATTAAGAACGTGGAAATGCCAATCTTTGATGGAGCTGGAGTCTATGGTTGGATTGCCCGTGTGGAGCGATTCTTTCGCATTGGGGGTTACAACGATGAGGAAAAGCTAGCATTGGTATCATTCAACTTGAGTGGAGAAGCCTTAAGTGGGTATAACTGGGTGGTGAATACAAGACAGTTTGGAAGCTGGGTACAGTTTAAATCGAGTCTGATGTTGAGGTTTGGAAATTTGAAGATCAGAGGACCAAGTCAGAGCTTGTTCTGTATCAAACAAATTGGATCAGTAGCTGACTACATACAGAGATTTGAAGATTTATCATCACAAGTTAATGGTCTTGACGGACAGAAGTTAGAAGGAATATTTTTGAATGGGCTAACACAAGAAATTAAGGAGCTAGTTCATATGCAAAAGCCATGCAATTTAGATGAGATGGTAGCAGAAGCTAGAGCTATGGAGTCAAGCATCATGAGGAGAGTAATTAAGAAGGAACTAATGATAGCCAACAAGGAAAATCTTGGTGCTGACAACAAAGGGAATGCTCTCCATAACACTAATACTTGGAAGATGAAGACTGTGGTCACAGATCTGATAGTGAACAATGATAAACAAGTCGCTAGAGTAGAGCAAAGACCAAGAAGACACAATACAAATGCAGAATTGGACGAGAAGAGAAGAAAAGGGATCTGTTTTAAATGTGATGCTCCATGGTCTAGAGATCACAAGTGTCCCAACAAGGATTTACGAGTGTTAACAGTGTTTAACGGTTATGAAGTGGAAGTGCTGGATGAGAGTTATGAAGATGAATATACAGAACCAATTGGAGAGTGCATGGCACTTTCGTTTTCTTCATTTAGAGGAATTTCGGGACCAGCTACAACCAAATTAAGAGGATCAGTGGGAAAGGATACGGGGGTGATTATGCTAGATAGTGGAGCAACCCACAATTTTATCTCCCCTGCTGTGGTGAAGAAATTAAAGTTGAAATGCAGAGATGATCCAAACCTAAATGTTAAACTGGGAAATGGTATATTGGTAAATAAATTAGGAGTATGTGAGAAAGTTACTTTCTCTCCTTAGAACCTAGAGTTTACGACTGACTTCATCGCTCTAGAACTTGGGCAGATTGATGTAATATTGGGAGTGTATTGGTTGAGAACCCTTGGTGATTGTAGGGTGAATTGGGAAAAGAATGAGATGTCATTAATTCACCATGGCAAGACTGTTTCTTTAAAGGAAGAATCTGATTTGATGATCAAGAAGATGTCTTTGAAGTCATTGTCAGGTGGTTATGAGATTAAATCAAAAAGAGTGGCAATGGAGCTGTATAACCAACAAGCAAATTCGACAGTGGTTGAGTTGATTGATGATAGCTTCGAAGCAGTGTTGAAGGAGTTTGATGGTGTGTTTGAGGTTCCCACATCTCTACCACCAATAAGAGGACGCAAACACTCTATCTCTCTAGTAAATGGGACCACGACTGTGAGTGTACGTCCTTATCGTTACCCACACGCACAAAAAGAAGTGATGGAGCGAATGGTAAAGGAAATGCTTGATTTCAGTATCATTAGGCCAAGCCACAGTCCATTCTCCAGCCCAATCTTGCTAGTCCGAAAGAAGGATAATAGTTGGCGTTTCTGGGTGGACTATAGAGCACTAAACCAAGATACAGTCCCTGACAAGTTTCTAATACCTATGATAGACCAACTCTTAGATGAGCTTAACGGATCAGTTCTATTCTCGAAGTTGGATTTAAGAGCTGGATATCATCAAATAAGAATGAGGGAGGAGGATGTACCAAAAACAGCATTTAGAACTCACGATGGGCATTATGAGTTTCTTGTGATGCCATTTGGTCTTACAAACGTACCAACAACTTTCCAGGCGTTAATAAATGAAATTTTCAGACCATACCTCAGGAATTCATTCTAGTGTTTTTTGATGACATCTTGGTATACAGTTCTACAATACAACAACGTGTGGAGCATCTGAAGATTGTCATGAAAATATTGGAGGATAATCAGTTGTTTGCAAACAAGAAGAAATGTATGTTTGGTCAAAAGCAAGTAGACTATCTTGGGCATAACATCTCTCAAAAAGGGGTTTCGACAGATGCAGAAAAGACAAGAGCCATGGTGGAATGGGTTACTCCTAAGTCAGTGAAAGAACTGAGGGGATTTCTGGGTTTAACAGGCTATTATCGAAGATTCATCAAAGGTTATGGTGTATTGTCGAGACCTTTAACAGAGCTGTTTAAGAAGGACAGTTTTGGGTGGTCAACAGAAGCTGAAATGGCTTTTGACAATCTTAAAAAGGCAATGTCAACTGCTCCAGTTTTGGCTCTACCAGATTTTGAAGAGGTTTTCACGGTGGAAGCTGATGCTTCGGGTTTTGGCTTAGGTGCCGTTTTGATGCAGAAGAAAAGGCCAATCGCTTATTTTAGTCATGGATTGAATGCTAAAGAAAGACTCAAACTGGTCTATGAAAGAGAGTTGATGGTCATAGTGTTGTCGATCCAAAAATGGAAGCACTACTTATTTAGGAGGCATTTTGTAGTCCATACAGATCAGAAAAGTCTGAAATTCCTATTGGATCAACGAGAGGTGACTATGGATTACCAAAAATGGTTAATCAAGGTGTTGAATTATGATTTTGACATTGTTTACAAACCAGGAGTGGACAATACAGCAGCGGATGGGTTGTCAAGAATGACACAGCCAGAAGGAGTATTGCTTTCTCATTTGTTGATGGCTTTAACAGTACCTTCGGTGTTGCAGCTTCAAGACATATGTGATGAAGTCGACCACGATGTGGAATTACAGAGAGAAGTACAACACTGTTTAGCCAAGCGATCTACTCACTCGAAGTTTTCAGTGAGGAATGAGAGATTATGGTACAAGAATCGATTGGTAATACCAAAAAATTCCAAGTTCATACCACTGATTTTAAGTGAGTATCATAATGGTTTGCTAGGAGGACACTCGGGTGTGTTAAAAAGTCAAGAGGATTCAACAATCCTTTCATTGGGAGGGCTTACAGGGTGATGTTCAGAAGTATGTGTCAGAGTGTGATACTTGTCAGAGACATAAATACTCAACATTAGCACCAGCTGGTCTACTTCAACCCTTTCCCTTGCCACATCAAGTATGGGAGGATATCTCAATGGATTTTGTGGAGGGTTTTCCTAAATCTCAAGGAAAGAATGTGATTTTGGTGGTAGTTGAGAGGTTGAGCAAGTATGGTCATTTTTTTAGTCTGAAACATCCCTACTCAGCATCTGATGTGGCAAGTTTATTCATCAATGAAGTGGTAAATTACATGGATACCCAGCTTCAATCGTTTCAGAGAGGGGGAATACTTTCTTGAGTGCCTTTTGGAAAGACTGTTTTAAGTTGTCAGGAACTAAACTGAAGTACAGTACAGCTTTTCACCCTCAAACTGATGGGCAAACGGAGGTTTTGAATAGGTGCCTAGAGACCTATCTCAGATGTTTTGCATCGTCTCATCCTAAGACATGGCACCAATACTTATCTTGGGCAGAACTTTGGTATAATTCCACATTTCACACGTCGTTAAAAACCACACCTTTTAAGGTCCTATATGGTCGTGATCCTTCTGCTATAGTACGCTTTGAAGGGCAAGCTACTAAGGTCCCAGAGTTGGAGACAATGATGCAAGAACGTGGTTTAATTCTTTTTCAGATAAAGGGCACCTGATACATGCTCAGCAACTGATGAAAAACAAAGCAGATAAGCATCGAAGAGATATTGAGTATACAATTGCTGATTGGGTTTTTATGAAGTTAAGACCCTATAGGCAATAATCTGTGGCCAAACGAGCTTGTCAGAAATTGGCAGCTAAGTATTATGGTCCGTTTGAAGTAATAGAGAGGGTTGGTAGAGCAACTTATCGGTTACAATTACCACAAGGCTCGAAAATCCACCCAATGTTTCATGTATCGCATATCAAACGTGTGTTGGGCGATCATCAACAGGTTATTCCCTTACCTGAGCTATTCAACGAGTGTGATGAATTGGTCATTGAACCAGAATCGGTATTGGACACTCGTTACAATGCTAATGGAGTGTTGGAAGCGTTAATACATTGGAAAGGTCTACCTGACCATGATAACACTTGGGAAATTATTAAGGAACTACAACAGCAATACCCGGCATTAGCGCTTGAGGACAAGCTGCATTTCGAAAGGGGGGTATTGATAAGCCCCATCAAGTCTACATAAGTAGGAAGAACAGAGAAGGAGCAGCACGTGGGGATCGAGAAGAGAACACATGCGAGTGAATGAAGACTTTTTCTATATAAACATTTACAAAAAAGAGTTGGATGTTATGTTGTTTGTTGTGGAAACAGAGTCGTATGTGACTTTGAGGAGGCGATTATGATCTAGCTCCGTCTAGAGGCCGTTCCGTTATCAATTTTAAACAGTTCATTCAGATAATAAAGGAAGAGTTCTTTTCTTATCAATCTTCCACTTACTACCAATCGTTTCTCTCCTCGTTTAACACTGATATTTTGAACCATATCTTTTTCTCACGGATGTTTGGTATGTGAAAATCATATTTGCTCTTTGTGCACATCTCTACGAGTATGAGTTTAATTTGTCCCCTGACATTACAAGCTGTTTGGAGACATATACTGAATATGAACATAAAACCATATACGCAAAGTGTTAAATGGTGACATTAGAGCGTGCAGATTGAAAATGTTAGTGTCCTTACCCAACGTTTCCTTGTCTTATCACAAGGTCTGGACCGCTAAAATGTATTCACTTCTAGAGTTGGCTCTACCACTATTGTTCTTCCATGGCGATATATAGCGTAAAACTTACCTTTAAACGGAACTATCCCTTCAAAAAATGATTCGGGTGTTATCTCAAGCTCGGTCCAACGCTTATCGACTGACCTATACATGGCGAGACCATTGAATGAGAGTTTCCCTAGAATCATAAATTTGTTTTTCTCTCTGCTTAACCCCATAAAGCCTATACGTTCTTCACATTTTGAAATGCATTCGAATAGTTCAAACCATTCGCTGTAACACGCCACATGTTCTTGCGCTAGCTCAACGATTTGACAATTAAGCAAATCAAGTGAAAGACTTGGATACAAGCATTTATACGCAGAGGAGTTTCTTCTTAAGAACAAACTATGTACAACTACTTCTCCATTCTCTTTTTCTTGTAGCTTAAACAACCTGGCAGGATCAAATTATCTCATCTATGTATCATCAAGATCCAAGAATAAAATTCAAAAAGTCTATTTATATTTTCTTACCAATATCGAGGACAGTCAAGATAAGGAGACTTAAGAAGGTAAAAACGGCTGCTCAAGATATGACAATCATCACGCCAGAATCAAGGGGAAGAGGACATCTAAGTGATGTCATGTGTCTGAATTTGAGGAGACTAGAGGATCGCCAAAAGGGACAAACTGATCGAAAGCGGATCAGGTCAAAGGGATTGTCGATTTTCACGGAGATCAAGTGGAGAATCTCCTGTGGCAACTCCGACCATTTTCCCATTTTATTCTTTCTTCTATGAATGATTATAGACGTGGTCCGCTGAGATATAATACGATGCGTTCACTTTCTTTATTGGGGGCACTTATATGATATTTGATTATTGATCCACGTGGTCCATTTTATTAGTTACCGAAATCTGTGTGCTCTTGCAGATTTTTCACGACAGCGTCACAGGATAAACATAGAAATATTGTGTTCCTGTTATATTAAAAATAAACGTACTTGCATTCCAAAAGCTTATGTCTCTGTCTTATTACAAAAACTTGCATTTGAGGGATTTCTCTATATTAAGTTAAATTGAATGCACAGATTAATATTTTCAGTAATTTAAAATACAATATCTATTCATCATAGGCTTGAACAATCCAAGATACATCGTAGAATCAGTAGGGGATATGAATAAAAATATTAAACGTAAAATAGAAGAAAATCAAGTAAGAGAAATATATATAACCAGACTTGCTGAATATACATAGAAAAAAATAACAGATGTGTATATATATGGGTTTGGAGATATATAGATATGATTTTTGTAAAACAACTCATTTTATGGGATATATGCTGAGGTGATGGAAACATTGACAATGCAGATCCCTGCTCGTTGCTAAGGACAGTTAAAGTACAAGATGCTTATCAATACTGTGTGATCACATGAAGCATTACTAAAATAGAAGAACACCAACATGTCAATTGTAGGTTCATCTTTTATTTGTAACGCTTTGAATGCTACCTTCCTGAATGGATTCAAGACTTGTTTATCGACTCTATGAATAATCACATGATTTTTTTTTTTTTTTTTTTTTGTCCTCGCTCAAAACACCACCTTTGGCAGAGACACCTCTTTCGTGATTCTACCATCATTCACAGTAGCACAAATACCTGGCCATTCTGACTGAGTAAACTCATGACCTTTCGTTACCAGCTTCTCCATATAATCTACCCTCTCATCTAGAGAATCGTCATCCCACTTAAAATCTATGTTTTCCACTCCCTCATTACCACTAGCGTGTAAGCAACCTCCAATTGTAAAAATAATAATTTTCAGAAAAGTGTCCAAACAGTTACTGTAAATTAGTGATGGATATACAATTGGTGTACATCGTAACAGTAAACAAAGTGATACACCAAAGTTCTAACAAAGTGGTACACCAAAGTTCCCAAAAATAATTGGGAGGTAGTATTCGTTCATTGGATTCCACCTGCAAAATGTCCTTTTGATGTAGAATGATGCTTGAACCCAGTTATCAAATTTTTCTGCATATAACCACGCCTGTCACGTAACTTAGTGGCTATTAGTGGAAACGCTTCAAACGCTCAGCGTTGCTTTCTTCAGCGTCAACACTTCAAAAACTAGTTAAAACCAACTAAACATGGTTTGGAAGCATTGAAAAGCTTTGTTAGTTTCTCTAGGGTCAAAATGTATCACAATCCAATGCATATGATTGATTATAAAAGTTAGAGATGCACTCGTAATGTTTAGACATGTATAGAAAAACTTATTACCATTTCGTCCTAAAATTGGTTATAACCAAGTAAACATGGCTTAGAAGCAGTTAATTATTTTGTTAGAGGTGAATATTATATACAATTATATTTCTATTAAGATTAATAATTAATTTTATACTTTTATTAATACTGAAGTTTAATGTTTTAAGAAAAAGTAGTCATTTTCTTTTAAAATTAGTAATTTTTTTTAATTACAGTTTTACACTATTAATTTTAATTGTAGAAATTTAATTATATCAATATATCATTTTATCATTATTTAAAGAATTGTATGATATTGTATAATTTACTTATTGCATAATCCGCTTTTAAATTACAAAACAGATTATCTAGCTCACTTTTCTAGATGGCTTGATTCTGAAATTGCTTTTGTAAACTCTACTTAAATAATAATTAATTAATATATGGTTGATAAAAAAAATTATGATTCATTATCTATCTAGTTGTATTTAATTTTGCAACGGACCAGAACATACTACACACCATTTAAGTTTTACAACCAAATGTTTTTTTAATACCAAAACCTTACATAAATATATTTATGATTTCCAACACTATATGCAAAATAATTATTCACCGACCATAGGTAGCGGGTCTGAAATTAGATGACTAAATCAAATTTTGTCGATGATACATACAAACTCTTTATTAACAAAATACACTATTTTAATATTGACTAAATCAAATTTAATACGAATAAAGTTTATAAATAAAAATATATTATGTATCTCGCTATTTAAATTTTATATAATACTAAGAAATGTAATATTACTAGAAAAGTAAAGTGTTCACTCGCGATGAATCACATTCACTGTATATCAACAAATATTCATCTGCGTTACAGCGAATGCTAGTTATTACATTATTTTCTTCTTTTGGTCAATGAAAGATAGGTTGAATGATGGGATAAGTACTGACTGGCGGCTAAAACTCTAAATAAATTAATATTGCCACAAAAGATAAAGTTTGTAACTTTCTATTTGTCACGGCATTGATCTTTTCAAAACTCCAGCGACTCGGCTGTTGTCAACATAATAAATTGAATTAAATTAACTTCTATGACCGAATTGACTATGCTTTGTTGTTAAATAAAAGATTCACTCTTTGAAGTTTTTTTTTTTTTTTTCTCAACTGTTGAAGTATGTTTTCAACATCTCCGGGTGACTAGAAAGAACGCCCGAGGCGTTGACTACATACTACCAAAATGATGTAGCATACAAACAAATATTTAGAAAACATAAAAGCCAACATCTTAGGGTTCAAATAGTAACAGTAAATTTAGTAGTGCGGAACGAACAATTTAATAGTGTGATTACCATTCACTACCTATTTTTTACCTACAATTATATTGACAGACTTTTACTGAAACATGATTTTCTCTCTATGGTGTGATATGGTGAATGATGATAGTGGATGATGAATGAATAAGTGGATGCAAGGTGTTTCAATTACCCATATGTTGTTGTAGCATAAAGAATGTCAATCCATAATGAGTGTGATGCAAGTAATTAGGATATGAAGATTTATCTAAGTCAAGCCAAATGTGATGAATGTTTTTGACTAGCAACCTAATGATAATGATAAAATGCAGAATGTAAAGCTACTAAGACAAGGTACTAAATGCAAAGTAAACAGTGAAAACAAAGCAGTGATGATGCTAAACAAGAACAAGAACTAAACTAATGCAAGAGAAGTTATGAAACATGATCAAACAGAAATGAAATGAATGCAACAGGAAATGAAATAGGAAGTTGCAGAACATTAACAACAAACTCTGGAACGAGCTCGAGCAAGCACTCGATCGGATGTGCGATCGAGTGGGAGGTCGAGTTGACAAGCGAAGAACAGAAACAGAGCAAACAATGAAAACAGAGCAAAACAAAAGCAAATCAAACAGCAAGCAATTAACATGATTTAAACAGGGAAATCAATAGACAAAGAAAGGTCCTAAGGATGGATTCATAGGCTACACTCAAGCTATGGTTATCTAGATTGATCAACAAACCTCAATCAACAGTGAGCTATCTCTAGACAATGATATTCTAATACTTGTTAATCCATTCTCATGGCAATAACAATCAAGCTTAGATACTCTTAGACCTAGCTCTCACTAGCTATTACATATAAAAGCAGGCATTAAAACCCAGATCATTAATGTCAAAAATCAAACAAAACATCTAATCTCTTAGCATGCTTCATGATAACCTCTAGACTTAGCCTTATCTAACAACTTAGACATTGGTGTGATGCTAAGAAGCTTAGGATCTATCCTTACCTTCTCAGTATAAGAATAACATAGAGCATATCTAATCTAGAAGAGATGCATAACAATACAGCTTGATCAATCTAAACACCTATAACCTTTACCCAGCCTAATCCATCCTTAAGACTTCTACACACTACTCACAATCACTAAACATGATGAACAAAATCATAAACCCAGAAATCAATGAAACTTGCATGATTAGAAAGATGAGATAGAGATCTACAATATTGAAGAAGAAATCAAACTCAAATTCTTAATACTTAGAAAGTTATGGAACAAACAAGTATCAAAGATTTCTTAAGATGGTACAAAAGTGGCTAATGATCTAAGCAAAGGAAAAGCAAAAAGTAGATAAATTCCCAAAAGAGTAAATACTAGGTCTAGATATTTTTTCTCTAAAAAATTCTCTCTTTTGCGGCCATGAGGTACAAGGGCTTTATATAGGAGAGAGGGAAAGCCCTAAAATGGCTAGAAGACAAGAGAAGAAGGCGGCTCGACCATGTGCTCGGTCGAGTGCCTGGTCGAGTGACCTCTTTTCTGCTTCTTCCATCCGGTCGAGTCCTTCTCCACACACGGTCGAGTGTCAGGTCGAGTGGACGGTCGAGTGGGCTTCCGGACCTTGATTCTTCTGCTCTAGCTCCCTTGTTCTCTTCACTTGATACCTCCAATCCTCTTCAGCATTCTTTCCATGCTCCTTAGGATCCAAAATCACCTGTTTATGCAAGAAACTATGCAAATGCAATGCAAATCTACTCTAATGCATAAACATTCCTAAAGCTACTCAATAATGGCCAAACTAGATAGTAAATCATGCAAAAGATGTGAATATACTAGGGTAAAACAAGGTGAAATATATGAACATCAACACCCCCAAACTTAGTCTTTGCTTGCCCTCAAGCAAATAAACAAGACATAAGTAGGAAAGTGAGGTTTAAAAGTGGGATCTCAGCTCCTAAAGCTTGCTAGTAAACTAGCTAGAATCAATGTCCAAGTTACTAGTACTATGATGCAAGTTGAATGAGCTGTACTTAAAGATTTTAGACAAGCCTATCACAACCTTTACTGATTTAAACCTTAGATATCCACATGCATTCAAATCAACCATTTCCTTTAACATTCTTTAAACAAGAACATGAATCAACTTATGCAATGCTTTAAACTCATTTGGCTTGGAAGTAAAGGTTTTAGAGACAATGATGGTCTCTCTTTAGAGTGGGGCTTATCAATATCAAGGTTCTCTCATAAAAATGGATTGAGCTTTAGAAGAAGGCTAAAGGTAAGAACACTTAGAAACATACAAGAACAAAACCTTGTCTACCCAAAGGTACCCAAAGTGTTTATCCTATCATTCTAATCCCAAATTGTCCTAGTTCTACCCTTTATCTTCATCTCTTCTCAAATACCCTTTTCTCTTTTGTTTTTAAGCCTTAGGAGAGGTTTCTTATTTGAATCATCTAGTGGAATGGGGCTTCTTTCTTATTTGCTATGGTTCCCTTTTCTTCTCATTTCTTAAGACATAAAAGCTTTTTGCTAGACTCTTCTTTTCTTTATTTCTTTTTCTTTGATCAGAACCATCTTTAACAATTTCATACTTCCCATTCGTTCACTAGAGCTTAAATTTACTTAAACACATTCCTCTCCTAAAGTCTCTAACCTTTTCTTTCTCTTTTTCTCTTTTCTTTTCTTTTTCAAATCAACCAAGTACCAAACCCAAAAATTAAACCACCTAGTCCTATCTAGTTTGAAAATTGCAAACTAGAACTACACAAGGCTTTACTCTTGTCAGCTCAAACCTAACACTTTCTACCAAGCTCAATCCCAAAAAGGTCTTACACACACAAGAATAAAAATGGCTTGAAAGAAGGTTTGGTTAAGGGTATTGGAAACTGATCTTAATGATTAAATCAGCTACTTGGATCAACAAGAGTGGTAAAAAGGATAAAGATGATCCAAATATGTATATGGTATCCATTAGTTTAAAGCAATGCACAATTTGATAATTAAAAGTCAATATTAGGTTCTTATAAGTAGGAAATGACATCAAATCACAACATGCTTCAATTTAGACCAAATGTAATGCAGGAATTCAAGGCTTGGTAGATAATATGCAAAAGTGGCTAGAGAATCTAAACAAAAGCAAAAAGTAGATAATAGCCAAAAGGGGTAAATACTAGGTTTTTGTGGCTACAAGATATTATTTCTGACTCTCTGACATGTGGGCGACGATGAGGTACTAGGGGCTTATATAGAAAAGTGGGGAAGCCCTAAATCTGCTAGCAGGCAAAATAGGGAGGCAACTCGGTCAATTCGACCATGTGCTCGGTCGAGTGACCTCTCTTCTGCTTCTTCCATCCAGTCGAGTCCTTCTCCGCACACCGTCGAGTGTCTGGTCGAGTGGGCGGTCGAGTGGGCTTCAGGACCTTGATTCTTCTGCTCTAGCTCCCTTGTTCTCTTCACTTGATAGCTCCAATCCTCTTTAGCATTCTTCCCATGCTCCTTAGGATCCAAAATCACCTGTTTATGCAAGAAACTATGTTAGGTCACGACCTAACTCGTGTAAGAAAGAGATGAGATAGGGAAGAAAGAAGATAAGATAGAGGAGAAAGAGGCAAGAGTAGAGATTAATATGTTGATTTCATAAGATAAGGAAACCCTAAGGTTTCAGGTAGCATTTAAATACATCTCCAAATAAGTAAAACGACAGTACATTAATATAAGTAAACACTCTCCTTCACTCAGAGTCTTCCTTTAGCCACTTTTACTTCCTTCCTTCTTCTCCCATTGTCGAGCCCTTCTACCACTTGTTCTCATCTTCTTCTTCATACAAGCTAAGGGAATCCTCACCTATCAATACTCTCCCGAAGTGAACTAACCTTGTCCTCAAGGTTAAAATCTGGATACTGATTCACCAAGGCTGACAACGGCTCCCATGTGGACTCTGTAGTAGGCAACCCTTTCCATTGCATCAAAACTTCAGCACCAACCTTCGGTTTTACACCCTTGCGGATGTCTGTGATCATTTCAGGCTCAGTTGCCCACTCCAACGTAGGTGTAAGAATAGGGGGCAATTCTTGAGCTGTGAAACAATTATGAACCGCTTTTTTCAATTGGGACACGTGAAATGTTGGGTGGATTTGACTATACGCAGGTAGCTTCAGTTTAGAAGCAACTCGCCCCACCGTCTCGATAACCTGATAAGGACCAAAGTATCTTTCTGCAAGCTTCTCGTTCCTCCTCTGCACTAAAGATTGCTGACGGTAAGGTCTTAGCTTTAAATAAACCCAGTCACCCACCTGGAAGTTTACATCACGGCGGTGTTTGTTTGCTCCCTTCTGCATTCTTTGCTGAGCAAGCTCCAGATTCTCTCTCAACTCTGCCAACAGGTTGTCGCTCTCTCAATAGCTCCTCCACTGAAGCATTTGCAGTAGGCGTATCACCATAACGTAACAATTTTGGGGGTTCCCTACCATAGACCGCCATGAAAGGAGTGTTTTGGGTAGATGAGTGACACGAGGTGTTGTACCAGTACTCGGCCCACGACAACCACTGAAACCAAGAAGTAGGTTTCCGGCTAGCAAAGCATCTTAAGTATGTCTCCAAACATCTGTTTACCACCTCTGTCTGCCCATCCGTCTGAGGGTGGTATGCAGTGCTCTTATGAAGTGCAGATCCTTGTAGCTTGAAAAGTTCGGACCAAAAGCTACTTAAGAATACCCTGTCCTGATCGGATACCATTGTTTCTGGAAAACCATGCAATCTTACTACTTCTCTTATGAATGCCTCTGCTACTATCTTAGCTGTAAACAGGTGCTTCAATCCAATAAAGTGACTATATTTAGACAGCCTATCCACTACAACTAGGATCGCATTAACTCCTCGAGATTTTGGTAACCCTTCTACAAAATCTAGACTAATGTCTGTCCAAATTCGAGTAGGGATTGGTAAGGGAGCCAAGAGCCATGTAGGGGACAGTGTTGAGTACTTGTTTTCTTGGCAAACTTGACACTTGGTTATGAATTCTACCACATCCTTCCTCATACCTCTCCAATACACCTCCTGACACAACCTCTTAAACGTCTTTAACGCTCCTTCATGTCCACCTACAGCACTAGAGTGGAACTGCTTCAAAAGGTTTGGAATGAAGGGAGATCCCGATGGTACTACCAAACGACCTTCCTTGAACAACATTTCTTTCTCCAAATTGTACCCTTCTTTCACCTTTTCTCCTTTTTCCAACGCTCTGATGATGTTTCCCAACTCCTCATCCGCTCTCACTTGCGTCATCAACTCCTTCGTATCAATGTTCAACGGAGCCACCAAACTGAGTTGTAGTATGGTCTCAGTTGGTGGTCTTCTTGATAAGGCATCAGCAACCTTATTCTCAACCCCTGGTTTATACTTAATGCGGTAGTTCAATCCGATGAGTTTGGCAGCCCACCTTTGTTGCACAGTTGAGACTAACTTCTGTTCCAAGAGATGTCGCAGACTCCTTTGATCCGTTTTGATGACAAACTCTTTTCCAGTCAAGTAGTGTTTCCGTTTGGTGACTGCCTTGACTATCGCCAGCAACTCTCTCTCATATACTGACTTGATTCAACCTTGTGACGAGAACGCTTGACTGATAAAAGCAATTGGTCGTCGTTCTTGAGATAATACGGCCCCGATTCCTACCCCAGATGCATCAGTTTCTATCGTGAACTCCTTCTCAAAGTTTGTCAGTACTAATACGGGAAGACTAATCACGGCTGTTTTCAAGGCTTGGAAAGCTTGGGATGCATCAGATGACCACGAGAACCCATTCTTTTTGAGTAGTTCCGTCAATGGTCGTGCAATCTGCCCGTAGTTTTCAACAAAACTCCGGTAGAATCCCGTAAGCCCTAAGAACCCTCTCAACTCAGTTACTGTCGTTGGCTCGAGCCATTCCACCATTGCCAAAAATTTCTCGGGGTCTGCTGCTAGACCTTCACCTGATATCACATCTCCGAGATACGCAACCTTGGGCTGTCCGAAAGAACACTTCTTCATGTTGGCATAGACCTGATTTATCTGAAGGAGTTTAAGGACAACCTCTAGGTGTTGTAGGTGCTCTTCAAGGCTTGAGCTGTACACCAATATGTCATCAAAGAACACTAGCACAAACCGACGGAGATGAGGCCTAAATAGATCATTCATTAAACTCTGAAATGTTGATGGTGCGTTAGTAAGGCCAAACATCATGACAAGAAATTCATAGTGCCCTTGGTGCGTCTTGAACGCCGTTTTGGCTATATCACTGCTCCTAACCCTTATTTGGTGATACCCGGATTTGAGGTCCAATTTTGAGAATACCACTACTCCATTGAGTTCGTCTAGAAGTTCTTCGATCACTGGTATAGGATATCGATCAGGTACCGTCACCGTGTTCAATGCTCTGTAGTCAACGCAGAATCTCCACCCTCCATCATTCTTCTTGACTAAGAGTACTGGACTGGAATAGGGGCTCACACTAGGTCTGATGATTTGAGCATCCAACATCTCTTGAATCAACTTCTCGATTTCATTCTTTTGCACAAAGGAATACCGATACGGTCTTAAGTTGACGGGTCCAGCTCCATCCTTGAGTGTGATGGCATGTTCTCGGTTTTTGATAGGCGGCAAACTGTTTGGCATTTGAAACACTCGCTGATATCGTTCCAACAGGCTGCTAATCTCCTTTCCCCACTGAGTTGTTGGAAGACGCTCCTCATTATCGAAAAGTGTGGTTAAAGTATGCCACTCCTCTCTTCTTCACCAGCCTCTCCATCAAATTTAAGGACACTTGAGCCTTGCTCAACGCTAGATCTCCTACAATGGTCACCCACATGGACCCGATTTGCCAGCTCAACTTCAACAACCCCCAATTTGTTCTGGTATCCCCCAATGTATCTAACCAAGGGAATCCCAAGCTGACATCCGTATCCTGCAAGTCGAACAGCAAAAAATCTTCTACGATGTCAACCCCTTGGATTTCCAGCAGAAGTCTGGAACATTTGCCACTACCTTTGAGGATCTGACCACCAACAACACTTATCCCGAACCTACGATGTCCTGCCACTGGCAACTCCAACTCCTGTACCAGCTTATCAGAAATAAAGTTCCGGGTTGCCCCAGAATCAATCATCACAACTACAGGCTTACCTTTGATCTTACCTCTCATTCGCATGGACTGCTCAGCAGAAAAACCTCCCATCGACCCCAAGTTCTCTGTCACCAACTCGTGATCATCCTCCGACTCCATGTTGTTTTCTAATGTTTGCTGCTCCTCCAACACAGGTTGATCATCCTCTTCATCAACCTCCAAACACTCAAGCCTTGGCTGTTTGCACTTGTGCCTACTATACCAACGGTCACCACAATGTCGACATGGGTTGAAACCACTTCCCATGCTTGGTTTGCTCGCTACTCTCGAGGTGTCCATCGTTCTCTGCGATGATTGCCCTTGAGGAAAGTATGAATTGTTCCCCATAGGCCGTGAAAATGAGTGGCCTTGATGTCCGCCACTATCATTTTCCTGAAACTCCACCAACCGAGCCATATCGACTATTGCATTCATGTCCATCGGTCTGCTCTGAATGACGGGGTCTCGTAGGTGTTTCTTAAGCCCTTTCAGGAACGCAGCCTCCAAAACTTCATTGCACACTTGTGGAAGCTCCACTGCAGTTCCTCAAACTGGTCGCGATACTCATCCACTGTACCTTGTTGGCGAATGGTAAGTAAGCGATCCATGGCAGAGCATCCCCTGCTCGGTTTAAACCTCTCTTTAATCATATCCCAAAAATCCTTCCAAGTAGTAATCCGCATCCTATCCTCCGAGTTCCTCTACCATTTGATTCCCGATCTGATCAAACAAGTCACTGCTTCATCCAACTTCTCATACTCCGGTGTGTTGTTCATAAAGAACCTTTTTTCCATCCTAAACAACCAATCATATGGGTTCTGACCTATAAAAAGGGGTAGATCTACTCGTTTTCGCAGCATACCTCCTTGGTTTTGTGGGTACTCTAACCTCTGCACCGCCGTCAGAGTGGGTAATAAACCTTCGGTAGGCATCTCCACGCGCTGTTGCGGATTCGCCACCCTTTGGACCACCGTTGGAGCTGGGATGACTCCTTATGAGGTTCTAGGGTTGGCTAAAGGCAACACCCTTTCAGATCGGCTCTACTCAACGCTTTCCGAAGCTGTGACTGGGGTTTGAGGAAGAGCCCTGTCGTCGGAATCGCAAACCCTGGTGGGGTGATGCTACGGTTGAGCGAAAGCGCTTGAAGGTGAGCGTTCATGCTATGAACCATTTCCCACAGCGCCGCCATCTCCCTGTCGCGGCGAGCTTCGTGTTGGTCCGCTGGTTCCGTCTGTTGTGGTGTCTTCACCACCACTCGAGTTCCGAAGAGCTTTGTCGTGGATCCGGTGTGGAAGCCATCGCTCTCAACGAAAGCACCAAATGTTAGGTCACGACCTAACTCATGTAAGAAAGAGATGAGATAGGGAAGAAAGAAGATAAGATAGAGGAGAAAGAGGCAAGAGTAGAGATTAATATGTTGATTTCATAAGATAAGGAAACCCTAAGGTTTCAGGTAGCATTTAAATACATCTCCAAATAAGTAAAACGACAATGCATTAATATAAGTAAACACTCTCCTTCACTCAGAGTCTTCCTTTAGCCAGTTTTACTTCCTTCCTTCTTCTCCCATTGTCGAGCCCTTCTACCACTTGTTCTCATCTTCTTCTTCATACAAGCTAAGGGAATCCTCAACCTATCAAACTATGCAAATGCAATGCAAATCTATTCTAATGCATAAACAGTCCTAAAGCTACTCAACAATGGCCAAACTAGATAGTAAATCATGCATAAGATGTGAATATACTAAGGTAAAACAAGGTGAAATATATGAACATCAATTGACCACGTGATGTCCATGAGACAATGACCATATGGTTATTTCTTTGTTTTATCAAAAACCAATTCCCATATGTTGTTTTTCTTAAGGGTTCTGCACGAGACGATGATCATATGGGTAGTTTACATGTAAATTGATCATGTGATATCCACGAAACATTGACTATATGGTTAGACTATTTGTGCCATCAACAACCAATTCCCATATGTTATTTTTCTTAAAGGTCCTCGTGGAGAGAACGACACAAGTGAGAATGATAACAATAAAAGATGAATTGGATATCTATAGTTTTCTCTTATTTCTCCTTTTATTTTGTATTGAAATATTGATTTTTAAAATTTGGATTGAATGTTTTATTAAGAATAAAAGAAAATAAAAATAAAAAGCTGGATGTCACATTGATTTGGCCTTTATCCAAATCAAAGCTTGGTATCTGGAGTCTGAAAATAAATTAGAGATATGAAAAAAGAGGTAAGGTGGCATGTGTGAGAGTGATATCATGGAAGGAGGGAGATAAATTGAGTATCTAGAGTTTCCCCTTTTTTTGGTAGTGAAGATGTTCATTGGAGAGAGAGAGAAATAGAGATTAAGATGATGGATCTGAAAAATTAAGAAATTATAAAAAAAAAGAAAAAAAGAAGATTATGCTGTTAATAATAAATAAAATAAAACAATATTGTGAGGTTTGTTGAACAAGAGATGTGGCTAGGATGATTTTTTTTTTTAATTGAGTATTATTGTATGCATAAAAAGAATTGGTTGAGAGAGAGGTGGTGTAGTTGAAGGGTGTTTTTGACAATTTAATATAAGAAAGTGTGATGTGGACAAAAAGTGTGCTAGTGTGATATTAAAGTTTCAAAAAGTGTGCTAGAGTGCTATTTTTCCTATTTTATACTATCAGCTAGAGTTTAATTCGTATCTTCTATCTTTCACCAAGAATCATATCACTATGAGATCTCTGTTTCTCTTCCCGGCTTTGTCTTAGTAGGCAACCACCTCCCTCCGCTCGTAAATGTAAGCTTCTCTTCTCTCCGTTAATTTTCGGCTGGCAAGTTCATCCTAATACCCATATCTGATAACTTTGCACATAAAGATGAGTTCTTAACAATCAATACATTTACAACTCAAAATGAGGAGCTAATTCCTCATGAGAAGATGACCCATTTCTCAGGCATCTATATGAACCCCATGAAAACGCAGAACATTCCTACTGTGGAGCAACCAATATGACCTTAATTACGCCATCAGTTGTTCCTTGGAACCCAACCTGTACTACTCTCATGTATTCATGTTCCAACTCCTTAGCAGCTTTAGTAAACTCATTTGAAGTTCTCAGATCTTCCAACACAATCTGATCATCATGAGTAAGATAGGTAATGTGATCATGTGGTTGAAAAGCATAACTAAAGAGATGAGTCCCTCGATTCACGCCTTGGTCAACAATTGATCTTTTTCCTAGTCGGAGACGACTAATATCTTTTGATACTAAGATTTTTGTATGTCCTAGCAGGTTCAATTAACCTTATGCAGTTGTAGTACTTAAGGTGTCAATCCAAATGGGATGTTGCTACCACTCAAGATGCAATCAAGAAATCACAAGTTAAGCCAATTCAAAAAGAGTGTCTTTATGTCTAACAATCCTAGAGTGATCAGAATGCAAAACGGAAATGAGTCACAGAACTAGAAACGAAAAATGTACGACAAGAAGCGAAAAAGATAAAAATCCTAAGGATGGGAGTAATTGATGTCGGTGGAGTCTACAGAGTGTTTAACATACGACAAGCAAACTATCCCTAAACAATGAACATCACAACTTAGCTAATACAATCTCTTGGCAAAAGCTACTCAGACTCAACCACTTCCATACCTAGCTCTCGCTAGAGAAACATGATCAAGCATGGCATGAAAAACAAGTTCATTCACGTCAACAAACATCCTAGACAACTAATCTCTTAGGCTAGGAACGTAAGTCTCTGGCACTAGTTGGTCAGACATTTCATCAAACACCTTTTGGGTGTGGAAATGTCTCGAACCTAGTTCCAATTGATCAGAGAGAAACTAGTAATTCTAACACTAGTCCAGAAGGGAATCATACAAATCAAGCTTAAACACTCTACATCCTAAGATCCTCCACCTAATCTATCCCATCCCCAAGAACTCTAGCACTACTCAGATCCGGAAATCATCACCAAAGACATAAATCCAGAAAATATTGAACAAAGCATAATAAGATAGAAAAGAATGAGATGAACAACTTTGTAGAAGAAATCAAATGCAAAAACTAAACGGATTAAAAGATATCTGGATACAAAGTCTCAAACGTTTTAGGTGGCTAGGTAGAACCTTAAGAACAAAACGAGAATAAAATATAAGATGTCCTAAACCAAGACTTAACAAAATATATATATAGTAAAAACGTGTGAATCCCTAAAACTTAAAACGACAAGATAGAGCGTCGGTTCGGGAGTCTCTTGAAGCGTGTCAGACGGAGCGTCTTCCTGGGATGCGTGATTTTGTCTGCGTGCGTCCAGTGGCTCGATTGGTGTGAGTAGGAGTGGGTCGAGCCGTGCGAGTGAAAATGGCTCAAGCATGGTCGGTGAAAGTGGCTCGAGCGTGGTCGATGAAAGTGGCTCGAGCTGGATGTATACGCATCTACTAAAACGATAATAACTCTTGAACCACACCTCCGATTGGCTTGAAATAAACGGCATTGGAAAGATGACTCAATACTCTACAACTTTGATGAAGACGTCAAAAGCTGAATCCCTAGACCGGTGGCTCGAGCGATGGCTCGATTGAGTGGTCCGACTGGTGCCCTAAGAGTGGCTCAATTGCGTAGGTTGAGAGTGGCTCAATTGTGGAGGTTGAGAGTGGCTCGATTGTGGAGGTTGAGAGTGGCTCGATTGTGGAGATTCAGAGTGGCTTGATTGTGTGCGTCTTAGACGTCTCCTAAACACCTTAAATACTTCGAAATGCACAATGCATGCAAGGATGATGCAAAATCTTCCTAAACATGCAAAGTGTATAAAAGAGGTTCTAAAATGATGCAAAATGACTAGTTATCCTAGATAAATGTATGACAAATGCATGCTAAGGAGATGCAAAATATAGACATATCAACTCCCCCAAACTTATTCTTTGCTTGCCCTCAAGCAAACAATCAAGAACAAAGTATGGAAGAGAGGTGTGAAGATGGGGTCTCAGAACCTAAAACATGTTGGATAGAGTAGTTAGAATCAAGGTCCTTGTTTTTAGTTCTATGATGCATGGTGAAAGAACTTTAATTCTTTAATCTACACATGCAATCCTATCAATCATTCCCTTTAACATTCATTAACAGAGAACCGTGAATCAAGCTAAGCAATGTCATTGAACTCATTTGGCTAGGGCGAAAGGTCAGAGACATAGATGGTCTCATTCTCAAGTGGTTTTATCAATACAGAACAAGGTTCTCTCACGAAAAAGAGTTGAGCTTAAGATAAGTCTAAAAGTTGAAACCAACTGATGCATACAAGAGCAGCGCCCTGTCTACCCAAAGAACATTCCAAATCGAAGTTGGTCCTATCTCTAACCTTCATCAGAAACTTCATCTCAAACCCATTCTTTCATTCTTTAGACTCGGTCGTAGGAGGAGCTCAATTCTTATCATTCTAGCGGATTGGGAAATCTTTATTATCAGTAAAGTTCTTTTTTTTTCTTTTCTTCTAAGGACTCTAGACATCTTAAACATTTTACTTTCTTTTCTTTGTCTAATCTTTTCATTTTATGCCCAGAACCAGTAACTCATTATTTTGCTCAACCCAAATCCTTTACTAGACTTGTAAACCTTGAAAACACATCCCCCTCCTAAAGATTTTCTACTCTTTACTTTCTTTTTACTCTTCACAAATCCATACCCAATGCCCAAGATCGAGTTCTCACCTAGTCCTACTAGTCCGGATAACGCGAACTAGAACTACACAGGATCCTACTCTTGTCGGTTAAAACCTAACGCTTTCTAACAAGCTCACCTTGGAAAAAGGCCTGACACTCAAGAATACAATTGGCTTGAAAGAAGGATTGGTTAAGGGTGCAGGGAACTGTTCCAAAGATGGGAATCAGCTACTTGGATTAACAAGGGTGGTAAAAAGGAGAAAGATAATCCAAGTATGTATGTGGAATCCATGAGTTCAATTTCAATGCATAACAGGATAATTGTAAGTCAGAATTACGTTCAGGTAGATAGGAAATGACATCAATTCAAAACATGCTTCAATCTTACGTTTTCAAATTCAATCAACATGCATCAAAAAACTAATAACAAGGGCGTTGATCCTATCCTATTGAATCCAGCATGCTACCAAGGTTACAATCATCGTCAACCCCTATGCTAAAAATGCAACAACCCTATATGAATGACACTAGACTCAATCCTAATATGCAAGTGCAAGCTACATGAACACTCTGTTTTTGTGGAAATTTTCAAGTTTTTTCAATTTTTTTGGTTTTTCTATGCAAATAAATGAATGCAGACTCAAACATGATATGATACAAAAATATGAAATAAGAATCACAAAACACAAGATCAGATACATCATCTCAAACCCTCCCCCAAACTTAAATTACACAGTCTCCTATGTAAGAAAAATTTGCAGAAGGATTTGAGAATCACAACAGAAACAATGTAGGAATGAAGTAGTATATACAAAGGAAGGTAGGAGTACCTCAGTAGTAGAAGGAGTCGGAGCTCGCCCAAGGAGGAGCGTTATATTGACTCTGTCCTTCACCTTGTTCTGGATCCGCAGGTGTGGCCTCAGCTGGTTGGTCGACTTGCTTCTCAACCGCTTGCGTGTTCTGATACATGTTCGGCTGCTCGTCACACTGCATGTCATCGACTCTAGACTCGCCATGGTCTGATACCAACACAATAACCTCGGTAGGCTGATAATCACCCTGATGTTCAACTGGCTGCTCAACCTCAATCTCAACCTCATGCTCATCTCGAGCTACAGAACGACGTGCGGATCGCCGACTAGAGGAGGCTCTGGAACCTCGCGAACCGCATCTCTGTCTCTCCCTAGACTCGTGTGACGAGTGGTGTGAAGGAGTGGGTGAAGGTTGATGCTCCCGTGGAACATATGAAGATTGACGTGCTGGAGAGGGAAGTGGAGATAGTGTTCGCTCGAGTGTCGCGGAGGCGCGTCCTGCCATGGGTCTGATGTTCTCAGGTTGTTCACGTCGATCCAGCGTGGTGGGTGTGGCTCGGAAGATAATGGAACACCAGCTGCCTCAAGAAACCAAGTTGCCACGCCACCCATACACATCACTCCGGGAGAGTGGTTGTTGTTGAGTCGCGAGACCCAAGTCTTGTATGACATCATGTAATTGATGAGGTAGAGCGAGACGGAAGTATTGGACGTGTCACCTTGCAGCTCGGTGCCATCCATCACCGTGAATGAGAGTCCCTTGAGCGCTAGATCAATCATTTCAAGCTCGCCATTCGTGATGTATCCCTTAATCTCCTTGGCATAGAATGCATTGGCCACCGCCTTCTGGAAGTAACGCAAGACTGGGCTTCTCAGGTTCAACGCCTTTGTTTTTGACGAAGTGAATGTAGGCGTGCTTCCAATCGTCGCCCAGAGTGCTGATATTTCGTGCCTATCGAACTGCGGCGTTGTCCCCGTTCCACTGGGAAATCCAAAGATCTCTTCTATGGTTTTGAAAGTAAGTGTGTAGAATTGACCATGAACGCGGAATGTATGATAGCCCAGGCCTCCATCAGACATCATGTCTGGCTCATCCGCATACAAGTGCATCTCCAGAGTAGAAAGGAACTGGATTGTCTCCTCTCTGTATCCACTCTTGGGGGTGTTCATAATTCTCTCTAGATGGCACCGCCGAAATAGATATTGAACATCCTCCCCAATCCATAGTAGCTCGATCGTCTCAGGATGCGGATATCTTGTTCCACTGAATTCACACTGTTGGAACAGCTCGTAGTACTCCATGGGAGTCAACTTCGTCTCGGTAGATTTCCGTCTTACAGATTTCCTGGGAGCTTGTTCTGAGCGCGACTCAGCTTCCTCTTTTTCGTAATCACTGTCTTCCTCTCTTGAGTTAGAAGCTTGTGTCGGTCTCTTGCCGCGACTCTTGCTCTTAGTGAGCGGATTGGCAGGTCTGCTTCACCCCGCTGCTTGGCCTGAACCACCAACAACTCCGCCGACCATGTTTTTCATTGCTAAGAAACGCTTCATCATAGACTTAGGCGATGAACGTTCTCCTGCCTTACAACCATAAGCATCTCTGATTTCCTCTATTAGCTCAGCACTCTTTCTGCTCTGCTGAGACATCATGAACTCAAAGCTAAGCGTCAATATGTTAGTGCACATGTGACAAAAGCAATTATGAAGATTTAAACTTGAAAGTGCAAAGGGAGGATAAACCAAACGAGCGTGTGCAGTGGAGTTGGCTCGATTAGTGCGTCGGGATTGGTAAGTTGAAATCGGCTCGATTGGTGAAGTCGGGAGTGGCTCGGTTGCTTGTGTTGAACGAGTTGAAAATCAAGTCGAGAGTGGTATCACGAGCGAGAGTTTGGCAACCGAAACGAGTGGTAAGTGGAGAATGGTGACGAGAGTGTGGCTCGAGAGGGATTGTGAGAATGGCTCGATTGAGATGGTTCGAGATGGTGGCTCGATTTGTGGCCGGGTTGTGACTCGGTTGAGAGTTCGTCCGTGGCTCGATTGACGCTATTCGGATTGGTGTACAGCGGGCGTGTCGAGTGGTCACGAGAATGGCTCGATTGATACTTTGCGGGTGTGAGTTGAGCTAGCGGATGGAGTGGCGACTCGAGTTTGGCAGCACGGCGGGGGTGAAAAGGTGGCTCGAACAAGATCGAGTGGTAGGCAGATCCGGTGGTCTCGACGGACACGTACGGATATGGCTCGATTGAGTGTGTCGGACCGGCGAGACAGCGACGTTGGCTCGAACGACGAACACAGATGTTGCTCGAACGGATGGCGCGAGAGAGACGACAAGCGAACAGCCTCAGCGGAGTGGACGTACGGTGGTTGTGGTTGCAGTGACGAGAGTTGATGAGGCTGCTTGAATAATGGTGAAAGAGTGAAGTGAGAAAAAGTGAAGTGAGAGGAGAAGATTGGTAAAACCAATAATTAAGATTCCCTCTCTTTATTGTCTTCTGTTCCCGCATTATACTAACAGTCTCTCTTTGAATCTGCTTCTCCGTTATATAATTTTCTTATCCTCAGTCTCTTCTGTAAAACTCATTATTCTTGACTTCACTCTAAACTCACTCTTTTAACCGCAATTTTTTTATTGTTGCTTAGACTCCCTTCTGTAGATTCCTGAACACTAGAAAACCAAAAACAAAAATTAAAAACACAAAAATCCTAAAAAAAATATTTACAGTGATACCTTTGGGACTTCCTCCCAAATGAGCTTGTTTAAAGTCCCTAGCTTGACTTTTCAGCTTTTTATGATTTTTTGGGTTCATAGAGGAGCACAGAAGACCCATCTGGTCGGACTTGATCAGCTAAATATTTCTTGACTCTCTGACCATTTACAGTGAATTCGCTACCATCCTTGTTCAGAAGAGTGATGGCTCCGAATGGCAGAACTTCCTCGACGTCAAAAGGTCCAGACCACCTAGACTTAAGCTTTCCAGGAAATAACTTAAGTTTGGAGTTGAAAAGCAAAACCTGATCCTCAGCCTTAAGCTCCTTGACAACAATTTTCTTATCATGAAAATTTTTTGTTCTTTCCTTGTAAATCTTTGAACTCTCATAGACATCAAGTCTAATTACTTCCAACTCATGTAGATCAAGGGTCCTCTTGGCCTGGGCATTATCAATATCCAAGTTCAGCAACTTGATAGCCCAAAGCGCCATGTACTCAACCTCCACAGGGAGATGACATGCTTTACCATACACCAACTGAAATGGTGTTCTGCCTATGGCGTCTTGAACGCTGTTCTATACGCCCAGAGAGTCTCGTCCAGCTTGACAGACCAATCTTTCTTCGAAACCCCGACAATCCTTGACAGAATACCCTTGATTTTTTTGTTCGAAACTTCAACCTGTCCGCTGGTCTGAAGGTGATACGCAGTAGACACCTTGTGCTTGACACCGTATTTCTTCAGCATGCTTTCAAACACCTTGTTGATGAAGTGAGTTCCACTGTCACTGATCACTGCTCTGGGTATCCCATACCTTGGAAAAATTATACTTTTGAACAGCTTCAGAACAACTTTGGGATCATTGGTAGGACTGGTAATGGCTTCAACCCACTTAGAAACATAATCAACTGCCACCAGAATATAGACATTACCATTTGATGGAGGGTTGAAAGGTCCCATGAAGTCTATGCCCCAAACATCAAATATCTCTACTTCCAGGATCGAATTCTGAGGCATCTCGTTCCTCCTTGTGATGTTGCCCATCCTCTGACAAGCATCACACTTGGTGATGAAGCTATGAGCGTCCTTGAATAAGGTTGGCCACCAGAGACCCGATTGAAGAACTTTATGAGCTGTCTTGAACGTGGCAAAGTGACCTCCATAGGTGGAGCCGTGACAGTGCTCAAGCACTCCCTATACTTCTCCTTCTGCTATGCATCTTCTGAACAGACTGTTAGAACCTCTCTTGTACAGATAGGGTTCATCCCAGAAGTAGTGGTTGACCTCTCTGAAAAACTTTTTCTTCCTGTAGGGATCCATGTCATCAGGAACTTCTCCACAGACCTTGTAATTCACGACATCTGCATACCATGGTGGAGTCTCAGAAGTGATCGACATGCATCTGATTCTGAGGTTCTCAACCCATGTGTCATGCATCTTCTCACAAACCTGGGCAACCAGAAGTTGTTCCTCAGGCATTGAATCATCTATGGGAACAACATCTTCAATCCTGATTCTTGACAAGTGATCTGCAACTCCGTTCTCTATGCCTTTCTTGTCAACTATCTCCATGTCAAACTCCTGAAGTAGCAGAATCCATCTCAGCAGTCTCGGCTTGGTATCCTTCTTTGAATAGATGTGTCTCAAAGCAGCATGGTCGGTATACACTATGACCTTCGAACCCACAAGGTAACTCCTGAATTTTTCGAATGCAAACACAACTGTTAGGAGCTCCTTCTCTGTGGTAGCATACCTTCCTTGAGTCTCGTTCAAGGTGCAACTTGCGTAGTAGATGACATGAAGCTTCTTGTCAATACGCTGTCCCAGAACAGCTCCAACTGCGAAGTCTGAAGCATCACACATGATCTCAAAAGGGTGATCCCAATTTAGATCTTGTCCTATGGGTGCTGAAACCAACGCCTCCTTGATCTTGATGAAGGCTTCCAAACATGACACATCGAATTCGAACTCAACCTCCTTGCACAGCAACCTTGTTAGTGATCTTGCAATTTTTAAGAAGTCCTTGATGAATCTTCTGTAAACCTAGCATGTCCCAAAAAAACTTCTGATGTCTTTCACTGTCTTAGGCGGTTGAAGCTGAACCATGACCTCAATCTTTGCCTTGTCAACCTCAATTCCTCTTTCAGAAATCTTGTGTCCCATAACGATACCTTCTTCGACCATGAAGTGGCACTTCTCCTAGTTCAGCACCAGGTTCGTCTCCTCGCATCGCGTCAATACCCTGCATAAATTTAACAAACAAGAGGAGAAAGTTGAACCGTATACAGAGAAGTCATCCATAAACACTTCCACTGACTCCTCAATCAAATCCGAGAAAATCGAAGTCATACACCTCTGAAAGGTGGCAGGAGCATTGCACAAACCAAATGGCATGCGTCTGTAGGCAAAAGTGTCATAAGGACAAGTAAAGGTTGTCTTTTCCTGATCATTTAGTTGGATAGGGATTTGGAAGAATTCACTATACCCATCAAGGAAATAGTAGTAGGGATGACTAGCTAGTCTCTCTAACATTTGATCAATGAAAGGCAGAGGAAAATGATCCTTCCTAGAAACGGCATTCAACTTCCTATAATCAATGCACATCCTATGTCCTGTGATGGTTCTAGTTGGGATTAACTCATTTTATTCAATTTTGATCACAGTTATACCTCCCTTCTTAGGTACACACTGCACTAGAGATACCCAAGTACTATCAGAGATAAGATAGATAACTCCAGCATCACGCAGTTTTAGGATTTCTTTCTTCACTACCTCTTTTAGATTAGGGTTCAGTCTTCTTTGGGGTTCAATACTAGCATAAGATTCGTTTTCAAAATTGATTCTATGCATGCAAAGACTAGGCGAAATACCCTTGATATCATCTAATTAATACCCTATAATCTTCCTATACTTCTTAAGCTCAGTCACTAGCAACCCCAATTCATCATCACTCAACCTAGCATTCACTATGACAGGATAAGTAGAATTGGTTCCCAGAAAAACGTACCTGAGCCCGGAAGAGAGAGTTTTGAGTTCTACCTTTGGAGCTTTCAGTTCCGACCAGTCGTCAGCATGGGAGTCTGGAATGATCATGGTGGAGTGGGAGGGGTGCAACTCGATCGAGCGGGACATCGGTGTTTCGTGTCGGGTCTTGTCGTCTATCGAGTGGGAGATATCACGTTCTGAACTCTCTGTCTCAACTGCACGTACCTCTTCTGCGTGAGATAGCTGCTCGAGTTCCTCTGATCCATCCGTTTCTTTGTGGGAATCTAGCAGATTCTTGTAACAAGTGGTCTCCTCATGCAGGAACCCTTCTTCTCCACCCTTGGTCAAAGCAGTCTTGAGATGATCCTCCTCAGCTAATTCCTCCAACAACTCATCTGCCAATTTATCCATCTCTTCAATGTAGAAGACTTGTCCTCCTATCGTTGGATTCTTCAAGGTATCCTTGATGTCAAACTTCATAGTGAAGTCGTCGCCCAGATTGAGGTCAATCTTGCCATTTCTGACATCAATGATGGCTCCAGCTATCGCCAGGAACGGTCTTCCTAAGATCAGAGGATCTTTTGGTTCTTCATCCATCTCCAGAACCACAAAGTCGGTTGGCACTTCGACGTCTCTGATCCTGACGGGTAAGTCTTCTAAAATACCATTTGGAAGTCTCACTGATCTGTCTGCAAGGATGAGAGAGATGTCGCAACCCTTGAACCTTGTAAAACCCAACCTTATAGCAACAGAGAGTGGCATAAGATTAACTGAAGCGCCAAGATCACATAGGCACCTGTCAAAAGACATAGGTCCAAGGGAGCAAGGTAGAGTGAATGATCCAGGATCTTTGAGCTTCTTGGGTACAATCTTCTTCTGGATGATTGCTCTGCACTCAAGACGTAGTACCACCATGCCTTGAACTTCTTTTGATCTCTCCATCACTAAGTCCTTGAGTAGTTTCTGGTAGTGAGGAACAAGTGCGAATGCATCCAGCAATGGCATCCTCAACTCAATCTCCTTGACTTGTTTTTCGAACAAGGCTTTGTACTTCTCAGTAAGCTGCTTCTTGAACCTCACTGAGAATGGTAGAGGAGGCTTGTATGGTGGAGGGATGAATCTCACAGGTTTGTCTTCAGAAACAACCTGTTCCTTCAGGTTCGGACTTCTTCACTGGTTCAACCGGGTCCTTGACTGCTTCAACTGGGTTCTCCATCTAAGCCTCATCCTGAACAAAATCCTCCCCATCTAATTCCTCACTGTCCTTAGTGACGTCTGGTACTCCTTGCCTGGGAGGCAATGTTTTCCCACTTCTCAGCGTAATGGCATTGGCGAACTCCTTGGGGTTCTGAACAGCCTTTCCTGGGAATTGGCCAGGCTTTGGTGCAGAAGTAGATGTGGATTGGCCTTCCATGTACTTTATCTTCGAATTCAGAGCTTCGAATTTGACGTTCAGATCATTGTAGGAACATTTCATCCTCTGACTAAGTGATAACTCTATATTTAACCATCTTTTAGCATGCATTTATCTCCTGTTTTGCATTGTTTAGAGTTAGTTTTAGCACATTTATGTCTTTTATTCTCAGTCTATGCATTTGGATAGAATTTGCATTGCATTTGCATATTTGTGTGCATAAATAGGTGAATTAGGTACTTTGGAAGCACAAAGGAGAAGTTGTGATCAAAAAGGGACATCTAGCAAGGGAATAAGGCTCAATATAGGAGGAAAGTAATCACTCGACAATGGAGTCGAGCACACACTCGAGCGTTTGCCAAAGAACACTCGGTCGGATTCAAAACAAGTCCCTCAAAGATCAACCCGAATAAAGATCTTACGTTGGCATTCAGCTTCCAAGTTCTTCATAAAGGTTGTAGAAAACCGAGTTAGCTTTCCAATGCCGGTGTTCTCAGGCCGATCGGAGTTATGGTGCAAAAGTTATGCCGAATTTACTGAACAGATATCATCCCAGATCGAGGACTCGACCGTTGGAAGAAGCAGAAGAAGAGGTCACTCGACCATTCACTCGACCGAGCACATGGTCGAGTTGTGAGCCGCTTATCTATTTTGTCTCCTAGCTAACTAGGGCTTCCCTTCTTTTCTATAAATAGGTCTCTTAACTCTGATCACAGAACAAGCTCGTTTTTTTAGGTCTAGCCACCAAAAATTGTAATCTTCATAACTTTTGATCCTTTAAGTATTTTCATTTGATTTCTTCTACAAAGTTGCTTATTTTATCATCATCTTTATGATTATGTCTGTTTCATCATTTTCTGGGTTTGTTTTCTTACAGCTCATTTATTAGATTCTGAGTAGAGATAGATTCTTAAGGATGGGTTAGGTTGGTAGAGAACTTAGTTTGTTTAGGATTGTTTAATCTTGAATTCCATAAAATCCTTTCTAGATTAGATATGCTCTATGCTATTCTTATACTGAGAAGGTAAGGATAGATCTTAAGCTTCTTAGCATCACACCAATGTCTAAGTTGATAGATAAGGCTAAGTCTAGAGATTATCATGAAGCATGCTAAGAGATTAGATGTTTAAAGTGATTTTTGACATTAATGATCTGATTCTTAAAGCCTGTTTAGTATGGTTTCACCAATGAGAGTTGGGTTAGGATGTTACTAAACTTGATTACCTCTGTCATGAGAGTGGATTGGTAAGCCCTTAAGATCATTGTCTAAGGATTAGCTCTTTGTTGATTGAGTTTTGTTAAGCAACCTAGATAGATTAAGTTTAATACCAACCAATAATTCCCATCCTTATGATCTATTTGCTACTTATTTGCTTCTGTTTCTTGCATTTAATTACTTGTCTTTTTCTGCTTTATTGTTTCTGCTTTTAGTTTTAAGTTTAATCTTCTGTTCTGCATCACTCGTCCATGCACTCGACCTTGGTTCATACCATGCTCGATCGAGTGCTAGGTCGAGCTCCAGTTTATTTTCTTATTTATGCTCTACTCTTTTCTAGTTTTCTCTTGTTACTTCTGCTTATTAGTTAATTCTGCTTAGTCTTGTTTATTGCACTTGTTTAGTAGCTAATTTCTGCTTAGTACTTCTTTAAGTTGTTTTGATTGCTGCATTTTCATTTCTGCTTCATTAGGTTGATAGATACCATCCCCATACTGAATTGGCTTAACTTGTACTATCTTGATTGCATCTTTTGTGATTAGCATAATCTCATTTGGATTGACACCTTAAGTACTACAATGCATAAGGTTAATTGAACCTACTATGATAGAGACACAAAAATCCTAGTATCAATTTGGTGCCGTTGCCAATTGGGATCTGTTTTGCTACATTTAAGATTTCAAGATGTGCTAGATTAAGTTCTGTTACTCTCTACTTTGTTCTATGGGAAGAGAGGGGACCTCATCACCTCTCTATGACCTCTCATAGCATTAAAGTATGTCAAGTCAAGCTTAGAGACTTTAAACAAGCTCACTAGGGAGGAAGTCCCTATGGTATCCTTGTATATATTGGTTTAAGTTTTGGTTATTTTGATCTTGTTTTAGTGTTTTGGTGGTCATGGAAGCAAGAGAGTTTAATCAGAGGAAGAAAGGAAGGATCGGAGAACAACTCGACCAGCCCACTCGACCGAGCGCTTGTCTGGGTATGAGATCGAGTTCCCCCTTCTCCAGCAGCCTTGAGGTACTACTTTCACCTAATCATTGTCTATACCATTGCATTCCATGTTTTTATCTTGTTTCTGGATTCTTAAATCCTCTTTCAAATTTCTCTTACACAAGGGACTGTGTAATTTAAGTTTGGGGGAGGGTTTGAGATGACATTTGATGTTGTTTTCTGTTTTCTTATTTCAAATTTTTAGCATAATCATACAAGCTTCTGCATTGCATCTAAGGCATAGAAAAACCATAAAAAATTGAAATTTTTTCAAAAAAATCTTTACAAAAACAGAGTGTTCATGTAGTTGCATTGCATTCTAGGATTGTCTTTAGTATATTGCATATAGGATTGTACATATGCATTGGGGAACAATGATTAAATCTACCATGTTAGAAGTAGATTCTTAGGATTGAACCCACAGCCCTCATTTATATTTCTTTGGTGCTAGTTCAGTCTTTGGAAAAAAATGAAAAATCTATGTTTAAAGCATTGTGTCATTTGAAAGCATCTCCTTCTAGTGTGAAACTTGCTTGAACATTTTTTTGCATCTCTATACTATTGGACTTTAATCTGATCATTAAATATCTTGCTTATGGACTATGAAAGCTAGCTCATGGAACTTTGAATTGGGTTAACATTCTCTTTTTACCACTCTATTCATTTAACCCAATCTCTTGTCATACCTTGAAACCCCAGCCTTTTCTTTCAAGCCTTGTACTGTTTTTTTTTTAGTGAGGCCTCTTTGTTGATAATGCTATAGGATGTGGAATCTTGAGAGTATTGAGAACGACAAAGAACTGGCTCTTGCTTTAGCTAGATTTGGAATCATTAGAACTAGCTAATAAGATTGGTTTTGAAAGAAATAGGTGGTTAGAATGTTGATTTGGGTTCAGGTTTGGGAACAAGAGAGAATAAGAAGGGAAAAAAAGGTTTACTTGGTCAAAAGAAAAGAAAAGAAAGGTCTCTAAGGTTAAGTTTGGTTATAAGCTCTAAGTCTCAAAGAAAAGGTATAGAAAGTATTGTTATAATCTCCTAGAATCAAAAAGAAAAGAGTAAAGAAAAGTCAAATAAGATTGGGAGTATAGCAAAGAAAGAATAAGAAAGAGAAGGAGCTAGTGTTTAAAATAAACAGTAGCCTTAGAGATATACAAAAACAATAAGACCAGAAGTTACAAAAAGGGGTTCAAGAGATCAAAGTTTGAGTTTTTGGGTTGAAAATAAAGAAAAAAAGGATGAGAAAAGGGTAGAAAAGCTTCTAGATGGGTAGAACATCAAGAGCTAAGCTTTGTATGCCTAAATTGTTCTCAGTCTTAGATTGGTTTCACAACTGTCTAGTATTCCTTCTTGTTTGAGAGTTAATCACCCTAAAAACACAATTATCAGCCTACCTTCAAAGGCCTTACCCTTCAACCAATTAAGCTTAATTCATGTTCCATTTGCAAGGTTACACCAAACACTTTAATGAATGTGAAAGAGATGTTCAATGGGATTGCAAGTCTTTACTAATAGATAGGAGTTGAACTAGAATAGTGCATTGTGATAAGCTTAGGAAAATATTTGTAAACAATTTGACTGATTCTTTGCACCATTGAATTGCATTTAAGGACTGTGATTTGAATCCTTTGTTATTGCTCTTTGTTTATGAGTTCCTATCTTCAAACTTCTCTTCCTTCTTATGTCATGATTGTTTGCTTGAGGGCAAGCAAAGACTAAGTTTGGGAGAGTTGATAACTCTATATTTTACCATATTTTAGCATGCATTTATCTCCTGTTTTGCATTGTTTAGAGTTAGTTTTAGCACATTTATGTCTTTTATTCTCAGTTTATGCATTTGGATAGAATTTGCATTGCATTTGCATATTTGTGTGCATAAATAGGTGAATTAGGTACTTTGGAAGCACAAAGGATAAGTTGTGATCAAAAAGGGACATCTATCAAGGGAATAAGGCTCAATAGAGGAGGAAAGCAATCACTCGACAATGGAGTCGAGCACACACTCCACCGTTTGCCAAAGAACACTCGGTCGGATTCAAAACAAGTCCCTCAAAGATCAACCCGAATAAAGATCTTCCATTGGCATTCAGCTTCCAAGTTCTTCACAAAGGTTGTAGACAACCGAGTTAGCTTTCCAATGCCGGTATTCTCAGGCCGATCGGAGTTATGGTGCAAACGTTATCCCGAATTTACTGAACAGATATCATCCCAGATCGAGGACTCGACCGTTGGAAGAAGCAGAAGAAGAGGTCACTCGACCATGCACTCGACCGAGCACATGTTCGAGTTGTGAGCCGCCTATCTATTTTGTCTCCTAGCTAACTAGGGCTTCCCTTCTTTTCTATAAAGATGTCTCTTAACTCTGGCCACAGAACAAGCTCGTTTTTTTAGGTATAGCCACCAAAAATTGTAATCTTCATAACTTTTGATCCTTTAAGTATTTTCATTTGATTTCTTCTACAAAGTTGCTTATTTTATCATCATCTTTATGATTATGTCTGTTTCATCATTTTCTGGGTTTGTGTTCTTACATCTCATTTATTAGATTCTGAGTAGAGATAGATTCTTAAGGATGGGTTAGGTTGGTAGAGAACTTAGTTTGTTTAGGATTGTTTAAGCTTGAATTCCATAAAATCCTTTCTAGATTAGATATGCTCTATGCTATTCTTATACTAAGAAGGTAAAGATAGATCTTAAGCTTCTTAGCATCACACCAATGTCTAAGTTGATAGATAAGGCTAAGTCTAGAGATTATCATGAAGCATGCTAAGAGATTAGATGTTTAAAGTGATTTTTGACATTAATGATCTGATTCTTAAAGCCTGTTTAGTATGGTTTCACCAATGAGAGTTGGGTTAGGATGTTACTAAACTTGATTACCTCTGTCATGAGAGTGGATTGGTAAGCCATTAAGATCATTGTCTAAGGATTAGCTCTTTGTTGATTGAGTTTTGTTAAGCAACCTAGATAGATTAAGTTTAATACCAACCAATAATTCCCATCCTTAGGATCTATTTGCTACTTGTTTGCTTCTGTTTCTTGCATTTAATTACTTGTCTTTTTCTGCTTTATTGTTTCTGCTTTTAGTTTTAAGTTTAATCTTCTGTTCTGCATCACTCGTCCATGCACTCGACCTTGGTTCATACCATGCTCTATCGAGTGCTAGGTCGAGCTCCAGTTTATTTTCTTATTTATGCTCTGCTCTTTTCTAGTTTTCTCTTGTTACTTCTGCTTATTAGTTAATTCTGCTTAGTCTTGTTTATTGCACTTGTTTAGTAGCTTAATTTCTGCTTAGTATTTCTTTAAGTTGTTTTGATTGCTGCATTTTCATTTCTGCTTCATTAGGTTGATAGATACCCCCCCCCATATCTGAATTGGCTTAACTTGTACTATCTTGATTGCATCTTTTGTGATTAGCATAATCCCATTTGGATTGACACCTTAAGTACTACAATGCATAAGGATAATTGAACCTACTAGGATAGAGACACAAAAATCCTAGTATCACTAAGATCAACAAACTACTTAGCAGTATCCATAGAACCGCTAGCTTGCCCCTGAAGAAGTTGTTGCATCATTTGCTTCATTTCTTGATCTGGGGTTGTAGTAGGCTGAACTTGTTGAGGGCGGAATCCTGGCGGTGGTCCTGAGGGAGCCTGATAACCCTGCTGGAATGGTTGTTTAGGAACGAATCCCGGATTGTAAGGCACAAAGGTTTTTGTTGACCTTGCTGTTGTTGTTGAGGCGGATACACCTGATCTTGTGGATTGGCAACATTGTTACTTCGATAAGACAAATTGGGGTTTGCCTTGTATTGGTTGTAACCTTTGTTGTACCCACCCTGATTCTGGACATAGCTGATCTCCTCAGTCTGCTCACCCTCCCCATCTGGAACGTGGAAAGGGTCATCCTCAGATACGAAGTGGATGCTCCTCTGCTGGGTTAGCAAGATACGGTCAAGTTTCTCATTGACATTTTTGAGGTCTTTCTTGTACTTCTCCTCAGACCCAGCGTCGTCGCGAACTGTGTGGTCATAATCCTCATTGTAGTTGCCGTCAGACTGGGCGAGATTCTCAACTAGTTGCCAACCTTCATCTACGTCCTTGTTCAGGAAGTTACAGTTAGAAGCAGTGTCAAACAACATGCATATCTTTGGTAGTACACCACGGTAGAGAGTGATCAGCAGTGACTCGTTGCTAAAACCATGGTGTGGACATTGGCTGTGGTAACCCTTGAAACGCTCCCAGGCTTCACAGAATGATTCGGAGCTCTTCTGAGTGAAGCTAGAAATCTCATTCCTAAGACGTGCTGTTCTGGAATTGGAGAAGAATTTGGCCAAGAATGCTTTCTTGCAACCATCCTAGGTGGTGACTGATCCCTTGGGAAGGTTTTTCTCCCATTGATGAGCTTTGTCTCCCATGGAGAACGGGAAGAGGCGCAACTTGTAACCATCCTCACTCACGCCATACATCTTGGTGAGACTGCACAGACGGTCGAACTCGTCCAAGTGGTCGAGTGGATCCTCCATAGGCAACCCGTGAAACTTGTTTCCTTGGATCATGGAGATCAGATAACTCTTGATTTCGAAGTTGTTGTTCTGCACGGCGAGAGGGATGATTCCAGCACGCTGGGTATGAGTGTTCGGTGCATCCCTAGCACCAATGTTTCGTGGTCCCGGATGTGGTCCATTCTGTTGTTCCATTGTGACGGATGCGGGATGATCAGTGAGTTGACGAGCTTGTCGTGGTCTTTGTAACCGGTTGATATCGTCGATAGCAGGTAGGAGGTTCTGATGTCCTCTTGATCTGGTGTGCATGCAACGTTGCAATCAACAGGTACCTGAGATGCAAAACAAACAAGCAGACAACCAAAACAAGTCAGAACTCAGAATGATAAGTTTCATAGAACCTAATCTTGCAAAACTTGAAATCTTAAATATAGCAAAACGATTCCCAAATGGCAACGACGCCAAATTGATACTAATATTTTTGTATGTCCTAGCAGGTTCAACTAACCTTATGCAGTTGTAGTACTTAAGGTGTCAATCCAAATGGGATGTTGCTACCACTCAAGATGCAATCAAGAAATCACAAGTTAAGCCAATTCAAAAATAGTGTTTTTATGTCTAACAATCCTAGAGTGATCAGAATGCAAAACGGAAATGTGTCACAGAACTAGAAACGAAAATGTATGACAAGAAGCGAACAAGAATAATTGAAACCGAAAACGATTCTAAGCATGAACAAACAAAACAGTCTCAGGAATGTAATATCAATCAAAAAGATAAAAATCCTAAGGATGGGAGTAATAGATGTCGGTGGAGTCTCCTAGTGTTTAACATACGACAAGCAAACTATCCCTAAACAATAAACATCACAACTTAGCTAATCCAATCTCTTGGCAAAAGCTATTCAGACTCAACAACTTCCATAACTAGCTCTCGCTAGAGAAACATGATCAAACATGGCATGAAAAACAAGTTCATTCACGTCAACAAACATCCTAGACACCTAATCTCTTAGGCTAGGAACGTAAGTCTCTGGCACTAGTTGGTCAGACATTTCATCAAATACCTTTTGGGTGTGGAAATGTCTCGAACCTAGTTCCAATTGATCAGAGAGAAACTAGTAATTCTAACACTAGTCCAGAAGGGAATCATACAAATCAAGCTTAAACACTTTACATCCTAAGATCCTCCACCTAATCTATCCCATCCCCAAAAACTCTAGCACTACTCAGATCCGGAAATCATCACCAAAGACATAAATCCAGAAAATATTGAACAAAGCATAATAAGATAGACAAGAATGAGATGAACAACTTTGCAGAAGAAATCAAATGCAAAAACTAAACGGATTAAAAGATATTTGGATACAAAGTCTCAAACGTTTTAGGTGGCTAGGTAGAACCTTAAGAACAAAACGAGAATAAAATATAAGATGTCCTAAACCAGTACTTAACAAAATGTATATATAGTAAGAACGTGTGAATCCCTAAAACTTAAAACGACAAGATAGAGCGTCAGACGGAGCGTCTTCCTGGCATGCGTGATTTCGTCTGTGTGCGTCCAGTGGCTCGATTGGTGTGAGTAGGAGTGGGTCGAGCCGTGCGAGTGAAAATGGCTCGAGCATGGTCGGTGAAAGTGGCACGAGCGTGGTCGGTGAAAGTGGCTCGAGCTGGGTGTATACGCATCTACTAAAACGATGATAACTCTTGAACCACACCTCCGATTGGCTTGAAATAAATGGAATTGGAAAGATGACTCAATTCTCTACAACTTTGATGAAGACGTCAAAAGATGAATTCCTAGACCTGTGGCTCGAGTGATGGCTCGATTGAGTGGTCCGACTGGTGCCCTGAGAGTGGCTCGATTGCGTAGGTTGAGAGTGGCTCGATTGTGGAGGTTGAGAGTGGCTCGATTGTGGAGGTTGAGAGTGGCTCGATTGTGGAGGTTGAGAGTGGCTCGATTGTGGAGGTTGAGAGTGGCTCGATTGTGTGCGTCTCCGACGTCTCCTAAACACCTGAAATACTTCGAAATGCACAATGCATGCAAGGATGATGCAAAAACTTCCTAAACATGCAAAGTGTATAAAAGAGGTTCTAAAATGATGCAAAATGACTAGTTATCCTAGCTAAATGTATGACAAATGCATGCTAATAAGATGCAAAATATAGACATATTATCTTTACAAACTCTGAAACCTGGAGAATTTTGGAGCATAACATATCTTTGACAAGCTTGCACCAAATCAGGTTGTGGTTTATACTTGGTGGATTTCTTTATACGAGCTTTATACGACAACTTGCATCCATGAGAAATTTTGCTCACAGCATTCTGATTCCAAGGGTTCACAAGCTCAAAGCAATCTTGAGACTGCTGAAGAAGTCCAGATTTGTCATTCAAATCCTTCTTATGATTTTCTGTTAAATAATCCACCATCCAAACTTCTTGTTTCTGGTCCACCCCTTGCTCGATGAAATTCCCCAGAGATATCTTTGAGTTTTCTGCTGGAAATAGGTAGTCTAAGCTTGACTGTTGTGGTCCTGGAACCTCTTGCATATCCTTGTGCTCTTCAGCCATCGGTGGAGGAGGAAGATCCCAGCCAGAAATTATGTCTCGTTTGTAATCTTCACCAAATCGTCCTTTGAGGAGATTTAAGATATTTTCCTTGAAGGGATTTCCCACACTCAGACTTACAGCCAGCTCTAGCATAGAGTTTCTTAATCCCACGATAGAATACCATGTCTCGAGTTCTGATAGAGCCATCATGAAAAAGCTCTCAATGAAATGAAAGCACCAATGTTAGGTTTGACCCTAACCAAAGTAACCAGAATTGATTAAGAGAAGGGAAGATAGAGGATTAGAGAGAAGATAGAAGATAAGAGAAGAGATAAGAGGTAGAAAGAAGAAGAAGAAAAGAGATTAAGAATTGTTTTGTTGATTATTCATTTTTTGGTAGATTCTTTTACAAGACGAGAGAGAACCTAAATACACAAACGTAAGAGAAGAATGGCATAAACTGTAATTCAGCTGGAATAAGAAGACTTGGACTTCTAATCTTCTTCTCCATTTGTCAGGCCCAATAAGGACCCAATCCCAACTCGTATCAGAACAATTAACAATCGAAAGAAGACACTAACCGATCAGGCTGAGAGATTTGATTGGAAAGAGAGAAAACAATCCCAGAAAGAATAATTGCAAAGACTGCTTCCCACACATTTTCGTAGCTTTGATTTGAGAATTATCTCAAAGGTTCTTCCTTTTTTGCCTTTAACCCTGTTGTGTTAGAGTTAGATTTTACAGTAGTTTGCCTTTTAACCCTGTTGTGTTAGAGTTAGATTTTACAGTAGTGATTGTTTTTTTTTTTTCAATAGGATGTTTGTAGCTACCAGAGATTATTCTCTTCCAAGCTTTGTTTATTTCTAACTTGGATTTCAGGATTAAAGGCACAACTGGAGTTGAGATTGCTTCTGGCCTCCATTGGTATTTAAAGTATAAATGTAATGCTCATGTTTCTTGGGACAAGACTGGTGGCATTTAGATTGCCTCTGTTCCACAGCCTGGACACTATTACCAAAATGTTGTTACATCTAGCTGTAAGACATATACACGTCTTGGAATCAAACTTTTCTCATGTGTCAATTGTTATGTAATGAATCACTCACGTCACATAGCTGCTCCTGCTTCTGCTTTCTTGTTTACTTCTAGATTCATATGTTTGGTGGGGATGGGGGAAATGGGAGAGAGAGATTGACTGGATGGCATTGCAAGGAATCAATTTGCCTCTAGCATTTATAGGGCAAGAAGCTATTTCAACTCCAGTTGTGGTAACAGGTTATAACATCTCTGCGTGGTAACGAAGACAAGATCTGTGTTGTCTTGAACAAAGCTGACCAAGTTGATACACAAGTAATATATTCATTTTATCCCATATTCATAAGCTTCATTTTTCTTGTTTTTGAGCTGATCTAAATCCATGTTTCTTAGCTAATGAGAGTGTAAAAAAACGTCTTTTTCATATCTGGACAATTCCAATATGTTCGATTCATACATCGGACTATTAACTATGTGAAAACATACATGAACTTTTAAAAAAATTGAATTACCGAACTTATGATTTTGTGCTACAATATACAAAAACGTGATTAATTAGTAGTTATGTTACTCTCACCATGGAATCCATGTGTGCATCAGAACGACGTCGTTTAAATAAAAATTAAAAGAAGAGTTTACAAAGTGGGCTTGAAACCGCAATGTCTAACACCATAATAACTTTTGGATAACCACTCGGACACACAAATCTATTGAGTATATATATCTCTCTCTCTCCTCTAAAATCAATCAAAAGCTTCTTCGTCTCTTTCAATCAAAAGCTAAAACTGGATCAGAATAGAGTATATATCCACCCGATTTGTACAAGTATTGATTTGAGATCTGTTGTGATACCAAAACCCAATAATTGAATCGATAAATTGAGTGAAAACCCTAATTTTTGTGATTTGTGATTTGTGATTCACAGTTTTTTGGAGATGGAAGATGAAACAATTGAGATTACGCAACTGCAAAGATCTTCCCATAGCGAAATCCAAAACAACTGCAAAGATCATCCCAACGCTCGACATTTACACCTAATTCCCAAAAATCGATCAAATCTTCAGCTACAATTCTACGGCTTGTCTTGTTGCTTTGACTAAAGAAGACAAAAAGCTATATGAACAAGGGAATGGGAAAAAACCCGAAAAAACTGTCATCTATTTTTTCTTTGGATGTTTAGTATCTCGTGTTTTTTATTGAAAGAAAAATACCTCGTTTATTTAAATTTGCCATAAAAATATTTGTTTATATAAGTGTTAGTAGATTCATATTTACGAGTTAACGGACCTTTATAAGTGTTAGTAATAGAGTTTAAATTTTGACCCCACGTTTCTAAGTAATATATATGATTTGTTTTCACAGTTAGTTGTATTAATTGTTGTGGTCTGGTGGTAAAAATTTTAATACTCTGCTCGAAGGTTCAATTTTTCAATTTTTCAATTTCACCCACTTCCTCCATTGATGAGACGAAGCTTCTGGCAAAATCCAGATTTTGGTTCGATCGGAGAAGAGGAAGAAGAAAATACTCTCCATGTGACCAATGGTAGCGTCGGGATTAAAATATTTGATGAAATCAAATCTCTAGATCCTTCGTTAGCTCCTATGAAGGAGGATTGAATCAAATCTCTAACAGTTACCGGAGAATGCCAAGAAAGAGAACCTCTGCAAAGTCTATTATCATCTTCTTCGGCTTCACCGGAACGACGACCAAACAGAAGAAAAAAAAATTGAAAATGGGTTGGGGGTGAGAGTAGAACACCTGACCCTTGAGCAAAGTACTCAAACATTGTACCACCAGACCACAACAATAAAACAAAGGAATTGCGTAGACAAATCATAAAACAAACGAGCTCCGTTAATCCGTAAGTATGAGTGTACTAACACTTATATAAACGAATATTTTTTTATGGCAAAATTAAATAGACCAGGTATTTTTCGTCCAATAAAAAACCACGAGGTATTAAACATTCAGATAAAAAATAGATGGCGGTTTTTTCGGATTTTTTCCCATAAAGGAATATGTGATACAATTACTTGTCATTTACTTTTCATATCAATCTCTTTACACTGCACATATTATGTTTCTTTGTATAGCTTCTAGACTATGTATAAAGACCTATGTAGTCTCATCTAATACAATCATCAATTCATACATTTTCTATATGGTATCTGAGCTATCCTATACTTATACCTAAAAAAAATTCTTCTTTTTCTTCTATTCCGCCGCTTCTCTTGTCTTTTTCTATTTGCTTATTCTCATCATCATGTCTCAATCTGACAACTCTCCTGTTAACACCACCGTGAATGCAACCTCTGAAACCGTAACACCGAATTCTGAAGCTCTTCTCAATGTCAATATGACAAATGTTACACGGCTCACCTCTACCAACTACATCATGTGGAGTCGTCAAGTCTATGCTCTTATTGATGGGTATGGTCTTGCTTCTTACCTTGAAGGATCTAAGGCATTGCATGCCGACACTATCACGATTGATGGCACCAGCTCCCCCAATCCTGCGTACATCAATTGTCTCCGTCAAGACAAGCTTCTCTATAGTGCACTCCTCGGTGCTATCTCCATCTCCATCGTGCCGATCATCTCTCGTGCTCACACCACTGATGAGATCTGGACCACCCTTGCCTCCACCTATGCCAAACCAAGTCGTGGTCACATCCGTCAAATCAAGATCCAACACAAGAACTGGAAGAAGGATACCAAAACGATCGATGCGTATCTTCAAGGCCTTACCACCCGTTTTGATGAACTGGCGCTTTTGAGTAAGCCTCTTGATCACGAAGACCAAGTGGAACTTATCCTTGAAGGTCTTCCGGAAGAGTACAAGACCATCATCGACCAAGTCGAAGGTCATGATACACCACCGAATCTCACTGAACTCCATGAGAAACTCATCAACCATGAGTCCAAATTGCTGACAACACAACCTCTCATGACTACACCAATCAGCACCCACATTGCTCTGCCTCAACGTACCAACACCAATCCTCGCTCACAGCATCGGTTCACTCCACGCAACAACAACTGGACTCCCTCGTCTCGTCATCCCAATGACTTCAGAGAACCCCGTCCGTATCTCGGTTGTAACGCCCCCAAACCTTCCTATGGTCGGACTAACCACAGACCGGCCCGGTGGTCATCACAATCAGACAATTGCCCGCGATCCGGCCGAGGTTCCACAAACGAATTAGGTACCCCAGCCAGTCAGTCCACTGGCATTCGTCTATCCCCTACGTGCATTCCTTAGGCTTTGCAACCCTTGGGCCGTACGCGGCGTTGCTGGACCCGGAATATCTCTGAAAACAGCTCCACTTGTCTGAATTATATATGAAAATAAACGATTTATTATATATAGTATTGAGTTTACAAAATCCATACAAACACAAATCAAAAACGTTGGATCCAACTTAACAAAAAAACAGAGAATTAAAAAGATCAACAAAAGACAAGAACTTTGCAACACAACACGAAAACATCCTATCTGATCCATAACACTCGGTACTACCCTCCTAACTTTCCCTGCAAGAAAACAATTGCGGAGAGGGGTGAGTAATCTAGTATTACTCAGTGAGTTGGGTAACCCTTCTAACATGCTAACCCATTAACATGTTATCTTCCTATAAAATGCTATCTCACTATAACATGCTATCTCAAATCTTCCAGCTACCCCACAACTACCCCACAATCAAAGCACGCAATGCGGAAGCATAACAAGCAACAAACACACAATCAAACAATCAAGCAATCAAGCAATCAAGCAATCAAGCAATCAAGCAAGGACAAACAAGACTCGACTCGTGTAGACCTTGACTCTAACTTGGCCTCCACGCCACTTCACTTTGCAATCACTGCCAAAGTGGAAAGAGCTAGCCATGCATCAAGATAACTTGAACACGCTTGATTCCAAAGTCAGGTATCCACACCATGACTGACACTACCAACTTCACCTAGGGATATCACAATCAACCTAGGGAACACCTCCCACAGAAATTCACAACCTAGGGCCCATCGATCCTCTGTCCTGTCCCAACACTCTTCTGCGTTGATACCAGAAAGGCAACAACCGGACACACCCCAAATCATCCGAATTGTCACCCATCCCAGGTACAAAATCGGGTAAACCGTGCTGCATCGTCATGCGGTTCAGGCTAGTAGCTAGCTAGACCCGAATCCATCCTGCCATGAGATCCCTTTGGATTAGCTCACCGGATTTCCACACACACGTCAGGAACAGAGTACGATCTCTAGCTAAGGACCGAGACATTTAACCCGCGAACTAGCTAGGACAACACTTAACTCTAGAACTCAAGACTCCAAGAATTAAGCACAAACAAACAGCACACAAGTTGCAAGCAACACATGATCACAACAACAATCAATCACCACACACAAACTTAAGCCACAAGAAAACAATCATGCAACTTAAGAAAATCCTACATGCATGCATCCTATATGCTCCCAACCCCAAATTTTTAAGTCTTTTAGTTATTAAGTTTTACATGCATCTTAATCCCTAAATTCCTCTTATACATGCGACTCTTTCCTTAACGGAGATTTTCGCATGTCCTTAGGAAACAACACTCCAATGGTCCGATCTACCATCAGCACCATGAGGTTTAATTCCTTGGTTTTGGGTTTACATGCGGCACCCTTCCTCGTATGGCCTCCCCAACAACCTTCTTCCAGTTTTTTTTAGAGGTTAAACTCACATATTAAAATTTTGGGTACATCATACGGCTCTTTCCACCTTTGGAGATTCTCGTATGGACTCACCAAAACCAACCCCCTTTTTCCTAGACTGATCTCCCATCAGATCTAAGGGTTTAACCTCCCTCAAAAATTATGCAAAAATTAAATTATAATATTTAACATGCATTTTCTTAATCCCAAAATCCCCAAAATCGATCATGCAAAGCATCCCACACTTGCATGAGAATTTTTAAAATTATTTCCACCCTTGGAAAACTCTTAAAAACTCTAAAACTCAACATGCAAGGCATTTCACAATTGCAAGTGATTTTAGAAAATTATTTACACCCTTGGAAAACTCTTAAAAACTCTAAAACTCAACATGCAAGGCATCCCACACTTGCAAGTGATTTTAGAAAATTATTTCCACCCTTGGAAAAATTCTTAAAAACTCTAAAACTCAACATGCAAGGCATTCCACACTTGCAAGTGATTTTAGAAAATTAATTTTAAAGAAAACTCTTAAAAATTTAGAAATCCATCATGCAAGGTATTTCACACTTGCATGAGGTTCTAAAAATTATTCTCACCCAATTCAAGTTTTAAAACCATTAGATATAGCATGCAAGGCATTTCACACTTGCATCTAGTCTAAGATCAAGCCATTCTCCCCCAAGAATTCTTAAATTCCCCCTTAGTCTACATGCAATCTATAGATCTACATGCAAAAACTACATGCAACACTACATGCAACAACAACAACTACAACAAGGGCCGATGCAAGAGCTAGAGAGCTCACACACCTCCCATCCCCTTAAAACCACAACTCACCTTAGCTTTGAAGATCTTTGGCTTGATTAGAACTCCACCACATCACGCCGATCTGACAGCACCTCCCCTTGAGCGAGCTTCCCACCGACGAGATCTTCTTCTTCTTCTTTCACTTTGCTCAAAACAAGATTTCTTCCCCAAAAAGTTGAGAGAAAAATTTGGCAAAGCTTTGATGTTTAGAGAGAGTGATGTCGAAAATGAGAAGCCAAGGAGGTCTATTTATAAGCCCACACTCGATTTTTAGGTTTAGGCAAGTGGCAATTTTGGCTTGACAAGTGTCAAAAAAAATTGCATGCACTGTCCCCCACTCGCGCGTGTATCTCAAACGCTGGCGAAGAAGGCTTAATCTGACGACACGTGTCATCTCTTTCCCATGCAGAGACTTTTCCACTTCCTCGTATTTCCCTCGTCCTTCTTGCGTCCCAAGTACGTCCGTACTCATCCGCAGAACCATTTTCTCCTCCGCGAATCTAATTCCTCAGCAGTCCTCGGTCCTCCTGTCCGTGACTCCAGTATTCCTCGTCTTCCTCGGACCCCTTGTCCGTGACACTAATATTTATCGGCTCTCTTCGGACCTCCCGTCCTGTACGTCCAATCCGTCCATCGTCCGGGGTACATCGTCCGTTTTACTAGTACACGGCCATTCCGTTCTCATGGTCCGTCTTACGTCCCACATACCATTTCTCCACGGCCATTACTTTTTTTTTCCTTCCTTGGTCCTTTCCCCAATTTTTCTCGATCATTCATTCATCACCGGTCCGGATGTCCCAACGGTTCCCATCTATTCTTCGGTTCTGGACCTTCCGTGTCTTGGTAACTTTAAGTTCAAGTTACTTAGGCCAATCTCCAAAACTTCTTATTTTCCGTCTGTCTGTGACATCTCCACGTCCTTCGTACACGTCCATCGTGTTCGCTACGTACTTTGTGATACGGGTCACTACATTGGTCGTTGTCAGATTTGTGGTACTCAAGGCCACAGCGCTAAACGCTGCTCTCAACTCGCCCTGTTACAGCAACAACAACCACGGGCTAACTTCACCACTGTTAATCCTTGGCTGCTTGACTCTGCTGCAACCCATCACATCTCCTCTGATCTTGCCAATCTCATCCTTCATCAGCCTTATATCGGTGGAGATCAGGTGGTAGTTGGTGATGGCAAGGGTCTTCCAATCACTCACACCGGTTCTGTTTATCTACCATCTCAAACTCAACCTCTACCACTCACCAATGTTCTTTATGTGCCTGATATTTAAAAGAAACTCATTTCTTTCTATCACCTGTGTAACGCTAACCGTGTTTCCGTTGAATTTTTCCCGGCGGCTTTTCAGGTGAAGGTTCTGAGCACGGGGATCCCGTTACTCCAAGGTCGTGTCCGCAATGAGCTCTATGAGTGGCCGTCCTCATTTTCTCATCCTTCTGTCTTCTCCACCACCACCACCAATCTCAAATCTGATGCTTCTACATGGCACTCTCGGCTTGGCCATCCATCATTCTCTATTTTACAAAAAATGCTTTCTAGTTTTAATTTACCTGTTTCCAATTATCCAATAAAACCACTCTATTGTGGTGATTGCTCCATCAATAAGAGTCACAAGTTATCTTTTTCTGAGTCTTCTATCCACTCCTCTCGACCTCTTGAGTATTTATTTACCGATGTGTGGACTTTTCCTCTTCTCTCTGTTTATAAGTTCAAATATTATCTAGTTATTATGGATCACTTTACTAGATATACTTGGCTCTATCCACTCTCCCAAAAATCACAAGTCAAAGACACCTTCATCAAATTCACCTCTTGTTGAAAATCGTTTTTCCACCAAAATTGGGACTCTCTTCTCAGATAATGGTGGTGAATTCATCGCTCTCCGCTCTTTTCTCTCCACACATGGCATCAGTCACCTTACCACTCCTCCTCACACCCCTGAACACAATGGCCTTGCCGAAAGACGTCATCGTCATATTGTTGAGACAGGTCTTGCCCTCCTCACTCATTCTGATATTCCACCAACCTACTGTCCTATTCTTTCTCCACTGCTGTTTTTCTCATTAACAGAATGCCCACTCCCATACTCTCCTATCAATCACCATACTCTAAATTATTTGACCAAACACCAAACTATACCAAACTATAGATTTTTGGCTCTCTCTCCTATCCCTGGCTCAAACTCTATAATACTCATAAACTTCAACCCAAATCCTCACCTTGTGTCTTCTTAGGCTACTCTCTCACTCAGAGTGCCTATCTCTGTCTTGAACCAATATCCAATCACTTATATGTTTCAAGACATGTTGTCTTTGATGAAACCCAATTTCCCTACAAACTTCTCTCTTCTTCGTCTCAAGATTCTCCCAAACCTTCCCAGCCTTCCTCTCCATGGCTTCCTCCTCTCACCATTGTTCCCTTTTCATCTCCACCACTCACAGCAGCTCCGTCACAGTCTTTGGAGTCCCACGGTGCTTCCACGGGCTCTGCTTCTTCACCATCGTCAAGTCCACCGGAATCATCGGCTGAACAATCGTCGCATTACTCTGTTTCACGATCTATCCTGACTTCTGTTACCGACAACATGCCAGCCACATCGACTCAACATCCGACATCGCCATCTCTTTCACACTCGGCCCAACAACATTCATCACCAGCAAACTCGGCCCATTCTGTAGGCCCATCTACATCCTCTTCTGAAGCCAACAATGTCTCCTCTCCAATTTCACAATCATCCACAAGTCGAGCCTCTCCATCACCGGCACGCCAGACAACCTTTGACCCTGCTCCAAATCCTCAACAGCAACCTACTATTCTGCCTCAAAATCAACACTCGATGCAAACAAGATCAAAAAATAACATTGTCAAACCAAAATAGGAAATTTGGTCTCTCGTCCATTCTCACTACTGCTTCCACAACCGAACCCAGAACGGTGACACAAGCTCTTCGTGATCCTCGATGGCGTAACTCCATGTCTGATGAATTTAACTCTCAACTCCGCTATCGCACCTAGAATCTGATTACTCCTGATCTATCTTACAATGTCATCGATACCAAGTGGATTTTTCGAACAAAAATTCTCCCCGATGGTAGTGTGGATAAATTCAAATTTCGACTGGTTTCAAAGGGGTACAATCAACAACAACGGATTGATTATCAAGAGACCTTTAGTCCGGTTATAAAGGCAACAACAATTCACACTGTTCTTGATGTTGTTGTCTCTCAGTCGTGGCCAATTCGTCAAATTGATGTCAACAATGCGTTTTTGCAAGGAACGCTTATTGAAGATGTCTACATCTCTCAACCAGAAGGCTTTGTTGACCCTGATCGTCCCACCTATGTTTGCAAGTTGAATAAGGCGCTGTATGGGCTTAAACAAGCATCACATGCGTGGTATCTTTAACTCAAACAATACCTTGTAAGTGCTGGTTTTCGCAACTCTCTCTGACACGTCTTTGTTTGTTCTTCTCCGTGATAAGCTCTTGCTCTATGTCCTGGTCTATGTTGACGACATCATCGTCACTGGCAACAATGCGGCAATGGTTGAACAAATTCTCACCAACCTTGGCGATCGCTTCTCAGTCAAGGACATGGGTGATGTGTCCTATTTTTTAGGCATTGAAGCGATTCGTACGAAGTATGGTTTACACCTCAATCAACGCAAGTATGTGTTAGATTTGTTGGTCAAAATGAAAATGCAGGATGCAAAACCAGTAGCTACACCAATGGTCACGACCCCGAAACTCACATTGGCTGGCAAACCACATTCAAATCCCACTGAGTATCGCACCTTAGTTGGCAGTCTCCAATACCTCTCGTTCACCAGACCGGACATTGCGTACGCCATTAATCGCCTATCGCACTTTATGCACGCACCCACATCGGATCATTGGCAAGCAGCAAAACGTGTGCTACACTATCTTACCAGTACAAGTTCTTACTGTCTGTTTTTCAAGAAGGGCAAGCCCCTCACACTCCACTGTTTCTCCGATGCTGACTGGGCAGGTGATGTTTCCGATTGTGTCTCTACTAATGCTTATATTATTTATCTTGGTGGTCAGCCAATATCTTGGTCTGCTAAGAAACAGAAGGGTGTTGCAAGATCATATACTGAAGTTGGGTATAGAGCTGTTGCCAATGCCGCTTCTGAACTCATGTGGATATGTTCTCTACTCTCTGAATTTGGACTCTCACGGACTGCCTCACCTACCATCTACTGTGATAACATTGGTGCCACCTACCTCTGTGCTAACCCAGTTTTTCACTCCCGCATGAAACACATCGCCATTGACTATCACTTCATTTGTGAACTCATCAGCAGTGGGAAACTTCGAGTCGCTCATGTTTCCACCAAGGACCAGCTTGCTGATGCACTTACCAAACCTCTCTCGCGTTCAACGTATCAGTATCTGCGTAACAAGATTGGAGTCACCTTAGTCCCTCCATCTTGAGGGGGCGTATTGAATCTATATGAATAAGGGAATACGTGATACGATTACTTGTCATTTACTTTTCATATCAATATCTTTACTTTGTACATATTATGTTTTCTTGTATAGCTTCTAGACTATGTATAAAGACCTTTGTAGTCTCATCTAGTACAATCATCAATTCATACATTTTCTATATAATGTTATCAAAAATGTATCATTGATACGTACAATAGAGTTTGGATTTCGAAATTTAAGAGTTGTTGTTTTCTGTTGACTTTTTTCTTAGTTTTTACATGTGGTTTGCAATATTCATTTGCTACTCTCTGATTTCAGGGGGAGCTTGTGAAGGTTTTTGCCAACGATAATTGCAAGATCCCTTGCCGTAAGTTTAGCCATTTACTTAGAGAATTATCCGCTTGTGTTTGCCAATGACAAACACAAGATCGCTTGCCGTAAGTTTATCAATTTACTTTGAGAAATCATGCCCTCTTGATGACTTCCTGTAAAACTAAGCCACTACTTGTCAGTTTACATCTTGATATAAGATGTTAATTAAGTCTCTTCTATGTTTGCTGAGCTGTTTCTGGTTGGTTGTGTACAAGATAGTGGTTACTGGTTCCCTTAAATCCTCTTTTTTTTTAATATATATTAATCACAGATCCAGTGATGAAGAGCAATATAGAGAAGACCATTCATACTGGTAATGCTTCATACAATGTTTCGCCTTGCCGTATAAGTAACATTCGCCATTTCAACTCTTGTATATTTCTGGCTATGTAGTATTCTCTGGTTTAAATCCTTCACATGCATGTGGCTTTGAACAGACTGGTTTCCTGGATATATGGGAAGCAGCTACGTTATCTATTGAGAGAGAAGGTTACAGCATCAAGTGTAGTAATGGTCTCACAATTGCGGAAAAGTTCTCAGCTTCTACTACAGTAAGACTTATGCCTTATATGCTTCTGTCCTTTTTTTTGTCATAAAAGAAATCAAGCTTGTTGTCTGTGTAACGTGTGGCTGTGTGGGAATGGAGGAATGTGCAGCTTTGCATGTTGAAAGAGTTAAAGTTTATTCTAATGAAATTTTCTACATGCATGTGAAGGATTAGCATTACCGGGTTAGTAGAAGTTAAGCTTCTTTCAAAGAGGGAAGTAGACCGTAAGAATGATTTGAGTTTGATGAGCCTGACAAAAGTTGACTAGGATCTAATACTAAGTACTTAGTGATTGTGATTGATTATATAGATACAGTGATATATATATATACTACAACGGTTAGATTGATTTTAGGAAAATGGAAATCGAATCCAATCCAGATTGTGACAACAAAACGCGTATATCATATCATTAATGAAGAGAAATATGGAAATCGAATTTTCTACATAAATAACCCTGAAGTTGTTGTGTGTGTTTACCCTAATTCTCATCAAAAGAAACTAAAAGCTTCTTCTTTACTTTTTTTATCTCTCTGCAGTAAACAAAGCTTCTTCTTCTACAATGTTGACGAAGGACAAAACAACGAAATTGTTGTCGGTGAGAAACCGAAGATGTTTCAAGAAACTCTCTTCCGTATCAAAGAAGACAACAAATCTTGCTATGAGAGAACAGACCATGTTTAAGAAAGCCTCGGAGCTTTCAATCCTGTGCGATGTCGAGGTCTGTGTTATATACTACAACCGTGACGGAGAACTCGTCAGGACATGGCCGGAAGATCAATCCAAGGTTCGAGACATGGCAGAGAGATTCAGCAAACTAAGCGATAGAGAGAGACGCAAGAAAAGCACAAACCTTTCTCAGTTTCTGAATAAGAAGAAGACGACCCTCAAATACAAGAAGAAGACATCTTTTGATATCACGGAGGACAACAAATTCTCTGAGAAACTTTTGGAGATGGAGGCTTCGTTAGAGAGTTCTCTACGGGTGTGTCAAGATCAGCTTCTTCGGGTGTTACAGAACCAGACGAAACCCCCCGATCAGAACCCTCCTCCTGTGGTGTCTTCCGCCGGCTTCTTCACACCAGATCCATCATTGATGAGCGGAACAGAGCAATACCTATCGACCCCATCATTGACTCAACAACATCAGAGCAAAGTTTCAGTCTTTCTCTATAACCATGACAACGGTAGCTTCTGTCAACTCCCTGACTCCTCTGTTTCTACCTTTGACCCATCGACGATGTTAGATTATGTGTTTTGATTTAGATATATATTTAGGGTTTGTTAGAAGTCGACACTTTTTGTTTGTTATCATCCTTTGAATTGTATGTTTTGCCAAGTATGAATGTATTTTTTGTTTCTCAAGTTTCTATCATAATAGTCTTTGGCTTCTTCTACTCTTTTTTTTCTTTTTCTGAGTCTTAAATTTGATCAGTTTGATCAAACTAATGTATATTAAGGGTTTTTATGCAATAGATCACATTGAATGTTAAATGTCCATAACTGATGCAGACAAGTATACTAAATTGAGTAAATTGAACCTTGTTTCTGTGAATGATCTATTTTATCACTTTCGTTACAATCTCTAGAAAACAAAAATCACAGACACAGTGAAACAATTAGAGATAAGGACTTGTGAAACAATTCGTTCAGGCTCGGTGCAGGCTCTGGCTTTTTTCAGCTGCAAAACAGTTAGAGATTAAGGACTTGTGAAACAATTCGTTCATATGAATAGTCAATCTTTGTTTATATAAAATAATAATCCCACTTAAGTTTACATTTGATCTCACTACAACTATCAGTCGCATTACACTCTATTTTCGTGACCTGTTCGAGTAATACCGAAATCAATCATATATTCAGCTGTGTCGGAATTTAGGCAACACTGTGATAACTCCTCTGGTCTTGTCTCATCAAACCTGTACCTGTAAGGCAACATTCCATTCTTCAGTTGTTAGTTATACTACTGATTTAGAAAGATATGAATTGTAATATAAAAAGAGAGTTTGTTTCACCTGTTATCTTTAAAGAATGTCTTCACAGCCTGAGGAAGTGAAGCATGTCCCCGGCTGTGTTTACCAATACCTATAAAGGACATAGAACATTACTGTCACAGATTTCTGTGTGAAGCTTCTATTATATTTGAACAAGGGAAACATCAGTTGACATACCTGTTGCAACTTGCAACCTGCAGTGAGTTTCTTAGTTGCCTAGAAGAAATTTTTTTACTCTCGACGCCTTCCACATCTAATCTACCAAAAAGGCTCTTGTGACGCAGATCGCATAACTGCATTCTTTGACCTACCTCTATTTGGTGATACTGAACGGTTCACTGTGAATTGACCTATCTTTTGCAAAACGTTCTTGTAATGCTTGAACAGCTTCTGTTGCGTGGAGTCCATGCAGGTCCAACTTCCATATGTCGTTGTCCTTATTTGTTATACCTATTATCTTTTTGGCTGCCTCAGCATTTAGCTTCTCAGCTGTTAACCAATCTTCTCTTGCTTTTTCTGAATGCTGCTTGGCAGAAGCATGATCATATCTCTGGAAAGCATTTTGGGCAGCTCTTGAATGGTTTGAGGCTGATCTGTTTAAAAGAAAAGAAGGAGAAATTCTCAATAGCTGATGATACATATTCATCTCTGAAGATAAGTCAGGGTTGAAATGAGAAACCGACTAGTTGTAGCTGAAATTTAAGCATATAGTTTGGAATTTAAGTTTCAAAATATGAACTCTGGATTGGGTAGACCAGGGGCGGATCTACGTGGTTCTTAGGTGGGGCAAGTGCCCCATGCTAAATTATAATTTTTTTAATGTATATTGATATTATTTGTTTTCCTATAGTTTTTTTTGTTGTATTCTTATTTTCCTTTTTCCATGGCCATATTCTCTTATTAAATGTCTATCATATTTTTATATGATTAGTTCCATAGTCTTTTCAGTCTTATTTATTTCTTTCGTACTTGTAATTAATTTTTAACAAAATCTGAATCTTCCTTTTCTACTATTAACTATATTTACATTTAAATTTAAAAATATTTGCAAACTTAGCATACAATATTATAGTTTTTTTTACTTTATCTAATATATTTAGAGTTTAAATTTTTGTGAAATATAATTATTATTTTAAATTTATCTAATATGCAATTATATGTACAATTAGAAATCAAATAAAAATAAAATTTAATTATTTTAATTTAATATCAGAGTGTTGACAAAAAAAATTAATATTAATTAGTAATAAGTTATTTGTGCCCCATACAAATTTTTTTTTTGGATCCGCTACTGGGGTAGACAAAAGAGCATCCCTTGCGGTATAACATTTGCCATATTCAACATCCACTGTAAGATCTTCTGTTATCTTTTGGCAGCTCAAGAGATGAAATAGTACTCACCCTGAGATTATTTATCAAGAGGGTAATGTATTTTCAAAAGCATTGTATTCATTTTATCACTTTCGTTACAATCTCTAGAAGACAAAAATTGCAGCTTTCATAAAAATCAGAGATAATATATGTAGATACAATAATATAAAGACTTCAAGCTTCATTTTTAGAAAACCAATTGCTGATTATTTTTTTGGGTCTGCTTCTATTCGTTTCAGGATCTGCTGAGGAAGAAGGGAAAGAAGGGAGTATTTTTGTTTAACAAATGATGAGATTGTACATAACATTTTTTTGGCTCTCGGGCTCTTGTTAGAAGCATAAAATTTGGTTGAGAATATTTGGGCAAAATTTGGAAAATATCATTAAGCATTTCCTCTTTTAATGAATTTTACTTTTTTTTATTATGTTTTAATGTTTCATATGTTTAAAATTTTATGAAATGCAATAATTTTATAAACATATATCTCAAATGCAATAATTTCATATTCTAATTTAAATTTTTAATTTTCAAAAAAAAAAATTAAACTAAGAGACTCAAAATAAGAACCCACCATTAAAAAGGAAACTTTTAATTAACAATCATAAAGTTTTTAAATCTATTCAAAACACAAAATCTATTAATAAACAATCTTGAGAGACCCTAGAATATATCCCCATTGGGGTTGCCCTCAAGTATATAACGCCGACACAAACATACTTTCAGTTGTCAAAAAAAACATTATTTGTTTAACGTTACCAAAAATATTCCCAAGGAAAAAGTTCTGCTTGAGTGATTAAGCGGTAGCTGTGTTACCAAAACATACCAAAACACTCTCCACAGTAGACTACAGATGCAGAGCACAACAAGGTTAGCTTTAGATTCTACGGATTGACAAAACAATTTTAAAAACGTGCACTTGGATTATTATTAAACTTGAAACATACACCGAAAGGTTTACGACAAAAGTACATATAACTAAAACACAAAATGAAAGCGATAGAGAAAAGTCTTTTTATCTTTTGCAGAAATCAACTTCCAAGTGCACGAGTCTCAATCAAACAACACCAGTTTTGACTACAGACCATAAGCTCAGAAGTCTCCACCACGAAGACGAAGAACCAAGTGAAGAGTCGACTCCTTCTGGATGTTGTAATCCGCAAGAGTCCGACCATCCTCAAGCTGTTTCCCAGCGAAGATGAGTCTCTGTTGGTCCGGAGGGATCCCTTCCTTATCCTGAATCTTTGCCTTGACGTTATCGATTGTGTCTGAGCTCTCTACCTCCAAGGTGATAGTCTTCCCTGTCAAAGTTTTCACAAAGATTTGCATACCACCACGGAGACGCAACACAAGGTGAAGGGTTGATTCCTTCTGGATATTGTAATCCGCAAGTGTCCGACCATCCTCTAGCTGCTTACCGGCAAAGATGAGTCTCTGCTGGTCCGGTGGGATCCCTTCCTTATCCTGAATCTTAGCCTTGACATTATCGATAGTGTCTGAGCTCTCAACTTCCAACGTGATAGTCTTCCCTGTCAAAGTTTTCACAAAGATTTGCATACCACCACGGAGACGCAACACAAGGTGAAGGGTTGATTCCTTCTGGATGTTGTAATCCGCAAGGGTGCGTCCATCTTCAAGCTGTTTCCCTGCAAAGATGAGCCTCTGCTGGTCTGGTGGGATTCCTTCTTTATCCTGGATCTTAGCCTTGACATTATCGATAGTGTCTGAACTCTCAACCTCCAAAGTGATGGTCTTTCCGGTCAGGGTCTTCACAAAAATCTGCATACCACCTCTGAGACGAAGCACCAAGTGGAGAGTAGACTCTTTCTGGATATTGTAGTCAGCTAGCGTGCGACCATCCTCAAGCTGCTTACCGGCAAAGATAAGCCTCTGCTGGTCCGGAGGAATCCCTTCTTTATCCTGAATCTTAGCTTTAACATTGTCAATAGTATCCGAACTCTCAACCTCGAGGGTGATGGTTTTGCCAGTCAACGTCTTCACAAAGATTTGCATACCACCTCTTAATCGGAGAACCAAGTGAAGGGTTGATTCTTTCTGAATGTTGTAATCCGCCAAGGTACGACCATCCTCTAGCTGTTTACCAGCAAAGATCAACCTTTGCTGATCCGGAGGGATCCCTTCCTTGTCCTGAATCTTAGCCTTAACATTGTCGATGGTGTCAGAACTCTCAACCTCGAGAGTAATGGTCTTGCCAGTGAGTGTTTTCACGAAAATTTGCATCTGCAGAAACAAACAAAAACAAGTAATCGATCAGCAAAACATACACCAAACTTATTAAAAAAAACCTAATAAGAAATCAAAAAAACATCGAAGAAAACGAATCTAGATAAACAAAGAACACAATCAAGAAAACCCTAATAAGAAATCAAAACAACATTGAAGAGAACGGATCTAGATTGACAAAGAACACAATCAAGAAAACCCAAATCTTAACTGCGAATAGCACAATCAAGCACTAGAAAGAACAGATCTAAACGATATAGTTCTCAACCCAACAGCTAAAAACGAACGTCAAAAAATCACAAAAAAATTCAAACAAACATGACAAATCTGACGAACTACGAATAGAGAGATCCTAGAATTAATCGAGGTTCAGATCGAGAAGAAGTACCTTGAAAGAGAGATTTGCAGAGCGCTGCGATTTTAGGGTTGTGGGAGAGATGATAGAATCAGAAGAGTTGATCCGAAGAGATCGTAATTATAAGAAAGAGATCACGAAGGTCTTCTTTATATAAGCCCATCACAAGGCCCAAAGGCCTAAACCGACTTAATCTTTTATTAATTTAATGTTGCAATTTGCCAATTTGCAAGTAACAAGAAAACATATTTTTAACTTTTAAGATATTATTGATAATGAAGGAGGTAAATCTATTTGTAGAAGGCACCATCACATCCGGGATCGAATCCCAGCTCCTACGAATGTAGAAATTTGGCTAATGGGCCAGCCAATTGTGGCTCTATGGTTGACAAAAAAAAAAAATATTATTGATAATGGCAATTTGTCTTCTTTTTTAAAAAAATGTATTTACAATTTGTTTGTATTAGAAAATTTGTTTTTTTTTTAAATTATAACAAAAAAAACTAGATTGGTAAATCTATATTTGACAGATTTTTTCACAAATTTTTTAGATGGAATGGTGTGATGAATGATATTCAAAGAAAAGAAAAAGAAAAATTAATTATCATTTATTACATGATCCAAACTTGATTAATAACTCAAAACTCAAAAGATATGATTTTTTAGGATTTTTCACATAAATTAATTTTTTATTGTTTAACTATAAATACATATTTATTCACAATAACACATTTCTCATAACTATTATCCATTAGTAATTCATCAAATTATCAAATACTAAACTAATGATTGTTAAAATTTATAATTTTTTAGCATTAAATGATAAAAAAGATTACTAGAAAAGCAATCTTTATGATACAAAAAAAAATCATTAAAAATCATTAAAAACCATTTTTTGGGATACAGAACGAGTATCTAACAATTTTCAAAAACAAAATAATTAAAACATTAAATTTTTTGGGATACAGAACGAGTATCTAAACGCCATAGGATATACAAGAAATAACACCATACATAGTTTTTTTCTTTTCTTTTGTCTTCAACCATGAATAGTTTTTAGTATCATAAACTAGAATATGACCCGTGCTAGAGCACGAGTTGAAATTTCTTTTGTTTGTTTTGTAATTTTTATTCAAAACATCATATATGTGATTATTTTATTTATTTTAAAAGTTTTTTTTGGATGAAACACTATATCATGAAATCATATGCTGAATATGACTTATGAAAATAACAACTATTTTGTAATATCTATTCTAGTAGATTTAGATTTTTACCCGCGGCATACTGCGAGTTAAGTTGTGTGATAAAAAGGTTCTTTTTTTTTTATTTGATTTGTTTAGTGTTTAAAATTCTATACTGTATTTTGGTTGTTAATTCTATGACTTAACTCAAAGTATACTACATATTAATTTTAAGACTAAATATGTAACGTATGTTTGTCAAAATCACTTTGACCGAGAAAGTCTACGAAACAACATTGTTCCAAACTTTAATTTAATCCGAGAAATCATATTTCTTGAAATTTCAACTTGTGCTCATATTTTTTGGAATTCTTTCATATTATAGTGAATTCTTTGAGTTCTGAATGATTTATATTTAAAGCTTGGAAGGATATTAGGTAATATTTTATTTTGAACTGTACAATAAGATTTCAGAAATCACGATTAAGTGTGATTAATTGCCAAGATTTTATTCCTTTATACGCCTAATAGTATATATGGTGTAACAATACATGGAATAATAAAGATTTTAAGAGGATTCTTTGGGATATTATTAAGCGTATTCATATAGCCCACAAAATGACAATTAATTTTGTTCCTTTTTGTAATCAATCTATATTTAATTTAATTTATAATCTATTTTGTAACTAACTTATACAAATTATATAGTCTATAAAAAAATGTTGTGTACTTCCATTCTGTTATATAAGGGATGTAAAGAGAGACGTGGCTAAATCTCCTTATAACTTGACGGACCCATATAGTAAAAAAAATGCTTCGGTTACAGCATTTGATTATGTGAATTGCAACAAAACATATTAATTAACCTCTAGATCACAAGACTCAATGGCGAATAACAACATGACTGATGTCGATGATGTCGTTGTTGGGGACAACAGCAACGAGATTGAAAGCGAACGGACCATATTTCTAACGTTTGCTCGTGGGGTTCCTGTGTCGAAGGCAGAGGTGAAGCAGTTTTTCACAGAAACGTATGGTGAAAATTGTGTTAAAGGCGTTGACTGCAATATAGCGATGGTAAACAACAATCACTATTTGCTCGGTTGGTCTTGGACTCGGTCGCTACCATGAATCGCATACTCGATGGCAAACGCGAACATATTAAAAAGTTGTGGATCAACGAGAAGCTCATTTGGGCTCGTAAGTACGAGAGAAGCGATGTATCTATATAATTTAATCCCAAATGGATATTTAATGTATATATCTTGTTTCTCGTTTTGTTGTTACTCTTCTGATGCAAAAAGTCTTTATCTTATCTGATGTAGTCTAATAACTAGAAAACATATGTAACTCCCCGACCACATTGGGTTTCTTCACTCTGAATGAAATATGTTTTCACATAAGTTTGACGTTGGAAAAAAAAAAAAACAAAAAAAGTTTGACGTTGGAGGTCACTTAAAATATCCAATATACTTCAAATTGTTCTTAATTAAACAAGTGTTAATACAGTTATGTGTGGCTGGCTGGCTGCTAAACTAAACAAGAGTTAATATAGTTAATATAGTTATATAATTAAACAAGAGGTAATATAGTTTAACAAGAGTTAATATAAATTCCTCAACTAAATTACGATAACCTTTTTAATACCTCAATTAATTTTATATCCAAAAAAATACTTTAACTATATTTTATGCCCAGTTTAAATCACCAACTATGATCCCTATACTTATTTAACATTGTATACGAGACAAAGGTTAACGAAATCATAACGGTGTTAGTACTCTGTCTTCTAATTAACTACAGTTAAATATTAACTAGACATCGCTTAAGAGCTTAAAACCCAAACCTCGTAATCTAGAAAAACACCCTAAATCGAAATCAGAGAGGAACCCTATAATTCAATATGATCAAGTGAAATCCAGAAAAATCAAGAAATATGAGGTACGATTCAAAGCAAATAATTTGTTTTTGTGGTTGTTTTGGTCGCTTATTAAGGTGTAATAGATCTAAATGCTCCGATCTTGACATTGTTTGTTTATGATTTTCACATGGATTCAGTTTCTTTTTCTTATCATCTACGAATCATGTATTTTTTGGGTTTATCTCTGTTTTTATTTTTCATCTGGGTTATGAAGTTATTTTTTGTTTTATGTGTGTAGTTACAATGACGAGAAAATCACCCTGTACATTCACTATGGAGGTTTATTGTCGAAGAAAGGGAAGAATATATGTTATAAAGGTGGTTCGACTGCACCAAATATGCTGGTAGATCCAGATTTGCTGACATTCTCAATTTTTGAAGATTTCACAAATAATCGAGAAACTATTAGCAATGTGGAGAAGGTATGGTATAGACTACTTAACGATGGCTGTAGAGGCAAAAGATTGTGGAGAGGTTTACATCTACGTTGAACATAGTGTTTCTCCACCAAATGTTATTAATGATGCGAATTTGGTGACTGGAGCATGTTTGGATGATGGTGAAAAGGCTGATGATGAAGGCGATAATGAGGAAGATGACATAGATGAAGAAGAAAGTGATGGTGAAAATAGAGAGGAAGAAAGTGATGAAGAAGAGAGAGATGAAGAATGTCAAAAAGAAGACCAAGAGGAAGAAGTAGCTGAGGATGAGAATCAGATATTACCTGAAGGAGCTGCTGATACACGGTTTGCAGATTTGTTTGCAGAAGCTGAACAACAGACTACTACAGTTCATGGTGTGGCTACTCAGCCTAATATAGATGATGAAAATGGATATGATAGTGAAATTGAGGCTGAGGTACACCTTCCTCCTGGTGAGTATCCAGGTTCTGCGGAAGACACTGATGAAGAATGGACAAATTGGCATAAGAAGGATGACTATGGAAGGTCATTGAAAGGAAAAAGTAAAGCAGGTTATGGAAAACCTCCATACTTATGGCTGATGCAGACGTTTAGCAATGGGGATGAGTTCAAAGATCAGTTATTGATGTATGTTTTGAAAACACAGTTTGATGTGAAGTTGAATAAGTGGCATCCTGAGAGGCTTGCAGCCATATGCACACACGAGAAATGTAATTGGAGGATCTATTGCTCCATAGAGAAACCTATACGGAAGTGGATGGTCAAAGTTTATGAAGAGAAACACAATCATTTGCCCACATGAAGAGCTAGGATGCTAAAACAGGGAACTATTGCAAGGTTGTTCAAAGAGGAAGTAAGAAGACGACCTGACATAAGGAGCTCTGATATTAAGGATGAGTTGATGTACAGGTTTAACATCTCAGTTTCAATATATAAGTGCAGAAAAGCAAGAAGGATTTCATTAGATATGGTGTTAGATACTCAGAAACAACAGTTTGCTAAATTATGGGATTATGAGAATGAGTTGAGGAGTACTAACAAAGATGTTACAACAATGATTTTGACTGTTGAAAAGGATGGAAGACAAGTCTTTGAAAGCTTCTATGTTTGCTTTCAACCTATAAGGAGAACTTGGAAGCAGTATTGTAGGCCTTTGATAGGCCTGGATGATGCTTTCTTAAAGTGGGAGTTGAAAGGAGAAATATTAGCAGTAGTTGTGATGCAGGAGCATAATCGTTAGGATTTTAGTTAATTTAGCTTTTCTTTATTAATTCTTAATTATGTTAATTTCTATTGGTTTTCCTTTCTAGGTTAGGGTTTAGCTAGTTTTGTTTTACTATATAAACAACTTTAGTTGTAACCTAAGGGGCAATCATATTATTCTTATCAATAAAGTTTTAAAGTTTATCTCTTTTATCTTTTCAGGTGGATTCCAGAACCCCTTTTCTGGTGGATTCCAGAGTTTTATCCTTCGAGTTTGTCGTTTACAAACTCGTTTTTGAACTAGGTTTAGCGCTTGCTTTACCTAGGATTTTCTGCTGCATTATTTGGTATCAGGGCAGGCTTTCTCCTGTTTCTTTTTCAAAGCTTGATCAGCTATGGGGGATCAATCTGTGACCAAAGCAGACTTTCAGGGTTTTACGGAGGCTATTACCACGGTCCTAACTGCTTTGACTGACCAGATGGCGACTATGACAACAGGGATGACGAATCTAACAATTGAGATCAGAAACGGCATCATCAACGCAAATCAACGAAGAGGTAGAGGAGAAGAATCAATTAAGGTTAGAAAAAGTGAAGATGTTATTGGAAATCAATTGAGATTGTTAATCAACAAGATTAGCTTTCCACAAAGAGAATACAATTGTGTGATTGTTGAGAATTCGATTTCTAAGGAAGAAGAATCTATAGAGAAAGAGATAGTCGATCACCAGAGCATAATTGTTGGTGAAGAACTCATGCATGATGAGATCTGTGTAGAATTCGGATCTGATAAAATTCATGCAGAATTCGGGCCAGATGAAATCCTTGCAAACTCTATGATCAGTTGGACAATCCTACAAGACGGGAGTGGTGCAAATTTCGGGTTTGATTCATTCTGTGGAGATTTTTGGCATAATTCCTTTTGTGAAAAGTTAAGGCAAGATATGCATGGTTACTTAAGTAAAGTTTCTAAAAAGTCAAGCAATGCATGTGAGGTGAAGCTATATGAGTTTTTCATAAAAACTAATGGGATAATTCGTGCTGCAAAAGAGAAGATACCATCGTTAGAGGAAGCGCCAGAGATTTTAACTAGAGGACGAGTTTTCTTGGAAGTGGAAGAGTCTGATGCAGGAGCATAATCGTTAGGATTTTAATTAATTTAGCTTTTCTTTATTAATTCTTAATTATGTTAATTTCCATTGGTTTTCCTTTCTAGGTTAGGGTTTAGCTAGTTTTGTTTTACTATATAAACAACTTTAGTTGTAACCTAAGGGGCAATCATATTATTCTTATCAATATAGTTTTAGAGTTTATCTCTTTTATCTTTTCTAGTGGATTCCAGAACCCCTTTTCTGGTGGATTCCAGAGTTTTATTCTTCGAGTTTGCAAGCTGCAAACTCGTTTTTGAACTAGGTTTAGCGCTTGCTTTACCTAGGATTTTCCGCTGCATTAAGTTGGTAGGGATGCAGAAAATAGGATTTATCCTATTGCTTTGGCTGTTGTAAGAGGTGAGAACAAGGATTCTTGGACTTGGTTTGTTAAAAAGTTGGTCGATGACTTAAACTTGGGTGTAGGAGATGGAGTTATCTTTATATCTGACAAACAGAAGGTATGTTTAAGTATTTGATTAGCCTCTTTTGTTTTAAGCACTGTTATTTGACATTCTCTTTTATTTTAAACAGTTATAGTACATCATTGCCTTCATGCAGGGTTTAAAAGTAGCTCTGGCAGCTGTTCTCCCAAATGCTGAGCATAGAAATTGTGCAAAGCATGTATATGGTAACTGGTCAAAGAAATATGGAGATCTTGAGTACAAACCCTTTTTATGGAATGTGACTACAAAACAGTTGGAGAATATGGTTTGCGTATGGAAGAGCTGCGTGTATACGACATAGATGCACATGATGCTTTGTTGGCTGCTGAACCAAAGACTTGGTGTCTAGCTTTCTTCTCCAACAACGCCAGATCTGCTAATGTTTGTAACAGTTTGTTAGAGAGCTTCAATAGGACTAATAGAAGAGCTAGGGAATTGCCTTTGATTAACATGCTGGAAACAATTAGGAGGCAGGCTATGATGCGTATTTCTCGCAGATATAAGAAAGCAATTGGGTGCATATTTCCTTTCCCTAAGAAGATTGCAGATTTAGTGGAAGTAAATAGAGAAGAGAGCCGAGATTGTTATGTTCTTACAAGTTCAGATAACTTGTTTGAAGTGCTTCTACACGGTTGTGGCTATGAGGTTAGTCTTCGGCTGCGTCATTGTGTTTGTAGGGGATGGGACCTAACTGACATTCCTTGCTCACACGAAATCAAAGTTATCAACGAAAACCACCAAAAACCAGAAAAGTAAGCTTTTTGTTCTTCTAATGAGTTAAGTAGTTTTTTTTAATCTTGAGTTAAGTAGCTTTTTTTCAGTCAAAGCCTGCTTTTTTTTTCTTGAGTTAAGTAGTTTTTTTTTTATCTTTTGATTGCAGCCATGTCGATCATTATTACAAGACTGAAGTTTGGATAGAAAACTTTAGGAACAAACATCAAACCAGTTAATGGAGAAAAATTTTGGGAAACAACTGGTAAACCACCAATTGGAGTTCCAGGTTTTAGAAAAATGCCACGAAGACCTAAGAAAAACAGGATAAAGGCAGCACATGAGTGTCCTTCCAATCCAAAAAGAGTGACTAGAGATGGCAGGATAGTAACATGTGGTAATTGTAAGAAGGTAGGACATAATCACACCAATTGCAAAAATGAAGCTTTTGTTAAACAAGGTCCATCACGCAAACGTGGAAGGCCTCGTAAGATACTTGTAAGTGTTCTTACTCTTTTATAACATGTTGTTGAGAACTTTTCTTATGAGATTTTTTACATGTAATTTTCTTTTAATATGACAGGATGATGGAGACATCAACCCATATCGACCAAGAAAGCGCATTACTAGTCAATCACAACCTTCCATTCCACCACCTACGCCTAATCAATCTCAATCTTCCGTTGTATCGGTTTCATGTACTGCTCCTCCACCTTTTGTTGCAATGTCGCCATCTAGTGTATCTTCTGGACGTGGTCGTGGCCGTCGTGGATGCCCTCCTGGACGTGGTCGTGGCCGTCGTGGACGCCCTCCTGGAAGAGGACAAGCTCGTAAGAAGGTGACAGTGCCAAGAGGTCAAGGCGTGTATATGTGTCCTTTTAGTGATCGTGTATTTGAATGTTGGGGACCTAAGTCAAAAGAGATAGGAGGTGGCTCTCAACCCAAGTAGTGTTTTATTATTTTGTTCTTAAACGTAGTATCAATGATTTTGTTGTGATGGTTTCTAAACTCCCCAAATATTGTTTTTGTTTGATTTTCAATTTCAAACTCATATTATTTTTTATGATAAATGATATTTGACTGCTTTGAATGTTGTGTTTTCAATTCCTCTCTCTCTCAAATTATTTAAAGAGTTAGTGTTTTTGTCAAAAAAAAATATAAATTAAAAATTTGGACATAACCGTGGTTAGATACTAAACTAAAAGTTAACTTCTGTTACAGATCGTTTAAGTGTCGTTAACGTCGATTAGAGAGACATAATAAAATTAGTATTTGGATCATAGTTGGTGATTTAAAATGGGCATAAAAAAAATAGTTAAAATGTTTATTTGGGTACAAAATTAATTAAGGTATTAAAAAGTTTATCGTAATTTAGTTGGAAAATTTCTATTTTCCCATATAGTAATTAGGATACTTCTATTATTTTATACCTGAACTTTGAGAATTGAGATGAATAGTTATGTGTGGCTCATATGAAATATGGTACTAGCCGAGGGAATCAAGAAGAGGGCTTGCTGCAGAGAATGGGATTATGGGAACTTGATATTTTTAATCAGTTGAAATTGCATTTCATTTAGGTCAATGTCTTCTAATTTCCAGCTTTTCTTTGGTGGTTTGTTGATTTGAATTATATAAAAATTGAAAATGGAGGTAGCATATTAGGATGGACAATTTATATGGACACCTCAAAAACAGTTTTCCTGTCGAAAAATAAAGTTAAAACTATATTAACTATATATAAAAACCGCATAAACAGATTTACGCTCTCCTAATTACTCATTTTTTGTTACCATTTCACCTCAGAAGAAGCCTCCATCATCTACTGTTTGTACAAGTAGAAAGAGACGCTAACGCAGATCGTATAACTTCCTTTAAAGTGCCTCTTAAGCTTGAGATTGTATTCTTCAGCGTTTCAAGTTCTGAGCTCTCACCAAACGAATCCTCCAAATGCTCCAAAGACTCGAGCTGCTTCTCCAAGTATCTCCTCAGACTTACCTCGGCAACATTAATCAGACTAAGAGATGGGTTACTGTGCATGAACTTGGTCACCAGGAACCCGGCTAATATCTGCTGATTGACCTTCACAAGCTCCGCGACAAAACATGGGAACATGAGTTCCCCAAAACATGACATAAACCGTCTCTCGGAACTTGCATTTGATTCTCTGTTGTCCGCTTGTCTTATCCGCTCTTCTTGGAACTCTCGAGATAGCTTTCCAATCAGATAGCAAAGGAAGGAGAAGACTGAGCCGTAGCAAGAATCGGAGATGATCGTTGAGAGAGTCCCAGAATATATAACCAGGAGAAGAACTTCATGATGGCTCTGACTCGATAATTCCGGAATGCCTTCTTGTTTCAATTTTTCTTCAACAACACTGAGACACTGAGATCTGATTCGTTCGTAGGGCAACAAAAGAGATATCTTTAGACCGAGAAATGGGTCAGTGCTGGCCAAGATCCCAGCCAGGCTTTCTGCTTCATTTTCTTCAAGCAGGACCTCTTCAGGTTTCTGAAGGGATCCATCCATAAGTCGTAGAACATTTTCGGGCATGCTCAAGGCAATGTACTTTCTCAAAATATCCAGCCAGCACGAATGTAAAGGATGAGCCGAGACTATATATTCCTTTTTTTCTTTCTCCATGGGTTCTAGTTCCTGAAATGTTTCCCATCCATCATTCCAATCATCATTGCCCCAGTCGTTTCCTTGGTCGGTTGCCTCATTAAACGGCAGTAGTTCGGCTTTCTTAGCTTCAAACAGCTCTTCCCATCCTTCTAAAATTGCCAGAAGAGCTTCAGCTTGTGAAGCTGTAGTAACAGCAGAAGAGAGTTTAGAGAAGCAGGAAACAGATGTCTCAACACTCGATAGATCCTCAGGGGTGATCTCTAAGCCTGGAGCGATGGACACCACAGCAATCTGAGATGATTTGAGTGCGACCAAAGTATTTGTGAGTCTGCTAGAGCCATCAGCCTGGTCTGACAACGCTTGGTTTAGCGTGGCTTCAGTCTTCTGCATAGACGATAATAGCTCAGCCGAACCATCCCATGGCATAACGTTTGACTGTAGCTCAGATGATGAGCCCTTGATATTCTTACCCGAGATGAACTGCATAAGCTCTAAGGAGTACACGCGAACTTGACTTGGCAACTCCAGGTTCTCAGAAAATATTACGAGTTGTTCCCAGACTACAAGCCTAACACGCTTCAGTTCTTCCAGGTTGCCTTCCAAGTTACTGAGAGAAGAGAGAAACCTGTAAAGATTCTGTGTTTCATGAGCCCCAGATACCAAATTTTGTAAAATGGGTTCAAGTATACTCAAGTAAAGGTGTGGAAGATCCTGCATAGCTGTCGGATACCGAGAGGACAAATCTGAGAAGACATCAGAAATGGGTCCAAATCCACAGCCAGAGAAGACCATGGCTCTGCAGAAGTTGAAGATTTCAGTCGCACAATCACCGGCCAAACCAGATCTAAGGTAGACAAGTATTGCAGCCCAAGCTTGACTTGGGGACAGACTGTCATCCATTACTAGTTTTATGAGTACAGTAAGACAGCTGCTAATGCATTCAGGGCTTAAGATAAGATTCTCCACAAGACTTGGAGTAGATGATTTTACTTCTTGCATCTCATCAGCTAATCTTATCCAAAAGTTAATCAGTAAGATAAGACATTCTTGCCATGTAGAATTATCAGGGATATGCACGTACAAGTCATTTTGCGGAAGAACTAATGTGAAATGCCGTTTCAAGATTTCCACAGCTTGCAAAGGTTCCAAGATCCTGACATATACTCTACTGTGGTCATATGTCTGCTCAAGTTGACCGAGGAACCCCTGGAAACTCTCTGCACTTCCAAAATCAAGATCTCTTCTACTCTCCAATGTATCTAACAAATCCATAATATATTGTTTGTAAACATCCTGCCAGGAAATGAGACTGTCGGACGAATTCTCCATGAAGAAGCCAGTGAGAGTTTCTACCATTTTGGCCAAAGCTTCCAAGTTCATCTCATTGATGTGCGCATGGACTTCATTGTTGAAGCTGTCAAAGTTCAAACCTCCCAATGCTGCAATATTTTTGAAATCCAAATCTGTGATAAACGACACTCTACTGCATTCTTGCTTAAGGACGTTATACATATTCGATAACCCAGCAAAGGAACCATGTGGTTGAACCAACAATGATGCTTCCTTGCTTAATTCCAAATGGCTATAGCATTCAGAAAGGAGGCTATATATGTAAGCAAGGCGTTGTTTGTTAAGACCACTAACTGCTGGGTACACGATTGTGTTTATGGTTTGTATGGTGTCTGAAGCAAAGAGAAGTATTTCTTCCTTGACTTGTATAATTTCAGCCGTGATGTCCTCATTTGTCCAAATCTCAGAGCAAAGGATAGAGCTTAAATACCTTAATATCACCTGGCAAGAAGACAAAGAAAGGTATATATTAGTTGCGGTTGAGGAAAGTATGTGCAGTAATAAGGTATACACAAAGTGAAATGTACCTCTGATTGGTTCAAGCCATATGTATCAGCCAATGTTAGTACATCTTTCAAAATCAGCTTCTTCTCCGATTTCACAGATTCAATGAGAGAGAAAACAGCAACCTTAATGTATTCAATATCATGGGATAAAAACCTTTCAGTCTCAACCCCGGGGATAATTCTCTCCAGAATTCTAGAACGGTCAGCATCATGCATTTTTTCCTCTAATTTATGTTTCCATTCCTTCCAAAAAGTTGACTGAAGTTTGTCGATCCTCCTCATATCATCTGTATAAAACAGCACCTAGAGGTCAAAAGAAGTTGGCAAAAACAGGTATATTGAAAAAATAATAGACCGAGAAACCCTTACCAGAGAGACTTTCTGTTTGCTTTCTCTCAAAGTTCTTCCGAAGCAGTTCTCTCCTCTGGATGGGAGCCGTACACTCTACTCCAGAGTCATGTAGCAAACTATATATCATGCCTAGACTCATGATACTCCGAATTTCTTGGTAGTTCCCCCTTATTCTCAACTGCTTTTCTATAACTTCTACTGCATTAGATGCATCTACTAGATTCAACAAAAACGAGCATCCTATAATGTCTTCCTCTTTTGTTACCGGATGATCAATTATCGAGTCTGTAATCATGGCTATCAGCTCATCTTTTGGTGCAAAACCATTCTTTGCCAGCCAGGATAGAATGGTAACAAGAGCAGTTGCTTTTACGCTGACAAACTGCTTTCCAGGAATGGAATCAAGCATTAGCCTTTTATCCAACTTCCTATTTCTACCCAGCTTAAGTAACCAGGGAAGATGTGACGCAGCAAACGAGAGAAGCTTCCCATTTTCCTTTAGAAGAGATTCGAAGTCCATGCTATTATCAACCGGCAAGTCCTTAGCAACACAAGAAAGTGTATCTTTGACTCTGTCGAAATCTAGTTGTTGATCACTGCTTAGCCCATCAAGCATCTGAGGGAAATCTCTCAGACAAGAAACACCACCCATCTTGTGAAATTCAGGAGAATCCGTCTCTGATAACATTCCCAAAGTCTCGCATTGGCCTTGGAGGTCAAGATCTTTCCATGCGTGCAATAACTCACTGATCGATTCATCATCGCAGTGACCTAAAGCAAAGCCAAGTAACTGCTTTCTAGAACTTATATCCATGTGTTCAAGTGCAGGACCTCTTGCTATTGCAGCACCTAAATCCCAAATGGGACCATGCCCTTTTTTGGTTAGAACAAGGCATAGATCAAACGCCACCTGCAGATCGCCTGCAACTGCAGCTTCTCTAGCAATAGCTTCTTCAACAGATGATATCTCTTCTGAAGAATTCAACCCAAGAAGTTTAGCAACCTCAATAAGTTCTTCAACATGTAGATAGGCCCCAGGATGCCCCGTGATTGCCATCTTAATAATCTCCTTTGGGTCGTTTACTTGTTTGAACTGCACTGGTAGGAGACTAACCCCAAGATCTGGAAGCCTAACAGTAACTGCATCAATGATATCCGCATCAGCTTTAACAGTCCGGCTACTAGAAAATATATTCAGACACTCCCTTGCTTTCCATATCTGGAAATATAATTTTCAAAACTGTAAATATAAATATATCCAAGCACAAAGAAAATTGTCGCTGACACTGAACTTTGTGAAAAAAAACAAAAAATTCTACAGCACCAGAAGCAAGAATTAACAGGATGGTAGGTTGCGTAAATATATATATTAGAAAAAAAAAACTTTATACACAAACAAAGAAACACCACTTACTTCTTCAGAAGCAAGGCTAGGAGCAGAGAAGAAGTATTCCTTTGCCGCATTAATAACAAGACTCTCTGCCTTCTCTGATGGCAGAGCAACTGAGCCTGTACCCTTGAGATAATTTCTAGCCAGAGAAAATTTTCCAGCTTTTAGAAGTCCTCTACAGAACTCTGTCAGCACAAACTCAAGATCAAGGAAAGAAAAGGCTTTCTCTTGCAACTGTCGCAGATCACGCCACATGCATGCCCAGTCATTATCAGATCGTCCAGGTTGACGACGAACAAATTTTGAAAGCATGAGTCGAAGGATCTGCTTTACACCCTTTTCATCCAAATGAACCTCAAGAAAATAATTAATTGGTTTCGGGACCTGTGTAGAAAAAAACGCAGAATTATAACTTTCAAACATAAAATCTCTTGGTACCTTCTACACAGGCAGAGAACCAGTTGAGTGCACAAGTTTCTATACTTAAGTTAGTTCATTTCACATATGTGTGTGCACACAGAACAAGGCTACAAATTTTTTGCTATGAGATACCAACTAAATTAATTCAAGATACAGACAAATTTTGAAACCTGATAAATTTCCAAAAGCCTCCCTGCTTCTATATGACCTTCCGCCAGTTTGAGCCTTTTCTGAATGTCTTCACCAACAATATCTGCATTTGCATGGGTTTCAGTTTGGTTAAGCAATGACTCGATAAGGAAATCTGATAATTTAGTTACATAGACTTGGGGTTCGGATACATTGGATCTGGACTACTAACCATTTATCTTCGGTAGCTTTGATAGCATTGTTGCCATGACATTCCACTTATCTGTAACTTTGCACAGATACAGACATTGCAGAGCACAATCAACAACTTGAACCTCATCCTTAAAAAAACAAACAGTATACAAATCCATACACCCTTCCTCAATAACTTTTGAGCATAAATCAATCTCATTTTTTGCTGCCATCTCCTTCAGCCATTTAACTAGAAAGGACTCCTCATTACGACTGTTTGTCCCCAAAAACCTTTTCTGCATAAATGGAATTGCCTTGTCATGCAATCTTCTAACCACAGTTTCAGTTTTAATTCCTTCAAGCATCATTTTAAATTTCTCATAATCAGATAAATGCTCCCACCCAACAAGGCTTAAGCTGAAGCAGATTTCGCCTCCAATTTCATCAGAATAAATGATCTGGTGCAAGTATGATAGATCTTCATGGAACTGTTCCAATTCAGATATGCCTTTTTTCCATGCAATATCAATCAAGCAAGTACAGTTGTCTAACAGCCCAGTGGAAGAATCAATATCTCTAGCTCTATTTTTATACCATGCAGCAAGTTCTTCTGATGATGGCCAATTATACCCCAAACACCTTCTAACAATTGGCTCAGTTTGAATCTGAGAATCATTCTTTCTATTCTCCGGCAATTTATTAATAAATCTAACCATCTTCTCACATTCAACCCAGTCTTCTTCTCTCACTGCCATACTAGTTGGAGGAGATTTTCCCGGAAGAAGATGTGCATACGTTTCAACGGGAACTGTTTCAGGAATAGCTGCCAAAATTTGCAGCATGGAAGATGCAAGTGAATAAGGATGCCGCTTAAAGAGCAGGTTTAAGGCCCCTATCCTCCCGCTCTCAGCAAGTGCAATAGCAGCCTGATTGATAGGATTGCTCCGAAATTTTCTGTAATCCTGCACCGAATATCTGTAGAGACAATGTCATTAACCCTTTCTAAAAGTAACTGGATAGTTAAGTTTAAATGTAGATTGAAAGTGACCGGAAATTCTGTAATGCAGAACCTAATGCAAAGAGCTTGGAGATATCGGATGAAAACTGTCTGTGTGGTTATTTAAGGGTGGCAAAAGAGGGTTGTAAGTTTTTCAAGTAGCAATCAAACACACGAAATTACCTAACCAAATTCTAAACGACACTCATTCTGTGTTGGATAACCATAGACCCAAAACAAACCTGGATATGCAAGACCTAAATAGTACTATATGGCATACCAGCTTACCTATCTGCAGAAAGGAAAAGAAGATGCAAGTGTAAAGATATATACCTGCCCATGCTTATCCCCAAATATGTGTCGAGCCTTTCACTAAACTGTAATAGTCGAAGCCTAGCCAAACGAGATTCCCAAAGTGGTTGGGATTCTTGATCTTCAGATTTAGCGAATACATAGTGATTAGTTAGATTAACTCCATGCGCAAGTAAGGCCTTCATGGAATCTTCTGTTGGCCCAATTCTATTTAAGCATTCGGAGAGCACAAAAGCTTTATCTTTTATCTTTGACAGAATCATGCTCACATCACTTACCCCTTTTTCTGAGTTCAACCATCTTGACTTGAATACTTCATCTCTATCCAACCCATGGCTATCAGCAAAATCTAACGCCTCTTGATAGTGGCTTTTCTCAACTAAGATTTTATACATTTCAGGAATTGTTTTCTCAGTAAAAGATATTAGTCTCCATAACATACTATGCTCACTAGTATGATGCAATTCACTTGGGTCCTTGTCAACCTTGGCCAAAGCTGATTTTGCTTCCTGCGTTGAACTTTCTAAAAGAAAAATGTGTCCTTCCAATCTCCTAACTCTTTCCACGACAGGCATAGAATAATTCGTAGCATCCTCTTGAACTATAACACACCTACTGATGTCAAATATACTAATGTTACCGCTCCTTTTCAAAATTGTAAGGGCGTGATCAGACCACCAAGTAAAATCTACGACATTTCTTAAACTTTCTTTCCAACTTTGTAGCGACTTATCTGGCTTCAGGGAATCAGAACTGTCTTCAGAAGGACCGTACGAAAGTGTCAATCTTGCTTTATCTAACTGGAAAAGATGCATGCACCCATTGCTATCCACACTTGCAACATGTGACCCCTGAGGTGAGATTAATATCTTTGGATATGCCAACTGATCATCTTTGGTCTCACAATATACGCCTTCAAACTTTGTGGTGGACAACAGTTCCAAACCCAAATTCTGACACTTACGCCAAAGTGAAATACACGAGGAACCTGAAGTGCAAGTAAATAAATACATTAACAATCCCAGAAATCATAAACCTACATCTCTGTCCATAGGAAATATTTTCAACAACCACATTACTCATTAAACAACCACAAACACTGATAAAGTATAGGTAGCATTCCTATATAAGAGTATGCAGCTGTGGCTTGCTAAATTGATTGATTTCGAGAGACTGTGTAGCTTTCAAGTCTTAACAATAAGTACTACGAATTTAAAACTTCCATAACTAAAATAAGTTGTATAAAACCTACCAGAACTCCCTGTCGATGATATGCCTGCAGTACGGCCAACAATGAGAAGGAATGAAAGGTCTGGATGGTAATCAAAGCAAAAAACATGGTTGGGGAATTGCTTTCTCAAAGCTGGGACATTATTTGAAGCATGTTTGGAAACGGCAGAAGCACTTGGCTCCCTACTGATCTCGACATGATGAACAAGTCCATCTGATGTAAGTACACTGAACGAACACCTGCAGTCAAATTGTCATTGGGACAGACCACCAGTCAAAAGAGGTAGACCTTCATCAAACAAGTCTATTAATGCACAAGGGCACATTAGGATCCCAGTGTTCTTAATCAATAAGAAATAGGGACGGAAGGAACGTACAAGCATGATGGTTGCACACCACAGTCGTCCTCAATCAATCCTAATACTGATGCAGAAACCTTCAAGTTTCTTTTTGTGACTTGACTTATTTCTTCACCATTAGTTCTGATGAAAAAGAGGGTCTCGCTATCATCCACAAGACCAAGAACATCATGTTTTTCGGACCACACTCCAGAAGTAAATGATCCTGATATGTTGGCTGATGCAGAGAACAGAAGTCAAGAGGACCATAGAATGGACACGGAATAGACCATGCGTTAAGAAAACAAAGAGACAGAAAAAAGTATTGCGATGAGAGGATATTTTCGAAAATTAACAGAATAAGAGACAAAAGGATGTTTCCACATACCATCCTTGGTGGAAAAGAGAAAAAGAAAGGTAAATGCATTTTTATAGGCGTTTGTTATCACAGTAAATCAAGTAGAAAGTTTTTGAAAAGATAAATGCAGTATGCTTCAAATACTTTTATTGGAGTGTGCTATGGCAAATTGGCAATGATCCCCAAAAACCATTATCAGGCAAAAAATATGTGAAACCAAGGGAAGATATGCCAGATTTCTTACATGTAAAACTGCCACATGGTTTCCTGTAATCATCGTCCTTTCGCAAGATTGTAACATGATTTCCGGAAGTGACGGCAACAAGTTCTCCTCTAGGCGAAATAAATAATGACACCGGTTTATTAGTCTTTCTCGGATTCCAGTATTCACTCCACTTTTCCTTGAGTTGACTAACACCTTAATACCAGAAAATAAATAATGAAGAAGTCTGTACCAACCAATGGGCTATAATGCTAATTTAACGAAAGGAGATGTGCACAAACATGATTCCTACAAGCTCATAAAACAAAAGATTCAAATTCACAGATCTCTGAGTTTGTGTGTGGACTTTGCTAAACGGCATAACAAATAATATGGCAGTGAAATTCCCCTCTGTAGTCTACTAATATCCCGGCATTTTGATAAAACACTTGAATGTACAGAACAGTTTACAGATTCTCCAAATTATAACGAGCAAATAAGAAAACACCCTTGTAAAAAATGTGAAAAAAAAAAAAGCATCATAAAATCGCGTCCACGCCAGAACACAGTAATTAACCACCAAAATAATTGGTACCAAGAAAATCTTATTGCTAAGACTCGGAACATGAGCTTAGCAAAAACTAGAGAACATGTAACCAACAAAAACTAGAGAACATGTACCAACAAAAACTAGAGAACATGATTAAAGCTCCCTGCTTTATTCACCAGCAGGTCAAACAACTAAAGAATCAACCATCTGCAACTGACCTCTAATGGAGACAAGAGACCGAAGCCCTCCTTTAGAATCAGTTCCATCTACCTAAACTTCGACAGCAGATCAAACCGCAACGTAAGTTATATAAATAAAACACAGCGATCAGTTAAACTCTATAAGCATGATGAACATTGTACCTGAGGAAGAGGAGGATATCTAGGAACATAAGGCAATGAAGCATGATGACGTATCTCGTACAAAACTTTTCTTCCAGCAGTTTCCATGATCAATCGCTTAAGGAGAGTGTGAGATCGATGATCCTCACACCAGTTTCTAGGAGTTGAACAATCAAATTATAAGATTATTATATATGCACTGAATCAATCAAATCTGAAATTGTAATCTGAGTCGGAGATCTAATGAGCAGGGTACAGAATCAAAAGAAGGTTTAATAAAATTTTGACACCTTAACCCCCCAAACATCAAGCATTCTCATCGTTTGAACCACAAAGTTTTTAATGATTCAAGAAAACCCTTGAAAAATTTACCAAATTAAACAAGAGTCGATTAGCATACCTAAGCAAGATTTGGTGATTATGCTCCGCGAGAGAGAGAGAGAGAGAGAGACCAGTGGCGAATTGAACAGAGAAAACGATGTATTTACTGGCGTGGCGAAGATCTGGCGATGCGACCTCCGATGGTAGAGACAGAAGAGACCCTGAGGAGGAGGAAGAAGACTCCAAACGAAATCTCACCGTCGAGGTACTACTGGTGAATGTGAACTTCGCCGATGAGAAGAGAAAGTGACGATGACGACGACTCCGTGAGAAAAAAAAAAGAAAAAAAAAATTACAATACTTGTCCGACTAAAATCAATTGAAATGTATCAAAACCGGTCCGGTTCAACCGTGATAATAATGTTTTCTTGTCTTACGCAGATCGACAATCCAAACCGGTCGGTTCAAATTAAAAATCGAACAAACCGAATAGTTGTATCCTTGAATCACAATTTTGATTCATTCCTCTGCTCTTCTCTACAGCCATTATTATTAGAAGAGCTCTTTTGGAAAAAGTTTTTCAAAAGCATATGACACCACACGGCACCACTGAGACAAGTGAAGAGTTTTGGAGATAATCTGGTTTGTTCCAGTAAAGCGTTGTCGACGTTGATTCTCAAGAAACGGTTTCCAATTGTAATGATTGATTGGTTTATTCATAAAACAAACTAAAAAAACATTTGTACACGGTTCATAACCTCTGGAACAACACGTGTGTGCATAAGACACAAGTTACAAAACAAAATCTTGTTTGCTCAGAGAAATGATATAAAACATTTGAGGAACTGAGATCACGAAAGAGTGGCCCTGAAACACTTTCACCAAAAAAAAAAGAAGTGAATCACTCACTCAACTTGCATACTTCCATGAACTTCTGGACTGCGTTATGATACTGAGTTCCCTGAAACCAACCACACAACAAACATTAAGCATCTCGATACTGACTATTAGAGATAGGACAGATCAGAGGTCAATGATTTCTACTTTTTAAGACATGAACACATGAAGATGTTCTAAAGATATGAAGATTCAGTTCACCAATAATGTATCTTTATACAATTATTAAATGGATCACTGATTTAATAAATATCAGGGAAACTGAAAACGGTTTAGACTGAATTGACTGTCGTTCAATCAGCAAAACAAAGAATTTATTCCGCGTGTCAAATACTCATTCGGGAACAGAAACAGATGGAGTTAGGTGACTTACCTCCCAGTATAGCTGATGGCAGTTCATGCATTGCCAAAATTCTAAATTTTTGTTAAATAAGCAGTTGGGTATTCTCTGGAAACCCTTTGCTGCTTCAATAGCTTCTTCAATGCTTAGAGGTTTCTGAATAAATTTCCCATTGCATTTTGTACATCTTGACATCAGCTGATCTCCGCTTATCTTTAGCTGGAAAGTCTCTATCACCTGTGCAGCTTATTGTTTCAGTAACCCTGTAGGAATCCATAATCATTCTACCGAATGTAAATAAAGTGCCAGTGGTTCCAAAATGAGTCCATTTTGAAATGTTCCAACTTCCAACCAGAAAGTCTAGTACTCATTCACTAAATTATTTTGGTGTTTATGGTAGCATTTCCCGTTTAGGTGTCCCATTTGAATTAATAAAGCCAGTAAAATCAAATCATGCCTCAGCAGTCATCACAGATCCTACATAACAGCTCATACGTTGAGAATTAATTTCGTTTGTACCTCAAGTAGCTGCTCATTTTTTAGAAGACTCTTTACTCTATATATTTGATGCTTTGCCATATCCTGATGTCTCAGCAATTTTGTATCTCTTGTTAATAGAACTCTGTTCTCTTTAAATGCTTGATCAAGCAACTCCCTGACATTTGTGTCAACAGATCAACAGCAAAATTAGGGGAACCTACATAGATATTGTGATCAACCCCATGTCACGAAAATATTATAGCATCAGCTTTGGAAAAAATACCTTGAATCCGGCTTTTTCGAGTGTGGAATTGCAGCGTCAATCCCCACACAACGTAGATGTTTCGCCAAACCTTCAACCTAGAGAGTAATTTTATAAGCAATTGATGTGATATCACATGGAGCCTACTGAAAAAATGGTTACATTCAAGAAACAAAGATAGATACTGACTCGGTGAAGTCATATAATAGATTTTTTTCAAGTACATAAAATAAATTCATTTCAAAATATTACCATCACATCCAAAAGAAATTTAGGGCAGCCATCACCGCCTAAAGATGGATCCCATGGCGGTGGACCTTGCCATTCCGCAGAACAGACCAACTGCTTAGTTGTGTTCACAGTGCTTGAGGGGACACGTCTTCTTGTTTTCTTCTTGAGTTTCTTCGGTAGAAGATCAGACTCCTTCAACAGGATCCTTTCTCCATACTTCCTGACAATCTTCAACAGACTCTCGTCCATCGGCATCGTGTTTAGAGTTGTTTTTCTAGAAACCATTCCATTGGTAATGTTTTGACCATTTTCTGACATTGATCTGATTACATCTGCAGCCTTGCAAATTTTGAGCGTGACAATCTTACTGGTATAATCCGATCCAGAAATAATTTCTTTCAAGCCAACATTTATCTCTCCAGGATCTAACGCTGTGATTCCTTCAACAAGATGTGCCTTGAATACATCGAATAGTTGGAGCAAGCAGTGAGCATCAGTGGCAGCATATAGTTTCTGTTCTTCTGTAAGTGGACGATGTGACCAATCACTACATTGAAGTTCCTAAAGCATAAAAAACTGTTAAAAAAGACTTAGTAACAGTATGCTTCTCTACCTACCACCAACCTTAGAAAAGCTAACTAAATGTCAAAAGACTACCTTGAAGTAATATGATACAACTAAAGAGACCGAGATTCTCCAGGGTGTTTAGATCTACACTGAACAATCAAATTAAATGCCTAAACAGCATATAGCATAAGGTAAAAAGACTAATCCATCCATCAAGTTTACATTACTTATTCAGCCATATGAAGGCAGCCTAAACCGTTAACACATATCTAACAGAAATATCAAGCTAGTCTATTTTAACCAAAAGTCAAGTTATTTCGGAAATGATTAACAAACCTTTGAGAGAGAGATATCCAACATTTCCTTGCATATAGCTGCCAAGCTCTTAATATCCTTTGGCGGCTTTCTCCCAAACCGCTTATGCTGCAGATGACTGTATATGCTTGTGATATCCAAGTACTGTTTCACCTATTCACATAAACAATCACATACGAGAGTTTTAGAGAAGCAAAAACTAAAAGGCAAAACAAACACACAAATCAAAGACTCTACTTTGATCTTACTTACCTAATCTATAAACACCAGACGTGATCCAACACACAAGAAAACTAAAACCTTGAAGAGGTAACAGAGCTAAAGGTAAGAACTTTGATAGCAATTCGATTACATTTATCTTGAATGCAATCCTCACTACCAACAACAATCTCAACAAAACATAAACTAAAGCTTTTCACAGCTTAAACTAAAAACAAAGAAGTAAAGTTCAAAACTTTCATCAAGCAATTCACCTCTCCGAATCCACCTTCACATCCATGTTGAGTAAATGTCGAAGACAAGTAAACCACATCCTGTTTAAACCGAAACCCTAATTTCAACACATCCGGAGAAACAAACATGTCATTCAACAACTCCCACACCGACGGGAGATGAATCGAAGTCAAATCAATGAGAAACACATCGGAGACACCATCATCATTATCATCATCATCCGTGGCTTGACCGAGTCGGCACGCGACTTGGAGAAGAGTTACTGTAGGAAACGAAGAGGAGCTGGAATGTTGTGGCTTCCACTCGGCGTCTAAGGCGATGATCGTAGAACGAGTGAAACACCATTTCAGGCGAGTGAACTCGGACGAGTCGGTGGACGAAACTAAATAGATCTTTAGGCTTTCCATCGTTACAGAGCGACAACGAAAACAAAACAAAAATTAACTGAAAATTACATTAAAGTAGACTAGAGACACTCTTATTATGTCGGTTTTGGTTGATCCAATTAATGGTTAGGTGAAAACCGAATCGAATCAACTAAACCGAACCAAAATCTAGCAATCATAACTAAAACCATTTTATTATTTTAAAATTCTTTCTTGTCAATATCAAATTATTAATTATCTGAACCGACTTGAAATTAAATCTATATATTATAAAAATCAAACTAAATTATAAAAAATAGATATCTTTTATTATTTTCTATATAAAACTTAATTTTTTAAGTTTTCAATTAACAAGATCGTGACACATGTCAATTTTATCGATTAAATGTTAACATGTATCAATTCAAAATTTACTAAAATATGAAAAAGTTATAAACCTACCAGGATATATATATATACTAGATAAGGGCCGCACGATGTGCGGGTTTTAAAATTGTTGAAGAAAATAAATCTTATATCTTAAACAATTTTTAAAAAAAAATAAAAAGAAATTTTATTTCCTGAAGTAAATATTAAAATAATTTTAGTTAGAGAAAAAAATTATATTTGTATTAACTTCATACATTTATATATACTTTTTATATTTTTAATATATTATAACAATTATTACAATAATCTAAAGCTAAATTATATCCCACCAAAACTTTTGTCAAATACTCATCATTACAAATATTATTATTGTCAAAATTCAAAAACGTTTCACAACTTATTACAAAATATTTTACAAACAAAGAATTCATCAATGCAACATATAATTAGTAGCCACATACAATAACGATATGTTTTAATGTTCTTTATCACCACCTATAAAATGTCTTTTAAACAAATTAAACAATTTTTATATTGCTTTACTTTCATTTTGGCATGATTATAGTTCTTATTATTATTAAAAAAAAATTGTGACATAGTTTCTTTAACCATGAATTTTTTAACTCCAAAAATATTTTGGATGAACAACTAGTGAAAATTATCTACTCGATTACAATGATTTTATGACCAACCCAATAAAAGTTGAGAAATTGAAACAAAGTTAATATAACATAATAAAAATAAAAAATTGAAAATTATAATCATGATAGTATATATATAAGTCTTAGATAATTCAAATATATAAAATAGAAACTTTATAAACAATCCAAAACATGACATATGTCATAATCACGTTAAAGGATCAATGACCTATTTACTCCTCAGAAGTATCACATTGTACCAAAACTATTTAGAACTATGACCTCGTCTCACATATTCTTGAATCGTAAGTTCTCAACTTATTTCTACCCGAATCAAAAGTTCTTATATATTTCTCTATATATTTGTGTTTAAACGGTTTACGAACCGAATTCGATAGAAAACCACATAAATCCCGTTTGAAACCAATTTTAAAATAGTTTATTGTTCTAACTTCCGAAATTTCAAAATCGCTTCTCAATTACTTGATCAAGCAGCTCTTGTTTCAGAACTGGCATCATTGACATTATTTAGAAGAGAAAACTCTAGATTTTGATCAGAAACATCAACCACCGACTAATCTTCAAAACTTATAATGCTACTAAATATAGAATCACTTTGGAACCTCTATCAGTGTTTCCATCCTCGATTAATTTAGCGGGCTTTATATATTTTAATTCCATTTTATTGCATCTGATAGCTTTCACTGAAGAACCCGCATAAATGAAAGACCCACAATAGATCAGCAAAATTATATCAGAACAAAAAAATCAAAGATCAAAGTTTTCGATATAAACATGTAAATTTTATGTAGATATATTGTTATTTTTTTTAGATTTGTTATTCACTATTTACTGACTAATAATAACATACATGCTTAATGAATTATTTTTTTGTTTATACATGTCAAAATCTAATTGAGAAAACATGTATGATATAATTATCGTACAATGGAATATATATTAGTTTTCTTAATTTTTCTTTTTGACTTAGGAATTTTTATATATATCTAAACATGTAAATTTTATGTAGATTTAATGCTATTATCTTAATTAGCTGTTTTGAAAATAATAATTTTTCGACACATGTCAAGATCTCATCAGTATACTTGACACGTGTCACGATCCTGTTAATAGCTAACTTTGAAAATCCAACTTTATATAATAAGATATAAGAAAAAATAAAAAATTGTTTGTATATTTGAAAACTTATTTTATTGAAAATATTTTTTAATTTATTAAATTATTAACCTAATCTTATTTTGAATTTTTTTATTTATTAATATACAATAATTCAAAAAGGAATAAAAGTTCTTTTTTCCTGTTGAAAAAATGAAATCAAATTTTTTAAAATCTTAATTATAAAGTATGAATCCTTCTAACCAAATCACAAAACATCTCAAAACCAGAAAGTGACATGTTCAATAAATTGGATATATTTTAACACATAATTTATATATTTTTATTTTTGTAACTTAGATTACATATATTTTTTATTTTTGTAACTTAGATTATGTATTTTTTTTTTCTGAAAATAGAAAACGTGAAAAAGATAAGTAGATCACATATCTATCTACATGGTATCATATACATATCTATATTAGAAAGAATGCCAACAATTTATGATAATTTGAGTTAGATTTTTGTTGGTCACTTTGTGTTGTTCTTGGCATAGGAATTAAATAATAATTATGGGTGTTTGTACTGGGGATTGCACAACACTAGATAAATAAAGTATTTGGGGAAAGAGTGAAGCTAGTTCTTTTATTAACGATGAAAACGTGAGGTCATCACTAACACGAGTCAAGATCGATCTCGTCAGTTCACAAGAGAACTAACAAGTCAATAATGACGAGCTCGGAAGCTAAAAAGGATTATACAAAAGACAATAACAGTTTTCGATGCAAAGTATTGCTCTCTAGGTATTGTCCGGGGGTCAGGATGGTGATCCCAATAAATGTTTTTTCCTTTTATAGGCGACTATTGACCTAGGGTTCCCTAAGGTTCCTGGTGCGAATTGTTGAGATTGCCCTCTGCGGAATGTTTAATGACTTCTCACAATCTTGTCGGGCCGAAATCAAAATTAGTTTGTCTTGTTGGGCCGAGTGGCATATTGGGCTCAGCCCATATCCAACAATACTCCCCCCATAGTCCGGAGAGCGGCAGTTTTTCTGCGATCAGCGGACGTATTTAAATTGTCTATAATATGCCTGCTCGGCACAGATCGTCTTGGGTTGCTTCCGGGAAGAAACTGCTATAGTGACTCTCCTGTAAATTCTGGGCTCGTCTTTCAAGAGACACTTGGGATATCCACTGGTCTGAAATTTAGTGCGGTATTCGATGAATTTCCTGAAAAGGAACAGGTCGCAGATCGAGGTAACGGATTTTGATAGTAAAATTTCCGTTTTATTTACTTATTTTTAAATCCACTCCCTTCTCCTTTTTCTTCACCTCCTCCGCTCCATAAGAAGGTAACTTTCTCTCTCTTTCTTATACTTTTATGCTTATGCTTCTTTCTCTCTCTACTTTTCTCTCTTGTTTGTGTTACCCCTATTTGACCTAGCCGCCACCCGCCCCATCCTACTTCGTGAGATCGCCTATGGTCGGCGATCGGCGAGATTTGTCAGCTGAAAACCGGCGCGAAGACAATTTGGACCCGAGAAGATCCGGTCAGTCCCATCCGGCGGATCAAGAGGACTGTTTAAACCGGGTAGGCAGTTTTCGAGGCTTTGAGAACGGCGATGTAGGTGTCGACTATGGTTACTGCAAGGTCGGTATTGTTCGAGGTAGGCATCTTGAGGTGAGGTCGCTTGAGTTCGGTTCTGAGGATGACGCAAAGAACGAGATAGGCATTGAGTCTGAAAAAGGAGATCGACGCAAGGAGAAAGAGTTCGGCTCTTCTAGGGCCCGGGATCGGCGAACTGAGGTTGGTGAGATGCTTGTTCGGCATCGATCTGACGAAATTACTGCAGTGGATATCCTCGGGGACGGCGAAATCGACTGATCTAGAGGTTGGCAAATCGAGCTTAAGATCGACAGACCAGACAGTTTTCGCGGGTTTGAGGGCGGAAGTACAACTTTCGACTCGTCTCCTTGCTCAGTCACTAGTCGGCACGATCCGCTGATGGCGGGTGCCGAGGTTCCCGATTCATATCTTGATGGGCAATGAGGTTGATGGTTCCGAATATGAACTAAGGGGCATGTGAGTGAGCTCGAAATCCCTTGTGAGCTCAACATCGCTCGCGAGCTCGGCATCTCTCGTGAGTCCAGCTTCCCTCGCGAGTCCAGCATCATTCGTGAGCTCGACAATTCTCATGAGATCGGCACCCCCCCCCCCCGGGAGGTCAGCGTACGTCGTGTGCAGACCTCCCCTTCTTGCGAAGTCGGCATTACCCTTCGCGAGGTTGTCACCTCCCGCGAGGTCGCCACTTCCCACGAGGTCAGCAACGCTGGAGCTGGAGGTCGGCACGATCAAGGACTTCAAGATCCCGACATTCTCCGTTTCCATGGGGGCGACGTGAGGAATATTAGTTGCGACGTTGAGTCTGATGCTGTTTCAGATGGTAGTGATGTCGATCTCATGATGGGAGGTCGTCGCGAGACACGGTTTAGAGATGTGGCTGATCTTTGCGAGGTCGGCACGTTTGGGGACGAAGGTCGGCTTCCACCAATCTCTTTTGTTCTGATGCGTGGAAAAACCCTTGTAGTGATCCAACACGCGCTCATCAGAAAGTAGGGTACCAATTATAAAGACTCATTTGATGGTGTTGATATTGATATTGAGGAGTTTGGAGATTTTAGTATCGACGGTTTGGCCAACGATTTCGATTTGGGTGATATTCTCGAGTTCAGCGAAGACAGCGAGAGTGGTTCTCATGGGAGTCCTATGGACGTTGTCCCAGCTGAGGATGTCGGTACAAGTTCAGCTGTTTTGGGTTTTAGTGCTATACCTATTGGTCCCGACGTCGATCTTGCTTCTGGTCTGGCCGATCATGGTCCTTCGTTGTGTACCTCGGATACTATCGCTGAGATGGCGCGGTGGTGTAAGATGCCCGAGGGGTTGGTTTTCCGGGTTCCCGAGTCCCATGAGCGTCCTTGGGCGCCCCCAACGGGTTTCATCGCACTCTATGAGCATTACTTTACTGAATGTGGTCTTTGGTTCCCCTTACTAGAGTTTTTGACACGTTATTGCGCGAGGCGTAGGATAGCTATCTCTCAGCTTTCTGTGGGAGGTATCCGTAATGCGGCTGGTTTGGTGATACTTGGTACCAACTGTGGTGTAGAGGTTGACGTGCATTTCTTAGAGGAAGCCACTAAGTTTACGAAAGTCAGAGGTAGCCCGAGATATTTCTATACTAGTGCTAAATCGGGTCATCAGATCGTTGTCGGTGCTGAGAAGAAGATACGCTGTTGGCAGCGTTACTTCTTCTTTGTCAGGCTGGGTGAGATTTCAATTGACAATCTCGATATGTTTTACGCTACTGAGTGGAATTTGATTCCCGGTAGCTTTGCTGTTTCTTATCTTTACTTGTCGATTTTCTTTGATTGGCTTGTGATCTTTCTTTTCTTATCTTTACTTGTTGGTTTTTGTTGGTGAAACCACTGAGATTGATGACTCGTTCTCCTTCTCTTACAAGACGAAGGACGAGTTGTTTATCAACAACGGGGTTGCTTGGGGAGAGCTTGCTAGCAAGGTTCGCGGCTCCTTTGATCCGTTTCCTCCTCTGGGTTCTCTCCACGATCCTGATTAGTACCGATCATGGGCTTGGAAGCACTTTCAGGTTGGCTTTTCTCTTATGTTTTAACTCTTTCAATTGCTGTCTTGATTCCTCACTCCTTATGTTTTTAGGATGGTGGTGGTGTGAACCGTATGGTCATCTCGTATGAGCGCCGCATTGTCGAGCTGGATAAGCAACTCGCGGATTCTCGCCCTTCTAAGCCATCTAGGAGGTCGGCCGAAGAGCTTCACCAAGACCTTGACAAGGAGCGAGGTGTTACTGCCACTCTCACGAAGCAAGCCGCCGGTTACAGGAGGCAGTTGGCCGATCTCAAAGCTTCTTACGATGCTTTCCGTTCCCGTTTCGAATAGCTTGAGGCTAACCATGCATTTCAGAGGGGGCAGCTACAGCAGCTGCAAGCAGAGCGGCAGAGGGTCGATGTCAAGATTGCTGGTTTCAGGTCCCGAATCAAGAGGATAAGAAGGCACATTATTGACAACAGAGCAGCGCACGAGTCTCTTATGACATTGAGCCAGGTGACGGGCACTTATGACTGTCTCCAGGAGCTGGCAAAGGGTGGTATTGTCATCCCGTCGAAGACTTTGCTTGGGTTGGAGGCTGATGCGAAGATGTGGGAGGACAAGGTCCTTGGTTTTGACATCGCCGATGTTCTGGACAGCGACCTCGAGGCTCTTCTAGAGACTATGGTCGGCCTGGAGAGCATGATCGATTCTGGGATTCCTCAGGCGGAGCCGGGGAGCGTGGGAGTTCCTGTGATCACCGAGGGCGTTGGCAGTGTGCAGATCATCACAGAGGCTACCGCGACCTTGGGTGCTCAAGTCACTGCCGACCAGTGACTTGCTGTGTTTCCTTGTATTGTTATTCCCGTTTTGTAGCGGATGTTGAGCCGTTTAGTGTTGTGTTTTCCTTTTGGAACCTTGCTTATGACTGGAATGGCTTTATGTTTTATCCTCTGGTTTTATGCTATGTGTTGATCGTTCAGTGGATGCGTTTTTCGAGAATCACTGGATTGGTCACTTTTACCTTGAAAATTGTGCCCTTTTCTCTATAAATTAGTCTTCGAGTTGCTCATTTTTCATCATTCTACTTCTTGTTTTTAATATAAAATTCTCCTTCTGTTTTGAATAGTTGAGATCGGTCTTATGCCTGTAACGACGAGGTCTAGATGGCTGAGGAGGGCGCGAGAGTGGCTCGCTGTGAGATCGGATGACGTAATTTTTTCTGAAGTCGAGTATTATCGTGCTTGGATCCAAATGTTGAGAGCCTACACTCTAGTTACACGTTGCAAGTTCGAGCTGCATTTCCAGTTTTGCCGTGTGGACGGGACTGTTGCATATCTTGAGACGACGAGGGGTTCTTCGTTCCGAAGTGGAGATGGGATCGTTTGCTAGGGGAGCGCTCTCGCCAGGAAGCGTTATTGGCTGAAGTGGAAATTCCCGATCTTGAGGAGGTTGATCTTGAGCCTATCGGCACCAGGCCTTTCGAGAGTCACGCGAAGATCGACGCTTGCCGAACTCAGATTGACACATTGCGTCGTTACATTATTCAGCTAGAGTGCACGGATCATTTCTTCGTTGAGAGCAACTGTGCTGAAGGAATCTGCTCATATCTCGAGGAGATGTTCCTAGGGGTGCAAACGTCCCAATGAACACGCTAGATAGTCTGCGGAGGGAGTGCCAGTCCTGGCAGGTGAAGCTCGGCGAGCTGGAGTTTGATGAACCCTCCAATGCCGATATGGGAATGGAAGACTGAGTTCGTACTCGAGACTTGTTTGTTTTGTTAATTTTCATTTGTGTCGAGTGTGACCTTTGTAGTCTGCTTTTGTTGTCTTGTTCTTGTGTGCTTTTGGATTATGGAGTAAGAATGTTACTGTGTTTTTCCTATCTTTGGTATCAAGTTGTACTTTACGGTGCGAGACGTCTCCCGGCTTATCCTATTACGTGTGTCGAATACCAAATGTTTAGGGTGGTAGTCAAGATGAGCTCGTTGTACCTTTTAGGTGCGGCTCTGGTGTCTGGCTTACCCTGTGTGTGCCACGAGGTCGGCAAGAGAGTGCAAGTAAGAACTTAGCTTATACAAACTTAATCGCCTGCTAGCTGAGTGCGATCTGGGTCAGCTTATTTATGTGGATTATTTCACCGCTGCATCCATGACGAACGCATTTTCAATCCTTCCCTTGGCTAGAGGGTTGATGTAAGAGCTGGACATCTCGCTAAGACGGACTCGTTCGAGAGAGCTCATTTGTGTTTTGAAGCGTTAATACTTTTGTTTTTATTTTTATTTTTTGGTATAGAAAGGGATCAAGTCATTCGTAGTTCATATTACAAAGGGAGAGCTCGGTAGTACGAGCGCTTTTTTTTCTTTCTTTTTGGCGACTTGCGCTTTTTCTAATGGTAATAACGTTTAAGGTTACCGGAATTCCATGAACAAGGAATTCGAGTGCCATCCATGGCGAGCAGCTGGTAGACGCCGGGAGTGACGACTTTGGAAATCAGGTAAGGGCCCTCCCACTGAGCGCCCATCTTTCCTGTGTTGAGCTCGACGGTGTTTTCGAAAAGTTTTCGGAGGACGAGATCGCCTTCGTCAAAGTGGCGTGGCTTTACTTTTTTGTTGTAATACTTAGCGGCTTATTGCTGATAGTTCTGAATTCGGAAAAGTGCCTTGTCGCGTTCTTCTTCAAGAGTGTCAAGAGTATCGAGCATCATTTCGGTATTTAGAATGGAATTGTGAAGGAGCATAGAGCGGCTTAATGTTGGTACGCCAATTTTTTCTGGGACAAGGGCTTCCATTCCATACACAAGGGAGAACGGTGTCCGTCCGGTTGATCGGCGCGGAGAGGTCCGGTGTTACCATAGCACGAAATCGAGCTCGTCGGCCCAGAGACCTTTCTTCTCTTCGAGTCATTTTTTTAGTCCATCAATGATAGTTTTATTGGTCGCCTCGACCTGTCGGTTGCCTTGTGGATAGCGGGGGGTCGACTTGCTCAGACGTATTCTCGACTTCGTGCAAAAACCTTTGAATTTGAGCGAAGTGAACTGCGTGCCGTTGTCGGTGACAATCTCATACGGAATTCCGTGCCTATAAATGATGTTTTTCCACACAATCTTCTGGACTTCGTTTGTTCCGATTTTTTCATAGGCTTCGGATTCAACCCATTTGGTGAAATAATCCGTCATGATGAGGATGTATTTCTTCTGACGGGATGCGAGGAGAGGTCCGACGATGTCCATTGCCCACCTCATAAAAGGGTATGGTGGAGAGGTCGTCCTCAACAGCTTGGTTGGCGCATGGATGATTAGAGCGTGGCGTTGACATTTCTTGCATCTAGCAACGAATTTCTCGCAGTCATCGTTCATGGTTGGCCAATAATGACCATTATTGCGTATGCGTTGTGCGAGCGAGTGACCTCCGGAGTGATTACTACCGGAACCTTCGTGAACTTTTCTCATTACATTATTGATTTCTTCGGGACCGACGCAAGTCAAGAGTGCACCAAATGTTGTCCAACGGAAGACGTTGCCATCCAGGAGTGTGTAATGCGTGCAGCAAGTCCGAAGGCGCCGGGCCTTCCACTTGTCCGAGGGGACGATGCCGTCTGCGATAAAACAACAGATTTCTTCTTGCCAATCGTGTGGTCGTTCGAGGGGTTCGGGATTGGGTTGGGCGTGTGACGATGACGCTTGTGCTTGAGACGATGAAAATTGTTCTTGAGATGGTGACGCTTGTTCTTGAGATGGTGACGCTTGTTCTTGAGACGATGATGTTTGTCCTTCTTCGATAGACGCGGATCCTTGCTCGGACGAGCTCTCAACAGGTGTTGGTGGTACACTTGCCGATGTTTCAACGACGAATAGCGTGAGTACGGGAGTGCCGTCATTTGTTCTTTGCTTTTTCGAGACTTGATCACTGAAAGTCTCATCTTCGAAAATCTTTTTTTTTTCTTTTTTTTTATCTTGAACATTGGGCTCGGTGTTTGCAGGGAGGTTGATGCTTGCTTGATCGATGCTCTCGACAGGGATAACTCGGCAGAGGTCGGGGTCGGACGTTGACGCGAGGATGGCCAGGGCGTCGGCCGGTGCCTTGTCGCTTCGGGGAATTTTGTTCAGCTCAAATGTCTCAAAAGTGTTAGATATGTCTTGGACGACTCTGAGATAGGCATCCATGCGGTCGTTTTTCGCCTCATAGTCGCCGCTAAACTGGTGGGCTACCAACTGTGAGTCACAGAAGACTTGTATCCTTTTTACCCCGATTCCACCTGCCAATCTCATTTCTACGATTAGGGCTTCATACTCGGCCTCGTTGTTTGAGGCAGGAAAGGCGAGCCGAAATGATTTCTCGAGTACTTCACCTGTTGGTGAAACGAGGTGTATGTCGATCCCGGAGCCATGTCGAGAGGACACGCCGTCAACGTGCAGTGTCCACTTCTCTTCTCGTGGGGAACCGGACTCTAGTTCAGGGGGGAGCTCGACCAAGAAATCAGCGGTTTTTATATTCGATGTCGTACTCGCTGAGTTCCACTGCCCATTTCGCCAGACGACCTGATTGACTGGGGCTGTGGAGAATGATTCGCAGGGGTTAATTGGTCAATACTTCAACAGTGTGGGGTTGAAAATATGGCCGAAGCTTCCTGGCCGAGATAACTACAACGTAGACGAGTTTTTCTAACGTGGGGTAGCGGAGCTCGGCTCCGTCGAGGCTTTTACTTACATAGAAGATTGGGTGCTGTTCTCCCTTGTCCTCCTTGATTAATACGCCAGTGACTGCCGAGCCGGAGACAGCAATGTACAGATACAGAGTTTCGCCCTGATCGGGCTTTGCTAGGACGGGGGGAGTAGCGAGATAATTCTTGAGTTCCTGGAAGGCGGACTCGCACTTATCATCCCATTCAAAATTCTTGTTGGTGCGAAGCAACTGGTTAAACGGTAGACACTTATCGATAGAACGTGAAATAAATCTGTTCAGAGCATCGATCCGCCCGGTGAGGCGTTGAACTTCGCGAGTGTTGCATGGAGATAGGAGGTTAGTAAGCGCCGAAATCTGTTTCGGGTTAGCTTCGATACCCCTCTTGGTGACGAGGTATCCTAAGAATTCTCCAGAAGTTACGCCGAACCATCACTTGGTTGGGTTCAATTTCATATTGTACCTGTTTAGTACTTCAAAACACTAAGCGAGATGCAAGACGTGATCAGCGGCACGGGTCGATTGACCAGCATATGATCGATGTAAACTTCCATGGTTTGCCCGAGCTGCTCGGCAACCATGCGGTTAACAAGGCGCTGATAGGTCTCACCAGCGTTTTTTAGGCCAAATGGCATAACCTTGTAACAGTAAGTTCCTTTATCGGTGATGAAGGCTGTTTTCTCCTGATCGTTCCTCGCGGTTGCCTCGACTAGTTGGTCGATTCGCGATAGGGGAAGCTATCCCTCGGGCACGCCTTGTTGAGATCGGTGAAATCGATGCAGACCCGCCACTTGCCGTTCTTTTTCTTTACCACGACTGGATTGCTTAACCAGTCGGGATACTTAACCTCTCTAATGGATCCAGCCTCAAGCAACTTTTTGACTTCCTAGTTGACAGCGGTGGTACGCTTTAGACCGAGTTTGCGTCGCTTTTGTTTGATCGGCTTGAATGTCGGATCCACATTGAGCTCGTGGCAGGTAATGTTGGGTTTGATGCCGATCATATTGCTCATGTTCCATGCGAAGGTTGTGGGGTTATGGCATACGAACTTTACGAGCTAGTCCTTGACGGTTTGTGACAGGTCGGCACCGATCCCTACGCAACGAGTTTACTTGGATGACTGATTCGATGTTTGGGCGAACACGACTATCTGGCCGCTCGGCTAAGTTCGAAATGGTGAATGTCCTGGCATTGCGTTGTTGTCGTTCAATAATGAAGCAGGTTCTTGCTACCAGTGGATCCCCTCGTAATGTAAATATTCCTCTAGAAGTTGAGAACTTTGCACAGTGGTGGTAAGTTGACGCCATGACCTTCATCTTATGCAGTCAAGGAGTGCCGAGGATGACGTTATATACGATCGGCTTGTCAATGATAGCAAAGTTGATGCAATGCATCATCCCACCCACATAGACTGGTAGCATGATCGTGCCTACCGTCATCACTGTGTCACCATCGAACTCGGTGAGAGGTTGAACGTCGTGCTCGGCAGTCCATAGGTCGACCTCCATTTGAATGAGCACGTCCTTAAAAATGACATTTACCGAGCTGCCTATATCGATCAAGATTTTGGTGACCATGCTTTCACTGATCTCCATCTCGACCACAAGTGGATCGTTGTGCGGCCCAGTTAGCCGCGAGGCATCGGCCTCAGTGAACACGATTGGATCAGAGTTCGTAGTAGGTTGTGTGCTTTGAGCTAACCATTCTCGCTTGACCTCTAATCCTTGCCGGTAAGCTTTGATAGAACAAACCGAGTCCCGGCAAGCCGCCAGACCGCCCATGATTATATTTATTCTTCGGCGCGGAGCTGGAGCGTTCGCATCTTCAGCTGGCTCGGGGTTCCTTTTATGGGTTAATGGTGGGGGGTGGGGCAGGGTTTCGGGTCCTTTTTGTGGCGCGGGGGCGGTGTTGTACCGCTTACTCGGATTTTCGTTCTCAGGGTTAAAGAAGTGGTTATCTTTGTGGGATGATATTTGTCATCGCTCGATGTCGACGTCAATTTGGCCCTCTTTGAATTTGTCGAGCAATACTTGTTGGAGGGTGTGGCACTCTTCTGTTGAATGTCCTGCTCACTTGTGGTACTCACAATATTTTTTGCCACCTTTACCTGATGGGTCTCAAACCCACTTGTTATTCCAAGGCTTTGATGAAGATGCTTGGGGATCTTGATTACTAACTGCAAATTCTTGAACTTTCTTTCCTTTTTCCAACTTATCAGCGTACTCCTTGTCAAAGTGTTGACGAGGCTCGTGATGCTCGTCTTGTGCCTTCTCTTTTCCTTTGGCCGATTTGGGGGTCGGCGGTTCTGGAAGGTTCGTCCTTGATGCCCTTTCTTCGTCTAACTCGATGTATTTGTTAGCACGGTGTAGTGCATCATCCAGAGTCAAAGGCTTGTGGATTATGATGTTCTCCCTAAATAGGGAGCCGTGAGCAAAAGCATTGTGGAGAGCTGATATTGTTGTATCGTCGGCGATCGAGAGCTTCAAGACGATTCTATTAAACCTCTCCATGAAGTCGCGGAGAGATTCGTTGTTATGCTGGAACATGTTCCAGAGATCAGCGTTCGAGGCACCTCGAATCATAAACGTGGAGTGGTGCTGGAGAAAGGCAGTGGTCAGCTCGTGATAGCTTCCTATCGAGTGTGGCGGGAGCCGGGAGAACCATCCTAGAGCTTCATGGGCTAAATTCTCGACAAATAGCTGGCAGCAGCCAGCTTTGTACTCTTCGTCGCTGAAATGAGCTCGGCTGATTGCAAAACTCATTGAAGTTAAAAATGGTTTCGGATCATCTAATCCGTTGTACGGGACGAACTTGAACTTGTTCACGTAGCAGACTCGAACGCGGGAGATCCGTGCTGTAAACGGCGAGCGCTGGACTTCTTCGAGCACTCGATCAAGGGTGGGAGCGGAGCTCGTTGCTCGGTGGACTTTTGAGGAGAGTTCGTGGACCATTGTCTCTAGGTGTCGTATGGTTTCGTCCTTGAGATTTCCCTCGGACTGTTGGATCGGCAGTGTTGGAGTCGGCGGACTTCCTCTCCTCTGGCCTTGGCCGTCCTGCTGCTCGTCAGTTGGCTCCTTTCTGCTGTGTCGGTCAACGGATCCTACGATTATAGACGCTGGGCGGCGTCTGTGGCTGTCGTATCGGTCTTCCACAGATAGCTGCGGTGGGGGAGGATTTTCGTTCTCGCTAGCAGGACTGCATTCGTTTCGGCGCTCGCCCCTCCTTCGCTGGAACTTGCTGATTTGGTTCTGTGAGGCCTCTTGTGCAGCTGCCTCGAGTCGTTCGTTTGTTCGTACTTCCTGGCCATCAAGACGATCGAGAATGACCTGCATCATGTCATCGAGTCTGCTTCTTTGCACGGGTAAGGCGTTGGGGAGAGCGGCGTTGGGGAGAGTGGTAGCGTTGGTGAGAGCGACGGTGAGGAGAGCGGCGGAGTTGGTGACCAACTGGTCTGCGGCAGGTTCGGCTTCGGCGTGTGCAGCTACGAGAGGCTCAGAGGGCACGTCGGGCGCTGGCGGAGAGATTGTGCTTGGCAGGGAGCCTTCGGTTGTGCTCGGCAGGGAGTTCGGCAGGGAGTTCGGCCGGGGGTTCGACAGGGAACTCGGCGGGGGGACAATTCGTGTTCTCGTTCGCCCTCATCGCTGCTCTGTTGGCTGCTCCATTGCTTCGTTGAGGTCTTCGATGGGGTTCGTCATGAGTCTTGAAACTTCGAGGAAGTGAGGACCGTTGGTCTTGATTCGTCAAAAGAAGCGTTCTACTCTTGCCCCATGGTGGGCGACAATTGTTTGTACTGGGGATTGCACAACACTAGATGAATAAAGTATTTGGGGAAAGAGTGAAGCTAGTTCTATTATTAACGATGAAAACGTGAGGTCGTCACTAACACGAGTCAAGATCGATCTCGTCAGTTCACAGGAGAACTAACAAGTCAATAGTGACGAGCTCGGAAGCTAAAAAGGATTATACAAAAGACAATAACAGTTTTCGATGCAAAGTATTGATCTCTAGGTATTGTCCGGGGGTCAGGATGGTGATTCCAATAAATGTTGTTTCCTTTTATAAGTGACTATTGACCTAGGGTTCCCTTGGGTTCCTGGTGCGAATTTTCGAGATTGCCCTCTGCGGAATGTTTAATGACTTTCTCACAATCTTGTCAGGCCGAAATCAAAATTAGTTTATCTTGTTGGACCGAGTGGCATATTGGGCGCAGCCCATATCCAACAATGGGGTTATTAGGTTAATAAAAAAAAAGTGGGGTCTTTTCAAACTCAAATTTTTTTTAATCTTGTTAGTATATTTTCATATGTATAAATATTTATATGAAATTTTTCAATCGATATGTTAAGAATTTTAAATTAATTAGATATAATATGTAAGTTTTGTCATATACTTTTGATTAAAATATTATATTATGATTTTTTCTTCTATTTTTGTTATCCTCATTGTTGTACTTGTACCTAAAATCATAGAACTAAATACAACAAGTAGATAATATTTTAACAAAATTTTAAAATTGTAGCTAAATTTTATGGATATTCCTTATTAACAATTTTCATATGTGATATTAATTATAATATATTTTCCACAAAGTTATTTTTCCAAACTATATTTCAAATTATCTCTACTAATTTTGTTCATAATTTACTATTATTTAGTAAATCTTTAAAGCATACTTTTTAGATTTCAAATCTTAACTTTTTATGCTTAAATTTATGATTGGTTTGATTAATTTTAACATAGTATTGACATATGATTACACTAAAAAGCTACTAGTTTGTAATCAAAAAATACATATATGATTTAATCTATAATATATAATGTTAATGTTAATATAGGAATAATCTATTATGTGGAAATGGTCAAAAGCCCTTTGAAAAAAACCCTCGCATGCATTCATTGCAATTAATTTTCTATCAAAATTTAGTAAAGGGTCTCGAGAAGATCTCTGAGTATAAATATCATAAAAAAAAATATCAAACAAAATCAGTTGAGTTGGTGATTCACAAGTATGATTTTGTTTACGACAAACATGTTCATTGGATGTTATTACTTGTAGTAAAAGTTTGCCATATGGATAGATAAATCAAGTTAACATTGTTATTGTAATGTTATGTTTGATTAATTGCAAGATAAAATTATAATGAAGAATTAATTTAACCAAAATAATTGTTTTAAAAAAGAAAATTACATTTGAACATACGGTGTACAAACTTTACGCATAAGGGAAAAAAGAATACAAATTGATAAAGTGGACGGTTTTGTAGACCTCCATAAATTACAAAATTTATTGCATTTATTTGAACATATAGATTTTGTGGATAATACGGTAAGATCATCTTTAATAATTATTTGATGTCAAGTAATTGATAAGATCATAACCAGAGTAAACCGAGACTGAGATTTTTAAGATTGGCTCGATAATTGGCTCTATCTGAACCGAACCGATAAGAATGACCAAAAACACTAGTCCTGATTCCATAAAACCGGGTTAGAGAAAACCGGAACAGCGGCGCCAAATCAAAAATTCCCCCGCGAAAAACCGGTGAAATCAGAGCGCCAACTCTTCAACTCACCTCTCTCAATCTCATGTTTATAATCTCTCTCTTACTCTTTCTCTTGTAAATCTACAAAAAGCGTAACAATGGTGGCTGTGAGAAGAAGAAGAACCCAGGCGTCAAACCCTAGATCCGAACCTCCACAGGCGGATGTATCAGATTCAGATTCAGATTCAGCTTGGGATACGGTCTGCGAAGAATGCAACTCCGGGAAACAACCTGCGAAGCTTCTTCTTTGCGACAAATGCGATAAAGGGTTTCATCTCTTTTGTCTCAGACCAATCCTCGTTTCAGTTCCCAAAGGCTCCTGGTTCTGCCCTTCTTGTTCCAAACACCAGATCCCCAAATGTAAGCTTCTTTCGCTAAAACCCATATTTCTCTATTCTCAAAGCTTCCTCCTTTTGATTCGCCTATGTCATTGTTGAGCTTTAGATTTGAATTTTTCTGGGTTTCTTGATCTCTATCTTTGATTTGATATTGCGAATTTGATTTTGATTTGAACTTTATAAATCACTTGAAACTGTTTTAGGTTATGTGTATCACATTTGATTCTATAAAGTTTCAATTTTTTAGATGATAAATTAACGAAAAGTTTTGTAATTTGCAGCTTTCCCTCTTGTTCAGACTAAAATTATTGATTTTTTCCGGATTAAGCGGTCTCCAGATTCATCTCAATTCTCAACTTCTTCTTCAGGTATGTAAATTATTAAGTCAAAATCCACAAATGTGTTGTGTTAGGATGTATTTAATCTGAAGAGTGGAAATGTTTGTAGATAGTGTTGGGAAGAAACGGAAAAAGACTAGCTTGGTGATGTCAAAGAAGAAGAGAAAGCTTCTTTCTTACATTCCTACTAATGATTCTCAAAGGAGGCTCGAGCAGATGGCGTCTCTTGCTACTGCGTTGAGAGCCTCCAACACCAAGTTCAGCAATGAGCTTACCTATGTATCTGGCAAGGCTCCGAGATCTTCAAACCAAGCTGCTTTTGAGAAAGGAGGCATGCAGGTATATATATTTTTAAGTCCATATGAATTTGCATCGGTTCGGTTCTTCAGTCACATCTATTTGAAAGTATTCATTTGAGTTTAGTATCAAGAGAAAAAAGTTAAGTTTGTATTCAAATTTCTTACAGGTTCTATCTAAAGATGGTGTAGAGACCTTAGCCTTGTGCAAGAATATGATGGACCGTGGTGAATGCCCGCCTCTTATGGTCGTCTTCGATCCTTATGAAGGGTACTTAACCTTCTTATTAGCTTCTTTTTTGTACATTTCTAAACCGAAAAGAGAGTATGACTGGATAAGAAATGCATTTATCAATCTAGAATCGTATTGAATTCTGATTTTATTGAAAACCTGAACAGGTTTGCGGTAGAAGCAGACAGGTTTATAAAAGACTGGACCATAATCACAGAGTACGTTGGAGATGTTGATTATTTGAGCAACAGAGAAGATGACTATGATGGAGACAGCATGATGACTCTACTTCATGCCTCTGATCCTACTCAATGCCTCGTTATTTGCCCGGACAAACGTAGTAACATCGCACGGTTCATCAGCGGCATCAACAATCACTCACCGTGAGTTTCTCTCCTCTTATAATATGGTTACATTCTAGTATTGCTTGTAGTCATTTGTGTGTTTTGAACATTTTGTGAAAATTTCAGAGAAGGGAGGAAGAAGCAGAACCTGAAGTGTGTGAGGTTCAACATCAACGGAGAAGCTAGGGTTCTACTCGTAGCTAACAGAGACATATCCAAAGGAGAGAGATTATATTATGATTACAACGGATATGAACATGAGTATCCAACTGAACATTTTGTATAACCCCCCTGTGATATATACACAAGAACATTCATTTAACCTATTCAAGGTTACTTGTCCATTACAAACAAAAACACAAAAACACCAAACAAAAATTCAAAAAACTAAAAGAAAAAGTCTTATTTCAGGTTGGGCCAAAACTTTTTTTTTTTTTTTTTGAAACTTAGGTTGGGCCAAAATTTGAAGCCTTGTTGTAACAATTTGTGTACTATTTTTTGATAATTAAAGAATAGTGAAGAAAAATAAAATTTGTTGTTTTTTTTTTTTTTTTTTTTTTTCCGGAATAAAATTTGTTGTTGTTAAAGGAAGAGAAAGAGACCTTCAAGCAACTTTGAAAGTTAGCATCAAAAACTCTTTCTGATTTGTGTGACCCCACAACACTTACATACTGTATTTTTCCATTTTGTTTTTTACATTCTACAACAGAAAATATATTCAATTTTGATGGGTTGTACAGAAAACAATTTGATAATTATTTTAGTGAAAATACTCCAAAAAGACACTCAAATTTCATATGTTAATGCTTCATAAAACTTAAAACAAATAACAAGGGTTAGGATTAGTACATATATTAACTAGCTTAGTCGTGTGTTCAAGTAGCTACCAATAATATGTAGTCGAAATCATATCTATCCACCAAACTTTTTTGATAGATCATTATCAAAGATTTTGTCTACATCGAACAACCAATTTGTACACTCTAAAATTATATACAACTTGCAAGATTGATGAGATCTGATTCTGTCACTTAAGTTCCATCGTAATTACTTTTAATCATCTTTCTTTTCTATATAGTATAATCGAAGTCCTTGATTAGGCATTAAAAAAAATTAGGGGGCTACTGTTGATTGTACGTTAAAGAGAGGGTGGAATTTTAATGTTTTAAGAGTTAAGTGCCTTTAACACTAACAAGTAACAACAAAAGAGAAACCCATATTTGCATGCTTAGTCCTGGAGATACAAATGATTTATTTTTTTTATTTTTTGGTAAATGAGATACAAATGATTTATTATTATTTGGAAAAGCTTCTTTTCACCCCCACCATTCTTTGACTCCTTAATATTAGACACTCATAAGCCATAACTACTAAATCTTTTTTTTTTTGTCAAATTAATGTATACACCATTGCGAAATTTATAAATCCAATAATTTTGAGAAAAAAAATAAACAAACCCCTCACTAATTCGTTTTGTTATTTAAGTCTATGTTTAATTTTATGTCTTCTTAATATCTGAAGCTTATGTTAAAAGATATAATGATTTATCGAACTACTATATTGTACTAATTTGGAACTACTATACTCAGTGCTATGGTAATTTGGGATGTTGTGACTGTTAAGTTCCCGTTAAAGGTTAAACCTGAAAACTTTTTCAAGAATAACCAAAGCTCCTTGTTGGGAGGAGGTTATGGCGTTTACGAGATCAATGCATACGTGCAGCTTTCAGATAATCTTTGACCTCAAACTGTAAGAGAAATTGAGAAAATTGAAAGAGTTAAAGAATATTACACTCTTGCGCCTTAAAAAACTAGTCCCATCAAAAAAATAAAAAAGGCAGAGTTATCAGCAATGTGAGGGATTACCACGACGTGAGGATATCTAAAGACCTCTACAACTGGGCCCTAACCCGGTCTGCTCTTGCCTTACTCTTTGTAATCACAGGGGATCCCGTCTAAGCTCGGATATTGCTGCTCTTACAAAAGCAGATTTCCACGTTCATTTGGTACATCTCAACCGTTGTCGTGACAAATTAATCTATTATATGGTATGATATTTCTAGGAGTTTGTGGCCAGAGGAAACTTAATATATTTATATATTTGCTCTGTAATATTCTGACATGAAAAAAAAACTAATATTTTGTTAACTTTGAATATGCTTTCGCATGTCTTATATATAGTTACCTATCTTATAGTTAATTTTAAAAAATAATAATAATAATAATTTGGAAGCCATCACAAGATTTACAAATCCAATAATTTTGTTAAAAAAAATCCCTATTTGTTATGGAATTACAAATCATTATTCATTAACCATGTTTTTTTAATTTGTATGGAGGCCATAGAAAAGGAGAAAGAAAAAGGGTAAATCATATATATGAAAGTTTGCTAACTCTCTCCATATGAGTGTCACATCATCATTGCAGCATCTGTCACATGTCTATAATTAATGTTAACTTGTCACATGTCTATAATTAATGTTAACTTTAAAACATATAGCCTCTTTTCATATTCCACTCCAAAAGTTAATGATTCATTCATCATTGTCTATATTTAATTGTAAAAATCATTATTAACTAAAGTTAAACTTTTTCATCTTATATAGAGATGTTGTGATGAAGGGGAAGGGTTGGGCTCTAAATGAGAAGATCACTCACTCAAGATTGATGAATAAAATCAACATTGCTAAGTAAGCTAATTGTGTGGCAAATTGCTCTGTTCGTCAGTTTTGTATTATTAAAGGTTTATGTCTCTATAAGATCTAACAAAGTTTCTCTCTTTTCCAGCGAAACAAGATCATAAATGAATCTTATGATGTACCTTTTGTGTGAGTGATATTGTTGAAAAGGTTACTAGCTAGATAAATACTTCAATGTAAAGAGTAGTTGTTCATACGTTGATTTCAACTGCATTAGTGAATGATAAGAAAACTAGAAATTACAATGATCAAATCATCAAAACATGACATTTAAAATGATAAAAACAACAAAAATATAATAAAAGAAAACCCGCAGCGTAGCGCGGGTAATCACCTAGTAATAATAATATCTAAAAGGCTGGAACAACAAGTTACTGTCTCAAGACGGGAAAGAGGTTTTCTTGAAAGCAATTGTTCTGGCGATGTTTGTTTATACAATGAACTGCTTCAAGTTACCGATAGGAATCTATGAGGATATAGAAAGGATTATTGCAAACTACTGGTGGAATTCTCAACAAAATGGCAATGCAGTCCACTAGGTAGCATGGGACCGAATGAAGTATATGAAAAAAGAGGGTGGACTTGGCTTTAGAGACATAGAACAATTTAATGAAGCGCTACTAGCCAAACAAGCATGGAAAATCCTTCAAAATCCAAATAGCCTTCTATCTCGTACACTTAGGGGAGATATTTTTCTGGATCAAACATCCTCGATGCTTCTATGGGAACACAACCTTCATTTGGCTGGCAATTAATTCTTGTTGGTCGGGACCTCTTAAAAAAAGGCTTGCGTTTTATAGTAGGGGATTGCCGATGCATACAAAAGCATTTGAATATCAACTAGATATACCCATTGTGGATAGCTTCTTTCTACCAAACAAAAGTAGCTAGAATGAGAGGTTGATAAGGGAGAGAGTCCACTCAGATGATGTCACTCACATTCTATCAATCAAACTCAGCATCTGGAAGAAACATGAGTATCTTGGTTGGCATTATACAGAAAATGGTATCTGCTCAGTCAGATCAGGCTACTAGCTTGCAACTCACCACCCACATCAAGAATTCCAAGCCAGACCCCCCATATGGAGATCCACAAATAAAAAACGATATCTGGAAAACAAAAATCCTTCCAAAATTTAAGTATTTCCTATGGCGGTTATTGTCACGAGCACTGGTTACAGGAGCCTGGTTACAGGAGCCGTGCTGGAGCAACGTCATATTTCTACAAATGCTTTCTGCAAACGGTGTGTCTCAAAGGTAGAAATAACTGAACATCTATTCTTCACTTGTCTTCATGCATTGCAGATTTGGCGAGGATCCAACATCCTAATCAGATTTCTCTTATATCCAAGTGAGACTCTTGAATCCAAAATAAAAGCGATTCTGAAATTTCACAAACACAAGAAGAACTATGATAGGCTATCTCTACTACCATTCTGGATATTATGGAAGATCTGGACAAGTTGCAACAAGCTCACCTTCCAGAAACTAAATCATAGTTAGCAAAGGGATTTAAGAGAAGCAAAACAAGAAACATATGAATGGCTTGCAGTTGTGATATCAAGCACAAAATATTCTCATCAACTACCAACTAACACCATGAGTTCCAGAATAGAAAGTCACAATTGGGAGAAACCACCCTCTTGGTGGGTTTAAATGCAATTATGATGGCAGTTTCATCAATGGAGAAAGATGATCCACATTAGCTTGGTTAGTTCGTAATGATCAAGGTCATTTCAAAGAAGCGGATCAAACAACGGGTAATGTAGTGAAGTCTGTTATTGAAACCGAAAGCCAGAGCCTAATCTATGCTATGCAACAATCGTGGAATAGTGGATACACAAACATCATTTTTGAAGGTGATTGTCAAACTTTGATCTTTGCAATCAATAGTAATAATAGAAGATTTGATATCTACAATTGGATACAAGACATACAAGGATGGGCAACAAGATTTGACATTATCATTTTCAGATGGATATCAAGGCGATTAACCTCCTAGCTGATAAATTAGCTAAGTCACAAAGATTTATGGTTTCAGATTTCATTATCCATCACTCCATCCCACTATGTATTCAATCTGAGTTCAACTCTGTATTCGTTAATTTCTAATAATTAATGCAGTTCAAGGGTAATATATATATATATATATATATATAGTATCTAAAAGGCTTATTGCCTAATTTTATTGGATATCGTTCTCACGTGATTTACGCCACTCTTTCTCTATTTGTTTATTTTCATTGTAGTTTTTCTTTTGTAATTAAATATGAGTTTTTTTTTTCATTGCAACAACCTATAAATTCACTTTCTTTTTGGGTAATTAGAATACAAATATTTGTCTATCAATATGTTGTAAGTTGCTTAGTCAATTTTTCGTCGTGGAAAATATTATGCACACACACATATTTATTTATTTACATTCAATAAGTATATTTTAAATTATAAACAAATTTCCTCAAAATTATTTATTTTAATATTATTTTGAATGAAAAACTACCATATTTCCTGAAACCTATTCACAAAACAAATATTGAGTTGCTTCTATTTGATCACTTATTTATTAGTAGTGAATTTTCCTAACACCGATCTTACTTTTGTTTGCAACGAACATATCGAATTAAGTTAATACGTAGTAATTAATTACTAAGAAAAAGTTGAACATTTCGTTTCTTTATCTCGACTAATACAACTGTACAACAACAGATGTGAAGACAAATTGCCAACATATTGGTTTCAAAATCGTAAAGTAAAGCAAAGTGTAAATAGAGAAATTTGTCGTTAGGACTTAGGTTATCAGACTAACCAACTATTACCGACATCATTATTATCTCTTGTTCCCTTAACAAAAAGCCAAATATCATTATCTCATTGAAAACTATATCTATCCGTGCAAACTTTGATTATTAAATAATTAATGTCGGGCTGTCTTTTAATTAGGGTTATAATAGCTAATCAGTGTCTCCCCCTCTTTGCCCCTACGTTAGGGTTTCTAATTGGGATCATAATCATTTCTTTCTCTTTAGAAAAGTAAAAGCTTTGCTACATACGACACCACTTTTTTGGACGACTTAACGATCCAAAATATATATTGGACATAACTTTAACCTTACAAGTCGATAAACTCTCACCAAAAATACTGCAATAGTACGACTTAACGTCATAACATTGGATTGATGATGGCGTTATATAAATCAACTAATCCACATATGGTTTGTGTTTTACTAATGTATTGTTTTGCTTTAAAATGGCCTAAGCTATTTTTGCCCTGAAAATTTTCAACTTTACCATTGTAATTATATCTGTTGCAGATAATTTAGGCTTCGATAATTAAATATGTTTCTTAAAGTTAACTCGTTTTTTTTTATTTTGAGAAATGTGTGTATATCTATATAATAAAAATAATAATTTAAAGAATTGGTCACCAAAAAGATCAACATCAGAAATAACGACAATAAAAAAAAAAGGATATACAATATTTCCAAATTAACTGAAGTAGTGTAAAAAGAAAAATAATGATCGAGGTTTGGGAAAAAGATCCAAATTTCTCAAGCTTATGCCACAAAAAAAAAAAATGAATTATCATCAATATGCTTTTGTTTTAGTGAGTCATGTAAAATGGTGCGCATAATACAACTTTTATCCTTTTTACTGTTTTTCTAATTAAATTTCATTTTTGCTTTTAACTCACTCACCCTTTAGATTCTTTGTGTGTAATTGTCGTTGATTAAGGTTAAAATGATGACAATTATGTTGACACGGGTGGAAGTTGGTCCCATATGGTTACCGACGTTTACTATTTCTCTACTTTCAAAAATAATCTTCAAACCGTTTGATCAAAGAGACTTGTATGAGTTGATCTTTGAATTAAATCGCCAACGTTGGTTTCGTAATCATATTTCAAAAAGCATTATAATTGTGTTTGAAATGTAGACAATTGTTTAATGGATTTCGGCCAAATTGATAGGAAGGTTACTTACAAATAATTTAATATATTTTTGACACAATTGACAGTGCTGGTTCTGACTTTTTTAGACTAGAAACAAAAATTTGAGTTAGCCAGATAATTTTCATAGGGAACCACTTTTCATAAAGTATCGGAACACTACTATACTATGATACATATATCCTATGTACATTTAAATTTTATTTCCTTTTTTCTCCTTAATGCAAATTAAACGTATATTATTACAAACATTTTGAGTTATATTTGATATTACGTACAACTTTTAATTTTTTTTTTTGACATCATTACAACTTGGAAGTGTAGGAAGTCTACACTACGTCTCATATGTATAGGATTTGATACTATCGAGTTGGTAACAAGAAGGTTGGAAAAATGATGTAACTGTTAACGATCACTCTCATTTGTTGCCTATTTAGTCCAGAACTCCTAGTAATAATTTTATCTATATTTATTACCATAACTACCCAAACAAAAACCTAAAGAAACTTGTTAGAAAAATCTTTTTTAAGAAAAAAAGTTCTGAAGGAGTTGTGTGTTGGGCTCCAATATATGGAGACAAAAATAATTTTACTTTTTTTTTTTTTTTTTTTTTTTTTTGGCAAACAACAAAAATAATTTAACTAATTTAGTAAAAATGGACAGAACTTGTGAGCTCATCTTGTATCAATTAATAATTGGCTCTGTTTCGCTCCGAATGCTCATATTTGTCTCTTACCTAATATGTAAAATAGACATTAGACACAAACACACAGACGCAACAGCGTATATTATTGTATATGTATAAATTAATCAGTTCAAGTAGTGATTTTCAAAGACTTTAGAACTAGTAATTATAGTAAGAATTTTATTGGCCTTTAAAGTCATTTCTTTAGAAAAAGTCGAATCCGAGGCTGCTATATATGCATGCATGCTGTCGTAGGACTAACATACAATCTGAATTAAGCCTGGGTACAAATTGAATTCTAATCCAACAAACATATTCTTAGATATTGATATTTCAATCTAACAACATGTTTTTTTTTTTTTTTTTTTTTTTGTGTAAAACATATCGAAATAACAATTTTTGTAAAGCATATACAAAATTTCATTATTTATAATAAAAATTATTAAAAAAATTTAGTAGGTAAAAGTAATTTAGAAATTGGTTAACTATTGTATATACATATACCGTTTACAGAACTTCTTGATATAACATCGACGTTAGCTATTACGCTATACATTAAAGGGGGAAAAAATTAAAATTAGATTTATGAGATCAGAGAATAATGTTTCAATACTTTAAGAAAAAAGTGGTGTGTGTCCTATGAAAATTATTTGGCTAACTCAGGTTTTTGTTTCTAGTCTTTTATATCATAGTAAAATAGAAGAGAGATTCCACATCATTGGATCTTAATATAATTTTATGGTTTAATTAATTAAGAAAATTTCATTACCGACAAAAAAATGGTTTAACTAAGAAGAGTATTCGTGAAAGAAAATGGCATTTGATTCCTCTCATCACTTCCTCCATCATATCCGATATGATTCCTAGGTTATCTCTTTTATTATCAACTTGAATAAATAGTACATCAAATTTCATTACTCGGGTATATACATTCAAAATTTTAAAAAGTCATATACAAGAATTTGTCTGTCAATATGGTAAATACAGTACTCGGTTTCTAAATTTAGTAAGCACCATGTTCTGTTTTCTTATTTCTCTTGTGAAATTATAAAGCTTGGAAAAAAATGCATTACCCTTGTTGTTTCTTATCAATATTATTATTATTTAATATAAGCTTGGAAAAAACGCATTACAAATAAATTGTATATGCAAGCATGAAGCACCTAACCCACCATGCTTACTTTTTTATACTCTTTTCTTATAATTAAATATTCATAGATTTTTTTTTAATTTTCCATTAATTTATTGGTCTTATTTTTTTCCCGATAAACACCATAGATGTTATATTGACCGTGCACAAACACTCATTATAGTAAATTAATATATATTAAATCTATCTCTATTTTGTTTTCTAAAACTTAACGATCGTATATTCTATCATCTACTATATTTTTTAAGATATTAAGATATATATCTTAATATAATTCTTAAGATATATAATAAAAAGTCATTTATCTCGTAATTACATACTGATATTTAAAAACAAAAAAAACAAGAATTTATAAATCATATACTCCATATAGTTAGAATATTGGAGATATCTCTTGGTGGTATGATAATACTTTCGGATCTTTCGGTACTTGTACTATCCGAGTGTTAGCATTCAAGATTTCATCGGAGACATTGGCATCATACATGTCGGATATCAGCATCTCTCTCTCTATAAGATTATTCGATTAAATACTCTACATTTTCTTTTTACGTTGAAGTTACACTAATCAACGGTCACTACCGGTATATAAACAAAGTTATCATATATTTTTGTTTCTCTAGGTGGTTTGTGTTTTTTGTTTCCCCGAATGTTTGGTAAACTATGGGTAGTTATAGGGGGTTTTCGCAAAATTATTGCAAAGATGAAATCATCCATGTGAGCCACGACAATTAGAAAGAGAGTTGGTTAGAGATTATTACCAATCCTTTTATGGAGTTTACTAACGAATTAAATGAAGCATGATACAAACCAAGTTGGAGAAATGAACGTTGTGGTTTATGTCAAAGTTCTCTTTTACTATTTGTTCTGTCATTTTATAATTCTAGATTATAATCAAATATTTAAATTATATACATCAGAGTTTCTCGCTTTTATAAAAAAATTACCAAAATATCAAACCATTATTTATTCTTTCTATTTACTGCAATGACAGATGCCTTAACTTTTTTGGTAACAAAATACATTTTTCAGTTATCTATAACAATATAATGTGAGATGTATAATAAAAACACTTATTACAATTTTTAGTTAGTTTATCTATTTAACACCATTGAAAGTTTATTCCATAAACATTTCATTTCATAATTATGTTTTGAGCTAATGGTTTGGAAGTATTGTTTATAAAATAGATAAAACGTATTGGTAGATTTAAAAAGTTCGCTAAATCAGGAGATGTTGGTGGAGGAGATGGAAGTGTTGGACGAAATGATAACAATACTGTATTATTGGGAGCTGAGGTTCGAGAGGAAAAACAAAAGAATTTTTTGAGGTTAAAAATATCTCATGTTTTTGATATTATATATTATCTTTGTGTTACCATACCATGCTACCTTTTTATGAGGTACAAATTATGTGTTTTTTTTTAAGTCTCAATTTAGTGTTCTATATATATACAAAACTAAATATTGAACACACAATTGACAAATATTGCACATAATTTGTCTTTCTAAAAGTTTGTAAAAGTAGGTATTGTGATTATTATTAAATCGAGGTGATAGATTATCTCCAAAAATATGTATAGTATTAAGAAATCAAAGTCGCATCATAACCTAGTAGGTAAACGGTAATTCTCGTCAAAAGAATGAATTCGTCAATGTAATTCAGCAATTATAAACAACAAATTTTTTTGAATTATATATAGAAAATGGTATTATAAACTTAGAAAGTAAGAAAGCTAAAATAGAAAATAAAAAAAAAGTAATAATTTTACATGTAGAACAACTAATCATCTTCATTTTTTTTTTAGTGTGTATGCAACAAACGACTTAATCATCTAATATAAATCAATAAAAAAAGCAAATATATAGAATGACTTATCTTAAAAGTCATAAATACAAAATTCAAAAAAAATAGTTAAAAATTATAGTATACTAATCATCTTCAAATACATCTTGAGCTGAATTTCAGATCATTTATAGTGGTTTTAAAATATTAAACTAATTCAACCTAACTATTTCTAACATTCTAATGATATATCTACTTTACATACTTAATGCTTTTCTTATATCCTTTTCAAAGATAAGATATTAGTTTGGCTGTTTTTAATTATGATATATTTTATTAAGGAAACAAGTAAAACAAAAACTCATTATAGTAAGTATATATTGAGAGAGAGAGAGAGAGAGATAATTCAACAGTTCCGTGTGCTTAATAGTATTTTGTTTGGCTCTTCGTGTTTGACTTATTTAATTAATTCCACATTTTCGTCTAACTCTGTATTGGGAAAGTGATTAAGTAGAATTAAAATAAACTACTTGTAGTAAAATAAATAAAAATTAGAGAGAAAGGATAAAAAAAAAAAAATTAGGAGAAAGGGAAAAAAATAAAAAGGGGGCAGATAATATAATTAATGTGTCCGCACAAGAATATTTATTATTAATATAAAGAGAAATTAATGTCCTCCCAAAATCAGATTCGGACAATCTTCATTCTTCTTCTTCTTCTTCTTCTTTCCCCCAAACTAAAATATTAAATTTTTTTCCTTCTTCTTCTTCCTCTGTGCCATATAGATTCTTCTTTGTCTTTCCTTCAATCTATCTACGCTTCTTCTTCAGATTTTTTTTTTCTTTTTGTTGTTTATTTAAAAATCTGAAAAATAGAGAGTTAAAAAAAAAAAAAAAGAGAACAACTTGGTGGTGTTCTAGATGTTGTTGTTGTCTTCTCATGGGTTCTTCTTCTTCGTTTTCTGATCTCTCTCCAACATTAAAAAATCTCCACATGTAAGATAAAATTACCCTTTTTATTTATCTCGAAATTTGCATGTGTTGTTGAATTCATATGTTGTTTTTTTTTAAAAAAAAATTCTGTGATTTGATTCTTCTAAAGCTTTGGTTTTTGTATTTTCATGGCTACGATTTTGTACACAACAACAAATAATTAAAAAAAAAAAAAAACTCAACTTTTCGATCCAGATTCGTTTTTAACTTCTTCTCGATTCTGTAACATTTGTTGATCGGGATCTATGTTTTGTTCGATTGATTCTAGGTATATATATTTTTCTGTTTTCCCATTTCTCAATGTTCTTATCTTCTTCCTCTGTTTTTTTATTAGTATTTCACTACTTTTTCTCGGGGAAAATTGATTTTTTTTTTCTTTTCTTTTTGTTTCTCCTCTCCAGGCAGCTTTAAGAATTCAGAAGAAGAAATGGAATCTCTAATCGAAGAAGAAGAAGAATCTCGATTTTTCGACGCTCACGAAGACATCACGTCCTGTTCTAGTGTCGACCACTATGGATCTCAACCGTTGGTTTCTGGTGGTTTTCAGTACGATGTTTGGATCAAAAGCCCTGGTAACCCTGTCGAGCGTCGTCAGAAGTTTCTGAACTGGATGGGTTTGTCTACTACTACTACTACTACTGTTGTGAGCGAAACAGAGAGATCAGGTAATAATAATGTGGATCGTTTCTCGACCTCTGTTAACGGATCATCAGCGGTTTTGAGGAGTTTTAAATCTTCTGATGATGATGATGAGTTTGGCTCTTGTCGTTGTGATTCCTCTGTGTTTAGTTCGAGTGAGGGTGTAGATAGAGTTGTGAATGAGACTTTGTGTAAAGCGGAAGAAGAAGAAGAAGAAGAAGTAGATAGTGGAATGGTTTTGAGGAATTTGGGTGTTGTTGATGATGATGATGATGATGATAATGATATTAGCTCTAGTCTTTGTTCTCGATCATCTGGTTTAACGGATAAGGTTGTGAAGGTTAATGGTGAAGTTATTGAATCCAAGTTGTTACCAAACCCGATGGTTTCGTCTGAGGTTGTTCGTGATGTAGGTGGGATTATGAAGAGGGTTAAGGAGAAATGGTTAGGTCGGTTGTATAGAGTGCGGAATAAGCAAAGAGAAGGAGATGTTCACGGTGGTGAAGTTGCGGTTTACGGGAGTAGTAGGGTCGAGAGGGTTAAGGTTAAAGAGTATAAGAAAGAGGCTAAGGAGCTTTCTGCTCTTTTTAAAGGTCAAGAGATACAAGCTCATCAAGGACCTATTCTAGCTATGAAGTTTAGTCCTGATGGGAGGTATCTCGCAAGTGCTGGTGAAGACGGGGTTTTGCGTGTTTGGAGTGTTGTTGAAGATGAAAGATGTGAAGAACAAGATGTACCTAAGATTGATCCTTCTTGTATATACTTTGAAGTGAGCAAACTCTCTGAGTTGAGACCTGTGGCTTTAGTAAAAGAGGGCATTACTGGTTCGTTGATGAGTCCAAGGAAGACAACAGAGTCCGCTTGTGTTATTATTCCCCCAAGGATTTTCCGGGTTCTTGATAAACCAGTTCACGAGTTTTTCGGTCACAGTGGTGATATCCTTGATATCTCATGGTCCAAGAACAATGTGAGTTTACTTTCTTGAATCTCCCTTTATTTTTTACATCTTAGTACCCAAGTCTAGGTTGGCCCCTCTTAAACTTGATTCAAGAATCCTAATAAGCTATTTTTGAACTACTTAGACACCTTTTGAATGTCTGTTTCGTTATGTTTTGAGATCTGTAACACACAAGAACGTAGATTCAGTCCCTGTATGTGTAATCTTGAACAGAAAACTAGACCGAGTTGCTCATTCTGTGATATTGGTGGCAGCGTCTGTTGTCAGCTTCAGTAGACAATAGTGTGCGGCTTTGGCAGATTGGTCATGAGGACTGTCTTGGAATCTTCTCTCACAATAACTATGGTAATGTTCTTCTCCGTTTGTACAATGGACTTGTTGTGTATTGTATTTTTCCCCGCCTCCCTTTGTTAGTCATCTTTTAATTAAAACGCCATTCTATTTTTCTGTGCAATATTACAGTTACATCAGTTCAGTTCAACCCGGTTGATGATGATCACTTCATCAGCGGTTCAATAGATGGAAAAGTTCGTATCTGGTCAGCTTCTCAGTGCCAAGTTGTAGATTGGGCAGACGCTAGAGGCATTGTAACCGCAGTTTGTTATCGCCCAGACGGACAGGTCTGACTCGGAACCCAAATTCATTCTTTTATAGTTTTATTGATGCGACTCAGATTTGTTTTCTAAAACAAGAATACTTTTAATCTATTTCAGGGAGTGATTGTCGGAACTTTGACTAGCGATTGTCGGTTCTACAATGTATCAGGTACTGCTCTTCAATTACAACACACACGCATGAGATGGTCTTAGAAACCTGGTTTCTTACATTTTTATCTCTCTTTCTGTTTCAGGCAACTGCCTTCAGCTCGATGGTCATATATGTCTGCATAACAAAAAGAAATCGTCAAATAAACGAATAATCGGCTTTCAGGTACATTTCTCTTCTCAAAACATCTAAATTCGTCACCCTAAGATTGAATATCTTTTCACAATACTCAACTCTTCGACAGTTTGATTCAACTGATCCAAGCAGAGTCATGGTGGCGTCCGCAGATTCACAAGTCAGGATCATAAGCGGACGCAACGTTGTCCATAAATACAAAGGTAATACTTCTAAAGAGTAAAGACACACACATTAGTCGAATAAAAGTGTATGCAAATATTCTGAAATGTTGTTTTATCTTGTAGGATCTCGAAACACCGGAAACCAGATATCAGCATCTTTTACAGCAGACGGGAAGCATATCGTATCAGCGTGTGACGACTCGTCGGTCTATGTTTGGAACTGCGTTGGAAACGGTCCTGAACAGCCATCTACTGGTTTCTTCTCCTACACGAAACGACTTAAGATCAGATCCTTTGAGAAATTCTCTGCAGATGTCTCAGTAGCTATCCCGTGGTGCGGTTTTGCCCCTGTAATCTCGGGCGGATCCGAGTTATCACCATCGCTGTTCTCATTGGGGCGCGAGTACGTTCTAGATTCTCCTAAAGGATCTGCGACTTGGCCGGAGGAGAAGCTAGCGAGCTCGTTTTCTCCGGTCAAGGCCATCCGTAGATCACATTACAAATTCCTAAGATCGTCGTGCAGAAGAACCTCGGAGTCGTCTCATCTCTGGGGATTGGTTATAGTCACGGGCGGGTGGGATGGACGAATCAGATTGTTTCATAACTATGGTTTGCCTGTTCCCGTTTGAAATCCCAACGGCTAAGGAAACCCTCGTCAAACATTGCCGTATAAACTCGGCAGCCATCTGTTTTTTGGAGTTTTCGACGGGGCTAAGTTTGGGCCTATACCACGTTGGTCCGCTTTTTGACCCGGTGGTTTGTAGCTGAGTGTCACCTGGTTCAGAGACCTAGCCAGGAGCTGAAGAAGGTTCGGAATTGCTTCTTCAGACGTAGGGAAACGAAAAGAAAAAAAAGGGTTTTACTCAGATTTTTTGCCTTTTTTTTTAAATCGTAAAAATTATTAGTATTATAGTTATACTTGTTTTTTTGTTCCTGTAAGTAATAATAATATATATAGGGAAATGTAACTGAGTTCTGTTTTTTTTCTTTCGTGTAAATACCATGGTGTTTTCTCCACTCCAATATTTTTTTGGTAAATGGTAAGACTTGTAGTAGAAAACTTGACACTTGGAATCAGAGTTTAAATCTCTCATAAAAATATGAGTTTGCTGAGAACAGTCTTGTGATCGTTAGATTTCATACATATCATGTTGTTTGCATGTGTATTATTAGTTTGGTTTTACTTGTAGAGTAGGTTAGGCTTATGCATGACTCTTTTCTGTAAGATTTCTCTCAGTTATATGTTTTTTTTTTTGAGCAAGAAACTTGAATAGTGTTCTTTACTTCCACTCAAAGAAATTAGTATTCCTCTCTAAATTTATATTACTGGCTTATAGACTCATAGTGAATTACATTTCACTTTTAAAAACATTAAAAAGGTAACATAGGAGCCCAAAAGACAAACTGTAGTTCTCTAGACACACAAAAAGAAAGAATGGAAGGACAAACTCATTTCGACCTCTAGCGATCTCCCAAAGACAAAGCAAAGCATATTTTGGTGAGCACAAAACATAACAATATACCTACATAGTTATACCAACATTGATCCTTCTTTCTCCATTTCGATTTTTGATTCTAAAACTTACCAATGAATTATGTGCTACCATTTCTCTATTTTTCTTCCTTTACTTCTTCTGTCAGTATGTTCAATTTGGTTGGCCTTCTTATCATCTGTTTAACAGGTATTTTTTCATTTCTTCATTTACCATTTTAATTCAATTTATTTCATATAATAAAACACACCAAGTAGAACGAATTCATTACTTCCCCTAGAAAAGAATTGATTCTGTAACAGTGAAATTATTTATCTTGTGTACAACCAAATATGTTTTTAAAATTTTCTTTTAGCTTACTATATATATAAATGTTAATGTTAATATTTGAAATCTAACGGTTTAGTTGTGTCATGATCAGGAGGAGCTGAAGCGAGCATTGGTGTAAACTACGGCACACTTGCTAACAACCTTCCTCCACCGCATCAAGTAGCGGAGTTCCTCCTCCATTCAACCGTAATTAACCGCGTCCGCCTCTTCGACGCCGATCCACAAATCCTCCAAGCCTTCGCCAACACCGGTATCGCCGTAACCGTCACAGTCCCCAACGACCAAGTCCCACACTTAACCAACCTCACCTCCGCCCAAAAATGGATCTCCGATCAAATCCAACCTCACTACCCATCCACAAACATCATCCGAATCCTCGTCGGAAACGAAGTCATCTCCACCGCCAACCACCTCCTCATCAGAACCTTAGTCCCGGCGATGCAATCCTTACACACCGCCCTCGTCTCCGCCTCTCTCCACCGTCGAATCCAAATCTCGACTCCGCATTCTTTAGGAATCCTCTCCGGTTCAACCCCACCGTCTTCCGCTAAGTTTCGGCGAGGCTACAACACACAAGTCCTCAAACCTCTCCTCAGCTTCCTCCGCGCTACCTCTTCCCCGTTCGTCGTGAATCCGTACCCGTTCTTCGGATACTCAATCGAAACACTCGATTTCGCTCTGGCTAGACCAAATCCAGGATTAATCGATCGACACACGAAGCTTCTCTACACAAACATGCTCGATGCTCAGCTCGATTCGGTTTACTCCGCCATGGATAAGCTAGGGTTTTCAGATGTTGAGATCGTCATAGGCGAGATCGGGTGGCCGTCGGAGGGAGATAGAGATCAGATCGGCGTTGATGTTTCCACGGCGGCCGAGTTTAACAAAAACCTGGTGGCGCGTGTAGATTCCGGTACCGGAACACCGTTGATGCCGAATCGGTCTTTCGAGACTTACATTTTCGCGCTCTTCAATGAGAACCTCAAATCAGGACCAACGTCGGAGCGCAACTTCGGAATACTCCGGTCTGATTTGACGCCGTTGTACGACATCGGAATCCTCCGGCCGAAGGTTAGATCATCGAATCCGGGATCGCGGTGGTGCGTTGCAAAGGCCGGTGCGGAGACGGTGGCGTTACAAAGGAACATTGACTACGTATGTGGGCTAGGTTTGGATTGTAGGCCCATTATTGAAGGTGGGCTTTGTTACTTGCCGAACACAGTGAAAGCTCACTCGGAGTACGCGATGAACTTGTTTTATCAAACTATGGGAAAATACAAATTTGATTGTGATTTCGAAAATACTGGAGAGATAACTACGATGGATCCAAGTAAGTTTCGTTTTATAAACTATAAAATTATATTTTTTGGTAACTAATTTTTAATAAATATTGAATTTTGATTTGTGCAGGCTATGGAAATTGTGAATATCAAGTTTAGTGTCTTTGTTTATTTTTGTATCTCACAAGATTGGTCGCCTAACTATTCAACTTAAACTCGTATACTGTAATGTCGCAGTAATATTCGGCATATTCTAATAATCACTTGTATGATTACAATTTCTTATGAGTAAATTAGTCTCTTATAAATATTATCATTTTTGGTCTGTTATTTCATAAATATTATGGAACAAGCTGTCGTTTCTAGTGAAACAAGATTCAAACAATTTTTAATGTCTGATCAATAGTCTGATGAAATTGTCAACGATGTTTTCTTTTGCTGAACAATAAATATGTATTGAAAGTTACATGCCCTACAACAAATTTAGACTATGAATTAGACTTTAATTAGATTATCAAACTATTTTCTTAGTTTACATATTTTCAGGTATGTCTTCTTAGGTCTTCCAAAACTCAGGATAAACATTGATCTCTAGTTTCATGAAATTAGATAATTTTTCTAATTTGTATTTTACATACGAATATTTTTTTAGCATGCTCTTACTCAATAATTATGTGGTAGTTATTTTATTGTATTAACTTTTCACACTAATTAATAAAAAAACATGTGTTTAAAAACTCAAATACAAATTTTGGATTAAAAATACAGAAATATATTTTTTGAAATAAATATTAATGGATGGAAATATAGAATACGCCCGAATAAATAAGGAATATGGTCACAAAATAGAAATAAATAAATATTTCATCGTTAAGTGGGAAATATTTTATGCTCTCTCAATTTTGCACCTCATGACACATGTGACCATCCACTTGTTGACTATGATATTTTTTTTACTATAATTTCCATTTAACAAACTGGAATCTTATATATACTTAGTACAAAATCAAAACCTTACTATAAAATACTTATCCTATACATTTGATCTTTGAAAAACTTCCAAAAGTGGAAAGAACAGTGGTATACATATTAAGAATAAATGGTACGTATTCGTTTCTGCTTTGACTATTTTTACATGGGATTCATCATTCTTAGAATGTAGTCAAACTAATAGAACATTCATTTTAGTGTTGATCTGTTACCTTATATATACGCGTCTACATGCATGTTTATGAGTGTATATATATCCAACAAAGCCAAAGAAATTATATAATCAATTCACATATCACCAAGACACCAACCACAGAAAAATTGGAAAATCTGACTCAAAGATGAAGCTGGTGATCCTATTATCCTTCTTGCTCGTTCTCCCAATGTTTTCTTCAGGTACATTTTAACAATGTTCTAATTACTAATGCTTTATTTCAAAATTTTAGTAACTGGTCCATTAATATGTAACTAAGCCTTTACGTATCAAATCCATGTTATTCTAGTGTGTAGCCAAACTATTGTACTTAATTTTTTTTAAGGAGTTCAAAAAATATACTATTTTGGCTCAATTTTCTCTACTTAAAATGTTTTTAAATATATATATATATATATATATATTCTACTTAAATTTTTACTATTGTTTTTACGACTTTGTGTATTCTACTTAAATTTTTTTGATATTGTTAATGATATGACTGTTTTGAAATATGGATGTTAAATATTTTGCCAGGAATTGAGACTTCGCATCTTGACAACGTCCACCACAAGGTATCAACAACAGTGATTCAAGTATGTTAGAAATATGCATATCGAAAGTAAAATTTATAAATATTATTTTCATTATTTGTTGATTTAATAGATTAAAGAGAAGGTGGTGATGGATGCAAGAAGAATTGATCTAGAGACTGACTACACGGGTCCGCATTTGAGACCACCTGTTCCATCACGCCCTCCAAAAGCACTACTACATGTCGGTAACGTCCACCACAAGGTATCAGTAACATCGATAAAGTCTTATATGATTACAAATATATCATATATTAATTATATATATACATATATAATATATATGTGGTAAGACTATAGTTTATCTATATTATTAATTTTTACCAAAATATATACTATTTTAATTTGTTGAGTTAAAAGGTTAAAGAGGAGGTAGCGATGAATGGAAGAAGAATCGATTTTGAAATGGACTACACCGGCCCCCATCCAAGGCCGCCCGGCCCTCCAAACGCACCAGGACATGCCTAAAACAAGAAAAAGTAGATGCCCGTCTATTACACAAATGAAAATATCACGAACCATTTTATTTAAAAACATGAAGTTAAGTTGAAAATGTCACATATATATAAATCATATTTTCGCTAAAATATATTATAAAATTGCGTGTCCTTTTTAATTATTATACAGATTTTTTTTAAATGTTGTGTAATAAAAAAATAAGTCTGTATTCAAAAGGTTGATAAAGTTATGAGATATGGAACAAATATGGGTACAAAGACAACGGAAAAATCACATTTTAAACTTTCAAAATGTTATTGGGTAACAATATATATTTAAATTATGTTGGTTTAATTTAAATTTAAATTTTCATTTTTTTATAAAAAGAAAGCAAAGATTTTTTTTAAATCATCTTTTTCGATCCGCTTACCGTCTGATCACAAAATATCAGAGTTTTTTTATTCAATTCATTGTTTTCGTTCATTCTCCTTGTAAACTAAATTTTTACAATGTTACTTTTCACATTAGTTTTTTGATATATGCATTTGCACTAGATTCTGATTTAAACCTATTTATTTCTCATTGGAAACTAATGAATCCTATATATTGTCGACTTCAATTTCACTTTTCTCAAAAAAAAAATTTCATAAACATCTTACCTCTGATTCAATATCTAGTTTTAGAGGTTTATTAAAGTGAGAATAAACATGCATAGTTTATTAAAAAAAAAGATGATTATTTTTAATATCTTTTTCTCTTTTTTTTATAGAAAAAAAAAATAATTAAAATTTAATTAAACTAACATATATTTCACATTGACAGATATTATTATTCTGTCATTTTTTATGACAGTGCAAATAGAAAACTTACTTTTAAGGTTTACAGTGTTCGTAAATCATTTTAGAGGTTTGTAATGTTAGTAAAATTCTCTCGAAGTTTTTATTGCTAACCAGTGATACTTTAAAAATTTAAAATGTTATTTTTTCCAAAGACAACTATGTGGATCCGGATCAATTTCCACTCCTACCACCTTTGAAGCCACCATTTGAGATGAGAGGCCACCTCGTCCTCTTCCTTATACAATAAATCACTAGACCATTAATTTTAAATTACAATTGTTATCATTAGAAATTCGTCCTAATCGATGTAGCAATTATAAATAAGTATAAGAAACTTGGCAGAAACTTAAGAAAAAATGCCATGTAAATATAGACTCACGATCAATTTTCCTCAAACGTGATTTATCTGCAACTCTTTTTCAACAACTATAAAAAAAAAATACAACTATGGATTTATGATTCAAATTTTATGATAGTACTTTCTAAAAATACAGATTTTTTTGAACTTACTAGATTTTAACCTGCGGTACACCACGGGAGTATATTTTTTAATTTGAAAAATTATATTATATTTGTTTGTTATTTTGTGGTTGTTTATTAATTTTGACCTTGTATAATTATAAAAAGTTATTGGATTTATCATGTAGTTTACCATGAAACAATTTTTTTCTTTTATAACAATTTTTTATGATTTTTAATAAAATGATTATTTTTTTGACTTTTAATATAGATGTTATAATGTTTATCTAGATTTTAACCCGCAGTAGAACACATTAGTGTATTTTTTATATATATAATAATTTAGAGATATGTGGGAAGTATAAGTAATTTTATTGTTTTGATGTAAATACAAATTAATTGTTTTCATTTGGAATTTGATCAATTAAAATTAGTTGTTGTAAAGGTAAACAGATCATCATGTTACTATGTAGTGTGTATATATAAATGTGGAAAGAATATGTAAGTGAATAAATTCCAAACTAATATGCCAATAATATAATTTATGAAATTAGTTTATAATTAATTTATTCATTTATCTTGGAAGGCTTTTATTCTATAATTTAATCTCCAGGATAATTTTTATAATCTTATATTTAAATTTCTAAGATTTTACAGATTTTTAATCTTAGTATTAAAATTATAGGAATTTTTCTAGTGTTTTCAAAATTTAACTCATGCTACACCTACATGTGTATTTTAGTAATATATTTATCATGTGGTACACATTCAAGACTATATCCCAAGAACTAAAGTCAATGGTAAAAAAATAAAAACTATAAACCACAAAACCGTGAAACCAAAAAAATCAATTAGAAACTGAAAAATATTTGATATGTACATTTTTAACATAAAAGAGAGATATATAGTAGTCTGTTGTAAAAAAAAAAAAAAAAAAAAAAAAAAAAAAAGAGAGAGATAAACACATGGAAATAATTATTATTACAAAAAAAAAAGTGATTACATGAATAAGAAAGGAAAAGTGGGTTAATATTGCCAAAAAAAAAAGGAAAAGTGAGTTACCTTTGAAACATCCGCCGAATGAAAAAAAAAATCAGAAAGGAAAGCCTCTCTAGATCTAAATCAACGATTTCTTTCATTGTTTCGTTCGACTCTTACCTCTCGTCGATTCGATTTCCAAATCGCTTATCCATGCACAATTTCATCAGTTTGTATAGATACCAAAAAATTCTTCATCCAAATTTTGTAGATTAATCTTCGGAGTCGATACAGAGCCTTTGTAACAGAGGTAAACAACTTTGAATCTCCTTTCACTAAATGGTTTGGGGTTTTCTATTCAAACATGGTATTTGTGTTTGTCAGATTCAAGACAATGATAAGATTCACTTTCAAAATCAAAACAGTATGCTGGCTCATTTTGTACTTTATAAAGTAAATAATCATTTGTTTGCTTTGTAATTAATCGCAGGTTGGTAAAAATACACTTCACTGTATCATACTTTTAACATGAAAAATTCATAGGTACTTTACTATGTAGATTAGCTTATGTTCTTAAACATGTGGAATACACACAATCATTAAACCTTTATGTCATCTTTCCTTTAGAACTGAGAATAAGACTAACGAAAAACATCCTTTAGAAAATATAATAGCCATTAAAAAGAAACTTCCTCAGCCTTATGTTGTCTTCTTGATAGTCTTTTGTTTTGGAGCCTGTAAATTAAAATCAAGAAACAAATTATAATAGTTTAATAGAATATACGAATAAGCCAAACCTTTAGTCTAGATACTTACATTGTTGTGACATGACCATTACAATGCTTTTGGATCTTGAATCACGATAGTTGTAAACAAAAATAAATAAGTACAGATTGTATAAGAAACAAAACAATTGATAGGAACTAAGCTTTTGGTTTTGCTTTTGTTACGAGCTGCCGTGAAAGAGAACTTATTTATAGTGTTAATGAGAAAGTAGGGTGTTATGTGAGCGCGTAGAAATAAGCTTGGTGAGCAAGTAGGTAATATCTTTGGAAATATTACAATTTCGGAAGGTGAGTAAATTTTTGTTAGGAGCTTATGAAATATGCTAGGATAGAATTATGGTTTATAAGATATTATTGCGTGTTTTACGGTGTTTTAGTTAATGCAAAATCCATGTATTTTGAAAGGAAAGCTGCAAAATCAATTAGTATAAATCGTTAAGATATTTTTGTTTCTATATCGGAAAATAATTGAATGTTGTTTTATTTGTTTTCAAAAGAATCGAATCTCATTGGAAAGGAAACTTGTAATCAAGTGGATATAATGAATATAGGAAGATGTTTAACGAAATAATATTATTAAAATTATTTATAAATTTAATAATAAATGACAATGACATATCTGTAAATATGTTAGAAGACCAAGCCTTTTTCACAAAACTGCTGTGAAAATGTTAATATAGATTCTTAAACATATCACAAATATGGAATTTTTACTTATAATATATATAAATTTATAAATTTGTATTATGAATGTTTTACGGAACAGATTATAATATTGTAAATTTGTATATTATTTATAATATTTTTAAAATCGTATCATAAAAATGATATTTTCAAACCTTTCCTCGATTTTCAAAACCTTGCAAGAGAGTACATATTTTTTTTCTGGTTATGAATTAATTTATATAGTAAGGGGGAGAGGGGTTATAGAAAGAAAAACTAAAGTTTACTAAATTAGAATGAACTGTGAGTTCGATATCAATTAGTCTGATTCAATTATGTATTTTTAAAAAATATTATAAAAATTTATAAAAAAGTTACTGTTAATTAAGTTATTAATTTCTATTAAATACTATTGTTATGTAAAATAAACTAAAAATTGTGATTTAATTGCGATGCCAAATTGTTATATATCTTTTGATTAAAATTTGATTGAAAGTTAATCAGACGAACCAAATGTCATTTTATTACAGCCATTTGGATAGAAATTATCTAAAACTGTAAAACACTTTAAAATCTTTCAGTTTTTAATTATGTATCTAACTTTTTCTAGAAGATTGACTTTCTGAATAGAAGAAGAAGAATGGTAATAATAACTAAATTATAGAGAATAACTTACTCATTGTTTCATATATTTAAACTAATTGACAATTTAGTCAGCGTAGATTGCGTTACCTTCATAATTGCGATATATATATATATATATATGTGTATCTACAATCAAAGAAATTACAAAATCAATTCACAAATCACCAAAAAAAACTTAACAAAAGAAAAAAAGTTTTTTCCAAAACAAAAAAAAAATCTGACTTGAAGATGAAGCTGGTGATCCTAGTATCTTTTTTGCTCCTTCTCCCGATGTTTTCGTCAGGTAACATTTTGGTTAGAAACGCGTTCGATAGATTGTTTTACTGTTTTAATGTATGCTTCATTTTTTTAGGGGTCGTGGACACTTTGCTTCTTGACAACGTCAACCACGAGGTATTTTATTAACAACCACGGGTATACAATCTGTATTAGGATCACCAATACGCATCGGTATTTTTTAATAAATATATATCATTACTTAATTTGTTGATTTAGAAAATGGTTAAGAAGGAGGTGGTTATGAATGGAAAAAGAATCGATCTTGAGATAGACTACGCTGGTCCACATCTAAGACCATCTGATCCATCCGATCCTCCGAAAAAACAAGTACGTGCCTATAAATATGATGATGACAAAAACATATAGCTAACAGTAACTTTGAAATTAAGATGAATGAACTCTGTTACCTTGAACGGAAATTATTATTAAAATTTTCCAAGAAAATGTATATGATAACAAATGCCGTCTACGTACTTTATTAAATAATATTTTCATTTTTTAATAGTGTATGATTTTTGATGATAAAAACAATGAGAGTTTGGTTTTTTAAAAGGTAGATGAGGTTGTGACAAAGGAACCACCGGTGTATATCAAAGACGACTATAAGGATCCGGCTCCAATTCCAGTTATACGACGACCGGTGCCATACTTACCTCGCCCTCCTCCTCCTCCTCCTCACCATAAATCAGTAGAGAACTAATTTTAATAAAACAAACTGTTGTCATAATGTCATTAGATTAGATGACCATCTAATCCGCTTAAAATTACATAAATTTTGATTTTGATTTAAAATTAAATCATAATCAAACTGTTGTCATAATGTCATTCGCTTTCGATTCAGGTAATTCAAAATTTGGATTGGATGTATTGTCGATAACCAAAATTAAATCAAAATTTATTGGATAAAGTTTTATTCGGATACTTTTTAATCTGATTGTATCCAAAAATACATACGAACTGAGTATTGGAAAAAAAATAAAAATAAAGTAAATGATAAGTTCAAAGTTCAAACTAACATAAAACCATAGCAATACATAAAAGTGCGACGTACTAACATCCAAAGTGAGACATAAGACCGTGTGAATGAAAAAAATCAAAACCAAAATAAACCATAATGTAGATATATATCTACGATGTATGTATATTGTATATAGTTATGTGTGTATATTTTTTATCTACGTATCATGTGTATCGTATATAGTTATGTGTATATCTATTCTTATCAAGCTGTTTCTTATATTTTCTGTTATATTTAGATATCTATTGGATATCAGTTTGGATCGGATATTACCTGATCTCCAAAAATAATGAAAACAAAAACCAATCGGTTATTTACTCAATATTGGTTCGGTTTTAATCTAATTTTTCCAGATCGGATGCAGTTGGATTTTTGGATTTGAATTTTATGCCGAAGCGTAGATAAAACAGCAAAACGACATATAGAGAGGTTTCTAATTTATGAAGCAATCGATGGCTGCTTTACAAAAATTGCACAACCTACACACATGTTTGACTCTTTCTTTTAAGATTACAATTACTGGTATTATTAGTTTGGCTTTTACTTGTAGAATCTGGCACGACCAGTAATTAGCTTATGGTTTTTTTTTCTTTAACCGATACCTTTATTAACAACAAGTGAAACCTGTTACATCTTGTTACAACAATGGTGTCTTCAAAAGAGATACACCTAAGGAAGGAAATATAATACAACAAAAGCTCACATTAGAGAAACATTAGTCAAATAGACGAAACCATGTCACCAAGAAGGATTGGTCAGGATCGATATGTCGTTGAGCACGAGAGAGAGGGTCAAGATGGCATCGGAGGATTTGTTTAATCTGAGTGATCAACAGTGAAGTAGGATGAGACATGTTGTTGTGCAGGCGAGAATTTCTTTCTTTCCAGACGAGGTACATCGAAGCTTGATAGGCGAGTCGTAGAATCAAACAAATGTTCCTATCACGGCTTGGATTCTTGAGCCAAATAGTCCTATCATCAAACAATAATGGAGGGGATACTTGTGCTTTGAGCGTGAAATAGAGCCAGATCTCAGCAGAATAGCCATAGTCAAAGAAGAGATGCTGCCTAGTTTCGTCATGAGCATTACAAAGAAGACACGCTGAAGGGACATTAAGTCCCCACCGGATGAGTCTATCCCTTGTATGAATTCTGTTCCTAGAGTTTATCCAAGCGATGAAAGCATGTTTCGGAATTCTACCCTTAAACCAAACGGATGCAAACCAAGCGACTTTAGGACCAGTAGGAAATAAGGATTCCCATGTCCTAGCCGTGGAGAACATATGTGAAGCCTCACCTTCTCCTATTTTCCAGAGGTACTAATCATCCGGTGCTTCAACTTCTGTATTGACTGTAGAGGACTGTGGGAGGCATTGCTTGAGGAGTATAATAATAGGGCTTCTGCTCCTGGACTGAGAAATCCACCACTGACCATTCCTTATTGCATCTGCCACCACTGCATACTTATGCAGACCAGTTGTTCTCGGTCCCGATTCTCCAGTGATCTCTATCAGCGGACCCAAACCGGTCCAGTTATCCATCCAAAAGTTGCAGGTTATGCCCGAAGCCACCTGACAGACAATGTATGTCTTTGCTAGACTTTGCAACTTACCAATGCTTCGCCAGATCCAACTCCCTGAGGTATTCGCATCCAAATCCCAGAAACAACGAGACCCTATCAGGTTGCGCCTAACCCAAGCTACCCATAGGGAACCTCCCTTAGCAAAGATCATCCAGATTAGCTTCAAAGCTAAAACCTTATTCCACTGTGAGAGCCTTCTCAATCCTAAACCTCCATTCTCTTTAGGTGTACAAACTGACTCCCAACTTACTTTGGCCCCTCTCGCTGAGTTAGGTGCTCCTTTCCATCGAAAAGCACTACAAATGCTTTCTAGCTCCTGAAGGCACTTATTTGGAAGGACAAAGATAGATGCCCAGAAGTTGATCGTGGAGTATAGAACAGACTGAAGTAATTGGAGCCGGCCCGCAAATGATAGGAACCTCACTGTCCACGAAGAAAACCGCTTCAAAATACGATCAATTAGTGGTTGATAGTCCTGCTTTCTTAGGTTCCTTGATGTGAGAGGGACACTCAAGTATTCTACCGGGAAGGAGCCCAACTGAACTCCAACAGTATTTGCAGTTTGTTGAATTGCTTGAGAGTTACCCCCATCCAAAAACAGAGCTGATTTATCCCTATTGATGCCCAATCCAGAACCTGCTTTGAACTCTTCTAGGATTTGTAGAATGCCATTGAGTGATTCTTGTTGTCCATCAAAGAAAATGAGGATATCATCAGCAAAACTAAGATGAGTGACCAAATTCACTCTGAAGAACTCCATTATCCAATTGCTTTGATAGTACGTCCATGGCTAGAACAAAGAGTAAGGAGGAAACTGGATCCCCTTGCCTAAGTCCTTCCTTTATGGGAAAATATCCTATGAGCTCCCCATTAAAAGCTATGATGTATGAGGTAGTAGTGTAGCACTGTCTTATCCATCCTATGAACTGCTCCGGAAGATGAATTGCATGTAAGACGTTCAATAGGAAATCCCAGTTGAGGCTATCATAAGCTTTTGCCAAATCAACTTGCAGACACCCCCTTGTAGTGGGACCGGCTATGTGAAAATCAGTGACTAATTTGGAGGCAAGAAGGACATTCTCGCAAAGTTGACGTCCCTGAATAAATCCAACTTGATTTGGCTGAACAGCCTCTGAGATAAAGAGCTTGATCTTCTGTTTCAGCAATCGGGCAATGATTTTGTAAATTGTTGAGCAACACGATATGGGACGAAATTGAGTGATCTAATCCGTGCCTTGAATTTTGGGGATCAACGTGATAGCCGTGGCATTAAAGCTCCGTGGAAGGAAACCAGAAGAGAAGAAATCCTTCACTGCCTCCACCGTATCTTGACCGACTATATCCCAAGCTTTCCACAAGAACTCCGCTGGAAACCCATATGAACCAGGAGCCTTACTCCTTGGCATTGAAGCAATTGTATTTCTTATCTCGTCATCTGAAGGAGGCTGCAATAATTGTGTGGCTAGATCCGGTGAACATCTGAAGTGAACTAAGGCTTGAATTTCCTCTGCTGACATCGGAGTGACTTCGTGGTTCTCAGATCCCAGTAGGTTCTGATAATAACCTATCAGCATGTCCTTGATTTGACTCACATTATGAACTCGTTGAAAATCCTCCTCTCTGAGGTACTTAATTGAATTCCTCCCTTGGTTATCAACTACAGACTTATGGAATAAAGCTGTATTAGCGTCGCCATCTCGAGTCCATCGAAGTCTTAATTTTTGCTTATAAAAAGATTCATGTGCTTTCGCAAAGAAATCCCATTGCCTCCTAGCCACAAATTCTTCTCTGAAAAGAGAATCCGATGGATCAGTCATCAATTGAGCTTGAATCAACTCTAGAGCTTACAGAGCCTCTTTCGTCCTCTGTTGAATATTACCAAACCCCTCTCTGTTCAACTGTCTACAAGCGACCTTTACTTTCTTCAACCTCTGACCATACATAAACAGTTTTGATCCCACTGATACCTCCTCCTGCCAAGCTGCTCCAATCACTTTTTTATATCTCTGATGAGTAGATAAGAAGGAGAAATACTTAAAAGAAGTTTTCCTTCTCTCAACGACTGCTGCGGTAAACACCAAGCTTGGTGAATGGTCTGAATCTCCAGGAGGATCAAAGACAGACATTGACTCAGGATATACGTCCCTCCAGAACTCATTGACTAGGACTCGGTCCAGTTTTATGAGTATCTTCAGGTCGTTGATTGAACCAAGTGAAAAAATCACCTCTACTTGCCATATTTGATAGATAATTATCCTCCAGACAAGCATGGAGTTCCTGCATTCCCGCCAGTGGAAGTGAATGAGGAATGAGTGAATAGTGCTCATCAACAGATAGAATTTGATTGAAGTCACCTATCAATAAGAGTGGAAGGCTTCTAGCAGATGACTCTTGAGTAATCATATATATTTGGTCCCATAGATCTCTCCTTTGACTAACTGTATTGTAGGCATAGACAAATGCCACTGAGAAGCTCTCCTTGGTTGCTGGCATATACACACCACATAGCATTATTTGAGCAGACTTGTATAGACAAACCACTGATACAGATGGATCCCACACCACCCATATCCTTCCTAGCTCCGCGAATTCATAGTTGAAACAACCTCTCTACCCGGGAAAGGTAGACCCCAAAATATTAACCGCATTCTCCTCTGAGACATGCGTTTCCAAGATAGCACCCATTATGGGTTTATTACTAGCTATCCACTCCTTTAGGAACCTTTGTCGAGAAAGGCTATTAAGACCTCTTATGTTCCAAGAAAAAACCTTCATCATCAAAAACCCAAAATTGAAGGTAGAGCTACGCTCTTTCATATGCTAACAGGCGTAATCGAGGCATCTCCTCGATTAACCTGCAAGACTGAAGACTCCCCTGAAGACTTACTAACCACCATAGCTAAGCCCAGACCTGACACTTTAAACTGATATGCCAACCCCTGCCTAGCTATACCAAACTGCTTCTTAGATTCCACCTTTGCCAATTTACGAGATGCCTGAACACCCGGAATCGACTTAACTGGGTCTGAAACAGAGAGTTGTCCCACCGATTGAGCCTCCTTATTCTTTCCATTCTGACGAGTCTTGTCTTTTGCTTTATTTTTTGCACCTACTACAATCCACTGACTTTCTTTGGGAGTAACAGGCTGAACTATTGGAACAATCGGTATTTTCCTTTCTTTACTCTCCTTAATCCAGTCCTTCACCTTTTCTTGAGTAACAACAGACATTGAATTATCCCTCTGATGTCTAACCACTGATTTAACCGGAGGATTGCTTTTACTGCGTCCCTTAGTTCGCTGATGAGTTTCTGGTCTATTCCTGATCCTTTTTTTAGGATGCGGATTCCCCCCCTTTATCAGTTCGCTGATGAGTTCCTGGTAATTAGCTTATGTTTATGCATGCATGGCTATTTTCTTTAAGATAATTCTCTCTGTTAAGGTTTTTTGTTTCCAGTGTACATATGCAAGAAACTCGAATAGTGTTCTTTATACTTCCATTCAAAGAAATTAGTATTCCTCTCTCTAAAAAGAAAAAACTGGATCCGAAAAGAGAAAACTATAAATTTATCGGACACAAAAAGAGTGTTACAATGATATTATGCTGAAGAAGACTGACTCGTTAATTCGACATCTAGGGATCCCCGAAAAGACAAAGCAAAGCATATTTTGGTGAGCACAAAATATATACCAACATTATTATCCTCTCTTTCTCCATTTCGACGTTTTTTTTTTAAATTTCTGATTATTAACATTTTATATGTATATACGAATTCTTTATTTTCATTTAGTGAAATTAGATTATTCAAAAGAAAAAAAATTCATACAACTTTGAGGTAAAAGTATGAAAAAAATACTTTTTGAAATATAATTTTTTTAACATAATTTTGATAAGTATTTTAAAATCAATGAATGAATAATACATGATTTTTGTTTAGATTTCCAAATTCATTAAAATCATAGAAACGATAAACCCAAGCAAAAAGAAAACCAACTACTACAAAAAAAAATTATCAGATAATTTAATCTCTTAACAAATTTTTTTTTGATATAATCTTTTAACAAGTTCCAAGAAAGGAAAGAATGGATTGTATACGTATTCACTTTGACTAGTTATTAAGGGATTCATCATTCTTAAAATTTTCAAACTGATAGAACACTTGTATTAAAGTTGTTGATCCGTTACCTTGATATCTATAGTTGACTCTACTTTATATCTATCTATATATATGTCTACATGCTGTCAGCATGTGTCTTCTAAGCCAGAAGAATTATAAACTCGAATCATTCAAATATCACCAAACACAGAAAAATTAGAAAATATTTCTAAAAGATGAAGCTGGTTATGATTCTTGTAGCCTTCTTGCTCGTTCCCCCGATGTTTTCTTCAGGTACTGAACATTTAAACACTGTTCTAACTTATGCTTTACTTCGTGGCTCCAATATGTAAACTAAGCCTTAAAACTTAAAAGTACTTATAAAATCTAGATTGTAGAAACGTAAATTAACTAGCTGAGTCATGTTTTTACAATCTGTTGCTTTTGCAAATAAGTAACGTAACCTATTACTGTTTGTTGAATTAACTAAGCATAGATAAAATTAGAGTGTAAGTATACTATTGTAGATTGGTTTTCCGAAGGAGTTCAAAAATATATATATATTGATGTTATAAATGTTTTGTGTACATGCTTCATATTTTCTTAGGGATCGCTGAGACTTCGTATCTTGACAACGTCAACTATGAGGTATCAACAACAACGATTTTTAAAGTGTTATATATCGATTACAAATATGCACATCCAAACTAAAAATATATATATATATATACTATTTTAATTTGTTGTTTTTAAAGGTTAAAGAGGAGATGGTGATGAATAGAAGAAGAGTCGATCTAGAGATGGATTACACTGGGCCGCCCACACCTCCAAAAGCACCATCAGTACATGCCTATAACAAGAAAAATTAGTTGACCATTACAAGCATAAAAGTATCACAAAGCATATCATTCAATGATTCAGCTAACTTGAAAATGTCATATAAATAATAATTTCCATAAAAATATACTCCCTCCGTTTTAAAATATATGATGTTTTAATTAAAGCACACAGATTAAGAAGTTTTTACTTTTAACAAGTTTAACCAATCAAAAACAATACTGCATAAAATAAAATACTAAAATAATCTAAAAGTTACATAGAAACTTGAAAACATCATATATTATGAAACAAAAAACTTCTCTAAAGCATCTTATATTTTGAAACGGAGGGAGTATTATACAAGATGCTGCGTCCTTTTTTTTATTATTCAGAGGATTTTAATCTTGAATAATTAAAAATAATAATAATTTTTTAATTTAAAAGGTTGATGAAATATGTGGGTATAAAAGACAACTATGCGAATAAGGATCCATTTTTATTCCTACCACATGAGAGGCCACCTCCTGCTCTTAACTTCACTATAAATGATAAATCGCTGCTCTTCCCTTCACTATAAGTCGCTAGACCAATAGTTTAAACAAATTAACTGTTTTTATTATAATTTTATTTGTTCTTAGTCGATGTAGTCATTCTAAAAAAAATGGCTTTTAAGTTTTAACGTATGGTAATTCGATGATCACATTTGTAGTGTCCCCTAATATATATATATAGAGCTTTTATTTGTCAAGGAGTTTTCATGTAGAAATTAGAATTCTATATAAATTTAGTCGTATTTAATAAATTTTTTTTTTGTCAACAAAAGATCAGCTCAATCGTATTTAATAATACTACGTAGTATTTTCAAAAAAGAATGAGTATTAAGTTTATTTATTGACTGTTTAGCTAAAAGCTCAAAATTTACAAACCATAAATACTATTTAACTACTTTTACATAATATTATTCCCTCTGTATCACAATAGATGATGTTATAGGATTTTTACATGAATTAAGAAAAATATTTAATGTTTAATGAGGAGTGTATTATTTATTTATAATAAGATATTTTATAATTATTAACCAATAATTTCATCAAAATTTTAAATTCTCATTTAATGTTTCTTGAAATTTACAATTTCTTAGCATTAATTGATAAAAGTATACAAAAAATTATTCTTTGTGATACAAAAAAAAATACTAGAAAATCATCTTTGATACAGAAGGAATATTAGTTATTTGACATTTACTAGATAGAGTTTAACCAATAAAAAAAGACTGGTCGGATCAAAAATGGTCATAACATATTAAATACGCATGAAGTATGCATAGAGAGTTCTGATTACAAGTTTACAACAAACTGTTGCACTGAAATTATATGATTTTGATTTAAAAAGACATTAGAGTCGGACCCGCACATACCTGCAGGCATATTTTCATAAGTTTATTTTTATTTACAAATGAAATTGTTATATTGTTAATTACGTGCGGGCATGTTTTCATAATTTTATTTTTATTTACAAATGAAATTATTATGTTGTTAATTAGAAATTTGTTTTTTTGAGTATAGATAGTTTAGACTTAAAAAGTAAGAGTGACTTGAACGGAATAGAACTTTGGTAATATTATTGAATATCGTATGACATAACAAATTTCCCAAAAATTGAAAACTCTGTCTTAATGCTTAATTAATCATTTGGAAATTACTGTATTTTAAAATTTCGAAAACAGAACTAAGTTGCCAAGTAATCAGATAAATAGATGAAATCATGGATAGTTAGCAGCACCTATCTGACATCTTGATTCTTGTCACATTCCTTTTCTCCGTTCTGCCTACACTTGCTTCAATTTTCACACCACATACTCCTTAAATGTAACCCATTTAGAAACTTCTGTCTTTCCAACATAATCAGTTTTCTATTTGACATTACCATCTTATTAATTCGCAACATTAATGGTAGTTTGGATAATGAAGACAGTGCAGTACCATATTTAGATTTGGAAAGCATCATTGTTTTGATCATAACTCCCTTCTTATCGTAAAGTACCTTCAAAAAAGTATAGGCCCTGAAACCAAATATTGAAAACAGATAAGTACATCAATCTGAAACACACACAAGGATTTTATTTAATATCATCGATTATGTAAAATACCTAGTACCCATAATCCATTTTGCTTTCCTCGCTGAAATCTATAGATTTTTGAAAACTTCTTTGAAGATTATATTCATTGTCCTCTTCTGCGGTTTCTCATCTTTGTCAACAATAAGGATGTTTAATCCTTTTTTAGAAGTTACTCTAGAGATAGCAACATACAGCTGGCCGTGAGAGAAACATGGTCTGGGTAAATATAGACCAACGTTTTCGAGAGACTGTCCCTAACTTTTGTTTATGGCCATGGCAAAAGCAACAACTAACGGGAGTTGTCTTCTTCTCATCATAAAAAAAAGCTTGGTATCTGACGGTGTTAGCAGTATCCGTGGAATCAACACTTTATCTCGAACTCTATAATAGCTTCCAAGTCGTCTTGAAGGGCTTAATGGTAGCAAGACTTGTGAAAACATTGTTAGTAGCCATCTATCTATACTATTAAAAGAGAAGCATTTATAATAAGTAAATATAGATTAAGAGATTATTACATGAAATGAAATGCCATTTAAATCGGAATAAGGATATGTATAATTCTTGAAGCCAAACTGACACAATTAATAAGGAATTTTGTAGCCAAACAGATATTATATGTGATATTTTAGCAAAAAAATCAGAGCCAAACAGATTCATATTTAAGTGTACGGAGCAAACAAACATTTAATGCGTTATTAACACATCAAATTCGGAAGCAAACAATATGGTTACACGATATTCGTCATGTATATGCCAATATCTAAACAAATCTACCCATCTAATTAGCACGTCAAACTTTAATGCTTCCCTTATTATATTGTTACAATTAGGAAAATTTAATCTTAGAATATCTTCTATTAATGAATAATCTAAGGAATCATAATAAAATCTATATCCCTGAACATTAGCACGTACCATAACAATTATGAGTAAGCGTTAAAACAAAATACTTCGAGCATATCTTTCACCTGCAATTTTTTAAAAAAGAAAGTAATTAATGATAATTCCAAAATTTATCATAATAATAATTTCGCAATCTTAACAAAATATATCTAAATCCAAGTTTTTTTTGGCAATTCGAATGTAATACGTTACTATTGTTTAGGAATATTGCACCGGATCCGGCATATTCCTTTCATCGAGTAGTTACATAAGGCTATAAATATAGAAACATCCTACAAGTTTAACATAGCACCCCACTATTAAAACCATTCACAAAAGCATACACTTTTGAAATCACAATAGTTGCAAATGCTACTCACAAGTCTTGCTATGACCAAACCTTTTAAAACATGTTGGAGGTTCAAGTGCAAATAATGCACACATAGAAAATCAGAAAAGGGAAGCCATAGAGATGATTGAATTTACCCGATGTGTCTCTGCAAGTTACTTGATTTTTAAAAATTATGTTTTGTTGGCAAGTATTATATTTAGTTATGACTAAACTATGTTTACTACTTATGATTTAGGTTACCGAAGGATGGACTATCACATCCTTGACAATTCAAGAAAGTATGTTAACCTTTTTCCTCGCAAAACCATTTCAGAAGTTTTGGAAGCAACTAAAGTAATGACCAATGTATGGATATTACGTCAAGTATATTTCTATTACTTATATTTTATAGAAGGATCATGCAAACTAATTGCATGTTTAAATGTTTCTTTTAGGAGGGAAAGTATAAGATCTGCATGTGTACCACCTATTCGATTGACATGGATTTTGGTTCTTATTACTTTGCCTCCAAGTGTACAAGACGACATTTAAGGTGCCAAAAACCATGTTAGCATTATAAAACAATTATTCTATGAATGAAACTTTGTGTTTTTTTTTTAATTTATTCCAAACTAAATTAAATACGTGCGGAATTGATTTTAAAGCTAAAATTATTATTATGTTTGTAATACATAAGTGCAGGTTTATAAGTAAGAAGATCACTCTATGAAAAAAATAGTAAGAAAATTGTGGTATGGCTATTTTGGGACAGAGAACCCTTCCCATCCCATGTATGTCTTGTTTTGGTATCTTATAACTTTAGTTTTAATACCCATTTAAGATTATACATTTTAGTTCAACAGATTAGGTAAGAGATTCAGACTGAATTAGTGACAAGCTAGATTTCTTTAAATAAAGAGAAGCATTTTTCACTATCTAGGCATAAATTTTGAGATTATTACATTCCATTGGATTTAGTTTTAGGAAAAAAAAAAAAAAAAGATCAGTTGGTTAAACAGGGAGATTCCTATTTGGATCGTGATTAATGTGGCTAAGAGAATGGGTTCTAAATCCGTATCCAAACATATACAATCATTTAAATTCATTACCATAAAACCCCAGTTTGATAGTTGTTTATTTTTATTTTATATATTATTAATGATACATGAAGATACCAGTATAGATACGTGGAGATACCTCCTACCAAAAAAATACGTGGAAATACCAATATATAAATGATTTTATTATTTTTTTGTCACACATGAATTAAATATTTATATGTATATATATGTTTGCAGGCGGTAAAAAAACAAATGTTGTTACTAGATATGGTGTGAAAGAGAAAACATATAAGGTGAAACGTGAAGGAGTATTGTCAAAGGACTTTAATTATGAAGAATATACTTCTCAAGTGATTGATTCTAATCAATTTAATTGTATAGTAGATTTGTGTAACCATCCACACATATAGCGTAGGTATATATATGTGTATATATGTGTGGTATAAAAAATCAAAATTTTATTAATGTGTTTTTTAAAATCATTTTTAAATTGTAAATTCACATTTTTGTTTAATTTAATTTAATTTGTGTGTTATTAAAATTACGGAAATCAAACAAAGTATATTTTAGAGTATTAGTTATAATTTCATATCCAAACTTATATGAACCAATAATCTACCATAAAATATTGGAAATATAATTATCAATTTTAAATTATATAAAGAAATCAATTTTAATTCAATTGCATAAATATAGAACTAAACATACCAACTTTTTTTTGTTGGGACAAAAAGAAGCTATCAGACCAATTAAAACGAAAGAACATATCATACCAACATAACTATTGTAACAATGTTAGTGCATAAGGATAAGTTTCATTTATAAATACCAATGAATAAATATCAATTTTAAAAGTGAATAGTTTCACTTATTTTCACACATGAATATATAAAATTTTGGGTAAAATTCCATTTTTTTTAATAGCTATATTTTATTCTCAAAATCTAAGTTGAGTAAGAGCAATTTAGAATGGATAAATATATAACTTTGAAATGGAATAAATTTGAGTATTTTTGAAAATTTTACAGAGTTTTAGACTATCAAAATATAAAATAATCTCTAATCCAATCTCTTAAGACATATTTTATAGATAATAATTTTTTTAAATTGAAATACATGTTACCTACGGGTTTTGTAAATTCAACATGGCCAATGCAGATATTGCTCCTGTGGTTTTTGGGTGAAGAGTTTTCCACAAGTAAAAAAATAGCAAAACCATTACAAGGTAAGCCTATCAATGTAGATTTGTCACGCTAAGGTCATTGAGTTTAGGAATTTTAATCATTATAGCAGATTTTATAGATAATTTTATGAAATATAAAGAAAATTTGTATAATATCCACTAATTTGTAAAAGTTAAATATCCAAACAAAAAGTACATGAAGTACGAGTATCCCATCCGAATCTTCTACCTATTTCTTTATCTGTTAGACTAAGATTTACAATCTTAAATGGGTAAAGTATTATTAAAGTCACACTTATAAAGTAGAATAAATATGACGTATATGGGACGTGACGGTTTTTCTGTTCATATATAAACATTCTATTTTCATCTTATTTTTTTAATTGTAGTTGTTTATACTTTTCGTCTAAAAACAAAACATATATAATCATTCTTTTCGTCCAAAAACCAAAAACATATCAAATACTATACTGATACGAGTTTAGATTATAAATGTTACTAATATTCGTTAAAAATATGTTTATAAACATTATCCTGCATATACATAATATATTGCAAACTTAATAATAACCTTAATTTTTGAAATCAACCCCGCATGTACGTGCGGGTCCGAATCTAGTTTTTTTTTTGTAGAAGTATTGCTTGTAGTATACTGTTTTATGTGTTTGATTTGAGTAACAATAACATCACGTTGTATGGTTTTTATAGTCGTACACCATGATAGGAAAATTAGGTAAGTGGTAAAAATTTTGCCATGTTTAATATTCCGTAAACGTGGAATAACTCCCAAATTTGCGTAATTTCACTACTAATTGAGGAATATTAAACATGTGAAATGCATCCAAGATTTTGTAAAATCTGGTTTTCCATAATTGTTATAATATATTTTAAATTTGGAAAGTTGACATATAAATAAATGCGCTCGAATTACGTGAATTGATATGTTTAGTTTACCGGATCTTTGATATGTTGTATTTGAGAGTAATTAGCCCTCTCTTAATTTCTTTAATTTACGTGTGAGATTGACAAAATTTCTAGAAATCAATATCTGGTTGGATATTTTTTACATGTACCGTTCGTTCCCATAATTAACTTTCCAATAAAAAAACGTCATTCCATAGCAAACTATGAACCAAAGTATTGGACACGTTATATAAAAGTGGACCAATTTGTACTATAAGATAGCCCAATTTGTACTATAAGATAGCCCAAAACGTTTGGATCATTAGTCATACAAATATGTAATATATTATTAAATGCTTCCCTTTTACTCTGCAAGATTTCCTTTTTAGATTTTAAAAATATACTCAGTCGCTCATTTATGTTTTGTTCGAAATTTTTATCAAACCCATAAACTTCGGGTCGGGTTAGACAGAGTCCGCGTCTTTTCAATTTTAATTTAATACAATTCTACTTTTTTTCTGTTTTTTTTGTTTGTAATGACATTTCATGTAATAATCTCTAACTTTATGTTTATTTAGTGAATAATGCTTCCTTTTATAGATAGATGAAAGCCAGAACAAATTAAACAGATTTGTTCTACCAAAATTAACTACAAAACAATAAAGCTGTGGATGCATAGAGATTTGGTTTTGGTAATACAACAACAAAGCTGTGAGAATATATATTGGCATATTATGTGTAGTACTCCAACAAATAGCCAGGACCGGGTTTGTAAGGATCAGCTTCTACATAAGCCTCAGGGCGATCAAACCCGAGATCGTTCACACGGTTACTCAGAACGTGAAAGATGGCTTTTTTGGAACCTCCGTATTCGTCTCTGTTCTTTTCCACGTACTCTGTCGCTTCAGCTGCTACGCTGTTGACAAATTCAAACCGATTGTCTTCTCTCAAAAGAAGCTGCTCTATGTCCATTGTCATAACCTTGCCAACTTCTCTAATCTTCCTTACTTGCTCTTCCACAAACGGAACTCTTTGCATTTTGTAACGCAACATATCATCCTTCTTCGTCTACAGACCCAAAAAGAAAAACAGCAGAACGACATAGGAGAGGTTGTTAGTTTATGAAACAATCGATGGCTGCTTTACAAAAATTGCAAAACACTTGGTTGATATCTCACTATAATTAATGGGATTGGACGAGTGTCTTGTGATACATATGGTCAATGCAAAAGAAAAGGTTTGAGGAAGTAAAGAATCTAGACAATAGTGTAAGAAACTTTGGAGCTACACATATAACAAAGAGAATGCACTGTTCTGGATATTGGAGTAGTTGTGAATACTCAAAACAAACCCTCAAGAACCTAATACGATCAAACAACAAACACAGATAGTTCACAAGATGTCCAATAAGAACAAAGATCCAGAGTATTTTTTACAACGATGTCCTACAAACTTAGATAAAGACAATCTCCATCTCCTTCTATGCATTATATCGATTACACTAAGACCACTCACTGTGACTTGAATAACGACTAACTAGTAGTAAGAAAGCCTTGTTGTTTTTCTAAAATTCATATACAAAGTTTACACAGAAATGAGCAGAGTTCATCCTCAGTGTGTAAAAAACCTAAACTGGAAATCAAGAGGACAATGCTTTCTTCTGTGGTCTATAAGCAAAGCTAAACCCTAATATTTGATTCCTGATTCCAATTTAGGTCATTTTACATTGAACTGTGGAAACTGAGCGATTTCTCTCAAGCATTCATCTTACCAATGTTCTCCTCCTCCAAACACGGCGTCCGTTATCATCTCTTTGAATCCCACACGAAACCTAAAAACGAAATTAACCAGATTCAAACTCAATTTTTACCTGAATTAACTCCGAAAACTTCGTATAGATATCAAAAAAAAAAAACCATACGAACCTGAGACTGAAATGTGCAGCGCAAGTTCACGCTTCTCGTATCAGCAATCTGAATAATACAAAAAAATCGAATAACATATGAGTAATCAATCAATCATATCAGCAATTAGGGATTTACTTACAGGTAAAATCGAAGAGCAGGTGAAGGAAAAAGAAGCCATGGATGGGTTACACACACCACTCTGTACAGTAGAAGAATAGATAGAACCGGAACCTGATTTTATATCTAGCCACTCCGGTTCGGTTTAATGGTTTATCTTTGATCGGTTCTGATTTGAACAAAATTATCCCTAACCGAACCGGATATAAATCTTTCATGTGGAACGGTTCTTTTCTTCTGATATCATAAAATTTTTAACTTTAAACACACTACAAAACAAATTAATAATAACTTGGTGTAAATCTTAGAAGAATTCAATCTAATTAGTAATAGTAGTTAGTGGGAACCCTCTATTGTGAGCTACACATAGACGACATTACACGATGGAACCTTACATTATAGTTGTTGAATGAGCATAGAAATTAATCAACTCTATCTCGATCATCACCGGATAAAAGAAAAAGAAAAAAAAGAAATGGTATCTAGGATTCATCTCTTAATAAGATGTTGTATTCTGCTAGCTATAATCATGATGGGGCATGCTCAAACAGACCGGAAACTTGTTGATGAGGATAATGCTGCAGCATCCTTTTATATACCATCGATTGAATCTAGTCAGACTCATCCTTCTTCTCACCACCGTTCACTTGGTGCTGAGCATTACGAGAGATCATCGCCTCCACCACCACCTAAAAAATCCTCAGAAGTCGAACCCCTCACTACCGGTACCTAGACCATTTGAGTGATGATGAGCATCGGTCGTGAAGAAGACTCGTAAGTTTTTTTTTTTTCGGTAAAAGAAGACTTTCGTAAGTTTGATGTCATTATACAAATGTTGGTTTATGTTTTTAAGAGCTTCGCAATCTTTGAAGGCTTTTGTCTGATTTTGTTTTCTTTGTTTTCGGAAGTATAATTAATATCTCTATATATGAATAAGAGGAAATCACTATCTATCTCCTTCTTTATTTATTTGATTTTTACTATATACAGTATCTCTATTTTACCATTACACATACGGATATTTTCTAATATTCATTTATGTGTATGTTGTATTACAATAGTCTTGGTTTTTGGATTTGGTTTTAGTCACGATTATGTGTTTGTTGATGTGATATAATTTGAAGAAAAAAAAAAAAACTTGGGTATGGTAAATTTGTGAAAAACAGAACGAATATCTATTATTATTATTATTATTATTATTATTATTATTATTATTATTATTATTATTATTATTATGTGTAGTCTCTCTCGGATACGGTTTAAATATCCGTAACCGAACCAAACATCAAACTATCATGTGGAACAGTTCTTTTTTTTTTGTTCCTCATCAATATTTGAGAATGAATATTTGTGTTCTATTGTTGCCCATTTGACGTGGAGGAGGAATGATGTGTAATAAAAATTATTTTTCATGGTAAAAAAGTTGGAGGATAAAGAGGAATGTCACAATTAAAAGAAATTAATTCAATAATAATTAGTGGGATAGATAGATAATGATGGACTTTAAGTGGTACATGCATATATGAAGTGCTCTTCTAACAAACATGATTAAGAACACTTTGTAATCCAAATAGTATTTGCTTTTATTTCTTTGTATTAAGTTGTTCATCTTATCATTATCTGTCTATTCATGTCTGTTTCATCATTTTCTAGGTTTATGTTCTTAATCATTATATGGATAGACAGAGATCAAACAAACATAAACCAAAGATTGTACATGCATATATGAAGTGCAAGGTGTTTTAATACCTTTTATGTTGTTGCACCATAAAAGATATCAATCTATAAAGAAAGTGATATGCAAACAATCGAGTACAGTATGAACCGTGGTTGAGCGAGGTGGTCGAGTGGACTTAAACGAAGAACAGATGCAATTCTAACAACTTAAACAACACAGAAAAAGAATCAAAGCGATTAAACAGAGAAAACAGAGAATAAACAAGAAGCAAATAGATCTTAAAGATGGGAATAATGGATTGATATCGAGATTGTCTAACAAAACTCATACAAGCTATTCCTAGACAATGATCTCATAAACTTACAAATCCACTCTCATGGCAATATCAATCAGGTTTAAACACTCATAGACCTAGGTCTCACTAGCTAAGACATGAATAAACAGACATTAAATTCCAGGTTAATTCTTTGTCAAAAATCACTCTAGATAACTAATTTCTTAGGCTAGGCATAGTATCTCCAGTATTAGTTTGATCAAGCATCTTAGGCATCTTTTGAATGATGAAACACCTCAGATCTATCTTTAACTTCTCAGAACAAATATAGCATAGAGAACAACTAATACAGAAAGGATCTATAAACAATCAAGGCTTAAACAATCTAGACAAACCAAACTTTTTATCAACCAAACCCATCTCCAAAGATCTAATCACTACTCAGATCTAACAAACATGATTAAGAACATAAACCTAGAAAATGATGAAACAGACATGGATAGATAGAAAATGATGAGATGAACAACTTAATACAAAGTAAAGGCAAATACTCAACAGATCAAAAGATATTTGGATTACAAAATGTTTAAAAAGGTAAGTAGCAAAAATTAGATTAAAAGCTGACTCACTAGGACTCTATTGACTACTGTGCGGCTGCATGTACAATACACACACATATATATTATATATATATATATATATATATATAGTAAGTGGGGGAATCCCTAATTGGCTAGAAGACAAAAGAGTAAGTCGGCTGGGCAAATGCTCGACCATGTGTTCTGTCAAGTGCTTGGTCGAGCGCCTCCTGAAGTCCTATTGCCACCTGGTCGAGTGCTTCTCCATGCTCGTTCATGTGTCAGGTCGAGTGACTTCACGAACTCATCTAAAATCCACTTTAATCTTGATCCGCTTCACTAGATGTCTTCTCTTTGATCACAGCTCCCTTCCATGCTCCAAAGCACTTGATTCACCTACTATGCAAATGCTATGCAAATTCTATCCTAATGCATAAACTGAAGCTAAAATGCATAGAAATGCTAAAACTAGCTTCTAAACAATGCAAAACTGAAGATAAAACTATGCTTAAACATGGTAAAATAGAGAAACATGACAAGTGTATGCGATATGTTAAATAAATTTGATTTGTTGATTTAACGATATAACGTTCCAAATGTTGGTGTAAGCTTGAAATAGCTTGAGGTTCAAGCTAAGTATATTTAGAATATACATATCTAAAGATTTAGGAGGTATCTAAATTATGTAATATTTCCTAAAGGTTGTTAGGATAAATATTTACCTCTCTTCTATATAAACGCTAATGTTGAGTTGTGGCATTAGACGAGAGAGAATAGGGATTTGAGAGTTTGAGAGCTTTGGTTTTTGAGTGATTTTTCTTAAGCAACTAAAGTGAGTTATACTTTGTTCTTCTTAAATTCTTAAACCTTGATTCAATATTTGGTATCAGAGCGAGTATTGAATCAAACACGTTAACAATCTCGAGAGAATTTTTTTTTTAAGAAACAAGAATCATGGGTGATATTGTTGATATTGTTCTTGCCAAGCCAAAAGAAGGTGATCCTTCTAGCATCCAATGTCCGATGTTGAATGCTGTAAATTATACAGTATGGGCAATGCGTATGAAGGTATTACTCAAGGTGAACAAAGCTTGGGAGTCTATCGAACCTGGATCAGACAATGGAGACCACAACGACCTGGCCAGAACCCTTCTGTTCCAATCAATACCAGAAGCCTTGATCTTACAGGTCAGAAACTTAGATACTTCTAAGGCATCTAGGATGCTATCAAAGCCTGACACATTGGAGTTGAATGGGTGAGAGAAGCAAGGTTACAAACCTTGATGGCAGAATTCGACAGAATGAGGATGAAAGATAGCGATACCATTGATGACTTCGTAGGTCGACTCTCGGAACTGTCCACAAAATCTGCAACCCTAGGATAAAACATTGAGGAGCCAAAACTTGTTAAGAAATTTCTTAAAAGTTTACCACGGAGGAGGTATATTCATATTATTGCATCGCTTGAACAGGTCCTTGACCTAAATGCAACGAGTTTTGAAGACATCGTTGGAAGGCTAAAAACTTATGAGGAGCGAACTCGTGAGGAAGAAGAAGATCAAACCAGTGATCAAGGCAAACTCATGTATGCAAATATGGATACACAATCCTATCAAGGGAACTATGGTTTTGGACATGGTAGAGTACAAGGCGGTCATTTTTACGGCCGTGAAAGGGGAAGCAGACGGTTCAGCAATCCACAGTTCGGAGGATACAAACAAGAATGAGATATGTCGAAGATTGTATGTTATCGGTGCGATAAGTCGGGTCATTATGTTTCAGATTGTCCTGACAGGTTGCTTAAGCTTCAAGAAACCCAAGAAGTTGAGGCTGATGACACACAAAAGGATGAAGAATTGATGATGCATGAGGTGGTGTATCTCAATGAAATGAAAGTGAAGCCAAGCGAGTTTGACACACATTCTGAAAACATATGGTACTTGGACAATGGGGCTAGCAATCACATGTCAGGCAACCGCAAGTATTTTTCAAAGATAGATGATACGGTCAAAGGAAAGGTCCAGTTCGGAGATGACTCACACATCGACATCAAAGGCAAAGGTTCCATATTTTTCGTAACTAGAGATGGAGAGAAGAAGGTGTTAGCTAATGTCTACTTCATAGCAGGACTAAAGAGTAACATAATCAGTCTTGGGCAGGCTACTGAGTCCGGATGCGACGTGAGGATGAGAGAGGACTACTTAACTCTGCACGATCGAGACGGCAGACTACTGGTCAAAGCAATTAGATCGAGGAACAGACTCTATAAGGTGGTCATGGACGTAGAACCCACTAAGTGTCTACAAGTTAAAACGGTGAGTGAATCAACTAAATGGCATGCGAGATTGGGACACATTGGCATTGAGACGATGAGAACAATGGTGAAGAAAGAATTGGTCTTAGGAATGTCGTGTATCACGATCGAGAAGGAAACTTGTGGTTCATGTTTGCTTGAAAAACAAGTCAGAAAAATATTTCCCCAAGCAACCACGTTTCATGCCACACGAACACTTGAGCTTATACACGGAGACCTTTGTGGACCCATAACACCCTCTACATTGGCAAGGAACATGTATATCTTCGTGTTAATCGATGATTACTGTCGTTACATGTGGACTTTACTGTTAAAAGACAAGAGCGAAGCCTTTGACAAATTCAAGAAATTCAAATTGCAAATTGAGAAAGAAACATGTGCTACGATCAAGATATTTCGGACTGATAGGGGTGGAGAATTCACGTCACATGAATTCAATTTGTTTTGTGAAAAAACTAGCATTGAAAGACATCTGACTGCACCATACTCTCATCAACAAAATGGAGTGGTAGAGAGGAGGAATAGGACATTAATGGAGATGAATATGAGCATGTTGAAGCATATGAACTTACCCAATTACTTATGGGGTGAGGCGGTAAGAAATGCTACGTATCTTCTAAACAGAGTTGCTACAAGGGTTTTGATCGAGAAAACTCCATATGAGGTATTCAAGGGAAGGAAACCAAACATCGAGCAATTTCGTGTCTTTGGGTGTATCGGGTTTGCGAAAACAGAGACATCACTTCTCAAGAATCTGGACGATCGATCACGACCTTTAGTGCATCTTGGCACAGAACCTGGGTCGAAGGCTTATCGGTTATTAAATCCGACCACTCAAAGAATTGTGGTCAGTAGGGATGTGGTCTTTGATGAAACAAAAGGCTGGGAATGGAGTAGTGTAGTCAGTGAAGAATCTGAAATACCAGGAACGTTGAGATTCGAGTTTGGAGAGTTTGGAAACAATGGGCTTCGAGGAGAAGAAGTTGTTGTCGAAGGAGGCAATTCAGAAGCAGAACCCGACTTTGAGGAGAAAGATGAGGGTAACATTGATGGTGATGAAACCAGAGCTCGTGCTCCCAAACCCGAAACAGAGGATATCTCTGCACAAGAACAGAGTCAGCCGATGCTGAGAAGACTGCTGAGACAGGTTGTAAGTAGTGAATGAAGAGCCGTGGGATTATAATGAAACCAAGCAGCTCAGAGCATGGAGAGAAGCATGTGAGGATGAATTTTTTTCGATTGAAAGGAAAAAAATGGGACTTAGTTGATCTTCCTTCCCAGGGTTAAGCCAATTGGTTTGAAGTGGGTGTTTAAGTTGAAAAGAAACTCGGATGGAAGCATCAACAAACACAAAGCAAGGCTGGTGGCTAAATGTTATGTGCAGAGACACAGTGTTGACTTCGACAAGGTGTTTGCTCTGGTAGCAAGAATTGAGACGGTTTGTCTCATCATTGCACTGGCAACATCTCACGGATGGGAGGTTCATCATCTTGACGTCAAAACCGCGTTTCTTCACGGAAAATTAAAGGAAGTTGTATACGTAACTCAGCCGGAAGGATTTACAGTCGAGGGAGGTGAGGATAAAGTGTATAAGTTGAACAAAGCACTTTACGAGTTAAGACAAGCACGTAGGGCTTGGAATCACAAGTTAAACGAAATTCTTAAAGAACTTAAGTTCGTAAGATGCTTGATGGAACCGTCACTATATCGTAAAGAAGAACAAGGTCACCTCCTTCTCGTTGCTGATTATGTGGATGACCTTTTGGTCACAGGTTCGAGTTTAAGTATGATACTTGATTTCAAAAGGGGAATGGCTTCAAAATTCGAAATGAGTGACTTGGGAAAGTTAACTTTTTATCTTGGAATCGAAGTTGCTCAGTTTAAAGGTGGTATTATGCTAAAACAAGAAAAATATGCAGAGAATATTCTTGAGGAAGCTGGAATGAGTAGTTGCAATTCGGTTCATATACAAATGGACTCGGGGTTGAAGTTGTCTAAAGCACCAAGAGAAGATTGTATTAATGGAAAAGAATATAGAAGAAACATTGGGTGCTTAAGGTACTTGCTCCATACACGACCTGATCTATTTTATTATGTTGGTTTGCTAAGCAGGTATATGCAAGAGCCGAAGGTGTCATATGGAGCAGCATTAAAGCAAGTATCGAAAAGAGCCGAAGGTGTCACATGGAGCAGCATTAAAGCAAGTTCTTCGATACTTGCGTGGGACACTCTCCTATGGTCTCGTGTTTACTCGTGTGGATAAGACCGGTCTAATTGGCTACAGTGAAAATAGTCACAATGTGGATGAGGATGACGGTAAGAGTACAACCAGTCACATCTTTTATCTCGATGGATGTCCTATCACTTGGTGTACGCAGAAACAAGAGACGGTGGCATTGTCCTCCTGTGAAGCATAATTCATGGCAGCCACGGAGGCTGCAAAACAGGCGATTTGGCTACAAAACCTTCTTGGAGAGTCCACTGGTACGGCATGTGAAAAAGTAACTCTTCGTGTAGATAACAAGTCCGCAATTGCACTTACTAAGAACTCGGTGTTTCACGGTCGGAGCAAGCATATACACACGAGGTATCACTTCATCCGCGAATGTGTCGAGTGTGAGCAGATAGAGGTTGAGCATGTTCCCGGCAGTGAACAAAAGGCTGATATCTTGACAAAGGCACTCGCAATGATCAAATTCAAGGAAATGAGAAGTCTTATTGGAGTTCAAGATGTGAAGAGAGATGATTTCAAGCTTAAGGGGGACAATGTTGGTGTAAGCTTGAAATAGCTTGAGGTTCAAGCTAAGTATATTTAGGAGATATCTAAATATACATATCTAAAGATTTAGGAAGATCTAAATTATGTAATATTTCCTAAAGGTTGTTAGGATAAATATTTACCTCTTTTCTATATAAACGCTAATGTTGAGTTGTGGCATTAGAGAGAGAGAGAGTTTGAGAGCTTAAGTTTTTGAGTGATTTTTTTTAAGCATATAAAGTGAGTTATACTTTGGTCTTCTTAAATTCTTAAACCTTGATTCAATACCAAAATCTAATGGCTAGTGTAAGATGATAGTATATCCTTTCAAATAGGTTGATTCATTTAACAAATATTTGTTACTAAAAAATATAAGGAAAATAATCTAAACATTAGTAATCAATTTTGATAAAATGAATAAATTCCAAAGATTGAAAAAGCTTATTTACCCTTTTAAATGTAAATTAAACTTAAACATTAGTAATTCATGAGCAGACCAACAATTTTAAACTTGTCATGTATATTTATGTTCTCTTTTTCACTTCTCATTCATATGATCCAAGTAAACGGTTCTACTAGTGCAAACGTTGAACATAAATTTACACTATTATTTATTAGTATTTTATTTTATATACTATATACAATAAAACCTATATAAATGAATAATCGATAAATTAATAATCATTGTAATTTAATAAATTTCTCCAATCTCAAGTTGGATTACCTAATAATATGATTAAATAATAAGATAATAATTTTTTTTGGAAATATTTTATAAATATATGGTCTCATAACTAATGATTATATTAAAATTATCAATATATATATAAGAACATTTAGTGAAATGTGACTCTTTTGTTGTTTTTGTTTCTTTAAATTACATTAATTTGTAGTTGGAATTCATTTATAATATTTTTATGGTATCAAAATCATAATTGTTATTTTTCTTGTAATAAATTACAGAAAACTATTGATTATAACGATTAAATCTTATATAAAAAGGATTACCAAATAAGGAAATTTTCTTTATAAATTCATAATAAATTAATCTATATTAATATTTTTGAACTACATTTAACAATCTACCCTTTTAGTTATACTTAATTACATGAAAGGTCTTTGAAAAAATATCACCAATTTTAATTTAATATTCATAAATCTCTTTACCTAATTCAAACATAAATATTTGATTATCCTTTCACTTTTATTTGATCTTATATTTAAATTATTTTGAATTATTATATAATATATTTACTTAATAAAATTTGTGAAATTTTCAGTATATGATGTGATTCAAAAAAATTTTATACAAACATTATTACTCAATCGATGAAAAAAAATATGTATACAATGTCTCACATTGCTTGGAAAAATAGGGCAATGGTTCAAACTCATGCTATAAAAGAAATCAAAATGATTTTGAACACGAATGAGCAGAGAGTTTGATTTATTAGGCATTCAAAATATATAAATTTTATTTAGTTTACTTCGGTTATTTTTTTTAAAGAATTTCAACTTTTTAAAAGTTAAAATATCATTAACTCGATGTTATACGATAGGTAAAAAATCATTTCATCATTTTGTTAACACTCAACACTATCAATACTAGAGTAATAAGTATATCTAATTAAGTTGATTAAATTAATATTATGTAAAAAAATTGTCTCATAGTACGCCTAGAGTTAAATAATAAACAAAATTAATTTGTATCTACAAAAATTGTAACTTAAAAAAATAACTCTTAAATAACTTATATAACTTAAAAAATTAATACTTAAAAAAAAGTAACTTAAAAAAATAACTCTTAAATAACTCGGCCTACTCTGAGACAACTTAAATATAAATGATTTTATACAAATTACTGAATCTATACAAATTACTAACATATATCAACGACAGCTCGAGGACATCTTATATTTATTAATAACTTTTATTATCCCTTATATATTAATAGAGAAGTACATTTGTAAAAAAAGTTGATGTGCTAGCATTACAGAGCTCAATACACCTTATCAATCAACCCTCAAAACATCAATTTATTTACAGCTCTCTGCCATTGTATTTATTGATTTTTTTATATAAAAAACCCATTAAAAAATAAATCCTAAATGATACACTCATGAGGCGGAACCTCTCCTCTCACCTATAAATTCCTTCTTATTTGCACTAAAATATCTAACACCAGAACAACCAAAAAAGTCCAAAATTTTAGCAAAACTTCATCTATAATTTTTACATGAAAAACTCAAGTTGAAGGTGTACCTACCAGCCACCACGAGAATTGTGTCCCATTGGACGATAAGATTTATGTTTATGCTTAAATTATTTTTATGCTATATTCTATTTTTATACTAATAAAAATCTATTTTACATATGAACAGGTTCCAAAATATGTATTGCACGTACCAATTGATCAGACTCATAAGATGAAGATACTGTTTCAGTACTTAATTAAAGAAGACGGACTCACAAAATCAAAGACATAGAATCAAAATAAGCCATGACAACTAGGAAACTAATACAGTTCTAGATTGTAATTATTTCATATGTATTCAGAAACAAGAATAAGCACAAAAATGTGATTTACAGAATTCCACTAATATGTGTATTTCATTCGGATAATTTATATTTTATTTCATATTAATTTCAAAAATCATCAAGCACAACTATTTTCATCATCTACATATTAGCCTTCTCATAATAATTTGATTTTGTCTATCAATATAATTATTTCTCGGCGAATATATCTTATACTAGAAAATATAAATAAAAAGGAAAAAAAGTTATTTTTTAAAAAAGAACTTATGATAACAACTGTTTTATTATTCTGTTTTAACAACCTACGGGTTTATTGTTGTATTTTTAAAAAATAAAGTAATTCCCTGATTAAAAGATATTCTAAATGAGTATGATATATGTTCCATTTTTAATTCTGAAACAGTGCTATATTTAAGGATTAATTTCCCTATAGTATATAAATGCAAAAAAAAAAAAATCAAATCCAAAGGGAATATTCGTTACCTAAGTTAGTCCTAAATGCCCTAAAAAAAGAAGCAATAATATCAAGTTAGTAAAATTAATTTTATGTTTCCAATTTAGATGTCAATAAACGTATTCTTTGATTAAATATGTAAATAAGGTATGATGTAATATTGTATTATTCTTGAAAAGTGACTAAATGCACAAATTTTAATTTTAAGTTTTAATAAAATTAATCATGTAAAGAAATAAAAGGTAATGACTTACTGAAAAGGAAAAAAATATATAGAACTTAATCCTAAATTCGAGTCAAAAAAGGGAATAACATCTAAACATATTTAATATAGGTAAACTAATTTTGCCTAAAAATCCGAAAATATGATCCTAATTCCAGATTTTATATTGAACAAATTGCTTAATAGGAGGTGATAGGAGATCGGGAATACAAATGCTCTGAGATAGATGATGAATTATCTAACCAGATAATAATTACAATTGGATTAGTGATATAGCAAAAATATACTATACAGAGGCCAAGAATATTACTTTTAAAGCTGTACAAATCAGTTTTGATTGAAGATTTGTATGCATATTATTATAATTTTTTTATTTTAAATAGCCAATTGCATCAAAATTTAGTTACGCATGACTATAACAACCATTATGACATTATAATGAAAACTATTATATGATATAATTTATAGTTAAATATTCTCATGCGCGATGCGCGGCTAGTGTAGATTTAACTTTTGATGATGTTGTTAGGACGATTCATTTCTTTCTTTTTTGTGAAGTTTTACATGGTCCTAAAAGGATTCACATGCAATGACAATACTAGCATAACTCACCTTATTCATATCTTAAAAGGCCTTGACATCTCTTTCTTGTGGAGTTCTATTATATATTTTAGGATAGTTCTATATAAATTACTTCTTCGATCAAATTAAGTGAGACGAAAGGTTATATGCAAGTGCTAGTCGACTGCTTGTAATATAAGAAAGAGCTTCGAGTGGTGTTGCTATGGAGGCTTTAGCTTTTATTCCTTTAGTTGTTAACCTTGTATCTTTTTCTTAGCTTGTTCATGTTAGCTTGCCTTGTTTGGCTGAGGGTTTTCTTGTACCCGCCAGCCTTGACTCCGAAAGGATTTCAATCCTCTTCGGCTTTGCATAACTCAACCGAATTCAATAAAAACAAAAAAAAAGTTTCAGATTTGACTCATAATATTTGACGCTCATTTATTTTCCGCTTGTCATCCCATGGTTCTTTAAGCAATGTTTTTAATAAAAAAAAACACTAATGGTTTATATCACATAACTACTACCATGTACGAGCCACATATTTTGATTTTTTCGTTCTTCATTTTGTGTACATCACGTTACTTTTTTCCCCCTCTTTGCCATATTATTAATTTTGTTGTATACATCAAATTTATTTTGTTCTGTTTGTTAAAAAGTCTTAAAGACTAGTTGATTTTTTTTCTACCAAAAATTGTAAAGGGGCCACATTTATTTTCTTACTTTGGACCGGCCCTGAGTTCTCTCCTAAATTAAACAAAAAAACACAGGTTGATCTTTAATTATTGACAAATAATCTAAAAAGTAAAAAACAAATCTAATTAATAAGTTAGTGGGAACCCTCTAATTATTGTTTGCTACCATACATATATAGTAGACATTACAATATCGAGCTCTCATCGTTGGTGTGCTTTCTAATCTATATCACTGGAAAAAAATGTTTTCACGGAACCAGCTCTTAGCATGTTGTATTCTACTAGTTACAGTCATGATCGCACAGGCTCAATACACTCATGATGGCGATAATGCACCATCCTCTTATTTCACTCCTTCATCAATAGGTTCTCGTGAAGCTTCTCTTCCTTCTTCTCGCCGATCACTTGGTGCTGCCTATTACAAGAGATCACCGCCTCCACCACCACCAAAAAAGGCTATAAAAGACATATCAGAAACCGAAACTGGAATCTAAATCATTGGACATGAAGACTCGTGAGTTGGTGTCTTAAGGCTCTCTAGTCGGTTTTGTTTTCCATGTCGACTTTGTATTTGTTTTCTATAAACTAATATGTGTTTGTACTACCCAAATCCTTGGTGAAAATAAAATTTCAATTATTGTTTCAAAATTTAAGTGTAATGTTTGCATTTGGTAAACAAATCAAAACACAAATTTTAATTTCTATCACACTTTTACGAAAATTCGGATGTGAGTATTTCAGGACACGGTATCGTCACGTTCCTTTTTTTTTTGCGTTTGTGCTTTAGTCTTACATTTGAGTATAAAATGATCGATCATATTGTCTGTTTTTATATACATTTATACATAGTAACACAACCTAAGTGGTTGATCAGCGATTTACATGGACATAAAAATTTAATTAGTAAAGCTTTTTAAAAACTCCGCTTTTGTGAAAGGATAATTATAAATAAAAAAAGATCACTACCGAAAAAAAAAGATTAGTAAGAAAAAGTGAATTTGGTTGTTGGAACTTGGAAGTAAAAGTGTAAACATCTAAACAATTTTGGTAAGTATAAACATCATCAAGTGTAATATTCAAGAATAAAATTGTGGTTTTTTTTTTCTCTTGGAAGAAAACTTGTAGTGTATTTGATTAAATCGGTGAATTTTTTTCTAGTATGCTTGTAAGAAATATTGCATTCACATAAAAAATGTAACAGAAACATATATATTGACATTATTATATTACACAAAAATGCAATAAAAATTGGAATGTAATTTCCGGTTTACCAGTCGAAATACAAAACCAGCTTTCGGTTCAATATTCGTCCAAGTAAGTGTAGAGCGTATCGTCCTTCTTGGTTTTGCGTCGGCTAAGCAATGCCTTAAGCAGCCGTTTGCTCTTGCTCGGTTGTTGTTGATGCTCTGGTTCTTTATGGGCTTCTTTCTCAAACGCAACCCGAACCGAAGCTGATCTCCTCGGTTCCGACGGATACTGAACCGTAAAGAAATCAAGAATCATAACCCGTAAAGCACAAAAACGTTCTGAACCGGTGAAGATAGAGTCTGAGTGAGTGTGCATGAAATGTAACGGAAGCTTACCCGTTTAGGAGTTGGAGATACCGCTCTACTCTTGCTCGGGGTCGTTGGCCGGCTAACTGATGACGGTCGGATAGCAACTGAACCAGATCTTAGAAGTGGAAACCGATGTGGTGATACTGCTCGCTTATCTGGTTTTCCAAGCAACACAGTTAGAGGGTTTGTATTCACATTAATCCCAAAGCGGCAGTTTCAAGCTAAAGCTGTTTCTTTTACCTTGTTCTTTCTTTGGCACCGTGGCGATAGACGAGAACGAGAAGGTTGCTGAACGTTGAGGTTTCCTAAGAGACGGAGACTGAACTATTGGTTTCCTGCAAAAAAGCAATAAACCAACTCGACATCAATGATTAAAACATTCCAGTCAGCTAACAAAGGGGACTCACTAGGAATGAGGGAGTTTACCTTACTGGTGGTGGAGGCGTTTCCCGAATTGTAGCACGAACAGCTTTAGGAAACAAGAAACAGATCAAATCAAGAATCAGGTTTAGAACAAATCTTGAACATGTAGAGGTAACGGAAATTTATACCATTTCTGAATTGGTTCAAGCTCTCTTCTCCATCAAAACTACCTTCAACATTCTTCAGCTCTGCGAGGTTGGCACCTCTTTTGATTTCCCCCGCTGATAGAGAATGTAGTTTTTTTTACGTAGTGAGTCTCAAAACCAACAAAAAAGAGGATGAGACTTGATGGTTACAAATAAGAGAGAAACTTACAAGGCAAGATGTATCGCTTGTGGAACTTTGGAGTGTCGATCACAAGTGATTGCTGTGAACGACCTTCATGATCCATGTACTCTTGGCACATCCGTAGCCTCTATACATATATAAGAACACTCAGTAACCTAAACGAAATCAATCTAAGAACACCATTTTAAAGAAGAAGGAATAAATGATACCTGTTCAATGCAAGACACTCGTAGTTCAGTTCCTGCAACTTCATCAACTTTTTCATCAACAAAGTCATTGACTTTATACGTAACAGATCCCAAATGGTCAACTGTATTCACCAGAGCCTTTAACGCGTAATCTTTCAGTGTCTCCACGACTCTACATAAACACATAAGAAACTAATAAGACCCCCAAAAGAAGAAAGTCTAACGAAAAGTAATCAGAGCTGCAAACTAGGATCATTGAGAGATAGAATAGGGAGTACCGAGAGGAATAAACTCACTCACATCTGTTTTTGTTCATCATTAGAGTAGGATAGTTCAAAATACTCAGCTGCTGAATACAACTGCGTTCTCAGATTTTTTAGATCCTGCAAACCAAAGACATTAACTAGAATCCTTATCTTGCATGGAAATTGTTTTTGAAAACTTTAGCAATGATCACAAGACTTAGTAAGATTATGCAACTTCAAAAGTTTAGAATCTACCTTAAGACTATCAGAGAAGAGCATGCTCTGTTGCATAGAGATCTCATCATAATTAGACGCTTCACGGGGCATAGGCATTGTAGCCGCTGCACTCATTTTGATTCAAAGATTAACAATGCAATCCCAACTCCAATTCTCTCTTTCACTGTGAAAATGAAATGATATAAATAAGAATGACGAAAACAAAATAGTCAATCTTCAGTGATGGTATTCGTAAGAATACTTCAAAGCCACATTTCCTATAACATGCGAGCAGAAAGAAGAAAAAAAGACAACTGATTCAAACTTACACAAATCAGAAGATAAAGACAATATCTAACCAAGTAATGTTAGACAATGAAGAGAAACAAATGGGTATTGCAATAAACATGAGAGACTGCTACATCCTTGATCAGAAAGACTTGGTATTAAGCTGCTAGCAAAAGTTGAAACTAAAGTACCTAATAATATATATAGATCCATATGAAAGCATGAGTCTTGTAACTTTAAGTCCAAACAGAACAAACAAATTAGGGGATTTCTGATTCCCACAAGAAGGTCTTGAGTATTTTGGATCACAGATCTCAAATATTTTAAACCATTATAAAACAAAAGATAACATGATTCTGTGGATGTTTAAGGTAACAAGAACACGCTAACTAAATCATAATAAAAGAAATAACAAACAGACAAGAAGTAGAATCCACAGCTCTAAAGCAACCCCAACAATTTAATCTGAAACAAAAACAGATTTTGTCTGAATCTTCTATAATACTCTCTCTCGTCTATAAGATATGAACAAAAACTTCCAGAAGAAAGGTGGCATTTCTTTACAATTTAAAATCAAAGAATTAGAAATTTCAACCAACCCAGATCAATATAATTAGCTTTACCAATCAAAACCTGCAACATTTGTTTCCAAAGCGTATGAAAAGACCAGTGCAAGTGAATAAAATCTAAACCCTAAAAGAAGAAATCGTCATCCTAAAACCCTTAATCAAGAACATTGAAAAGTTTCAACTTTTTTACCATTTGAACAAAAACCCAATTCAAATTTTTACCAATCATGTCCTGAAAATGGTTTTTAAAGAGAGAACTCAGTCGTTTAAAGTCTCAACCTTTTTTTTGACATATCGAAACTGAGGTTTTTGTCGAACAAAACAGATAATGAGAACAAACAATGAAATTCACCTGAGAAAGCCTCTTGCCTTTATTGTTTCGCTCCTCCTCCCGCTAGTTAATCTCGAGAAACAGATTTGGCAAAAAAATGAGAAATTTAAACACCAAAAAGACTCTCTCTCTTTTTTTTTTGTCAAGGTTTACACATTACACGTACGACGAAAGAGGAAAGGGGACGACGACAGCGACAAAGACAAGAGAGTGATTAGAGGGGAGAAAAGTGTAGAAAAAAGGGTTTGTGTTTGGTATCAGAGACCTCAATTCCCACTGACTTACCCACTTTTGTCCATCATTACCGGAGAGATTGCTCTTGTTCTGTTTTATTTCTTTCTTTTATTGAAATTAAATTCAATTCAAGGAAAAAGAAAACTATTTTAGTTTATTTCAAAATAAGTAGCCCATGTATAAATTCAACTTTTCAACTATAAACATAAATGAATGTGTGACAAAAATTAGAAAAAAACAAACTTCTTATGTCTTCATCTAACAAAAACTTGAATACTTAATTTTTAACATTTAAATTTTTTTTATCTCTCCTATATATCTCTACATGGTTAAATATTTTTGGAGCATTTTTTTAAAAAGACCCATTTTTTATGTTCTTTTAAAAAATACTCTTTTAAGTTGTTCATTTTCCAAAAATACTCATTTTCTATATATTATAAACTCCAACATCTTAAAACTATATCATAAATATAAAATAAAGAACCCAACCCTTAAAAAAAATTATAAAACTTAATTTAACATATTTTGATTATCTAAAAGAGTGCAAATATGAAGATGGCTAAGAAAAGAAATATTTTTGATAAGACGTATCTCAAAATCAATATTTCTAACAAATTCTCAATATTTTTTTGGTATATCTTTAATATATCTATTATCGGTATATGTCATGTTAACATTTAAAAACGATTTATTTCATGTATATTAGACATTTTATTGTTTTCTACTTAAATAAAAAAAAATATAGCATAATTACATAATTATTTTTTAAGTATGGCTGATATTTTTTTTCTTTTGTCGACTAATAAATTTAGGATGTCAAAGTTTCAAATGGTTGATGATGCAATTAAGCACCGAAAAAGAAAACACAAGCTACATTATCAATTTATATTTTATGAGTCACTATTAGACTTTTAATATGTTTAACTTACGAGTACTGTTTGTTTCATAGAAAAATAATTATTACGCGTTTGGTATTGTTTTCAATTCCGAATTTAATATTTATTCAGAAATATCTTCATTACGTTTTGTTAATTAATGGTAAGAAGAAAGAAAAGACAGTCTAAACAAGTTTGTTCCCAAAAAAAAAGACAGGGTAAACAAAACAATCATTATCATATACACTTTTCAGTGTAAACTGGTTGGTCAACTTTAGGAAAGGTTTTTTTTGAATGTGAACTACACAAATATGGCATTCTTCAACGAATTAGAGGATAACAATAATAATAATCGCAATAATAGAGAATTTTTAGGATCGTGCGTGCTCGAACGATAGCATTTTCAATTCAACGAAACATTATAACAACTAAATAATTAAGAGACCTTATTTTGGACTCTTTCCTTACCCCCATTAACCCCATCACTTGTTATCAGAATAATAGATCAAAGATGAGATGATCGACCGATCTGTCAATAAATGTTGAACATCAATGCCTAATACTATAACGAAATGATGATCTCTTTAATAGTCGTCATCGTTTGGTTGGTCAGAATTACTGTCCTTCTTTCTCATTAGTATCATGTTATAGAGTCGTTGATACTTCACTTCATGTTTTGTAATATTTGGTGTTTGATTGTTTAAGGTAAGCACGTCTAATGGAAACTCAATTATACATTACGTTTTCGATCATTTGTGTGTTACTGCTCTCCTACTCATTCTCTCATCTTTCATTAATCAAAAAGTTGGTCAAATTATTTATTTTAACGAATAGAGCCCACTAATTTGTTATGAAACCATCATTATTAAACTTATCAATCATCATCATTGGAAAAGTACATACCATAATAACCAACAGAAGAAACATATTATAGCCTCATCACTAAACTACTATACCTCCCCAAAACAAAAGTTATACGAGTCAATAACATTTTAGATACACACGGCTTATTGTGGAACTGGAAACGTTGAAAACCATACATAGATTTTCGATAACCGGAATAGAAGGTTCCACAATAGCCCTATATTCCATCTGATTGGTCAGGTCTGGTCTGGTCCGATCCGGTCCAACTCGGTTTGTTTCGATTTGTGTTGGGTCTAGCTGACGTAGGGAGGGTCCATGAAAACCCACTGGAAAACTTGCTCATACTGAACGGCAGCGTTTTCCCAAGAATAGTTTTGGGTCATTCCTCTTCTCATCAATCCTTCCCATGACTCTCTATACTCCCTGTACGTTGCTGCAGCCAACCTCAAGGCCTGAATTATGTAACACAATAGGGTCATTTCACCCACAAATCCCTCCTAACCAAAAACGTATATCGCAAATCCTAAAGAGAAATAGAGAGTGTGATAAGACTTACTGACACCATGCTGTCTTTCGATAAGGGAGTGAACACCCACCTGAAACATTAAAACCACAAAAGAAAGATTCATAAGAATACAATTCATTGGACTTTGATTTCTCACATTCATTTGTCAATACAGAGGAATATATTACCCTGTACCAGCACCAGCTCCACCTTCTGCGTAAGGGTTGAAGTTCTCAACCGTATCCTGACAACAATTATGATCCAATTATACTCATACCCTTTTAAAACTATCAAATAATTCTCTGATTTTGTATTTTTATCCGGTTTTTGAAGATTTTAAGAAACTCACTCTGAGTCCTCCAGTGCCATGAACGACTGGAATGGTTCCGTATCTCATTGCGTATAATTGATTTAAACCGCAAGGCTCGAATCTTGACGGCATCAGAAGGATGTCACATCTGTTTATATAGATTTCAAAACAAAAGCCAATGAGATGTTTGTGAGTCTTGTGACAATCTTAAGGTTTTCTAAAACAGCTCCTTCACATGACACATGTGATAATTTAATGAATCGATCTACCTAGATAAGTAGAGTCTTTTGGAATTTGACAAAAGTCTAAGTTGGAAAGACATTCTTTTTTTCTTACCCGGCTGTGATTCGATGAGAGATTGGAACATTGAAGCCAACCCAACCACGGAATTTGTCTCTGTATGTTTCCTCCATACTTCTCATCCAGCTTTCATATTTTGGGTCACCTGACCCAAGCATGACCTGCAAGAAACCAAATCACATTAAATAGGTCAACAAGAAAGAAACATGTCTTTCACTGAAAAAAGGAATATCAGAATACAGAAAAGTGCTACACAAGCCAAACAAATTTCTGCCTCGGGCTTAAGAAACATGTGAAAAACACCAGCCACTTGCACTGTGTGCTTTCCAGTCAATCTGTTCAAAAGACTCACTTACGAATTGAATGTCATCCACCATGAGATCAGGACCAGCGGTTTGGATTAGATCAATGCCCTTCTGGTAATCAAGTCTTCCAATAAACCCTATCTGAGAAAAGTTTCAAGCCACGCCAGGCTACATGAGTTTGATTTAAGACAAAACTGAATCTGAAAAATTGAAAAGTTTGGCTTTTGAAATCACACCATAGGACATTCAGGCCTAATGGGAAGACCCAATTCCTTTTGTAGTGCCATCTTGCATTTGACCTGCAATGCCCAAAGCAGACACAGAAAGTCAATTCACCATATCAATGCCCAAAGCAGAGCATGCATTCACCATAATAATGCACTGGTAATGCTAGATTATGGAGCATTTACTCAAGAAAACTTCACATCACCTTCTCGGAGATATCATCAGCAGAATAATGGAAAGGAATGTGTTCATCTGTGGACGGATTCCACTCATCAATATTAATTCCATTTGTTATCCCTGATAATCATCGCAAGAATATCAGCTTGGAAAAATGTCTAAGTAATAAGAGACATGGGTTTTAGGATCAGTGAACAGTACCATTTATAACACTCTTCCGACTAGAAAGCAAGTCTTGCAGACCATATCCACCTTCAACAGTAGTGATTTCCCATGCATAGCCCTGAAAAAGCGGAAAGCAAGTTCCAATCAGAATACCAACTCATCCAACTTATAATTTACAATAATTACTATTAGTGATTGTGATCACTAACAATTAGGGATTATGCTTACAAAGATCCATTACCTGGCTCACAGTAATGATACGGTCAGAGGTAACAATAGCACCCTTGAGAACATTAACTGCTTCACCGGTGTCAAGAGCATGAGTTCTTGCCCATGTTGGAAACACCCACCCGACAGCTCCATACCATTCTGAAGGCAGTCCTAAGTTGGTGTAAGTAGCTGCTGGCTCCACTCCCTTTCAGTAAAAGAACCAAATTATGAAATGCAAAATAACTTACGACCATATATAACCCACAAGAAGAATAGATATTCGAGTCTAGAGAAATGCTTTAAGATTTTTACCTGGTGAGCAAGGTTATGTATAATGAGAATGCTTCTTGCATCCTTATAAACTCCGTATGGGCGATACTTTGCAGCCAAAAGTCTGGAATCAAAGGGGATACACGATATGAGTTTTAAAGTACACAAAATTAAAGTCCACTAATGAAACTGCAATCCTGCGCATCTGTTCAAAGTTGAACCCAAAAGTAAGGTAATCTGAATAAGAAAAGGTTACATGGGAACAAGTCCGGCATGCCAGTCATTGACAAGGAAAAGGGATTTCTCTCCGTAAGTGAACCCTCCAAGAGGAAGCACAAGAGGGGCTTCACACGCGGCATGGCAAAGTAACGTGAACCGAAACTGTAATAACAAAATGTGAGAGACGAGGTACTTTTGTCATTTTTGGTAGAGCACATGATTTAGGACACAACATTCTCGCAATATAAATCTTTCTCTGGACAAGTATTTCGATCAACAGTAGTACCTGATTATCACCAAAGGCTCCTTTACTATCTCCGTAAGGATTTCCTGGTCTATGGTAGGATTTATGATCAACAAAAACCTAAAAACAGTTAACAAACCGAAAAAAACAACTAGTAAATAAATGGAGATTGTCATAATCCATCAAAGATATTATGCAAGACGAGAAAAGTGGTTACCCAATCAACACCATCTCTATATTCATGATAAAAGGAAACTTCTTGAGAACCTCCAAAGCAATTTACAGTAATACGGACCCCCAAATCCTTAGCCCTGGCATAGTTCTTGTCACCAGCGGTTCCGTTCAGGTACCGAGGAGAAACAACCATAACACGATGCCCACGACCAGCAAGAGCTATAGGCAAAGAACCACAAACATCTCCTAACCCTCCTGTTTTAGAGTAAGGAGCAGCCTCGGACGTAACGAAAACGAGGTTATTGACAACTTCAGCTTTTCCACTGGGAACTCCAACTTCTGCAGCTCCTTCTTCAACAACAGCTCTATTCCCAGGTACACCAAAATCAGCCATTACTGTTTCATCAATAACGTCTTTCTTCTCTCCTTGATGTGTAATTTCGTTAGTGCTAGTGCCAAAGAGTTTTTGATCACCTGTATAACCAAAAGCAAAAATACAAAATTCTGAATCCCAAATTGTACTACTACTCTATATCAGAAATGAAAAAAAAAAAATCAAATATTCTAAACCCTAAAGAACCACCACCAAATCCCTAAATTCACAAACACAGCAGTGAATTAAATTCAAAGAACAGTGATTCTAATTATACCAGGAGGACTGAGCTGAAATCCAAGAACGGAGCCAGAGCCATCTCTCTCTGCGTCAGGGATAAATCCTTTATCATGACCATCAGACTCACCACCACCGGAGAAGGAAGAAGAAGAAGAAGAAGAAGGGCGGAGCAACAGCGGACGTTTGATACTACAAAACCTGCGGCGAAAACGAGGGAAACCGAGACTCCCGATCGGACGGGAATAACCGGTTCGGTTTAATCCGAGGAGCGGCTCGAACCTGATCTGAAGAGACGACGCCATTGATCAAATCGAAGAAGAGAGGGGTGAGTAGTAGTGAGGGTTTTCTGAAAATGCTGATTAGATATTTTAAAATTCGAAATATATATTTTGTCGATTTCGAAATGTTTTGGTTCTTTGGGGAAAGATTGAAACCACCTGTGGCCTATCTACTACGTAAAGAATCCTTTTTTTACGATACGAACTTCGCCGACATGCTTCCAAATCTTTATAACACACACAGAGAGAACACACTGCAACCCTTTAATTCTTGACTAAAACAAAAGTTTTGGATCTTTAATTAGGAAACATAATCAAATTTTTATTTTTATTCCTTCTCCAACCCAAAAAAAAAGTAATAAAGAAAAAAAAAAACTGACAGTAATTTTGCAAAATGCAAATTTCTAAGGTCTCGCAATTAATGGGCTTCGTAACAGACAGTAATTACACATTTTGTATTGTGTCCGTTATTTTATTTCCCAACTAACTTTGTAACGTTTCCTTGTCAATAATGAGTTGTATAATCTATGATTTATTATTGTGTTATACTACCATTCAAACTTGTGCGACTCGTGAAATGAAATGTTGTGGAACTCTTTTTAATATGGGTTGCCTAATTAATTATTGTATGAACTTTTCTGTGAAAAGAAGAAATAAGTTAACTCAGTACAATCACCATAAGTGATTCGTATTCTTACACTTCTAATAGTACTTCTTTAACTCATTACTCATTTTTAAAAAATTGGTTAAGGACTTAAGGTTGCAAAATAGAGTGCTACCTAACTATGAGTCTATGACACCTTCCCTATTTACCAAAAATCCAAAATGTACAAGCTGAAGCAATTTTTTTAATTATATAAATTACTAACAAATATTTAAACACCTCGTGCTTCCCTCGTGGGTATTATTTATGTACGATAATATGATTCTAGAGGATAAAAATTAAAAAGGCACAACTAAGTTTTCTCATTGAAAGAAAAAAAAGAAGAAGAAAAGAGAGTCACAAAATCTGTAGTCTCCTTCATATCTCAGAAACTTCGGCATTGGGTTTCATTACAATTGGGCTCGAAATGAAAAAACCAAACCGACCAGTCAATGCAAGCTGGTTTGGATTGAATGATGGGGAGAGTGAAATTATAGATGCAGAATTATTGGTTGATCTTCTTGAGACTTATAGATTTGGTAAAGATAATGTTCCCGCCGGAGAATTTCGATTCAAGGCGGTAGCGAGCACGCCGGCGCCTGTCAACATTACCACCGAGATAGATTTGGAAGTCGAAGAGGAAGATGATGGATCTCAAGGTACATACAATGATTAGTCAACTTGTCATTTTCATACATATTTTTTTTTTCTTGGTCTTTTATGTTCTTTTGGTACCTCTATATATCTTTAAATTGTAATTGCGTCTAAAATTAGCTCCAATTTGCTAACCGGGCTCAACCTTGCTTAAGCGGTAAATCAACCTCTCGTTTACTGTCTACTCTTAATTGCTCTCGTAGGAAACAAGTCTGTTCGTGAAAGCACATCATCGGTATGTTCCAATTCAGATCCAATAGTACTTGAGACTACTGTCAGCGAAACCTGTTCAAATAATGAAACCGACTCAAACGAAGTATCCGGTTCAAACGAAGAATCAGGTTCAAATGAAGAAAACGGTTTAGATTGGTTAAAGTCGAGCTCCATAAACTTAGCAAATGTAGAGAACGAAATGCAACAGAACAGAGAAAATGATGAGGTAGAAGGACAACAAGAGAAAGAAGAAGAAGAAGAAAAGAGCGAGATATCATCATCGGATTCAGAAGAAAAGTCAAACCTAGAGAAGTTGCTTGAAACACAAGAAAACTATGAGCTTTACTGTCCATGTTGTAGCTCATGTATCACAAGAAAAGTGATTCTCAAGAAAAGGAAACGTGGAAAGCACGTTGATTTGATGACGGATCTAAAACTCAATGTACCGGTTGATGAAACTGACGAACCAAGCGACATTGAAGAGATGGAGCCACCGGTTAAGGTTCATGTCCTCCCTGAGACCCGTATTGAAGATGATGTTCAAGAAGCTAAAGAGGAGGGAATTATCTTCACATGCTTGGCTTGTCTTAAGTACTTCATCCGGTTAGGTATATCAAACTTTTTCTAAACCGGTTCTAAATCATTTTTTCCGGCCGGGTTTGCATGGTTTTATAAATATGATGAGCCATGCTTTTTAATCCAATTTCAGGAACAAGGTTCTTAGAATTTGTTTATATCAGGGCAAAACCGGTTGAGGAACCAGGTATGTTATCCCTCAATCGAGACAAAATTATTAAGTTCGTCCTCTCACCTAAACCGGACTAGACAAATTGATTCCAAATTGGGGAAAATCAAGAACGGTTTTTGATGAAAAAACATTGAATATATGATTGATACAATACAACACAATCACTGCAATTTGTCTTGTATCCTAAGAAAATTTGCAAGTTATATGCAGTTGAAGTAAATTTAGAGGTGATGAAAAGTATTAACACAACACAATCACTGCCACAAACTCAACCGGACGGAGAAAGATTCGCCGTTGAGTTGTTGAAGAGCATTATCTACGGCGGTCTCACCGAGACCATCACCAGCCTCGGCGTTGTATCCTCCGCCTCTGCCTCCGGTTCCTCCACCGGTAAGTCACCATTCTTTGGTATTAGACATGGTTCTTATATATAACAGACAATAGTTAACCAATATAATGATTTATAACTTCTATTGTTTCAGTAAATATATTGGCTCTTGCTGTCGCAAATTTGGCTGGTGGGCTCATCATTCTAGCTCAAAACGTAATTAATTTTTCAAACCCTTTTGTAAACGTTTTCTTGTGAGATATAAATTGCTTCTTTGGTTTCTTGATGTTTTCGATTCTTTTTAATTTTCTTGTAGCTTCAAGATATAAGAAACAGTTCAGATCAAGAGACAGATCGGTACAAGGAATTGTTAGGGAGACGTGACAATTTCCGGATACATATCTTAGTAGCGGTCATGTCTTACATTTTCTTCGGCCTAATTCCACCATTAGTTTATGCATTCTCCTTCTACGAAACCGGAATCAAGAACTACAAGCTCATCTCGGTTTTCTCGGTTTCTCTGGTTTGCGTGATTTTGCTCGGTTTGATCAAGGTCTATGTCCGAAAACCGCCAAACTCACGTGAATCGATTAAAGCTTATCTCAAATCTGCGGTTTATTATACGTCTATTGTGGTTGCCTCTTCCGGAATATCATACGTTGTCGGAGATGTTGGTGCGGGATTTAGCACCCACGACATACCGATCTAAACCAAAAGTAAACCAAATAGACTTTGTACATTAACTAAACCGAGGGACCCCCTTTTTGGGCTAGCTAAACTGGCCCAAAAGCAGAAGCTCGGCGAAGTCACTTGACCGACCTCCGAGACCGCCCCCTAAGCCCGACTAGATCATCAGAAAAGGAAATTTACCATATTTGAAGATCAGAGATTTAAGAAAAATAGACTTATTTTATAATCAATGTATTCATATAAATAGGGAGATATCCTCTCATTGTAAAGTATCCAGCAATTAATACAAAAACCCTAGTTCTTCTTTGTTCTTGGGCAAAACCCTAACTCCTTTCTCAAGAGATCAAAACCCCTCTTTATTTTCTAGTTTTAATCCATTGTTTTAGAGGGAGATCTTAAGTGAATTTGTCCCCCACTCAAACAAATTCATTGTGTGAATTTTAGATTCAACAATTGGCGCCGTCTGTGGGGACCCTTACACTAAGTTCTACGTTTCTTCTCTCTACTACCAAACCTAAGACAAACCAGAAGATCAAGTTCAACCATCGGAACCGCCACCTTGCAAGGCGATTTCCCGGTAGCTCCCGACGAACTAGAAGATGAATAACCCATCCACGGATTGCCCCGAAGACCAGCTTTCCATAGAAATCAATTTCGTTTCAATCGGAGCTATATTCAGAGAGATATCGCAGTTTCACAGCAGCATACTCTATCCTTCAAAATACAGATCCGCCTGCTTACCGCTAGTCAGCTTTGGGATCGATTTTTCAGCTGAATACGACGAACCACGTTACGCATAACCTAATCATAGATCGCCCCGAGAGTCATATTTCCATAGAAACCGGTTTCATATTGATCGGACATGTCTGCCGAAAGATATCACCGTTTGTCTGCAGCATACACAATCTGTTAAAACACAGATCCGTCTTCATCGCACCAGGCAGCCTTCGGATCGATTTCCCGACAAATTACTATGACCCAGATTACGCACAACCCATCCATGGATAGGCCTTAGAGTCAACTTGCCGGAGAAGGCGACCTCAACCCAATCCGAAGTGTCAATCGAAAGTTATCACCCTATTTCCGAACTGACACATCTTGTTCGAAACCCTAGCTATCAGCTCGTCATCACGAATTGGAGTGTAGTTTGCCGCCGATCTAGAAGAAACAAAAAATCGGTATTCATATGAAACTGAAGCCCCGAGACTTAGCTTTCTAACAAGATCGACCACGCCTCAATCGGTGCTCTATATCTCAACTTATGACCAGTTATCTTGATCAGATGCAGCCTGTTCGCAATTGTCAGATCCTCTTACATCATGAACTTTTTCCCATCGATCTAGAAAGAACCAAGTGTCATAATGCATATACATCTTAAGCCCCGAGTCTTATGTCTCTAAAGAGATCGACCTCGCCTCAATCCGAGCTGTTTCAAGAAATATATCACAGAATTCCCTCAACTGGTGTGATCTATCGAAACCCTAAAATCGCAGATCCGACCTTTCAAGAGAATCGACTTCGAAAGCATTTTTCTATCGTTCTAGAACGAACCAGACGCCGATCTACATATCAAATTGAAGCCCTGAAGCTTATCTTTCTAACAAGACAAACGTCGAGTTGATTGGCTATTCCTCCTGAAAGATATCACCGTATTTCTGAAACAGGAACATTCAGCCCGAAACCCAAAAAAAAAAAAAAAGAGGAAGCAGATCCACCTTATCAGTTCGCCCTACTTCATGGCCAATTTCGAGCAACCTAGATGAAACCTGTAGTCCATCTACATATCAATCCAAAGCAACGAGGCTTACCTTCGCAACAAGATCGACCTTGTTTCAGTCTCGTAATTCATGAGAAAGCTGTCGCTACATCTTCATATTACTAGCAAAATCATAAACTTCATTATCTCAAGACGCTTGGACAAACAATGGAGAAAACAGTCACAACCAACGGTAAATTAATCGATACTTTTCTACTCTTCTTTGGAAATTATCTTCAGCTCTCAACAGCTCACTACAGCTTATCAATGGGATTTTTGTAACTCGTCCCAAAAAGCGGAGCCATGCCTTGCTTATAAAAAAAAGGGACCAGTAACGAACTCGTTAGTTTTTAAAAAAAAAAAAAAAAGTCGAGCCATGCCTCGCAAAAAAAAAAAAAAAAAAAAAAAAAGAAAAAAAAGCCGAGCCATGCCTCGTATAACCTCAGTTCGGAACTTCGAACTCATTAGTGCTAAAAGCCGGGCTCCACGCTTGCAAATCAAGAATGAACATCCTTTTAAACGGACATTTTCAGTTCGTCCTTCGGGCAACTTGAGTCTCAGTTCGTCCTTCGGACAACTTCTCAGTTCGTCCTTCGGACAACTTCTCAGTTCGTCCTTCGGACAACTTCTCAGTTCGTCCTTCGGACAGCTCCTCAGTTCGTCCTTCAGAAAACTTTTCAGTTCATCCTTCGGACAACTTCTCAGTTCGTCCTTCGGACAACTTTTCAGGTCATCTTCTGACAACTTCAGTTTCAGTTCATCCTCAGACAACTTCAGATTCAGTTTGTGTTCAGCAGCTTCAGTTTCAGTTCATCCTCAGACAACCTCATAATCAGTTTGTGTTCAGACAGCTCCAGTTTCATTTCGTCTGCAGACAGCTTCGACTTCAGTTTAACTTCAGATAGCTCTAGTTTTAGTTTTTCTTCGGACAACTCCATTTTCAATCCATCTTTAGACAGTTTCAGTTTCAGTTTGTCTTCAGATAAGTTCAGTTTCAGCTCGTCTGCATACAACTTCGATTTCAGTTCATCATCAAATAGCTTCAGTTCTGTTTGAATCTTTGTGAGTCATACAGAATCTTTCGACATCCTGGCCAGATGCTCGACTCGCGTCAAACCGCAAAAGGGGAATAAGCCGAGCCCAGTATCTCGCTCCCCTCAAACTTTTAAAAGGGGAATAAGCCGAGCCCAGTATCTCGCTCCCCTCAAACTTTTAAAAGGGGAATAAGCCGAGCCCAGTATCTCGCTCCCTTCAAACTTTTAATCGAGGAATAAGCCGAACCCAGAGTTTTTATTTCGCACCTCAAACTCTCTGACGAGAGATAAGCCGAACCCAGAGAATTCTTTTTTGAATTGTTTCGCAAGTTCCGGTTTGGACGGATATGTAAGCCGAACCCAGAGTTTTAAATTCGCCGTCGACTTCCAAACTGGAACAAAGGAGGTAAGCCGAAGTCCCGTACTTCGTCCTCCGCCAAAGCGCATGTACGCTTGGGTTAAATTACCCAATAAGGATTACTCGATGTTAGCCGGGAGACGTCCCGCCTCGTGTAAAACTCCGAATAGAGTGAAAACTTTATTTCTTGCAAAAACAATTCTTCCAAGAAGACTGAGAGATCGACGCAGCCAAGGCAACCATCGGCGAGACCGTCTGTATGAGGGCGCTAAAGACGTCAGGATCATGACTCGTACTCTTTTTCCTTACTTCGGGTTTTCTCCCATGTGGTTTACCGGAGAAGGTTTTAACGAGGCGACGAGTCCTGACGCACAACATCAGTTCGCGTGCTCGGAATTCAGTTTTCCTAAAGTTTAGATCGAATATTTTTTCCTATAGTTCGGAAACTCGAATGGATAATCGAATCTACCGAACTGGGGGGGGACTAATTGTTGGTGCGGGATTTAGCACCCACGACATACCGATCTAAACCAAAGGTAAACCAAATAGACTTTGTACATTAACTAAAACGAGGGACCCCCTTTTTGGGCTAGCTAAACTGGCCCAAAAGCAGAAGCTCGGCGAAGTCACTTGACCGACCTCCGAGACCGCCCCCTAAGCCCGACTAGATCATCAGAAGAGGAAATTTACCATATTTGAAGATCAGAGATTTAAGGAAAATAGACTTATTTTATAATCAATGTATTCATATAAATAGGGAGATATCCTCTCATTGTAAAGTATCCAGCAATTAATACAAAAACCCTAGTTCTTCTTTGTTCTTGGACAAAACCCTAACTCCTTTCTCAAGAGATCAAAACCCCTCTTTATTTTCTAGTTTTAATCCATTGTTTTAGAGGGAGATCTTAAGTGAATTTGTCCCCCACTCAAACAAATTCATTGTGTGAATTCTAGATTCAACAGGAGATATCATGGGAGAGTATATCGGGAAGCTCAGTTGGATTAGTTTAGACCAGGTTAATACTGTATAACTTCACCACTTGATGGAATTAAACCGGAAGAGTACCGGTTTACTTCCTTTTAATGTAAGAACCGGTCAGACCACTATCGTATATTTTTGTTCTAATCACTTCCTAAATCTCTTTTCCTTTCTTCTGGTACATGCAAAGTGAACATTTTTTTGGGTAGGAGAAACGAGACAAATATATGTCTCTCCATATGCAAAGTGAACTTTGTAAAGAGTTAAATGTTAAAATCAATTAAGTAATGCTTTATTTGGAATAAAAGGTGCTTTGAGTTTTTTTTTTCTCTTTGATATTGGATTATCTCTTTGAGTTTAGTTACTATGTGTAACCGAGTGATTTGACAAGTTTATATTGTTAGCCATATTGATTAGTATAAAATCATAGACCTGTCGGTTTCAACTTCCCCCTTAATAGATAGATAGTTGTAAACTTGTAATTGTAAACCATAGGAAAAAAGGTTTTTTCATACCCTCACTATGATCATATGTTCAATTCATACATGATCTATGATACTGTGCCAAATCATACTTTTATTATACAAAACTTCAAATTTACTACATTAACTTATAATTTTGTGTGAAACCATACCTGAGACATAACAATGTTAAATCACCGTTAAATTGTGATGACATGGTTGCCACGTTGCACTGTTTGATTCTTCTTCTTCAACCTCTCGCTGAAGAACACAACTATTTGGGTTTAGTGAAATCCAGGCTATTAGCAACGATACAACAGATTTGTTATCTCAATGTCTTCATAATCTATTATAGGTGATTAGTAATTAAATTTGTATGTTCTTTAAACGTTTCATCAAGATCATCCCTCACTCTCACATCAATTTCTTCACCACCACATCCACGTCTGATTCATTAATTCCTCACATGTCATTTGATTAATTTTACAACAAATCAAGCAAAATTTTAAATCTCTAAAATTGATTTTTCTCGATCTTAAGTTCAACAATTTAAAATCTCGATCTCAAAAAATTTCTTATTTAATCACTTCTCAGATTCTTCTTTTATCTATCTCTTCGTTTACCCATCTCCTCCTCCGCAAAGGTCACATAAGCTATTCAAACCGACATAACCTCCGTCGCGACGGTCGCAACATCTCCTCCTATCATGTCTGCATCTCAAGATTTCGCCTCCATCGTGTCCACGGACAGTGTACCGGGATCGAAGCGTCGACGGAAATGTTGCCATGTTGATGTCGGATTCGTTTCAAATTCGTCAATCGACGAATTTGATCCAAATTCTGCCGACGAGCTTAGATCGACCAGCTAAAGTTCGCTGGGAAGAAAATAATCGTCGGGAGATGAATTATAAACTTGTTTGCTGTTTTCATTCTCAATTCCTAATGTTCAATTGTATGCCATTTAATTAACATCTAACAGTTTTGTAAGTCTCAAATCGTGTTTCCTCGTTGAGAGGTTGAAGTAGAGAACTCAAGATGCGTTGGCCAAGACTACGTCGTCTAATAGTAGCATATAAAAAAATGTCGTTTTTGGCCTAAAACAACACATGTCAGCCACGTAATCAAGTTTTAACGGTGATTTAACACTGTTATGTCTCATGTATGGTTTAGCACAAAATTATAAGTTAATGTAATAAATTTGAAGTTTTGTATAATGAAAGTATGATTTGGCACAGTATCATAGATCATGTATGAATTGAACATATGATCGTAGTGGGGGTATGAAAAAACCTTTTTTCCGTAAACCATATAGCACAACTTTAAAATACTTGTTTGCAAACCAGTTTAGTTACTTAAAAACTTTTGGTTCCATTGGTTAACAACTGGATTCCAAACCACATACACACAGTCCACATATATCATGTCAGTAATAAAGAACGATTACACTCCCAATATTTACTCAAAAACAAATACTCCAACTGAATGCTAAAGACAAAGATATAAATGTACTACAAATGTTTTGGGTCATTTGATGTGACGACAAATAATAAAAAAGAAAGAAAAAAGTATTGATACGCTGGCGTGATAAAGGAACTACTTGTGCCCGAAGCTTTCACGCCCTCTCTATTTTTCTTTCTCTCTCTCACACACACACACATTGACACACTGTCTCTTCTTCTTCTCTACACTGTCTCTTCTTCTTTCTCCTCTCTGTCGTTTCTTCCCAAAAAAAAAAACTTTTTTTTTGGTTCCCCCTTCTTCTTCTTCTGGGTATTGATAACAGAGAGAGTCACTCTAAAAGGTAAAGTATATAATCATCATCCTTCCTTCATCATTTCCGTTGTTTCTTCTCAAAAAGTTGATTTTTTTTTTCTTTGGTTACATTTTTTCTCCTTATTTCTCCGCTTGACTTAGAGAAATGTGTTCTGATTCTTCTTATTGTTAAAAAAAATCTGAACTTTTCTCGTTTCTCTTAAGAAAAATTGAACCTTTTTTTTTTTTTTGTGGTAAGCTAATAATCACTCTACCAAGTTATCAAATTTGTTTAGTTATTTACACTTTCTCGGCTTTATGATAGGGTTTTATTCATCTTCTTCGTTCTGATCCACACTTTTCCTTCTTCTTTCAGATTTTTGTTTCCTGGGTTTTGTCGGAGAGAAATCAGTCGGCGAACTTACGGTACTCTCTCTCACTCATTCTCTTTGGCTCTTTGTGTGTTGTTGCTGGGTTTTTAACTTTTTTTTGTTCTCAAAATCGAAGCTTGATCGGGAATTGAATTGATTTACAACTAAACCCTAAGAATTGGTTTGTCGTAGGTTGGATGGAATAAAGTCTCTGTTTTGCAAATACCCTTTTTTTTTCTCAATATCTTTGCAGTGTTGTCTTTTCTTCTTCCTTTTCGAGATCCTATTACTTAATTTGCTGCTTTGTTTTTTTAAGAAGCCAATGCGTTTTTTCCAGATTTGGCCTGTTACATTTGTATGTTATGTGCAAGATTGTGTGTACATGTGTTAATGTTTAGTAAAAGTGTAGAACAAGTATTAGATTGATATTGATATTCTCACAACTTAAATCGGTGAATGCCTTCCGCAGTGAAGAAAAAGTTTTTACTTTTGATGCAGCAGTCTTTCTTGTAGGTTCTTTATAGTAAGTCGTTCAGTGATGATCTAAAAACCATTCTTTAGCCATCTTTCATACATTCCCATTCGATAGCTGTGTCACTGATTCCATTAATGTTCCTTGTAATCAATGATTTCCATGTTTAGCTTCCACTGTAATCCTGATTTTAATTCAAAGTTATTCAGTTTCATGTTGTTTCTGTCTTCGCATTTCAGATGAGTAGCAGGCGATCAGTGAATAGATCATTGATTCTATCTGACGATGAAGATGAAGATATCTTTTACAGCTTCAAGGTTCTTCTTCCCAAACGGTACTAGTGTGAAACTCACACTTAGTAACCCAGATCCTAAGATGTCTATGCAAAACTTTGTCAACCTGGTGAAGAAGGAGTACGATAATGCTAGGAAAGACTGTGTTTTGCTGTCTAAGAGGACCAGGGTTGATTGGAACTCAGGCGGAAAGTTTTCTCTTGAGTCAAATGGCGAGAAGATGAGTGGCGTTGTTCGTTTTGCTGCCTTTAAGCCGAACATTTGTCATATAATACGCCTTGATGTGAGTTCTTCTCTTTTCGTTCCAGTCTTTTACAAAATGACTGAGATATGTGCTTGACTATTTTCCACTTCTTATTTCTGATATTTTTTGACTCAATTTCTATCTCTGGATCAGGACGGTTCTGGTATAGCTTCCACCATGTATGAGGTCAGTATTACTATTCTAAAACATATATGCTTGCTATCTCATTGTCTCCTTAGGTTGGTCTGTGATGGTTCACACTTGTTTTTCCAGAACTTGTGGGACTTGACACCTGATACTGATCTGCTTAAAGAACTACCTGAAAATTATAGCTTTGAGACAGCTCTCGCGGATCTGATAGTAAGTAATTTAGTAAAATTACCTAAATGGAAAAGTGTTTCGTGTTGGTTCAAAGTGGATATTGTGCGTTGTTGTAAACCGATGCACATTACTTTATCCTTATTGTGTTGACTGGCACACATTGTTTGACTTCGATTTTGGTTCTTTTGGATGTGGTCTAGCTCTTTGGATGGTGCCCAAAGAAACAAAAAATATAATTATTTTCTCCGCTTCGTGTTTGCAACCAAAAGTTTCTAGGGATTCACATTGTGTTTCCAAATAATTAACTTACTCTCAATTAGTCACATGGTTTTGACATTAATTCTCTGGATCTGTTGATGAGATTGGGGTTTGTAGCTGTTAAGTTTCTCCTTTATTTCAGATATGGAATCCTAATTTTTCTGTTGCTAAATTAACAGGACAATTCCTTGCAAGCTGTGTGGCCTTATCGTGAAGGAGCTCGGAAACTGATTAGGTATGTTCTTATATTAGGAAGTTAGATGACAACCATTGAGTGTAATCCTTCAACTCATGTGATTATTTTCCAGTGTGGATATTTCTGCTGACCGGATTACAGTCTTTGATACCGGGAAAGGAATGGACAGTAGTGAGGAAAATTCTATTGACAAATGGTGAGATTGTTTCTTCAGTTATATTCAAATTCTCACAGAACGTGGATTATGATTATGAACTGAGAAAATTGTTCTATAGAACAGACAACTTAACATATTTTACGTAATAAGCTTGATATTGCGGTCAAGTGTTCTTTACTCAAATTTGTTTCAAATTGTGCAGGGGTAAGATTGGGGCGTCATTACATAGATCTCAAAAAACCGATGCTATTGGAGGCGACCCACCATACCTTAAGGTAATTCATTAGTCGCATAGATTCATTTTTTGCTCTTTTATACTTCTCTTTGGACTGTTCTTTCTGTATTAACACCTGTCTGTTATTTTACTGTTTTTGAAGAGAGATTCACTCTTTTTCTATGTAGCCATACTTTGGGATGTTCGGATATGGAGGACCTTATGCTTCTATGTTCTTGGGAAGGTGTGATTTCAGCTTTTGTTTACCCAAAACTGTTAAGGTCAACCTATGGTGGTCTGCATTCTCTTGTTGTGTCTAACTCTCTTCTCTGTCAGGCGTACTTTGGTGTCTTCTAAGACAAAAGAGTCCAAGAAAGTATTCACTTTGCAGTTTAAGAAAGAAGCCTTGATTGACAATCGGTCTATATTGGGAAAAAACTGGAAGGTAATATGATTCACCATCTTTATGTTTAGCTCATATTTTTTTCTTGTTGTCATCAGTGTTTCATAAACAATGAATTCTGAATTTCTTGTATAGACTGATGGTGGCATGAGGGACCCATCTGAGGAGGAAATTAAGTTATCGCCTCATGGAAGCTTTACAAAGGTACCCCCTTGTTCAAAAATTTATTCCTTTGTTCCCCCATATGACGTGAAAAATAATCTTCTATGTACTGTCAGAGATGCAGAACAAAGTATAGTTGAACATATTTTCTATTGTCAGAAATGCTGTGATAATTGAGTATCTTTTTTTTCTGTGAGGAGTTCACTTTCTGTGGGAAAACTTTCTTGTTTCTGAACGAGTTTGATATCTTGAATTTTATCGCTTTGAATTGAGGTGGTGTTGTTAATTTGTTTACTCATCTAGTTCAATGATAGTCATTTATCAAATTATAATGTTCATCTTGGATTATAGTGGAAGACTGGAAGTATTATGTGTGTTCTAGAATCTAGAGATTGTGCGGAAACCGCATGGTGTTGTTCTCAACTCCAATGAAAGTTTGATCTTCATAATTTCAAATTTCTTCTCATAAACCTTAGCTATGATATGTTATCAACTGTTTATCTGAGACTGCTGTTCTTTATTCTTTCTAGGTTGAGATATTTGAATCAGAATTTGACATCTCCAAAATATATCAACTCCAGTGCAGGCTTAAGGATATTTACTTTCCTTACATCCAGGTATTCTTTGGCTATTGATTATACAACAGGTCATAATCCATGTTTATTGCTCGGAGTTTTGTTGATGGCTTTAATAGTTCTTAAAGCATGCTAACCTCCACCAGAGTACGTTATTGTCTACTTGGGTCAAGTGATTCCCGAGAATGGGCTAGAAATATGGAAAAATGCATGAGTTTCTGATTGCTAATATATGTTTTCTATTAGTTCTGCCTTTTGACCATTTTTTTGCTGTGTCTTTTTTTTGTTCTGATATAATGTGACTGTTTTAATTTGCTTTATCAACCCGTAGTGTGATGAACTCTCCAAAACTGGGAGAACTGAAAGGCCTGTAGAGTTTCAGGTTTGTTATTATCATCATTAGCTAATCAGTTTTGAATCTCGTTTAATATTACTAAGATTATCATTTGTAGCTGAACTATATTTCAGGTTTGTTATTACTATTCCAAGATATATTACTGAAAGTGTTCTTGGTTATACTCTTTTCCGGGTCCTCTTGATTTTTTCAGGTCAATGGGGAAGATTTAGCTGAGATAACAGGTGGAGAGGTCGCCATTACCAACCTACACTCCACGGGTCAAGTATATTCGTTTGAGATTCGATTCACTCTCTCCGGTGGGAAAAGAAAAGGTAAAAAACCCCTCTTCGGATCACGATGTTTCCTATGAGTTAAGCTCCTGGCTGCTTTTGCCTCAGTATCTGGTAGCAAGTCTATTTGAAAGTAATGTCATGAAAATGAAGATGTATTTTTGTTTTCGGTGAATTTGAGAAATTGCTCTAGCTCCCTATATTAAAAATGCAGTGATGGTTGTTTTGTGGTTAGCCAACACATATTTAATCATTTTAAACTGGAATTCTTAGAGAGTCCAAATCATTTTTGTATGGAGAACGTTGAAATAGCAATAGCAATCCCAAGAATTATCTCTTTATTTGGATTCTGACTGTATATTTGTTTTTCCAGGGACAACCCAAAAGGCAAACGCTCGCCCGAAGTTTGTTTATTTTCCAATCGTCCAGGTTTAACATTCCTTCCTAAAGAAGCAAACATTACCTTTGGTTACCGTCCAGAACTAAACACTTAGAAGCTTTGCAGGGAAAAGAAAGCTTTGAGAAAATTTTGGAGAGTTTAGAAGAGGAAGGATGCAAAGTTTCTGAAAGCTTCCAAACTTTTGGTCGTGTTTCAGTAAGAAGGCTTGGTCGTCTACTTCCAGAAGTCCGTTGGGTTAGTCTTATCTTGTCACCATTATCATACAAATTATGGTGTGCAGTACTTTGGAAGTTCGCTGAATATGCTTGTAAACAAGAATTTAACTTTTTGTTTTATTTATACATACGTGTAGGATTCAATACCGTTTATGGTGAGAGGAAACAGAGCGTCTACTTTGCAGAAAGGCTCCCGAAGAGTAAAATGCTTTGTTGGTATAAAGTGCTTACGTTTTCAGTTGTGTTATTTTTCTTTTAATTTTTTTATTTATTTATGGATGTGCACTCTTTGTGGTTGCAGATTTGGATGCTGGTTTTTCCAAAGTGAGTAAACACTAATTTATAGTATTATTTTAACATATCTATTATCATCTGATCACTGAATAAGCTTTGTACAGACCGACCTTGCGAGCCAAAATCCTTTCTCAGTAGCTCTAAGAAACTTTGGTAATAAACTGACGGAGAAAGAGAAGGATGATGGTCAGTTTAAAATCCTTTTGCAATCATGGCTTTCCTCTTCTTCTGTAGTTAGATCATAACCAATTCTTGTTTTTACAGATGTCAGCTTTGAGATTTATAAAGAAGGAAATCATGTCAGCTACGCGCAAGTTGACGATAATTTTAGAGATTGGGTTCTAAAGATGCATGAGACCCATGATGAAGAAGCTGCATCGGGTGAAGATGAAGCTGTCCTCATTGTTGGATCACTGGATAAAAAGGCCCTTGTCATTTCGCGTGATGGTATGTATTAGCTTTTCATGGAAGTTAAATAAACTTTGTTTGAAAAGCTATTGCCTTACAGTGCATGCTTTCTAAGCATTTTCATATATCCAAATATTTTTACTAACGTTGATGTTTTAGTAGAAAGACACTGGAGGATTTCGCTAGATGCATTTTTCCATATATTTCATCTTTATCTCCTTCTATGAATTGGGTGCTCATACCTCCAATGCTTTTGAGCTGTAGCTGTGAGGGTGCACAAGGTAGTTACGAGAAAAGGAATGTCATGGAAACGTGGTCAGAATATAAAGATTCTGAGAGGAGCTTGTGCTGGGGTTCACCATAACAATGTGTATGCCACCATTGACTATTTTCTAATAGAAGGGTTTGAGGACGAAGCAGGCGGTTAGTACCCATCTACACCATCTTTTAAACTACAAACTGAATAGTCTTCTGTAGTCGCTACAGCTGAGCTGTCGTTTTTATGTGTCTTCTGCGCAGGGGATACTCGGATTTTATGCAGGTGATTTGTTTTTATCATTTGACTAGTTCTGTATATTCAAGGCTAGTTCTGTATCATATAACTTTAATGTTAGGCTTATCGATCGCCCTGAGAGTGAGGGATGCAAGCTTTCAATCATCGATGGAATTTCGAAACTGGAAATTGGGAGGTCTTTATCTTTACCAATCACTATAATCGACTCTGGAAAGGTCAATCACTAAACTATTACCCATGTTCTTAATTTTTTTATATGTATATATTTTTATTCTCCTCTTCTGCATACAGCAAATAATTTAAATCTGAAATGTTTTTGTACAGTGCCTACCTGTAGATGCAAACGAATGGAGTAGAAAACTTGAGAAGCAACAGGAAAAGGCACCGTCAAAAATTGATTTGCTGGATGAGAGAGATTGCAGAGAATTGGGCATTGATGGGGTATGAACGTTTCATTATTTAGTATAAACTAAAGGCAGTTCTAGTAATAGAGTTTGATGCCAACTGCCTTAGCGTGCAAAAATGTATAAATGAGAAATAAGCACTTTTGTCTCCATTTTTTTTTCCCCACAAAACTAAGCACCTTTTCCTTTCGTACAAGCTTATCACGTAGAGTAACATTTTATGTATCAATATGTTACAGGAATTACCAGTTGGTGAATCCGTGCGTGCTGGGCGAGCTCCCCCAAAACAGATTGTAGCAGTTGTCCGACCTGCATGCTTCACGTCTTCAACACCGTCCAAGAAGTTGGACCAGTTGAAGTTGGAACAGAAACATATTGTTAAGATGGATGAAGAAATGGTCATGGTAGTAAAATTGCTAGACACAAATATGAAACCGAGTGATAAGAATGCCAAACCTGTGTATTCGCAGCGCTTGTGTCCTACATCTCGTAAAGGGATTAGTGGTCTCTACATTTTTTCACTTGGGTCCAAGTTACCGAACCTTTTCAAGAAAGCTGGCACTTACAAATTTTCTTTCTCCATTGTAAGTAACTTTCTACACTCTCCTTTTTGTATCTGAAATTATATATAAAAGGATTGTTTGATAAATTTAAACTGATAGACTTATACCTTGCAGTTTTATCTGCCAGTTTATTTTCAAGTAATCATATAATGTAATTGCCCAAACGCTTTACCTTCAGGGAAATTCGATTAAGCGCAACAAAACGGTGGTTGTTAGGCCTTCTTCAAAGGTAGCAAGGTGGGAACTTGACGATAATCTGGAGTCCCTTCCATGCAATGTTCAGTAAGACTCCTAATCATTTAAAAAATGGTATATATATATATATATATATATATATATATCTCAAACCTTTCTCATTTTCCCTCACTTTAAATCTTGGATTGTCAAATTTGATCAATATAATGGTGATTCTACAGGGTGGGTTCTTCTCTTCCACCATTCCGTATCACTTGCTTTGATGAGTACAAAAACCGGATCCCGTTCACTACTGTTCCAAGCCTGGAAGTTGAACTGGAAGCTAACCCTAGATTCCTACTCAAGATTGATCAAATTGAGGCCAACCTGATAGATAGTGGATCAATTCTTAAAATTGAGGTATCTTGCTTCTTCCATGCTTTAAGCACTGATGGTATGATCATATTTTGGTTAATGTTAAGTGAGGACACAGATAATAATGATATACAGTCCATTGGGTAAGTCTAGATCATTTCGTGATTTTCTGAGTCTAATGCAGAATATGCTCGTTGAGACTGGTGAGTTAGACCAGATCAGGCCAACTTACGAAGCAACCTTAGAGATACGCGCAATGGACAAGCCTTTTTCTGTCTCGGTTTCTTGTAAAGGTAAGCTTTTAGTATTGGTCTATATATGTCTATTTGCAGAAGCTCATATCTAAAATTACAAAAGGCTCGTCAAAGTTGTACTTGCGCACGCAAAACAAACTCAGAGCCGGAGCCGGCACTCCGTTCAGTTGTTACTTTAAGTTAGGGAGCTTTCTGTAATTTCTTCACTCTTTATAGAACTCCAAAAAATTGAAGATCTCTGATAGTTATGTATTTAGGGAGTATAGTCGATGCTTTGTATCTATTTATCAAATTGACATTATAAGGACATGCAAAATGAACCAATAGTATTTCTAATATGTATAAATTGTTTTCCTTAACGAAACTTTCTTATTTCAGTTAATCCCGGGCCTCCGGAACGAGTTGCTGTGAATAATCCCAAGGCTTTGGATAATTTGCTTCCCGGTTCTACTGTTGAAGATTTTATCCTTGAGGTATATAATATAGGCCTATGCACGTTGTTTTACAGTAATTAGTTTTTCCTTCTAATCAAGTTGACCATAATTTTCATGCAGATGTTCGATGGATATAATAACCATGTTGCAGAGGGGACCGATGTTCTGATACGTATTGATGGTTACCGTATTGAAGACTGGATGGGCGTCAACCGTAAGGTGTGAGAAGTTTATTCTAGTAAAGCAAAGGAGACTTTGTCTGACTTGTTGAGTGAATTTTTGTAGTATACCATGCTCTCACCATTGTAACACTATATGGATGACGCAGTTTGGTTTGCGTTTTGGTTTTAATTTACTCTTATTTGATCATTTGATAGGTTGATGGTCGTGGCTGCATTGATCTCTCTGGCCTTCTTAAAGTCACAGAAGGCTATGGGAAATCTGGTTGCGTGATCTCTTCAAGTTTATATTTTTCTGGTGTCATTCTTTTCTTTTGATGATTTGCTGATTGTCAAGTGTCTTTGTTTCTCTACAGTATCACTGTCCGTAATATATGGTAATGAAGTTATTTTCAGGAAAGAATCTCAAATTGAGGAACGAGAGCTAAGACTTGTAACAGAGGTAAATATTCTTTTGGCGCAATTTGGTTTTGTTCCTTGCCAACAAGATTTTGTCTCTTTACTAACTCTATTCCTGAAATTGTTTTTTTTGAGCAGCTGCCCGAATGCTGTGCTGCTGGTTCAAATCTCGTGAACCTCATCTTCCAAGTGACGGATCCAGAGGGTTCTTTGGATACTAGCATCCATCATGACGAAAAATCTGGGTGGTTCCATACAATGAGCATTGAATCTGATTCAAGTAGCGTTGAGAGTGCAATCAGATATGCCTTTGTCCATGGATCCTGCAGAGTTCCTTATCTTTCCCTCCCAGAGATCGAGGGTGTCTTTGCTTTCAGGGTGTTCCATTCTCGATACCCTGAGCTGCATTTGAGCTTAAAGGTAGTAACTAGTAACTGGTGAATTTTGTATATATTGCAATATGTTTCTACTATGGGTAGAATTTTCAGTTCATGTTTATGTTAAATCGCTTTTTCATATTGATTTTCCTGTATTTGATTTTCAGACTCAGGTGACATCTGCTTCCACATTTGAAAGAGAAGAGACTGGGTATTCAACACCTTATCCAAGGACGACTACACCACCTGAATCAGGAATCCCTTCAATCACAACTCCAGGGCTGACTCCATGTTCACAGATTGGAGTCTTGGCCATTAGGTCATCTTCATTGGCTCTCAGTAGCCAAACTGGCCTGATGGATATGGCACAGTACGCTGAGGTATGGTCATCACTATTTAAGTGGGAAAATATTGATATTTCTCTTTCATTTATGCCTTAGTGAAAGCAAAACAATATCTAGAATGATCTAGCTTTTGTATTCCTAGTTTATCTCAGCCACATTGAAAATATTCCTTTCTTCCTGCAGAGCTTAAAAGAAAAAATCAATACATACGAAGAATACCGATTGAAGCAGATAAGCACCTAGAAAGTTTGCAGGCTGAACATGAACATGCTGAGCAAGAATTGAGTGCGCTGCAAGGTAACTAGTGTCTTGATTTGCTGCATTGCTGCTATTTTATTTTATTTTGCATTCTTTTTATGAACTATCCATGTTTATGTGAATTTCTTCTCAGCTTCTCTGGAACCTCTTGGTGCATCGTTCCCAGAATGCCTATCCACAAAAGAATCTATGATGAAACAAATCGAAGAGAAGCATCATGACACTGCAGCATCGGTTTTCTGCTGTCTGTACAGAGAGGCTCCGCCTCCACAGTCTTTTTGTCTGTCAAACAAAGGAATGTTTGGCATTGTAGCGCTTCTCGGTTCAGTTGCCTCCACCTCCCTTAGCAGGTAAATATCAATGTATAGCCACAGATTTTTTCTGATCATATTCATAGTGTCTACGCTTGGGGAAAATCTTCAACTTCGTAACTAATTTGGTATGACTGACAGGGTTTTGTCTGAATATTTGGGGAAAGACACAATGCTTTCATTGGTGTGCAAATCATCACAATTTGGACAGAAAAGCGATGAGTATCGCAAGCTTCAATCTGAAGCAGCTAGCCACGGACGAACTATCACCAATCGGTTTCTTGTTATTTGTCTTGATGCAACCAGGTACATATTTTTGTACTCTCCGTTTGACTTTTGGATATCTTGTTAATCTATAGCTTAGTCAAATGTTTTCCGGCTCAAAACATGCAGACCTTGGAGGAATGGACTTGTGAAGAATGATCCTCAGAAGAGATTAGCCATGGATAACCCTTACCTGCCGAATGGAGATCCTATTCCCGGTTTCAAAGGCTACGCTGTGAACATGATACACTTAAATTCAGAGGAGCTGGATATACAATCAAACTCGGGTCATGGGCTTAGGGAGACGCTATTCTATGGAGTTTTTGGAGAGTTGCAGGTGTATGAGACCGCAGAGGATCTCGAAGCAGCTCTTCCTCACATCAATGGAGACGCTGTGTCTCTAGATGGTGTGATCGCCAGAGAAAACGGTTTCATATACTCTGGTTGCTGGTACATGCACTTTCTTTTTTATCCTTTAAACCTTGCAGATCTTTGCTTTATTTTGTTATCTGTCTTTGGTTATTGGGACTGTTGGTGATCTTTGGTTATTGTGTCTTGTGCTGTGTCAGTACACCGGAAGTTCATTTTCCAATAACCGTAACGGAGAAGCAAGAGAAGGCATTGGTGCGAATGGAAATAGCAAGAGGCCAAAAGAGAAAGGCTGAGAAGGAGATCACCGAGGGGAAATGTAAGATGCGTAGGTTGGTGAAAAAGTTGAAGAAGGCAACGGACAAGTACCAACATTTAACAGCTACGATAGACTCTTAGGTTTTTACTTTTTAAAAGTCTTCTTCATGTAGTACTTCTGTAAATAGCAGATGATTTGGAACAATTCGGTAGTTTACTAAAACGTTCTTGATGTTTTCGTAATATAAAAAAGGTTTGATGTTTTTTGCCGAAAATATCAAAAGCTATGGGTACTTCTGTGAGTAGAAAAAAGTATAAATCTCCTAATGATGATAAAGTTAATAATACCTAAACACGTATATATACTTCATCTTCCGTCTTGGGTAATGGAGCCCCAAACAAAATAACCAATAGAAAAATAATTTTATTTGTAAACATATTCATTATAAAATTTGCCGACTCTTCATTTCTCATCTCACTCCTCGACTCTTCCCCTTCCTATCTTTTCCCAACACTCTCGTTCTCACTCTTCTTCTTTTTCTTCGTCTTCTCATTTGTCTCTCTCTTCTTAGCGTTTGGAGGGTTATTCAAAGCTAAATCAGTCTGCAAAATCTAAGGTATCTGAAGTTGATTTCACTGCCAAAACTTAAAGAGTTGTTCATCTCAAGGTAATAAAGTCTATAAACAGTTGTCTCTCCGGTTTTGGCTTGTTATATGCAAATCGATCTACATAGATTCTTTACTAAGTGTGGTGTTTACATGCACTTGTATTAGTAGATGTATATGTTGTAGCTTTTAGGTACTTGCTTTCTAAAGTTACCAAACCACACAACTTTTTGTAAAAAATTTACAATAAAATGTAAAAAAACCTCATATCCATGCATGCCTCATATCCGTATTTTTTTATGGGTATCTTCTCTTCTGAATTATGTGCTTTGAATTTCAGATGAGTAAGAAGAGACCGATCGAGAGAAGATTGTTTCTAGATGATGATGATGGTGGAGGAGATAAGTTTTACAGGCTCAAGGTTCTTTTGCCAAACAGCACTAGTGTGACACTCACACTTACTAACCCTGAGCCTACAATGTCAATGAAGAATTTTGTTAACCTGGTGAAAGATGAATATGACAAAACCCGGAAAAACTGTGTTTTGTCCGGTAAGAAGAGGAAGTTGGTTGATTGGAATATGGCTGCTAAATCTTATCTCGAGTTTAACGGTGAAAAGATTAAAGAGATCGTTCGATTTGCGAAGTTTAAGCCTGATTTGTGCAACATAATACGTCTTGATGTGAGTTGGTTGTTATAATCTTTTCATTATGCTACTTTCTCTGTTCTTTATGTGTTGATTAAGCTAATTATGATAGATTTATGTTTCTTGATTAATCTCTGGATCAGGATGGGACTGGAGAGGCTTCTAGTATGTATGAGGTTAGCTTTATTTACATAGTTTTTTTTTTGCTATGTATAATTGTCTCTTTAAGCTTTGTTTAGTGATGGTCTTGTTCTTTGTATTTGCAGAACATGTGGGATTTAACACCTGATACTGATTTGCTTAGAGAACTACCACAAACTTATAGCTTTGAGACAGCTCTTGCGGATCTAATTGTAAGTTTCTCAGTAAAAAATTTGCATGTAATATATTGATACAATTTTATGTGTGTCTGTGAAAATATTGCTCTTATTGACTTAATACAAAGTTTTTTAAGTGAGTCTTTTACAAGTCTAGTGTAGGATCACTGCAGTCAGGGTAAGGGGTTTTGTAGTAGATTGTGGCTAGTTTGACAGCTCAGCTAAAATCTGGTAAGTTCGTTAGATGAGAGCTTACGGTTTAGCGTGATTCTCTCGTTAACCGGCTTGGGGTCTTTTTAAAACCGGTCTAAGAGTTTGTTGACTTATGCCTATTTTGTACCCAAACCAAACTAAATGAATCAGAGAAACCAAGTGAAGAAACTAGTAGTTGCAGGTCAACGAGGTTGGTAAAAGTCATGATCAAACTTTTGTATGAGGTGTGAAACTAGACTAATCTAGAGTTAAGCTTGTCTAGTAAAGTGTCTTTGCTGAGTATGCAAGAAAGAGAGCATGGTGTGTGTCAGAGAGTTGTTAGCTTGCTTTTTGATTATAAGTTTAAAAGAAAGAAGTTCTCTTACTCTCTGTTTTATCTCGAAAATCAAAACAAACAACAAATTACAAAACTCAACAGAGTTCTTCTTTCTCCGTCAATGGTGATGACATTCGCAAGGATCTCGGAGGAGTTGGTACGTACTGATTCGGAGTTTCAAAAGAAGATTTCGAATCTCAGCACGAGAGCTGAGAGCAATCTTTTGAAACTCGTGTGGGAAGATAGTACCTGAGAAGGTTGAAAAGTTGAAGACATGTGTCAAGATGAAAAACACCCTCCAGGTGCTCGATGAAATGACTCTCAAAGTAGCCTTTTTGAGAGATACTATATGTGTTCGAGAATGGGATGAGAATAAGCCAAGAGGTGAAGACTTATTCCGTAGGCATTAGCGGGTGGGTACTGATTACTAATTGGCAGGGGAGGGTTAGTTACAAGTATAAATTTGTACACAGGGGGCTGCTCCAAAGACGAATCTCAAGAAGTCACCTCATTCTCAGCTTGGCTGGCGGTATTGTATGAGTTTTTTCTTGTGTTAGTCTGGTGCAGGATCACTCCTATGGATTTTGTAGTCGTCTGAAGTTGTGTTAACAGCTTGGGTTTAGATCTGAGATTCTCTCGTTAATCAAATTCTCTTTATGGTGTAGTTGTTTGTTGAACTGAATAAAATTAGTTTTACTGGTTTAGTTATTTCATTGTTGTGATGTTGCTTGGTTTGGTTTCTTTGTGAAATATAACTCCACGTCGTCTGGATCACCCTTTTAATTATCATATGATTGGGTATGACTGTGTTAGTTTGCCTCGTTTATGAACTCCAATTTTCATGTTGCTTATATCACAGGATAATTCTCTGCAAGCTGTGTGGTCTTGTTCGCCGGGAGATCGAAGACTGATTAGGTTTGTTCTTGTCCTAAAAGGTCATATACTTCAAATGAACTTTATCTTTTGATTTCATGTAATTGCTTTTGCAGTGTCGATGTTCTCGGTGATCGGATTTCAATCTTTGATTCTGGTCCTGGAATGGACAGTAGCGACGCAAATTCTATTGATAAATGGTGAGAATCTGAAAACATGGAATGTATCGGTAGAATATAAGTAACTTCACAGTTCAATCAAATTTTCCTTACTCAAGTTCATACCGCGAGTTTGATCTTTAAGCAGTCTTCATTTTCTTAACACTGCGCAGGGGGAAAATAGGGGCTTCATTACATAGGTCGCAAAAATCCAAAGCTATTGGAGGCAAACCACCATACCTTATGGTACTTAACACCAAGAATCTTAGAAGAGTTTTTGCTGGCAGTTTATAAATTATCATGAGTCTTTCTACATAACAAGACATGCATCTTTGAATTGAACAGTAATGAACTCGAGTATTTTACTAATCTGAGGAAGATTCACTATTTTGCTATGTAGCCATTCTTTGGGATGTTTGGATATGGAGGTCCTTATGCTTGTATGCATTTAGGAAGGTGAGTATTTTACTAATCTGAGGAATGATTGTCTGCCTTCCTTGGGTGCATTTAATTCTCTTCTATGATTAGGCGTACTTTGGTGTCTTCAAAGACGAAACAGTCTAAGAAAGTATTCACCTTGCAACTCAATCGAGAAGCTTTGATTGACAACCGTTCTGTCTTAGGAAAAAACTGGAAGGTGATATAATATATTCATGATTCATCACCCTTTACTGCTCGTCATAGTCTATGTTATTAAATTGTGGATTTAAAAAATTTGAAAGGTTGATGGTGGAATGAGGGATCCTCTGGAGGAGGAAATGAAGTTATCACCTCATGGAAGCTTCACAAAGGTACACAGCTTATTTTGTGTTGCTACTTGGATTTCTTGAGTTTATCTCTGTTAACAAATATAGTCTCCATGTTTGTTTATTCATATCATGCAGTGATACCTTTTTATTGGAGAATTATGTTCTAATGATAAGATTATGCAAAAGTTTTTGATGCTGTTCTAGAATCCTATAACAATCTTTCCACTTTCTCCTGCGTGACCTTAATCTATGCTCCTCTGATTGCATGAATCAGCAAGTTGCAATACGCATCTGCTTATCTGAAACTGCTATTCTGTTTTATTTCCAGGTTGAGATATTTGAATCGGAATGTAAAATGCCAGAAATATATCAACTTCAGTGCAGACTTAAGGATATATATTTTCCTTACATTCAGGTTTTCGTCGGCTAATATTAATACAATATGTGGTGATCCCTTTATGGTGTTTCTTTGTCGGAGGTTTCATTATTTTTTTGTCAACATGTAGTGTGATGAAATCTCTAATACTGGGAGGACTGAAAGGCCTGTAGAGTTTCAGGTGTGTTATTATTTCTACAGATGTTTTGGATTTGACATTCTTAGTTTCAACCTTTTCTAATTTCCTTGGTCTTTGCCCAGGTCAATGGAGAGGATTTAGCTGAGATTATAGGTGGAGAGGTTGCCACTACCAACCTAAACTCCAAGGGTCGAGAATTTTGGTTTCAGATTCGATTCTTTCATGGTGAAAAAACAAAAGGTATCAACCCTTTGACAGTTCAAGATGCTTCCTCTCTGTTAAGTGTCTGGCAGCTTTTGCTCCAGCATTTGGTAGCAAACAGCCAGAGCTATCAATTTATGTCCTTGTAAACAAAATTGCAGTTGTGAGTGTAACTTACATAGAGATATAGAAACAGATAAGTATATTTCTATAGTATATTTTTGTAACAACAATGAAAGCTAATGTAACTTATATGGAGATATTGAAACTAGGGTTCAATATACTTTTTTTTGTAGAACGCTGAATTAGAATCCAGAATATTTTATCATATCGTTTGGAGTCTTGACAATATCTTTTTCATGCAGGGTCATTTCAGGAGGCAAATTCTCGCCTCAAGTTTGCTTATCTTCCAATCATACGGGTATGAAAATCCTTTCCAAAGAAGCGAACTTGACCATTGGTTTACCTTCTTGAACTGAACACTTAAGTTCTGAACTATGTATGTGACAGGAAAAAGAGAGTAATTATAAAGAGAGCAGTAATATTATTTTGGAAAGCTTAGAAAAGGAAGGATACAAAGTTTCTGAAAGCTTCAAAACTTTTAGTCGTCTTTATGTACGAAGACTTGGTCGTCTACTCCCAGAAGTATCTTGGGTTGGTCTTCTTTGTTCACCATTAGTTTTTCTTCCTGGAGTATTCACAGTTCTGTTACCAGAGAATGTTTTGAATGATATTTGACTATGTTTAGTCCGTCAAGGATTTAAAAAGGTTATGACTGTGGGTGAATCCTTGCTTCTGTTTCCAATAACTATGTGTAGGCATCAATTCCGTTTATGGAAAAGGGGGACAGAGCCACTACTTTGCAGAAATCGTGTCAAAGAGTGATATGCTTCGTCGGTATGATGCCTCGCACTAGTCAATTGTATATGTATCTGTTTGAAATTGTTTTATCCGAGCATGTTTCATGTGCACTCGTTGGTGGTTACAGATTTGGATGCTGGTTTTAGCCCAACGCCTTCAAAAGTGAGCTAACATTATGCTTGATTAGTTAAACTTATTAGTACAATTTTACATGATTATTAAACATGTTTTATGCAGACCGATCTTGCAAGTCAAAGCCCCTTCACTTTGGCTCTGAAAAACTTTGGTAGTAAATCAAAGGAGAAGGATAACGGTTAGTTTAAACCCATTTGCAATCTTGGTTTGCTCTTCTTCTATTATCTCAAATACATTTAATTCTATGTTTTACAGATGTCAGTTGTGTACTACATAGAGAAGGAAAAACTTTAGTATTTGGGCAAGTGGACCAGGATTATAAGGCTTGGGTTCTTGAGATGCATAAGACTTATGATGAAGAAGAGGCGTCAGGTGAAGACGACGCAGTCGTTATTTTCGATTCCTTGGATAACAAAGCTCTTTGCATTTCGCCTGATTGTGAAGGTATGCAGCTGCAAACGACTATGCATGCCTAATGCCTTCGTAAAGATAAAAAGTAATTGTTTGGTATAACCTTTTTTTTTTTTTTGGCAAACTATTGTTTGGTATAACCATTTTCAAATTTTTTCAATGAATAGCCAGAAATGTGCTGTAAAAGCTTCATGATATCTGTAGTGATAATATTGTCATCTTTTCTTTATTCCTTGTGTAAAACTATTTGTAACTGCAATGCTTTTGAATTCTAGCTGTGAGGGTGCACAGTATTATGAAGAGAAAAGGGATGTCATGGAAGCGTGGACAGAAGATCAGGATTCTGAAAGGTGCATGTGGAGGGGTTCACAAGAATGATGTCTATGCGACAATTGACTATTTTCTCGTTGAAGGTTTCGACGACGAAGCAGGCGGTAAGTACCGTCTCAACTATCATTTAAACTACATACTAGAACAATGTTGAATTGATCTGTCTCTGTTGATTCTGAGCAGGTGATGCCTGGATTATATGCAGGTGGTTTCTTTTCTATTTAACTAGTTCTGAATACTAGAAGAGTTCACTATCTCTAATTCTTGTAGTCTGAATCTGAATTTTTGATCTAGGCAAATCAATTACTCTGAAGATGAGGGATGCCTTCTTTCAATGACTAAAGGAGTTTCAAGATTGGAACTACGAAGTTCTTCATCTTTTCCAATCAGTATTATTGACTCTGGAATGGTCAACTGCTGAACCCTTTAATCATATTCTTTTTCTTTTGCGTACCCTCTTGACTTCACTCTGTTTTGAACAGTGTCTACCTTTAGATGAAACTGAATGGAATAGAAAAATTGAGAAGCAACGGGAAAAGGATCCATCGAGAATTGATTTGCTGGATGAGAAAGATTGCAGAGCACTGAACATTGATGGGGTAGGAACGTTTCTTTTCTTTCTAAAAATGAGTCAGATATAGTTATAGGGTTTGCTGTTATAGTATCATTAACTTCCAGATAACGTTTTATTTATGAACATGCCATAGGAATCATCATTTGGTGATACAGTGCGTGCTGGAGAAACTCCCCCGCAACAGATTGTTGCAGTTGTTCGACCTGCTAGCTTCACATCTTCAAAAGTGTCGAAAAAGTTGCATCAGAAACATATTGTGAAGATGGATGGAAACATGCTCATGGAAGTAGAATTTCAAGATTCGAATAAGAATACCAAAATTTTGTATTCACATGACTGTTTTCCTACATCCTGTAAGGGGTTTCATGGTCTCTACATCTTTCCACTTGAGTCAAAGCTCCCTGACAAGTTCAATAAAACTGGCATTTACAATTTTTGTTTCTCTATTGTAAGTGATGCTATAATCTTTATCTGCCATTTAAGTGTCTCGAGAAATCATGTAACCAATTGTTTGAACACAGGGAAAATCGATTACCGCTAAGAAAAAGGTGCTCGTTGAACCGTCTTCGAAGGTGGGAAGTTGGAAACTTGCTTCTAATCTTGAGTTCACGCAGCAGTATAATGTCCAGTAAGTCTTATATTCTTCAGAACGGAACACGTGTGTGACCTTTCTCTTATTCCTGCACTTAAGATCTCAAATTTGATCAGTATAATGGTGTGTCTACAGGGTGGGTTCTTCACTTCCTCCTTGCTCTATCGCTTGCTTTGATGAACATGAAAATCAGATACCATTCACTTCTGTTCCAACTCTCGAAGTTGAACTGAAAGCCAGCCCCGGATTCGAAAGAAAGATTGATATGATTGAGGCCAACCTGGTAGATGATGGAATTCTCAAAGTCGAGGTATTTAACCTCTTCAAGTACTAATGTTATTTCTATATTATTGTTATCGAGTGAGGGTTAGATACCAAATTAGGCTCCTTGTGGCAGCTGAAGAAGACCTTTGATGGCTGTTGAATTTCTGGCAAAGTCTAATCTTCTGAAATTAATGCAGAATATGCTCGTTGAGACTGATAGCTTAGATCAGATCAGGCCAGATTATGATGCAACCTTAAAGATATGCTCAAAGGACGAACCATTTTCCGTCTCAGTTGCGTGTAAAAGTAAGCCTAATGCTCTAATTTTGTATAGTAGCAGTCTTTATATGTCTGTGCTACAATATCTTGTAGTAAGATACGGGAAGGAGTTATCAAAATATCTTGTATCGATCAGTAATGTTACTCCAACTAAATGACCTTTTTGTAAATTTAGCTTTGTTTATGGAACTGAAAAAATTGACAACAGTAGGAAGTGTTTTGGGATACAAACTAACCTGATTTAATAAGAGTACTTTTGTGTAGAATAATTATTTAGTTCACAATCTTTTCATATTCCAGTTAATCCTGGGCCTATGAAGCGTGTTGTTGAGATGTATCCAGAGGCTTTGGAAAATTTGCTTCCAGATTCTACTGCTCAAAATTATATCTTGGAGGTATATGTAATAAAAGTTCTTTACATTTTAAGTGTTACGTAATGAATAATTCCACTGAGTACAATTTTTTTTCATGCAGGTGTTTGATGGATATAATAACCATGTTGCAGAAGGGACCAATGTTCTGATTTGCACTGAGGGCTATTGTATCAAAGACTCGATGGGCTTGCACCGAAAGGTGCGAGGAGCTTATTTTCTTAGAATAACCAACTTCTAGGATACCATATTATAAGCTTTGTTTCTAGTTCATTGGTCTGTTTGGTGACTGTGTATTGACAAATGTTCTATTCACTCGTTAAGCTCATTGATCATGTCACAGGTTGATAGTTGTGGCTGCGTTGATCTGTCTGGCATTCTCCAAGTAACGGCCGGCTATGGGAAATCTAGTAACATCTGCCACCATTCTTTTGTAAGATGTAACAAAACATATCTTCTAATTGTCTAATGTATTTTTTTGCTTTTTCTGTGTAGTATCACTCTCGGTTATGTCTGGTACTGATGAGATCTTCAAGAAAGAGTCTATAATTGAGAAACGAGAGCTCAGGCTCTTAACAAAGGTAAGTATCCGTAAAATAGGTTGATTGTTTCAATGCGTTTCTCCTGTTCTGAGTTCTGTCTTTCATCTTCACTCCCTACACATTTTTCATGTTTTTTAATCCTTTCTCATTCTGAAATTGATTGTTTTGATCAGCTGCCCGACTGCTGTACTGCTGGTACAAATCTTACAAACCTCAAATTCAAAGTGACGGATTCAGATGGTGTTATTGATACTAGTATCCATCATGATGAAAATTCTGGATATTTTCATACCATGAGCGCCGAATCTGATTCAAGCAGTGTTGAGAGTGAAGTCAGATATGCATTTGTTCACGGGTTCTGCAAAGTTTCTACAGTTTCCCTACCTAAAAGCGAGGGTGACTTTTCTTTCAGGGTTTTCCATTCTCGATTTCCCGAGATTCATATGAGCTTAAAGGTAGAAATTTGTGGACTGGGTTATCTTACAATATGTTTTTACCATGAGTAGAAAATGCAGGTTGTTGAGAACATGTCCTCTTAATTTACAGATTCAGCTAACGCCTGCTCAAACATTTGAAAGAGATGAGATTGGGTGTTCTACACCTTATCCAAGGATGAGTTTCACACCTCAATCAAAGATGGCTTCAACCACAAATTCATCGGTGGCTCCAACTGGACAATCTCCATGTTCACAGTTTAGAGTTTTGAACATTAAGGCATCGTCATCGACTCTCGGTAGCCAAACTGGCCTGATGGATATGGCACAGTTCACTGAGGTATGACCATCACCATTTGAGCCACAGATATTTATCTTTACGTTTCATTTATGCCTTAGTAATTAACAGCAAAAAAGAATTATAGATTGATCTAACTTATGTATTCGGAGTTAACATCGTCATTTGAAAATGCTCCCCTTTTCCTGCAGAGCTTAAAAGAAAAACTCATTAGATACAGTGAACACAGAGTGGAAGTAGATGAGCGTCTAAAATGTTTGGAAGCTGAACTAAACCAGGCTAAGGAAGAGTTTAATACCTTGCAAGGTAACTATTATCTTGGTTTAGATCAGACTGAAGTTGCAAAAGGTTGATAACTATGATCGGGGGATTGAAGTTGCATTGATGTTTACTGAACTGCCCTCATCTTTTTATTCTGAAAACACTTAAAAGCTTAATTTAAGATTTTCACAGAGTCGTTATTAGAGCATACTCTTATATCAATAATTTTCTGAGACAAAAGAATGGCGAATGGTAGCACAAACCAACAATTCTTACATGTTCATGTTGCCTTTATCACAGCTTCGCTGGAAGCTCTCGGTGCTACGTTCCCAGAATGCCTATACACCAAAGAATCAATGATGAAACAGATTGAAAAGAAGCAACATAACACTGCATCATCGCTTTTCTGTTATTTGTACAGAGAGGCTGCCCCTCCGCGGTCACTGCTTCTGTCAAAGAAAGGATTGTTTGGCCTTGTAGCACTTCTTGGTTCGGTTGCCTCCACCTCCCTTAGCAGGTGAAATCAATTAATCGCCATAGTTTACTGATCATAGTGTCTATACTTGGGCCAAAACTGTTGTATGTGAAGTTATTTGGTATGACAGGGTGTTGTCTGAATATTTGGGAGAAGACATGATGCTCGCTTTGGTATGCAAATCGGCACAATGTGGCTCGAGTAGTGCTGAGTATCTCAGGCTTCAATCTGAAGCAGTTAGACTTGGAAGATCTATAACCAATCATCGGTTTCATGTTCTATGTCTTGATGCAATTAGGTATTCTTTCAACTTTTGGATAGATGCTTAAAATCGTTTCTGACAGAACTATAAAAGTTTTCTGGTGACCGTTTCCAACCATGCAGACCTTGGAAGGATGGAATTTTGGAGAACGATCCTCAGAAGAAATTAGCCATGGATGACCCGAAACTGTCCGATGGAGATCCCATACCGGGTTTCAAAGGCTATGCCGTGAACATGATTGATTTGGATACAGAGGAGCTCTGTATACAAACATACTCAGGATACGGTCTCAGAGAGACGTTGTTCTACCATCTCTTTGGGAATTTACAGGTATATGAGACTCAAAAGCAAGTTGAAGCAGCTCTTCCACATATCAATGGTGGTGGTGCAGTCTCTTTAGATGGGTTTATCGCAAAAGGAAACGAATTCATATATTCTGGGTGCAGGTACTTGACTTTTTCTTGATCCTTATATCCATTTCAGTTCCATGCATTTCGTTTCTTCTTCTTGCCCAAGTTAGCTTTTGAATTTTATTCCTAGAATTGATATGTAAATATGTAAATGCTGTTGATATTATGATCTTTGGTTTATTGGATCAGCAAACCGGAAATTCATTTCCCGATCACAGTAACGGAGAATGAAGAAGAGAAGCTGAGAAAATTGGAAGCAGCAAGAGACAGAGTGAGAATGGCAGCGAAGAAGATAGAGGAGGAGAAGTGCTCATTGCGTAAGTTAGAGAAAAAAATGAAGAAAACAAATGAAGCTTATCACAATGCAACAAACTCTTTAGAGCTAATCCAGACTCTGCCCCCTGAATGAGATTGAGTTATGAGTTAAACTGAACCTAAAACGATTCAAACAGTGATGTTACCTGTTGGCTAATCGGTTTTGTTTTGGTGATTATAATAAGTAGTCAGTTTTGTTCTGAAATTTTATTTTTGTTCACCAATTCTTTTTCAAAATTATTTCTGATTTTGTTTTTTAATATTTTGCTGCTATGATCTTTTTAATATACAGATATTCAGAACCGAAACAAACATATGTATAAGAAAATAGCCACATAGATAAGAATATTTCTTTTATAACCATGATGATAGCAAAACCATGTTAAAAAAAGAAAAGACCATTATAGCATACCCACCTTTGTATCGCTCGGTTTTACATCATAGCGAACCCATCAATCCAACCGACAAGAAAAGAAAGATTGACGGTAAATAAAAAAAGGGAAGAGACGTATATATGAAGTAGGGGAGGATTTATCAATTTTACAACGTGAATTTTTTGTTTGATTAATGAAAAGATGGGTTACAACAAGATTTTTTTGTTTGATTAACGAAAAGATGGGTCGACTTTAAATGATATAGATAGGTTGAATGGTGACAGTGGTTATACCGGACAATTCTGTATGTAGATTAAACCGTTTTTTATTTAGGTAGTGATTGGTAACAATATCAAATGTGTATTTAAGAAAAAATTACAAAACCGCAAATAGAACACCAATCACAATTGTTAACATGAATATGTGTTTTTCTCATTTCAAAAAGTATATTGATTTGCGGTATTCTAGGCTAACAAGTACTGCCTATCAAATAAAAAAACGCACTTCATTTTGTAACATGTCTAATAACCAGCGGTTCATGAAATCCGCATCCACGGGATAACATATATATATATATATATATTTATAATAATAAATTTGTATATTTATTTAAACATAAACACACATAATAATATTCAGAAATATTATACACAATTTCTCTCTCATACCATTTAAAGAAAAAAAATCATTTTTCTCAATTTTCTTTTAGTAGCCATTACTATTTAAAGTTTTTTTTCTAGTTAACTTTTTTCTATAAATCTTATTATTATTACATAAGAGTTTATGAATTTAAATGTGTAATTATGTAATTTAGTTATGTTTTAGCAATTTTAAAAAATATTTGATTTTAAATGTTACATTACTTGTTTAGAAATTATATGATGTTTTCATAATTTTTATCCAACAATAAAAAATTTATAATATGTAATCCATTTTTTTATTTTTTTACAAGTCATATATTTTATAGTGTACCGCAAATATTTTTTTACCAATCAAACATCATTCCATACCGCTTATTTTGCATTAACCGCACTTGTTCCACAAATATATTTATCCCGCATGAACCACATTTGAACCGTACCGCACTATCAAATCATTTGTTCCGCACAACCAAATCCGCTGTTACCATTTGGACCCTTACTATTCATCAAATATAGTTTGCAGTAATACAATAAAAAAAATTAAAAAAAACTATAGTAAATCAATTGTAGACCGTTTTTATGTACAAATATAATTAATTTGCAATGGTTTGTTATTCGTCCTACTCTTAGGACAGAATAAACCACTGACGAATTTGTTCGTTCTAACCACTGTTACCGTTCAAACCATATTCTCTAATCAAACTGAGACAAGAAAAAAAAACCTATATGGTTAAGAAAAACAAAGAAAAGTCGATCATGACAAAAGTTATAAAGGTTAGGCACGTGTAGTTTAATCAGAAATGTTAGGCAAGAGTAGGGATGTGAATTTGAGCCAAAGCTCTCATTGTAGGACGGGGATGAGTTGACAAGTTTCTACCCTAACAAAAGCTGTGTATATTGTGGAATATGGTTACTATAATAGTAGACTCATAGCAAATTCAAAATCCTCATCTAAATTATTTTATTGATGTTTTGGGTTACGAAACGATTTAAGTCGATGACTGTAAGACATCTGAATTTACATATTTTAGTTCACAAAGTTATTAAAATTTTCCTACCATTGGTTACGTAAACATATTAGTTATTTTCTATAATTCAAAAACATAATAATTATTACAAAAGACTTATGTATTAAGTAATTATCAATCATTTGTTAAACTTTTTGAGAACTATATCTATTTTTTTTTCTCATAAGGGATATTTATTATCTTTACCTTCAAACGAAGGAAGAGAAACAATATCTATATATGTATATATATATTAACAATATGGTGTTCAGAAAATTGTTATTATTTCAGATGACATCTTTTAAAATAAGAACATTTCTAGTTATGATGCAAAAAAAATTATCTTCTATAAGATCTGCTTATTATATAAAACCTGCCTGATTTTTTATATTTTGTACAAATTTTATTATATGATTATCTGTCAACAAGTGTCGAGTAAGAAAATAAAAAAGTGAGGTAAGGACTCTAAAGGAGGACTCTAAAGGAGGACTCGTGGGGCTTCAAAATCAAAACAATAGTAGTAAATATTTTGGTCATAAACGGAAGGGTTGAGACAACAATAATTTATATTCGTACTACAACAATAATTTATATTCGTACTACAACAATAACAACATAATATAATACTATACTAGTTATAGAAAAAAAATATTAAAAAAAATATATAGAGAAACCGACATAACATCGCGCGATCCATCTGCGCATGGATGGACACAAAAACCAAACCGATGTTGGGAAGACCGTCTTCTCTATTTAATTAGCTCTCATTTTTCCCCTTTTCAATTTCATCATCCCTCTTCCCCCCACACACATAACTATTATTATTATTATTCAAGATTTGAGAGAAGTGAAGAGGCGCATACAATCAAGAACACATAGAGAGAGATTGAGATTCACACATTTCTCAGGTTAGTCCTACTGTTATACTCGATTTTATCGTTGTTTCTTCGATCCAACCTCTGCCAAAATGCAGCTCTCTTGCTCTCTTGCCAAATTGCTGAGAAAATCTTTCTTATCTTTCCAATGGCTTTTTGTTTGGTGACATAATAAAAGATCATCCCATCTTGAGTTTTTCTTCAATAAAAAGTTCAAAGTATGTCCTGTTCTAAAGGAATCTAGTTACAACTTATAGGGTTTAGCGTAATTCGGTTAAATGTTTTTTTTTAAACAACCAAACCAAACCATGACTCAAACCGGCTATATTGAGTGTCTAGTTTGAAGTTTCCATTTATATTCCAAATGGAAGTGGTTTTATTTTGGTTTCAGTTCGATTTTTATTTCAGATTTACAAATTGGGATCATATTCGGTTTAGCTCAATCAATTTAAAGAGGGTAGAACTATGCAGTCAAGCTTCTGTACCATAGGAAATCTTCTTCTATTAGCGTTGGTGGGTGGGTGCATAAAAACTAGTCGGAAGATTTTTGCCATTTTAACATGTTTTGAGTTTTGCGTTTGGGCTTTGATAACACTTTTGTGTTTTACGGTCAAAGGAAATAAGGAAATGACAAAATTAATTTCTTACTGAAAAAACGGAATAATAATATATTTAAGTCAATACTTGCAAGTTGTTTTCATTGACTATTTTAATACTTGAGAGTATAATTAATACCGGTTTGTTGCTTAAACGTCATTTTTTTTTTTTTGCTGCATGGCCGGTTTGGTTTAAGCAACAAAATCTTGAACCTTTTCGTAAACAACGAGATGAAAACCGGCCATGATCATTTGGTATCTCTGGCTCAGTGGCTCCACACAAAATTTGGCCCACAAAATTGTCCGAATTTTTTATTTTTAATTATTTACATTAAAAAATTGTGATAGAAAATCTATACAGAGTCTACAGTCTACACCACCACCTCCCTTTAGGCATATATACTGTATCTTACTAATGCATGGTTCTTTTGTTATTTTAGCCTTGAAAATAATTACTAGATTTGAGGTTCCAAGTCCAAGCTTTGCTTGCTTATGCATCGCGGACCGGCTTTTGTGTAGATAAAATAAACCGACTTCACTTAGCTATGTTTGTACAAATCATAAATCTACTCTAAACCACTTTCGTTTAAACTATTTGATGAAACACATACAATTTCCTACAATTATTGAATAAAGCAACAAAAAGTTGTCTCATACTCGTGACTTTCAGTAGAGTATCACTTTGTATTATTGCATAAACGGGGTCCCGCTCAGATTGGAACTCTTCTCTATTCATATTCTTCAAAAATCCATTATGCTACCTCTAGAGATCTCTAAACGCTTTTGGTCGCTTGAATGTGTTCTTGTGATTGTGTTGGACAAATATAGGTGCAAATTTATGTAAAGAAATAGCTATTTACTAGAACAACATTGACTGATTCATGCACACGTATACGTGGACCAACATCGATTAAGATTTGATCCGGTATTTGGATTTATGCGTTATCTATACATATACATATATCATAGGAGACTTTGATAAGTTATCTCTGTTATTAGGAATATAATAAATAGGACTAAGCAAATCTCTCTCTTATCTGTACACCTAGACATACGTCATTGATTATCTTGGCTATTACGGCGAGTTGCCTAGCATCTTCTATGACTTATATAGTTATATGACTTTTGGTTATCATTTTGTTTATTTGAATCGTTACTAAATTATAGATTAACAGGGGAAAGGCTGTTTTGGTTCTAGTTTTTGGCTATTTCGGTTAATGAATAATGTATGGGGAGAGCTTAATGTAGCTGTTGTGAAAGCTACATTACAACTATCTTTATTATAATGGGTAACTTGGCCAACTACATCTTATGCATTTATTACATTTTAAACTATAAACCAATGACATAATCGTCCGTATATAGCCGTCGACTTCTTTTGTATATTACTAAAAGAAATTTGCACAAACGTCTTTTTCAAACTTTTAATATCAGTTTCTTTTGTCAAACTCTAAAAAGTTTTCAGATTTGATAAATCTGGTTAGAGATGACCACGATAGTTTTAATGATATTCTAATAATACATATAAAGACATATATAAACTATACGTTAGTGTTTAATGTTTATATAGGTTTTTATTATGTCGTGTACATGTAAACCCCGTGATATATTCTTTATTTCGTTTTCGACGTAAATTCTGAATTTTGTTACGAACGGTAGTTAATTGCACTCAGTTTCTGTTGAGTTTGTCAAAAAAAAAAAAAAAAACAATTTACACTATAATTAATTGCACTCGGTTTACATGTAGAGTTTGCCAAGAAAAATCAATAACGTGGCAAAATAAGCAATTTACACTATAGTTAATTGCACTCGGTTTTAGTTGGTTTGTTCTTGGACTTTTTGTTTTTGTTTTTTTTTTTGGTAGAAGAACCAGCGAAAATGAAAGTATAATTATAACGATTATTTATGTGTGGCTGTAGAGTGAGAAAAGCAAAGACTACTAACAGTTGAGAGAAGTAGGGTGTGGTTGTATGGGCTGCTCTGTCTCCAAGAAGAAGAAGAAGAATGCAATGCGCCCGCCGGGATATGAGGATCCCGACCTTCTTGCCTCCGTTACACCATGTCAGTTTTATAATCTTTAAATCTTCTTAGTATCATAATTTCAAAAATGTTATCAAAAGTGTTCTAGAATTTGGAAAAAAAAAACTCTAATTGTATTTTACTTTTAATATTGGGAGGGACAATAGTTACGGTAGCAGAAGTGGAAGCTTTGTATGAACTGTTTAAGAAGCTAAGCAGCTCAATTATCGATGACGGTCTTATTCATAAGGTTTATTCTTTCGTTCTAAAAGTGATCATACATAAACTGCTATTAGGCAATCTATATGGCTTAATTAAAGTATAAAAGTGTGATGTTGCAGGAAGAATTTCAGCTGGCTTTGTTCAGAAACAGGAACCGGAGGAATCTCTTCGCTGATCGGGTATGTTGTACATTACGTTATTTATCTACCTAGACTATAGAAAACATATGTGTATAATTTTATATAAAGTTCTGTTTTACAATATGTTATATATACGCAGATATTTGATGTATTTGATGTGAAGCGAAATGGAGTGATCGAGTTTGGGGAATTTGTCCGGTCTTTAGGTGTTTTTCATCCAAGCGCACCGGTCCATGAAAAAATCAAATGTAATTCTTCTAACCCCAAGAATAGTTCTTCACATTCATTCTATGTCTTAGTACTCTATTATTTTCTTATTAAGTTATCTGAAACTGAATATATTTTATCATGAATTTGCAGTTGCTTTTAAATTATACGATTTACGACAAACTGGATTCATCGAGCGAGAAGAAGTGAGTCCATTTATTTTTCGGTACCCGCCAGCTTAAACAGTTTTGACCCTAATAACTTTGTGTGTCGTCTTGATCTAACATGCATACCATAATGACCAAAATTGTGTTTTGATTAGTTGAACGAGATGGTTATTGCGCTACTTCATGAATCTGAACTAGTTGTTTCCGAAGATATGATCGAAGTAATGGTGGATAAGGTAACCCATCACTACCACACCGTTGCAAATATGTTTATAATCATCTTAGATTCTAAATATAATATTGAAGAATATAATCTTGATGATAAATAATCTATAAGGAAATGGTGATTATATGTTTTGCAGGCTTTTGTTCAAGCAGACAGTAAAAACGACGGAAGAATTGATATAGATGAATGGACAGATTTTGTATCCTTGAATCCGTCGCTCATCAAGAACATGACTTTGCCATATCTAAAGTGAATTTATATTAACTAGCTCTTACTAATTTATAATGGTTAAGAGTCTAATCTCATATGTTTCAACGATCATGACCAACGTTGAACCAAACCGACCTATTTGATGAAAATCAAAATGATTGATCATATACAATTCTTGGTAAAACTGTAGGGACATAAAGGGAACTTTTCCAAGTTTTGTTTCATCTTGTGAAGACGAAGAATTGGAGTTGCAAAACCTATATTTCTAAAACAATCCATGCAAGGAAGATAAAAGGCCATCCTTGTCTCCTTCGTCACTGTTTTTTCAATTTACATTTCACATTATTGTACAAAATCTTAGATAAGATATATATATATATATATAAGTTAGAATTTGAAAATGGTTCTTTAGGCCGGTCTTGGTAAGGATCTTGGACTTGCCTTGTGTATATGCATACTATGCTAGATTTAGTACTACCAACTACGTTTTATGTGGAACAATCCAATTCACATATAGAATTGCTCCAAGTGATTCTTCCAATTCACATTTAAAGTAAAATTTTATATATACTTTAGTATAAAATACTTTTCAAAACCTATGAAAAACATTTTTTAATTAAAATTTTATAAATATTTAAATAAAGTCTTCGAGTAGTAGTTATTATCTAGAAATACCTTATAAACTTTCTAAAACTTCAAAATTTTCAGATTTAATAGAAAATATTTTTGAAAATATATAAATGAAGGAGCATTTTTTGAAAAGAGATACATCAAAAAAGATTTCTCAAAAAAACTTTCAGATTCTATGTGTTGCTAAAACAATGACTTTTTTGAATGTGAAAAAATCTCTTATCTTATTTGGAACAGATTAGAATCGGCACTATGCGAAAGTTTTAGTAGTAGTATATATGCAAATTTACATAAATTTGTGGTCATATTAATATTCAATTTAACATGTAATTAGTACACTATATAAAACCTAAATTTTAAAATGTAAAATCTACACCTGGTGATTAGTAATTAGTTTTTTTTTCATCATATGATCTATAATTAGCTACTCAATAAATTAATAAAAATTAACTTAGCTCTAGAATTCTTTATAAATATTTAATTGAACAACAACAAGTAATTGAGGAAAAAATATACACAAATCAAAACCTGGCTGAATTTGTGAGTCATCCATCATCCCTCACCGAACATAAAACTTTCTCTCTATCTATGACACGACCAGATAGCTGATTCAGTTCCTCTCGATATGTCTAAGTTTATTATAATCTTATCCGCACTCACTTCATCATCTCTCGCAACCTTTCTGAACATTCATTCTAAATGTAAGCCTACCGCAACTTTAACTCTCTAATCCTCCTTCTTCCTCCTTCGACTTTCACTTATCTCTATCTCAAATTATCAATCGGAAAGATTATATTCTCCGTTCATGCGACATGTATTTGATCGTTTGGTGCTGCATGAGCAAGATGGAGTTTGACTCTTTGGTTTATTTCGATTTGACTTACAGAACCATGTATTATCATCTATATAAAGTTGACTCTTTTATGTATATGTATCAAAATGTAGTGCAATCATTTAAAGGGGTTTCGTATACATTGTCATATTTTGTTTTGTGATTCAAGGTTTTTCTAATTGTTCGTCGTATCCTTAACTTGTTTCGAAGAGCTCTAATGTTATGTCTTTGTAAATTTTAGATGGCCCAAAACCTTCTGGATAACTTGCTTGTTTTGTGATCGTCAAAAAAAAAAACTTGCTTGTTTTGTGATTGTCAAAAAAAAAAATTGCTTGTTTTGCCGCCGGATGTGCAATCGGCCCTTGCCCCAACAATTTTTGGACAAAGGCTTAAATGGGATAATGTTTCAACTATTTTCCTCCCTTTATCCAATGGACCATGTGACCAACAAGTAATTGGAGTGTATGTCTATGAACGAGGAGGTGCAAATGGTGTTCATTGACCTAGTCTTTTACAAATATTTACACAATTATTATATGTTATGATAGAAAATATCTAATTCTATATTTATGCAATCTCTATTCATATTTTATTTTGATATTCTTATTGGTTGTATTTTTTTCATTTAGTTTTTACTTTTAGTTTAAATTAATATTTTTAATAATAATAAAAATATTACAAAAATTAGCGAATTAATTGATGCATTAAGTTTAGATTTTATGTTATTTTGATGATATGGATTAATTTGTTAAAATTGAAAATAAGAAGTGACGAGCTGAAGGAATGAGAAGAGAGAAAAACCAACTTTATATATATAGATTTCTATTACTTGCATCGCCAAAAAGGAATCATTCTCCGTAAATTTTAAACTTTTCTTATTTGATTCCGTTCGCATGTAAGGGCAAGTTTATTGATTATACTTCCATTTGGATGTCAAAAGAATTAATTAATAATATTTTAATTTAATTTAATTATTTACTTTTTTTTTAATTTATCTAACCAATAAAATAAAGACAATTGTAGATTTGGTGTATTTAATAGTTGGGGCAGAAACACTTTTTCTTTATCACATTTTTCTCATTTTTTTATTCTTCTGATCCTTTAAAAGTCAAAAGTCAGAACCAAATCAATGGAGGATGTGCAATGGATTTGCTCTAAAGGTCAAAAGTCAAAACCAAACTAAAGGAGTCGCATGGGGACCATGCGATTAGTTAAAGAGGTCAGTACGTGTTAAACTTTTTTTGACTTTAAATACCAAGTGGATTTTTTGCGAGCAAAAAACCAGAGTCACAAAAAAAAAAACCAAGAGTCGATTTTGGGCCTATTTAAAAAAAACCAAGAGTTGGGTTTGGGCCTACTTAAATAATACAATTATCTATATATATATATATATATGCATCTATACTATTAATTGGGGAATACAAAAACAGAAAAGCAAAAAAAAAAAACTAAAAAATTCCATTAAATGCCCCCACGACAAAAAAAAAGGAAAACAAAGAAAAAAAATTAAAGGACAAAAAGGTAATTAAGAGTGTAAAAAAACGCGGACCCTATCTGTTTGGCTACAATCTTATTCGGATCTCAACTATCCTATACGTGTATCCAAACACTGTCATCCTCTTCCCAAACATGTAAGTAAAAAATTAGTTAGGATCATATGCGTAATATGCGTAATATTAAATACCTACCATATAAATTTATGTTGATAAAACATCAGCAAATCGTAAAACCAACATCATATTCAATACCTACCATATAATTTCATTTCGTAATTTAAACTGCTAAAAATCAGCGAATATAAACAAAACCGTTATAGAAAACTTACCATTCGTAATAATCGGTACCATATTGGATAATTACCATTTCTGTTGCTCATTTAATCTGATAAAGATCAGATAAAAACAGTATGGAAGGTAATCCTGTCAAATCGTAAAAAAAAAAAAGAAACTGAATGATGACTCAATCTTTTATTAAATAGAAAAAGAAATTAGGATACTCGAATTTATGAGAGAATATTTCTAAAACAGAAACTAAATATCTGCTACTTGAAAGATTGTGCATCGATTTATACTTATCTAACCTAAATAATCAATGCTTACGCTGACTTTTGTATATAAATATAGCATCCGAATTCTACCATTTTAGATAACCTAAAGCTCTAATCTCTTTCATTCAAAAACATCGATCGCCAAAAAAAAAAAAAAAATATGTAGAAAATAGATTGATGGATTCACATACCTTAACGACATTAACCCTTGAAAACAAGTTAGCAAACCCAAGCCATTCAGACCAAAATCCTCCTCCAATCATGGAAGCAAACCATAAAGCATTTTGGATAACCTGTATGTCTCTATAAGTATAGTATATTATAGATGAGCTACTAATATTTGTTTTTCATGTGTTTTATGTCAATAAGTTTTCTAATTTGTACTCCTAACAATTTTGCAGCTGAAAATCAAAATACAAAACCATTCTCAGCAATTGATAAGTTTGTGAATCAGAACTCTCAACTCCAGGATCTTCAAACAATCAAGAAGTGGTAACTATTTATTTATATCTTCGTATATGACACTCTAATTTTGTTTAAAATAAATAATGTTAAGAAAGATCTAATTATTTTCAAAATTTTATGACATGTATTGGACATGTCAATGTAAGAAACAATCTATACCAGATTTTTGTTTTGTTCAATGTTGTTTTTTTTTTGTATGATTCAAACATATTTATGAATAAACCAAGGTAAACGTAGATAACTAACTTTGTATCTTGGTTTTTGCAGCTTATGAAGAAATAACAGTTCACCTAAATAAGCAACCATAAGGCACTCGAAACACTAAACACTTGAAAAACTCACCTTATGGTACGACATCATCCACCCCCATACTTGATAGACTCAATGTACCGATGAGCTGCTGCAATTAGAAGTCAAAACAAATTAATTGTAGAAAATGTTTTCCTTTTTATGTTATGAAATAATTTATCTAACTCTAATTATATGTATTACCATTTCTTCATACTTTTGTAGCTAATCAAAGTGGAATTGACTTATGACTATGGGAAAGAAAATGGACCTTTAGATTTAGAAAAGTGTGACTACACAGACTCCTATTCTCTTCAGATGCATATAAGCTTAATTCAAGCTATAGTCCTATACAATTATTTGTTGTGCTTATATTTTAACTGAATAGTTGGCAAATCCTACTATCATTATCCGTTTTCCCTTATATGAAATTATATACTAAGAGTTGTTACCTTTTTCTAAATAATTAATCTACAAAATATTAAAGTTAATCGAATATTGAACAACTATAATTGACAGCTAGAAAATGCCCCATTCCAAAGTCAATTACAATTGACAGCTAGAAAATGTAAGTGGGAATTTCAAGACTATGAACGTGAATAATCATCATCACCAAAGATTAGAGAGTATTACAGAGGGAAAAATGCAGAATAATCAAAATAAGCGAAGCTACAATTACTTTCAATTTTGTCTAATACTATGATGAGTCTTTTAAAGAACAGTCCAATTCTGATAATGATAAAGTACACGAAGCAGGGTGAGATAATCAATTAATCAAAGATTCAACTAAGCAATTGAACTCTTACAATTCAATTCAAAGTGAGAGCAACGACGAAGATAAGATGTGAAAGAAGCATAATCTGAAAAAAACTTACCTTCTCCAAATCGAAAACTTGTTAAATTAGGGTTTGATATGGCTTCCAACTCAAAACCAATTGGCAATGAGTGGAGAGACCCTACCTCTTTATATATTACTCAAATCCTTTTACATCTATCACATGTGGGATCTTTTCTTCACACGCCCCCTCGAGATGATGGCTCTTTTAGCCATTAATCTCGACAGAATCCATCAAAACTCTCTCTTAAGATTTTACTGAAATCAATGACGAGGATGAAAGTTGAGAAGCATAATCTGAGTTACTGAAATCACTTAACCTTCACCAAATTTAGGAAAAATTGAATTCTCCATCGACAACCCTAGAATTTGGGAAAATAATTGTAAGGGCCCCTACAATAGTGGGGTTAACATGTATGTCATTTCCCTTTCTCAAATGGCATAACAACCTTTTTTGTATATTTGAAACGACAAGGCGTTATATACGTTTTAGTAAAGCAAAACATTTTACATTTTTAATTAAAATTGAAATATTATAAAGCATTAGGATATTCTTTTTAGATGATGGTTTACATTATCTTAAATATATTCCACTAATCAAAATTGTAACTGTATAAACTAAAATATACCTTTAGAAAATATTATAAATAATAATTATATCTAGCCATATTATTTTATTTTGAGCTAATTTTTATCTATTTATTTTGAGAATAAGGATTACACACGTAAACAAGATAGAAGGAAAGATGACTAGATAAGAACATAAATTTCCAAAAAGAAAATTTTTAGAACATGTTATAGTTAAAATAAATTAACGCTTACAATTTTATATTTAACATGTTTTTTAAATAGGCATTAAAGTGTGTTTTATAATATTAAAATATTTAAAACAAAAAACCGTAATAGATGAACCAGACATAAAATAATAAGAATAAAGAAGTCAACTAATTTTGTAATATGTTATTTTATAATTATACTATGAACTATATTTGTGTTTGTTCCTAATGGTATTTTGGTAATTTTTGTATTCGTTCCATTCCATTTCTAATCGGGAATAATTTTTTTTTGTCTAATATTGGAAATGTCATATATCGAGAATGCATTCTCTATACAAGTAGAATTCAGGTACAAGACGAAACATGAATCACATCCACTCTGAAATATTTGTATCAAACATGTTTTAATTATTTTTATACTTTTTTACATGCATTCTTCTGTCTTTATTTTTTTATAACAAAAGTTATAATATAAATGCTATATCAAGTTATTATTTTTGGGTATTCGGTAGTTTGTGTACTAATCAGGTTTTCAAATTTGTAATCTGAACCGACCCGAAGTTAATAGTACTCGAACTAAACCGAACCCATATATCGAAATAATACCCAATAGATTCTATTTTTTTAAACCCATATAGCCAAATCTGATCGGGTAATATCCCAACCCGAACGGGTTATCCGAAAGTCCAACCATACCTAAAAATAGGTTTGCAAAACTAATCCGCATATACATTATATATTGCAAATCTGATTACAAATTTATTTTTTGAAATTAACCCCGCACGTATGTGCGGGTCCGAACCTAGTTATCTATTATCTCGCATATATCATTGGAGACTTTGATAAGTTATCTCTGTTATTAGAAAATATATAATAATAAGTAGGATTAAACAAAAGCTCTCTCTTATCTGCACACCTAGACATACGTCATTGATTATCTTGGCTATTACGGCGAGTTGCCTAACATCTTCCACAACTCATATGACTTTTGGTTATCAATTTGTTTATTTGAATCATTACTAAATTATTGATTAAGCAGGGCCAAAGGCTGTTTTGTTCTAGTTTTGGCTATTTCCGTTAATGATTTGATGTATGGGGAGAGCTTAAATGCTTAATGTAGCTGTCGTGAAAGCTACAACTATCTTAATTTTAAACGGTGGTAACTTGGCCAACTACATCTTATGCATTTATTATGTGTAAACCAATGACATAATCGTCCTTATATAGCCATCAACTTCATTTTTATATCACTAAAAGAAATTTGCACAAACGTCTTTTTCAAACTTTTAATATATATCTTTTTTTTTGTCAAACTCTGAAAAGTTTTCAGATTTGGTAATGGACTAGAGATTACCACGTTAATTTTAATGATATTCAAGTAATACATATACAGACAAGAGTTATAAATGTAGACATACATAAACGTGGGCATACGTTAGTGTTTATGTAGGTTTTTATTATGTCGTGTTCGTGTACATGTAAACCCTGTGATATACACTCTTTACTTTGTTTTCGACGTAATTCTGAGTTTCGTTACGAACGCTAACCTCGTGTTGAGTTTGCCCAACAAAAAAAAAAAAGAAAAAAAATAAGAGCCCGTGTTGAGTTTGCCAAGTAAAAGTCAATAACGTGACAAAATAAACGATCTACACTATAATTTATAGCACTCGATTTTCATTGGTTTGTTCGAGGAATTATTTTTCTTGTAGAACCAATGTAAATGAAGGTATGAAATCGATTTTTTATGTTTGGTTGTAGAGTGAGAAAAACAAACAGTTAAGAGAAGGAATTTGTGGTTATATGGGCTGCTCTGTGTCGAAGAAGAAGAAGAAGAAGAAGAAGAAGAATGCAATGCGCCTGCCGGGATATGAGGATCCCGACCTTCTTGCCTCCGTTACACCATGTCAGTTTTTTTAATCTTTAGATCTTCTTAGTATCATAATTTCAAAAATGTTATAAAAAGTGTTCTAGAATTTGGAAAAAAAAAACTCTAATTGTATTTTACTTTTAATATTTGGTTGGGACAATAGTTACGGTAGCAGAAGTGGAAGCTTTGTATGAACTGTTTAAGAAGCTAAGCAGCTCAATTATTGATGACGGTCTTATTCATAAGGTTTCTTCTTTCATTCTAAAAGTGATCATACATAAACTGCAATTAGGCAATCTATATGGCTTAATTAAAGTATAAAAGTGTGATGTTGCAGGAAGAATTTCAGCTGGCTTTGTTCAGAAATAGGAACCGGAGGAATCTCTTCGCTGATCGGGTATGTTGTATATATTAAGTTATTATCTTAACTAGACGAGTGTCACATTTAAAGAAAACATATGTGTATTTTATAGCGTTCTGTTTAATGATATGTTATATACGTAGATATTTGATGTATTTGATGTGAAGCGAAATGGAGTGATCGAGTTTGGGGAATTTGTCCGGTCCTTAGGCGTCTTTCATCCAAGCGCACCGGTCGATGACAACAAAATCAAATGTCATTCTTCTAACCCCATTTTTTGTTTTTTCACATTCATTCTATGTTTAGTACTACTCAATACTTATTTTCTAATTAAGTTACCTTTACCTTTATCATGAATTTGCAGTTGCTTTCAAATTGTACGATTTACGACAAACTGGATTCATCGAGCGTGAAGAATTGTACGATTTACGACAAACTGGATTCATCGAGCGTGAAGAAGTGAGTCCATTTTTTTTTGGTACTCGCTAGTTTTACTCCAATAACTTTATGAGTGTTGATTAACATGTACCATGAATGTTGACCGAAATTGTGTAATTGATTAGTTAATACCACTTTTTCGACCTAGACTCTGATACCAATTGTTAGGTTTTCCAAGCTCAAACCAATTCCTCCATTAGTATAATATTGTCCGCTTTGGGCCCAGGTGGCAAAGCCTGCACGGATTTCTTATTGGGCTCCTTCCCAAAAGACCTCATACTAATTGGAGTTGGTCTTGACTTATATATTAGAAACTTATTTTCTAATCTTCAGATGTGGGACATTGTTTGTATTCCAACAGAAGTTATGGTGTATAAGGTAATCCACCACATCCCCACACCCCTGCATATATATAGATATATGTTTATAATTAATTGTCTAGACTCTAAATCTAATATTGAAGAAGAAAATGGTGCTATATATATATTATTTTGCAGGCTTTTGTTGAAGCAGACAGTAAAAGCGAAGGAAAAATTAATATAGATGAATGGACAGATTTTGTATCCTTGAATCCATCGCTCATCAAGAACATGACTTTGCCATATCTGAAGTTAGTTTATATTGGGTCTTATAATGTAATAATGGGTAACATTCTCATCTCATATATCTTAGACCGTGACCAGCTTTAATTTCAACCAATTCATGGTAAATTGTAGGGATATAAAGGGGACTTTTCCAAGTTTCGTTTCATCTTGTGAAGAGGAAGAATTGGAGTTGCAAAACCTATATTTCTAATTCTAAATAGTCCATGGCAATGCAAGGAAGATAAATGATACCTTGTCCTTTGTCGCCTTCGTCTCTGCTTTTCAATTTACATCAAATATTTTTGTACAAAATAGTTGCTAAGATGATAGAGATATAAGTTAGGATTTGAAGATGAATGCTAAATATAGCCTCTCTTTACAAAAGGATATGGGACTTGCCTTGTGTATTATATGTATACTTAGCTAGATCTAATACTTTGTTTTTACGTGGAACAAGTGGTCCTCCATTTCACATATAGAATTGATCCAATGCTACTCCTAGCCATTTCACTATGTAGTTCTATTACGGGCATAGAAACGTTTTCAAATTTCTATTTATGATTACTACGGACAGTGGCGATTCTAATCTAGTTCCAAATAAGATGAGACTTTGGGAGTTTGGGTACATTAGAAAATTCTTTGTTTAGCAACACTAGGATTGTGTCCGCGCTACGCTGCAGGAATGTTTTTTTTACTGTTTTATTTTAATTAATTTGAGGATAATTTTTATATAGTGTTGACTCACATCACATACTTTAACTATATCTTCTCGTTGTAGCTTTCCCATGGCGTTCATACTGTTACCTCTTATTATCTTTCTACTGTCGAAGATAATTCCGATCTGTGAAGCCGTGTGGTTTACCGTACCTCTTACCAGATTCAAAGTGCATCTCCGAAGAAATACAAAGCAACATTGTCATTTTGGCTGATTACTTTGTTATATCCAATGAACATCCAATATTCCAATCTTTTCTACTATCTCCGTTAAGTTAAAGTATTTTGGAGTAGAAAATGGAAAGTGATGTGGAGGGAAATGAACAGCAAACTTCACCGTAGTTCTCACAATTAATCACAAGCAGAGATTGAATAATTGATGTTCTCTCAATTTTTCGGTTTGCTGAGTAATTGAACGACAACCATTTCTTCACCTATTTTTATCTTTCTACGATTTGGTCTATTTATGAAACGACCTGACCCGTTTTTTTAAAATAATAAATAATAAATAATAAATAATAAAAAAAAAATAATAATAATAATAATAATAATAAACTACAACTAGTGGTCCCATATCCACTAGCCACCTAACCACAAACACAACCAACAGCGGAAATAATAGATACCAATATCCAAACAATAATCCAATAACTAATAACCAATAATCAAACAACAGGAAACAAGAAACCAGCAACCTAGCAAGTTCAAAAGACCCAACTCTATCAACCTAGCAATGCCAGACAACATCCAATCGAGTCCCTAGAACATCCTCCTCTTCATTACCTTGATTCCACGATCACATTTTGCCTTTACCTGCATCAGAAACACAAATTGCAATGCATGAGTATTTTATAAACACTCAGTAAGACAATCCTCCCATCTACTGGGCTATACACACAAGCAATAGAGATACTCTAACCATCAAGCAACAAACAACAAACAAACCAGGCTCTGCATCGACCGACACAAGGCTTGCACCGACCGACACAAACAGGGACAAGCATCGACCGACACAAGGTATGCATCGGTCGACACAAGGTTCACTTGCATCGACCGATGTTTCCACTTGCATCGATCGACGCATGCTCGACAATATGCGGAAACCCTAGTTGCATCGACCGACGCCTCCACATGGCATCGACCGATGCTCCTAGGTAAGGCCGCGCCGTCCTTGCACTACATCGACCGACGCACATAGTGCATCGACCGATGCACATGCCGAGCATCGTTTTTTCCCGAAGCTTCTCGCCGGATCTCCGTTCCTGCAAACACAAGAATCGATCCCAAACCACAAGAAAGCTTCCTAACGCCTCATACAACATTCTAACAAGCCTAACAACACATAAACAAACAGATTAGAGAATCTCCAGCTTAGATAAGCCATTGTCATGCACTTACCTTTGCCAAGAAGTTTCTGAACCTTAAACAATCAAGAACACGCTCCTAGGAATCTCCTACAACGATCCCAGCTACAGATCTCTACAGGAAACGTCTCCTAACACCAGAAATCACCAAGAACACTCAAGAACACTTTTTCTCCCTTCTTTTCTCTCAAAAACGGCTGAACTCGTCGAATGAGACAAAAACACGACTTAAGAGTTTTCCCTAACCCAAAACGCAGCGTTTAACTTAAACTCGTCCGTAGAAAAAAATCTTGCATCGACCGATGCAATCCCTAAACCGGGATTTCGGTTCGCGGATATTATAATTCTCCCCCACCAATTTAGATTCGTCCTCGAATCTCGAACAATACTCAGCCAAGGACTCACGTGCTACCGTCTCCACGGCCCGCACTCCTCAGACTGATCTACAGAAGGTCACCTCTAGGTGATAGACTCACGCTCCAGGCATTATTTTCTCTCGACTTTTGGACTTTCATTTACTCATAGGCCTAAACCATGAGTTTTTATTGGCTCCTCATCATACCTAAGTCTTCATGCCATAATGTTGGCTCCTCATCGGGCCTAAACCCGCATGCCATACTGTATAAAGAAAAATCCAATACTCGTATCTCGGGTCGTCACCCTACAGCGCGCCTCCGGATCATCATCCGAAGTCGATATACTAACCATACTCCCAAGTCACAAAGTCTCCGAATATGGCAGTACTAGGAGAACCAAAGTCCCCCAAGAGTCGCGAGCAAACAATTCTGAACACGTCTGAGTCCTATCCCTATCCAGGTTTCCTTCCCGTGGCTCGCGAAAGACATCTCAATTCCTACCAACCACATATCCCCTCACTGGGATACCTCATGACCACACATGGATCATCACACTGCCACAAGGGCCGCCCCAAAGGCCAAACAAATGTCCTAAACAGGACCGCCACCAAGGCCAAACAAATGTCCTAAACCGGACCGCCACCAAGGCCAAACAAATGTCCTAAACAGGACCGCCACCATAGAAACATGGAAAACCTTATGGAATGCATGCATAACCTCATGTAACTCCAGTCTATATGCCACTGGTCCAACACGCTCAATCACTCTGAATGGACCCGTATACCTCAGACTCAACTTAGTCTCAGTCAATGACCTGTTCGGACCCCGCAACATGGCCATCTTGAGGTATACTCTATCTCCAACATAAAACTCAAGATCTCTCCTACTCCTATCGGTATAACTCCTCTGCCGATCCTGAGCTTCCTTCATGTTCAGCTTGAGAACCCGAATCTTCTCCGAGGTCTCCTGAACAAAATCTGCCCCGTACATGCTCCTCTCCCCCACCTGAGTCCAGCATAACGGTGTACGACACGACCTACCATACAAAGCCTCATAAGGAGCCATGCCAATACTCGCAGAATCTCCTGCCTCAACTCCTCATCCTTGGGCACACAGATCCGCCCATGCACTAGAATAGTACCATTAGTCGAAACCTGATACTCAGAATCAACATCCTTTGAGGCATTCACCAGCCCCAAATCTTTCTCCTGTGCCAACCGCACTCTGCTCAACAGATCTGCTCTATCAGCTGCAACCACCGCACACAAGCTCAACGCACTGATCTCACCTACCAAAGACTCCATATCCTGCTCCTGAGCCGAAGCCGCCCGCTTCCGACTCAAGGCATCTGCAACCAAGTTAGCCTTACCAGGATGGTAGGCTATCTCCAGATCATAATCCGCCACCAGCTCCATCCACCGTCTCTGCCTCAAATTCAGCTCGGGCTGAGTGAATATATACTTCAGGCTCTTATGATCTGTAAATACATGTACCTTTCACCATAAAGATAAGATCTCCAAAACTTCAGCACAAAAACTACATCACCCATCTCCAAGTCATGAGTAGGATAGTTGTCCACATGCTTCCGCAACTGCCGCGAAGCATAGGCAATCACCTTCCCATGCTGCATCAACACACACCCCAAACAAACTCTGGATGCATCTGTATACACCATATAGTGTTCCGCTTGCTCAGGCAAAGCCAACACCGCAGCAGTAGTCAACATCTCCTTCAGGCTTGCAAAGCCCTCCTCGCACTCCTGTGACCAGACAAAAGGAACATCCTTCCCTGTCAACTTAGTCATAGGGCGTGCTCTGCTCGCAAATCCCTCTACAAACCTCCTGTAGTAACCTGCCAAACCAAGGAAACTCCTGATCTCTGTGGCATTCTGCTGTTAAGGCTAGTCCCTGATAGCCTGAATCTTCTCCGGATCTACAGAAACCCCATCTGCAGACACAATGTGACCCAGAAAATCCATCTCACGCTGCCAGAAACTACACTTGCTCAACTTAGCAAACAACTTCTGCTCACGCAGCTTCTCCAGAACTGCTCTCAAATGCAGTGCATGCTCCTCAGGACTCTTAGAATAAACCAGGATGTCGTCGATGAAAATGATGACAGACACGTCCAGAAACTCCTGAAACACGCTGTTCATCAATCTCATAAACGCAGCTGGTGCGTTAGTCAACCCAAACGGCATCACCACAAATCATAATGCCCATTCCTCGTCCTGAAAGCAGTCTTCCTCGCATCTGCCTCATCTATCGGGGTCTGATGATAACCCGACGCCAGATCTACCTTGGAGAACCAAGTAGCACCTTTCAACTGATCCAACAACTCATCGATCCTTGGAACATGGTACTTGTTCTTCACAATGACCTGGTTGAGACCCCTGTAATCAATACACAAGCGGAAACTCCCATCCTTCTTCTTAACGAATAACATCGGTGCTCCCCACGGTGATACACTAGGACGGATGAATCCCTTGCTCAACAAATCCTCTAGCTGCTTCTTCAGCTCTGCCATCTCTGCTGGAGCCATTTTGTAAGGAGCCTTGGATAACGGTGTTGTCTCTGGTTCAAGTTCAATCGTGAAAGGATCCGACCGAGAAGGTGGTAATCCCTGCAATGACTGGAACACATCCTCAAACTCCTCCACAACCTGAATACCGCTAACCGTAGACTTCCCCACTGACTCTGGCATAGATATAGTAACAAGATAAGCCTCACGGCCCTCCTCGATCATCTTTCTAGCCTGAACGACCGAGATCACGAGACTCCCCGAAGTCGGTCTAATCCCCTGAAAAACCAACTTCCCTCCTGAGCGCTCAAACTCCACTCTACCCCGATGAAAATCCAGATGAACCATATGCCTATGCAACCATCCCATCCCCAAGATAACGTCATACAGCTCCACTAGGCTGATAAGCAAATCTGCAGGCCTAGACTCTTCCGCGATCTGAATATCGATACCCCTCGCTCTACCAATGACCCTCAGAAACTTGCCTCCAGCAACTCTGACAACTCCTGTACGCTCTCCGGGATCCCCTCTGATTCCCGCGCTCTCTGCACACTCCGGAGTAATGAAGCTATGAGAAGCTCCAGAATCAAACATAACATGGGACTTAAACCCGCCCACCAACAAGGTCCCTACACAAACCTCATGTGTTGAGAACCTAACACTTTATCACAGGGAAACATAAAATCTGAACTTACTAAGAATTCACAAAGATTAAGTACCAGAAATTATACCTGTGATCGCTCCGGCACTGGTTCCACCAGTCTCTACAGTTGTGTAAGCCCGTGGCGCCTGCTCAATCTGTGCCACCTGCTGCCCTCCAGGCTGCACCTGCTGCAACGCTGCCACTGCCACCGGCTCCAACTTGGGACACATGGGCCTAATATGCCCCGACTCCCTGCAATGATAGCACACACGAACCCCTGCCGTCGGAGCACTCTTCTTGGGACAACTAGCAATCCTGTGATCCTTGCACCCACAACCGAAGTAACTCGCACCACTCGGCCTCTGCATAGCCTCCCACCTCCTCTTGGTTCCCTGCGCAGGCTTACCGCCCATGCTAGAACCACCCTGCTGCTGAGCCCTACTAGGCTGAACTGCTGGACTAACCGCCACTGACTGTGCCCGGATGTCATCCTCAATCCCTGCTGCAGTCTCAACCAGCTCTGCACGCGTAGCATAACTCCGCCCTCTACAGTGAACTCTCAAATCGTCACGTAGGGCCCTCAAAAACCTCCTGATCTGAGCCTCGTCAGACTCTATATCTCGACCCCCATACCTCAGAAATCGACTGAACTCCAAGTCAAGCTCCCGCACTGACCGAGTTCCCTGAGCTAGCTGAAGGAACTGCACCTCCAACCTATCCAGTGCCTCTCTAGGGAAATACTTGCGGTTGAACTCCAAGACAAAGTCAGCCCAAGACATCTCCCTCTGCACTCTCCTGGCTGCCACAGAACTCCACCACAACTGAGCATCACCAGTCAAATGGTGGACCCTAATGTCCACCCAAAACTCCTCAGGACATCTCAGAGTATGGAAGTTACGTTGCACACTCGTCCTCCACGCCTCCGCAGCGGTAGGATCTGTACCTCCTGAAAACCGCTCGGTACCAATACAACCTATCTCTGTCAGCATGCTGATATAACAAGAATGAACCCCCACATCCGCAGCCACTGGCTGCCTCTCCTCCGCCACCACTGGTGGCACTACCTGAGCCTGAGCCGGTGCCATTGGCGGCAACCGCGCTATCAACTGTGTCAGTAAACCCGCAAGGTTGACACCCGGGGCTCCATCCGCTGGGACTCTCACACCTGGGGCTCTAACATCACCGGCTACTGGAGCATCAACACCGCCCCCTCCGGCCACACTCATGGAATCCCCCTGGACGCCCTGCGATTTGCCGACACCCTCTGCTGTCACACTCTGGTCTGTAGTCTCGCTAACCTCTGGGACTCTGCCCCTACCACGACCACGTCCGCGTCCACGACCACGTCCGCGTCCACGAGCACGACCACGACCAGCCACAGCATCCTCTTTAACCATCTGCACTACCATGAACATAAGGCTAAACACACAATTAACATAACACAAAAACATATACTTACCATGGAATCACAATGTAGGCTCGAAGAGGATGTTCTAGAACTTCATGCCACACACAATTGACTAACTCACATAATCAATCAAGACATGCAATCCCAAACATCACAACAGAAACCTAGTGAACCCAAACCTAGAACCGTAAGGGCTCATATACCAAACTAAAACGACCTGACCCGTTTTTTTTTTTTTTTTTCAAAAAATAATAAATAATAATAAATAATAATAATAATAAACTACAACTAGTGGTCCCATATCCACTAGCCACCTAACCACAAACACAACCAACAGCGGAAATAATAGATACCAATATCCAAACAATAATCCAATAACTAATAACCAATAATCAAACAACAGGAAACAAGGAATTAGCAACCTAGCAAGTTCTAAAGACCCAACTCTAGCAACCTAGCAATGCCAAACAACATCCAATCGAGTCCCTAGAACATCCTCCTCTTCATTGCCTTGATTCCACGATCACATTTTGCCTTTACCTGCATCACAAACACAAATTGCAATGCATGAGTATTTTATAAATACTCAGTAAGGCAATCCTCCCATCTACTGGGCTATACACACAAACAATAGAGATACTCTAACCATCAAGCAACAATCAACAAACAAACCAGGCTCTGCATCGACCGACACAAGGCTTGCACCGACCGACACAAGGTATGCATCGGTCGACACAAGGTATGCATCGGTCGACACAAGGTTCACTTGCATCGACCGATGCTTCCACTTGCATCGATCGACGCATGCTCGACAATACGCGGAAACCCTAGTTGCATCGACCGACGCCTCCACATGGCATCGACCGATGCTCCTAGGTCAAGCTGCGCGGTCCTTGCACTACATCGACCGACGCACATAGTGCATCGACCGATGCACATGCCGAGCATCGTTTTTCCCCGAAGCTTCTCGCCGGATCTCCGTTCCTGCAAACACAAGAATCGATCCCAAGCCACAAGAAAGCTTCCTAACGCCTCATACAACATTCTAACAAGCCAAACAACACATAAACAAACAGATTAGAGAATCTCCAGCTTAGATAAGCCATGGTCATGCACTTACCTTTGCCAAGAAGTTTCTGAACCTTAAACAATCAAGAACACGCTCCTAGGAAGCTCCTACAACGATCCCAACTACAGATCTCTACATAAAACGTCTCCTAACACCAGAAATCACCAAGAACACTCAAGAACACTCAAGAACACTTTTTCTCCCTTCTTTTCTCTCAAAAACTGCTGAACTCGTCGAATGAGACAAAAACACAATTCAAGTGTTTTCCCTAACCCAAAACGCAGCGTTTCACATAAACTCGTCCGCAAAAAACAACCTTGCATCGACCGATGCAATCCCTAAACCGGAATTTCGGTTCGCGGATGTTACAATTTATTTGGCTTTTAATTATGACTACAATTAGATTTCTATGTAATGAAATTTTGCTATTAGCCAGTTGGGCTTGGGCCATTTTTTAAAATGCAACCAATTAACTAAAAAAATTGACATAGAAAAAGATATGAATATTATTGGATATCAAAGTTGAGCTGTATTAATTCTTATTATTTGATTGGCTACTTGTTTTAACTGAGATGTCAGCTCCAGGATTCTCTAAAATGCTGAAGTGTCAATACTGGAGAGAAGCGCATCATGTTTTTATAGTATTGATAAATAGAATTTTGAATTCAAAAACTTTTATAGTGTGTCTTTTTTTTGTCTGTAACCATATTAGTAAAAAGAGCAAAATAATTATAATAATGCTGAGTGAAATTAAGAGTCTAGTAAATACTAATTATGTAAGTGCACCATATAAAAACTAAATTCTAAAATCTCTACCTCCCTCAGTATGATTATAATTATTATTTTTTCAACATATGATCTATAATTTTTTTTTTTTTTGGATAATATATGATCTGTAATATTTTAAGTACACCATATAAAAACTAAATTCTAAAATATGTACCTGCCTAGTAAGATGATTACAATTAGTATTTTTTTTTTTCATCATATGATCTATAATTAGTTATTAAGTAAACCAAAAAATATACTCAAGATCTAAGAAATAAATTATTTTAAAATTTTAATTGAATAACAAGTAATTGTAGGGAAAAAAAAATCAAAACCTTGCTGAATTTGTGAGTCATCCTAACAAGAAAATATATTCTCTCTATGACATTGACACCCAGATACATAGCTGAATCAGTTCCTATCGATTTGTATAAAAGTTTTATATCCTTATCCGACCGAACTCAGTTCATCTCTCCCAACCTCTCTGATCTCATTCAGCTCCATTCCCAATGTAAGCCCACCCCCAACTTCAACTCTCTTAATCTCCTTCTTCCTCTTTCACCTTCTCACATTCTTAATTTACGACCAATCCCTTCAATGATCGTTGGTGCTGATAGATCATTGTACCCATTAATGTCAAATTCAAAGTGGAAGTTTGACTCTTTTGTTAATTTTGATTTTGATTAGCACAACTGTATATACTGAATCAGATAAAGTTGACTCTTTTTTTTTGTGTGTGTTATGTAACAAAATTGTAATGCAATTATTCAAAAGGGTTTGTTTTCTGATCAAGAAAGCTTGATGCTTTTGAGTTTTGAATTTTCTCAATCTCTTCATTGTTATTTTGCAGATTGTTGAGAGCAGATCTCATGTGTTACGGTGCTTAATAGAATCAAAACCACCTTTGAGAATCTAAAGGATTGCACTTTTATGGCGGATATGCCCGAAAAGGATGTTCCTTTCGCGGTTGAAGATATTGTTCAGTCGCCTTTACCTGGTTATGTAGCACCAACTGGTGTCAGCTTTAGTCCTGATGACTCTTTGATCACTTACTTGTTTAGCCCTGAAGAGAATTTGGATAGGAGGCTGTACGCGTTTGATGTGAATAGAGGTGAATCTAGTTTGGTGTTTAGTCCTCCTGATGGTGGAGTTGATGAGAGCAATATTTCACCGGAAGAGAAACTCAGAAGGGAGAGGTTAAGGGAGCGTGGATTAGGTGTAACTCGGTATGAATGGGTCAAGACTAACTCAAAGATGAGATTCATTATGGTTCCTTTACCTGCGGGGGTTTGTTCTGTTATTCCCTTGCTTCTACATTTCGATAAATTTATTGGAATTGTGTGTCACTTTTTAGTAAAGAGATGGATTTAGCTAGCTTTAGATAGGCAATAGAATATGATGGAAGATATAATAGGTGGGATGGAGAACATATTAGCGGTCTCCGGCCTTTTGGCTTTTAGGAGAGTTAGAAATTTTTTTCAACAAATCTCTAAACTATGTTGGGCTCTTGGTTATGCTGTAGTCATTGATTCTTGGTTGCAATCGTTGATACAAAGATATACAAGAGGGTTGTTCCTGATCTTCATAACATAGTCTGAATCTTATCAGTTACATTAGTGATCTTTCTTACGTGTAACGTTCTTTTTTTGTTAAATCTTGAGATAACCTTACTCAGTTTGGTTTACTTTTTTGTTTTGTTTTGTGTTGTGGTCATTGTTAGGTGTATATGAAGGACCTTTCTTCATCACCAGATCCGGAGCTCATAGTTCCAAGTTCTCCCACTTCTCCAGTCATCGACCCTCGTCTTTCCCCCAATGGCTTATTTCTTGCATATGTAAGAGACTCGGAGTTGCATGTCCTCAGTTTGTTAAAAAACCAGACACAACAGCTAACAAATGGTGCCAATGGAAGTACTCTGGTAAGTAAATCTTTGTTTCATGACTGCTATTGTGGTCTTATTATTAAACATTCTCTCGGGAGAATAACTGTGATTTCTTTTGTTGCTGCAGACTCATGGTCTTGCTGAGTACATAGCTCAGGTGAGTAAAGTTTCTCTTAAAACTGCCATTTCGTTTGTATCCCAGAAGAAATCGACAGCTTATGCTACAACTTGTGTGTTATATCTGAAACTTTTCCTATTCCAGGAGGAGATGGATCGGAGGAATGGGTATTGGTGGTCATTAGATAGCCAGTATATCGCATATACAGAAGTTGACTCCTCACAGATTCCTTTGTTCAGAATAATGCATCAGGGAAAAAGCTCGGTTGGTTTAGAGGCGCAAGAAGATCATGCTTATCCTTTTGCAGGAGCTCTGAATTCCACCGTCCGTCTCGGGGTAGTTTCTTCAGCTGGCGGCGGGAAGACGACTTGGATGGATCTTGTGTGTGGAGGAAAAGCAAATACTGAGGACGAGTATCTTGGGAGAGTCAGTTGGATGCCCGGGAACGTTCTCACAGCTCAGGTTATGAATAGGTCCCAGAGTAGACTTAAAATCATCGAGTTTGACATAAACACTGGTCAAAGAAACATACTGTTGATTGAAGAATCCGACGCGTGGGTGACTTTACACGACTGTTTTACCCCTTTGGAGAATGTCCCTATGTTGAAAGGTTCAGGAGGATTCATTTGGGCCAGCGAGAGGACTGGTTTCAGACATTTTTATCTTTATGAGTCTGATGGGACATGCCTTGGAGCTATTACTAGTGGTGAATGGATGGTTGAGCAAATCTCAGGTGTAAATGAGCTGATGAGTCTGCTGTATTTCACAGGGACCCTTGATGGACCACGTGAGACTAATCTTTACTGCACAAAACTGGAAGCTGGAGATGCATCTCAGTGTCAACCAACGAGGCTTACACACGGGAAAGGAAAACATATCGTTGTGCTCGATCACCAGATGAAGAACTTCGTTGACATTCATGATTCAGTTGATTCGCCTCCGCGGGTTACTCTTTGCTCTTTGAGCGATGGAACTGTACTCAAGATTCTCTACGAGCAGACATCTCCTAAACTACTGAAAAGCCTTAAACTTGAGCCTCCAGAGTTTGTTCAAATACAAGCCAATGATGGAAAGACAATGCTGTACGGTGCGGTTTACAAACCCGACAGTTCGAAATTTGGCCCTCCTCCATATAAAACAATGATCAGCGTGTACGGAGGTCCCAGCGTTCAGCTTGTCCATGATTCTTGGATTAATACAGTCGACATGAGGACACAGTACCTGAGAAGCAGAGGCATCTTAGTTTGGAAGGTTCTACAAATTCTTTATCTTCTTTTTTTTTTTTTTTTTCTTCATCAGTTAACTGTTGAATAAGGTTCACTCTAAAGATGAGGCTTTAGAATTGATATATAATCTCTATAAATCTTTTGCAGCTTGATAACAGAGGAACTGCAAGACGTGGGCTGAAGTTTGAATCTTGGATCAAGAATAACTGTGGATATGTTGATGCAGAAGATCAAGTAACCGGAGCCAAATGGCTAATAGACCAAGGCCTAGCTAAACCAGACCACATTGGGGTGTACGGTTGGAGTTACGGTGGTTACCTCTCAGCTACACTCTTGACACGATACCCTGAGATCTTTAACTGCGCTGTCTCGGGTGCTCCTGTTACATCTTGGGATGGCTATGACTCATTCTATACAGAAAAGTACATGGGACTTCCCTCAGAGGAGGAGGAGGGATACCTGAAAAGCGCGGTGATGCATCATGTGGAGAACCTGACTGATAAGCAGAAGCTGATGTTAGTACACGGAATGATCGATGAGAATGTGCATTTCAGACATACTGCTAGGCTTGTAAACGCGCTTGTCGAAGCTGGTAAGCGGTATGAGTTGTTGATATTTCCTGATGAACGGCATATGCCTCGGAGGAGAAAGGACCGGGTATACATGGAACAGAGGATTTGGGAGTTTATAGAGAGAAACTTGTGAAGAGGTCACAAACATTGTTGCTTTAATTCCTTTATTTTTTCACATTCTTTTTTTTTTTAATTTCTTTATTACATGAATAAATGGTATTATCTCTCATGAATAATTGGTTATTACTAAAATTTAATTCGTTTCTAATTTGGGTTAATGTTTCTTGTTGAATTTGTTTGGACATTTTTTGAAATTTTGTGACATTTTTTAGGATGAACATTTATATTGTATACTTTTTTTTTTTTTTGAGAACTCTACCAATTTATTTCATATACAAAAGATAATGAAAATTTATTTTAATGTTCTTTTCAATAAATTGAAATATATTTTAATAATCTTTTCAATAAATTGAAAATTGCCTAATTCTCTACTTCCTTTATCTTTTGGATAGGAGATTATTGATGTCACTCATACATTTTTTAATCAACTTTGTATGATACTTTTTCTTTTAACTTTATAGGAATTATATATATATATATATATTGTCCTTCAGAATTTAATTTGATATATAAAGTTTCTCTTTAAATGTTGGAAGAATAAAGTAGAAACAAATACAAAGGCAAAAAGAGAGTCTTTGATTGAAAATCACTAGAGTCGGTCTGAAACGGTAAACATATGCGTCCGTTACGGAAACGGTAACCTGCCTTGGGGAAGAGTTCACGGCGTTAATACTCGGATAAAAACCTCCGTTAAAAAGTCAGCGAGGTCAAACAGTATAAATAGATCCCAACAAACTTCGCCGCTGTTCAAAGAAGACTTACCACTGTTTCTCTCTCTCTCTCTCTCCTCTTCTTCTTCGTCCTTTCTTTTTCTGGGAAACGCTAAAAAAAGAAGTTCTCGGGGAAAAAAAAAAATAGTGGAGAGAGGGTTTTCGGATTGCGAAGAAACTTGGCGAGTAAGTTTAATCGCACACCAGTTCCGATTTCACCGAGAAGAATCGCTCGGTTGATTCATCGCTTCGCGGATTTTGATTCCTTTAGGTATGGCAATTTTTTTTTTTTTTTTTTTTTTTTTTTTTTTTTTTTGGAATTTTCGATCTCTCTGTAGAATCTGTTGATTTCGATTTATCTTTCCGATATCTTCTCCGATCATGAGTAATCGTGAAATGTAAGTTAAAAATTTCGAAATCTGTTGTGAGTTATAGAGATTTCTGTAGCGGCTCAAAATTGGAGATGTTCGTTAAGATGATCTGAGGCTTCTCTTTAGTGTTTATGGATTGAAACTGTAGGTTTTGAGTATTGTGCTGGATTTAGTGTTTAGATTCAATTTTTAGTTTTTATCAGACCTAAAAATAAGATTAGTCAAAATCGGATAAAGTTTGAAAACTTAGGCACCAGCTTTGTTTTTTTGGGTTTTAGATGATAAAAATCCGATTAAGACGTTGACTTGAAACTAATTTGTGGCCGTTGTTTGGTTATGCTTTCAAAGCTATTTTTAGATATCAAGATTTTCTAATTTTATATATAGATGAGAGAATGTAAGGTTTTAGAGTTTATATAGTTCGCTAAGATCAGACTTTGAGGTATGTTCATCATCACAAATCATCATCCATTCAAAGAGGTTGGCGTTTTTTTTAGTGTTTTTTTGATAAATGTTTTTGTGTTTGATCTGAATATTTGACATCTGTGATAATCTCTTGTGAATTAGAAAATGGTGATTGATGTCCTTGAATTACTGAATTATGAATTCCCCTTGGGATATCAATTAAGTTATTGCTGTTCCATGTCTAATCCTTGTGATCATTGTTCTTATTCAGGTTCGTTGCAATTGATGCGAGTAGAAAGATACTTTTCAGCTTCCACGATTTGAATGAGAGCCTAATCCTAGGTGGTTTTGGGACTGTTTTAGCTTCAATATGAATACTTGGAAAATATTGCTTGGCAAGATGTGAGTTACAAGGCCTTTCTGTTCCAGAGTTCCTGAATCCGTGCAGGAACTTGGTCTTTTCAAAAGCTCACGGGAGAAGATAAGGGTTGATTCCTGGGATTTCACCCTTTATTCCTGTTGAGCTCTCCTCATTCCCAGGAATCCGGTTCTTCAGGATTTAGGAATAGTAGTGTACAGTTGGAATGTCAGTTGCTAGTGTAGCGTTGAGTCCAGCCCTGGAGGAACTTATAAACTTTCCAGGTATTATTGGACGGTTTGGTTCGAACTTAGACGACCCAATCTTGGTTTTCCTGACTATTGCTGGATCTGTGATCCCGAAGCGGGTCATGGAGTCTGATTCAATAGCATCTGTGAAGCTAAGGATTCAGAGTATCAAGGGGTTTTTCGTGAAGAAGCAGAGGCTTCTGTATGATGGTAGAGAGCTATCTCGAAATGATTCCCAAATTCGAGATTATGGTGTTGTTGATGGGAAGTTGTTGCATTTGGTTGTTAAAATTTCAGATCTCCAGGCCATTTCTGTAAGAACTGTTGGTGGGAAGGAGTTTGAGCTCGTTGTTGAGAGGAGTAGAAATGTTGGTTATGTGAAGCAGCAAATTGCCTTAAAGGAAAACGATCTCGGAATCCCCAGGGATCATGAACTCACTTTAGATGGTGAGGAGCTAGATGACCAGAGACTCATCACTGATCTCTGTAAAAAGGGAGAGAATGTGATTCACTTGCTAATTAGAAAATCTGTTAAAGTCAAGGCAAAACCAGTCGGGAAGGATTTTGAGGTGTTTATTGATGATGTAAATCACAAGAACAATGTGGATGGTAGCAGAGGAAACATATCACCACAAGCAAAGCCTAAAGAGTTCTTTGTGGAGCCTGTTATTGTTAATCCTGAAATTAAACTGCCTCTATTGCTCGAAGAGCTTATCAGCTCCACTTAAGAAGGCTTGGAGAAGGGAAATGGCCCGATTCAATCATCTGATGGATCAGGAGGAGCGTACTTTATGCAAGATCCATCTGGCCACAAGTATGTCTCTGTCTTCAAGCCCATTGATGAGGAACCAATGGCTGTGAACAATCCGCACGGACAGCCTGTTTCAGTTGATGGCGAGGGACTAAAGAAAGGCACACAGGTCGGTGAAGGAGCTATCAGAGAAGTAGCAGCCTACATTTTGGACTATCCCATGATTGGACCACGAACTTTTCCTCATGAAGAAACTGGTTTCGCTGGAGTTCCGCCGACAGCAATGGTCAAATGCTTGCACAAAGATTTCAACCATCCCAATGGTTACAATTTCTCTCCCGAGAACACGAAGATTGGTTCACTGCAGATGTTTGTGAGCAATGTGGGAAGTTGTGAAGATATGGGATACGGAGTATTTCGTGTCGATCAGGTTCACAAGATATCGGTTCTAGACATAAGGCTGGCTAATGCAGATCGCCACGCTGGCAACATTTTGGTTAGCCGAGACGGAAATGATGGACAGATGGTGCTTACTCCAATCGACCATGGCTATTGCTTTCCCAATAAGGTAAACAATTCTACTATACTCAAACAGGGATATTGATATTCACTTTTGGTTTCCAAATCTGCAGAATATTTCAGCTGAAAACACCTTATTTGTTCTTGTGCAGTTTGAAGATTGCACATTCGAATGGCTATACTGGCCTCAAGCAAAACAGCCGTACTCTTCAGAAACATTGGAATACATCAAATCTTTGGACTCTGAGCAAGACATTGATCTTCTGAGATTCCATGGTTGGGAGATTCCGCCTTCATGCACGCGTGTCCTTCGCATTTCAACCATGCTTCTCAAGAAAGGTTCTGCAAAAGGTCTCACACCTTTTACCATCGGAAAGCAGAGAAACACTCAAGAACGAATCTGTGATCGAACAAATCATACACGATGCAGAAGCCATAGGTTCCCCAGAGACAACAGAAGAGGAGTTTATCAGCACTGTCTCTGCCATTATGGACAACCGGCTCGACCAGTATTAGTGGAACTGAAACTGAAATTATCTCTATCGCTCCTCTGCGCCAATCTATGTTTTGTGATTGTTCAACAGGTGTATATCCAGTGTCCATAACAATAAATAAGTGTCACTGTCTTTGAACTAATCTAACCCTTAGCTTTTCGAAACAGTGGGTTTGGTAATGAATATGATGATTTGGTTATTATATAGAATCCTAGTCTTGTTGAGTTATGGAACGTTCGTGATTCTGAAATCTCTGTTCTATACTCGCATGATTAAAGTGATCATCATCGAGACTATTATTGACGTGGTAAAATACTGATTCGACAAACATGCAAACTATTAAATAAATATATGTAGTTTTGACTCTGGTTACAAAAGCATTTGTAGAAGTCAGAGATTAAAATTGATGCAAAACATATTCACCATTAAACATCGGATCCCACCATTGATGAATCCCATGAGCCCTCTTAAAAGTAGGCGACTGGCTAATGTTTATAGTCATATACGCCGATGGTAAAAGATGAAGAGGCTCTGATGAACAAGAATCCGAAGACGAACCTCCTCCTCCTCCTCCGCCTGATAACAGACTCCTAAGTGAGTTCCTCGTAGCAATTCTCTCGATTTTACCGGCTCCTATCTCAAACATTTTGTTTCTGTGCTTGAAGTAACCAATGTATTCTGAGCATATTGGATCTGACGGATTCACATACAAATATGGTATCCATGATGCTAACTTCATAAATGAATCGTCTTCTTGACCCTGTAAACAATACACATCACTATATATTTGTTAGAGATTAGAACCTCAAAGACAAAGTTGAGCAACAATTACGCTTTTCATTTCATTTAAATTGTGTCGTTTTTGGATTTATTTAGTTATTGCTATACTACGGTCTACGATGCTTTAGAAGTTTTATTTTGCTTAATTTGTTATTTTCGAAATTTTATACCAGTTTAGAATTTTAAACCTAAAATGTGATCATTTGTAATTTCTACTGTATTTATTATTAGTTTTTTTTTTGTTTTAAATGATATGTTTAGATAGAAAAAAACAAAAGGTAACAGTTTTTTTTTCTTTTATAACGAAAAAAAAATCATATTTTCTCTATCTAATTAACTCTATGGATATTTTTCGAAAAAAAAAATTAAATTAAAAAAATTAGAAAATCTTAGTTAATAATTTTACAAAATAAAGTCTGTGTGAAAATAATTAAAACCCCAAATATTCTTAAATGGAATATGTTACCTTATTATGGTGGCGACCCTTGACAGCGATTGCTACTCCGGCTTTGACGAGACTTCCAGCGAATCGAACTCCATGTTTAAGCTTCTCACTCTTCACCAGTTTCTCAATCGGAATCGACGAGAACGGAGGATTAAATAAGTAACTCTCAAGAGGGAAACCAGACCTAGTCATGATCTTCCCGGCAAGCAAAGCCACGGCTGCTCCAAGAGAATGTCCGGCTAGCCACACGGCTGCATTACCAGTTTTAGCCACCGCACTTTGAATCACCTGAATCGCATGCACGAACCTAGTGCTGTCTTGGAGGCAGTCGCGGACGCAGCGTAGGTCGAGCTTAAGGTCGCGTGACCGAGAGTGCCGTTTCATGATCGTGCCACGGAACGCGATCACGTGACGAGGAGGTGGTTTCGAATGATGGGTGTTATGGTAATTGTAAGAGAAGAAGTGTTTGTATTCGAACACGGCGCCGTATATGGATCCATCTGAGTCGTCGATTAGGGTTTCGGCTAAAGTGAAGTTGAAAAACTCCCACCAGTGGTTGGCTTGTGACTTTAGACCAATCCTGTTTTGTTGTCTGTCTCGTTCCAATGTGTACACTGCTTGTACCAAACATGATGCCACCGAGGTTCTATGGTAAGAATTATTCCTATCAAAATACTTACGTTGACTTTATGGGTTTGAATGTAATATTTTAATACAACTTGTTCTAGAAGAAATGAACAATTAGAGAATTCTAATAGAGTTGACTATGGCTAAACCATTGAATTAGCAAAAAAAAGCTGATTAGTGATGATGAGTTTGTTGTGGAAGATGATTATGTGGTTGGAAATGAAAGAGATGAAATAGAAAATATAATACCAATCAATGGAAGTTAAATGGATTGGACCAGAAATGCTGAAGATCTCTCTTTGAGAAGCCATTAGCCCCTCTTTCACCATAACCTCGTCTTCTTCTTCTTCCATATTTTATCTAAAACAAATTGTGATTATTCATCAATTGTTCTTGAATTGAGCATCATCAATCATTTTCTTTGACGAATGCAAGAAAAAATAGGACCAACAATAATGGTAAAAATTGGTGCAGTAATGCTAAAAAGGAATTAGAAAACCTTGTCAAAAAAAAAAAAAGAATTAGAAAACGGAAAATCAATTAAGAGAGAAAAAAATACCCGTTTTTTTGTATTCTCAGAAGGATCTATCAGAATACAGAAGATATGAATTTGATGAAGAAGTACTATAATTATAAAGGTTTTGTAAAGAAGAGATGGCCATCTTCTAATTTGTGGGTATTATTTATTGTTTTTTTAGGATCTGAAGACATTAATGGGACCATCTCTTAAACATTGAAACGTCAAACGTGCAAAAGTGTATCAACAATTGCTTTATTTACATATCCTCAATTACCACTAAATGATTTTTTTTCCTGAAAAATATCATTACTATATTTATGATCCAAAACTACAAGATACTTTTCGAAAATAATACAAATTTAAATTAAACTTTAAACCTTCAAAATTAAACATTAAATCTTAAACACTAAATCTTATCATTTAAAAACTACTAGATTTTAACCCGCGGTACACCGCGAGCCTATATTTTATTTATCACTAAATTTTATTTCAATTGATGTTGTATGTTGTAAAATTTTATTTTATGACAGTTTTATGAATTCAGGTTACACACTCCACCTTCTATTTATCATTTAAATTTGAGAGATTAATTCGAATTAAGTTGTATCATTTAAATAGATTTGAGAGATTAATTCGAATTAAGTTGTATCATTTAAATTTGTTTGTTAAATATTTTTGAAGTACTTAATCCGCATGTACTTCACAAATATTTGTTTGTTAAATAATTGGTTTCCTAAAATATTTAATCCGCATATACGCCCAAAATGTACTTCAAAAATCTTAAATATTTAAGAATATTGGTTTCCTAATCATTCGAAAATTAGGTTCTCGTTTTTAAGAACTTTATTAATGTTAAAATAATTATTGAAACAACCCGACCCATTTTTTTTTAATAACCTAATATCTAGTGATTCCTTGCTCACTAGCAACCTACCCCCAGTCATCAAAAACAGCGGATAACCATAATAAATCAACTCCAATAATCAATAACCACCAAGGAAATAACATAACGTCAATTCCATCAATAATTCAGAACATAACCAATAACGAAGTCAACATTCCTAATATCCATTCTAGACCACTAAGTTCCACTCTAGCATCCTAACAAGACACAAAGCAAACAATTGAGCCTCTAGAACATCCTCCTCTTCATCGCCTTGATCCCACAATCACACTTTGCCTTTACATGCGCCACAACACAACAGTAAGGCGTAAGTATTACCAGAAATACTTAGTGAGGCAATCCTTCCATCTACGAGGCTATACACACAAGCAATAAGATCTCTCATGCCACAAACAACAATAATAAAACAAACCAGGAGCATGCATAAAGCAACATGACATAAACCGGTCACTGTCAGAAGGGTGTGGACCGATACCCGAAGGTGTCGACCAACACTGGTCATCTGGTGTCGACCGACACCACAACTGGTGTCGACCGACACCTGCTCGACACTCTTTGAAACCCTAACGGTGTCGACCAACACCTCCACATGGCGTCGACCGACGCTCGTTAAGTTCTCGAGTCGTCCTCACGTTGGTGTCGATCGACACCGATGCCGAGCATCAATTTTCTTCAAACATAACCTTCAGATCTCGCCTCCAAGCTTCTCCTTTTCGTCCCACATGAACCAGGAACGAATCCAAGCCTCAGGAGCTACGAAAAACTCACAAACAACCAAAGGGAACAACCACACAACACACAAAATAACAGAAACAGAGATCTTGGTCATGCACTCACATTTGCCAATCAATGAGGAAAACGACCAACCCACGACCATAAACCTCCACAGCAATCTCCTTCCATGTCCTTAGCCTCAGATCTCACTCCCCAAGCACAAATCTCTCAAGAACGACCAAGGAACCTCACAAGAACTCACTGGAAAGCTTTTCTCCCTTTCTTTTTCTCTCAGGAATGAGAAACAGCTGAAGAAGAGAGGAAAAAGTCACTTTTCCCTTTTAAAGTCGGGTCTAGGGCTTCCCCAAAACCACCCACACGAACCGGACGATGAAAATCGAACCGATCAAACCGTCCGCAAATGGTGTCGATCGACACCCTAACCCAAATTCCAATTTTTGGTTCGTGGATGTTACAATTATGGGGATTGTAAACTTTTGTTATGGAAAATCAGTTGTATCATTTAAATTTGAGAGATTATACAATCTCTAAAGATAGTTTTGGATATTTTATGGGAATAAAACTTTAATGGATAGAGTAGTTTTTGGAAAAAGCAAAATATATAGATATTGTCTAGATTTTATTGCAATAAACGTTATAAATTTTGGCCGATTTAAGATGTTTTAGTAATTGAAGTCCTGCGCAATGTTATTTTTGGAAATTGTTTAGGGATTAATGTTGTAAAAAAAAAATTAAATAAGCAAAACTTAAAGGGCATAAGATAAAATGTACTTCAAAAATGTTAATATAGATATCCTAAATTTAAAAAACAAAAGAACAAAAGAAGAAGGAGGCGAACCAACAATGTATTCAAATTCCAAATGTATGTTGTATACAATCAGCTGCCTTAAATTCTTAAACCACTCGTATCAATCCTTGACAAGGTTGTTTTCAGAGATTATCTTAAATATGATTATATTTGTAGGTATCCCAACCACAGAGGTATGAGGTGGAGATAGTAGAAGATGAAAATTGCCAGTTTTTGGCAATATCTAACCAAATGTACAAACATAGAACGATCATGATCATGCGTAAATTAGGAAACACAGTGTTGAAGAGGTTAGATACTATTTATATTGAAATTATTGACTCAATTTTTGAGAAAGACTAAAATCAATTTTTGGTTTGTTCCAGGCGATTACGACCAATATGTGATGAATATGTAACCACATATTTATTTTTTAATTAGTGTTGTTAATTATATTCATTTTGATTTTGTAATGTTGCTAGAGCCATTATCCCATTTGAGCCTTTGTTCAAAAACTCTAGAAGATTTTAGGCCATCTCAAATTTACAGAGACATAACATTAGGGATCTGACGAACAATTAGAAAAACCTTAAAAGATTGAGTAGATCTTTCCCCCGAAAGCCCTAATTTTAAAGTACAATCAAACAAGAAAAGATCCGAACGACATTATTACTTCTCATCACAAAAATCAACCAAAACCCTAGAAAATCATATTCAGTTTGTAATGTTGAACAACAGTTCTGAAAAATGGGGAGACAACGCTACCTTAGAAAGTATGGAGAGAATATTATATTTTATCTGTCTAATTAATAAACTAAACTTTTTTATGGAAAAAATTAAGAGAAATACCCTATAATAGCACTTTTTTAAGTTTTTCTTCCAACATTAGCACACATGCTCAAATTTTCCAAAACTAACATTATATCTCTTTATATATTGAAATTAATATTTAATTTAAATAATAAAATTCATTTTTTTCCTATAATTAAACTCACGAATTTTGGATCTTAAATTTCCGACGAAGCTTGCAGTGAAGATTCCAAACTGAGATATTCATTTTGGATCTCAGATATTTTCAATTAATTGCCAAATCGATCAATTGATTCTAATACAACAAAATCCACATCAAAAGCATCTTTATTCATCGGATTTCGATCATAGATCAGAGTTTAATTAAGCTAAACGGTGCTTCCGTCGTCGACGAATAGTGAGTGTTGCGGAGGAGAGTCTTCTGGCTAAAATTACAGCGGATGATTGGGGGAAAGTATCAATGGTTCTGCTTGATATGTATGGTGTCCTTTGTAACAGTGAGAAGTTTTTTAGACATGTTGCTGTTGATGTTTTTTCTGAAATGGGTCATTGTGGATGATTTCATTCCTCTTACGGGAACAAGTAAAAAAGCTTTGGCAAATCAATTTATGAATCTGTTTTCATGTTAATGTGTGTTTAGGTTGATTTCTTGGGTTGGGCAATGCAGAGCTGAAGCCATGTTTTTAGGAGGTGTTGCTTCAGTCAAAGGAGTAGAAGGATTTGATATAGATGCAGCTACAAAGAGATTCTTTTAGATATATCTCGATCATGTGATGTTTATGCTATATAATTAGAACACTCAGGAGGGAAATTTTCTTTACATTAGAAACTTGTTGATGTTCTTGAGATTGATTGATACTCGATCTTTTGTTGTGTTTTTAATTTGTGTAATGTCTTGAGATAGAGGGGAAGAAAAGAGAGCAGAGAGTTGATGATGAAGATGATGATGAAGTTTGAGTTCAGGTCATTATGGAAAGGCTTCCTAAATTCAAGAATGCCTTCCTAAAAACTATGAAATTCTTCCTAAATTTTTAAAAATGTGTTTTTAAATATTTTTATATGTGTTTTACCTTATTGTATCATATATTACTCCATTAGTGATGTATAATGATTTGATATTGTGCACATGTTGGTGTTTTATAATAAAGACAACAAATATGAATATCCAGCATTATATTCGCACATAGTTTTAGCAACAACTGTTGTAGATCCTCTTGATGAACCTCCCAGTACACGTCATATTCGCACATAGTTTTAGCAAATGTTCAGAAAAATTTACAAGCAAATGATAAGAGTATATATGTATTCCTAATCATGAACCGAGTTTATCAATCCATCTCAACCGAGTTTCTTCGGTGGTGAATCGGATCTGTAGCATTGAGAAAGAGATAAGCCATAATCTTCTTCACTTGAATCATCATGCTCTTCTCCGCTCTCACCACCACCACCACCACCACTTCCGTCAGCCTTTCACTGGACCTACGCCGCCGATCCCACATGTTTCTCCTTACTCTCATCGATTTCAGTGTTCATCGTAGCGAGATCCAACACTACTTGGATTCTACCTGAAAATAGAGTCTCGCAATAATATTCTTATTGGAGACTCGTCGGATTGATTCGGCGTGGAGGTAAAACGCCAGAGTTGATATGTGATTGATTTTGGAGGAGATAAAGCGTCGGAGAAGGATGAAGAGAAAGGAAAAACTATTTTGTGAAGAAAAATATTTGATTTTGTATATATAATTTGGTGCTAGTTTTGGAACATTTAAAAATATATGCTAATTGTAGAAAAAAACTTAAAATGGTATTATTTTTGTCAATTACCCAAAAATTAATAAACTAAATTAGTATGGATATTTTACTAAGAAAACATTTAGAATTTTAAAACAACTTAAAATAAAATCTTTGTGGAATTATTAAAATTAAACGTCAAATATTCCTAAATGGAATGAGTACGTTACCTTATTATGGTGGCGACCCTTGAAGCCCATTGCTACGGATGAAAGAAACTAGTTATAATGTTTTGAAGACATTAATGAGTGTATTAAAAATTACTTTATTTACAGATTGTTAATAAATTAAATTAAGGAAAATTTCCATAACTACTACTACTAAAATGAGTTATTTTCAACAAATATTATTCTTAGATTTATTTTCCAAAAATTTCATTAATTTTGTTTTTCAAAAATACCACAAAATTAAAACTAAACTTTAAACCTTCAAAATTAACCATAAACCAATCGGAAACATTAAGCCCTAGCTACCTCTTACCCTAAATTTAAAATAGTTAACTCTTACAATCAATTTTTGTGTTTGTGTTATTTTTATAAAAACAAAAAAGTTTTGGAACAGAAAACTATTAATGGCATTGTTGGAGTCTTGGAGAGAAAAACTTGAACAGATGGTATGTTGAGGAATTTTCATTAATATATGAGACGCCTTAAACCAATTATTTAAACATGGTATGGTTTTAATAATCACTATAACTTTGTGAAAACATTTGAACTTATTTTATCAAAGAAACACAATTTTATTTTGAAAATATACAATTTAACAAATTATTCGATTGAGAAGAAAGGACTGATCGAAGCGTTGAAAGCCATTGAGAAAATTAGTATGAATTAAACATTGTAAAATGTTGACGTTAAGCATATGACTCCACCATTGATGAATCCCATGATCATTGTAAAAATCCGACGATCTAGTCTTGTTTACCATCGTAAAGGCCGACGGGTAAATATTAATGCAGATGCTCTCGTGAAGAAGACGGCGACCAATTTTCTCTCCTCCGAACAACATACGCCTAGCTGAGTATATCCAGTAGCCAACCTCGCGATCTCACCTAGTCGACCTCATCATCAAGGTCTAGGATTTTGGCTATGCCGGCTTTGAAGAAATCCGTGGTGAGGCCAGACACATATTTAAGATTGTTACTCTCAACGAGCTGCTCTAGAGGAATCAAGGGGATAAGTGGGTTAAAGATGTAAGCCCTGGACGGGGAAATCCAGACGTTGACATGGTCTTTTTCGTGCGTAGTGCCAGGCTAGCTCCTAGCTAGTCCTATAAACTGGCCAGCGATCCAGACAGTTATGTTTCCGTGGTACCACAAAAAAAAAAGTGGATTTCTTGAATAACACACAGAATTCAAGTTTCAAATCATCAATATTAGACTTAGGAAAGTTTCACGTAGCATGGAGGTACTATCGAGTTGGGGTTATATGCATGGAGCCATCAGATGCGTCAATTAGGGTTTCATATATATAAAGTGAAGTTGAAACACTCCCACCATGCTAATGAGACGGAACCAACAAGACGGGTTATTTTGCTTGTCTCGTTCCATTGCACCAAACATGACACCAATGAGGTTCGGTGGTACAAATTGTTCCTATCAAATCCAACCAATTTAGACCATAGAATCGATCGAGTAGATATGGACATTATCTTTTTTTTTTTGTATCATTATGAAATGTTTTCTATATATAAATTCGAAAAATCACATGCAAATATACGTTGAAGTGAAAAGGAAAAAAAAAACAAAACAGTAGGCCATAGTGGAAATGTCGTTCCTAAGACATATTACCACTTTCATTATCAAAAAAAAAAAAGGATCCACTCTCGAATTGGGTGTAAACTGTAAAGTTTCTCAAATTGGTATGAAAATCGAATTTAAATATAACATATCTAGTAAAATTTTAATAAAAAATTTAGAACAAGGTTTACAAATAGTTTGAGACGGTGGTGAAACTCAACATTTCCATCTGCTGCCACTTGTATGATCAGTAAAATTAATACCGAGTAAAATTCTAGGGTCAACTGTCCATCATGGTAAGGCCTAATGCAGCAGCTTTCCCAGTTTTCCCTCATGGCCGTGTCTTTCTCCCACCACTGGTGAAGCGCATGAGCTGTCGTAGACTTAGTCGGTTCGTTCTTGTTCACAGTCATATCTGCTGATAGAAGAAGGTGAAGAGGTTCTTTTGACAAATCCGAGGGGGATCTTCTTATTATTCCGACCAATAGACTTCTAACTGAGTTTCTAGCACCAAATCTCTCTATTTGGCCTGCACCGATCTCAGACATGAAGTCTCTGTGTCTGAAATAATCAATATATCCTGCACAGATTGGATCTTTTGGGTTCACATATAAATTAGGTATCCACGATGCTGTTTTTGTATTGTACTCCTCTTGACCCTGTAATAATTTAAGAAAAACGGTTTCTTGTAAGAAAATAAACTTTTAAAATTAAATGAATGAAACTGTGACTAATAATGAATGAACTGCCCATAGTTAATTGAACCAGTTATCTTGACTCTTAAAGATGATTTCAATTTACCTGCAGTAGATGGGTTAAGGTCATGGCTATGGTGCCTTTGACGACACTCTTGGCGGTTTGAAACACATCTTTAAGATAATGTCCTCCAGGTAGCTGCTCTAGAGGAATAGACGAGATGGGTGGGTTGAATATGTAACTTTCGAGGAAGAATCCAACACTTGTCATGGTCTTTCCCGCCAGCAACACTAGGGCGGCTCCCAAAGAGTGTCCAGCGAGCCATACATCTTTTTGGCTATGTTTGTCCACCATACTACGAACTGCTTGAACCGCGTGCCTAGACCTGCCACCTTGATGAAGGGTGTTAAAGATACATTGGAGGTCAAGTTTCAAATCAAACTCCCAAGTCCGTTTTTTTAGAACCGTGCCGCGGAAGGCCATCACGTAATGTGGAACTTTCACGTGTGGGCTATTTTGGTAAACGCTGTAGCTCTTGTATTCGAAAACGGCACCGTAAATGGAGCCGTCATCATCAGTCAAGGTATACATCAATTCGAAATTGAAAAACTCCCACCAAGGCTCTGCTAGTGATTTCGGAGCATGGCGCAAGCCAAGCTTGTACCTGTACCTTTTTTTTATGCTGAGAAGCCTGTCCCTTTCTAATGTGTACACTCCATTTACCAAACTTGATACCACTGAGGTTCGGTGGTGCGAATTGGTCCTATTTACAAATAATAATAACCAATCAGTTATACTTAGAATCTGCATAGATACTGACTTCAAAAAATGAGCAAGTATCATCGATATTGATCTAAAAGGAAGTTATACTAAATAAATATATAATTATGTTACCAATCAATAGATGTAAGATGGTATGGGCCAGAAGTGTAGAAATCATCTGTATCTGAAGCCATCGGTCCTCGTCCCATTTTTTTCTTTCTGGTAAAGCCTCGTCCAGGTCAATCAGAATCGAATTTAATGGAAACTGATAAGTAAGCTTAAGAGTTCTTGTAAAGAAAACAAACTAAAGAGTTTTTTTTTTTTTTTTTCTTAGTTTAAGAGTTCAACAAAGGAACTAATGAGTTTATATTGGTGCTACAGGTAAGAAGACTTTTTGGATCCGGAGACTTTGAGATTCTAGAGACGTAGCCCGTAGGTAGCTGCCTAGGAAACGGATGAAATGGGATCCACTCTTCAATTGGGTGAATGATGATATGTTATAAGGAAATATTTCAGCTTTTAGAACATCTTTGTTGCACTTGTTTTTTAGTAGTTTTAAAAGTCGTCGTTGGTGGATTATTGTATGTTATACTACTTTACTTGTTTTACTAGCTCGTGGAATTGTCGAGGAAATTTAAAAGATAGTTTTTGGAATTTTCGTTTGTTTATATCATTTACTCAAATGAAAATTTGAGAAACTTAGTCAATTTCGTTAAAGAAAAGAAGAAAACAAAATCTGGTCAAATATTTTTAACATCCAAAAGCATAGTACTGATAATATCATTTTACCCATTTAGCTATTCTGAAAAAAAAAAAGAAAAATCCAAGAAGCCATTTTTATAACTTTATTTTCCATTTTCAAAAAATACATGTCAGTTCCACAAAGTCAAAAATAATACATGTCAGTTCAACAAAGTCAAAAAATACATGTCAGTTCAATTTTCTATCCCTTAGAATCCAGGTCAGTTTCTTTATGTCGATGGCCAAACCTTAGCCGCTGTTGTGATCAAGATTACAATCTCTATGGTAGAAGACTCCATCTGAGAAGTAATGCATCATTGTTACTATGGCTTGGCTTTAATCATCCGAGAATCTTGGTAGGTATATCCCTTACGGCTTTGTCTTATGAACACCTTAGCTTGTCGTGTAATGGTATATGGATCCCGGTTCCTAGTTGTCAGAGCTTTGAGTATGGCTATGAGTTTGAGCTTTTATCTCACTCTACGACAACACTAAGTAACGATTTCAAGCACTAGAGCATAACCAACATTGCTCGAACCATTGTCAAAGTCCTACTTTATGTAGATCTTCTCATACCGGTGAGATCCATGGCTCTGACCCCTTCCTCAACGTCACTTTGTCCGAGACAGTGGCTATATGTTCCTCCATTGACCTGTTCATGGAAGAAATGTCGATGATCCCTGACCTCACATATACCAAAAGGCTAGCTAGCCTTTGCCTCAAAGCTTTGGAGGAACCATTATTGACTAATCCTATCTATCTTTTTCTCTATCTTTGTAAGGCATTGGGGAATGCCCTTTGTTGTTGTAGTGTTTTACTCTGTGGATTCTCATAATCCTTATCTCTATGTACTTGGTTTCTATCTTAATGAAATGAAAACAAGTGGTGTTTAAAAAAAAAAAAAAAAAGACTAAGAGTAAAGTTTTTAGCAGTGCTTTTGTAATTGATAAATTTTAAGACTATATTTGTAAAACTTTGTAAAACTGTTACCAATCAAACACTATGTTTGATGATTTTAAAATTGTTGGAAACCTAGAAGAGTCACTTTTCATTTCCAAGTGAAATCAAACTAAATAATCAACCTGATTTATGATCGATACACTAAAGACATGGTTCGTAGGTTCGAGGAGAAGCAAGATAAAAAGTGAAAAAGACTACCAACCAAGCAATGAATACCTTCGGTCGTAGAGCCTGTGACCGAGGTAAACGACACCAAGAACCCTGGCCAAATCTCAAATGACATGTGAGTGTGGAAACCAAGCTTTATTTTTTCTTTACCCAAATTGATTTTTCCCAACTGCTGAAATTATTGACGTTATTACCAAATTAAATTCAAATTTATTGACTAACAAAACTAATATACACAATCTCCTATACAATAGAACGGAAGTACACAACATTTTTTGTAGACTATATAATTTTTATAAGTTGGTTACAAAATAGATTATACATTAAATATAGGTTGGTTACAAAAAAATGTTATAGATTAATTGGACAATCCATGGGCTTTATGAATACAATTAAGAATATTCCAATGAATCTTGTTAAAGAGAATATTCCAATGTTTTATACAATTTCCTAAATAAAATCTTTAGTATTCCATGTATTGTTACAAAATATATACTGTTAGGCATAAAAATATATTATTAGGCATAAAAAAAAAATCTTGGCAATTTATCACACTTAAACGTGATTTCCGAGATCTTATTGTGCAACTGAAAATAAAATCTTACCATCATATTAAAAAACTTTAACCAAACATGTTCAAAAATTAAAATAAAAACAAACAACAAACATAACCATTTCTCATACATAAAATTACAAAATTAACAATATAAAAAATTACAAAATAGGTATTTTTTCAGGTCATCGTATTTAGCATACACTTAAGAATCCAATGGGCTTTATGAATACACTTAAGAATATCCCAAAGAATCTTCTTAAAGAGAATATTCTAATGGTTAATACAATTTACTAAATAAAATCTTTAGTATTCTATGTATTGTTACAAAACATATACTGTTAGGCATAAAAATATATTATTAGGCGTAAAAAAAAATCTTGGCAATTTATCACACTTAATCGTGATTTCCGAGATCTTATTGTGTAACTGAAAATAAAATCTTACCATCATATTAAAAAACTTTCACCAAACATGTTCAAAAATTAAAATAAAAATAAACAACAAACATAACCATTTGTCATACATAAAATTACAAAATTAACAATATAAAACTTACAAAATAGGTATTTTTTTCAAGTCATCATACATTATTTAGCATATAATTTTATTTCATAATATTTTATCTAAAAAACTTTTAAAAATAATCATATAAATTATATTTTATTCAAAAATTATAATATAAATAAAAAGAATTTCAACCCGTGCTCTATCACGGTCTGATTAGTATATGTAATAATTTTGTTATTTTTATGTGATCACATGGGTTGGTTTACATTAATTATATATATCTATATAATTGGTTTACATACTATATATGGTTGTGGTTGTTTGTACGTAGAAGGATATATATTATCATCTGCAAGTTGCACACTACAAGGGACCATATTCTTTTAATTTTCACTTCACCATCGATATTATTGTATTATCTGTATTATTGTACTACGAGGGTCCGTATGTCGAATAGAGACAGAATTTTGGGATGTAAGATGCAAAAGTGAAGATAGAACTTTCTTCATTCTATCAAGGTCTGATTTTTGTTTTGATGACTTTTCTCCAGTCAAGTCATGTGTAACAGTTTAACTATCAATACAAAACAATTTCACCAAAAATAATAGAACCGCCATTATGATTGTCTGAACTTCTATATTATGTGACCGCTTTTCTTCAATAGAAATATCGATTTGTATGGATGATCAAAGTTTAGAGCTAGCTATACATATATGTTTCCATCTTGGCTTGCTTGCTTGTGTAACTGCTACTATTAAAGCCGTTTTCACTGGCAAGAATCTAATGATATTGTCTTACATCTAACAAAAATATTTGTCATTAATTGTTCTATTTAAAACCACAAGAGGCCAATGTTTCGTTGGCATCACAATTTCTCAACAACAGATCAATATATATGAGAAATACTTAGGTTCACTCCTAGGAGTGAAGGCTTGTATTTACCTTCTCCTCTTTCAACTAATCAAAAATTTTCTATCTAACATTTCATTTAAAAAATAAATCAAAATTAATTAAAAATCAAAAAATTTAAGAAAACAAATTATGTATATTTTTAGTTAGGAAAAGTTAAATATTGACTTTGTTTAGATTTTATAATTAAACGATATTATATATCGCTTTGGATTTATAAATGAGAATTATGGTTTAGATTTTACAATTAAAACGAAATTATATGTCGGTTTGGGTTTACAAATGAGATGGTTAGAGTTTAGATTTTACAATTAAAACGAAATTATATGTCAGTTTGGGTTTACAAATGAGGTGGTTAGAGTTTAGATTTACAATTAGAACGAAATTACATGTCGGTTGAGTTTAAAATGAAGTGGTTAGGGTTTAGATTTTACAATTAAAACGAAATTATATGTCAGTTTGAGTTTACAAATGAGAGGGTTAGGGTTTAAATTTTATAATTAAAACGAAATTATATGTCGGTTTGAGTTTACAAATGATGTGGTTAGAGTTTAGATTTTACAATTAGAAGTAAATTATAAGTCGGTTGGGTTTACAATGAAGTGGTTAGGGTTTATATTTTATAATTAAAACAAAATTATATGCCGGTTTGAGTTTACAAATGAGATGTTTAGGGTTTAGATTTTACAATTAAAATGAAATTATATGTCGGTTTGGATTTACAAATGAGGTGGTTAGAGTTTAGATTTTACAATTAGAAAGAAATTATATGTCGGTTGGGTTTACAATGAAGTGGTTAGGGTTTAGATTTTACAATTAAAACGAAATTATATGTCGGTTTGGGTTTACAAATGAGGTGGTTAGGATTTAAATTTTACAATTAGAACGTAATTATATATCGGTTTGGTTTATAAAAAAACAGTTTGAGATTTTTATTTTACAATGATGTATACAATTTTTATTTTTATTTTATTTTATAAGGAGGTGAATGAAGAGGTCCACCCTTAGGGGTGAACCCAAGTATTGTCTATATATATGATAGGGTGAACCCAAATATTGTCCAATATATATGACTAGATTACGATCCGCCCGATGTGCGGGTTTAGAGTTTTTAAAATAAAATAAAATTTAACAAAGAATATAAAATAAATATTTTTAGTAAATAAAAACTATCTATAAAAATAAATTGATACACGGAGTTGTCCAATGTGATATTTGGTGTAAATGGTGTGACTCTACAGTTGAGACTATTAATCATGTTTTCTTTAAATGCCCTCGCTCATGTGAAATTTGGGATTTATCTCCGACTCCGGTTTCATCAGAGGTTTTTCCACATGAGTTGGTGTACTCGAATTTGGATTTTGTTTTTTAGAGGGGTTTCTCTAGTGAACCTTGTTGTTGGGGGCCAAGTGTCTAAAACAGAGCCCCTCCCCCTACATTCGGATTTAGAAGCGTCGTTGTCGGTCATAGAGCAGATATGTGCTGCAGGGATCGCTTGTTGACATTTCGAGACTGGTTGTGCTGAGTTACTCACTATTGTGGAGTCCCTGAAGATTGGCCGTCCTTCTCCAACCTGCTCGATGAGTTTAACTCGCTGGAGTCCTTCCCACTATTGTATATTTCTTTAATCTCGCGTGCGTCAAATATGAAGGCAGATTGTCTTGCATGTGCTTTGCGTTCTCTTATCTCTGAAGTTTCTTTTGTAAACCCCTTTCCTCCAGTTTAGACAACTAACCGAGGAATTTCCTTTTGATTTATTGTTTGGTTGAAAAAAAAAAGTAAACAGATACACTTTTAATTAAAGAAAAAAGTTGTAGATGAGTTCAAAGTTATTAAAATTAAATTAAATTTAACAAAAAATGTATATTTAATTCTTTTCATAAGTAAAAACAATGTATAAAAGTAAAGAGATAAACTTTTAGTTATAGAAAATAGTTATTTTTTTTTGCTATAATACACTAATGTATATCCATATACAAATCTACTATATACATTACCACTAAAAGTGTATTTGTACACACAAATAAATTTTACCGTTAAAAGTGTATTTATCTTTATGAACACATTAAATAACTTATTATATGTCTGTTCACTTTAACATTTTTGTAGTTACAAAAACGCATACATTAATATTACATACTTCTATCCTATATATTACAATAACAGTCTTTTTGAATAAATTATTTGATTGGTGAAAAAAATATGAGACCATACGTCAACCATCTTTTTCTTTATGTAAAGGTGAGTATTTACATTTTTTAGAAACAGTAATTAATTGTATATTTTCACAATCATTTTTTATCTTATATAAAAAGTAATCATTTTTCTTGTAAAATTAGCAACTAATTAAAATAAATAAAATATATTATAATTTTGAATTTTATGATATATATATATATATATAATTTCCTTATAATAATCTTTTTTAAATTTTAAAGCTGTTTAAATTTTATAATTTTCTTATAATTGCTTTTTAATATTTTTAAAACTGTGAATAGTTTTGTTTTATATTTGGATGTTTTTTTTCCCACAAATCATACTTTCAATAAATTCAAAGAATCCTTACAAAGACGTTGTACAGAATTATTGTAACACAATTGTGACATACGCATATGTATGCGCCATACACTAAGAAAAATACAGCAGAAGGGAGGTTGACGATGCTTTCCGAAGAGTAGTCTTACTCGCTAACCGTTCAAATGATCGGTTATTGTCCAACTTCATATTTGATTTTTCTTTGTTACGATTTGCATGCAGCATCTTGTGGCTGAAATTTTTACGAAACCATAACTTTAAACTCTATGTGTCCAAAACGTAGCTCTGGAATATAGATATAATGGTACCAATGCTTCCGTACCAAGTCTTTGTGACATATCTCGACTTTGTAAGATTCTTCGACATATTGACAAATAGTATCTCCACCATAACAACCTTTGAGATGATCTTCTCCAGTGAGTTTTAGAGTTTTGCTGAATTTTATATTTGGAAGTTTACAAAGATTTTTTTTTTTCTTTTAAAGATTTTAAATAAAATTAGGTTTTCTTTTGTCTATTTTACTTTTATATAAAACCTTTTTATGGTAGGTTTTGAAATTTTACTTTTTTATTTTTATAAATTTTAATAAAATTAAAATTGACATGTGTCAACATCTGAATGATACAATTGACACATGTCACGATCTTGTTAATGAGTAACTTTGACATCAAGCTTTATATAATAAGATGTTGGACCCTAATCCTGATTACGTTAACTATTTATATCAGATGTCTCCGTGTTGGCATTGTTGCACTCATTTTGGCTCTCTTGGTATGTTCTTGCTCGGGAAAACAGCCAAAATCAACCCCAACTATTTGTCGAACGCTTTTTCATGCCTAAACTTCGGCACCCTGCACATAACAATATGAACTGTATTAAAATTCAAATTTACTACCGAAACTATATGAGATGTTGTTAATTTTAACATATGTTTGTACAGTGTTAACTCAGAGTTTAACGGTGTTGAGTCATATGATCCGTGACATCCACATAGGACTGGGACTTACTAAAACTACGTAATTTTGGTCATTTTTGGGTGTGTTGTGGCAAGAAATGACCAAAAATGAAGTCTCACTACACAATCGAAAATGGACTTCAATATCCCATTTTTTTTCAAACGCTTTGTTTCTTGCCACAACGCACCTAGAAATGACCAAAACTAAAGTTTTGATTAGTCATAATGCCATGTGGACACTACAGATCGTTTGACTCAGCATTGTTAAACTCGGACTTAACAACGTTCCAACAGATGTTGAAATTGACAATATTTCATATAGTTCAAGTAACAAATTTGAATTTTAATATAGTTTAAATAAGAAAAAGCGTTTAACAAATAGTTTAAGCTGATTTTGACTATTTTCCCGTTCTTCCTCCATCGTTCAACAACCAATGACTAGTTTTTAGCTCTTTCCCTACCCCGAAGTAGATCTGTCTCCTTTCTAAAGTTTCATTTTATTTTATTTTCAGATTTTAGTTCTATAACACACGTATGTTACATTTTAATATGATATATTATATGTTTAGATGCAATATTTTTTTTCCATAAAATGATTTTTATTCATTTTTGAAACATATTTTAAATGATTTTTATTTATTTTTGAAACAGATTTTTTTACAAACAACTCGATATCCATTTCCAGTATGACATATTATTTAGTTCTAGAATTTTGTTATTTATCTAACTAACATTATAATAGATTACTTATAACTTATATTTAACTAGAAGACTCTTAACATTATACTTTTATATTATCTTTGTTGTAAAATTTAAAGTAGTTTTAAGAAAATTGGAATTATCAACAATTACATGAAAAAAAAATCTAAAACATGGGAAAGAGAGAAATGGAAAAGGAAAAGGGGTAGATAAGGGTTCGGAACTAAAAGATCACCAGAACAAGATAATAGAAAACCTAAAGCCAGTTAACCAAACCAAACACTGCATGATATATGTGACCCTCAAAGTCATTGTTATTGTTTATTGTAGGGTTAACTGCTCCAACTCGCCTTCAGGGTAAGGCCTAATGCAGCAACTTTCCCAATTTGCCAGCAGGGTAGAGTCTCGCTCCCACCATTGTTGAAGCCCATGAGCTGTCGTAGACTTAGTCGGCTTGTTATTGTTTACAGTCATATCTGCTGATGGAAGAAGGTGAAGAGGTTCCGTTGACAAATCCGAAGTTGATGATTTTCGTCTAATTCTTCCGACCAATAGACTCCTAACTGATTTTCTTGCACCGGTTCTTTCGATTTCTCCTGCACCGATCTCAGACATGTAGGTTTTGTGTCTAAAGTAATCAATATATCCTGCACATATTGGATCCGCTGGGTTGACATATAAGTAAGGTATCCACGATGCTGTTATTGGATCGACTTGATCTTGAACCTATAATAATATAAAACAAACATTATCTCATAATAAAACTAACTTCGAAAACTCTGACTAACATGATGACTAAACCACCATAGTTAACTAAACTAGTTATCTTTACACTTAAGATGATTTTAAGTTACCTTTAGATCGGTTAAGGCCATGGCTACGGTGGCTTTGACAACACTCTTGGCGATCTGAAACACATTTTTAATCACATCTCCCCCAGGTAGCTGCTCTAAAGGAATAGACGAGATGGGTGGGTTGAATATGTAACTTTCGAGGAAGAATCCAACACTTGTCATGGTCTTTCCAGCCAACAACACTAGCGCGGCTCCCAAAGAGTGTCCAGCCAGCCATATAGCTGTCTCGCTATATTTTTCCACCATATGGCGGATTGCTTTTACAGCATGCATAGGACTGCCGCCTTGATGGAGGTTGTTGAAGCTTATTTTGAGGTTAAGTTTCATATCAGACTTCCAAGTTTTCCCTTTTAGCATCGTGCCGCGAAAGGCGATCACATGGTGTGGAACTTTCACATGTGGGGTGTTTTGGTAAAGGTTGTAAAGCTTGTATTCGAAAACGGCACCATATATGGAGCCGTCGTCATCCATCAAGGTTTCGAGCAAAGTGAAGTTGAAAAACTCCCACCAAGGTTTGGCTAGTGACGCGGAACCTACCCGTTTCTCAAGCCTGTCCCCTTCCAGTGTGTACACTCCATTTACCAAACTTGATGCCACTGAGGTTCGGTAGTACAAACTGGTCCTATTAGCAAAAAAAAGGAAAGCAAATTATTTTGAGAATCTGACTACATGAGATATTCCCAAAGGTCAATCTTTACTAAATAAACTTCTGCACGGCACATGAGTTTATAGAGTTTCAATAAAAACTTCTATCGTATATTATAAAAAAAATTAATATTAAATAAAAAAACAAAACAAAAATTTATTTTACCAGTCAATAGATGTAAGATGGAAGGGGCCAAAAATGCTGAAGTTATCGGTCTCTGAGTCTGAGGCAATCGCTCCTCCTCCCAACATTTTTCTGAGAGAACCCCGTCCCATTTCTTTTTCTTCTTCTTGTTATTTCCTATAAGCTTCGAGGGAGATGAATCTTGGAAGGTAGCTACAATCACACCTTCAACTGAGTCTCATATGCTATCAAAAGCATACCCAAGTAAATGTGGCAACATGGTTTCAGTAACTTGTGAGTAGTATAATAGTCTACAGGAAATATTGTAATTTATTAATATTATGTTCTTCAGACAAATAATTGATATATAAATGGGTTAAGTTTTTGTTTTTAGTGTTTTGGTATCGCAATCTAAAATCTAATTTAAATTTAATAGTTTTATATATAATATATAAATACTGTATATATATAGACACAAAAATTGGCATCTTACGTCGGTTCATAGACTGACTTTATGTTTGAGCATTTGAGTCACGTTTTAACTGACGTTAATATTAGACGTTAAACTTAGCGTCAGTTCCCAAACCGGTGTAAAAACAGTTTGCGTCGGAGGGTAAGAAGTCGGTTTGTAAACCGACGTTAAGTTTTTTGAGTCAGTGAATGACCGACGTTAACCCCACTTATAACTGACGTAATGTCCCGTTTATTTTGTAGTGCGTACACTGCCAAATTAGTAATCTAATTGATGTAATTTAACATGGTGAAGAAAAATATATATGCTAATGTACTACAACTCTACAAAAATGTAGATCTACTATTATACCTGTTACATATATTATCTTCACATATATATATTGTTTGCAACGTGAGGATAACGAGGGATATAATGACTACTAAAGTAAGAAATTAAATTGTTGCGTGAGATTTAAAAACAAATGGAGAAAATGTAAAACTACAGAACCAAAACAGTTTTTGATGCACTAGTCTTTTTTGGCCACTGCCAAAACTTTCTACTAAATGCATGTTGTGTTTTAAAAAAAAAAATACCTTTTCCGTTGTCTTAGAGGTGGATCAGAATCGAATCTAATCGAATTCTAATAAAACTAAGCTTAAGAGTTCTTCTGCTGTATATATATATATATATATATATATGTTTAGAAATTTAAGAGTTCAACAAAAGAAGTAGTGAGTTAACACAGAAAAGCATCTTGCTATTTATATAGATGCTAAATATAGGAAGACTTTTTGGATCCGGAGACTTTGAGATTGTCCATTCAACACAGACACAAGCACACTCACACGAGCCAGACCGTATCAACTATTTCTTTTTTTACCAATTCACAAAATTTCTACAAATTAGCAATTAAAAATACACTTAGACGTGTGAATCAATTTTTGAGACCGCGTACCACTGTTTCAATTTATCAAATCGTATATAAAGGAAAACAAACCTTCTTTATCACAGTATAGGGATACGTGATCAAACCCAATTAAAATAGTCATATATACCCTAAAATTATTTTTTGATTGTGGTGTACAACCAATTAAAATCAAAGTTATCATATATACTCCAATCCTGCTCTCGCCAGCTTACATGATTTGTTATTAAAGATTAGAGTCACATACGACCCTCCATCTTGAAGAAGCAAGTTAGGATATACTGTATTTTGTGTACATCGATCTTTGATGGATTGATAAATATTTATATGTTTTACTTTCTAAGGGTAAGAGAACACACCACAAAGAAAAAGGACTTAAGCTTATTAAAATCAACAAACTTATTGATATATATAAACTACACTTTCATGTATGCACATAAAAAGTGAAGATCAATATTATATACACACGTACAAGACAATGTCTTATCCTCTTCTTCATCTTGATTATGTATACACACGTACGGATAGATATAAAATATTCATCTTGACTTTTATGTGGAAAATAAAAGTATTAAGTTTGGTTACACGTTATTTTCTGAAATACATATTTTCAATTGTTTAGTAAGTGTTATTTGCATGGATACAAATGAAACACAAAGAATTGAACTATTGATGAGACATGCATATCTAATTTAGAAGGGGACTGTTCACAACACCTTCAAAACTGTAGACGGCAAAATAAAACAGAAAGATTGGGCTATAATTTAGTACTACAATTAGGTCTAAGCGAAACGTATGATAATGTTTTTTTTAAACATTGGTATTAGTTCTAATCCATGTTTTAAAAATCGCTAGGCATTAATCGGGCAGTCGAGATGGGCCTAGCGATTAATCTATTAATCGGGGATTACACGGGAATTAATCAGAGACTAGTTTTAGGGCTTATATCTGATTCTATTAGATATATATGTCATATTTTGACAAAAATTACAGATAAGTTCGTTAGTGCAGTGGTCTATGTCGATTGAAAGCGTGTCATGTGTCTCGGGTACGAAACGTAGCCACAGTTTTTTAATCATTCATTTTTAATCGAGGGTAGAATAGGTATTTTATCTTCTTCTTCTTCCTTTGGACTGCGCAGACAACCCTAAAACACGAACTATATTGATTTTTTTTCGTTTTCTAAGTCAATTTTTGTTCGATTTCCAGTATATTTATACCCAAAATCTACAGATCTAATCATAAACTATCGATTTTTGACTGATTTTTTTTTAAAAAGGTGAGCTTTTCACAGATCCGATTTTTCGACCGAATATAGTGAAATCGCGGCGGCTGGGTGCCGCCGAGCGCTTTTCCGGCGATTACTCGGCCATGGAGGCCGATTTTTAAAACAGGGGTTCTAATTAATTTGATATATTTTTGAAAATTAGACTAGAATTAGTTATTATATATTGTTTTATTTGATATAATAATTTTGTTTTGAATCTAGAACTTTCAAATTTATTATTTTCTATATTCACTACAACAAATATGGGTATTGATAGCAGATTATAATAGCACAATTTCTGTAACTGCTATTAAAAGTGAAATGAGAGTTTGTCAAATAGACTTATAGTATTGCATTAATGCTATGCCTAAAAAATTAATAAGCGGGAACTAAAAACACCTGATTCCGCCAACACTTAGAAAAACAATTACATTTTGGCGGTCTGAAAAATAAAATCTTTACATTTCATAGCACAAAAAAAAAAGACAAAACCTTCGAGTTCTCCGTCGACTCGTTTGCTCGTCATCTCCACGGACTCCTTTGCTTGCCGTCTCCGGAGATTTCATTTCTCGTCATCTCCGTCGAGTTCATCTTCTCCAACGCTCGCCATCTCCGTCGATATTATCTTCTCAATCTCTCGCCATCTCCGTCGATTTCATCCTCTAGATCTCTCGCCATCTCAGTCGATTTCATCCTTTAGATCTCTCTCCATCTCGATTCGATCTGTCTCACTCTCTTAATTCGCATCAGCTCTCCTCAGATCTGATTTTCAGGTGAGTTGAAAGTGAGTTTATAGTCGCTATACACAGCAGTGTGTTTCGTTGGTTGTTGTAATTACAGCTGTGTGTCTTCCCAGATTTCAGTCACAATCACAATTAGTTTGCTCTAAGTACTGTTATCTTATCTTTTTTATTTTATTTTATTTTATTGTAGATACGGTTTGAACTAGATGGAGAATATGAGAAAACTGCTGTTTTGAAGCAAATGGGATGTTTATGGAGGTCCTCTAAGTCATGTTTGGTTAATCAGATTAGGAAAGCTCCGAACAACGTAGAAAGAATGAAGCTGCGACCAGACAATATTCCTACGGCAGAGTGGAGGAAGTTTGTCAAAGAGAAGACTACTCAAGAGTTTAAGGTACTAACTTGTACTTAATTTATCTTCCACAAGAGTGTGCTAATACTTTTATATAGGTTGTTAGTGATTCATACAAGGAAAGAAGACGTAAGCAGATTCCTCACACATGTAGCCGTAAAGGAATGGTTAGATTGGCCGAAGATTTAGTAAGTGTCAGTCAATGATTATCAATATATTTTGGCCACCAGTTCTGACAATGGTTTCTTAATATCACTGAATGTGTGTTATAATTACGCAGAGAAAAGAGAGCACAAATGAAGTGACTAGACTGAATGTGTGGGTCAATTCACGAACTAAAAAATATGGGAAAACAGTGAACACGGATGCTGCTGCAAAGATTGTAAGTCATTTCTTTTATGATCCTCTCTTCTACGTTTTTCATTATAATTTAACTCTATAAACATAAGTCTGACATTTAATAGGAAATGACAAATGAGTTTGTTTTGTTTGATGCTCCATCATCATCATCATCAAACCCAAAAGAAGACACTCTTGCTCAGATATTGGGACCTGACAATCCGGGACGCCTGAGGGCAATGGGTAGAGGAATGAGTATGACCAAACTTACTTGTTTCCAGATGAAAAACAAGTATGTGACTCAAATGCAACATACCCAAATTCAGTTGTAGAAGCAGGTCAATGAATTACAACATGCTCTTGCAAAACTGAATAGTCCTGTAAGTCTGGAAATCCATATCATTAGGTTAATGGTCTACGAAAATGGTAACTAATTACATTCCTTCTCATTTTACAGCGTCAATTTTCGGAAGTTGGTGAACATTCAGCACCAAGAGTAAGTGTTAATATATAATGAGATTTGCTGAGGTTGTTCACTGAATGGTTAACAGATTATAACTATTATTTACCTTTGTAGAGTGTAAACCAAAAACCGCAGCCTAAGTGCATTCTGTATGATTGGTCTGGCTCTAAATTTAAAGTAGCTGAGGGTTGTATTCTGTCTTTTGATCACATGGACTTCGTCAACAATGTACCGTTGGGCCCTAATTCAGTGAAGGTGTTGGTGGAGACGACTTTTCAAGAAGATGCATTTATTTGGAGACCTGCGACAAATGTGTTTAGTACTGGTCAAGCTGTAGGAGAAACTATTGCGTGGCCTCAGGATTGCGTTGATGCTATTGAGCAGGAGTTAGGACCAGAAGACATTCCGCCTAAGGTAATGTTTTCTTAATCTGATTGATTGTACTTAGGATTTGATATCTACGTTTTAGTGTTCTTAAATCTAGTAAAATTTTTCTATATTGGAATTATTTTGTTTAACAGAACCCAAATATAACTTCCATGAACAAGTGAAAACTTCTACATTGGCTATCAAATGATGATAAACCTGTTGCTGAAGGCCGTTGGCAGACTCGTGATCCCAAAGCTTTGGTGAATGGCCTTCCTCTTGGACCAAATGCCATTAAAGTTTTTGTGGATGCGGTTAATGAACCTGAGACATTTCTTTGGCGGCCAACAGAAGAAATCTCAAATCTTCATGACTCTTTGAAGTCATTTGTAGCAGGGCCATTCAAGAGAGTTTTAATCGAAGATTTAAGTACAGAGGCACCAGCTACAACATCTCCTCGCACGCAGTCACAAGGACTCACTCCTGCAGCTCCTGTGAAGAGTTCAAAACCACTTACATAATATCCTTCAAGTTCATCTCAGCAGGTAAATTTCAACGTTTTTGTTACTTATAAAATATGTTATGATCGTTAGCACTGATGCCTTTGTAAACCTTGCATATTATTTATACTATGCAGCATACTTCTCCGAAACGGATTGTCAAGGAGGATCAGAAGTGCAGACTGCTGGACATTACCGGTCAGAATAGGGTTGTTGCAGAAGGACGCTGGTCTTCAAACAACCTAGAGCAGTTAGTTCATTTCGTTCTCTTGGGTGATAATGCAGTTCGTGTGTGGATTGATGTAGTCAAGATGCCTGATGCGAAGGTTTGGAGGCCTAATTCTGCTATTGAGTGTATGGAGGATGCTATTGGTACCATTATAGCATGGCCTGAAGAAAAAGTTGTCATCATTTGATGTCGAGTAAGAACCGTATCATTTTCTACTTTTGTTGTTGTGGCAAATGCATGAGACTTGTGTTCTTTTGTTTGGGATTTATGGAATTGGATCGTATGCTCATTGTGTATCATAACAATGTTTGATATTTTCTATTCTAGAATACAATTTCAGCTTTATCACAGGTTACTTTCAAATTGTAACTTTATTTGAATATGTTGTATAGGGAACGGTTAATAGTAATCAGAAGACAAATGTAATTGATCGTTATAGCAGGCAGATGAAGTCATTGTATACTCACTTAGTAGCACATAATAAAAGCTACAACTCAGATACAAATAGCTCAACACCGATGCTAAGATAACTAATCAAATGGCATTAACATAGAGATACTAAAAATTAAATCATAGCAAGAAAAGATAGCTACGTTTACCGTATATATAGCAGGCATAAAGTACTATTATATATATAAATATAGCATGATATATGTGTTATTAAACATTGTAATATAGCATTTTATATATGCTATTGAAGGATACCTACGATAGCATAAGCCAGAAACGCTATCGTATATAGCCCCTCTATTATAGCGTCTCATTTAATAGCATTCATGAAAACGCTATAATAACCATATCATAGCGTTAATCGTATGCTATCAATACCCATATTTGTTGTAGTGATTCTTGATCGAAAATTTAAACTATGTTTAAAGTTCATGATATTGCCTTTAAACAAAGAGAAGAGTTTTCTAAGAATAAGGAATTATATATATATTTTATAATTTGATATGCATTTTGTTTTAATAATTTTTAATATATTATACACATTTTTTATATCCGTACACTTTATTAATTATACAGATGTATATACCATTTATTAAGTGTATAGATGTTTGTACACATTATTAAGTGTATTGATGTAATTTGTACAAAATCATTGTGGTACAGACATCTAAAAGTCTAAAAATTAAACAAATTAAATTTGTACACTTAATAATGTGTATGAACATCTGTACACATAATAAGATGTACGGATACAAAATTTGTAAAAAATATTTAACATTATCAATTAAAATCATCAAATAAAATGCATATCAAATTATAAAGAAAAAATATAAATTTTTATATATTTGAAAATGTTTTTTAAAAATTCATATTACCAAAATATTTGAATAGATAGAGATAATGAAGTGTGATGACAAATTTTTTTTTTTTTCCTATTTCTTTTTTCTCTATTTCTCTCTCTCTCTCGCACACATCTCATCTCTCTCTTTGTCTATCACCATTTTTATCTTACACTCATTTTATCTCACAAGTGGGACTTAGACTATTTCTCCAATTATGAATAGTACATGTACTATTTTCCATTTAAGAAATTAAATGGAGTAGCAGATAAAATGCAGTAGACCCTCACCTACAGTTCTTCTGTCATAAAAGCACTATTCAACACTTTTTTTTTAAAGTTAATGCAGTTTCTCTGTAGACATTTTATTTTATTTTTTTGTCTTTTAGCCATAAATGCAGGAGAAATACCCTATTAACTCGTCTACAATTCTTTTGAAGCTGTCCATCGGCAGATCAAAATTTTGTCCACAGTTTTAACAGATTTACCCTCTATATAATACACCATTTCTTTACTTTTACAACCAACGCAAATCAAATATTTCAAATTTCTATCAACTCTATTTCCATTCATTTTCTCTCCATCAAAGGTATTTTTTTAATAAATAAACATTTTTTTTAATTTTTTTTAATTTTTCTATTTATTGTAACATCTATTTTTTGTACAAAATTCAAAAGACAATCAAAGCTTCTACTCTATCACCTCTTGTTTCCACATTTTTTGTTGAAATGTGTGTATATTTATTTCATAAATAAATGTATTTATGTTATATAATATGTTAGTAGTTCTATTTATGCTATATAACATTTGTTGTAACTTCAATTTTTTTTTTACAGAATTCAAAAGGCAATCAAAGCTACAACCTATCACCTCTTGTTTCCATATTCTTTTGTTGAAAGGTACATATTTTTATTTCATTAATAAATGTATTTATGCTACATAATATATTAGTAGTTCTATTTATGTTATATAATTTATGTTATATAATAGATATTGTAAACTGTCTTAATTTTCAACCAATTATGTAATAAGAATGCTGATTTTATATTTGTATATATGTATATATATATATATATATATGGTGGTGCTTAATATTTTTCTAAGTTTTTTTTGATAAAATATTTTCTTAGTTATTAGATATTTTCCATGGAATTATGATTACTTTATCATATTTATTCATAATTGTTGGGTATATTTTATCCTAATATTAATATATATATATATATATATATATATGAATATATATTGTATAGGATTACATGTTTAGAACAATTTATATACATAAATCTTTATTTAATCAGATTTAGAGATAGATAATTATTTTTATTATAGATTAAAAATGTGCTATGAACTCAATAATTAGTATTAGATAATCATTTAGAATATTGTAAATCTATTTTCTCAGAAGCTTTTAAAGCTTATGAATATATATATATATATAAGTCTCTTATACTGAATATATATGCATATGTCTCACATAATTTTGTAGATTATTTATAAATCTCACTTAATTTGTAGATTATTTATAAGTCTCACTTATCTACTATAAGATTTATTGTTAGATATAATAATTTATCTAAGTTAAGATAAATAAGTTATTATCAACTTTTTGGTGAGAAAATATTAGTTAGAATTTTCTAAATTTTCTCTTATATATAATAACTAAAAATGAAATTAAAATTGTATTTGTAGGTATGGCTAACCGCAGACAAAACAGAAATTCGTCCGTGCACGAAAATACAAATTTTCCTACAGAAACATCAGCACAAGTATAAAGTTACAAATTTGTCTAAGTTTTAGTTAGAATTTAAGTACACTAAATTTAAAAAAAAATCAAACTTGTTGATCGAAAAAAATTTCAAATGGACTTATAGTCGAGAAATAATTTTTATTTGATTTGTACGATCAAGCAATTGCTATGAATGGTTACCGCTTCAAAGATCCTACACCCCTTGGAAGAGAGTTATTGGTTGAAAAATTCAACAAGGAGTCCAATCTAAATATAAACTATCGGTTTTTCAAAGAAAAACTTGATCAACTAAAAAGAAAATACAAGAAGTACAAGCAACTTCTGCAAAATTCTACGAGAATTATAGTTGATCCTGTTACATCCGTTATATCTGCATCTGATTCATGGTGGAAAGATCATGAAGTAAGTATTTAAAATATCTTTCACAACCAACATAAATTTAGTAACTTTAGTATATATTAAACTTGTATACTAAAATGTTGTAATCTTATTAACAGGTATGTAAGATTGTAAAATCATTTAAACGAAAGCCGCCTGACTTTTGGGATGTGATGCAACGTTGTTTCATCTTACATGATGTACAATCACATATATGTTATGGGAAAATATTGCAGATATGTTATGGATTTTTGTTGCATTTGGATAATTTGTGTTTAGTGTTTTCAAATTGTAAAACTATTTAGAAAATAATCTATATTAAAAAAAAAACTATGTTTATTTTACAATAATTTTATCATTTGTTTAAATAAATTTACTGAATTGGATGTGTTTCTAAATAATTTACAGTTTATTATATGATTTACACTGTTTGATATGTTTTTACCATTCAAGCATATAATTTGAACTGCTCAATCAACATAATCTGCACTTTTCCAGCATGATCTGTATGATCTGCAACGCTTAAACTGCTTTTACTAGGCCTGCGACTTTGGTTAATTCGGTTAATTCGGTTCGGTTTTTCGATTTTTTGGTTAATTCGGAAATTGAATACTCTACCGAATGTAACCGAAAACAAGTTCGATTCGGGTCGGTTACATGCTTGGTTATTTCGGTTCGGTGGGTTCGGTTATGTCGCCCAAAACACACAACACAGAATACAAGCATGTACTCAAAACACACAACATTAACACAGAACGATCCAACATTAGTCAATCCAACATTAGTCAAACACACAACACAGAACGATCCAACATTAACATATAGATTCATGACATTAAGCATCATAGAATACAAGTTTTTCTTACAAAAAAACAACAACATTAGTCAATCCTAGTCACATACATAGGACTATTGGAGACAATTTACAAAAAACAACAAGTTCAGAAGGCAATCCTACAGTTGGATTCCTACTTGTCTCGTCTCAAGTAAAGAGACTTTGGGAGACAATTTACAATTGTTCAAAAAATAATGTGTGGAGCCAAAAGTTAGAAGAGATTACCAGGATTGACAAAATACCAATGATCCTTTCCTCTTACAAGGATGCATTTGGTATGCTGCAAAGTCTCCTAAACCCCTCCGACTCCACAAATGCAAACGGAAGCTCACAGAGTACAATCATCTCGTTGACAGACCTTCGAAACAAACCCTGATCATACTTGATTGCTGTCATTACACCACTGCTATCACCAGCCAATACCTTCTAAGTACCACTCTCGTCGTGCATCTTGAACAACTTACACCTTTTAATGTGATTATTTATGGCACTTGTTCCATGTATCACTGTGTCACAATCGATCTCTTGACCACAGTAACGACAGTTTGCAAGTGCAGGCTCATGCACTTGTTGAATGAAATGCTCCCACACCGGAGCTCTATGGCCTAGCTTTTTCCTCGGTTGGGACGGAAGAGGAGAAGTGTCTCGCTGTGTTCTTCTTCTTTTCCCTCAAACGGAAGCACCTGACGGAGCATCTTCTCCATCAACCTCACCAGGCAGAAACGGTTTGTTGTTGTGTTCACCAGAATCGTGAGACATAGCAGACCTGATCAAATAAAACACAATTAGACAAACATCCACAAGAAAGAACTACACAAAGGTAATGGAAATGCAAATGCTCATAATACAACAATCAAAACACTGAGACCCGATTTATAATAAGGCATCCAAAGGTAATGTGTCACAATAAGGATTTAAAAGATACGTCAATAAGACAATATCAACCAGTCTTAAAATATTGAGTTACTATATTGCCATGGCCTAGTGATCAATGAACTTAAAAGCCTAAGACAAACAACCACAGTCCAAATCGGTTCGATTAAGAATACAATTAGACTACTGTTTTCTCGATTAAGAAGATCAAAGTAAGAATACTATGAAGTATGAATCATAAGCGGACAACAACTTATATCTCATAAACGATGCCTTATTTACACTATTCTTGCAATTTTAAAGATCCAAGTAATTACAAACAAAACATCAAAGAACTTGGAGAAGCTTAAGAGAGAAGAGCTTGGAGAAGATTCAGAGAGAAGTACGTACCTTGAAGATTAAGAGCTAGGAGAAGATTCAAACAAGAAATCGGACAAATCTTTCTCTTTGTCGCACTCGCAGTCGCCGTAGAGAGCAAAAGTTTTTTAGGTTTTAGGATTAGGTTAGAACTAATTAAACCGGTGTACATAGTTTATATAGGTAGGTTTAATTTTCGGTTACCCGTCGGTTTACCCTTTCTGAACCGAACCGAATACAAAACCGAAATTGTTTTTTTCCTTTCCGATCGGATAACAATCACGACAATAACCGAACTGATTTGTCCAAATTTCGGTTCGGTTCGGTTCGGAAAAATCGGGTTCGGTTCGGATTCCCAACCCTAGCTTTTACCATTGGAGGCCTACGTTTGGGAAACCTACTAAAATGCCAAATATCTGTTTAAAAAAAAAGTCTGACATGACATGCAACCAAAAATCCCCTACAATGTTTTAATTTGTATAGAAGATTCAGCTGACAAGAACATAACTAAAGCAATGAAAGCCCAAATCATACATTAAATTGGTATGAATAATGTCCGAGCAAAGGATTCCACCATTGATGAATCCCATGATCTGTCTGAAAATCCGGTGATATGAATGTGTTCACCATCACAAAGGCAGACGGAAGAAAATGGAGATGCTCTTCCGAAGAATACGACGACGACGAACTTTCTCCTCCCCCTCCGAACAATATTCTCCTAATCGAGTATCTAGCCAACCTCTCGATCCTGCCGAGTTGCAGCTCACCCATATCGTCTCTGTGATTGAAATAACCAATATATTCTGAGCAGATTGGATCTGATTGGTTCACAAACAAATGAGGTCTCCAGGAAGCTAAATTCATAAATAGATGGCTTCCTTGACCCTGTATATATATCAAGATAAGTGTATCAAGAGGAGATCAAGTCTAATATTCTACTATTTTTTTTTTTTTTTTTTAATGTTGTACCATTGTTTTTGATAGTAACAATATTTTCAATATATTTTAAATGATTATTTCATAGAAAGCTTTATAGATACCTCATTTAGGTCTAGGACTCTGGCTATGCCGGCTTTGGCGATATCTCTGATGAGTCTGACCGCACATTTAAGATCCTCACTCTCAACTAGCTGCTCTAGAGGAATCAAGGAGATAGGCGGGTTAAACGTGTAAGCTTCGACGGGGCATCCGTACATAGCCATGATCTTCCCCGCGAGTTGTGCCAGGCCAGCTCCTAGAGAGTGTCCAGCGATCCAGACAGCTCTGTTTCCAAAAGTGGTCACCAGATTTTGGATTGCTTGAATGGCTTGTACAAACCTGCCCCCGCGGTGGAGGTTCTCGAAGGCGAAACGCATGTTAAGTTTCACATCACAAGCCATAGTTTGTAGTGTTAGGATCGTTCCACGTAATGCAATCACGTAACGCGGAGGTACTATCGAGTTGGGGGTATTATGGTAAGTGATGTTGTTCTGGAAAACGGCACCGTATATGGAGCCGTCAGATGAGTCCCTAAGTTGTTGAATTAACGTGAAATTGTAAAACATCCACCAAGGACTAGCCACTGAGTTGGAACCATAACGGTTTTGTTGTCTGTGTCGTTCCATTGTGTAGACTCCTTGCACCAAACATGATATCAATGACGCTCGGTGGTACAAATTGTTCCTATTAAAAACAAACCAATGGTACCATAAAATCAATCGAGTAGAGATATGGATATTATTATTATTTGTATCCTCATTATGAAATACTATTTATATTTAAATCTGATACGCACATGCAAAAGTGTCGAAGTCAAAAGAAAAATGAACACAGAGGCCTAAATATTGCTTTACCATTCAAATACTGGAATTGGAGGGGGACCAGAAATGCTTAATATCTCTCTGCGTGAGGCCATCAGCGATCTTCCTTCACACTCGTCTTCTTCTTCTTCTTATCGCTTATATGTTAGAACTAATAGTAACCACCCAAAACTACATACGAAAAAATGTGACGAAGCTAATGAATAAAAGTATAATTTGAACATAACTTTAAAAATCAAAAGTATCTACATACTGTCTAGTAGATACAATAGTATTTTTTTTCCTTATTTAACGCTTTTATAGATGTAGTCTGTAGATACAAAAATAGCACGTACCCCAGGTTTCGTAACTTGAAGAGATGGCTACTCAAGAAACCACATACACGGTTGAATCTTGATGATCCGCCTTAAAAGAAGGACATTTGAGCGAATATTAAAGAAAAAAAATCACACTGAGTGGTCTAACTCAAGTCATTTATTAGTTTAACTGAATAGAGATAAAGAAAACTCTATTTTCAAAATTAAAGAAAAAGAGGAACTGCTATCTTTTTTTCTAGACATAAAAATTGTCACGATGTACAACAAAATAACTAGGGAAGATCAATATTTAAAGATGTCTTGCGTTGTGTATCTCCATGGGGAATTTACCCACACCTTCCACAACAAGTTCCTTTTTATTTTCTTATGTTGAAAAGAGAGGAGGAAAATAAGTTGTGATGGAAATTGTCGGTTCAATTTCACATGGAAATGGATAGTTTTTAAAAAATCTAAAAATATCATTTATGTTCTATCATCTTACACCTACAATTAATTTCTACTAGATTTTCAAGTATATATATTTTTAAAGACTTTCTCGGCACCTTACTTATATAAATATAAATATCATTTGAGAAAACTACATAAAGTCTTGCAATTTGAATTCTCTTTTGCTCACATTATCTAGTGAAATGCAAACTTAGTCTACAATTCTTAAAAAGTAAAAGACAAAATATTGATGAAACTGGTTTTGCTTCATAAATTAAATAATGAAATGAAATTTGTTTTCCGTAAATTTATTTACAATATTAATGTAGAGGATAATTCAAATATCTTGTTTCGTAGTATTTGTCATGTTTTATGTCCATTATAATTTTTTTTGTTGTCAAACAGCTTCCATTGAATCAAAGCCTCATATGAGGTGAGTTCATACAACAAGGTACAATATAAGCAAAGAAAAATACAGATAAAAGCTCCATGAGTTTTTCAACTTTATCAAATTTAGCAATATTTGAAAATTCTGTTGGGGCCAAGTCGGATTCGTCTTTGAAACCAAGCTTCACGAGATCCTCGACCAGCGAGTGGTCACAAGTGGCTCTAGCGGATAACGCAATCGAGCTTGAAGAAGCATGCTCCTCGGGAGAACACTTAAGAGGCTTCTCGCCAACTTGAGAGGGCCAACAAGAATAGGGACAAAGTCCTTCAAACTTTTAGGATCAAGCCTCATGTTTTTAAAAGAAGCTACAAACGGGATTCATATGTGATGGGTGTCAAACCGTAACAAAGCAGGTAAGTCATCCCTCGCATGAAGCTCATGGCCATGGAGGTTAAGGAAATCCACACAAAACTTGTAGCCGATTTGGCCTTGAGATATGAGATCAGACCCAAGTTTTCTATCTAGTGGCGGTAAGTGACCAAGGGGGTTAATGAGGACAAGCATCGGGTGCAACCAACCTGATGGGACGGATTCAGAGTTAGCCTTACATAGTGCATACATCCAAGATTCATTAGTCAACTGGCCTCGACAATCATATCTATCAAGCAATTCTGAAGGCATAAGAGTTCTGCTACCGAGGGAACCTCGACTAGACCAAGCAGAAACCGGTACTAGAGAATTTGATCTTGACATAATTTTACTATAGAGCAATCTAGGTAGAGGAGTTCTACAGCTAGAGTTCCAATGTCGGATAGGGACCAGCAAGGTTGCACCATCATACAACGATGTCCAAGATATAAATCTATCAACAACGAATCTGGGATGGTTCATACTCGGTACAAAATCAGAGAGTAGGGCAGTGGCTTCATACGCAGCACAACACACAAAGTTCGAGAAAGATACAACTCCACAAAAATTTATCATTAAGCTTCCATCCGGTGACAAGAAAAAAAAAATATCCATACGGTTTCGAGTGTTGAATAAGCTTGTCTTCTCTACAAGCAATGTTCCTATGACCGAATGGGAGAAATTTCTCTCCATTATCATGTAAACATGTTTCTGCAAAAAGCTAAGCAGAACAGTTGAAGATTCAAACCTGGATATGGATCACATTGGGGTTCATGGGCCACAAAAGGAAGTTAGGCCCATATTTGCGACACCTAGGGTTGTTGATGCTGAGTGATGGGAGAAGGAGTCTCCGCTGTTCTGTAGGATCAGAATCAGAATGTCGTTCGGCGGTGAAGCACTTAGGGGGACCATCCGCCAGCTGTTGAGCTCACCGTGTGCCGTCAGCATTCCCACTGGAAAAGGCACAACTGATGTTCCAAGAGAGACTCCTGCCATCAACGAAATCCAGTGGAAAGGGAACAAAGGTGGTGCCGGTGCTAGTCCAGATCTAGAGCCAATTGATGTAACGATGAAGCCTTGCTCATATGTATGAGATGATGAGCAGCTGGACTGGTGAGGAGCTTCTGTTGTCAGATTCACGAGCGGGACCGCATCCAAGATCTGGAACAGATTGGAGCTTGTAGAGCAGCATAATACTCTTCCGTCGTTAGGGGAATCCTTTGAGAAACAGACTCCTTAGATAGTTTCAATTGGATATTTTGGGGGAAAGGAAATAGATCTAGAACAAAAGAGAAGAGCAAAGCTTATGTAGTTTTAAAAAAGGTTAAACATGTTTGTCATCCCCGACGCCGGCGATCAGAGGCCTCATCGGCGTCGCAAGACATAATTGGTAAGGAAATCTCGATTCCCATGCCTGGAAGCGTTTGGTTATCCTACAAAAGAGTCGTTTTTCATCACTCATCTGGCAAAAATATGTCCATTATAATTTAAAATATAAAAATACAAATATACCAACGACATTAGATTTTTTTTTTTGGACAAACAGATGTTATCATTCATTAATGAAAGAGTAACATACAAAGGGACAATGCTAGTTTAAGAGATAACAAAGGGGACATCCCATAATATAATACATCAAAGCAATAAAGATAGATAGGGGCAACAGATATTAGGGGCTTGAGAGCTATGGACCAAAGGCTTGACAGCATTCTGGAACCTGTGAGATCAAAGCATATCGATGCATCTTCCAAGAGCAGGTCTAGGGAAGTGAGGGTGGCCATTGTCTTTAAACAAAGACTAAGTGGCAAGGAATCAACCAAAGCTAGGACTCTCGTAAGAGCTTTGCCAAGGAAAGGAGCACGGTTGGTGTTTGCTCTGCAAATCGATCACCACAAAGGTGGATGTGATTCTGCGTGTGGGTGAGGGTAGCTTGAGGAGATTGCGGTAACTACTATCTCTTTGAGCAGGAGTCATAATGCCGCTATTCTTCAGGCTTGGCTGAGGGGACTTCAAAAAGTTGATGCAAAACCAATTGGATCTCATAATCATTAGTTGATGGAAAATGGAGAGGTTGATGAAGTAGAGGTAACCCCTGGTTACAAGTTTACACTGAAACAGTGGGGCTATTGGTAATATGTATGCTAGGAGATCAGGGAGAGCAAGCAATAGGGATAAACCGATTGGCAGGTCAGAAACATTATCAATGAACAGCATTACAAGACTCCAAAACAAGCTCTTTAATTGGCCTTGACGCAAGGAAGATTCAAACACAATCGAGATATCTAGGGATCTGCTATCGAGTGAAACTCGTCTTAACCAAGCAGTAAAACTAGCGATTCTAAGGCTTTTCCAGGTCAGGGATGACTTATAGTTTATCCACCCTAAACTATCTTCCAGGGTTTGAGAATAAGAGTGGAGAAATAACATGGGACAAAGAGTTCTCGAGAGAGAAGCAGAGGTCACCAAGGAGGAGGTTTTCTTTGTCAAAAGTTTCACCGGTGCCAGCGTCAAAACAGAGCTTCCGTCCAACTGCAACCAAGCAAAGAACTTGGTGAGAGGATCTGGATCCAAGGAGCGGTAAGGTGATAAATTTGACGGCTTAATGGGGTGGTGAGACGGATGAGAACCGGGCCTAGAGGAACCCTGATGGATCCCTCGAGCAGGAACACGTGGGTGGGAACTCGATGTGATGGATTCACCAAGAGGAGTACCCAGAGACGGAGTCAGAGCAGGTGGTTGAAGTTGTCGCAAGGCAAGACGAGATCTGGAATCTTGACAGGCCGCCGATAGATCTAAAACTAGAGACGAGTAAACTACAGGGGAAGAGGAGGCCGTGGAGAGGAAGAAACCAAGTCTCAGCAACGCTGATCAGGCTCGACGCCGCCGGGAAAGCAGATCTCGGTGGTTGTGCCAGAGAGAAAAGGGAGGCTAGGGCGGTCAACGACATTAGATTAGAATAAATATCCTGCTTTTAATACAAACCTAACCAATTACTCCAAACATGTTACCATAGCACATTTCGAATGAACATTTGTATTTTTATGATATTCAATAGTAGAATTTATTAGTATAAATTTGTGAATAAAGAGTAAACATAATTTTGGCTATTTCAAAACAAAAATCAACAATTCATAATTAATTTTAATAATATAAGATTTTATATGATTATTATGTTTGACAAATGATGGCATCGTATTTTGCCCGTTTAAGGAATAGTTACTAATGTTACTACCAAGTGTTTCACATGAATCCAAAGATCTCATGAGGATTTTCAAGTATTTTTGGTGTCAAGCAGTCTATTGAAGATTTTGGGTAAAAAAATATCAAAAAAGAAAAAACGAACAAAACATGTTTCAAACCAATTTGTTGAGCGATTTCGCATACACCAAATTTAGTGATTTAAAAATTGTTGGAAAGCCGGATGAGCCATCTTTCACCTCTAAGTTGAATTAAATTCAACAACCTACAAAATCAAAAATTATTATTGATCGACATACTGAAGACATGTCTTGTAGGTCCAAGAAAAAGCAAGAGGAGAAGTGAAGAAACGACCACCCAATGAAGATCCCCGGTCATAGAGCCCATGGCCTGGCCATGACCGTGGAAACCAAGCTTTCTCCTCTCCTAACACAATATGTTAGTTCTGCTGATCAAAGCCTTAAGGCGCCTGTTTTTGAACCACAAGGTCAAGGCCTATTAATACTTGTTTTAATTTAGGTTCCGGCAAAACTTGAAACAGCTTCGTAGAGTATAGCCTCCAATGGACATCCACAGCCTCTCAAGTTTGTCAAAATACGTAGCTTTAGTTTACTTTCTTTGATATTTTAGGGAGAAGATCTTAGCTCTTTGTACTCGATATTGAGAAGAAATCTCTGAACCTTTTTGATAAGGTTTTGAGTTATGATTATGCATCTATTTACAGTTAGTTAAGTTTAAGGTTATTCGAATGAGATTTCATGATTGATTAGTTAAACGATTTGTAGGGTTTTAATTTTTTACACGTTTTTTTTGTCTAAAGTATGTATAATATATGTTATACTCCCCGTATTAGCTTTGTTTTAAACATTAAAGTAGTTTTAGAAAATATTATGAACAATTACATGGAAAGAAAAAATAGAAACATGGGAAAGATAACAAACATGAAATAGAAGACAAAAAAAAATAGTAGAAATAGAAAAGGATTTGGAACTAAAAGATCATTTGAACAATATAATAAAAGAACTAAAGCCAGTTAACCAAACCAAATACTGTATTATCTGACCTTCATTGTTATTTTTCATTGTAGGTTCAATTGATCCAACTTTCCTTCAATGTAAGGCCTAATGCAGCAGCTTTCCCAATTTGCCAGCAGGGTCGAGTCTCGCTCCCACCATTGGTGAAGCCCATGAGCTGTTGTAGACTTAGTCGGTTTGTTATTGTTTACAATCATATCTGCTGATGGAAGTAGGTGAAGAGGTTCTGTTGACAAATCTGATGTTGATGATTTTCCTCTAATTTTTCCAACCAATAGACTTCTCACTGATTTTCTTGCACCGGTTCTTTCGATTTCGCCTGCACCTATCTCAGACATGTAGGTTTTGTGTCTAAAGTAATCAATATATCCTGCACATATTGGATCTGCTGGGTTGACATATAAGTAAGGTATCCACGATGTTGTTTTTGGATTGTCTTGATCTTGAACCTATAATTATATAAGACAAACAGTTTCTTGTAAGAACATCAACTTCAACAACTCTAACTAACAAAATGAGTTCTTAATTACTAAACAACCATAGTTAAGTAAACTAGCTACCTTTAGATCGGTTAAGGCCATGACTACAGTGGCTTTGACAACACTCTTGGCGATTTGAAACACATTTTTAATCATATCTCCCCCAGGTAGCTGCTCCAGAGGAAGAGACGAGATGGGTGGGTTGAATATGTAACTTTCAAGGAGGAATCCAACACTTGTCATGGTCTTTCCAGCCAACAACACTAGTGCGGCTCCCAAAGAGTGTCCAGCAAGCCATATAGCTGACTCGCTATATTTTTCCACCATATTGCGGATTGCTTTTACAGCATGCATAGGCCTACCGCCTTGATGGAGGTTGTTGAAGCTTATTTTGAGGTTAAGTTTCATATCAGACTTCCAAGTCTTTCCTTTTAGCATTGTGCCACGGAAGGCAATTACATGGTGTGGAACTTTCACATGTGGGGTATTCTGGTAAAGGTTGTAAAGCTTGTATTCAAAAACGGCACCGTATATGGAGCCGTCGTCATCCATCAAGGTTTCGAGCAAAGTGAAGTTGAAAAACTCCCACCAAGGCTTGGCTAGTGACTCGGAACCTACACGTTTCTCAAGCCTGTCCCCTTCCAGTGTGTACACTCCATTTACCAAACTTGATGCCACTGAGGTCCGGTAGTACGAACTGGTCCTATTAGCAAAAAAATAAAGCAAATTATTTTGAGAATCTGATTAGACATGGGATATTCCCAAAGGTCAACTTTTACCAAAGACACTTCTGCACGGCACATGAATTTACATCTATCATATATCATAAAAGAAAACTTGTTATAAAATAACAAACAAAACAAATATATATATTACCAGTCAATAGATGTAAGATGGAAGGGGCCAAAAATGCTGAAAGTATCGGTATCTGAGTCTGAGGCAGTCGCTCCTCCTCCCATCATTTTCCTGAGAGAACCTCGTCCCATTTCTTTTTCTTCTTCTTGTTCCTATAATCTAAGATGTTAGTCATGTTAATTTTTGGTAATCAGAAGTGAAAAAAATTGCCGCAAAAGTTTTAAAAACAAAAGGAGAAAATTAAATTACTAAGCAAAATCATTTCATTAGTGGATATATACACAGAATGTTTTTATTAAAGGAAAGAAAATAACAGAAACTGATGAAAAAGAGAAGAAGAAAAAAAAGACAGCTTTGAAAGTACCTTTTCCGTGGTCTTATTGGTCAATCAGAATACAATTCAGTCGAAAATGATTTAGTAAAACTTAAGAGTTCTTCTGTTTTTTTCTTTCTTTCAAGAGTTCACCATAAGAACTGAGTTATTTACACAGATAAGGATCTTGCTATTTATAGATGGTAAAAATATGAAGACTTTTTGGATCCGTGGACCTATCCCTTAATTTAACACTGACACCAACACGAGCCAGACTGTATGAACTACTTCTTTAGTTACAAATTGACAAATTTTCTACAAATTGGCAATTAAAAACATATTAAACAAGTATGAACCAGAGAGCGCATACAACTATACAAGATACAACGAATTCGATTACCAAATCATATATTTAAGGAAAACAAGCGTTCGTTATCCATATATATCCCAACATCATCAAACCAATATAACAAGAAAACAAATTATATGGTTGAAAAAAAAATAGTTTTAAATAAAAAATGATTGTCAAGTACACTAGCTATAATTTAATACATAATCTTATAACTATATTAAAAAAAATTAATAGCTATAGTGTTATACGAACAATTAAATGTGGATGGTTACATACACAAAATTAGATGTGTATGGTACATACACAAGCAAACCTAAGTTATGTGATTGACATTATAATTTATAAATCATTTTCATCATTATTGTTTTGTCACTCGGGTTCACTCACATTTTCATATTTTCAGCATTTATACCAAAATTAGTTCGAAAGACTGGCGAAAACATGTAAAATCTAACGAATCCAATTGCTTGCCACATGAACTTTGGGCCATGATATATGTGACGAATGATAGATCATATAGAGTCAACAAATTATGCTTATAGTGTAAGTTATATAGCTTACATTTGCTTATGTTCAAAACATATCATCCTACATTAAAATATACATTGTTCAAAAATTACACACTCTATTTTACTAACACTGTATTAAGATCATACGCTATAATATACAGTATTAACTTTAGATACGTCATAATGCATGAACTTAAAATTAATTAGTTCTTTAATAATTCCTTTCGAATTACCAAAATAATTTTGCGTTTGAATATATTTAATATTTATTAAGTTATTCATTTCAGGTCCAGCAGTATGACTCTACAGTCTCTACTCAAGTTGCACATACTCTAACTAGAAAAGACTATATAACTAACAATGTTTTCTATTCAAGTTGTATTTACTCTCCAATTCCACTTTCCACCATGGTTACTTGACAGTTAACACTATATTTCTGCGCGAAAAAAAAATCGCATTTGAATTTTATACTCTAGGTCAACGAGAATATTTAATAATTTAATAATTATTAATTTTGCATTTGAAATTTAATAATTTGTTTTCTATTCACTGGCAAAGGACGCCGAAGAATAAGGGACGGCAACTAAAAAGTAAAACTATTAAAAATGTCAAGCATCAAGATATTATATCTTCTTAAAAATTCATGGTCAACACCTTTTTTATTGTTGCTTTATCAATTTCATTGGTTTTTTTGCAATATGGAATTCTAACTTCTAAGTGGCCGTAATATTATAATCATTTGACTTTTATCAATAGTTATAATAACTAAAGTAAAATTCCATTCATTATTTTTTTAGAGTTTAGTTTTTTTTTTTCCTTTTAAATCAAAGACCTATCTATGGACCAAGTGGCAAGAAAATAAAGTTAAATACACTATGCGGAATTTATTTTCTCTTCATGTGGACGAGGTGAAAATGTCTCTTAATAATATTAATGTAAATTCCAAGTATATGGAAAAAAAAAAAAACATCCGAACGAACACTTCAAAGTTCAAAGTGAATTTTACTTTCCAATCCTCCAAAAACAAGTGTGATAAAAAAAAAGTCATTTCCTCCATTAATATAGATTTACAAAATTATTTATAAATTCTACATAATATTATATAATAACTAATAAATGAATATATAATCTATATATACATTTTTGGAGACATTTATAAAATAAATCTTGAGGTTGATACTTATTTACAACCATGCAATTGGCATTAAAAATTAATTTAATAAACACAATTAACTCTACTTATATTTGATTTTTTTTATAGAAACTAAGTATTTTAAAAGGTAACAAACATAATTGTAAATGTATACAGATTTTATAAGGAGGTGAGTGAAGAGGTATTGTTCTTTAAAACGAAAAACTGGTTTGATAAAAAGTGACTTTTAGCCTCACATACTATATTTTACTTTCACGGGTTTCATATGATGAGTTTTTGCGGATTAAAAATCTTTGAACATGTTGCGTGATCCGCCTAACATGGCGGGTTTGGACTATAGAACCAACACTAAAACTATTAGTTTATTTCGTATACTATAGATATGTAGTCATAGTTTGAAAAATTAACTTATAAATTATTTAATATATGAACTACAAAATATTACACATACTACAACACATTCTTAATATTCCAAAAAAAAAAATTGTATACACATAAAAATATATACTAACGTATCATATAGGTATATACCTCTGTTTATTTATAGAAAACAAAACTAAGTGTTTTAAAATTTTATATTCTATCTAATAACAAATTTAATGTAATTAGATTTTAAAATGTATAAAACGTAAGAAAAAAGAAAAAACATTCTAAATAAAATTAAAATTTAATTAGTTAGAAATTTGAAAACTAAATAAATTAAAAATTATAATTTAAAATATATTAATTTATAATTTAGTTCTGCGGTAAAAACCTAGTTATAATGGAAAAAAAAAATACAACAGTACACATGAGAAATTCCTAAATTAATTTTACTTATTGGACTTGGGCTTAATGCGGCCCAAGAGTTGAGATAATGATTGCAAATAATCATCATTGATCAAGAGGTGTGACCGTGTGAGCGAGAGAGTAACTCTTTTACTTTTTCAACGGTGAACTCTCTCCGATCATCGGCAAATTTTTTTTTTTTTTAAAAACAGTAATCGTAGAGATGCAGAAGCTGAACGACTTCTTCTCCGGTGGCGGAGACGGCGACGATACAACAACTGATAATTTCCTTGAAGATGGATCGGAGGGTCTCTGCTCTCTCTCCCCTACCCAGGTTTCTCCCCGATCAATATTTTATCTTAGGGTACTCTTATCTGTGTTGTTGAACTCAATCAAATCGTCTTCAATGTTTTTTCGCAGAGAATGTACGGATTCGCCGCTTCGTTGGCCACTGGTTTGCTTCTTATGTTTCTGGTAAAGATCGATGTGACATATTTATTAGTATCTCATTCGATTCCATAAGATAGAATCACAAAATCCGATTGTATTGTTCTTATAGTGATTGATTTTGATGATGTTCTATTGATCGAATTGGGATGGTTTTGATCAGTAAGTTTTATATATATGTTTCTTCTTTCTACAGTCCATGATTGTGTTTTCTATCCCAATCAAATTTGCACTGCTCTTCACATTTGGAAATGTTCTAGCTATTGGAAGGTATGTTTTTTTTTTTTTTTGTCTCAACGTTGCTGCGATTTGGCTTACATTTTCACGATTTCAGTTCTTTTTAACATTCAAAGATTGGAAGATGGTTCTTTCTATAGGATGAACCACAAGAGATCAATGTTTGTTTTAAACCACAAGAGATGAATTGTTTCTTTGGCAGCACAGCCTTCCTCATGGGACCTGAGCAACAGATGAATATGATGTTGGACCCTGTTCGTATCTACGCTACATCTATTTATATTGGATGTGTCGTTATTGCACTCATTTGTGCTCTCTTGGTATGTTTCCTTACTCTCTCTATACAACAAACCAATCATTATATGTAGTTCCAGCATGAGATGTATAGAGTATCTGCAGGATCCAATATGAGTAATGCACAAAGTCTGCAATTTGTTTGTCTTGGAAACATCACATCTTGAAACTTCAGTCTTTTTCTAAAACATATTATTTCATCTCGTGTAGATCCACAGCAAAATTTTAACATTCCTTGCGATCCTATGCGAGATTTGTGCACTGATATGGTTAGTTCAATGCTAAAAATTCAACCTGAAACAGGGTTTGTTTCTTCAAGAACCCGAATATTCTTAAGCCTTGGATTGAACATCTTTCTTATACACGTCTTGATGACAGGTACAGCCTCAGTTATATTCCATTTGCACGGAGAATGGTCTCTGAAATAATGATCCGTCTCTGCGATACCGAGTTGTAGACTGTAGTCAGTCATCTGGCAGCAAACACAAAGCAAGTAAGTTGTATCTACTGGTCTCAAGAACTTGAGATCTGATTTTCCGGAAACGAATCTTGTTTGTTTTTTGACCTGATCGGGGTGAATCAGAAGGAATGCACAGATTGAGATTCGTTTATAGGGGTCTTGAAGCTCTTGTGAGTATTTTGTTGCTTCAAGCTCTTTTTCTTTGCTGCTTCAGTCTTAAGACTTAACCACTGTTTGGCATTTTGTGTGATCAAATACTATGATTTCTTTTATTCAAATATTTGGCTGGAAAGGGATATGACTCATATCATATGAGAATGAGAGTAAGAGTTATGAATAGTCTAACATGAATTATTTTGTTACTTACCTAATTTCAAATATTGCACATCATTCTTTCAATTGTTTAACGCTCAATAATTGTTAACCTAGTGGCTTAATTAAAAAATTGTGAAGACAATAATGTAGAAACTCGAAAGAGGCATTTTTTTTAACTTAAAGAATAATAACGAGAAAGAAAAGAGTATCATTCTTACAAAATCATCGTCTCCTCTACATTATTAGTTATTTTTTACAATTAAAAAAAACAACAGCATAATAAAAACTTCACCAGCCGACAAGACAACAAGAACCCCAAACTGGTCGATTGATTAGGTTTTCAAACATAGGAATATCAGATGCAACCACCCAACTGCAACATTTTCACAAGTAGAACAAAAAAAAATCAAGAATTGAGCTACTAAACTTGTTAAACAAAACTCTACATAATATAAACTCACCATTATAGATTCTATTTCTTTGTCGGAGACAGGCGTACGTTTTGGCTGCAGAGATGCTTTTCCTCCATCAGCAGTGTTCTTGGGAGCCGCCGGAACATCTGAACTCACCGTCACATTTTTCTTGACGCCGGTAACAGATCCCGGAGCAGGTCCAGAACCTGAAAAAATAAAAATAAAGAGGAGACGTCAAGAACAAGAATAAAGCTACTAAGTGATGATCTTTAATAAAGCAAGAAGCCGAAAAGAACCGAGGAAACAAAAAAGACTAATAAGTGAGAGAAAAATGTAAACCAGATGAAATAGAGTGTCGCTGAGGAAATTTGATACGAGGGATTCTCTTCATCATCAGCTTCTTGATTCTTGAAATCGTAGCGATTGCTTTCTTTTTTTTCTTCCCTCTGATTTTTTTATGTCCATAGAGAGATGAACGAAGCTCTTATCTTTATCCTGAATTTTAATGGGCTAATGGGCCGCAGAATGTTCGTTCGATGGGCTTTCTGTAGTTTACAACTCGCCCGAACTCGGTTAGGGGGTTATCTATCAACTTATAAAGATGGAAGAAAAAGAGAATTTTAAAACGAAAACTTCATGAGGATAAAGCCATGTGTAGTACCATGTTTTAAAAATCTCCCCTCAGTACCATTATGCCCCTTAAAATTGCGAAGTTCATCTTTTCCACTTCGATTAATGACTAATCTCTGCGTAGCATCAATTATCTGATTATGCCTGTCTAATTCGATTATAATCTGTTTAATCCGATTACTTTCCGCTTAATTTTGTGTATACCGATTATTTTTAGAACTAAATATAAATCAGACATATATATTTTTGTTATTTTGACATTTAAGTAAGAGTTTATGATGTTTTGCAATAACAAATCTATAAACTTTTAATAAAAATCATAATTTTAAAGCCAATACTATAGTTTTATATTTTTCTTTTAACATAAACAGAATTATCCATATATTTAGTATAATATATTTTAATTTTATTAAAAATTTAATAAAATAACCTAAAACTATCCCCGATTAATCCTGTTTAATATCCGATTTTCTCGCTAGACGTTAGGTCCACCCCGACCGCCCGACGAGTGCCTAGCAATTTCTAAAAGAGGGGTATAGTCTAGATAACTAGATATCATATAGTTTGACTTTGTGACACCGATGAGATATTATATTGTCGTGTTCATAAAAAGTAAATCAATAATTGAATTCGTTATGTGGTGTGGATTTTGTTGCGTAAGTATTTTTGACTTGTTCATAGAAAACAGCCAAAAAATGAATTACCCTCTTCACAAAAGCATGGAAACCGTAATGGTTATATATATTTTCACTCATCTTTACTCAACTATCTCATAAACCTTATCGAGAACTACTGGATATGGATATGGCTTTTACGCACGTATGTTTATGGACGCTACTCACCTTCGTGTTGACATGGACGGTCTTCTACGTCACAAACAGGACCAAGAAGGCCACGAAGCCTGCAGATGCGGTGCCGGAGGAGCGTAAAGACGGTGCTACGGACGTCATCATCGTCGGGGCTGGTGTCGGCGGTTCGGCTCTCGCATATGCTCTTGCTAAGGTATTTAACACAACATATGATTGTTGTTTGTTGTTTTGTATAGTATTTGTGCATGAATGGATAAGATAAAAACTATATAAACAGTATATGATTGTTATTGTTTTGCATCATATATTTCTATTGCAATATTTTTGGTTGGGACGTACGAACAACAACGCTATGCTAACTAAATTTTGATAATATATAGGACGGACGTCGAGTACATGTGATAGAGAGGGACATGAGAGAACCTGAGAGAATGATGGGTGAGTTTATGCAGCCTGGTGGACGTCTCATGCTTTCTAAGCTTGGCCTTCAAGGTCTGTCTCTGTTTCTTTCGTTTTTTTCTTTTATTTTAAAGTATATATATATATATTAAAAAAAGTATATATATATATATATACGTCTCTCTTTATACATGTAACTAAATCAAGAACTTTATATTGTGTCTTGGGGTTACATATGTATAGATTGTTTGGAGGGAATAGATGCACAGATTGCTACGGGCATGACAGTTTATAAGGATGGAAAAGAAGCTGTAGCACCTTTTCCGGTGGAAAATAACAACTTTTCTTATGAACCTTCTGCTCGATCTTTTCACAATGGCCGATTCGTCGGAAAATTGCGCCAAAAGGCTTCTTCCCATCCCAAGTACGTATCTCTCTGTTCACTAATTTTTTTACTCAATATATATACTACTAATCTTGGCAGTAGCAATGAGTTTGTTTGCACCAATCATTAATTGGCAGTGTGAGGTTGGAAGAAGGAACAGTGAAGTCTTTGATAGAAGAAAAAGGAGTGATCAAAGGAGTGACATACAAAAATAAAGCAGGAGAAGAAACAACAGCCTTTGCACCTCTCACTGTGGTATGCGACGGTTGTTACTCAAACCTTCGTCGGTCTCTTAACGACAACAATGTAAGTATACTCTCCTTTACACGTAAAGATTTTTAAACATATCATTACTCAAAATTTTAAGATGTTACTCACTATGGTATACTGATTAGTTAATATGTATCAATATGCTACAACTTGGTATAGGCGGAGGTTTTATCGTGCCTAGTTGGTTACATCTCAAAGAATTGTCAGCTTGAGGAACCCAAAAACTTACACTTGATATTGTCTAAACCCTCGTACGCCATTTTGTATCAAATAAGCAGCACTGAGGTTCGTTGTGGGTTTGAGATTTTCCCACACAATTTTCCTTCTATTGCAAATGGTGAAATGGAAACTTTCATAAAGAACACTATTGCTCCTCAGGTAAACAAACATTCGGATGATTATTCTTTGAAAATATAAATATATAACTAAGTTGGTGTTACTTCATATTCATACATAGACACATTCTAACATTTGCAAGAGGTACGTTTAACATCTCTTTACACCATTTAATGTAGATACCACCAAAACTCCGCAAAATATTTTTGAAAGGGATAGATGAGGGAGCACACATAAAAGTGGTGCAAGCAAAGCGCATGTCAGCTACTTTAAGCAAGAAGAAAGGAGTGATTATACTTGGAGATGCATTCAACATGCGTCATCCAGCGATCGCATCTGGAATGATGGTTTTACTGTCTGACATCCTCATTCTAAGCCGTCTTCTCCAGCCATTAAGCAATCTCGGGGATGCAAAAAAAGTCTCGGAAGTTATCAAGTCCTTTTATGATATACGCAAGGTGAACATATATATGTCACATACTCATCTAAAACATAAACATTTGATCTAAACCGATTTACAACTAAATTGATTTATTTGGAAATAATACGTTATAATTTGTGGTGAAGCCAATGTCAGCGACGGTTAACACACTAGGAAATGCATTTTCTCATGTGCTAATTGGATCGACGGACGAAGCAAAAGAGGCAATGAGACAAGGTTGCTATGATTACCTCTCTAGTGGTGGGTCTCGCACGTCAGGGATGATGGCTCTGCTCGGCGGCATGAACCCTCGTCCCCTATCTCTTATCTATCATCTTTGTGCTATCACTCTATCCTCCATTTCCAATCTGCTATCTCCATTTCCCTCTCCCCTTCGCATTTGGCATAGCCTCAGGCTTTTTGGTGTAAGTCATTGTATCTCTCGTCATACTTCATCAAATTTTTTCGATAGATTATTATTTTTTTTTTTTTAAATGACACTTTTTTTTTGGTTTACCATGACTATTTGAAATTGATATTATTTTTGTTTATTTATGTTTTATTTGAATCACTAGTTGGCTATGAAAATGTTGGTTCCCCATCTCAAGGCCGAAGGAGTTAGCCAAATCTTGTTTCCAGCAAATGCAGCCGCGTATCGCAAAAGATATATGGCCGGAACTGCCCTCTGAACATTGATGCACCAATCTTTTAGATTGTGAAAATTGTACTGCAGTGTCAATGCGTACAATTATTTAATATGTAAAATGGAAAATATCTAATAAATAAATTAATTTTAATAATAAAACGAGTTTTCCTTTTGTTTTGTGTACAAACGGTGGCTTTGGTTTTCATACCCAAAATCTTTAATTTAGACTAGAAATAAAATTTATAAGATAGAATTAATTTTCGGAAACAGAGAAGACCTTTCTGATCTATTAATGGAGTGAGCCAAACATGCATTAATCCCAGATGCCTAATTTCTGGTCATCTTGATAGGCAGACGAATGCCGTCAATTCCTAATTTTCATGTCCATAACTAAAGTAAGCTGAGAATTCGACATAAATATTCAATGCATATTATCTCTCTTCCACAATTATTGGGTTACTACTATGACATGAAAGACTAGCTACATAACCTCTCTACTGTGTGTGTTTTCAGTCGGTGTTGGCTGAAATAATTGTAACTGTGCACATATGTTCACAAAAGAATTAAGATACAAAGTTTGATTAACTAACTCCCCAGCCCCTCAATTGTACCAACTGATAGTTGGTTTAAAAGCATGAAGAGCTCCTATGAAAAATATAGTCAAATGATGAGTCTTTGCAAACTAATTAGTTTCCAAAGACTCATCATTTTTGTTTATATATTCAACTTTCTCAAAAGAAAAGGACTAAAGGAGTATCAAACCTTCTCGTTCTTTTAAATGCTTTACTTTTGTAAATTCATATAAACCCAAAGAAACCATGGTTTTATATTTTGGTTTAATCACAACTCGAAAATCAAAACAACACTACTATGTAAATTATAATATATTTGATAAACAGTTAAACTCAGAATTTCAAAGTGGATTATCTTAAAGATTTCCCGATCGAATTGGTCTGAACATGGTATTTTTTTCGCAAAAAATTCATCTTATGTTAATCAGGTCAATGCCTTAATAACTTTTTAATTAAAATTTTATATATAAGTTACCATTTCATTCAATTATTGAAAGCCGGTCCAAGGTTTCCAAATTTTTCTGGATGACCTCAAATAAAAAATAAAGAATAAGGAGGAACATGATAATCATCTTCGTTCTTCAAATTTGTTAATATTATTTCCACATCATTTTCCATAAAATAAAAAAATAGAACAAAAATGTTTTTTTCTTCTAAAATTGATGAAGTAACAAATGGAACAAAAAAAGGTATACATATTAAAATTTGTTTTTAATTTAAAATAAATAAAAATTATGACAATTGACAAAAATAGCACAAATTTAAAATTTTCTCCCAAAGTTAGTAAACAGTGTCGTATTTTCCAAAATTAGCACACAAATAAAAACACTAAAATAATTACTAAATAATAAATAAAAATCTCCATCTTTATCTCTGCAATAATGAGATTTTGGAGATTTTTTTTTCATCCGTGTCTTCTCCAATTCGTCTTGATTCCTCTAGAACCAGGTCTCTTCTTCTTCTTTAATATACTCTTTGAGTGATTCACCAAGCTTTGCTACTTGTAATTACCAATACAGTTTCACAAAAACATATGAGCTGAAGCGTGACAAACAAACAGTTTTCATAACCCAATCGAGTCCTTACTCTCCCAAGACCATGAAGCATCACAAATTTCTCGCCAATCAATTTTCATCGCCGATCTGTTGTCATTGTCGTCGTGTTCTCGCCACCGTGTTTGTAGCCGTGTTCTCATTACCGATCTGTCCTCGTCGATCTTGCTTGGAACTCTGATTATGTGTTCGGATATAGTTCTATTGAAGCATATGAAGAACTTGGTTCAGTGAATATGTTTAAAATAAACCTTATATGAAGAACTTGGTTCAGTGAATATGTTTAAAATGTTTGGTTTGTTTGTTCTTTAATGATGTTTGATTTTTGAAAATGTGTTTGTAGTTGAGATTTTGGTGTGTATCATTGTAAAAATGTGTTAACGTTTTGAGTTTTTTCTTGGTAGTTGGTTTGATTTTATTGTCTTATTTTGTGTGTGTTTATTGGTTTAGTTTATAACATTATGTTGATGGAAAATTGAATTTATGTAAAGTTTTTCAGGATAGCTTCAATTTGTGTTCTCCTTGGAATGTATCACCTTAGTAGGCTTGAAGAGAGTAATGTAATCCTTTTAGCTTATTGTTATGTAGTATCTCTTATGTTCATAGCATTGGATTTGTTTGAAGTGCTCTTAACAAGGATCTTTACTCTGGCTTTTCTTCTTGTTTAAGTTCTTTGTTTCTTAGAATCTCTTCTTTTGTTCTTGCAATTTTAAAAACTAGCACCCAACAAGCAACATCCAAAACTCATTGAAAATTCAGGAAGAATCGCAAGAATTTCAGAAAAGCTTATTTTCACTTCAGGATGACTTTCATAAAAGTTTGGATTTCAGGATGAACTTAATGATGGATCTTTTGCCTTCGTGGCTTTTTCTTCCTTTGTTGTATGTTGGTGTTTAGTTTGCTACTAATTTTAGGACTAAGTAAAAGTCTTCATGATTTTTCAATTTTTGATCGTTTTTCAAGATGTTGTTGCTTACTTACATCTCTTGTTTTTCGGAGAAAAGATGTTCAGCTCTTGCATCATTTGATCAGATGAATGAGTAACTAGTAAAGCACCAAAAGAAATTTTTTTCAAGAGATTTTGGCTAAGACAACAAGTAAAGAAAATTGAAAGATGAGATGTGCAATTACAATTGTGCAACCACATATAATATATTTCTCCTTGAAAGATGAGATGTGTAAACTTTTGTTGGTAGCTCGTATAATCCTTTCTCCTGACTTTTCAACTTGAAAAATCAGAACCTAGCACTCCTTGGAAATTTAAGGAAAGAATCCACAAAACTAAAGAAAGCGTCCATGAATTTTAGGATGATCTTCATAATAAGTTTAGAATTCATGATGAACTTAGGGATGATATTCATAAAAAATCTGGATAATGGTGAACACCCAAATATGCACAAAATGATATCATTACCTCTTACTAATGGAGTAATCTCCCACATATGGAGGCAAAATATTTAAATAGATTTATAAACATATTTACTTAAATTTAGGAAGAATTCAATAATATTTAGGAATAAACCCTTAAACTTCAGGATAGCCTTCATAAAATATTTAGAAATACAGAAATCAAATTATTACTCTTATATGCATAGACAAAATATCAGGATGTGCACAAAATAAAATCAAATATCCCTACTAAATGGAGTAATCTGTGATAGATTTTAGGCAAAAAAAAATTAAAAGATGCAATAACTCATTTCTTTAGATTTAAGAAATATTTCATAATGTTTAGGAAAATATTCTTGAAAATTAGGAAGACTTTCCTAAATATTTTCAGAAATCGCAAAAATAGTGATGACCATAACCAGAAAATATTATCTTACTGTACTCAGCCTCATGAACACTACTAGCCAACTTCATAACCTCTGATGTACAAGGTGAATAAGCCGAAGACATCAAAATCGGATGACAAACTTTCTTACTCTTTACAAACTGTTTTTTTTTCTCTCAATGACTTTCTATCAAACACTTGGTATGCAACAACTTTGGTGTCCAAAGATAAGATAGTAGCACTCAAATACACCTTTCAGCTTTAAGATTACCCATGTTTTTTCATTTCATTCACAGTTCAGATTCTAATATGTACCCAAAAATTCAGCCATCATTCCTAATAAGGTTTCATTCATTAATTACCAAAAAAATCCCAATAGTTCCAATAAACAACAATTCCCAATAGTTCAAATATCATAATCATATTTCATTCAATACCCAACAATTCCAATACTCATCATTTCATTCACTAGATGACAAAACCCAAGAATTTGAACGGAGGAGAAGCTTCAAGTTCTCGTCCACTTCCTTCATCCAACACAACATCTTTATTTCCACTTCCTCCTTCACATTTAGAAGCTTTGATGGTGGTCTCAGCAGCAGAGAACAAAGATCGGTGAATTTTACTAATTATCATCGGTGGGTGGTGGTGGCAATCTCGTCGATGGTGTTCCTCGTTTGTCACCAATCACCACACTCCTCCCACTGTTTCTTCTAATCTCGTTGACAATTACACTGATAGAGCTACAAATCCAATTGGTGATGAGACAATTAACTAAATTCAGAAGTGATAATACCAAAATTTGCCTAATTCTCCAATCAAAAGCCATAAGATTGATGATTTCGATCGAGAATCTCAAAAGCAGAGATCAAAATTGATATAAGGAAGAAGAAAAAGCTTCGTCGGAAGCTTCACCACAAGCTTCGTTTTCACTGGAAGCTTCACGGGAAGGTTCACCACAAGTTTCGCTGAAAACTTTGCCTTCACCGAATACTTTGCCGGAAGCTTTTCAGAAATTATAAAGATCGTAATTTAATAAATCAATAGATTGATGAAAAAAATTAGAATTAATTTTGTTATTTAAGATAAATAATAATAATTCACTAATGCTACTTTTGGAATATTTGAACATGGGTGCTAATTTTGGAAGAAAAACTTAAAATTGTGCTATTAAAAGGTATTTCTCTAAAAATTATGTTTGTTAATAATATTTTAATCTTATAATTCAATAGTATTCATATTTTCATGTTAAATTAATCTGAAGGCTTTATTTAAAAACTGTATGAATAGTAAAATACAGTTAAGAAATGTTTATATCGTAAATAAAAACTAAAGAATATTTTAAATTACTCTTAAAAATTTATTGTATAAACCTATCGATACTTAACATGACATGTATAATTTAATTCAAAAATTTTCTTTTAAAATAAAATATAAAGATTATTTATACACATTAAAAATAGTATTAATATTTTTATTGATTGATTGATTTAATATCAAATATATTTTCAAAGATATTTTTATTGTTTTGTTACCATTTATTATTTTGGTTCTTCTCTGCATATTTTTTTTTTGTTTCTCAAAAATTGTTTATTTTGTTTTGCATTGTTCTTTTTATTTATTTTCTTTTTTTTCCTCTTACCAGTATAAGCCAAAGAGAACATTTTGGCGTGTCGTATAAAAGAGATCTTTTTAAACGATTGCTTTCTTTACCTCCGTTGTGGACCGACCATCTATTATCAAAACATTTATTGCCACATATAGCGTTACTCTTTTAATTCATCATTCAATACACTTTGAAAAGATGTCAATAGTTTAGGTGGTTCCTTCAATTCGCTTTCTCTATATACTGTACAAAATCATTAACTAGAGCTTAGTGGTCAGTGCCTTATGTTTGTATCTGAAATATAAATATCGTTGGTTCAGGTCGACGTCGACACAGCTCAGAAATAATTAAGAGAGTTATGTGGACAACAAAAAAGTTAAATTTATTGCTTTCAAAAAAAGATTTGATAATGTGTGTGATGCCACGTCCAAACTGACATATCTCTAAACCATATTGAGAACTAGCTCACAGATATGGATACGGTTTTTACGCACGTCTGTTTATGGACGCTACTCGCCTTCGCTCTGACGTGGACGGTGTTCTACGTTACCAACAGGAAGAAGAAGGTGACGGAGTTGGCTGATGCGGCAGCAGAGGTGAGAAGAGACGGTGCTGCCGACGTCATTATCGTCGGGGCTGGCGTCGGAGGCTCGGCTCTCGCATATGCTCTTGCTAAGGTATCTCTAAAGTGGCGTTCGAGTTTTGCGACCAAGTAATACATTTACATCGCACTTTTATTAACTATTTTCATATACTACTGTTTGCGCAGGAATGATGGGATAAAAATTTAGAACTAGACACACTATAAAAGATTGCTTTTATATTTGCATAATAAAATTAAGTTGCAATAATTTTATTTTATTTGCATAATACAATCTTATGCTAATTTTCCATTACATAAAGGATGGGCGTCGGGTACATGTGATAGAGAGAGATATGAGAGAACCTGAGAGAATGATGGGCGAGTTTATTCAGCCTGGAGGACGTCTCATGCTTTCTAAGCTTGGGCTTCAAGGTGATCTGTCTTTATTTTACATTCATAAACACATTTACATATTTCTTTCTTGATTTTTTTTTTTAAATAGAGAATCTAAAACCAAAATTCATACTAATCTTTGAAACTTTTGAGAAACCATATATTATTGTTATTTAAGGTGTCCGTGATTTTAATTGTAGTATAACTCGTACTATGGAGAATTCATTAACTACTGGATTTCCATAAAGTGGTCTATATTATCGTTTATAAAAGAATATGAATCTAAAAGACATTTTGTATTTTAGTTTCATGACCAAACTTGTGTGTTTATATATATAGATTGTCTAGATGGTATAGATGCCCAAAAAGCCACGGGCCTGGCAGTTTATAAGGATGGAAAAGAAGCAATCGCATCTTTTCCGGTGGACAACAATTTTCCTTATGATCCTTCTGCTCGATCGTTTCACAATGGTCGATTCGTCCAAAGACTGCGGCAAAAGGCTTCTTCTCTTCCTAAGTACGTATCTGTATCTCCCTGTTCACCAAATTGTATATATGTTAAAAGTCTTACATGAAAAAATGTTGAGATAATTTATAGAATATATAAGAAACATGAACCATAGTATTCCATGGAAAATCAGGACTCTGATATATATATTGTTAGAATCAGATTGAAATAAGATTTTTTGTGGAAGTGATCTAATCTACTATACACAAGATATAACCTTTTAATTCATAGCTAATTAATTTGATACTAATGAACTTGTTTGATTAAAGAATTTGATTAAAGAATCTTATAATTCGAACTGAGTTATAAGCGTCTTTATGTCAAGCGTTTTTATAAGGGGAAAAATCATTATACCTAATTAACGTTTTTATGTCAAGGTGGTTTAGACAAATGAAATGATTGATATATTTATACTGATTTTTAATTATAAATAAATAAATATGGAAAACTAAATATATTAAAAATATATCAACATCACTCTTATCTATCTTAACATTTTTGAAGTACATTTTTGTGCCATCCTCTTTTATCTTTGTATCCAAACAAGTCTCAACTAAATTTTTTACAATCCTTACAACCAAACACAATCATTTTCTTATTTGATAATATTAATTTCCTAAAATATATCTATCTAATTTAAATCAATATGTTAGATTAAAATATAATTCTCCTTTCATTTTTATTTAATCTTATATTTAATTATTTTAATTACTATTTAATACATAAAGTTAATAAAATTTTAGATTTTTTTCAGCATATAATGTGATTTGAATTTTTATAAACGGATATATATTAAAAATTATCTTAGGATATTTACAATAGGGTGTCATCACTTTTTGCCAACTTCGGGTCGAGTTTTTAAATAAAATTATAACCGATTCAATTATCCGGATCCTCCTTAAGATTGCCGAATATTTTGGGCCGGTTTTTAATCCATAGCATACTTATTTACATCCAATTAATGCCAATTAATGCCAATTAATGCCCATTGTATCTTAGGAAAAATCTAATTTGCATGCCGAATTTATAGGACCGAGTTTGACAAAAAAAATTGATAATCCAAATTATGTAATCACATCCTCTTAATCACATCCCTAATAATATAGCAACTAATTCAAGATGAATACATCTTAGGAAATATCTAATTTACGTTTAATAAACGATTACATATTTGGTAAGATCTTATTAGCTTTCAATGTACACTATTAATCCAATATCAACTGAGAATCATAATAAGAATATGTCAATCATTCATTCCTAAATCATAACTAACAAATCGTATAATGTATATTCTTAACTTGCGAATCAAGAGTTTCTACAAAATTCTACCTACAACCGTTAATAGTATATATATCAACAAAATAATAAACCCGTGGTGTACCACAGGGTAAAACCTAGTTATATATTAACAAAAAGTAAAAAACGATAACACGAAACGAATTTCATATTAATGCTTAAGTGATTTCCTGTCAATAATTAAGGGTAGCTCCTCCAAACGTCCAATAAACTCCTGATGAAATTAAAACAGCGGGAACTATACTACTAAACCTAACAATAGCAATGATTTTGTTTATAATTGGCAGTGTGAGGCTAGAAGAAGGAACGGTGAGGTCTTTAATAGAAGAAAAAGGAGTGATCAAAGGAGTTGCATACAAGAATAAAGCAGGCGAAGAAACAACAGCCTTGGCACCTCTCACTGTGGTATGCGACGGTTGCTATTCAAACCTTCGTCGGTCTCTTAACGATAACAATGTGAGTATATATAACTATATATGCTCATCAAAACTGAAACAACTTCAGTCTTTACGTATAAATGGTAATGACGTTTAACTGATGTTACTCAGGTTGATTTAGTTAAGTTAGTTAACAAGTCTCAATGTGTAATAACTTCATATAGGCGGCGGTTCTGTCTTACCAAGTTGGTTACATCTCAAAGAATTGCCGGCTTGATGATCCCGAAAACCTTCACTTGATAATGTCTAAACCCTCCTCTATCATGTTGTACCAAATAAGCAGCACTGATGTCCGTTGTGGTTTTGAGCTATTCCCCGACAATTTTCCTTCTATTGCAAAAGGTGAAATGGCTACCATTGCAAAGAACAATCTTGCTCCTCAGGTACGCATTGGACTGTTTAATAAAAAAAGGAACTAAACATATACTAGTAATTAAGTTGGTCTTACTGGTACATGAATAAGTCATACATATAAATTTTCTAACATTTATAAATGGTCCATAGCTGTATATATGCACAATATATTAGTAACACCCCTATCTACTATATTTTTAAAGGTACCTCCAAAACTTCGCAAAATATTTTTGAAAGGTTTAGATGAGGGAGAACATATAAAAGTGGTTCCAGCGAAGTGCATGTCAGCTACTTTAAGCAAGAAAAAAGGAGTGATTGTGTTGGGAGATGCATTCAACATGCGTCATCCATCAGTCGCGGCAGGAATGATGGTTTTATTGTCAGATATTCTCATTCTACGTGGTCTTGTCCAGCCACTAAGCAACCTTGGTGATGTAACCAAAGTCTCAGAAGTCATTAAGTCCTTTTATAATATTCGCAAGGTGAGCCTACGTCACATACTAATTAATCATCGAAGGCTAAATATGAACGTTCTATTTTTATTTTCTTAACAAGTTAACAGCTAGCTTTAAATAATAATAAAAAACAACATGTTTTTGTATGGTGAAGCCAATGTCAGCGACGGTGAACATATTAGGAAATGCATTTTCTCAATCGCTTATTGCATCAACGGACGTAGCAAAAGAGGCAATGAGACAGGGTTGTTATGATTACCTCTGTAGTGGTGGTTTTCGCACGTCCGGCATGATGGCTCTACTTGGCGGCATGAACCCTCGTCCTCTCTCTCTCATCTATCATCTTTGCGCTATCACTCTACATTCCATTGGTCATCTTCTCTCTCCATTTCCTTATCCCCTTCGAATTTGGCATAGCCTCAGGCTTTTTGGTGTAAGTCATTATATCTATTATACGTATAAAATTATTTCAATAGAATTTCTAAACGCTTTTTGTGGTTTACTAATTATAATTTGACATTGATCTTTTTTTAATTGTATGTTTTATGTGAAACATTAGTTGTCTTTGAAAATGTTGGTTCTTCATCTCAAGGCTGAGGGAGTTAGCCCAATCTTATTTCCAGCAAACGCAGCCGCATATCGTAAAAGCTATATGGCAACCACTGCTCTTTAAATCTGATGCTCTAAAGTCTAAACCACAATCCGCAATATATACATATATATATATATATACCATATATGGAGCACGTTTGTGATTGTTAATTTGTCGAAATTTTATTGCAGTGCTTACAATTATTAGTATATGAATGTCTTCCGGTTGTTTGAAAATACTTGTTTTTTTTTGGATCAAAAATACATGTAGTTTAGAAATATCGAAAAGCTCCTTTTTAGCATGTTGCTTAAATAAACATCCTCTGTAAAACAGTTGTTCATTTTTTTTCTATTTGATATCAACCAAAAAACAATTGGTACATAAAAACAGGAAAAATCTACGCAACATAAGAGGAATTCAAATTTTGTGTTGGATGTTTGTGTAATATAGGATGTTCGAGGAGATAGACAGATTGTAGGGAAAGATTATGACGAAACGGTTGATCCGGGTGCAAAAATGACTATGATTTGAATGTTTCTAAAAGTGGTGGCTGCAAAGAATTGAGAGGTGCACCACCAAATGAATTTGCATGATGCTTTTCTTTATGGTGACTTAGAGGAGGAGGTCTACATGACAATACTTTCGAGTTTTTGGGCTTCTGGTCCAAATAAGGTTTGTCGGCTTCGGAAGTCTTTATATGGCTGACGTCAGGCACCATGTTATTGGTTTGCCAAGTTAACCACTGCCTTACTCGGGTATGAGCAGACATATGGTGATTACTCGTTGTTCTACTTAGAACAAGGTGTTATGTGGTTGTATGTTCTCATATATGTGGATGATTTGTTGATTGGTGGGAATAATTCAGGTGCTATTTATTGGTTTAAGGAGTATCTGAGTGAATGTATTAAGATGAAAGATTTTGGTCATTTAAAATACCTTCTGGGTATTGAGGTTGCTCATTCTTCGCAAGGTATATACTTGTCTCAATAGGAGTATACTTTGGATATTATTGATGAATGTGCTATGTTAGTCTCTTGGCCGTTTGACACTCCCAAGGAACAGAATCACATGTTACAAATTGATGCAGACGGTCCCTATGCTGACCCAGGACAGTATCATCGTCTTGTCAAGCGTTTAATATACCTCACGGTAACTCGCCCCACCTTATGTTATCCATATTCTTGCGCAATTTCTAAAGAAACTGCACGTTAAACATTGGGAGGCTGCACTTCGGGTGATTCGCTATCCCAAAGGTTGTCCGGGACAAGGGCTTTGGTTGAGTGCCAATAGAGACCAAACACTCTCTGCTTACTGCAATTCGGACTATCAGTCTGTCCTCTTACACGGTGATCTTTGTCAGGTTATTTTATTATTCTTGAAGGTTGTAACACCCTTGTTCCATTTTTGGGATTCTAGAGTAGGTGTCGGATGACACCAACATTTCTAGAGCGGACCAACTTATGTTAAACACACGTTTTGTTGCGTTTTGGGTTTTGGAAACCCTAGGGGTTGAGTATAAAAGGTTATTTCGACGCCTAGCTTAGTCACTTCTACCTTGTGCAAAAGAGAGAAAAGTTTATGCGAGGTTTCTATGATTTTTTTGTGGAGTTTGTGCCTTTTCTTGAGGAGATATTTGCTTGTGGCTGGGGATCTAAGGCTAAGAATGTGACTTTTCTGGACGTTTGTGGTGTCAATCTCTCTGTTTTGCTAAGGTGAGTGCATGACCATTCCTGATCTAAGCTGAGATCTCTAGTATTGGTGTTTCATGTGAATTTGTGACTTGGTTGATTGTTTCTCTGGCTTTTTTTGTGTGATTTGTGGTTCCTATGGCTTTTGTTAGCCTTTGGGAGAGTCTTGGCCATGTTAGAGGCGGTGGAAAGCGGAGATTATAACTTCAACTTCGAGGAGAATGATGTTGTAGGTTTGGTGTTGTTCGACACCAAGACATGACGGCGCCAGGGCTTTAATGAGTGTCGGTCGACACCATGTGGAGGTGTCGGTCGACACCAATTAGAGTTTTCGGGACCGACACCACCCTTCAGTAGGCGGCTGAATGCGTCTCCTTTTCATGGTTTGATTTATGATTGTTGTTTGATGCATGTAGAGATCTTATTACTTGTATGTCTAACCCAGTAAATGAGAGGATTGCCTCATTGAGTATTTTTGATAATATTTTTGCATCTCAATTGTTATTTGCGGTGCAGGTAAAGACAAAGTGTGATCGTGGAATCAAGGCGATGAAGAGGAGTGATATGCTCAAATTTACCCTAGATCTACTCTCTCAAATTAAGAGGTCACTGTAGTACTTAGGGGTCGAATTCCACAATGACTCAAGATTACACAATAAATTATAGAGTTTTATAATTAAGCTAAACAAATTAATTTGAATTAAAATAAACAATGCATATATAAAGGCTTGTGAAAATTCAGGGGATTAAAAGCAATTAAATAGGATTCAAGCAATTAAAAATCAGATCTAGAACTCTAAACTCTTTTGTAAAATAAATCAGTTCTCACTGCAAATATTATCTAAATTTAGAACTAGAAAATCCAAATCTCTTTGTAAAATTCTAGGTTAAAAATCAGCTTTGAAAACAGGTTTAGATTGTTCACAAAATTACTAAATCAAATCTCTTTGCAAGAAGTAATTTTGCTCATCAAAATGTTTTATCAAGAAAATCAGTTATATTCTCATATGAATTTATTTTCCTAAGTTATTAATTCTAGATGGCCAATCAAGGATTAATATGAAGAACAACCTATGATGAAGATCTAGAAAGATAATGAATCCTAAATAAAAAGATCTAATAAATCATAAAATCCCTGTGATAAACCCTGAACCTAACAAGCAAACTACTCAGACATATTCAATGAAGGACAAAACATATTTTCTGAATAATAAGCAATAGATATCAAAGGTAAAAGAAGGAGTTTAGAAATTCTTCTCTCTACAAAGAAGTTCAGATCTCTCTCCCAAAAGCTCTGCATATCTCTCAAACAATAAAAACTGCTAGAATAAAACTTAAGAGTTTCTAAAACCCAAAAACAATATATATATATATGTCCTAAAACACGTCAGGGACTAATGATGCAAATATAGAAAATTTTTGGGCAGATTGTAAAACTTCCAAAACTTGGGTCTTCTTGCGGTTAACAGGGGTGTCGAACGACACCAAGGGTGGTGTCGATCGACACTATCACTTCTGATCGGCTCCAAGTTCTCTTCCTTAGCTGAATTGCTCCAAAATCCCTCAAATTGCTCCATTTTGCTCCGTTCATGCCAAAATCCTAGAAATCCTGTAAAGACTCAAAAAGCACACTTATATCATGGTTAAAAACCGTAAAAACTATGATATATCAACTCTCCCAGACTTAGCCTTTGCTTGCCCTCAAGCAAAACAACATCATCACCTGTGAATGAGGTTTGAAAACGCAGAAACTCCTTTTCTTCTTAAAGTAATGCCATGATCATCCAAACCATAATCCATATATTTAGCAGATAAATCCAAATCGAACCACCATGTACTTCTCTGTTGATATTCATAGCATCCCAAATTCAAACCAAATTCCACTACTTCCTCCATTAAGCCTTCATCGGTGGGTCTCATCAAGTTGATCAATGTCAAGAACCTTCTAAACTCATTCTCGTACTATACCATAACAAGCAAGATATAACTTTTACCACATGTGGTACTCTTTCTCTCCCCCAGACTTATTCTATTTTTATTTTCCTTTGAGCTTTGCTTTGTTGTTTTTTTTTTACTATCTTCTTCCCCTTTTTTTCTTCTCAAAGATGTAGGCGAATAATGGGGTCATCAATTCCAAACTTTGTATGATCATTTGACTCAAGAGTAGAATAATGAGGTCACAGGTAATTTACCTACCTCTTTTAACTGATAAAAATCATCTCATCTTTTATTCACTCCTTTTTTTTTTTTAACAAAGCCCTCAGGGATATTTTTTTATTACTTGAATAAGGGAGAGAAAAACCATTTTCTTTTGAAATCTTACTTGTCAGGTATGAACAAGGAGTCAAGCTCTATGAACATCAATCTCCTTGATGAGGTAAAAAGAAAAGTGCAGAAATTACCTCAGGCTTTTATGGATTCTGTTGGAAATTCGGATATCTCTGGTTTACTGGTCAGCCATTGGATTTTTCATTAGTTGGATTTGTGGACTCAATCTGCAGCTTTAATCCACCAAGGCAGTACACTAAAAAGAAAAATCATAGTTTCCAACAAATTTTTTTTTTTGACTCAATATAAATAAAAATACAGTTTGACACAACAAAAACTAAGTTAGTAGTTAGTACTAACCTTCCCCAGACTTAAACAACACTGTCCCCAGTGTTATCAAGCAAGGGAAAGGAAAAGAAACAAAAATGTGTTGAAAAATTGTAAAGAAAAGATGAACTGATTCTCAGGTTACCCATCAGTGTCGACCGACACCATTGCTGTGTCAATCGACACCCTTGGCGAATGGTGATTTTTTTGCCGAAACTCCTTGTTAGTTGCAGTTAGTTGTGTTGATGTGTTGTTGGATCAATCCTTGGTTGTTAATTATGTTAAGAAACACACAAACACAAGTTATAAGCAACATGATAAATAGATAGTTCATAAGTTCAAACAAATTTCAAACACAAACTGACTCAATGCAAAAAGAAAAATGACTCAAAAGGAAAAGAAAAACCTAGAAGTGGATTGCCTCCTACTAATTGTTTTCAGTCATTAGCTTGACTGTGTTGAAGCTCATGCATCGGGTGAATCCGAACGTGGCAGCGAATGCCTCCGAGAGGAATGTCTCATCATCCAAGGTGGTGTATAAGCAGTAGATGAATGAGGTCTACCAAGGATGTGAGGAACAGGACCAAGGCGGGATTTAGGGACGGGTTTGCTTCTTTTATGTCATGCAAAATCATCAATAGAAGAAACAAGCGCTCTACGATAATCTCGTGGCTTGGTTAACTGCAAAACAGTTTTTATATCTTTGAAGGTCTTGTTGATGATAAGAGGAGGTTTGGGTGAAGATGATGCATACCTTGGCCTTACCTGAGGACTCTGGAGTATAGAGGGGTGAGTCTTCTGTTTGGGAATCTGTTTGGGAACAACTTTCTGACTTGAAGCATAGAGGATGTCCTGTGAGCTCTCAATTCTAATCAAGTGTGGGCTCGGTCGTGTAGGGGTATCGACCGACACTGATGTTGCGTCGATAGACACTAAGCCTGATGCTCGTGTAGCAGAAACTTTCTCAACAAAAAAAGTCTGTTCATCAATAGTAGGAGCCCTCCTCAGCTTATCCGTCTCAAAGTTCATACTCAAACCTTCCACATTCAGTGTTATGTGTCCCTTCTGCACATCTATGATGGCACCAGCTGTAGCTAAGAAAGATCTTCCTAAGATGAGAGGATCTTTAGGCTCTTTATCATATTTCAGCACCACAAAGTCAGTGGGAATCATGAAATCTCCAATCTTAATTGGAATATTTTCTAAAACACCTTCATGAATTCACTGTGATCTATCAGCTAAGATAAGAGATATCTTAGTTGGCTTGAATTCTGTCATCCTAAGTCTCACAGCAACAGAATGTGGCATCAAGTTGATACTAGAACCGAGATCACATAGTGAGTGAGGAATCCTTTCTGTGGGGATAGAACAATCTAACACAAAACTTCCAGGATCTGGTAGCTTTTCTGCAATTCTAGTTTGGATCACTGCACTCACTTCATTAGAAACAACCACTTTCTCTTTCCTCTCTTTCTTCCTTTGAGCAGGCTGGTTCAACAGAATTGCACTGACATCTTTGGTAAGTAGTGCTCCTTCCGCAGGGCTCAAACCATTGGATACCATTCTCTTAACATAACGCTTAAGTGGTGGTGAAAGCTTTATTGCATCTAATATAGGTAAATCAATCATTACCTTATCCGTCATTGCCTTGCATCTAGCTTCCTCCATCTCCTGCTTGGACCTTCTTGGCGTAAGAAAAGGAATCTTAGGTTTATACACCCTCTTAGCAGCTGGTACCATTGATTCTATAATGTCGGGTTCTGTCTGAGATGAGTGTCGATCGACACCCAGTTAGTGTCGATCGACACCATCATCTGGAGTCGAGAGATTTGTCGATTTCTCTCACTGTTCTGCAGAAACAATTTCACCATCATCCTCATCTCTCACTGATATGGCATTGCAAGCATGCTTGGGGTTTGACTCAGTTCTTCCAGGAAGAAAACCCTCTTGTCGTTTGACAGACCCAGCAGTCTGTGCAACTTGACTCTCCAGCTTCTTAACATGAACATTCAATGCATCAATTCTTCCAGTAAGCTCATTGTAGACATTATCAATCTTCCCTTTGAATGTCACAACTAACTGCTCATGACCTTGCAAAAGTTTCTCTAGCATAGCTTCCATTCTACACTCAGAAGAAGTCTGAGGAGGCGGAGACTGATAGGATGAGTTCCCATAGGTTCTAGTATAACCATTGTTTTGTTGCTGCTTCTGGTAATCCGGTTTGGGAGTATAACCTGAAGAGTTTCCATTGTAAGGCCGTATGCTTTGCTGATTACCGAATCTCTGATCTTGATTCCCAGCTCCATACACATAGTTGACATCTGCTTCTTCATTCCCAGTCTCAGGTTGTGGCTCAAATGTCTCAACTTCAGCAGCAAATTGGACTGATTTCTTACCCATAAGAAGATTATGCACTGAATCAAGCTTAGCATTGACTGAAACTAGCTGATTTGCATCAAATCCTCCATGTAATCTCTTTCCTTCAACATCAGCTCTTTTAGTACTATTGCTGGAGACCAGATTCTCAATCAAATTCTCAGCTTGATCTGGATATCTTGTCTTGAAGTTCCCATGGCTAGCAACATCCAAGGCTAGCTGATATTCCCAGTCAATTCCTCTAAAAAAAAATACTCAGCAATTGTACTCTTGAAAAGCCATGGTGTGGATAGTCCCTCTGATAGGCTTTGAATCTTACCCAAGCTACCTTGAAAGCTTCATCTGGTTTTTGCTTGAAGGAGGACAGCTTGACTCTCAGCTCATCTGACATTGCATCATCATAAAAGTAATTGAGGAAAGCCACCTTAATTTGTTGCCAATATGTCAAAGATCCAGCTGGCAACTGTTTTAGCCATTGAGATGCTTCTCCTGCAAGTGAGTATGGAAAGAGTTTGCAGTATATGTAATCCTCAGTCACTCCATTAGCCTTGGTACTAGTCACAAGGTCCTCAAAGTGCTCTATATGATCCAGAGGCTTCTCATGGGGCAGGTTTAAGAAAGGTCTTTGCCCAACTAGCTGGAAGTAAGCTGGCTTCAGCTCAAAGTCATTCCTTTGGAATGGAGGTGGAACAATCACAGAGCAGTTTTCATACATCAAATCAGCTCTGTTGAAATCTGCAATGGTCCTAATCAAGTCTCGGGGTTGATCATGTCTTCGAACCGGGTTCTGGGCGTGGTTGGCAGCTCCACGTACGCCTGCTGGAGGGGGGGGGGGGGTCGATCGACACCCTCTTGGCGTCGGTCGACACCATCGTCTTGTTCGTCGGCTACGAAAATTTCAGCAATCACATTGCCCTCAGCATCAATCTTTTGGCCCTGCTCATTACGCAAGTGGCCCTCTTGATCCCTCAAAACACCAGCCTCATCAAATCTCAGAATGATTGGATTGACCATCTTTCCTGATTTGGCTGCTTTTCGGTTTTCACGCTCATGTTTTCCCAACTCTTGGTTTGTAAGCTTCACAGTAGGACCAGTCTTGTTGCTCCTTGTGTTAGGCTTATTAGGCATGTACCTGAAACACACAAGAAAAGAGAAACAAAAGCGTGTTAGTTATAAATAGAAAGAAAAATTTAGATGAAATCAAAAATTCAAATCTAATGGTAGATCAAAAAGTCCCTGGCAACGGCGCCAAAATTTGATATGCTCAAATTTACCCTAGAGCTACTCTCTCAAATTAAGAGGTCATTGTAGTACTTAGGGGTCGAATTCCACAAGGACTCAAGATTACACAATAAATTATAGAGTTTTATAATTAAGCTAAACAAATTAATTTGAATTAAAATAAACAATGCATATATAAAGGCTTGTGAAAATTCAGGGGATTAAAAAGCTAGGTCTAGGGAATTTCTCAGGAAATTACAAAATATTAAATCAATAATTAAATAGGATTCAAGCAATTAAAAATCAGATCTAGAACTCTAAACTCTTTTGTAAAATAAATCAGTTCTCACTGCAAATATTCTCTAAATTTAGAACTAGAAAATCCAAATCTCTTTGTAAAATTCTAGGTTAAAAATCAGCTTTGAAAACAGGTTCACAAAATTACTAAATCAAATCTCTTTGCAAGAAGTAATTTTGCTCATCAAAATGTTTTATCAAGAAAAATCAGTTATATTCTCATATGAATTTATTTTCCTAAGTTATTAATTCTAAATGGCCAATCAAGGATTAATATGAAGAACAACCTATGATGAAGATCTAGAAAGATAATGAATCCTAAATAAAAAGATCTATTCATAAAATCCCTGTGATAAACCCTGAACCTAACAAGCAAACTACTCAGACATATTTAATGAAGGACAAAACATATTTTCTGAATAATAAGCAATAGATATCAAAGGTAAAAGAAGGAGTTTAGAAATTCTTCTCTCTACAAAGAAGTTCAGATCTCTCTCCCAAAAGCTCTCAATATCTTTCAAACAATAAAAGCTGCTAGAATAAAACTTAAGGGTTTCTAAAACCCAAAAATAATATATATATGTCCTAAAACACGTCAGAGACTAATGATGCAAATATGGAAAACTTTTGGGCAGATTGTAAAACTTCCAAAACTTGGGTCTTCTTGCGGCTAAAGGGGTGTCGACCGACACCAAGGGTGGTGTCGATCGACACCATCACTTCTGATTGGCTCCATGTTCTCTTCCTTAGCTGAATTGCTCCAAAATCCCTCAAATTGCTCCATTTTGCTCCTTTCATGCCAAAATCATAGAAAACCTGTAAAGACTCAAAAACATCTTAGAAAACAAATCAAAAGACTCAAAAAGCACACTTATATCTTGGTTAAAAACCGTAAAAACCATGATATATCAAGGAGGATGTTCTAGCGGTCCAGTTATTAGTTTTATGCTTCTATTAGGATGCTAGAAAGGAATATTGTTATCTAGAACGGATGTTAGGTTTATGGTTCTATGAATTTTTTTATGCTATTGATATTGTTGGATTGTTATTGGTTAATTCGTTATTTAATTCATTTATTTATTAATATTGGTTATGTTATTGGTTGTTATCCGCTAGTTGTATTGATTGACGTTAGGATGTTAATAAGTATGAGATCATTAGCTATTATGTATATAGATATATATAAAAAACGGGTCTGGTTGTTTCAGAGGTTCTCCCATTGCATGGAAAACAAAAAGCAAAAGACATTCTTACTCTCCGCAAACTTATGTGCGGACGAGTTTAAGTTAAACGCTGCGTTTTGGGTTAGGGAAAACCCTTAACACGAGTTTTTGTCTCATTAGTCGTGTTTAGTCGCTTTTGAGAGAAAGAAAAGAGAGAAAATGTGTTCCTAAGTGTTCTTGAGTGTTCCTGAGGAGTTTGGGAGATTGGAAGCTGTTCCTGTAGAGATTTGTAGCTGGGATCGTTGTAGGAGCTTCCTGGAAGTGTTTTCTTGCTTGTTTGAGGTTCAGAATCGTCTTGGCAAAGGTAAGTGCATGACCATGGCTTATCTAAGCTGGAGATTTCTCTGATTTACTTGATTATGTGTTCTTAGGCTTGTTAGTATGTTATGTGGAACATTAGGAAGCTTTCTTATGGCTTGGGATCGAGTTTTGTGGTTGTAGGAATGAAGATCCGGCGAGAAGTTTCGGGGAAAAACGATGCTCGGCATGTGCGGCGTTGTAGCAGGTAGTGCAGCCGAGAGTGCAGCACGTGGCACGGATTGAGCAGGCGCCACGGGTTTACACGATTGCAGAGACTGGTGGAACCAGTGCTTAAACTTTGTGTTTTTCAGTAGGTTCAGACTTTATGTTTTCCTGTGATAAAGTGTTAGGTTCTCAACGCATGGGGTTTGTGTAGGGACCTTGTTGGTGGACGGGTTTAAGGCCCATGTTATGTTTGATTTTGGATCTTCTCAAAGCTTCATTACTCCGGAGTGTGCAGAGAGAGCTGATATTGGGGGAGATCCCGGGGAGCGTACAGGAGATGTCAGAGTCGCGGGAGGCAAATTTCTGAGGATTATTGGATGAGCTAGAGGGATTGATATTCAGATTGCAGGAGAGTCGTGGCCAGCGGATCTGCTTATCAGTCCAGTGGAGTTGTATGACGTTATCTTGGGGATTGATTGGTTGAATCGGCATATGGTTCATCTTGATTGTCATCGGAGTAGAGTGGAGTTTGAGCCTCCAGGAGGGAAGTTGGTTTTTTAGGGTATTAGACCGACTTCGGGGAGTCTCGTGATCTCGGCCATGCAGGCTGGGAAGATGATCGAGAAGGACCGTGAGGCTGATTTGGTTACTATATCTATGCCAGAGTCAGTAGGACAGTCTACGGTTAGCGAAGTTCAGGTTGTGGAGGAGGTTGAGGATGTGTTCCAGTCGTTGCAGGGGTTACCACCTTCTCGGTCTAATCTTTTTACGATTGAACTGGAACCGGGGACGACACCGTTATCCAAAGCTCCTTACAGGATGGCTCCAGCAGAGATGGCAGAGCTGAAGAAGAAGTTGGAGGATCTGTTGAGCAAGAGATTCATCCGTCCTAGTGTTTCACCGTGGGGAGCGCCGGTGTTATTCGTTAAGAAGAAGGATGAGAGTTTCCGTTTGTGCATTGACTATAGAGGTTTGAACCAGGTCACTATCAAGAACAAGTACCCTCTTCCCAGGATCGATGAGTTGTTGGATAAGTTGAGAGGTGCTACTTGGTTCTCCAAGATAGATCTGGTGTCGGGTTATCATCAGATTCCGATAGATGAGGCAGATGTGAGGAAGATTGCATTCAGGATGAGGTATGAGCATTATGAGTTTGTGGTGATGTCGTTTGGGTTGACTAACACACCAGCAGCGTTTATGAGGTTGATGAACAACATATTTCAGGAGTTTCTGGACATGTGTGTCATCATTTTCATCGACGACATCCTGGTATATTCTAAGAGTCCTAGACCGCTGAATGCCACAGAGATCAGGAGTTTTCTTGGTTTGGCAGGTTACTACAGGAGGTTTGTGCAGGGGTTTGCGAGCAGAGCACGTCCTATGACCAAGTTAACAGGGAAGAATGTTCCTTTTGTTTGGTCACAGGAGTGTGAGGAAGGCTTTGCAAGCCTGAAGGAGATTTTGACTATTACGCCAGTGTTGGCTTTGCCTGAGCAGGAAGAACCCTATGTGGTTTATACTGATGCATCCAGAGTTGGTTTGGGGTGTGTGTTGATGCAGCATGGGAAGGTGATTGCCTACTCTTCGCGGCAGTTGTGGAAACATGAGGATAACTATCCGACTCATGACTTGGAGATGGCTGCTGTAGTTTTTTCCCTGAAGATTTGGAGATCTTATCTTTATGGTGCAAAGGTACAGGTGTTTACAGATCATAAGAGCCGGAAGTATATATTCACTCAGCCCAAGCTGAAATTGAGGCAGGATCGGTGGTTGGAGCTGGTGGCAGATTATGATTTGGAGATAACATATCACCCTTGTAAGGCTAACTTGGTTGATGATACTTTGGGTCGGAAGCGGGCGGCTTCGGCTCAGGAGCAGGATATGGAGTTTCTGGTAGGTGAGATCAGTGCGTTGAGTCTATGTGCTTGTTCACAGGAGTCGTTGGGTTTGGTGGCAGCTGATAGAGCAAATCTGTTGAGCAGAGTGCGGTTGGCTCAGGAGAAGGATTTGGGGCTGGTGAATGCCTCGAAGGATGTTGATTTAGAGTATCAGGTTTCGGCTAATGGTAATATTTTGGTGCATGGGCGGATCTGTGTGCCCAAGGATGAGGAGTTGAGGCAAGAGATTCTGAGAGAGGCTCATGCGAGCATGTTCTCTATTCATCCAGGAGCGACTAAAATGTACCGTGATCTCAAGAGGTACTATCACTGGGTCGGGATGAAGAAGGATGTGGCTAGTTGTGTCAGCTAGTGAAGGCTGAGCATCAGGTCCTAGGAGGATTACTGAAGAGTCTTCCCATTCCAGAGTGGAAGTGGGATATGATTACTATGGACTTCGTGGTGGATTTGTCAGTGTCCTGGACGTTTAATGCTATTTGGGTTATTTTGGACCGGCTGACTAAGTCGACACATTTTCTGGCCATTCAGAAGACTGATGGAGCAGCGGTCTTGGCTAAGAAGTATGTGAAGGAGAGAGTCAGGTTGCATGGGGTGCCAGCGAGTATTGTGTCTGATTGGGATTCTAAGTTCACTTCGGTGTTCTAGAGAGCATTTCAGGCAGAGATGGGCACTAAGGTGCATATGAGTACAACTTATCATCCCCAGACAGATGGACAGTCAGAGAGGACGATCCAGACGCTGGAGGATTTGTTGAGGATGTGTGTGTTGGATTGGGGTGGCCATTGGGCAGATCACTTGAGCTTGGTAGAGTTTGCTTACAACAACAGTTACCAAGCGAGTATTGAGATGGCTCCTTATGAGGCTTTGTATGGGAGGTCGTGTCGTACACCATTATGTTGGACTTAGGTGGGGGAGACGAGCATTTACGGGGCATATTTTGTTCAGGAGACCTCAGAGAAGATTCAGGTTCTCAAGCTGAACATGAAGGAAGCTCATGATAGGCAGAGGAGTTATGCCGATAGGAGAAGAGAGATCTTGAGTTTCAGGTGGAAGATAGGGTGTACCTCAAGATGGCCATGTTGCGAGGTCCGAACAGGTCATTGACAGAGACTAAGTTGGGTCTGAGGTATATGGATCCGTTCAGAGTGATTGAGCGGGTGGGACCGGCGGCATATAGACTGGAGTTACCTGAGGTTATGCGTGCTTTCCACAAGGTTTTCCATGTGTCTATGTTGCGGAAGTGTCTCCATGAGGACGATCAGTTGTTAGCTAAGATTCCTGAGGATCTTCAGCCTAACATGACTTTAGAGGCGAGACCAGTGAGGGTGCTCGAGAGGAGGATCAAGGAACTTCGGAAGAAGAAGATTCCTTTGATGAGAGTCCTATGGGATTGTGATGGTGTTGAGGAGCAGACTTGGGAGCAAAAGGCGAGGATGAAGGCAAGGTTCAAGAAGTGGTTCGAGAAGCAGGTCGCGACTTGAACTTGTCTAGCCTGGTCCCAGTTGTAGTCCGTGGCTGGAGCGGGAATGGAGTATTCCAGCCCATCTCTCTTGTTTACTTGGTCGCTTAGGGGTGGTTGGTTGTGCAAATAAGTAACAAGATGAGGTGGTGTTCGGGATATGAAGTTCCGTGAAGCTATTATCGGAAAAGGAAAGTTTCCTGAAATGGACTTTCCAAGAGTGGAAAGTTTCCAAAGGAGGAAAGTTCTAAAAATGGTAAGTTTTATGTGAGTTAGAATTTTACCATTTTTAGTGGTTGTGGGCCTTGGAGGGGTTTGTGTGGCCTTCGTGGCGGACTTTTGAGTCATTGTGCCTGTGTGTGGCGGTCTTTTGAGACATTGTGTGGCCTTTGTGGCAGGCAGTTTAGCCAATTGTGTGGCCTTTGTGGCTCGCTGTTTAGTCAATTGTGTAGCCTTTGTGGCGGGATGTTTATCCAGTGTGGCCTGTTGAGGCGATCTTTCGGGATGAATGGTCTTCATGATGGTCCTTTGGGACAAGTGGTCTTCGTGACGGTCCTTCGAGATGAGTGGTCTTCGTGGAACGTGAGTCTATCGCCTAGAGATGACCTTTCGTAGATCGGTCGGAGGAGTGCGGGCCGTGGAGACGGTTGCACGGGAGTCTTTGACTGATGGTTGTTCGAGATTCGAGGACGAATCTATGTTGGTGGGGGAGAAATGTAACATCCGCGAACCGGAATCCCGGTTTAGAGGGTGCATCAGACCGATGCACTATGTGCATCGGTCGATGCAAGTCCGCTTATGTGCGGACGAGTTTCTGTCTCATTAGTCGTGTTTAGCCGCTTTTGAGAGAAAAGAAGAGAGAAAAAGTGTTCCTAAGTGTTTGAGTGTTCGTGAGGAGTTTGGGAGATTGGAAGCTATTCCTGTAGAAATTTGTAGCTGGGATCGTTGTAGGAGCTTCCTGGAAGTGTTTTCTTGCTTGTTTGAGGTTCAGAATCGTCTTGGCAACGGTAAGTGCATGACCATGGCTTATCTAAGCTGGAGATTTCTCTGATCTACTTTATTATGTGTTGTTAGGCTTGTTAGTATGTTATGTGGGACATTGGGAAGCTTTCTTATGGCTTGGGATCGAGTTTTTTGGTTATTGGAATTGTTATACTTTGATTACTGGTTATTATTTATTGATTATTAGATTATTGGATATTTATTGGTATTGTTATTTTCGCTGTTTGGTGCGTTTGTAGTTAGGTGGCTAGTGAGTATGAGACCACTAACTGTAGAGTATTTATTTATTTATTTATTTATTTATTTATTTATTTATTTATTTATTTATTTATTTATTTATTTATTTATTTATTTATTTATTGATTTATTTATTTATTTATTTATCTATTTATTTATTATTATTATTATTATTATTATTATTATTATTATTATTATTATTATTATTATTATTATTATTATTATTATTATTATTATTATTATTATTATGGGAAACAAAACTCGAAAAAATACGCCATCTAATTTTTTTTGGACGTTTAATACCTGCAGTTATTAAATTGGACAAAAAATACCTGGTTTAATTTCTGTTGTCTTAAAAAACCATTGTTTTATTTGTAATGGTAGATCCATACTTACGACTTAACAGTCGTTAACAGTAGTGACGGAATTGTTAACCAAGGTTAAAAGATAACCCCAGGTGTAAATAAAGACATTGTTACCCTTTTATTCATTATTATTATTATTATTATTATTATTATTATTATTATTATTATTATTATTATTATTATTATTATTATTATTATTATTATTATTATTATTATTATTATTATTATTATTATTATTATTATTATTATTATTATTATTATTATTATTATTTATTATATTATTATTATTATTATTATTATAAAAAACGGGTCCGATCGTTTCAAACACGATCTTCTCTTTAACTTGTATTCAACATTCTGATCATATACCGCTTTTCTGTGATAATCAAGCAGCACTTCATATTGCTGTTAACCCTGTTTTTCATAAAGGTACTAAACATATCAGATTGTCACTTTGTTCGAGATACGCTCAAGGCAGTGCTTATTACAATTTTCAAGGTTCATACTACCAACTAGCTTGCTGACATTTTTACCAACTTGAAGAAGAGTATTAGAAAATATTATGTAAATATTTAGAATTATGTTATATTACTTTATTTTATTGTATCTTGGTAATCAAGTCTACAATATTTTAGTAGAACTTCTAGAATTTTATATATATCTTTGTAAAGATGAATAGAATAATAACTTTCTCGCCTCCAACATTATTAAAGGATACATGATAGCCTCAGCTGCTGCGATCTTACATTATGCTTTCGCATTGGGTTTTCAATCGGGCAAACGTAGCTCTAGCATGGAATCTTAAATGCCCTATAAAGTATTTTAAAATATACTCCATTGTTCAAATAGTCATAAATTGTTATATTAATAAATATTGTACATAGAAATTTGAGAAAATAGAGCAAAAAAAGCCTGAAAACTCTTATATAATGGAACTGAGAGAATATTAAAATAAAATATGAGAGGTTCATATTCAATATTAAAATGTTACAAGATAAAAACTAAAAACAAGTATATTACTACTTAATTATTCTTAATAATTTTTTTTAATTTTTATCCGCGTAATAATGCGGGCCTTATCTAGTATTGTATAATCTATTATTTCAAATAAAACATAGTTGGATATATATATATATTATTTCAAATTCGGTATAGCTGGGGTATATCTTTGAAGTATATGTGTATTTAACAAAACATCTTAGGAATCAAGATATGTTTAAATTTGTCAAATTACTGTTTTCAGAGAGATAGATAATATCATATTCTTATGAAAATTTTTTCAAAATACCACAATTTTTTTTTTCAAAAATACCACACTTAAGTTTTTTTTTTCTAAATACCCCGAAAGTTTTTTTTTTCAAAAATACCATAAACACAAAAAAATAATTTTTTATTGGGTAGAGTTTTTCTTCAGGTTTGAATTTACAAATTTAGATTTATTTAGGAGGTAGGGTTTAGTGTTTAGGATTTATGGATTAGTTTTTAATATAAAAAATTAGTTCAATTTTGTGGTATTTTTGAAAAAAAATACATTTTAGTGGTATTTTTAAGGAAAAAAACCAAAAATGGTATTTTTTGAAAATTTTATTTTAGTGGTATTTACCAGAATTTTCCTATTTTTGTTATGTTTTATAAATTCTCTATTACGCAATTTGAACTTCAAACTTTAAATTTAGTGTTCCAATTCTTATTTCTAAAAGAGTTGTTTCAAAGAAGTTGTATATATAATTGTATATAAATTACTTGAGAAAAATACGTATATGGACATCGATAACATCTCACTGTAGCCGTCCTAATAATTGATGACTGTGGGTCGTGAGGTTTAATAATGTTATCTTTTCATACAAAACACTAACAGCCAAAAAGAGTTCAGTCTCGTCGCTATACATCTATGATCTATCTATATATAGACAAAAAAAATTAAGATGCAGCACTTCACGATGAATGACATATTTCATTGGCCTCTAAATATTGCTGAGGGTAATGCAGATAGAGACAATGTCCGGCTTTAGTACTGTTACTTGAGTTAATTTTCTATTTTGAAACGTGATTAAGAAGTATGATGAACCCAAAAAAAAGTGTTACTTAATTGTTCAAACAAAGGTTATTTAACCCAAAGTAAAATTTAAAATTAGACACTTTAATTTAAATTTTTAATGCACTGACGAAGAGACAGTAAGTTTGTAAATCACTAGTTTAGATCGAGTAGACAGACCCTATTGTAATTCCAAATCATCTACGTATATAGCTCATTGTTTATTTACATTTGTGTTCCCTTGATTTTTACATATAATATATGTTGTCTTTTTTTTTTTTCAAAATAATATATGTTGTCTTAAGAAATTATTTTTATACTTGAGATCACTTTTTATTTAATGATGTATTTTTTTACTAATTCTATAAAAATAGATAAACACAAATAGCAACGGAAAATATTGGTGTATGGCCGACAGTTTATATTGGGCTTTGTTTATGTCGGTTATTATAAACTATAATATTGTTGTAAATCCTACGAGCTGGTGTATATAAATCATTGTATGATTGATAAAGAAAGACAACAAAATATACGATCTTATCCAGCAATACTCCTCTTCATGTTGGAGTGTGAAGATCATGAGCGCCCAACTTGGAAATTAGATAGAAAAACTGATCACGACTGCGAGCCTTTGTAAAAGTGTCTGCGAGCTGCTCTCTCGTAATTCTCCTATGTCTGGAACAATATTGAGCTGCATGTTTTTATTTATGGTGATGATCTCATCATTTGTGGTAATGATGTATATGCTTTAGAAGTTTAAAGATTATTTAAGTCGATGTTTCTGTAGGAGAGATGTTTCTCTATGCATGTTCTCTCTGCTTGAAGCCTTTTATCTCTGATGTGTTGTCATAAGGGCCATGTATTGTGTAGGAGTGTATCCTTGAATGCTTCCTTGCTCATAATAAAGATATCCAAAAGAGGGTTGCTGCACATATAAAGCAAAACAAGGATGATGAAGAAGAGAAGCTTATGTTACAAAAGGCAAGAGAGCTCGATGATTTTGATCAGGAAAACCATAGTGCAATGCCTCGAAATAGTGAAAAGAATCACAACCAAGACAAGAATGGTTTTCATGGGGCAAACAGTGTGAAGACAACTTTCTTTGAAAAAGAAGCGCTTAGGATGATGAAAGCCTTCTGGCTCCCATCAGCTACACCAGCAACTTCAGTCAGAATAGATGCTCCAGAAACTCACACGGCGTGTCTAGAGGGCAAAAAGAAGCTCAAGCTTAAGAATCTCTTTACAATTCGTTTCACACAAGACAATAGCGAAGAGGATGAAAACAAGACGAAATCTTCATCGTCAAGCTCTTATAAACAAAACCCAATATAAACTGTCGGTCCATACACCAACAGAAGGACAAAATTATTTTACATTTGATTTGTTTCTTTACATTGAAAAATTTATGTTACAAATAAGTTAATATATATATATGTAAAAGTGAAATTTGTCTTTGAAAAAAAATATGTAACCACAAAAGCAAATGCTGTGTTTGATATCACATCTTTATTTAATTTTCTTGCCAACCCAACCTACCCAATCTTTTCTGTCTGATCACCACGTGGTTGTTTCATCATCACTACAAGAATTAAGCGCTATAAATTTGACGATGAAAATTTCTTCTATCAATATAATTTATACTTTTAAAAATGAAAAAATACGAACAATGTCACTGCAGATACGAATATATTTAATTCGCAACAAAATTTATTGATAGCAATAATTTATCATTTTATTATTTTATTTGATATTATATAATTTATTTTTTTGGGTTAAAATATAACTTAATTAATTTTATTTTCATTTGCATATTTTGTTTTAGTCTTCATTTTCATTTACATATATATATATATAACTAAATTTGTTGACAATTATTTTTGGAGGAAACCTAAAATTTATTCAACCAAAACTTATGTATTACATCTTTATGTAAAATACATTTGAATTATAAGAATTGAAAGAAACCAAGTTATGCTTTGTTAAACTACTATTATTATATTTTGTTTAAGGGCTTGCTTTGTTTAACTTCATGTACCAAACCAGATGGGGAAGCCGTCTTCAAACTTTAACGAACCGGGCAGTTTGAAAGAGGAGATCCTATTACGAACTATATGATTTATAATTGTAATAAGATTTGTTGACTTTTTTTGTCGAGTAGAACTTGTGTATTCTTATTTTTCTCTCTAAATTTTTGTTTCAAAGTGTATGACCCAAAAGTCATAACCAAGTGTCATTTCATGGGCCTTTATTGAAGGTTTATCTAAGGCTATAGGAGCGCTCTTTTCTGTCAGACCTCTATTCCTCCTATTCAACCCTACTGTGAGCTACTCTTTCGATTTCAGAACTTTCAGTTCGTCACAAAGAAATCTCAGGATTGATCTCATATATATTCATCATGATAGACTCCAATTCTGAATCAGTGGAGGATGCATCCATTGCCGAGTATTCGAATGCAACAATACAACTATTACCAATACCATTCGAACCAAATTTCATTAATTTACCTAACTCATGCATTTGCAAATTTGTTAGTGTCCTCATCGATACCATCAGCTACAACTTAAGGCTTTTTGCTCAACTTATAAGGCTTTTTGCTCAAGTTAAAAGCACACTATTTTTTTATTTCAATGTTAACAAAAATGACAAGCGAAACGTCATCTTTGTAGAGATAAAAAAAAAAAGGAAAAGCATAGTCAGTTAATGAAAATTTGATTTGTGTCGCATTAATATTAAATCTTTAATTGGTTGAATATATTGTGTAAAACTAATATAAAATCTAAGTAGATTACATCGGTACGTTACTCCATTATCCAAATCAGTGGCCAGCATAGCTTAACGCCTTGACTAACTTAACTCATCATTTAAGAATTAATAAGAGTGTTAAAAAATGTTCCAGATCTGATTTGGCTTCCAGATTCACGAACTCTCCTTGAATGCTCTTGACTAATCTACCAATGGTCTTTATCTGTCCGCCGTGAGTTCCCGAACCAGTATTGGAAGTCCATCTATCACCAATCGCCAAGAGAAGCTCGGGTATGTTTTTTTTTCAGTGTCAAACCGACTATACACTTTGTGTGGAATTTCTTAACCTCTATAGCCAAGAGTTTCATGTGAGAGAGGATCCACCTGCTCTGTTACGGTTTTACATTCATCTTCTAAGATTTCTGGTTATAGCTTGTTCTAGAGGCTTGAGATATGTTTCTAAAAGATTGAAAAACTTTGTTCCAATGCTTTTGAACCTTTTCATGTCGGCGAAAAACCCAGCCTATGTCTCTATCGTGGGACACTCTTTCAAAAGCTAGCATGCATTATTTAATCGAGCCATCTATGACCATCCGTTGGTCGAGGATATCGCCGTCTTTATGATCGTATCCGCTATGGTCCCAAAAGACTTTTCAAATATTGCAAATTTGTTAAAGTGGAGCATCTCTTTAGAAAACTCATGGAACCTTATCCCTATTGTACTATCTTTAGATTTATGTTGTATGAACCTCGCTCTTTTTAGGGTTTAAATGAACGAAAATCCTTGTTTGTCAAAAAAAAAAAAAAAAAGAAAAGAAAAGAAGAAGGTGATAAAACATGTCAATAATTTGAATGGTACATTTTCTTCTCTTGTTCTAAATAGAAACATATTCACAATCACATTAACAAGGGTGGACACTATCTTCTGTCTGTATCTAATATAAAATATCGTGTGTTTATGATAACGAAATATGTGGACAACATGAAAATATCAATTTATTGCTTCGTACATTACTATAAATAAATTAACATGTGGTTGATACCATACCACGTCGAAACTAACACATCTTTCCACTACATATCTGTGTTCTCTTCTTTTCTCAATTTTCTCATAAATTACATCGAGAACTAAAAGATATGGATACGGCTTTTGCATACGTTTCTGTATGGACGCTACTCGCCTTCGTGCTGACATGGACAGTATTCTACTTCACAAACATGAAAAGCAAGGCGACGAAGTTGGCCGAGACGGTGGCGGAAGAACGTAAAGACGGTGCTACTGATGTTATCATCGTTGGGGCTGGAGTTGGCGGCTCGGCCCTCGCACATGCTCTTGCTAAGGTACGTAAACTGACGTCACAGATCTGCGTCCAAGTATTAACTTGATTGTTGTTGTTTTTGTAAAATTTTTGTTTTAACCCAAAAAAAAGAAAGCAAAATATAATATGTGCATTAATGATAGGGTAACAACCCGTGTAGACACAAATTTATGCTCCACAAGTTATCTCCAATATGTTGTTTTTGCATAATGATATAGCAATATTTTGGGTTGGGACGAACAACCCTATGCTAACTAAATCTTGATTATATATAATAGGACGGGCGCAGAGTGCATGTGATAGAGAGGGACATGAGAGCACCAGAGAGAATGATGGGTGAGTTTATGCAGCCTGGTGGACGTCTCATGCTTTCTAAGCTTGGCCTTGAAGGTCAATCTCTATTTTTCATATTCATTTATTTAATTGATTTTTTTAAGTTATATTAATTATATTGTGTTTTAGTTTTATGATCAAATTTTGTGGGTTTATATATATTTATAGACTGTTTAGAGGGAATAGATGCACAGATTGCTACGGGCATGGCAGTTTATAAGGATGGAAAAGAAGCAGACACACTTTTTCCGGTGGAAAACAACAACAACTTTCCTTATGAACCGTTAGGACGAACTTTTCACAATGGCCAATTCGTCCAACGTCTGCGCCAGAAAGCTTCTTCTCTTCCCAAGTACGTTTATCTTTATTTACTAATTTTTAATTACCACGTATATATATGTTAAGAAATTTACATCAAAGAGTGTAAAAAGATTTTATATATAGAACATATATAACATGAACCACTCTATATTCAGTGTTAACTATTTGTTTGAGATGGGAGCTCTTAAATTTGATATAGGTAGAGATTAGATTCAGATTGCTAACTTATTATACAAAAGATAGTAACTTCTTCCTAATTAACTTCAAATGGAAGATTCAGGATAAAATATATATCTTTAAATAAATTTTATGAAATTCAACTGAGTTGTTTAGGATTTCAAAAAAAATATCTATATATAATTTATCAAATATTTGCAAATATTTGTGTCTAGCCCATCTATATCTTTATAAAAAAAAGGGGGGGAATTTATTAATTAAACATATATTTACATCATATTTTATATATGAAGCAATAATAAGAAGAGTATAAATATCCTTCAATTAACACCTAATAAATTCTTGAACATTGGACAATATATACTACTCTCTCTGTTTTTTACTTGTCACTCTAAAGTTTTTCACATAAATTAAAAAATAGATAAATGTATTATACCCTTGTTTGACTATTAAAATTATAAAGGATTTAGTTTTTTTTATTTATTTAATGAGGGATAAATGAGATAGTTTTCTGCTAAAAGTAACATTGGGAAAGAACAACAACTAAACTGAAACAAAAAATTAGGTCTAGAAGGAAAACTATTTAAAAACGGAGGAAGTACGTACTAAGCTTTGCAAAAGCAATTAATGGGTTAATCTATACACCAAATATTAAATGGTAGCGTGCGACTCGAAGAAGGAACGGTGAGGTCTTTGATAGAAGAAAAAGGAGTGATCAAAGGAGTAACATACAAAAATAGCGCAGGCGAAGAAACAACAGCCCTTGCACCTCTCACTGTGGTATGCGACGGTTGCTACTCAAACCTTCGTCGGTCTCTTAGCGACAACAATGTGAGTATGCTCTTTTAAATGGAAAAGTCATCAATCTTTTCCTATACACATAGAAGTGACGTCACTCACTTGGATGTATGTCAATTAGTAATTAGTAAATAAACACCAATGTACTAACTTGATATAGGCGGAGGTTTTATCGTACCAAGTAGGTTATATCTCGAAGAACTGTCAGCTTGAAGAACCTGAAAAGTTAAAATTGATAATGGGTAAACCCTCCTATACCATGTTGTATCAAATCAGCAGCACCGACGTTCGTTGTGTTTTTGAGATTTTCCCCAACAATATTCCTTCTATTTCAAACGGGGAAATGGCAAATTTCGTGAAGAACACTATTGCTCCTCAGGTAAACAATAGGCTGATTAGTCTTTGATTAATAAAAATAAAAACTCAATATATAAAATATAAAACTAAGTTGTGTACATAGATAAGCCACACATACACCCGTTCTAACATTTGTAAGTCCATGCAGATATGCATGAATGCGCATCTAAAATCTTTTAACATTTATTTTCTAGGTACCATTAAAACTCCGCAAAATATTTTTGAAAGGGATCGACGAAGGAGCACACATAAAAACGATGCCTGTGAAGAGCGTGTCCGCTTCTTTGAGTGAGAAGAAAGGAGTGATTTTATTGGGAGATGCATTCAACATGCGTCATCCAGCAATCGCATCTGGAATGATGGTTGTACTGTCTGATATTCTCATTCTACGAGGTCTTCTCCAGCCATTAAGCAACCTAGGCGATGCGCACAGAGTCTCAGAAGTTATCAAGTCATTTTATGATATCCGCAAGGTGAGCATATGCGACATATATACTAGTCTAAAACATGAACATTTGATCAAAACATATATATAACCACAAACGTTTTTTAAAATACATGAATTTTTTTTATGGTGAAGCCAATGTCAGCGACGGTTAACACACTAGGAAATGCATTTTCTCAAGTGCTTATTGCATCCACGGACGAAGCAAAAGAGGCAATGAGACAGGGTTGCTATGATTACCTTTGTAGTGGCGGGTTTCGCACGTCAGGAATGATGGCTCTGCTCGGCGGCATGAATCCTCGTCCGCTCTCTCTCATCTATCATCTTTGTGGTATAACCTTATCCTCCATTGGCCATCTTCTTTCTCCATTTCCTTCTCCCGTTCGCATTTGGCATAGTCTTCGACTTTTTGGTGTAAGTCATTTGTCTACATAACTGTTTTACATGTTTGTTAATCCTGATTTTGGTTTACCACTGGTCCACTACTATTAGATTATTATTGACATTGATATTTTTTTTTTGTTTATGGTTTTTCATGTGGATCTCTAGTTGGCTATGAAAATGTTGGTTCCTCATTTCAAGACCGAAGGAGTTGGCCAAATGTTGTTTCCTGTTAACGCAGCCGCGTATCGCAAAAGCTATTTGGCCGCAAGCGCTCTCTAAGAGCACATGTCTTAAACCGCAAAATATGAAGCACAACACTCTTTGTGCATTTATTGTCTTCTTACAATTATCAATATATACATATGAATGGGAGTCATGCTACGCCAAAAAAAAACAAAAAAATTGTAATAATATAACGCGTTTTTCGTATTGCTGAATGTTTGTGTACAATTAGTGACTTTATGATGTTTTAATAAATATAATATAGTGTTGTACATCATCTATTACTTGCAAGTAAACATATTAGAATAAATAAATATGATATAAGTTTAGAAATTTATCATATTTTTAGCTTGTGTAGAAACTTGGATCCACCAAGACAAGGCTCACGGACTCAAAGACTTAGAAGCTTAGGCGGAAGCAATCTAATGGAAAGTAACCGGTTTGATGTTGAATCCACAACACCGAAGGCTTGAGAATATGATCCAAGTGTTATTCCTTACAAGGATCAGAGACTCTACATGAAATCTAAGTTGTTTGATTCCACAAACTACCTAGAACTCGCAAGAACAATGATTTGATTCAAAACACAAAGTGTTGAAGTAAACTGAATTTTCTTATTGATCAAAAAAACGTATCTCCCAAAGTACAAAGTAATAGAGCTTAGGGGCTCTAGTACAACTTCTAAATGCTAAAATAAATAAAGAAATCACAACAATTAATGAAAACCATGACCTTTGGAAACTGAATGAGAATATCGGCCAAATTGGAAAAGTTGTGATGCACCTTGAGCCTTGATAACTTGGGGCCGAAGTTGTGGTTTCTTGGGACGTCTAGATACATTCTAGGAAGCTTCTGGATGGTCTTAAGAGTCTCACAAAAGCGCAACACTGAATAAGGAAGAAGTCGTTGTGTTATAAAGACAAACAGATCCAAATAAGGAAAGTTGCACTTTAACTTGATCCGCCTAATCAAGTGAGGTGGAGTGCATCCTAAGATGTGTGGTGAAGTCTCCAAGTGATATAGAAGCTCTCCAGGACGCCAAGGGATGATTTGGTTTGAGCCATTTATGGAAAGATCCATTTTGAGTGATAATTAACTTGTGGAAAGGTTCTCTGAATCATGTCTTGAACTAGCTCGAAACAAGGATGGCTTTCCATGATCATCCTCCATAGAATATGTGTAGGAAGATATGTGGAAGGATGTTGCCTCATTAAAAACCTTTCTAGGTAAACACATTGGGAAAAACCGTAGATAAGGGAAAAAGAGCGCAATGGTCTCATTCCAACGATATGATCTTTCAGCTCGTTGAAGGTCCGCATCACTTCTAGTTCCAGTGGTCAGCTCCAAAATATGTTTGTTTCTGATTTTTTGCACATATCGGAAGGATATCATAGTTCTCCTTAACTGGTACAAGCTGGTTCTCTCCAAAAAGTACTTCAGGCAGTCTATCGGGAAGTTCGTAAGGTTGTACATCAAGAAGTCTATCAATTAGTACTTCAGCCACTGCTACAGCCGGTAATTCAGCTCCCGTTCTTACATCATCCCCTCCCCCTTGAATGAGTTTCGACCTCGAAACTATTTGACCTGCACCAAGAGAAAGCAAGTTAGCTTTCATGCGTGTTTGAGACTCTAAAGTCTTACCTTGATATTGCTTTGTTTGATAGCGGGTTTGTGCATCGGGTGGTTCATCTTGGGGCAGCATTGAGTGGTAGACTCCTTTTGCAGCATTCAGCTCTAGTGTAGGCGTGTGGTTCACCGTGATAGATACACCATGCAGTGTTATAATTTGCTCCTTTTTAGCTCCAAAATCTGAAAGTGGGTCTTTTGGCAAAAACAAGTGCGTCACATCCGTGATTGGAGGAAAATAGGACTTATCGACATAGCAACTAAACCGTGTATTAGCACATACCTTTGATTTTGCTTGCATCACATGAACTTCTTTTTGGTCTAATGGAGCAAGAGTAAACTTGCAGTTGTTAAGGCAAAACGAATAGTGATTGGTACACCCGCTATGTTGGACCTCACGATCATATTGCCAAGTTCTACCAAGTAGAACATGCCCAGCTTGCATAGGTGCAACTTCACACAAGACTTGATCCTTGTATTGTCCGATAGAGAATGGTACTTCGACTTGTTTTGACACCTTTATCTCCTCTTTATCATTAAGCCATCTAAGCTTATACGGCCTCAGGTGATTAGTGGTGTCGAGTCCTAGCTTCTCAATAAGAGTAACACTAGCAATATTAGTGCATGAACCACTATCCACAATCAAGTGACATACCTTATCTTTGATCGTGCAACGAGAATGAAACAATTTGTGTCTTTGTTCGGGCTCATTTTTTGTTTGTTGGGCTGAGAGTGCTCTTTGTATGACTAGTATATCGCCTTCATCGGCACAGATGGTGGTTGCATCAGCTTGAATTGGGTCAACTTCATCTTGTGAGTCATAACCGTTGGAGGTGATCACCATGACTCACTTGTTGGGGCACTCTTTTTCCATGTGTCCCTTGCCTTGGCATTTATAACAAATTCTTTCATGTGATCTTTGAGGATTAGAGGTCTTACCTTGTTCAGCATGGTAAACATTTGATTTGAAACGAGAATCAACAACAATGGATTTTCCCTTGTCTATAGTTTGGGGAGGTGGTGCTTGAACCGTTGTGGGTTGTGGCTGGCTCCACAAGGTGTTTTTGGCTTTAGTCCGAGGGTTTATCTTCTTTTTGATTTGTTGCTCACGTTGCATAGCGAGGTGTAGAACTTCTTGTAAGGAGTGGTAGGGCTGCGTCTCCACTTTGCGTTGTATACGATCTTGGAGACCATCTACAAACTGGGACATGAGAGACTCCTCGATCTCCTCAAGCTCGAGACGGCTTCTTATGAGTTCAAATTCCTCATAATACTCTTCTACGCTCCTAGATCCCTGAAACAAAGTACGAAATTGTTTTAGTAAATCGCGGTGGTAATGAGGTGGTACATACCTTTTGCGAATCTCAAGCTTCATGTCAGGCCAGCATGTGATTTATTGGTATCTAAGCCTCCTCTTCTCAGCTATTTCTCTGTCCCACCATGCTAGGGCATGATCCGTGAGACTTGCAACAGCTAGGGCTATCTTCTTTGGCTCCGTGTAGTGATAATACTCAAAGAGGTGCTCCATCCTCTTTTCCCATTCCAAGTAAGCTGAGAGATCAATTTTTCCCGCAAAGGTAGGTGTAGTGAGCTTCACTTCAGGTGGTAGGTTTCTCTCATCTTCACGAACACGGTTTCGGTCTCCTTGAGCTCTTCGATTGGGTTGATCAAAGGCTATGTGGTGCTGTTGAGGTTGTAAGTCTGGTGGATCCTCGTCTTGATGAGGATCATAGTTGCCTCCTTGAACTTCAGGCTGCAGGTTCCTTCCTTGGCCCGAGTGGTGGTGCATTCTGATTCATTTGCTCCAGTTGGATGAGCCGTGTTGACATGGTTGTCATGTTGACGTTCATGGTGGTGAGCGTAGTCATGATGGTCTCTAGTGTGATAGGATTTTCGTCACCCATAGTTCCTTGCAAAATTCAAAGATAAACAAGAAAAATCAATTTGTGACAAAAAAAAAAAAAAACAAGAGAAATCAATAGATATCCGAACTAAGCAAGCCAAACAACAAAAAACTGAGACAGATCGGAACAGAATTCAAATCAGAAATAGCAAACGAATTTTAAAATTAACAAAAAAAAATTTTATGGGGTTTTAAGACTTTATAAAAGCTAAAACAGAAAGAAAATAATTTTTATGAGTTTTTTTTTCAGTTTTATAAAATTCAAACGATAAAACAGATGAAAAACATACTTTTTAATGGTTTTTTTTGTTGTAAGAAATTTTGAAACTAAACTGAAAAAGAATAAAAACAAAAGAAGGAAATAAATAACCTGGTAAGATAGGAGCGTCTAAGCTATGATACCAATGATACAAGCCTCATAATCCACCAAGACAAGGCTCACGGCCTCAAAAACTTAGAAGCTTAGGCGGAACCAATCTGAAGGAGAGTAACCCATTTGATGTTGAATCCACAGCATCGAGGGCTAGAGAATATGATCCAAGAGCTATTCCTAACAAGGATCAGAGACTCTACACGAAATCTAAGTTGTTTGATTCCACAAATTACTTAGAACTCGTAAGAACAATGATTTGATTCAAAACACAAAGGGTTGAAGCAAACTGAATTTCCTTATTAATCAAAAAAACGTAACTCCCAAAGTACAAAGTAATAGATCTTATAAAGGTGCTCAAGTACAACTTCTAAATGCTAAAATAAAGAAAGAAATCACAACAATTAATGAAAACCATGACCTTTGGAAACTGAATGAGAATATCGGCCAAATTCGGAAAGTTGTGATGCACCTTGAGCCTTGATAACTTGGGGCCGAAGTTGTGGTTTCTTGGTATGTCGAGATACATTCTAGGAAACTTCTGGATGGTCTTAAGAGTCTCACAAAGGCGCAACACTGAATAAGGAAGAAGTCGTTGTGTTATAAAGACAAACAGTTCCAAATAAGGAAAGTTGCACTTTAACTTGATCCGCCTAATCAAGTGAGGTGGAGTGCATCCTAAGATGTGTGGTGAAGTCTAAAAGTGATATAGAAGCACTCCAGGACGCAAAGGGATGATTTGGTTTGAGCCATTTATGGAAAGATCCATTTTGAGTGATAATTGACTTGTGGAAAGGTTCTCTGAACCATGTCTTGAACTAGCTCGAAACAAGGGTGGCTTTCCATGATCATCCTCCATAGAATATGTGTAGGAAGATATGTGAAAGGATGTTGCCTCATTAAAAACCTTTCTAGATAAACCCATTGGGAAAAACCCTAGATAAGGGAAAAATAGTGCAATGGTCCCATTCCAACGATATGATCTTTCAGCTCGTTGAGGGTCCGCATCACTTCTAGTTACAGTGGTCAGCTCCAAAATATGTTTGTTTCTGATTTTTTGCACATATCGGAAGGATGTCATAGTTCTCCTTAACTGGTACAAGCTGGTTCTCTCCAAAAAGTACTTCAGGCAGTCTATCGGGAAGTTCGTCAGGTTGTACATCAAGAAGTCTGTCTATTAGTACTTCAGCCACTGCTACAGCCGGTAATTCAGCTCCCGTTCTTACATCATCCCCTCCCCCTTTAATGAGTTTCGACCTCGAAACTATTTGACCTGCACCAAGAGAAAGCAAGTTAGCTTTCATGCGTGTTTGCGACTCTAAAGTCTTACCTTGGTATTGCTTTGTTTGATAGTGGGTTTGTGCATCAGGTGGTTCATCTTGGGGCAGCATTGAGTGGTAGACTCCTTTTGCAGCATTCAGCTCTAGTGTAGGTGTGTGGTTCACCGTGATAGATACACCATGGGGTGTTATAATTTGCTCCTTTTTAGCTCCAAAATCTGGAAGTGAGTCTTTTGGCAAAAACAAGTGCGTCATATCCGTGATTGGAGGAAAATAGGACTTATCGACATAGCAACTAAACCGTGTATTAGCACATACCTTTGATTTTGCTTGCATCGCATGAACTTCTTTTTGGTCTAATGGAGCAAGAGTAAACTTGCAGTTGTTGAGGCAAAATGAATAGTGATTGGTACGCCCGTTATGTTGGACCTCACGATCATATTGCCAAGTACTACCAAGTAGAACATGCCCAGCTTCCATAGGTGCAACATCACACAAGACTTGATCTTGGTATTGTCCGATAGAGAATGGTACTTCGACTTGTTTTGACACCTTTATCTCCTCTTTATCATTAAGCCATTTAAGCTTATACGGCCTCGGGTGATTAGTGGTCTCGAATCCTAGCTTCTCAATAAGAGTAACACTAGCAATATTAGTGCATGAACCACTATCCACAATCAAGTGACATACCTTATCTTTGATCGTGCAACGAGAATGAAACAATTTGTCTCTTTGTTCGGGCTCATTCGTTGTTTGTTGGGCTGAGGGTGCTCTTTGTATGACTATTATCTCGCCTTCATCGGTATAGATGGTGGTTACATCGGCTTGAATTGGGTCAACTTCATCTTGTGAGTCATAACCGTCGGAGGTGATCACCATGACTCGCTTGTTGGGGCACTCTTTTGCCATGTGTCCCCTGCCTTGGCATTTATAACAAATTATTTCATGTGAGCTTTGAGGATTAGAGGTCTTACCTTGTTCAGCACGGTAAACATTTGATTTGAAACGAGAATCAACAACAATGGATTTTCCCTTGTCTATAGTTTGCGGAGGTGGTGCTTGAACCGTTGTGGGTTGTGGCTGGCTCCACAAGGTGTTTTTGGCTTTAGTCCGAGGGTTTATCTTCTTTTTAATTTGTTGCTCACGTTGCATAGCGAGATGTAGAACTTCTTGTAAGGAGTGGTAGGGCTGCGTCTCTTTGTGTTGTATACGATCTTGGAGACCATCTACAAACTGGGACATGAGAGACTCCTCGGTCTCCTCAAGCTTGAGACGGCTTCCTATGAGTTCAAATTCCTCATAATACTCTTCTACACTCCTAGATCCCTGAAACAAAGCACGAAATTGTTTTAGTAAATCGCGGTGGTAATGAGGTGGTACATACCTTTTGCGAAGCTCAAGCTTCATGTCAGGCCAGCGTGTGATTTGTTGGTATCTAAGCCTCCTCTTCTCAGCTACTTCTCTGTCCCACCATGCTAGGGCATGATCCGTGAGACTTGCAACAGCTTGGGCTATCTTCTTTGGCTCCGTGTAGTGATAATACTCAAAGAGGTGCTCCATCCTCTTTTCCCATTCCAAGTAAGCTGAGGGATCAATTTTTCCCGCAAAGGTAGGTGCAGTGAGCTTCACTTCAGGTGGTAGGTTTCTCTCATCTTCACGAACACGGTTTCGGTCTCCTTGAGCTCTTCGATTGGGTTGATCAAAGGCCACGTGGTGCTGTTGAGGTTGTAAGTCTGGTGGATCCTCGTCTTGATGAGGATCATAGTTGCCTCCTTGAACTTCAGGCTGCAGGTTCCTTCCTTGGCCCGAGTTGGTGCATTCTGATTCATTTGCTCCAGTTGGATGAGCCGTGTTGACATGGTTGTCATGTTGACGTTCATGGGTGTGAGCGTAGTCATGATGGTCTCTAGTGTGATAGGATGTTTCGTCACCCATAGTTCCTTGCAAAATTCAAAGATAAACAAGAGAAATCAATTTGTGACAAAAAAAACAAGAGAAATCAATAGATATCCCAACTAAGCAAGCCAAACAACAAAAAACTGAGACAGATCGGAACATAATTCAAATCAGAAATAGCAAACGAATTTTAAAATTAACAACAATTTTTTATGGGTTTTCAAGACTTTATATAAGCTAAAACAGAAAGAAAATGATTTTTATGAGTTTTATTTCAAGTTTTATAAAATTCAAACAATAAAACAGACGAAAAACAGACTTTTTTATGGTTTTTTTTTTTTTGTAAGAAATTTTGAAACTAAACTGAAAAATAATAAAAACAAAATAAGGAACGAAATAACCTGGTAACATAGGAGCGTTTAAGCTCTGATACCAATGATACAAGCCTCAGAATCCACCAAGACAAGGCTCACGGACTCAAAGACTTAGAAGCTTAGGCGGAAGCAATCTGATGGAGAGTAACCGGTTTGATGTAGAATCCAAAACACCGAGGGCTAGAAAATATGATCCAAGGGCTATTCCTAACAAGGATCAGAGACTCTACACGAAATCTAAGTTGTTTGATTCCACAAACTACCTAAAACTCGTAAGAACAATAATTTGATTCAAAACACAAAGTGTTGAAGCAAACTGAATTTTCTTATTAATCAAAAAAACGTATCTCCCAAAGTACAAAGTAATAGAGCTTATAAAGGGACTCAAGTACAACTTCTAAATGTTAAAATAAAGTGTGGTGCATCCTAAGATGTGTGGTGAAGTCTCCAAGTGATATAGAAACTCTCCTAAGATGTTTGGTGAAGTCTCCAAGTGATATAGAAACTCTCCAGGACGCCAAGGGATGCTTTGGTTTGAGCCATTTATGGAAAGATTCATTTTGAGTGATAATTGACTTGTGAAAAGGTTCCTTGAACCATGTCTTGAACTAGCTCGAAACAAGGGTGGTTTTCCATGACCATCCTCCATAGAATATGTGTAGGAAGATATGTGGAAGGATGTTGCCTCATTAAAAACCTTTCTAGGTAAACCCATTGGGAAAAACCCTAGATAAGAGAAAAAGAGTGCTACGGTCCCATTCCAACGATATGATCTTTCAGCTCTTGAAGGTCCGCATCACTTCTAGTTCCACTAGGCAGCTCCAAAATATGTTTGTTTCTGATTCTTGCACATATCGGAAGGATATCATAGTTCTCCTTAACTGGTACAAGCTAGTTCTCTCAAAAAAGTACTTTAGGCAGTCTATCGGGAAGTTCATCAGGTTGTACATCAAGAAGTCTGTCAAGTAGTACTTCAGCCACTGCTACAGCCGGTAATTCAGCTTCCGTTCTTACATCAAGAAATTATATTTATTTCTAAACTTTTCTAAAAAGATATTATTATTATTATTATTATTATTATTATTTTGAATTACTAAGAGGTTTCGGAACTAGGCCCGTACATCCTTTCACGTAACCCTGGGCGTTCGGATTTTCGGTTCGGATCGGATCGGATTTTTCGGATTTATAATTCTAAAATCCGTTTCGGATATTTTCAAATTTCGGATTCGGATCGGATTTTTTGGGTTCGGATTCGGTTATCCAAAGTACTCAAAAAACTAAAATTTGAGTCCAAATCTATTCAAACTGCTTGAAATGAACCAAAATATCTACAAATTACGCTTATTTTTTACCTAAATATATTCAAAAATAGTTGTAAAACATGAAAATATTTAAAATATCCAAAACTTTAAACTTTTAGATACCTAATTTATTACAACTTGTAAGTATTACTAAGATATTATTACTATGCATTTATATTTTAGGCGTGTTCGGATATCCATTCCGATTTCAGTTCAGATCAGGTTCGGATTTTTGGATCCTTAAATTTAGAATCCGTTCGGATATTTCTAAATTTTCAGTTCGGATCGGATTGGTTTTTTTGAATTCGGATATTATTCCTAGGCCTAATCTCAGACCAGGGACCAGAATATTTTATATGATCCTTTCCTAAACACCATCGCTCGAACTGGTGACCTCTAGACTTTACCAGAAAATATTTATCAGTTGAGCTATGGACGCTTAGTAAAGAAGATATTATTTGTATTGTGTACAATAGCCATACAACGACCAAAAAACAGTTGTTGTGATTATATCCAGCGACCAAAAAACAGTTGTTTTACACATAAATATGTGAGAATCTGTTAAAAGTTGTGCGGAGAAGAATCGCTTGATGTTATAACGACAACGTCGAAGGCATGTACACGTGTCCCTAAAAATAACCGCGATTTTTTATCTTCATTAATAATGTCATCGCTCGATGTTTTCTTAATTCCGTTATATTTTTTGTCTTCGTCGGAGTCACTATCGCTATTGCAGCAATAACAGACGAATAGGGCTAATATATATAAAGATATATATATATATATATATATATATATATATATTAGTTACTTTAAATTTTATTTGTGGACACTTATCATAATAGTGTAGTCGTCCCAATTGTATAGCTAACCAACAACAATATCAAAAAAAGTAACACTTACGATGAATGAAGAGAAGAAAGTTCCTCAGATAAGCCGTAATTTCATAATCATTGATCATCTTTAGGGTTATGCAAAGATAGAGCATTCAACCTTCACCATTTCGGCTTTGTTAATGATGTGATATTGATTGTTTTTCTTTCCTTTTCTTGTTATAGAGTAATTAAGAAGTTTAACGTAAATATTAAGAAACTATTGCAGAAGTTACCGGTTTACAAAAAAAAAAATTGAAAGTCGGTCCCAAAAAAGAAAAATTCCAACCAAAACTAAAATTTAAAATATTTATGTTAAATTAATCAAAGAAACTTATTCACAATGATAATATAGATGTGTTTTCTCTATTTTTTCCTCTATAATAAAAGATTTCTATAATAGAGATGAGTTTTGCTCCAATAGTTTTTTCTATTTTTTCATCTATAAAAAAATATTCCCAATAGATTCTATTTTTATTTTACAATTAACATTTTTTATTTTAAAAAATTGCAAACTAATCCATTTTACTTTAAATTTTGTAACACTTTCGTCATATTATCTTTTGTAAATGGTAGTCTCAATATTTTAGGATAAATATTTATACTTAAATTTATATTATTAGATCTTAAAAATACTTATTTTATTTATTTTGGTTATAAATAAAAGAAGTTAAAGATTAACAGGACTATTTTGCAAATAAATTAATTCATCTCTATTTATAGAGGAAAAAATAGAATTTCTCTATATAAACAGAGAAAAAAAAAGATGAAAATAGAGTATCTTAGTGCAGCCGATCCCTATAATTGACAAAGCATGTGGCAAGGATTGTGTTGACGTGTTCACTGGAGAACAGCCAAAAACGGGAGTTATAGCAAAATAAAGAAAAGATGAGTTTCGCATCCAACTCATACGTATGTTCCCATTCTCCATAATTTCTGGTAAATAAGTTTTCCATTTTTAACATATACTAGATTAAGATCCGTGTTAGAGCACGGATTAAAATTCATTTTATTTATATTGTAATTTTTATATAAAATATAATTTATGTGATTGTTTTCAAAAAAAAATTTAGATAAAATATTATGCAATAAAATCATATGCTAAATATGATGGCTTGAAAAAAGAAACATATTTTGTAAGTTTTATATTGTTAATGATTCTAGATAAGTACCCGTGCTATAACACTGGTTAAATTTTATTTTATACAAAATTTTGTATATTTTCGATTTTAAAATAAAATTTAATATGTTGTATTAGATTATATATGTGAAGTTATTTCAACAATGTATATTTTACATCATGACTTGAACGTCATTATAAGACATAATTTTGTAAATTTGAATTTAAATATTCAAATTTTCACCCGTTATTCAGTAAAAATTTTAATTCAATAGATATTATTTCTAAAGATAATATTACTAAAGATTGAATATTTTATAGATTGAACAGTTTATATTTGTTTTTTAAAATTCAACGTATGGTATATCCGGAAATAAAACTATTTTTTAATTATAATAAATAATATGATAATTTATTTGTTTCACAAAATAGACTTATATATAAAAATTAGAGGTGAAGTATAATGATAATTAACAAATTAATATGTTAAGTTAGATATCAAAAGATTTTATTTGATGAATAATTTAATAAAGGAAATTAATATGGTGATTTAGATTATATGATTCTTTAGAATATTTTCTTTAAAATTTCGGTATAACCTATTTGTAATAAATTAATCTATCATTAATATATAACCTATTTGTAACCAACTTATTAAAATTATATAGTCTATAAAACAAAGTTGTGTACTTTCGTTTTATTATAAAAGGATATATAAAGGAAGACGAGACGAGACGACGGATCAAATTTTAAGGAGAATTTTGGTTGAAATCAAATAGTGAAATAATCAAATAAGGAGAATTTTAATGAAGATGAGTAATATCATTCATTGGCCTTCAAAACATCTTTGAATTCGACCTTTAACGTTATGCATACAAAGACAAATTTACCTTTGCTGGCTTCGACGATGTGAGGTTGGATTGTGATTGTGAAATATATTGTGTAAGATATATTTTCTAAAGTAAATTGATAAATTAGACTCTTGTTGAATTTATTTAAAATTTTAGACCGTTTCTTATTTAAAATTAGTCAATTAAACATATTTTATTAAGTCTTTTTTTTTTCTGTTTGGATTTCCAAACACAGACTATCCTAATTAATATGTGATTGATAAAGCCATTGTGCCCACGCCTTTAAATTTTATTTATGGCTTAATGCCACTATAGACATGAATAAAAGAAAGTTCCTCACACAAATTATCTCTTTCTCTAGTTTCTTTCTTTTGTTTTCTTTTTCTTCTTTTCTCCAAACCTTGAAAACATGATTTCTCGCAAATTTTTCATCCAAACAATACTGCAATACGATTTTAATTTTGAATCTCAAAAACATTTTTGTGAATCTAACTAGATATATTTTGTTATTTTACAAATATGTATCCTAATAATTATCCTTTATTATTAATTATAAATAGGGTTGACATATGCGGCTACGAGGTTATCTCTGACATTTTCCCTTTTTGCCAGCTAGATTTGATCATTTTCCTTATTTTGTAACCATGGGCATCACGCTTATCACTTATTAATGAGTTTATGAATTTACGATCTCAACCATTTTCTGCTAATCACGCTTATCACTTATTAATCAGTTTATGAATTTAGGAATTCAACCATTTTCTGCTATTGATTAATAGAGTAATCCAGATTTAGTTAGCATACGATAATTATTTGATAAACTCAAATTTAAAACCCTAGAGCTACTCTCTTAAATTAAGATATCGCTAAAGTACTTAGGAGTCGAATTCCATAAGGAATCAAGGACTCAAGATTACACAATAAATTATTGAGTTTTATAATTACGCTAAACAAATTAATTTAAATAAGAAAAATAATATAAAATATTAAATAAAAGGTGTGAAAATTCAAGAGATTAAAAAGCTAGGATTCAAGCAACTAAAATCAGATCTAGAACTCTAAACTTTTTTGTAAAATAAATCAGTTCTCACTGCAAATATTATCTAAATTTAAAACCATAAAATCTAAATCTCTTTGTAAAATTCTAGGTTAAAAATCAGCTTTAAAAACAGGTTTAGATTGTTCATAAAATTACTAAATCAAATCTTTTTGAAGATAGTAATTTTGTTCATCAAAAGGTTTTATCAGGAAAATCAATTATATTCTCATATCAATTTATTTTCCAGAATTCAATTAAAAAAAATCCAAACTTTCTAGAATTTGCCAAAAAAAAACATGAATTTCTGGTCTAACCAAATAAATACTCAACTTTTGTTGATTTTCAAATATAATAACAAACTTTTCATTGCCTTGCAAAATTAGCACGTTGTTTATAAAGTTAACAGAAAAATTTAACATCATTAACAACACACGTTAACTGTTGGGCTTAAATCATACGATGTCGTTTTCAAATTCTTAATTTAAAAAAAAATGCATCACCAAGGGTCGAACTCGTGTTTTGAGGGTACATAAGGGAAGATTATACCACTGAACCAGGGGCAACTTTCAAACAATATTACAACTTACTTGTTTTTATTATATGAGTACACGGAATTAAAAAATAATAATCAGAGTTTATCGACGTCAAGAGAGAAGAAAACCTTGCCGTAAAGCAAGCAGGTCGATTTTTTTTTCTTTTTTCTTTTCAACCTTCAATTAATAGATGACATAAATCTACTCGATTGATTTTTTTGTTGAAACTAATTTTATTTGTACTCTTTTCCAGAACTTAAAATTGTTCAGATTAAACCTGCAATTTAGTACCAAAATCTGGAAACTAACTAACAAAAACCTGCAAAGTAACCAACTACAATAAGGAAAAACTGCAATTTCTACTCACTTACAAAACCAAAACTTAGAATTGTTCAAACCAAAACTTAGAATTGTTCAAACCAAACCTGCAAGTTAGTTCCAAAAACTGAAAATTAACCTGTTTGCTCTATGCCGCGGTCTTCTTCTCTCTCTCGACGACAAAGTCTGGTAAAGTCGATAAACTCTGATTATTTTTTTTTTTTAATTCTGTGCACTTATATAATAAAAACAAGTAAGTTGCAATAATGTTCGAAAGTTGCCGCTGGTTCAGTGGTATAATCCTCCCAATAAAATCATATGCTAAATATGATGGCTTGAAAAAAAATATATATTTTGTAAGTTTTATATTGTTAATGATTCTAGATAAGTACCCGTGCTATAACACTAGTTAAATTTTATTTTATACAAAATTTTAAATATTTTTTATTTTAAAATAAAATTTTAATATGTTGTATTAGATTATATATGTGAAGTTATGTGACAACCCGTCCTGCGGACACCACTAGCCCACCGCTAGCCGCCCCAACGTACCCCAAGCTGGCCCTCCAGCGAATCGATCCTAAACCATCACGGTGGATATCCATCAATTGGTGACAGCTTGTCCTGTGGGAAGGTTGTTAAAGGGTGGGGACCAGGGTTCAAGGAACATCTGGCGCACTAATAACCTACTGGTAGATTTGGATGAATACTTCTATTTCTACGGTGAGGGGTTAGGAATGATTTTTATATGACAACCCGTCTGCGGACCCCACTAGCCCACCGCTAGCTGCCCCAACGGACCCCAAGCTGGTCCTGCAGGGCATCAATCCTAACCTCTCACCGTGGAATGGAACTACTCATCCATATCCACTAGTAGGTTACTGGTGCGCCAGGCGTTCCTCGAACCCTGGTCTCCACCCTTTAACAACCTTCCCACAGGACAAGCTGTCACCAATTAATCTGATTTGGATGAGTAGTTTCATTCCATGGTGAGGGGTTAGGATCGATGCCCTGTAGGGCCAGCTTGGGATCCATTGGGGCGGCTAGCGGTGGGCTAGTGGGATCCGCGGGACGGGTTGTCACAAGTTATTTCAACAATGTATATTCTACATCATGACTTGAATGTCATTATAAGACATAATTTTGTAAATTTGAATTTAAATATTCAAATTTTGACCTGTTACTCAGTAAAATTTTTAATTCAATAAAAATATTATTTCTAAAGAATAATATTACTAAAGCTTGATTATTTTATAGATTGAACAATTTATATTTGTTTTTAAAAATTCAACTTATGGTATATCTGGAAATAAAACTATTTTTTAATTATAATAAATAATATGATAATTTATTTGTTTCACAAAATAGACTCATATATAAAAATGAGAGGTGAAGTATAATGATAATTAACAAATTAATATGTTAAGTTAGATATCAAAAGATTTTATTTGATGAATAATTTAATAAAGGAAATTAATATGGTAAGTTAGATGATATGATTCTTTAGAATATTCTCTTTAAGATTTTCGGTATAACCTATTTGTAACCAATTAATCTATCATTAATGTATAATCTATTTGTAACCAACTTATTAAAATTATATAATCTACAAAACAATGTTGTGTATTTCCGTTTTATTATAAAGAGGATATTTTGTTTTCATTTATTATATTATTCTTAAAGATATTTTATATATCTATTTTATTATAATGGTGATATATCGACATTCCAACTAATTCATCTATATCATGATAAACAGTTTTTTAAATAACTCTACGAGATTTACTTCTTTCTGGCATTTCTAATTGATAATTTTATCTGGACAAAAACGTTAATTTCAAAGTAATTTTGTTTTTGTTCACCCATTTTTAGTCCATTTAAATTTTAATATGGGACCAAAATAAAAACAATGATGTTCAAAAATAAAATTATGCCTCAAACATATTCATTTCAAAAAAATGTACATTGGGCGTGTTGATTTCTTAGTAGTTCAACTAGCGATAGCGACAAGCAAAATAGAAGGATAAGATGCTTAGACCTTCTTTATCGGTAGTACTATAGGGGGTTGTTAGTGGGGTTTTTAGTGTTTTGTAGAGAAAAAATAAATCAGAAAGAAAGAAAAAACAGAAGAGATCTTCTTATATAATAGACTTTTTCGGATGTAAGAGGCGCTACGTGTCTTTGTTTGGTTGGATGAGAGTAAAATAAAAAAAGGAAAATAAAAAATTAACGCAGAAAATTTTTTCTTTCTCTCTTTCTCTCTTTCTCTCTTTCTTTCTTTCTCTCTTTCTCTCTTGGTGTCGCGATCAAATTCTCGATCCGACAAAGGAAGTTCTGCATGAATCGGAGGTTAAAGAATCAATGGAGTGTTGGGTCGGAGGCGATTTGAATCGGCGGAGATTTTATCGGAGGCGACTGTAGGGCAGGCGATTTGAATCGTCATGGAGATGGTATCAGAGGCGAATTGAAGGAGAAGGCGATTCAATCGGAAGAGAGTGGATCAATTCGATTGAGAGGGTAAGTTTCTCAGTACAATAGTATGATTAGGTAAACTGTTAGGTTTATTTGATTTTGGATCGCAAATTAGGGGTTTTTATGTTTGTTCGAGAAATTGGGATCTTGGTGTGTTTGTGTTCCGATTGATAATTGAGGCTTTAAACGGATTAGGGTAACTTGGTGTGCATGTGTTCCGATTTGGTCTGTTCAGTCATTGTTTGTGTTTGTGTTTAGTACTTTTTGTTGTTTGTGTTTGTGTTTGTGTACCGATTGATAAGTGATCTTGTGTGTAGTTTAGACATGACTATAAAAAAACAAAGTATATTGTTCTTGTTCGATTGAGGTTGTATTAGTATCCACTCCTTGTGATATTCATTGTAATTTGCGTAATTGTGATATATGTCTCTCTTTTTTTTTGAGGTTAAATGGGCAAAAGTGGATTGATGGATTGAGAAGTATAGAGTGTGCTACCTATTCGGCCATGAAAGAAGGTAATTATCAGTCTATTCTTTCTTTATTTATTTGATGTGAGTTAAAGTATGAGTTGAGTTACTTGTTGTTGTTTGTGTTTGTGTTTAGTACTTGTTGTTTGTGTTTGTGTTTAGTCTAGTTAGTCATTGTTTGTGTTTGTATTTAGTACTTGTTGTTGTTTGTGTTTGTGTACCGATTGATAAGTGATGTTTTGTGTTGTTTAGACATGATTGTAAAAAAAACAAAGTATAGTTCTTGTTCGATTTAGGTTGTGTTGTTTAGACATGATTGTAAAAAAACAAAGTATAGTTCTTGTATCCACTCCTTGTGTTTGTTTGATATTCATAGTAATTTGCGAAATTGTGATATATGTCTCTCTTTTGTTTTGAGGTTAAAGCTTGTGTTAGTTGGCAGTGATAAATGTGTTTAGTACTTGTTAGTGTAGCTATTAGTCTAGTCAGTCATTGATGTTGTACTTGTTAGTGTAGCTATTAGTCTAGTCAGTCATTGATGTTGTAAATTGAAGTTTTGTGTTAGTTGGTTGTGAGATGTTTAATGTGTGGTTGTCCGTGACACACAACAACTCTCTCACATACTATTGTAACATTGGTGTTTGACCACATTTTTTTACAAGCTCTTTTGTATTTTTGTGCTTCTACCACATGTTTTTACAAGTTCTTTTGTATTTTTGTGCTTCTACCACATGTTTGTACAAGTACTTTTGTCATTTTTAACTTCTACCACATATTGTTTCCAATGGTTGTGTACCACAAATTTCAAGAACTCAAGCTACCATCTTTTTCTATATAATGATCAACGCTTCATAACAATATGTATCACAAGCAGTTTCCTATTATTCTCAATACCAACAAAAAAAACTCCTTCTCTTTAGTTTCCTTTTTCTTACAATGGCTTCTTCTTCCCATTCTTCTTCCCAAAATGATGTTGATGACATACTTGATGAATGTTTTAATCAAACATGCGATCAAATCACCAATCATGTATGGCAAAATCTTCTTACTCCATCAATCCAAAGTCAACCACCACCTAAACCAAGAAAAAAGCGAATTCACATTGAAAGAAATCGAGAAGTTGGTCATGACCACTTGTGGAATGATTATTTCAGTGAGGATGCTACTTATCCTCCCAATATTTTCCGTCGCTGTTTTAGAATGAACAAGCCATTATTCATTTGTATTGTGGATAAGCTAGCAAATGAAGTTCCCTATTTTCAACAAAAAAGAGATGCTACCGGAAGGTTGGGTCTGTCTACATTGCAAAAGTGTACAGCATCAATTCGTATGATGGCATATGGTTCTGCAGCTGATGCGTTTGACGAATACCTCCGACTTTCTGAAATCGTGGCGCTATCATGCTTGGACAATTTTACAGATTCAGTCGTAAATTTATTTGGAGATGAGTACTTGAGAAGACCCACACCAGCAGATCTTCAACGACTACTCGACATTGGCGAGTTTCACGGATTTCCCAGCATGATATGAAGCATCGATTGTATGCATTGGGAGTGGAAGAATTGTCCCACCGCATGGAAAGGTCAATACACCCGCGGATCTGGAAAGCCCACAATCGTTTTAGAGGCGGTGGCTTCTTATGATCTTTGGATCTGGCATGCTTTCTTTGGACTACCAGGTACATTAAACGATATTGATATTCTTGACCGATCTCCAGTCTTTAATGATATTTTGCATGGTCGAACTCCTAAAGTTAAATACAGTGTCAACGGACATGAGTATAAATTGGCTTACTATCTGACGGATGGTATTTATCCAAAATGGTCTACTTTTATTCAATCTATTCTACTGCCACAAACTCCAACAGCCTCTTTATTTGCAAGACAACAAGAAGCTGTGCGTAAAGATGTAGAGCGTGCTTTTGGAGTTTTGCAGGCTCGATTTGCCATAGTCAAAAACCCGGCTCTTATTTGGGATAAGGTAAAAATTGGGAAAATAATGAGAGCGTGTATCATACTGCACAATATGATAGTAGAAGACGAACGAGATGGGTACACTCTGTTTGATGAAACTGAATTCACACAAATGGAGTCAAGTAGAGCTTCAGAAGTTGACTACACGCTTCCAACACCCAAGCCTTCATGTGTTGCTACTAAGCTCAAGAATCGAAAGGATGTTCGTGATCGAGAAAAAAATAAATGCTTGCAAGATGATTTGGTTGAGAATATTTGGGTAAAATTTGGAGCAAATCAGTATTAAAATTAATCATTCTCTCCATTTATAAATTGCACTTCTGTTGTATTATGTATTAATATTTTTATTATGTTTTGTATGTTTGAAAATTAATTAAAATGCAATATTTTCTAATTTTATAAAATCTTAAATGTTTACACATTTATACCACTTCTATTCTATTTAAATTTTTTAAATTTTAAAAAACAATATTTTCAAAAATAAGAGACCCAAAATAAGAACCTATCAATGGAAGAGAAAATTTTATCTAAGAGATCATGGATTCTTATATTCCAAATAATACACAATTAATTCATAAAAAATTTAAGAACCCATGCCGATAATTATGCTCTTATGTACTCCATCGTAATAGTCAGAAACATGTAAAATTTAGACGCTGTGACAGAAAAATCTAGGATTTTATAGTCGCTGAAAAAATCAGCGTCGACTTAATCGATAATGCGCGACAGTGTTCACCGATGCGTTAGGTTTTAAATGAATCGCTGGAATTGTTATTTGTTGTCGTAATAGTGTATTTTTGTTGTCGACGTCGCTAGTCGCGCGACTGGGAAAAAAACACGCACATTATCAAAATCTTTACTCAATAGCCACAAACAAACAAATGTGATATTATTTATAGAAAAGTAAAACAAAACATTCCGAAAATAGAAGTTACAGTTACAAAGTTTTAAAATATACGGTGTATAGTATACTTGTTATAGTCCCTTTTGGGGACATCCGATAAAATTGGAACGATACAGTATACTTGTTATAAAAAATAAAAATAAAAATAAAAATAATATATTTGTTAGCATTTTCATGAACATCAATAAAACCAAATAAAAATTCAAGGTATTGTAATAATTTTGGAAATGAGCCAAATATTATAGTTCTCAAACTGATCACCACGTCTGTATTTGAAACATAAGAATTTATAATATTATATTAATAATGAAACATACTATATCATATTATCATAATATAAAAATATATTATAGCCATTACGCAGACTCTCCATAACTTGAAAAGCCAGCGAGTGTGTGGATTCATATCAATTTAGGGATATTCTAAATCGATAATGTTTGAAATTTTATTAAGAAAAATAAACTTCTTATTAATACCGAATCAAAGATATATGTGATGCAAACGTGTAAGGAGTGAGTTGCCCCTGTAGATTAGATTTCGTGAGCTAATTAGATTTCTTGTTCGGTTGCTCAACTGTGTGCCTCTTTCTATAAACTGATGTGAAAAAACACTATTTGAATCAAAATATGTCTCACATTTGTTAAGATAAAAGATCTCTGAACAATATGTAACAGATGTGGCAAGCCTCAACAAATGAACTAGTTTTGGGGATGAGTTTGACCACATTCCTAAAATGGTATCAAAGTGACAAAGTCTATATATAGTTGATCCAAAGACTTTTGCACTATATATATATGGAATGTGACAAGCTTGAACTTAGGAGTTAGCTCTCGCAATGAGTTAAACCATATTCTAATAACAATCTCTTAACATTAATACGTTTCATGTTTTCAGGTGCTTTGGTGTCATTCAATTATCATGCGTCGAACTACTATGGATTGATTTTAAAGAACTAAAACTTATCTTCAACAGTGTATAACTTATATTTTATTTTCTTCAAAATTGAGAATTCATGTTTCAGTCCGTGACGTTCCTAACGGAAATCAAAATCTTATCCGCCATTGGAATGCATTTCCATGTAAAAATGAATTCAAGTACGGCCTGATTTTGTCCGGCCCTAATTACCATGAAAAGGACGGACTCACGGGACAGGACATGAATTTTGTCCGGCCTAATTATCATGATTCGCTGTTGTTTTTTTTGTCCTTTCTAAAGAAATATATATATATTTTTTAAGTAACATTATTCGTTGTCAATTCTCTAAACAAAATTTTAGAATCGATAAATAATCATATATATATATATATATATATATATATGTTTTGTCAACGAAGGTAGGATAATTAATGACTTAGTAATTATTTTTTATCAAGACAGGTGGTTTACAAATACCATGTGAGTGTGATGTGAATTCATGTCGGCCAATGACTAACTGTACATGAATTTTCCAAGCTGTGGAACTCAAGTTTATCGCAAATTGTTGTTTTTGTTAAAGGGTTTATTACATATTTTTATTTGTTTGACACTTTGGGTTTCTCCTATTTAAGGGTATCACTGATTAGGGACAAAGACAAAGATATCATTACTAAAAGTGGTATATAATGACAACGACGTATGCGTGGTTATGGACGCTTTTCGCTTTTGTTCTGACATGGATGGTTTTTCACCTCATCAAGACGAAGAAGGCGGCAATAGAGGAGGCAGAGGCAAAGGTAGAAGAGAGAAGAGATGGTGCCACTGATGTTATCATTGTTGGGGCGGGTATTGCAGGCGCTTCTCTTGCTTATGCTCTTGCCAAGGTATATATAGTTTTTGCAAGTGACGGTTTTGCATAAGTTGGTCGGTTTTCTTTTGTAACTAAGATGTTTTAGAACCGCCGTGCATGCTAATTGTGGCGATCAGTATTGCTTCTAGTTTTAAATATAACTCAATGTTTTGAACCCTACATAAGCTATTATACTTATGTTCTTATTAGGTGATCTAAAAAACATAGGTTTTATAACTTGGGAGAAGGGTTCGATTCCCCTTTGGTACAATATTTTTCCATATTTTTCTAAACCTTTTGTTACCTTTCCACAATCCTTATGCTATTAAAGAATTTTTTTACTAGTTACACATGGCTAGTGCCTTATATACATTTCTCCCCTAGATCCGCCACTGTATATATATAATCAGTCAGATTGTCACAACCCGAAAGCACAAAAATATGAAAATTAATGGACTTAAAGATAGGTATCCATGGTTGAAAGAAAAAATATATATATACGGATGCAGAAATGTTATTTTGCAATTTCCAGCGTAGTTGTTGATAAATAATTTGTTATTTGGTATTTTGTCCCTAGTTATTAGCTACTCAGTATGTGTATTTAATTATTTGAATGCGGACTCAGGATGGACGAAGAGTACATGTGATAGAGAGGGACTTGAAAGAGCCACAAAGATTCATGGGAGAGCTGATGCAAGCGGGAGGCCGCCTCATGTTAGCCCAGCTTGGCCTGGAAGGTCTCTCTATTTCTTCACTTCATATTTACATTCATTGCTACACATCGCTTGATCGAGTTGCCAAAAACGCATTATATGCATATAAACATATGTTATGTGTGTCGTTTAATATGTGATTTTGGGGTTTTATATGTATTAGATTGTTTGGAGGAGATAGACGCTCAAGAAGCCAAGTCTTTGGCAATTTACAAGGATGGAGAACACGCGACATTGCCTTTCCCAAATGACAAGGCGTTTCCTCTTGAACCAGTCGGTAGACTTTTACGTAATGGTCGATTCGTACAACGTCTACGCCAAAAAGCAGCTTCTCTTACCAAGTACGTACTTCCATATTTTGTATCTAGGAGATTTCGAACCGAATCAAGACTACTTTTTGTAACTTGTAGTCAATTCATCGCATGGAAATTGATCCCTAGTCTAGCCACCAGGCTGATGACTAGTGAACCACCATCATTTTCATTTATGTACTATATCATTTTCATCATACCAACGACTCCGCATAGTTTTTAATTTTTTTTTTTTTTTGGTTTTCTAAAGGAAAAAAAAAACTTCTTATCAGTACGTTACGTACGTAATATTTTGTAGGTCTAGCACATGCATGGCAATATATAGATATATGTTTGTTGAACTTTGTTATATATATGATTGCAATTTATTAATTAGCCATGGATGATGCAGACCATTAGTAGGAAAATACGTATATGCAAAAAATGTATAGTGACAAAAAAAAAATGTATATGCTGGTTGTTACCCAGATATAAAAAAAGTTTTCATGAGCTCTCATGTAAAATTAATTAAAAATGAGTAAACTAATCTTGCAACTCTTATATATATATATAGATATACAAGAATTCAGTGTCATCTTTTTAATGAAATGAAATTAATGAACTATGACAGTGTACAATTAGAAGAAGGAACGGTGAAGTCTTTGATAGAAGAAAAAGGAGTAGTAAAAGGAGTGACATACAAGAATAGCGCAGGCGAGGAAACAACGGTCTATGCACCTCTCACTGTGGTATGCGATGGTTGCTACTCAAACCTTCGTCGGTCACTCGTGGATAATACTGTGAGTACATACATTTTTGCAAGCATTGTACACTCTTATTTCCGCAATAAACTACAATGAAAGATTGGTCTCGTCGTTAACTAGAATTTGAGGATCATGATCTTATTTATATGTATAGGAGGAAGTGCTCTCGTACATGGTGGGTTATGTCACGAAGAATAGCCGACTTGAAGATCCACAAAGTCTACATTTGATATTTTCTAAACCTTTGGTCTGTGTTATATATCAAATAACCAGTGATGAAGTTCGTTGTGTTGCCGAAGTTCCCGCTGATAGTATTCCTTCTATTGCGAATGGCGAAATGTCTGCCTACCTCAAGAAAACTATGGCTCCTCAGGTATGAAACAAATTAAAGTATTGATAATAAAAGTCAAATTTTTAGAATATATAGTTAGGGATGTTTTAGTATTTGCAAGGTGTTCGTAAGGAATGTATTTGATTTGAAGTATTGTAAATTTAGTTTGTATAATTTATCACTTTCCTGTTGTAGATACCAGAACGTGGAAATCTCCGGGATATATTTTTGAAAGGGATAGAGGAGGGACTACCAGAGATTAAAACAACAGCGACTAAGAGTATGTCATCAAAATTGTGTGATAAGAGAGGAGTGATTGTGTTGGGGGATGCATTCAATATGCGTCATCCTATCATTGCGTCAGGGATGATGGTTGCACTCTCGGACATTTGCATTCTACGCAATCTTCTTAGACCATTGCCTAACCTCGGCAATACTAAGAAGGTCTCAGATCTAGTCAAGTCCTTCTACATCATCCGTAAGGTGAGTTATGAGTCTTATGACCGACATACTTAGTTTTTTTACTAGGGAGGTATATATAAGTACATAACTTTAATTAGTGAAAAGGTCAAAGATTTGTCTTTAAAAACAAATTGACTGGAATATTTGTGTTAAGACTAGTGGTATGATACATTTTATTTGTGTTGATTTTTTATGGCAAAAGCCAATGTCAGCGACCGTGAACACGCTAGGGAGTATCTTTTCACAAGTGCTTGTTGCTACAACGGACGAAGCAAGAGAGGGAATGCGACAAGGCTGCTACAATTACCTATCTCGTGGTGATTTTAAAACAACTGGACTAATGACTATTCTCGGAGGCATGAACCCTCATCCTCTTACTCTAGTAATTCATCTTGTGGCCATCACCCTCACCTCCATGGGCCACTTGCTCTATCCCTTTCCTTCGCCTCGTCGCTTTTGGCATAGCCTCAGAATTTTGGCCGTATGACTCTATTTTCTTGTCTATTTTAACACACATATATGTGTCTAAACTTTTTACCGGATATTTAACTTTTTCTTATAATAAATGACTTTTTAATGCGAGTCAACAGTGGGCGTTGCAAATGTTGGGTGCTCATTTGGTGGATGAAGGCTTCAAGGAGATGTTGATTCCAACAAACGCAGCTACATATCGAAGAACCTACATCGCCACAGCCACTGTTTGACCGTTGATTGATCGATCCGTAACAAAGACTATTTACTCCGAGAAAAAGGAAATAAATACTTTTTTTAACTTTTTATTATTAAATAAGGGATTTGGTTTATATCAAGTTGCGCCTTTGATTTAATTCTATTAAATTATCTTGTAACCAAACATTGAAATGTTACATGCTGATTTGTTATATTCTATATATCTGATAATTCTTGATTTATGCTATGAATTGTCTAATGCCTGAACCTGCTTCTCTGCTGATTTAATTTTAGGCATTGCATGCTTTAGGTAGGGCCTTTTTTAAACTAGTTACAAGCATGTAAGGTTTCTCTGTTCTAGTTCAATGCATGGTACGTGCCTCTGCATCTCAACCTCTAGATTTAAAAGGCTTCATGTATTGTAACCCATTCCAATATTCATAAAGGCAGGACCAAAAAAGGAAACTAATCGTAGCATTCTTTGAACGGTAAAATCTGTGGTCTCCGTAGATAAAAACGAATATGGAGTACAAAAACAACATTTAAACATGACTAACATTCCTCAGCTGTGTCGGACGAGAACATCCTTGTATGGTGTCGGAGAAGATGTCACTACGGTCTCAGCAGCTCCGGTTCCCTCTCCGGCCTTGGAAATTAAATGGGTCCGCGGTTTAGCTCTACTAGCTTCGTCAGCTTCCATTTTCCTTATTCTTTCTTCTTCAGCAACAAGAGGGAGATATCCTTCTCTCTCTTCGAGAAGCCGGTCTTGTGCTCCGCCTCGTAGTTTCTCTAGGCGAAGCCCAGTGATCTGAACGAAGTTAAAAACCTTAACAACGTTCATCAATCCTCCCACAAAAAAACATATTGCCCCGGAAATCCCAAGCCAGATCCATCTTTCCCCCTGAAAATTTATTATTTACCGTAAGAAGTGGTTTTAAGAAAACCCAATTTAATGCGGTAAATTTGTTTTTTTTTAAGTACTTACAAGAAGCTTCAAGCCACTATGTGATGACCCGGATAGGTCGAGGCTATTGAGAACTGCGGAAACCAAGAATAGAAGGGATCCAACCAAGAAAGGGATGTGAACAGATTGTTGTAGAATTTGAACGTGACTGTCTGCTCTCTCGTAGATCTGGCATGAGTTGTGAAGCGATCCTATCACCCAAAGCAACGGACCCGCAATAAGCATGTTTAATGTATGCTTCTCTTTTCCACTGTATCCAAGTTTTTTCTCAGCCTAAAATACTCCAGAGAAAAACAAACATATCACATGGGAACGTGACTAGTACTACGTGTAATTAGCCAGACACACCAAAAGTTATATATTCACAACTATTTTTTTTTTGTCAGAACACAACTATTTTACTCTATTACTTGTGTTTTGTGACATGAACCACAATGAGCATAATTGAAAATGTCAGATTAATACGCCACAAACACTCTTGAATACATACGTTTATGACCTATTCCATGCCTTTCTCAAATAGCAGCTACTAATTGGCACAAATGTGGTCACCTATACTGGAATATAACCTATTCAGTTCTCTTCTCTCTAGTACTTCTTAAGATACGGAGGCACATATATGTGTAACTTTTCGTTAATAATCCAAACTTAATGTAATAAACGTAGGGGGCAGACACATTAATTGTCACTGATATGATGAACCCTTAATTTTTGTTATGACAATGAAAGTGTTACCTGATGGAAAACGAACAAGATTCCCACGAAGAAGACTACGGAGCCTGCTACATTAACCAGAGGGACTGCAAATTCCACTAGACCCAATTGCAAATCATACTCCATTAACCTTAACCTGTTACGAAAAAGAATATTGACTCATAACTAAAATGCTGTTCTTACTTCCCCACCATTTGTGAATACAAATATATATATAAATTACAAATACACATGCATTCCAGCTTACAAACTCTGGTAAAATTTTAAATATTATAGGCGAATTTATACCAATAATAACAGTATTTTCCGGAAGCTATAATAGTCAAAAATAGCTAAATTAAGCAAGCTTTCATGCATTCAAATGGCATAAAACATACCGGTAATCAATTCCAGCTAGATGGGCCAGGCCGGATCTTGGTTCCCACGAGAATCCTGTCGCCGTGAAACCACCAAGGAGAACAACGGTGGCGAACAAGTATAGACCTGCGTTGATGTACTCGGCTCTGCTCCTCCCGAGCCGAGGGCCGTACGTTCTAATCTCACGCGCCGTCGCGAGTTTCACCATCTGGTTGGAGAATTTTCGTCTAGAGAGAGACTTGAGAGATAGAGAGATCTGGGAGGGAGAGAGAGAGAGAGCTTTTACGTGGCTTTGTGCATGGAGTTCTATTCAGTGAAACGCGTGGCATATTGTAGACAATGTTGACTTTCATAAAACTGTCCTTTGAGGTATTATATATAATTTGGGATTATTGGGCCAAACTTGGGCTATCTTCAGCTAACTAACAAATAGGGGGTTATTCAATGTTTAGGATATTATTGGGTCTTGATAAAAAATATATATATTATTGGGTTATGAGTTAAAAAAAAAGGATAATCAAACTATTCATTAAAATCTTGTATTTATTAAACTTGATATATCTGTAAACTATGCTTTAAAATATTTCAAGTTTAGTTACTATTCAATGAAAATTTTAAATATATGAGAACCAAAGGAAGCAAGAACTATGAAAATTGTATTAATTTGTTGATGTCATATCTCCTATATAATAAAATGGAAGTACACAATATTATTTTTGTAGACTTTATTATTTTTATAAGTTGATTACAAATAGGTTATAGATTAAATGATATATTCATTAGTTACAAAATAATAACTGGGTGCAACCTTAATTGTTTCTGAAAATCATGCTAAAGAATATATTCCAAATTGTTAAATGAATTTGTACCATCCCATACAAACTTTATTTTTGGAAGATTTGTATGCTAGAACACATTCTTTCCAAACATCTAAAAACACAATATTACAAATTTATTTTAGGCAGAATTGTTTGCTATACAACATTGTTAATATACTTTTAAAAGAGAATAAAAATATACTCTCAAGCATAAAAAAAGAATAAAATCTGCGCAAGATGATCACATCTCTGAGATCTTATTCTGAAATTAAAAATCAAATCTTAACGACAATTTTCCAACTTACAATATAAAACATGCAAATCTCCTTTTACCAGAATACATTTCTCATATTCACAAAATATAAAAATGACAATGGTTTTTCAGTATACAATACTAAACTGTCTCAAACCCTACAAAAATTCATGGTGTATTAGAGCTAAGATTAGGACCCATGCTAGAGCACATATTTTGTTGTTAATGACACCTATTTTGTTAATCTAGAATCATTAACAATATAAAACTTATAAAATAGGTGTCTTTTTCAAGTCATCATATTTAGCATATGATTTTATTACATAATGTTTTATCCCAAAAAAATTAAAAAAAATTATATAAATTATATTTTATATAAAAATTACAATAAAAATAAAATGAATTTCAACCCGTGCTCTAACACGGATCTTAATCTAGTATTGTTTAGAATACCAATGCCATTAACATTTTTTTCAACAATACACAAATCTCCGTAATTCTGGGAATGGAATGGTATGGTTTGACAAAAAAAAAAAGGAATGGAATGGTATGAAACTAGAACAAAAAATGTCTTAAGGGGAAGAAAACTAAATAATTATCTTCTAAACTGGAATTTTTGGCGTAATGTTTAGAATTAATATATTTGACTTATAAAAAACTCAAAAAAATATATGGTAATCGGTTTATAATAAGCTACGTAAATGCTTCTCGAGCCACCACTTTTTAGTATGGGTCATACTGTTGCTGAGAAGACCATCCACGTGTGTATAAACTATAACCTGATCCACAACCACAAGTCTTAACCTGTTAACCATTTAGGAAATATCTTCTCCTCCACTATAAACTGGCCACGTCGTCTCTCTCTCGCCATCTCCGCTTGTGCATTCTCGCAACCGTTGGTTTTTTCTAAAGCCTTGGTGGCCGTTGGATCTTCCTGAGATGCCAAACTTGTAGTTTATTGGCATCTTGACTTATATCTTCGAGTTATTTGCACATATTGCTATATAGTTCTACATTTACATTTACGCAAACTATTTTAAAAACGAATTAAACCGCAGCTTAAATGGAAACTAACAAAGAGGCCATAATTTACAAAGATCAAACAGGAAATGTGAAACAAAGTAAAATTAAATGGTTACGAAGTATCTTTTATTTTTTTTTTATAACAAGCTATTTTATATGAAATATGCAAATACTTATGAGTGGAAAAATCTAAATTTGTGAGCATAAATTGAATAAAATTATGAATTTAATTAGTTTTGTAAACAACATTATTATTTGATTAGGGCGTTGAATTTTTCAGGCTTGAATGATTCGTAAGTTTGCACATAATCGAATTGGCCGGATTAGTAACATTTTATTCGAAAACATAGGAATGAATAATAACTGCGGTCGGGACGGCCAAATTTGTCAGCGGTTTAGTCCACCCCAAAAATAGGACAGACAGCAGATCGCTGCGGACCAATTTTATTTACACACAAAAATAGTCCACAGTTGTTGCGCATCAATTTTTTCGAACGTACTACTGCCAAATAAATTTATGAATGGTAAAAAAAAACTGGTCTAATCCATTGATGAATTTTTCCACTCTAACTGCTGTCACCGTTCAAACCCATAATCTCGACAGCATAAGGGGGTTTAAATTGAATAAATATATTATGTCGGGCTTAATGAATAGATTCTAGAAATATGACATACCATATTTGTCATTAACTTGTGGACACCATAATTTACGTAGTTCATTTAGACGACACATACATTTCCGTGTTCCACTCCAATTTTTTTTCTTTTTCTTCTCTTTATATTTAAAATTCGTGAACCAGAATCTAAAATCGAAACGAAGAATCTCTCGCTCGGAAAAAGAAAAAAAAAAAAAAAACAACATTTTTCTCCGCGATACTGCAAAGGTATGATCAAAACGATTTTGCTGCGTCGATATCGAACACAATTTTTTTTTTAACAGTCGAAGAAGAGCTGCTCGATCTTTCTTAGTACAATTTTGTCGATCAGTGTTTGTGCCCACGCCAGATTTTGTCTTTGCGTTTATTGAAAAAAAACTGAATTTTGGATATCCCGATCGCTCTTAAATTTTCCAGTTTTATGTAGAATTTGAGGTTTTTCCCGATCCTTCTTCATGGTAGAATAAGTTTATTACATTTTTTTTTGTCAAACAAGTTTATTACATATCTGCCCCAAATTAGATCAATAGTGTGTCCTGTCGTAAAACTCTACTGTAGTTATTGTCAACATTTTGAGACATTATTTGTAATTTATACGAGACATGTTCCTTCTAATGCAGAACAATTGAGCTTTTCAGAAAATTTGAAAAGAAGTTTCAGCCTTTAGATAGTGATGGGAGTTGTGTTTATTTCAAGTTCAGCAGCAAGATCACCACTCGGTTTAAGCACCGATCTTTTGACAACACATCGTTCTTCCCTTAAAAAACCATCCATTGTCGCATTCAAAGCCGATGATTCAAGCAGTTCAGCTTTGATCATTCCTCCTCGAGAACAAGTTTTGATCCCCGCTGAAAAGCTTAATGAGAAAAAGAGAGTAGTCACGAAGAGGAAGCCGTGTAAAACCCCGAAAAAACCAAGTTCTTTGGATGATCACAATGCAGCTCCTTCGTGTTCTTTAGGAGTTGACTATTACAACGAAGCTGCTGCTAGGCTTGAGAACATATACAAGCTTAGTCCTGCAACAGTTGAGGATGATGTTGTTGATGGCGGATCCAAAGCTAAAGTTCCGCGGAGGAGAAAACGGAAACAGAGTGGTGAGGCAGAGAAGAAAGTGGTAGTGAGGAACAATGTGAAGAAAGATAAGCGTTTGAGTCTTGATAAACGGATAGCTTTGAAGAGAAACTGTGAAGAGAAACCATTTGTTGTTTCTTCTGCTGAGAAGAAAGTAACAAAGAGGCAGCAAGAAGAGGAGAAGATCGAGAGGCTTGTGCGGGACTATTCAGCTTCTAATGATATATTGAGCTTGGACTGGAAAAAAATGAAGATACCTCCTGTTCTTTCTTCTACTGAACATGCTTGGTTGTTTAAGTTGATGCAGCCTATGAAGGTATTTTTCATTTCTTTGAATATAGCATTGAACATGTTTTTGGTTATATATTGCAACTTATGCTTAACAGTTTTGGGGGCTTATAACATTTTCAGGCTCTACTTGAAGTGAAAGATGAACTGCAAAAGAGCTTGGGAAGAGAGCCGAGGGAAGCTGAAATAGCTAAAGAGATCAAAATGACCACTGGTGAAGTTAAAAAGAAAATTGAAATTGGTAGAGCTGCAAGAAACAAACTTATTAAGGTGAGTGTATTGGATACCTTATTGTTATCTATGGATATAACTCTTTTAGCTTATCGTGTTTTGTTTCTATACATTGCAGCACAATCTCCGACTTGTCTTGTTTGTTATGAACAAATATTTTCAAGATTTCACCAATGGACCGAAGTTTCAAGACCTTTGTCAAGCTGGCATGAAAGGGCTAATCACAGCAATTGACCGCTTTGAGCCGAAAAGGAAGTTTCGTCTATCGACTTATGGTTTGTTTTGGATAAGACATGCCATCATACGGTCTATGACAACCTCAAACTTTACTCGTGTTCCATTTGGACTTGAATCGGTATATATGTTACCCTCTTAAGCTCTTTCTCAGAAACAGATTGTTCTGCAGGGACGTTACTTATATTTTTCTTTGTTGAAACCAATTCAGGTTAGAGTTGAGATCTATAAAGCGAAGATGGAGCTATTGTTTGAGCTGGGGAGACTCCCTACAGAGAAAGAGGTAGTTGAGAAACTCAAGATAACACCTGAGAGATACCGTGAAGTATTGAGGGCTGCAAAACCTGTTTTCTCACTAAATTCAAAACATGCGGTTACTCAAGAAGAATTCATCAATGGAATCACAGATGTTGATGGTGTTGGAGCTGATAACAGGAGACAACCTGCTCTTCTCAGGCTTGCTCTCGATGACGTGGTAAGTTTCACTCTTTCATCTACTTACTTACACAATCATCCGGACTTATGTTAGTTTATTTGGCTCATGTTTCTTGGAAACTGATTACATTTCGTATTCAGCTTGATTCATTGAAGCCGAAAGAGAGTCTGGTTATTCGACAGAGATACGGTCTTGATGGGAAAGGAGACAGGACTCTAGGAGAGATAGCTGGAAATCTCAACATCTCTAGAGAAATGGTGAGGAAACATGAAGTCAAGGCCTTGATGAAGCTCAAGCATCAGGCCCGAGTTGATTACCTTCGTCAATACATTGTCTGAAACCAAGCTGAACCACCCCCCCCGAGCTACTTTAAATCAAACCATCTTATCACCGTTGTATAGTTGTGTATGTATTATCAGAGTTACTTATAGCTGCGTTAAGTGAATCACAATCGTTGTATTATATCATTAGTATACATTACCCATACTGAAAAGTTATACATGTAAAGTTTGAGACATGGTATGCATTATTTTCACAAAACTTAACCGGTTGTTTCCTAAGAAAGCAGAATCAATGGAACCGGAATCAATGGAACCGGTTTTGTATAGTAATTTTACTCAAAAAGTATTGCAGGAACACTGAACCGGTGTGAAATAAAGATACAATTCTACTAGTTTTGACCCCGCTTTGATTGAACTTCGAATAGCTTAAACTTAAAACCGGTTTAGAACGGTGCTAAAGAGTCTTACAAGAGTTGACAATAGTGTTACACCGTTGATTCTCGCCTTCTTGAAGTCTATTACACGGCAACGAACGAACCTTTTGGTCTTTGCTCTTGTCTAGTCATAATATTCCTGCCGTATATATAGACAATTCGAATTACAAAGTTAATTATTCGAGTCATGGTGAATGTGAAGTGAAGCTTATATATTAAATGTGAAATGTACCTAAAAAATAAATTTAATATATAGGTTTGTCCTTTTAACACGCAATTTTTGATACAAAGAATTTTCAGTAGCTATTTTTTTTTAAGCAGAAGAGGGGAGACAATTGCCTCCCCCTAATTTATTAAGAATTTTCATTAGGTGACACTAGAGAATGGTCAAGCCATTATCATCACAAAATCTTAGTCACACTTCCAATTATCATTCTAATGATAATGATGTCATTGAATGGCCGTCATAACATGTAAATGTGACATCTATTTTCTTAAGGTTAGCGTTTGTATTTTGATCAAGGGGTGTGTTTGTGTTTGAAGATTACTTTTTAAGTTAGTTTTTAGCGGTTGTGTCTAATGTTTTTGCTTAATTAGCATTTGCATTTAGAGTAGAAACAGTTCAAAGAATAAAGCTGTGTTCGGACCCAAGGCAAGGCCATATCTAATAATTTTCATACTCAAAACTTGTATACCTAATTATTTTTTTTTAAACTAAGATTTATGTGCTTTTGGGTCCGGTTTATAGTTTGCGTTTGTATTTAGCATTATTTTAAATTTACTCTCTCCCTTTTAAATTAGTTGTTGTTTTAATGTTTCTTCAAGCATATTAATAGAACATTTAATTTTTCTGTTTATCTGTAATTAATGTATTGTTTTAGTTGATATTATCAATTAATAAACTAAGAAAATAGGGATAAAATTGAAAAAATGTATTATACATAGAACGACAACTAATTTGAAAAACAAAAATTCTTATAAAACGACAATTAATTGGAAATGGAGGGAGTAGAAGATATGACTTTACTTATTTATAAATTATTATATTTCATATGTTAGACTATATTTCATATTATAAATTCTTAAACCATTTAAAGTTATCTAATTTTTTATTATGTGTTCTAGACACTAGCTATGGATTATCATTCATATATAAGTCTAGTGTTTTATTCTTCGGAAAATTGGATATAATATTCCATCTGTCCTTTTTATTACATTTTCTCGCTAAAAGCACAATGTTTTTTTTTTCTCAAAAAAAAAAAAAAGCACAATGTTTAAGAAATCATAATGTTTTTTTAGTTTTACATAAAATATATTACTAAACATTTATTCAAAAAAAAAATAACCAATAGAAAAAAGTATTGGTGAATACAAATTGTCATAACATACTAAATAAATATAAATGATGTAAAGAAATCGGAAAAAAGATCTTGTAAAATGAAACAAGAAAAAAAAGCTAAAAAAATCCTATAATTTGGAACAGACGATTAAATTTAATTATATCATTGCCCTATTATTAATTTGGAAGTACATTTGGTAAAATAACATTTTTTGTAAGATTTACATAATTAATCTCTTGCCATTTGAATAAATATAAAAAATTGAAGTTATTATTTGTAATATTCAAAAATCATACTCAAACTAATTCTAAAAGAAATTAGTGTCAATAATTTAAATATTCTAGATACTTTTAACTTGCTAAAAAAAATTAAGTTTGTACAAATCATGTTATGAAACGGGTTAGAGTTTACATAAATATGTTTCTATAATTTTTATGGATTGGTCTACTAAAATACACAAAATATTTTAGTCTGATATCAAATAAATTAACGAGAAGTATTACGCCAATCCTAACCAATACCAAACAAAAAATACTATCCATCTAAAATTATAGAATCTAAAAATTAATCGAAACATATGTTTTTCTTAATAATGATTAAAAATTATCTTGCGATTTATCGCAAATTAAAATCTAATAGATCTATATTACTAAGCTCAATCCAATTAAATTTAATACTCCAAGAAAATTAAACAACATATTAAATACGATTCTCATTCTGGTTTTTTAAATTTCTAAATTCAATACTAATTTATAGCAAAACGTAAATCTACAATAGATAACAATAGTATATTTCTCAATTATAAATGACAGCTATTAACAAAATAATTTTACAAATATTCAATAAATGATTATGACTCTAATCTTAAAAAACAAAAAAAATCAGATCGAGTAAGTAAAACAAATTCCAAAAATATGAAATTTAAAAACAGAGGATCGAGAAGCAGGAAGCCAGGAACTGGTCAACATGTTGGACTTTCCAAATTCATTGACCAAAGACCGGTCTCACTTCCTCCACATCAGCTTTCTTCGTTTTTCAGTCAAAAAGTCAAACTCTCGCTCTCACACATAATCCTCTTTATATTCTCTTTCTTTCGCAGTTTCCAGAAGCCATGCAAAAAAAAAAAAAAAACATAGTAACAACCAACAATACCTTAAACTACTTTAATAATCCATATTTTTTTTCAGTCTTTTTAGATCGTAATGGAGAAGAAGAGTAGTAATGGAGATTGGGAGAAGATGAAGAAAGAGATCAACGAGCTAATGACAGAAGGAAGAGACTATGCACACCAGTTCGGATCGGCTTCATCTCAAGAAACACGTGAACATTTAGCCAAGAAGATTCTTGAATCTTACCACAAGTCCCTCACCATTATGAACTACTCCGGCGAGCAAGATTCGCCGCATGCTCACGGTGGTGGAGGAAGCCCCAAGAGTGATGATTCGGATCAAGAACCACTTGTCATTACCAAGAGGTACACACTGTTCCGTATCTATAAACTGTAACGTTATAACGTTTTTGTTTTTGTTTTTGTTTTTGTTTTTGTTTTGCATATAGACTCATATAATATTTAAAAATGTAAAATATAGTTCGAAGAAGTCAATGCCAAAGTGGACTCGGAAAGTCATAATTACCCCTGGAGCTGGTATCGACAGAACACTTGACGATGGTTTTAGTTGGAGAAAGTACGGCCAGAAGGATATCCTCGGAGCCAAATTTCCAAGGTTATTCTCGTAATGTAAATTAATTACGAAAATTAAATTACAATGTTCTCATTTCAGCCCTTCATTATGTATTTTCTACTAAATATGTGACAGGGACATAGTCCCTGTTTTATTACTTATAGTTTATTTTTATTATTTTGTATCTTAAATATATATATATTATTTTACCAATTTAAATTACTTAACAAAAGGAAAAAAATTATATGGAGATGTAATATAGATCTTATATGTAACTATATATATATATATATGTGTGTGTATGAAAAGTCACAAAATATACAAGAAAAGAAAGTTTAACTAATGTTTTTTTTTTGTGTGCTATAGAGGATACTTTAGATGCACGTATAGAAAATCTCAAGGATGTGAAGCTACAAAACATGTCCAAAGATCTGATGAAAATCAGATGCTCTTTGAGATCAGTTACCGAGGAATACATTCTTGCTCTCAAGCTGCAAATGTCGGTTCAACCATCCCGGTGCAAAACCCCAAACCGAACCAGACCCAAGAACACGAAAATCTTGACATTGTGAAGGACAGTCTAGACGACTACAATCATGGGGGACATTTGCATCACAATCTTCACTATCCTATGTCCTCTACCCCAAATCTTGAGAGTGATAACCCGTATATGCTTCAAATGAGAGATCACAACATGGACTTTTTCGGATCTACGAGTTTCTCTAGTGATCTAGGAACTAATATCAACTACAATTTTCCTGCGTCTGGCTCGGCTTCTCACTCTACATCAAACTCTCCATCCACCATCCCTTTGGAATCCCCGTTTGATAGCTATGATCCTAATCATCCATACGGAGGAGGGTTTGGAGGATTCTATTAATTCTTAGTTATCCACTTAAAGGAGTGACTGGAGTTTTCATAATAGCTAATCAATTTCCAATTCAAATATCCTAATTACTTTTCTATTCACGTTTTTTTGGTTTTGCTTATTCAAGCCTTCTTTTCAGGTCTATGTTGAAATAAATGGATTTATACTCCGTATGATCCTTGTTATTTAGCTTATAATCCATGGTTTTTTTACCATATGTTGTTGTAACACATTTTTTTTTTTTTTTTATAGCAAATTTGAGTCTTCTTTTGGCTATTATATTTATCAGCCTATATTTGAGATTGAATTTCACCAAGTGGTGTTTTCACAGGCGTTGCAAATTTTACACTGGCATTGATAATGCTTGGAGATATTATAGTTAAAAAAATTTAACGTGGAAGAATATCATTTGATTATTATAGTGGTTTGTACTTTGTACTATTGTTATTGATATATCACAATCTGAATTTAAACTTGTATAATACATATGTTATTGATATAAAAAAAATGTCATTTACGATATTGAATCTGTGAATAAGAAAGATGTAAATCGATGAAATATATTTCCAACAATTGAATGCACATCGACTTTATACAAAAGAACTTCTTAACTGTATCCTCAAAAAATTAGAAAACCTCTTTGATGATCTCTACCACACATAAAAACTTTTCTGGTCTCTCTATTTAGTTATAATCAAAATGCAAAAAATAAATAAATAATTAAACTAAATAGAGACCAAGATTTAATTGAAAAAAGGATCATTAAAGGATGAGATATGTGAGGACCAAAGCCACCAACATGAGGACATATGCTATGCCTTGGTCTATCGCTGTTCCTGCAATATTTTGTTCGAAACAAAAATTAATCTTCCGAAAGAAATATTATAGTCACACATCTAACAAATTTTAAGAAACCTTATTTAAATGTTAGTTTCACATTAGTCATGATCATCATATAAACCTCATTGGTTTGCATTTAACAATTGATTACGAAAGAATATGTTATAAACTACTCACCGTCGCTTGTTGGAGCCGGAGCAGGAGCCGCGGATTGAGCATGTGTCATTGGCAACAAAATGGTGAAAACTATCCATACGATTGTCGAAACGACGAAGAAAAGCCTCGAGAACGACATTTCAGTTTTTTTTGTTTCCTCCCTCAATATATATCTTCAGTTCTTAACTTCTTTTGTTAAGGTTCTTCCCTCTCTTTAACTCCCTGATTTGTGGGAGAAGGATTTTAGAGAGGGAAGAACAAGGGAGAGAGGAAAATGCAAGAAAAAAAAAAAAAACTAGGCAGAGCGATAGAAGAGGTAATGAGAATTATGAGAGTTTCTTTTGGGATTTTATTGAAAAATTATTCTTTCCTTTGTCGACGACCCGCATCTCTAGGAACAACTCATTTTTGCCTCACAATTATTGATGCTTTTAGAAACGGGAAATGAAACTTGTGAATGTGATTGAATTCATCTCGTACTCACAAATTGTGGTTGGTCCACAAGAAAGATTAAGCTGTTTTCCAGCTTTTTATGTCCAGCTTGGTCACATGCAATAATATTCTCGCTATTATTGCCGTTAATCTATAATTTGTCGTTTCATCTTTGTTTTTGTGGTAGTGTATGCTTATTTTAGGATTTCTACAAGTTTTATGGTCTTTCACCAATTTTTTTCATAATAACTTATTTATTTTCTATTTTATTTTAATGAAAAAAATTGGTGAAAGACTACCACATCTATTTCTTTAATTGGTTAAAAATTGGTGAAAAAATTTCTTTAATTACTGATCCAACCAGTTTAATTCGGGTTATCCACCCGTTACCCATTAAAATCGGATCTAAATTTTATATTTTAATTTTCTTTCTCTCGATTCTTTCTTTCTTCTCCGGTGAACCAAAAAAAAATTGAACAATCTCTCCTTTCTTCTCTGGTCAAAATCCCATATGTTTTCTCACAATCTTAATTAAATCTGATCTATTTCTCTATTTTCTTCTCTCTTTCAAAGGTAAATCTCTAAAATCTCATCTGAAATTAGGGTTTGTAAACTATGATTTAAGTTCAAAATTAGAGTCAAAATCTCTAAAAATTCTGTGTTTCTTTTGTTAATCCCACCTATATCAATACCACCCAAAACGAGAAACAATATAAATTGTCAGAAAAGGAGAAAGAACAATCCTCCCGAATGAAATTTTGGTTGGTTTATGTGTAGGAGCGGAACAGAGACCTTTGTGTTTTGGTACAAATAAGTTTTCTTGTACAACAATTGATACAACTATGGGTACAATACAACTAGTCATCACGAGGTGGCTGGTGAAGAAGATGAAGCAGCAACTAGAGAAGAAGCTGATGAAGCTTCAACAAATGCAGTAGCAGGAAATTATGAGGTGGCTAGTGAAAAAGATGAAACAGAAACAGGGGAAGAAACTGATGAGATGGAAACTGAAAATATAAGCGGTGGATAAACGTTGGTGAAGCTGAAGACTTGTACTAAGAAAATGAAGAACATGCATACCTTCAAAATACCTTAAGAGTCTGTTTACAAAGGAAAAGAGGGGAAATAAGAAAGGTGAACCTGCAAAGTAAATCATAGTTGTGTGTGCATGATATATTACTGTTGGTATTTTTTGTAATGGATTAATGTTGGTACTTCTTTTGGTTGACGTTAGTTTAGATGTTTGGATGCTATTTAGATGTTTTTGGTACTGAGATTTTTAGGTACAACTGAGATATTTTAGATACAACTGAGATATTTTAGGTACAACTAAGACCATTTAATAAAAATGAGTTACCGAAATTTATTTAAAACGTGTATTAAAATTGAATTTTGAATGGATTAAAAAAATTGTGTAAAAAATGAATTAAAATGAAATTACTAAATTAAATATGGATGAAAATGAATCTCATTTAACTCATTTACCCCATGTTTTAAATGGTAAGTGAAAAAAATAATAAAATGAATCTCATTTAACACATGTAATTGTACTTCAAACCTATAGTTGTACAAGCATGAACATAGTTGTACATTACTACTTTTATCTTATTACTAGTAGTACCTTATAATAAATTAAATTTTTATAGTGGTACTTTTCATATTAGGTAATTATAATACATTTTATACAATTTCAGAAGATATTATGTCTAAAATAACTGATTTACATGTTTTGACATAATTACTTGGATGAAAATAGCAAAGTGACCATCAAAGTATTAGGAATATTTGCTCTATGTAGGACCATCAAAGTGACCATAAAATTTACATGGTCAAAGTGACCATAATATTTGCTCTATAGTTGTTTTGTGTATGTTTGTATTCACTAACATATAAATAGATGTATTTAGTTGAATTTTAAATTGTAGTATTTATAAAGCTCATAGTTGTACCGTAGTTGTACCACGAGTATAAAAATTGTAGGTGTACCCTATAGTTGTACATGTTACAGTTAGTTGTACCGTAACTGCAGAAATCAATCTTACAACCAAAAACAGAGCAATCGAGTCTTATAACCAAATACAAAACAAAAACTGTTACGAACATCACTTACATAGAAACTAATCAAGGAAAACTGTTATGATATCATAACAAATACAAGTTTTTGCATTTGAAATCAACTCCTCCGCATTACTTGCACCATAGTCACCAATTTTACAAATTCCTGCAACTTTTCCAACTTCACAAGCTTCACCAACTCAATTTTGTTCACACCCTTGATTTTGTTCGTCATCTTTATCCAGCTCCATATGCACTACATTAAATTCAGTTTGATTCCATTATAGATAACACAAAAGATCATCATCATCAAAGATATATATTTAATCAGCCAATGCAGAATAAGTAACATGTTCAATAAGTGCTTTCATCAAAAGAGCGTGACGAACATCTTCTCTTGAAATTCATAGTACCAGTTCTTGCTTTTTTTCAGTTGTCCTAGTTGTACCAGTTAATATATGTTGTATCTATAACTGCAGAAACGAGAAAACCTAATTTCTATCTAGTTCGATTCAACCAATAGCTACATAAATTATAAACGTAATTTGACTATAATAGACTTGAACAAAAGAGAATTAACAAGATTTACCCAATAAGCAAAGGATCGAGCTTCAATGGAGCTTCAATGGTGGAAGTTTTGTCTTTTGTGGGTTGTGGGTCGAATGATTTTGAATTAGAAAAATAGATGACTTGTGATTGGTTAGTTTTTTGTTTTTGTTTTTTTAATATATCCATTTATCTCTAGTTTATTTAAATAATACAAAAATAAAAAGGGCAAAACTGAGAATTAGAATTATTATGAAAGTACAAAGGTATGTAGAATTAAAGTGGATAATATAGAAAATAATTTTTGAGATAGGAGCACACCAGAATTAAATCTTTTATTTAAATAATACAAAAATAAAAAGGGCAAAATTGAGAACTAGAATTATTGTGAAAGTACAGAGGTATGTAGAATTAAAATGGATAATAGAGAAATTTTTTTTTGAGATAGGGGCACACCAGAATTAAATCCCTATTATATATGGTTGTTTTGATAAATGAATCATCTCAAGTATTTCTTTTGTCAACACTAATATATAAAGATAAAAATCCAAATTATTACAAAAATACATTTTAAAATCCAAACATAACTTCATCTCTATTATGTTGAAGTTTAAATCTTCAAGATTATGAAACTTATGGAACTAAATTTTTGATGGAGCAAGTCCTCCTAAGTTCCATCTAAATGTTAAACACCGTTTTAAATTTAAAATTATCTAAATGTAGAGAAACGGAGCTAAAATTTTATATAACCCCCGTAAAATAAATATTCTACAATTTCCTCTCAATCTCCTCCAAAGTCTCAACCACTTTCACCATCTCCGGTCTCTTTGCCGGAACCCTAGCGGTACAACTTGTCCCTAACTGCAACATCTGAAGCAACTTTGCTTCAACGTTAGGAGTCTTCACAAGCTCTAAATCAAACACTTCACCTGTCCATTGTTTTGCAATAACTTCATTTACCCAAACCACCAGGTCTATCCCTTCCTTTGCATCATCCATACTTGATCTTCCGGTTAGAGTTTCCAGCATCAAGATTCCAAACCCGTAAACGTCTGATTCAGGCGTCGACCTCCTCGTGTCGGTTGCTTCTGGGGCACGGTACCGTCTGGCTGATGCATTAGCCCTCGTAACCGGGTTGGTTAACACAGCTAAACCGGTTTCTGATATACATCCATAATCTTCCGAATTCATGAAGACGTTAGAAGATTTGATGTTGCCATGTGCGAGCTTGTATGTGTGTATGTGAGCTAGTCCTTTTGCTACTCCAATCATGAATCTTAATCGTGTTTCCCAGTTCAATGGAACATGTCCCTCCTCGCCGTTCTTGCCTGCCGGAAAAGAAAAAGAAAAAAAACTTTCTTCAGATGCAAGAAACTAACATTGTCTAATAAGTTTTAAATTTGTTTGCGTTTATATTTACAAAACTATTTTGTATACTATTTGCGTTTGAGCATTTTAGAACTTACCATGAAGAAGATGAGAGAGACTGCCTTCAGAGTAATAATCATAGACCATAAGCTTCTCTTCCTTGGAACACACGTAAGCTCTCAAAGGAGCAACGTTCTCATGCCTAATGTTTCCAACGATCTCCATTTGATGTTTGAAATCTTTCCGCGACACCACTACGTCCTTTAATCGCTTAACCGCGATGACCTTAGAATCTTCTAAAACCGCTTTATACGTCATACCAAAAGTGCCCTTCCCTAGAAACTCTGCCGAGGCTATCAACAAGTCTTCCAAGTTAAAAGCTAGATTGCTTCCTTCAAAGAACATAACTCTGTTAATTTCGCTCTTATCCTCCATGTCTTCAATATTCTTCTCCTTTCCTAATTTAGAAACTTCTTTCTCACTTGGCATCTTTTGTGCTGCTGGTTTCAACTTCTCTGGTGTTGTTTCTGTCTCTTGCCTCCTCTGCCTTTTCACATAGCAAACGATTATCACAACCGCGATTAGGAAGAATATAACGAAGCAAAGGCTTATCGCTATCGCGAGAATCGCAGGTTTCGAGATATAGATCCCCTTTTTCTCTTTCTCTTTCTCTATAGGAGGGATCACCGGAGGAGGAGAGGCATTTTCGTAAACCAAGTTGTTGCCGGAAAAAGCCGAGTTCCCGAATCTTCTCAGAGACTTTGGGATTGATCCGGTGAGATTGTTGTTGGAAAAGTTGAGCCTGCGTAGGCCGGGGAGATTAAGATCCGGGATCTCACCGGAAAACGAGTTTTCAGCTAGGTTAAGCGAGTCGAGTCCGGTCAGGTTAGCAAATCCCGCGGGAACACTACCGTTAAACCGGTTACCGTAAAGGTCAAGAACGGTGAGATTCGTCCACGTGGGGTAATCGGACGGTAGTGGGCCGGAGAATCTGTTGTTGCTGAGACTAATTGCTTTGAGTTTCGTAAGCTGCGAGAAATCAACTGGGAACGGACCTCGTAGGCCGTTGGATCGGAGACTGAGGATCTGAAGCTCCGATAGACGGCTGATAGTTCCCGGAGGGATCACTCCTAGAAGACTCGCTCCGGGCAAGTGAAGGGCAGTGACACGTGTGCCGTCTTTGTCGCATGTGACGCCTGGCCATGTGGCGCATACAGGGGTGCTTGCGTTCCACGTTAGAGACCGTGGGTGAGTGATGTTGTTGAGGAAGTCGAGAAGGGCTTGTCTGTCGCCGGCGAGGTCACCGGTGACCGGAGAAAACAGAGCCGATGATGCAAAGAAGAGCAATAAAATAAAGTAAAAGATGGATAATCTTGTACTCATCTTCTTAATAATTTTCCTTAGTTATTGATTTCAACCCTTGTGACGAAAATTTTCTCTGTATATTTCTGCATTAAATAACTTATAGAAGTTAAAAATGAATCTTTTTTTAAAATCAATGATACTATTTGATGAGAAATGGAGTTTTTAAAGATGTTGCAAAAGAAACAAATAAATAAAAACATTCCTTTAGTTTTCCCAATATTTTGTTTTCCCATCATTATGCTTATAACTACTTTCATGGCTAAAATGACATTTGAATAGAAACATTCTAAAAGTTTAACTTATCAAATATATGACCCAAGCAGAATTCAGATGTACGTAAAAAAAAACTTACCGTTCAAATGTGGAATCTCATTGACTAACTGAAATTTCCGGTTTATTTAGTCTGAATTGAGAAAAGAGAATGTAAAAGATATATATGACTTATGACAATTTAGAAAGTAGAGAAGAGAGTAGAGAAGAGAAAAGAAGTTTGGTCTGCAAAACTATAGGCAATGGAAGCTAGTGATTATTGAAGAAAGCCATAAAAGAGAACTATGGTTTAGAAAAGTCAAACCGGTTATCGAGACACAATAATTGGTTAATTACATACCGGGAATACACAAACGCTAATAGACGTTTGCTTTGGTAACATTTCTGGCTCGAGGAGCTTCGTTGTTTCAGATTAAAAGATTCGGAAGTTGGTTTATTGAAAACACAATTAGTTGGGGCGTGATGGTGACAAAATATTGGTAATGATAGAGGATTGTTACAACTTATAAATCATTAAAGGCAATATGAGCTGTTAATTCATTTTCTTTAATTCACATAAACCCCCTCATATTTTTAAGTTTCTAACCTTTTCCCCAAATCTAATATGAAGCCTAAACAATATTGTACATACTTGCGTAGTTTGAGTTTTGCATGCATATTGCAATGCTTCACATTATATAAATTCATAAAGGTTTTCGAAGATAGAATTTTCGATTTGCATATATCAATTTTTCTAAAACTGCAAAAACAAAAGAAAAAAATAATCAACGTAACAACATATGTTTTGTGAGTTTGAATTCATTGTTCATCTTTTTAACTCTGTTTGTTCGTTTGGTTGTGATAGATGACAGCAGCGTTTTTGGCCGTTGAATTGAAACAACGTTTTAAAATGTTATACGTAGGTCATGCCGCGTCATGATGCAGGTCCTCTGACAACCAAACGAACAAACGTATTTGCGGTTGCTGTAGTCGCAGGTATGTGCGACCACGGAACAAACAAGCTCTTCAATTTTTTGATAAACCACTACGCTATGTCTTATTTAGTTTTAACCCTAGAATTGCAATGTTTTCCAAATTAAAATTAAGGGGAAACCAAAGTAGAAAACTTTCTAAGGTAAGGACCTTTTCGCTATATGAGCCAATATATATGAGTGTATTTAAAGTCTATACATGTACCGTACGCACATGCACCTGCACCTGCACGAAACATTTGTATATCTAGTGATTAATATAACATATTGATAAATTAAATCATATCTTTCGCAATGTAACTTCACATGATCTGCGAGCATCTTATAATCATTGACGTAAAGTTTTTGCTTGATTAATAGTTGTTGATGTATATCTTATTAAGATATGTTGTTTGTTTGTGCATATATTATTATTAGTTACATGTGCGGCCAAGTAACGATGACGAACCATAAAAAACGGAGAATTGTTTTTGCAGCTTATTATTTATCTTCATTACGAACTTAATAGTTTTTTTTTTCGGTCCCCAGTTGCTTAATACAGTCATCGCACTATTTAAATAAGCAAAAACTTATCTCAAAATACAACATTAAAATTTCAAACGTCGACGAGAAAGTGACAAGAGTTGCTACTAATGTACGCGATTGTAATAATCTTAGAGAAACTTCACCAACATTATTCATACAGGTAAAGTATATTTAGTAAGTTTGTTTACTCAATACAGTAAATTCACAAGTCACAATACAACACTTGAGTATTTACGGAAGCATTACATAATCTTGATTCCCGACTTGGAGTAAAATTTCGATGTAAACAAAATGTTTTTATTTTATTTTATTTTTGCTAAGTAAAAATAAAGTATAAATCCTTGTTTAGCAACTAAATTATAACAACATTCATAACTGATCAGAAACGCTCAGATATATTTCTAATGCGAAAAATTATAAGTTTTAAAATTTTAATTAATCAGTTCAAACATCAAAGTTACTTAGCAAAAAGAAAACATCAAAGCTGATTAATTAAAATTTTAAAACTTATAATTTTCGAAAGAGCATCTTCGAGGCTTACTCGAGGATACTACAAGGGCTTAAAGATGCAGAGGTCGAGCTCATGATGCCATACGCTCAACTTTTCTTACAATTCATTGAGCACGTATGAAAAGATGCCCAAAGGGCCTAGAGCGTGGTGAAAGCGGTGGTGGCAGGCTGGCAGCGATGGGAGATCTTGAAGACGCATGGGACAAAACACAAAGCAATTGTTCACGAACTTCACATTATGTGGCGAATGGTTTAATGTACTGTTTTCAATCAGAAGACGAACACCTCAAGGAAATTGCAGTTTGGACTCATGGAATGATCGGACAGCTCGTGATGTGAGCTCTTCATCCTCAAAGTGTCTTGAATTTGGTTTCTGTAAGTCTATGAGTGTGATGTGGATAGCGGATGTATATATATATATACCTTTTTGTTCATCTTTATATAAAAAGGATTCATGAGTGCGATTTTTGTTTAATAGTGCATCTTTCTGTTTCTCCTTTTTTCTTGTTCATATTGCCTCACAAACATAACCAAACTATCGCTTTTCTCATCTCATTCTTTGTTATCATCTCTGGAAATATAATATCCAGAATGATTCAGAGATTGATAAAAAAAATTACATATCCTGCAGACTACAATGCTGTGATTTGTTAGTGCAAGTGAAACAGAGCTGCAAGCAATCGAATACAACAAAGTCTTTTTGTTTGAATCAAACGTCAAAGCAGAGAATAAAACAAGAAATCATAAAGTTTAAATTGTTCTTTCAGTTGGAAAAAATAAAATAAAAGAGCCACAAGACACTTGCAACAAACAAAAAATGTCTCTCCCTCTCTCTTTAAAGAAACAGAACACTCTCTACATTATGCAAAAAAGTAAATACTTGATTAAAATCTCTAAACTTATGCTTGGGGTTTCCTTCAAGGACAACTCTTCTAATCCGGTTAGTTTTGTGATCCAGAAAATAAACAACCAACTCTTCAAACCTGATGGGTGCAAATACAATCTCTCCCATATCAGAAACGCCCAAGATTTCAAGGCGGCGATGGAGATTCCCAGTAACACCTGTATGAAAAGATAGGTGCTCTTTGAACCACTCTTGTTTCTTGGCGTCCTGTAAAACCCACAAATAGAAATCGTAGACAACTCCATTAGATTGAGTGACAAGAGCTACTTTCCCTCGGTAGTTTATCAAATTTGTTTCGTTCAATGATCCAAGGTTCTCAGGAATAAGGGAAGCAACTTCTAAACTTTCAGACCTCAAATCAAACCCCACCAAGAATGGCTTCTTCATGGCATAACTAGAGGAAGCACTGTAATATAAGATGCCGTCTATGCAAACAGAATCATATCCAGGATAGTGAGGAGGAATGCAACACTGGACCATTCTCCAGCTTTGAGCTCCTCCCAATGTGAGGACTTGATGTTCACAAAACCGAGTAACATTGGTCAAGCACAACACTTTGTATTGGGCATCGATTGGATCATATCCTAAAAAAGATCTGACGATCATTTCAGTGGATTTGACAGTGGGTAAGGTTATGGACTTGCCTGTGACGGGGTTAGTTACGACTTGTTCTTCACCATATAAGAAACAGATCAACCCACGGACATAACTAGGCTTGTTGTACCGTAGTTTCTTCAAGTGACACACCGTACTTGATAGAAACTCAGGTGGTTCCTCCACAACAGCAACAACTTTATTTACTAGGTCAGCAACACCAGGCCCTTGTCTAAACCGGCCATTCCGGGCATCCCTACGCAAAACCGGTCTCACGGGCTCACGCTCACATGAGCACAGTGGAGTAGAAACATGAGTTGATTTGGAGAAGAAGTACCAGTTTTCTTGATAACCCTTTATTTCGTTATTGAAAGCGAAGAGGAGGCGAGGCTGCTGGGAAGTCTGAAGCGAGTAGGATCTGATGAATTCTCGACCACCGATGATTGTTGCCCAAAACTTCGATACGCAAAGGAACCTAGCTACATATTTCGCAGGCAACCTCAAGAGGATCTCGAACAACACGTCCACCGGAATTGGATCCCGAGATTGCTTATTCTTCTTCGACATGCCAGCCAACTCCGCTTTTTTTTTTTTTTTTTCATTAATAAAATTTAACTTGTATCACAAAGATTTATTTTTTATATTTTTTAATTAATTAATGATATGAAATTGTAGATTTCAAGATTCATTAATTGAGAATTTAAACTTTGATGAATTACTATTGGTTAATAATTATAAAAAATACTTATTAAAAATAAAAATATATTTATGATTAAACATTGATTATTTTCTTAATTTTAGTGAAAATTTTAGAAAATCCTCTATTCTAATACAGCAAGAGTATTTATTAGAAAACAGCGTTTTTTTAAATTAAAAAAAAAAAAACATAGCATAGATATTGGGCCATAGTTGGATAAGATTAGGCTCATCGATTAGTTTAAAATATTAGAATGGTTTTTTTAGCATGTGGCTGAATATGAAAATGTAACCAGTTTCCAAGAAGCCATAGCCAAGAAAGATGAGTCACATTGAAGCCATAAAAGATAACTATGGTTTAGGAAAGTCAAATACACATTGATTGGTTAACTACAAACCGAGAATACATGCATAAAGTCTTATACTCGTTTAATTTGACCACATTTCTTTGTTCAAGGACAAGGAGCTTCATTGTTTCAGATGAAAGATTCGGAAGTTGGTTTATTATTAAAAACACAATTAGTTGGGGCGTGATGGTGACAAAATATTGGTAATGATAGAGGATCACATGGCATCTTAACCGACATTGGTAAAAACCTTAAAAAAAAAAAAGCTAAACATTTTGTTTGTGTGCCATCTAAATTATAAGTAGTGCGTTTATGGGAAGACACTTATGATACGTAATGCCAAAGCGTGTATCAGAATCTTATTGGGTTTTCTCGCCTGCTCCGCCACCGTTTTGAAAACACTTGCATCGATCACACGTCGAACTGCCCTGAAGATCGACTTAAAGCGACCCACTGATTTGGCCGATGATAGCTTCGTGAACATCTTCTTCAAAACGTCTTTGTGCTCCATCACTCTAATCAATCAAAAACCCTCTGCGTCTCTCGCCCTCTCTACTCAAAACCTACTAATCTGTATATTTTATATTTTAAAATAAAATTTTAATATGTTGTATTAGGTTATATAGGTGAAATTATTTCAACAATGTATATTCTACATCATGACTTGATGTCCTTATAAGACATAATTTTGTAAATTTGAATTTAAATATTTAAATTTTGACTCGTTACTCAGTAAATTTTTTAATTCAATAGATATTATATTTAAAGAATAATATTACTAAAGCTTGAATATAGATTGAACAATTTATATTTGTTTTTAAAAATTCAACTTATGGTATATCCAGAAATAAAACTATTTTTTAATTATAGTAAATAATATGATAATTTATTTATTTCACATAATAGACTCATATATAAAAATGAAAGGTGAAGTATAATGATAGTTAACAAATTAATATGTTAAGTTAGATATCAAAAGATTTTATTTGATGAATAATTTAATAAAAGAAATTAATATGGTAAGTTAGATGATATGATTCTTTATAATATTCTCTTTAAGATTTTCGGTATAACATATTTGTAACTAATAATCTATCATTAATGTATAACCTATTTGTAACCAACTTATTAAAATTATATAGTCTACAAAACAATGTTATGTACTTCCGTTTTATTATAAAGGGTATTTAGATGGTCCTATCATGATTAAATATATAATGGGAAGACACTTAAATATTTAATCATGATAGGACCATTTAAATTCTTATTAGAATTACATATTTTCTATTCAAACTTAAGAACTTAAATTTGTTGATTTTTTAAAGAAAAAATTGATGTCTATAGTCACATAACATTCTTTTTATAAATTATAAATCATACGAAAAACATATTGTTGATGCGATAAACAACAAATATATTGATTTGGAAATGAAATGAGATTTGGGCAGACTTTCAGTTTAAATCAATAAAAACAATGAAGAACAGCGAACTGAATTTTTGTATTGAATATTTCTCTTCTAATTGATCAAAGTTACATGTCTTTGCTCAACCTAAATTCCCCTATTTAAACACAAAACAGTCTTCTAACTATTTCCACTATTCCTTCCGAAGATCTTGGCTCGTGATCCCCACAGTCTCGCAGTTGACTCGACGCGCCTCCAAAACGTATCCTTTTCCTGGACTCATAACGGACCCAACAATGATCACTACAATCGACCTTTATTGGGCTTCTCCTATGGGCCTGCCTACCGTCGAAACCCAACCCCAACTCATACTCATAATTAATCTTTCATAAATAATACAAAGAAATTAATACGCAATGCATACATCACATCACATTGACAATCGTCTAGTTTCAATTGTACAAAATTTGTATCCTAAGAATAATCATATAGACAACGTTCTATACAATATCACATCACATCACATTGCTCAAACAAGAAAAGCTCTGAATCCAGACAATAAAAACCGAAACTACTCAAGTCAAATAACAAAGTGATGGGTGAGAGAAAAATACGGTGCGAACCAAGTAGTGCATAACAAAACATGAGAGACTACTAATATCTAACAGAATAGAATTGCATCACCCCCTCCTAAAGTATTTAGCTGCTTATACCCAACAGAATTGCATCACACCCTCCTAAAGTATTTAGCTAACCACGAATCTCGGACCTTTTCAAAATTTTCTCTCTCATATGCGAGTGTTCCTTCTTCATCTATTTCATGAGGGTTGGCAATCCTTCTCTCGGTTCGCCTACAACCGATCAGCGTCAGAAAGAGTTGGTCCATATAGGGAATAAAGATGGACCATTTAAAAAATAAATCATTATAAAAATAAATCTATACTAATAAAAAGTAAGAGCTATAAGCTTCTTAAGCTGTCCACCTAGGATTTTAAACCACCAATAGAGATTAGACATCTCACTAATTAACATTTTTTAAATTTCAGAATTTTCAATATTAAGAATTATTTTAAACATCCTATCAGGATTTGACATGCCATTCATTAATATTTTTTAAAAATTTCCAGAATTATTTAGAAAAAGAAAAATTTTAAATTTATGGAAATAAAAGAACTATGTACAATTTCTCACATCGGCTAGAAATTTTTTAGACAATGGTTCAGAACCATTATAAATAAGATTAATATGTTTTCAACAACGACTGAGCAGGAAAGCTTGATTTATCAGGCGTCCCAGTTTAATAATTTTATTCGGTTTAATCCAGTTTTTTATTTGATCAAACTAAAACATTAAAAAGTTTCAAAAGATATATTAGAATATTTCAAATTTTTAAAAGTTTAAATATTATAAATATTGAAACTTTTAAAAGTTGTAATATTGAAACTTTTTAAAAGGTTCAAATTTTATATTTCGAAACCTTTTAAAAATTTAAAATATTATAAATACTGATGTAATACATAAATTATCTTATTTATCTACGTTTGTGCTTTTTATTTCTTATGATCAGTAAAATATATTGTTGTGTATGATTTTATAGATGAGTTGATATTCTTTCATTAATTTTTTATTTTTATGAGAAAAGAAATAATTTTGTTCTTGGAGTTTGATGGGTTAACAAGTTGTGTGGTAATCTAAAAAAAATGTTTTTCAGTGGAAGAATGTGAAGAAGTTGACAAGAAAAAAAAATAAAAAGAGTATAACGAAGAACCAGACGGTAAAAGTAACGATGACAATTACCCCAAAATTTAACAATAAAAATGACAAGAAAAAATATGAAGAATAAGAAAACATGGAATAAAAAACACGAAAACATAGGTCATAGCGATCAATTAAATATGAAAACGAGTTAAATTCATGATGATAAAATTGTTCCGTTTTTCTGGTGGTCAAAAAAATTGTTTAGGATATGTGAGGTCATCAGTTTGATTCGCCTCGCCTTGACGTCGAGTTGAATTCATGATTTTTTTATTAGATTTGATTTTATAACACAACTGATTTTTATATTTTTTAAAAATGTGTATCTGAAATTAATTTTTTTTCCTTAATAATAATTTAAATTTTTTTATAAAATAATATGTTATTACCATCATCAATTATATATAATTTTCATCAAAATATATCAAATAAACCCACGCTACGCGTGAGTTCAAAACCACCAATAGGGATTAGATACTTCACTAATTAACTTTTTAAAAATTTCTAGAATTTTCTATATTAAGAATTATTTTAAACAACCTATCAGGATTTGACATGTCATTCATTAACATTTTTTAAATTTCCAGAATTTTTTAGAAAAACGAAAATTTTAAATTTATGGAAATAAAAGAACTATGTACAATCGGCTAGAAATTTTTTAGACAATGGTTAAGAACCAGTATAAATAAGATTAATATGCTTCTAACAACGAATGAGCAGGAAAGCTTGATTTATCAAGCGTCCACGTTTAAAAGTTTTATTCGGTTTGATCTAATTTTTTATTTGATCAAATTAGCCCTTTAAAAAGTTTCAAAAAAATATATTATAATATTTAAAATTTTTAAAAGATTAAAATATTAAAAATATTGAAACTTTTTAAAAGGTTCAAATTTTATATTTCGAAACCTTTTAAAAGATTAAAGTATTATAAATATTGATGTAAAACATAAATTATCTTATTTATCTACGTTTTTGCTTTTATTTCCTATGAGCTGTAAAATATATTTTTGTGTATGATTATATAGATGAGTTGATATTATTTCGTTTATTTTTTTTTATCTTATTTTTTACTTTTATAAGAAAAGAAATGATTTTGTTATTGGAGTTTGATGGGTTAACAAGTTGTGTGGTAGTCTAAAAAAAGGTTTTTCAGTGGAAGAATGTCATGAAGTTGACAAAGAAGAAGAAGAAGAAAAAGAGTATAACAAAAAACCATATGGTAAAAGTAATAATGACAATTATCACAAAATTTGACAATGAAAATGACAAGAAATAATATGAAAAATAAGAAAACATTAAATAAAAAACACGAAAACATAGATGGTAGCGATCAATTAAATATGAAAACGAGTTAAATTCATGATTATAAAATTGTTTCGTTTTTCTGGTGGTCAAAGAAAATGGTTTAGGATATGTGAGGTCATCAGTTTGATATGTCTCGCCTGGACGTCAAGTTAAATTTATGATTTTTTTTACCAGATTTGATTTTATAACACAACTGATTTTTATATTTTTAAAAATTGTGTATCTGAAATTTAAACTTTTTCCTTAGTACTAACTTTTTTTTATGAGATAATATTTTATTACCTTAATCAATCATAGTTATTCTAAAACAAAAATGACATCGGTTTTAAATATCCTTTTCTATTTAGAGATATTAAAAATTACTATTTTCTCAAATTTTTAAGAGATGTTAATTTACATAAGAAATAACTGAGAATAATTTACATAAAAATAATAATTATATATAGATTAATTTGATGCTCTATAAATCTTATTACAAAGTAATAATTTATATTTGCTACATAAAATCACGACAAAAATAATAACATTATATACAAATTAAAGATTTATATAAAAATATTATGTTGCTCTCAACTTCCACTAATTAATTTTATACACATCATAAATCGAATATTGAAAATTGAAGTTTCAAAAAATTCACAAAAAAAAACACTCTCCTTCCACTGAGTAATAACTTTTGTTTATATAATATAAAACAGTCATTAATATCTTATGCTCCAAAGATTTATTTCCTTTCAGACAAAATAGTGGGCAATAGGTAGTCTCTCCTCTTATGTATATGTGATCTTGGCAATATATATTATTCATTTATAATGTATCTAAAACCCAATTTAACATTGAAGTATACTAAAAAAATATTTTGTGATGTATCATTCTTTTAATTGATTTGAATGGTCGCTTACAATTGAACTGAAAAAAATAGCAAGTACATATCATAATAAATAAACGCTTCATAACATCAACAACTATTCAATTACAAATTTTGAAATTCAAACATGTATGAAATAAAAAGAAAATAAAAATTAAATATAATAAAAAACAATATAGGTAAAAACTTACTTGGTGCCATTCGATTAATGATTTCTTTCATCATACACAAATAGCATATATGGTAAGTTAAAAAAAAAACACATTAAAAAAAAACAAAGATGGACGAAAGTGAGGGATAACCTGGTATGAATGATCTCTTATAATTAAATTAAATTGCCAAACAAAAGAATAGCAAATATATTAGTGATGCAGACTAAACAAAACCGAAACATCTCACAATAAAATCAATTATTTAATTAGAAATCTGGAAATTCAAAAATTTATGAAGTAAATAAAATAAAATAAAATAGAAGAAGAATAGATCAAGATGAAAACTCACTTGGTGCTTTCGGTTCAGTATTCGGTTTCGTGAACCAAAATACACATTCCACCAAAATACAATGATCAACAGTTTCTCAACGTCTTAAATATACCTTAAATAATGGAAAAGATATCTAAGTTTACAAAGGTTAATTACAGATTATAGGTTGGATTTTGATATGAGACTACCAATCCCTAGTGTTTGTGATTTACATATATACTTTCTAGTTTCCGCTAGCATAAAATATTTTGCTGTATTTAGACCACCAGTTCGTAAAAAATTAATATTGTATTGAAATTTGAAAGTTATGCCATATTTGTATAATATGTTAACAAAAAGAAATTTACTGGTGTTTGTTTTACCAGGATGACTAGGACCGCATATTATTGTAGTGTTATATAATCATGTGTTTATATTATTTGTGTTTTAATCTACCTTTTACCGCTGCTATGAGATTTCTATAATGAATACAAATTTTGTTCCGGAGTAAATTTTACCACAGTTTTGTAGTCTTTGGAATAATACTAATATAGAGATAAGTATTGAAGGTTATATACAATGAAAAATGAACAAAAACGAAAATATATAATAAGATGGAATTTTAATACAATCAAAAAAATTAATAAACTTAAGAGGTGGTTGTCAAAACACGAATAGAGGAAAATATTATGCACAGATTAATAATATAGTCAGTAGAAATATACTAATATGTATTTGTTCTTGTACACATCATATACATGACCATAGTGTAAATATATATTTTTTAATTTATGAATTTAATTTATGTAATTTAAAATATATTATAACTTCTAAGTAAATATAGTTGGGTTATATGTTTAATTGTGTATGTATAAAATATTGGGCTTGGAAGTTTTTTCTGCAAATTGAGTAGTTAGGTTTCGTTGGCCTTTTTCTTGTAAAAAAATAAAACGCCTTTCAGATTGTCCTTTTGACTTATCTTCTTAAGTGAAACAACTGCAATTGTTGTCGTCAATAGTCTTCCATTCGATTGATTTTATTTCCAGATTTTAATTTGCGAGATTTCATTTTTGAATTATACCTTCTAATCAAATTGTCTACATCTAAAATCGAGAACCTGTTTCGCGCTGTTTTTACGAAATCGGGAAATAAGAGGAGTCCCACCAAGTCGAATCGAATCCAAGATGTCTGTGTTGGGGTAGATAAATCCGATAATTGGCGGATTTGGTTTTCAACCATGAGTATTAGACCGAAGTGGTAATCAATTCGATTGGGTTGGTAATTTCTCTGTCATTCAGAATTGCTTAACTTTTAGATTCTTAATCTTCTATATGTATTGAATTCAATTGGGAAATTTTGTTTTATTTGTAAGAGGCAAAACTGATTGCTTTACTTGTTTTCCAAAACGTTTCAGGGTATCAAGTGACATGTATTTTCATCAACACCAGTTTCTTACCACATATTCCATGTTTCTTGAGCGAAAATAGAAAGATGAGTTCCTAATTCATTTTTTTTTCTTACAACGTAGGCCATTACTGTATTGTGATAACTTATTAGATACTACAGTGTAACGTAAATTTAAGATATATAATAAGATGGCATATTTCCTTTTAGATTTGAATTGATATAGTTAGTGTTTGATAATAGGAGATTTAAACATGTAAATAGTAATAACCAATGAGGATGCTTTTTTATTTTTTAAATCATGAAAACCTTTGATAAGAAAAAGGAAAAGAAATTCAAAATATGAAAATAAATAATACCAAAATTTAGAGTAAAACTGAAATTTAAGATAAGAAAAGGTAATAAAGCATCCATAAATCCTTCTATAAAAGTGTTTTCTTAGCCACTCGCAACATGTGCATCTTCAAGAGCCCCCTTGATCGACCCAACACACAACTTCTTTGAGGAAGATGATTGATCGGAACTCTCACCGGAAACATCATCTTTCCTTTTAGAAGATGGAGTAGTGGAAGGTGTTGCTGAAGCATCATTTTGTTCAGAACTGTTGGATAACACCATTGTTCCCTGTTAACAATGGATTACAACAATTATTTACACAAAGTAAATAAAATAGGTAAACATCTTATAGAAATTTAAAATGGTTTTCATACTTCATGATACATGATCACAACTTAAAATGGTTGTTAAATCGTCGACACCTTGAGATTGTTCGATAGAGTCCTCTTGATCAATATCAAGGCAAACACAGACATGAGCAACCTTGTAAACATCACTTCCATCTCGGATGTTATCCTTCCCAATACTCACAACAAACTCAAAGGTCTTTCCTACCAAAGATCTCAGTTCTTTGGGGATGTTTGTTGGATCTTGAATCTACATTTGATGAAAGTATGATATATATATATATATATATATATATATATTTTTTTTTTTTTTAACTTTTGAAACTATATAACATGGTACAGTGTGAAATAAAATACCTCATCTAAATGACCATCCAAAAGCTGAAGAGAAGACTGTTGTAGTATCATTTTAGCATGCTTCTCTAAAAGAAGACACTTAATATGGGAAGTTGAATCCATTACACAAACAGTCAACCTATACCTATTTAAACAAATATAAGTTGTTAGAGAGGTTCATTGAAATCGTTATGATATAAAAACATGTCATCTATTTACCTGGGTTCAACATTAGTATGACTTTCATTACAACCAGCACACCAAAACAAAGTTTTTTTTAATTTTTTTTTACAACCTCATTCTCAACTTTTGGAACTTTGTATACAGTGGCAGTACACTTTAAACACGAAAAGTAATACCACGCAAACTCTGTATCAATCGCATAGATTGATCCAAAAATCTTAAATTTACCTTCCTACAAATACATAAGAAGTAATTACAAACTATAAATATGAAGTCATATCTAGTAATAACTAAATTAAAAAAGGAAACTAAATATACCTCATTGTACTCAATGATTTATGCAATTGTTCTTCTTTCGAAATGTTTGTAAAATTCAGCCTTCAACACAGCTTTTTCCTCCTTAGGTACAGCTTCTTTGATTGTCAAGGCAAGCCCATCTTTAGGCAGCCTATTGAACCCAAATGTGTTGTTTAAAACATATATTACCAAATAACAATGTCACGAATAATAACTTACTTTGTAAAAGAAGAATAATAACTTACTGTTCACGAAACTCTACAATCTAAGGCAAGTGTGGATTTATTTCCATTAAAGATATGTCATAAGCATTAGAGACAGATCTTTGACCTATTACAGAAAGCAGTGTAAGTTTACAATTGTATTCTAGTAAGATAAGCTATTAACATGTTTACCTTTGAAAGAATTGATTTTAGCAAAACGCAAGAGACAAATGACCATAGTCTGTCCATTGTTTTGGCAAGCTGCTAGAATTCTCTCAGCAAATACATCCCAAAGAGTGCATGATAGACGTACGTCGCTACATATAAGAAAATAAAGCATTAATCTCCTTACAATATAAGTCGTTATAGTAAGTTATTTAAACTACTGTATGTCTCTGAGTTCAAAATCAACTTTCTTCTTGTCCTTTTCATTGACTTGATGGATTTTCAGTTCGCCGACATTAACAACTTGTCCAACAACATCTGTAAAATAATAGTGGTTAAAGATAAAAAATAAATATCTAATATCTATTTGAGTATATAATTTTTTTAAATCGAAACATACTTACCAACCAAAATGTTCTCGTTCATTGTAGTATCGTCCCTAATATCTTCAAAGTCTACCAGTTTCAGGAATATGTCACCAGACAACGACGCACATGGGAAGATAGAGGTCGTGTTGAGCAGAGACATGCGATAAACATGGTTTGTACCCTGTATTTCCCCACTGATTTAGTCAATGAGAAAGTTTCAATGATTACCCATTATCCAGGGATAATCAGCCTCTGGAACTTTCCGAACTCTGGTTTTTTAAGTGTTGCATGGATGAGGGTACCCTATTTAAACAAATGAAGGTATTAGAATTCGAAACTTTTCTGCATTTATCCTAGAATACAATAAACTATAAGTGAATAGAAAACAATAAAGAGTTTAGTAAGCTTACAGAAATATCTGCTAAAACCATTTCTATTGTATCTCTCGAGAAGACTGTAGTCTGCTTCCAAGAGTGAATGATTTTGACTTGTATTCTCCAACTTGTTTTGAATGGTTTGATTGACAGTAAATTTGTGGTAGCATCGACGACAACAGTCATTGCAGAAAAGTTGATAGAAGAGATAATGGAAAAGATTTGCAGGTATGATGATTGCACCTTTGCTTCGTAACATCGTATTTATAGAGATAGCTTGACGTATCCTAAAGTAGGTATTTTCTAGTTGTATAAGTCTGGGAATATTTTGTGTTAGCCGATAATTAAGCAAAATCTTGGAGAATATTTTGTATATATTGGTTGTATATTGTTTAGGAAATGTAGTAGGTGTATAAAGAAGCAGTTTAGTAAGATATTCTTTTTTTGTTAGGATTTTGATATTGACAAAATTAATTGATGAGGTTGAGTAGGATATCGCAATAATTATCGGCTGTTTTAGCGTGATAAGGAGCTAAATTTGGGGAAGTATTTATTTTCGATTTTAGCGTGATAAGGAGTCCATTAGTATTGGGTCATTTATTGGGTCATTTAATATTGTTAATACCCAATACACAATATCCAAAAACCATACAAAACCGAGTAATGAAGCTCTAATTATCCGACTTATTTATTTCGGGTTATTTTTTTTAATTTTGACCTGACCCAAGAAATGGTGAAGTCATATTTAACCTTGTTCTACTTGTTTTTATGTTGTTGGCGTAGAGGCATTTTCGTCTGAAAGGGAAGTTGTACTTCTCTTTTACTATAATAGAGATTTTTATTTAAGCATAATTTGTATTTCAACGGAAAAAAATTATATCTTTCATCCAATATTCGAATTATCCTGTTTGTTTTATTACATGACTTTTTTTTCACATATTACCTATATAACATTTATACTTCAAAATTCAAATATTTGAATTACTCGATAGTTTTTTTAGATATTATATACTGAGAATTTGTCATTCGACTTTGAAACTTTTCGAGTCAAATCAATAATTGTAATGAAGACTTTTCCAATATATTTTAAGTCAAATATTAATAATACGGTTACTCACTCATTGGATGAGAACCCCTGTTTTAGAAATTGCTAGGCGCTAGTCGGGCGGTCGGGGTGGACCTAGCGCCTAGCGAGAAAATCGAAAATTAAACGGAGATTAATCGGGGACTAGTTTTAGGGTTATTTTATTAAATTAATAATAAAATAAAAATATATATAGTTTTATTTATATATATAATTCTGTTTATGTTAAGATAAAAATATTAAATAAAATATAACACTATAGTTTTGTCTTTGAAATTACGGCAAAAACATAAAAACGTAATTTTCAAAGAAAATTTATGATTTTCATTAAAAGTTTGTATATTAGTTATTGTACAACATCATAAACACTTAAGTTAAATATCTAAATAACAAAAAATACATATTTGATTTATATTTGTCTTTAAAAATAATCATTATATATAAAATTAAGCGGTAAGTAATCGGATTAGACATGTTATAATCAAATTAGACAGATATAATTGGATAATCGATGCTAGGCAGGGATTAATCATTAATCGAGGCGGAGAGAGTGGGCCTCGCGATTTTGCGGGGCGTAATCGGTGCAAGAGAGAGATTTTTAAAACACTTCTTGGTCGTATCTCTAATTTTATACTAATTTATAAAAGATTGTATATACGGGAAAAATGAGGATACTGCATGTGATTCAGTAAATTATAATGGTTTACATACTTCCGAGTCTATAGATAAACTGAATTGTTGTGCCAAATGGTACGTAAACCAGCAAGACGTGCGACAAAGTCGACACCACAAGAGACGCCAACGAGCTCAACGTGAGGTTCATGATCCCCCTTTTCTTATTACCAATTTGATCGTTGATTGTCCTTTTTTTTTTTTGGAAATGTCTTATTCTTTATGATTTATTAAACAGTTTCAGTTAGTGGTCAGAGATTCTAGATGGCTGCTTAATAATTTGAGATCTGTATCTATAAAGTCCTAAAGCGATATAATTTGACGATAAAAGACAACCAATTAAAGTCATGCAATGTGTATGAGAGACATTATAATATAAGTAGATAAGATATATAAAAGAGAAAGTAAAAGCAAACAAAAGTCAGAAGCAATAACAAACAAACACATACCACAAAGAAGACAAAACATCGTTAACGAAAAAAACATGACTAACATAAATCTTGTCAAGCATGTTATATACTTTCTCTTATTCATAAGCTGCTTTTTCACCAAACCTTCCGATGCATCCAGAGGTGGCATCGCCATCTATTGGGGCCAAAACGGCAACGAAGGTAATCTCTCAGCCACGTGTGCGACCGGCCGGTATGCTTACGTCAACGTTGCCTTTCTTGTGAAATTCGGCAATGGCCAAACACCGGAGCTCAACCTCGCTGGCCACTGCAACCCTGCGGCCAACACTTGTACTCGTATTGGTTCTCAGGTTAAAGATTGTCAGTCTCGTGGCATCAAGGTTGGTTTAGATGACTTTATAGAAAATAAAAATTTGATTTCTGAGATAGAAAATAAATGGTTTTTATTTACTTTCCCAAAATTTGATCCTATTATTCAGGTAATGAAATCACATTTATTTTTTCAATTCTTTTGTAAGGTTATGTTGTCTCTCGGCGGCGGAATCGGAAACTACTCCATTGGGTCTAGAGAGGACGCAAAAGTGGTCGCGAAGTACCTGTGGAACAACTTCTTGGGAGGGAAATCATCGTCACGTCCGTTAGGTGATGCTGTTCTTGATGGTATCGATTTCAATATTGAACTTGGCTCTCCTCAACACTGGGATGATCTCGCCAGGTATAGTAATTAATTACGGAAACATTTTGAATAAATATTTTATGACAAGTAATATCGTTACTGGAAAAAAAATATTTATGATAAGAAGATTATGGATATATTCGAACTTCTTGGTTACAATATAAAAAAAGTTTGATAAAGATATGATATATAGGTAATAATAGGTGTTTAAATTCCTCATCTGTCTTGACTATTTTTTTTGTGTGAAAATAACAAATTAACTAGATTTTAATTATTATTGTTAATTTTGTTTGGATAGGTCTCTCTCAAAGTTTAATCACAGAGGAAGAAAAGTATATCTAACAGGAGCTCCTCAATGTCCATTTCCAGACAGATTAATGGGAACTGCTCTCAACACTAAACTTTTTGACTATGTTTGGATCCAATTCTACAACAATCCACCATGTTCATACACTTCTGGTAATACTCAAAACCTCTTTGATTCGTGGAACAAGTGGACCACTTCAATTACAGCCCAAAAAATCTTCTTGGGTCTTCCGGCAGCTCCTGAAGCCGTGGGAAGTGGGTATATCCCACCAGATGTACTTACTTCGCAGATTCTTCTGATGCTAAAGAAGTCTAGAAAGTATGGAGGTGTAATGCTTTGGTCTAAATTCTGGGATGATAAAAATGGATACAGTTCATCTATATTGGATAGTGTGTGAAAGGAATCGTAGTGACTATTGTATATCAATTTCTCTCATGTTTACCTTTTGAAGAATTGTTGTGTCTGTGTGGTGTTAGTATTCTAATTTGGAATGTTATCAATATACTTCATCAACATTCAAATTGATGAAACTAAGGATTTGCTTTTAGTATGCAAGGATACACATGTAGCTGCATCAAGGTTGGTTTACATGCACTTTTTCTGCTGAGATATAAAATAATGGTTACTTTTTTTATCTTTTTCCTCCAAATTTGATCCTATTATTTAGTTAATGAAATCACATTTATTTTGATGCTTTTGTCAAATTTGTATTAAGGTTGTAATGTTTCTTGGCGGCGGAATTGGAAACTGTACTCGGTTACCTGGCCTCTCATGTGATGTTGTTCATGATGGTATCTTCGATTTCAGTATCGAGCTTGGCTTTCCTAGACACTGGGATGATTTCGCCATGTAGAAAACATTTTGTTTTATGACAAGTATTACCGTGATTGAAAAAGACTATTAATCACTGAAGATGTCCAACACCATCAACGAAGGGGGCTAATTTAAATATTCACACGCTTTGGCTTTCCGCATTCGAAATCAAAACCTTCTTTTTCCGTCTATGAGGAGAAAAGAATCTGTTATTGAACCTTTGCCACTGACCTAGTAACTAGACGACCCGTCATAAGTTGCTTAAAAGTAGAGAACCTTAATGTTGGAAATTGATTCTTATTGATGCTTAAAAGTAGCTTCCTTTAACCCAAGTCTCTTGCTAGAGAATTAGGTTAATGTTGGAAGTTGATTCTTATTGATGTTTTAGGGACCTATTTATAGATCATTTACAACCGACTTAATAGCCTAACTAAAAGTAAAATTGCCAATACCAAGTTCTAAATAGAAAAGGAAACATAACACTTCTAAAAGAACTAGATCAGCAACGGCTATATTATATAACCCGATCAACTCATGATATTTAAATATTTGGGAAGACACTTAAAGATAATAATTTAGATGGTCCTATCATGATTAAATATTTAAGTGTCTTCCCACTAAATATTTAATCATGATAGGACCATCTAAGTTCTTATTAGAATTAATATATTTTCTATTCAAACTTAAGAACTTAAATTTGTTGATTTTTTAAAGAAAAATTGATGTCTATAGTTACATAACATTCTTTCTTATAAATTATAAATCATACAAAAAAACATACTCATAATTAATCTTTCATAAATAATACAAAGAAATTAATACGCAATGCATACATCACATCACATTGACAATCATCTAGTTTCAATTGTACAAAATTTGTATCCTAAGAATAATCATATAACATAATATACAATATCTCATCACATCACATTTCCTATCAATGATCTACACTATATTTATTGTCTTGCTGCTACATTGGAGTTATTCAAAGGTCTTTGTGGTATGATTGGTTTCCTTCTAATTTTCAAATTGAATTTTGGTTATTTGAGTCGAATATCAAAGTTTAGTTTCTAAATCTCTTATCTACAATCTCTAATCATAATTCTAAGATCAATCCAATAGTTTTATATGATCATGATCATGAGTGAGTGGTTTCATAGAGTCTTTGAGTTTTGGTAAGATAACGAAATTAAATGATAAAATACAAACCATAAAATCATCGATTTATAATTTACATAATGAAATGAAAGCAACTATAACCTCATTTTATAATTTCCATAATTAAATCATAAAATATGAACTATAAAAACCATAATATTTCTTTTAAAATCGGAGTTATCCTTTAATATTTAGTTATTGTAATATACGAACCAAAGATTAAAAGAGCATATTCATCGCCACATACGAAAGAGAGCATCTCAAAAAAATTATTATTTTAGTTATATAATCTATTTTAGTTGAGTTTGAATAGATAGTCTTATAGTTAATTGACAAGTAGCAAGTTTTTTTAGATAGAACGCTTACTGCAAATATGTTTCTCACTTTCTCTTTTTATTTTTTAATCTTTTTTTATTGTGTTGATATTGTCTCTTTTTTTTTGGTCAATGTTTTGTTATCGTCTCTTAGGGCATCTTTAACGGTAGATCAGTTGTAGTGATCTTTGAAAAACTATAATAATTAATTAATAGTCTATACTTAAGAACACACATTCAACAGTTTTTGTATAAGAACAATTTTCAATTACTTAAGAACAGTTATACCTACTATTCAACATTTTTATTATTTTAAAATCCTTAAGAACACAATATGTGTTGTAGCAATAAAGATGGCCTTAGATATAAATACTGATGGAGAACCTCTAAGAACTAAAAAGTAAGAACCATAATTTTTAAATTAGTTTGTATTATGTTACATAATAAAATGTAGGAACCATAATAATTTATTTATAAATTTCTCAAGTCTTGTCAAGCTGCTTTGTCACCAAAACCACCCTCATGCATCAAGATCACCTCTTTACCATGAACACAAATTTTAACATAAAAATATTTGTATTAAAATAAAATTTATCATTAAATTATAGAAATACTCACATCTTTCCAATTTCCATTGTAGCTGGAGTAGTTTCATAATTCATACTATTTAAAAAGATTTACTAATTAACCAAAAGGCACAAAACAGGTGCCGCCATATCCAATATCCCCAACATTGTCAATTATTCAGAACCGACCATATACGAAAACATTGACCTTTTGTCAAAATTTAGCTCAACCACAAAGACACGTGCCACATTCTCATTCTTCAAGGTTCTCCCACCGAACCATCTTTCTAAATGCGTTCAAATTGTAAAGTTGGGTGATATATAAAGAATACTAAAGCATATGTTATAACGATTTTTTAGACTCTTCTCTGTTGTTACAAGATTCTCACTATGTCTTCATTTCAATTTTATTTTCCTTCTTTTAGTCTCTCATTCTCATTATTTTGCTTCTACTTAGTTAGCTCGGTAGTTCAAGTTGGTTTGGCCACCGAACAGCACATCGGTTTGGGTTCAAAGTTAAAAGCTAGTGAACCGAATCGGGCATGGGTTTCCGCTAACGGAACTTTTGCGATTGGGTTTACTCGGTTTAAACCAACAGATCGGTTCTTACTCAGCATTTGGTTCGTACAACTTCCTGGTGATCCAACCATCGTTTGGTCTCCCAATAGGTACACATATATAATCCTTTAATATTTAGTTATTGCAATAATCTATGTAATTAGTAGTATACATATAAATATTTGATTAAACGAACATTTGATTTGCCTTTGATCAGAATTTTTTTTTCACTCAAAATCCAAATATCTAAAATATAGAAACTCCCCAGTCACAAAACAAGCCGTGTTGGAGCTAGAAGTGACCGGGAACCTCGTACTCTCCGACCAAAACACCGTCGTATGGGCTTCAAACACCTCAAACCACGACGTTGAAGCAGCGGTTATCTCCGAATCCGGAAACTTCCTTCTCCTTGGAACCGAAGTTACCGCTGGTCCAGCCATATGGCAAAGCTTTTCGCAACCGTCCGACACACTCCTCCCAAACCAACCCTTAACCGTTTCTTTAGAACTAACCTCTAACCCTTCACCGTCGCGCCACGGCCATTATTCTCTGAAAATGCTGCAGCAACACACTTCGCTTAGCCTCGGCTTAACCTACAACATCAACCTTGACCCTCACGCAAACTACTCCTACTGGTCCGGACCAGAGATTTCCAATGTCACAGGAGATGTTACTGCGGTTCTTGATGATACCGGAAGCTTCAAGATCGTTTATGGAGAATCCTCAACGGGAGCAGTGTACGTCTACAAGAACCCGGTAGACGAAAACCGGAACTTTAACAACAGTAATAGCTCCGGCCGGTTCTCGAAAAAATCGGTTTTGCGGAGATTGGTATTAGAGAATAACGGTAATCTCCGGTTGTACCGATGGGACAACGACATGAACGGTTCAAGCCAATGGGTCCCTGAATGGGCAGCTGTATCAAACCCGTGTGATATAGCTGGGATTTGCGGTAACGGAGTATGCAATTTGGACCGAACCAAGAAAAACGCCGACTGTTTATGTTTGCCCGGTTCGGTGAAGCTCCCTGATCAAGACAACGCTAAACTCTGTTCAGACAACTCATCTTTGGTTCAAGAATGTGAACACAACATCAATCGTAACGGTACCTACAAGATCTCCACTGTCCAAGAGACCAACTACTACTTCTCGGAACGTTCTGTTATCGAGAATATCAGCGATATCAGCAACGTGAGGAGTTGCGGTGAGATGTGTTTGTCAGATTGCAAGTGTGTCGCTTCAGTTTACGGTTTAGATGAAGAGAAGCCTTATTGTTGGATTCTAAAGAGTATGAATTTTGGCGGCTTTAGAGATCCTGGCTCGACCCTTTTCGTGAAGACTAGAGCTAATGAATCTTACCCCTCTTACTCAAACCATAATAATTCTATATCTGGTAAGAGCCATGGACTAAGACAAAAGATTCTGGTGATTCCTATAGTGTTGGGGATGCTTGTGATTGTGGCACTACTTGGGATGTTATTATACTATAATATAGACAGGAAGAGAACACTAAAGAGAGCCGCAAAGAACTCGCTTATCCTTTGTGACTCTCCTGTGAGTTTCACTTACCGCGATCTCCAGAACTGTACTAACAATTTCTCCCAACTTCTTGGATCAGGTCGGAATCAAGAGTCTTCATATGTATTTAAAAACAAGTTTTAAAGTATTCGAAATCTTATATTATTGGTTTTATGATGTGGTTAGGTGGATTTGGGACAGTATACAAAGGAACAGTAGCGGGTGAAACACTAGTTGCGGTGAAGAGATTAGACAGAGCATTATCTCATGGCGAGAGAGAGTTCATCACTGAAGTCAATACCATTGGTTCAATGCATCACATGAACCTTGTCCGCTTGTGTGGTTACTGCTCGGAAGACTCACACCGGTAAGCTAAAAACATTAACCTTATAACATTACAAATAAAATTTACTCTGTTTCTTACGCAACAAGATTTGAGAATCTGTTTTGGGGGACTCTACAGGCTTCTGGTTTATGAGTTCATGATAAATGGGTCGTTAGACAAATGGATATTCTCTTCAGAACAGACAGCAAGGCTGCTTGATTGGCGTACACGTTTTGCGATAGCGGTTGCAACTGCGCAAGGGATCGCGTATTTTCATGAGCAATGTCGGAACAGGATTATTCATTGCGACATAAAACCTGAAAACATCTTGTTGGATGAGAATTTTTGTCCTAAGGTATCAGATTTTGGACTGGCCAAGATGATGGGGAGAGAGCATTCGCATGTGGTCACGATGATTAGAGGTACGAGAGGGTATCTAGCGCCCGAATGGGTGAGTAACCGCCCGATCACGGTGAAGGCGGATGTGTACAGCTATGGAATGCTTCTTCTTGAGATCGTAGGTGGTAGAAGAAATCTTGATATGTCCTTCGACGCTGAGGATTTCTTTTACCCTGGATGGGCTTACAAGGTAAGTACACAATTTATAACATACTTAAGAAGGGTTCAAATAGTCTAGGCGCTAGGAGTTTGATTGGAACATTACGATCTTTTGAATGTATAGGAACTAACGAACGGGACAGCTTTGAAAGCTGTGGATAGGAGGCTACAAGGAGTAGCAGAGGAAGAAGAAGTAGTTAAAGCTCTTAAAGTGGCTTTCTGGTGCATACAAGACGAAGTATCAGTGAGGCCATCGATGGGAGAGGTAGTGAAGCTTCTAGAAGGTACGCCAGACGAGATTAATTTGCCGCCGATGCCGCAGACAGTTCTAGAACTTATAGAGGAAGGATTGGAGGATGTGTATAAAGCGATGAGGAGAGAGTTTAATAATCAGCTTAGTGCTTTGACTATCAACACCATCACAACCTCTCAGAGTTATCGTTCCTCCTCTCGGTCTCATGCTACTTGTAGTTATTCTTCAATGTCTCCTAGGTAGCTTTTTTTTTTTTCCAACATTTTATAGTTTGAGATCATCTCTCTTTTCTAGGGTTAATAAAAAATGTGATTTATGTTGGGAGATATCTTAAAAAGCAAGATATCCGATTGGAAGATTATTCTGCAGCTCCTTAATATTTGTCTTTTTAACTTTGTTTGTTAGATCGTTAGATTATAATTTTACATTATGTGTTAACACTTCAACTTAACATTATCTTAGTGCTACTACTATCTTATTATATAAAGTTGGGTTTTCAAAGTTAGTAATTCATATAATCACGACACGTGTGTCAAGTATATCGATAATATTTTGATGTGTGTGAAAAAAAATTTAAAATTACTAATTTCAATAGGAATACCATAATAATAATTATTAGTATAATAATAATTCTAATTTTAAATGACTAATTCTCTCAGAAAAAGAATTAAAAAATTATACAGCTAATTACTATAATACCATAATTAAATAAATTATACTGTCAATTATTAATCCTAAAAGAAAAAGGATTGTAGTTAACCTTCTTTACATAAACAAATAATTTTTTCATGATAACGTCTTCGAATTTTTGATTAATTTATGATAATGTTAGTATAGTTTTATTTAAAATTAGTTGGACAAGTAGTAAAACTATTACGTATGAGATTACAAAATGGGAAACAAATATATTTAAGATAATGTTATTTTTTCAAATATGAGATAAAATTAGTTTTCAGTTTTTTTTTTGAGAATTATGTTTTATTAACTTTTAGTTTTTAAAAAATATTAAGTAAGATATAAATATGATATAATGCATATTTTTTTATATGAAAATTATAAATGTTACTCATTGGGATTGAGTGAATAGAATTAAAATCTAATTTTATTATCATGTAAATATACAAAGAAATTGTATTGCAAGATGGAGTGTGTGAACTCTAAATCGGGTTAAAAAAAAGTCAAATTAAAGAAAATTAATATTTTGAATACAACTTAAAATTTTACATATTTTTCTTATAATAGCGTTAATATGCAGGCCTAATCTACTTACTATATATACGTACGCTGAGGTCTCGATAATATTATTCTGTAAAATTTATCGATCGATCCTTTACCCTCTTCAGCATTTTGTGTGTTTTAATTGATTAGAATATATCATAGAGTACTAGTCAGGTGGACATTATTGAACGGTCTAATGTATTCTACTACTCAAATACTTGTAGGTAATCAACGGATGAGAAATCAACCAATAATCATAGAATTTGAAACTGGAAATTGAAAATGACATTTTCTGTTACTTTAATTTACTGTTAAATTCTCTATATTAATTGCAGAAGGGCAACTAACTCTTTACTATTTACGGAAATAGTTGAATTCAGAGTTATTTTGCTACATCGATCTTCAGCTATAAATAAATAAATGTATGTTTTATAGAGAAAAACCATCAATCATAGATTTCTCTCTACATTAGTGTCTTATTCCCAAATCAACACGAAAAGATGTTCAGATTCATCAAGACGAAGTTTCAAAGAAAGCACAACTCTGACGGCTCAAGATCCATCGGAGGATCTTCTCTAACACAGTTTTCAAAGTTAGTAATTCATATAATCGTGACATGTTTGTCAAGTATATCGATAATATTTTGATATGTGTGAAAAAAACATATTTAATAATTATAAGAAAATTAAAAAATCCTAAAAATAAAAGGATTAAAATTAATATTTTTGAAAAGTATATAAAACTAAAAGTAATATGTTACATCACCTAATTCTAATAGGAAAGTTATCTATTAAATTACTAACTTCAGTAGAAAAATATGTGCAGTTAATAAGGAAATTATTTGCAATTTAATTGCAATTAATAAGGAAAATATATGCACTTTAGTTTCAATTAACAAGGAAAATATTTGCAATTAAATTGCAATTATTATTTATTATAATCATATAGTATAAAAGAAATTTATACAGAAACGTGATTAAAATATAAAAAGATTTAATGTGTTAAAATTAGTGATTAACATAATATAAGAAAAATAAGAAATCAATGTAATTTTCTTAAGTTTTTTAATCGGTGAATGATTTGATAACTTATTTAATATTATGTTATTATATAAACCTTGGTTTTCAAAGTTAGTAACTTCGCCACACGTGTCAATTCTAAAAATTAATGAATTGTCATGTGTAATACAAAAACTTTGTTTTAACATATTTGTAAATTATAAGAAATTAAAAAATTAAACAATTTAATAAATATAAAAAGATATTTCATATATGTACATAAAAAATAATAACAATTCTAATTTTAAATTACTAATTCTGTAAGAAAAAGAATTAAAAAATTATACAATTAATTACTATAATACCATAATTAAATAAATTATACTGTCAATTATTAATCCTAAAAGAAAAAGGATTGTAGTTAATCACCTTTACATTAACAAATAATTTTCTCATGATAACGTCTTTAAATTTTTAATTAATTTATGATAATGTTAGTATAGTTTTATTTAAAATTAGTTGGACAAGTAGTAAAACTATTACGTATGAGATTACAAAATAAGAAACAAATCTATTTAAGATATTGTTACTTTTTCAAATATGAGATAAAATTAGTTTTCAGTTTTTTTTGAGAATTATGTTTTATTAACTTTTAGTTTTTAAAAAATATTGAGTAAGATATATATTTGATATAATGTACATTTTTTTATATGAAAATTATCAATGTTACTCATTGGTATTGAGTGCATAGAATTAAAATCTAATTTTATTATCATGTAAATATACAAAGAAATTGTATTGTAAGATGGAGTGTGTGAACTCTAAATCGGATTTAAAAAAAAGTCAAATTAAAGAAAATTAATATTTTGAATACAACTTAAAATTTTATATATTTTTCTTATAATAGCGTTAATATGCAGGCCTAATCTACTTACTATATATACGTACGCTGAATACGTACGCTGAGATCTCGATAATATTATTCTGTAAAATTTATCGATCGATCCTTTACCCTCTTCAGCATTTTGTGTGTTTTAATTGATTAGAATATATCATAGAGTACTAGTCAGGTGGACATCATTGAACGGTCTAATGTATTCTACTACTCAAATACTAGTAGGTAATCAACGGATGAGACATCAACCAATAATCATAGAATTTGAAACTGGAAATTGAAAATGACATTTTCTGTTACTTTAATTTACTGTTAAATTCCCTATATTAATTGCAGAAGGGCAACTAACTCTTTACTATTTACGGAAATAGTTGAATTTAGAGTCATTTTGCTACATCGATCTTCAGCTATAAATAAATAAATATATGTTTTATAGAGAAAAACCATCAATCATAGATTTCTTTCTACATTAGTGTCTTATTCCCAAATCAACACGAAAAGATGTTCATATTCATCAAGAGGAAGTTTCAAAGAAAACACAAGTCTGACGGCTCAAGATCCACGGGAGGATCTTCTCTAACGCCTCTCGTCGCCAACAACGAGGACAAATAGTAATAGTGACTTGTAGCTGGTTATAAAAATTCACAAGTCCCATTGCTTAGCGAAGGCAATTTATACCCTTATCTTAATCAACGGATCTTGCTGTAGCAAGTATTCTATCCCGGTCAAAGCGGACTTTTGGGATGGTCAAATATAATCCTATTTCATTTTTTAAATCAACGAGAACGTTTCTAACGTTGGACGTCTCGAAAGTCGAAAGATAGTACAATAGCCTATACACAAAATCAATTTACTATCCTGCTATGAGCTATCTACTTTGAGTTTTATTAATTTACAAACACTAAATAATATGTTTTATATAAATAAATTAACATATTTGATTAGTTTATACAGTTATTATACTTATTAATTTATAATATTGATAGAACCATATATTAAAATAGATATAAAAATATATATAATTATCATATTGAATTGTGTTAAAAATTACACTGATCTAACTTGGGAATTTATCAAAAAAATTCATAGAGGTTTTATTACTATGGGTACATTTTGTTATTCTTTTCTCACACGATGGCCAAATAATTTTTTTTTCTAAAAAAATGTCTATGGCCAAATTTCTTACATAATTTTAAATATTATTTTATACGATATATTCTAGTAATGAGTTAGTAACGAGTGAATTTAAAAAAAAATCTTTAATAATTAACTATTCTTATAATTTCTCTTCTACTTTTTTATTAGACGTGTTTTTATATCAAGTGGGTGTAATTAACTAGCTAATACCGTAATACGGTATGCAAAAAAAAGAAAAAAAAAGGCAGCCTAGAACATAACTTGTTGTAAACAAAGTTGAGAAAAATTTGAAAGGAAGAAAGAACAATTGTTATTTAAAAAGAAAGGTTCAAGTGGTGGATTTATTTTAGCGCACAAGTTAGTAAATGTTCGAATAATTTAACCATGTTGTTATGAAAGTTGGAATAAATAGACCATGTTGATATAGAAAAATACAAAAAAAAACATAACGTACATGCATCAATGCATGGATTACATTGTAAAATTATCATTTACACATATCATTAGAAATCAAATATCAAGTTTTTCGGTTATTTGACGCTTAATTAAGGAAGGACAAGTTTTCAGCAATGCGTTGGCGTATGCTGTTATTCAGTCCTTACTCTTACAGCTAGATTTTGGTATCAGGTTTGTGTTTTCTCGCATATATGTACACATATATGTAGATAGCTAATATATTGAAGCTTACTTAGACATCTATCCGTAAGTACAAAAGCAAGCGAAATGTTTTATTATGAATATTCATCGCCGACCAATTTGGCTGACGAGATGATATTTGCGAGTTTTGATTCATAGGATAGCCGATAGCTTAATCATTACAGTAATGTATGCAAGACTTATGAATATTTAAATATCTTTTGTTTTATAAAGTTGGTAATAGGTATGACCTACGGACTATGATATGTATTGTTAATTAAAAGTTAATAAATATTAGGTCTTACAGAAAAAGTTCAAGAACTTGTCTCCCTTTGTATTTGGATATATCTTTTTTAAATGATTTTGTAAGTCAAATGGGTAAAGAAATAACTAACTAGGGGCATACAAAATTTCCGAAGAGTGAAAAAATATTATTTAGTTTTACAATTTTACTACCAATTTTTTAGGGGTGGCAGCTAAACCTCCCTAGTCTACCTAATTAAGTCCTTCAGTGACTGCAATACTTTTTTTTTTTACAGCAGCTGCAATACTCCTTTAATATATCAAAACTACACAAAGTTATGAGTAGAATGTTTAGGCCGAGAGATGCTTGAAATTGATTACGGCCGAGAGGTGCTTGAAATCGATCGACACTCCAAATTCAACCCAAACTCTTATAATTAGTTAAATGCATTGAATTGTTACATATTTTGATCCTAAAAACAGTAACAATGTTGTATATGAAACTAGGGCTACACCCTTTTACAAGAGCGAGAATACAATAGGGACATGGGGAGAGAGAGATAGAGCGAATCCCCATAGTGATAGCGACGTCCCATGGTTTCTCTTAAGGAAACATATGACCTTATCTCCAACGGCTACAAGACTTCTTCTCGATCCTTCTCTTCTCTTGGGCCTTGTAAGATGACTAGGCCTCTTATTTTCATCTTAGTGGCCTTACTAACAATCGTACGGACTAGACCATGGTACGGACCAAGCCATGACCGACCAGATCATGTCCGACCTTATCTTGATCAATACTCCCCCTCAAACTTAGTCAAGTGAAATTACTAAGCTTGGAACCCATGAAGCATCACCTCATTAAAAACCTTAGCATAGAAAACCACATGGGACAAAACTATGTTAAGGGAAAAAGAGTGTGATGTCCATGGATTAAAGGAGATGATCAAGGGCGAGTGATGTCTACAAGCCCAAGCTTGCTATGAATGTGTTCACACACCTTGGGACATGCAGCCTTAGTGAATATATCCGCCAATTGGTCTTGACTTCGAGTGTGACACGGCAAAATCACCCCTTCTTCGATCTTTTCTCGAACCTTGTGACAATCAACTTCAATGTGTTTGGTTCTCTCATGGAAGACTGAATTCGTGGCTATATGAATCGCAGCTTCATTATCACAATGCATGGTGATTGGTTTCTTTGAGTCGATGCCAAGATCCTTGAGAAGTGCCTTCAACCAAGTCAGTTCATTTGTCAGCTTCCACATCGCTCTATACTCGGCTTCGGCGCTCGAACAAGAGACCACTTTTTGTTTCTTCGACTTCCATGTAACCAAGTTCCCTCCAAGAAATGTACAGTACCCAGTGGTTGAACTCCTATCCAAAGTATCTCCAGCATAATCAGCATCACAATAGCCCACTAGTTCGGTGTTCGAATTCTTTCCCATCCATATGCCTTGACCCGGGCTTCCCTTGAGATAACTTCGGATCCTCTCGACCATGTTCCAGTGATAATTGGTTGGAGCCTTCATGTATTGGCTAACCTGTTTCACAGCGTAACATATGTCAGGTCGCGTGATAGTAAGATATATTAATTTACCTAAAAGCCGGCGGTATCGCGTGACATCCTCATATGGCTCGTCCATGGGTTCTCGCGGTTGTCCCTCCTTGGCCCGAATACTCTCCCCCTTTCGCTTGGCCTGGTAGCCCTTTTCCAGTGGAGTTACAGCCGGTTTCGCACCAAGCCGACCAGTTTCGGCTAAGAGGTAAATTGTGTACTTCCTTTGAGAGCGAAAGAGACCCTCCGATGAGCGATAGATCTCAATCCCAAGAAAATATCGAAGTTCACCAAGGTCTTTAATATCAAAAGCAGAGTGGAGAAAGGCCTTGGTGGCCTGGACGCCCTCTTTATCATCGCCGAAGATAATAAGGTCATCAACATAGATAAGGACCACTACAACACCATTTTTGGAACGACGAGTAAAGAGGGTGTGATCAGCTTCAGAACGCTTGAATCCTTAGCTTTGAGAGTAGAACTCAGTTTGTGGTACCAGGCCCTAGGGGACTGCTTGAGGCCATAAATGGCCTTGCGAAGTCGGAGAACTTTTCCCGTTGCAACCATGGCTTCTAACCCCGGTGGAGGATGCATGTATACTTCTTCTTCAAGCTCCCCCTGAAGGAAAGCATTCTTGACATCCATTTGCCAAAGATCCCACGATAAGTTAGTAGCAATGGAGAGAACAACCCGAATGGTGTGGAGCTTTGCAACCGGAGCGAAGGTGTCCGTGTAATCGGTGTCGTAGGTTTGGGTGAAACCACGGGCCACTAGATGAGATTTGTATCGTTTGATCTCACCAGTGCTCAGGTATTTGATGGTAAAGACCCATTTGGAGCTAACCGCTTTCTTCCCGGTAGGTAGGTCGGCCTCGTCCCAAGTGTGATTGCGAACCATAGCACCGGTTTCATCAGCCTCAGCGTCTAGCCACACTTTGTGATCTTTGGCCTCATCATACGTTCGGGGAATATAGTGTGCATCAATGGCCCCAAGGAATGTTGCATGATCGGGTGGCAATAGGGCAAGCGAACATACGACCTGAATCGGATGAGCCACAGCTTGATTGTTGTAGTAGACACGCTTGTTCTTCCAGGTAGATGGATGAAACTTGAGGCGGTCGCTCTGCCGAAGTGGTTGTTGAGATGAGAGTGTCTCGGATGATGATGGTGCAGTCTGGCCCACCTTGGCCCCATTGCCGTTAGTCGGTAGGGGCGAGGGCGTTGTCAAGGCTCCTCCGGGTAGTGTCTCTCTCAGCTCGGTGATGGTTTATGCGGGTTGAGGGTCGGTATCATGGGAATCTTGAGGGTCTGGTAATACTGTAGACTCGTCTGAAGGTTGAGCCGTTTGAGATCCCTCGGGACATGATGGCTTGGTGACGCCTAAGTGCTCAAGCAAAAATCAGAGATTGGTGGCACGGTCAGTGGTGGAGTGCGAGAGGTCTTTGAGGCTGTTCCAATCCTTTGTCTCATAGTATCCTTGACTCTCCATGAATTTGACATCCCGAGACACGTACATACGACCATTGGCCGAGTCATAGCACATGGAGCCCTTTTGTGTTGTCGAGTAGCCAATGAATATACTTTTGGTACTCTTTGCATCGAGCTTACTCCTTTGGTCTCCTGGTATTAAGACAAAACACACACAGCCAAACACTCATAAGTGGTCTAGTGATAGTTTAGTCTTAGTAAGAACTTCAAAAGGAGTTAGATCGCTTAGGATTTTTGTTGGCGTCCGATTGATAAGATGGCAGGCTGTCATGACCACGTCTCCACAAAACCTCTTGGGAACATTCATGTGGAACATCATCGACCTGGCCACCTCCATGAGATGTCTGTTCTTTCTTTCCGCCATGCCATTTTGTTGAGGGGTATACGGACAACTGGTTTGTTGAAGGATGTCATGCTTAGATAGATGTTCTTTGAGTTTGTGACTAGTGTATTCTCCTCCATTATCGGACCTAAGCACTTTGATCTTAGCATTAAAGTGATTAGTAACATAGTTTTGAAAATTTATAAATGCATCATACACCCGGTCTTTAGAAGGTAACAATGTTAACCAAGTACATTTCGACTTTTCATCAATAAATGTCACAAAATACTTGTTGTTATCTCTAGACAAGCATGTTGATGTCCAAACATCATAGTGAACCAAATCAAAGCAATGTTCATAAATAGTAGAGGATTTTGGAAAAACAGTTCTACAATGTTTCTCAAGAATACATGACTCACAACTAGAACTACTAAAAGAGACATTAGGCAACAATAACTCAAGAGCACGAGAGTAAGGATGGCCTAGTCTAGCATGCCACAGTACATTATTATTATTAGACGAGAGACAAGAGGAAAAGGAAGTCAAATTAGAGGGACTTTGTGAAGTTTTCTCTAAGACATAAAGGTCTCCGGTTCCATTCCCTTCCCCAAGTATCTTTCCGGTCTTAATATCCTGAAAATGAACACTATTAGGACCAAATACAGTATAGCAGTTTAAATCATTAGTTGCTTTCTTCACTGATAAGAGATTAGAAGTAAATGTTGGCATGTAAAACGCTTTAGAGTTCTGTTCAAACAGTTTCAAGTTACCAACACCTGTCACAGGAACACGGTCCCCATTAGCAATGACAACATTACCTAGAGCTGGTTCTATATTGTCTAGTAGACCCGGGTTACTAATCATATGATGAGAAGCCCCCGAGTCAATGACAATCATTTTACTTGGTTTAGAAGCAAAGAAGGTGGTACCAGATTCTTTGAGTGCGGCAATGGAATTAATAAGGGCTTCCAGGTCAGACTTCCTCACCAAGTCTCCATAGGATGCTGCCATAGCCGTTGCCCCTCCTTGGTTCACCGTTCCGGTCCCTTGGCCGCTTGTACCCTCTTGCAAAAGATTGGCCTTGAAGTTGGCTGGCTTGAGATGAGGGTGGGGAATCTTTCACATGGCCTTTCTTCTTACAGTGGTCACACACCACCGTCTTCCTTTCCTCATGCTTGTAGACTCCTTTGTTGGCTGTGACAAGTTCCCCTTGTTCCTTTTGAACTTGGGCGCACACATCAACGAGAGTAGGTAGCTTGTCACCGCAGAGGATATGCTTAACGAGATCATTGAATGCGGGATTGAGGGTGAGTAGCAAGCCAAAGACTTTATCTTGCTCTTTCCTTTCGTTTAGAATCGCCGGATCTATGGTGCTTGGCCGGAGCATCTCAAGTTCGGCCCAAAGAAACCAAAACATCCCAAAGTGCTTGGTAAACTCCAAGTTAATGGCCTTCTTAACTTCAAACACATGGGTTAGGTTAGTTATATTCCCGTACACGTTCGCTAGATTATCCCATAGCTCCTTGGCCATCTCACAATAGGAGTAGGCTTCTAAGATGGGCGCGTCCAGCGAGTTTTGGAGAATGGCAAGCACGGTCTGATCTTCTTGGAACCATTTGACTTCCTTTTCGAGCTCAGCCTCCTTTTCTTCTTCCTTTTCTTCTTTGTCGTCCCCTTTGTTGGCTTTCTTGAGGAGCTGGTCTGTTTCCACATGAATCCAGAGTCCCCGACCACTAAGGGCGGTCTTTGTGGTTCTTTTCCACAAGAGATAATTTGCACCTTTGAGAACCACCGGAGTAACAATTGGTTTTGCGGTTTCCATGGCGAGAAAAGATTTGATTTCTAGAGAGTAAAGAAGAGTAAAGATTAAGGTAGAGTAAGTAGAAAGAGTGAGTTTAGAGAGTGGTGAATCGAAAAACTTGCTCTGATACCATGTTAGTTTAAGCGGAATAAGAGTAGAGTTTAGAGTTAAGTGTGATGAGATAATAGATAAGGTTGATGAACAAAGAGAATAAAAGAGAAAAAATATTCTATTAGAATTGAAGGTTTACAATGTCGGCTAGGAGCCTTAAATAGTATATGAAACTAGGGCTACACCCTTTTACAAGAGAGAGAATACAATAGGGAAATGGGGAGAGAGAGATAGAGCAAATCCCCATAGTGATAGCGACGTCCCATAGTTTCTCTTAAGGAAACATGTGACCTTATCTCCAACGGCTACAAGACTTCTTCTCAATCCTTCTCTTCTCTTGGGCCTTGTAAGATGACTAGGCCTCTTATTTTCATCTTAGTGGTCTTACTAACAATCGTACGGACTAGACCATGGTACGGACCAAGCCATGACCGACCATATCATGTCCGACCTTATCTTGATCAATAATAGTGGCGTCGGTCGACACCAACACCAACATACGGACAACGAGAACTGGTCCAGGATGGCTATTTCGGGGCAGCGTTTGGAGGATTAAACGGAGTCCGATTGGGTTGAAATATGTTGGAGAGCTTCGTGGTGCTACATGCTCCATATCCAACGTTGGGTGTATGAAATGAACGGTTGGTTTGTGTTTTAATCGAGGTTTTGTATTGAGGTCTGGCATAGACAGTTTTGTGGTAAGGTTGGGGTGTCGAGCGACACCAGGATTGTGTCGGTCGACACCAGCATGTTCTTGTGTGTTTGGATCATTGGAAAACAGCTGGATTTAGGGTTGGATAAGGAGAGATCGACAGAAGTGATGTCGTGGACGTCGGAGGCACTAAAGGAGTTGATAGTGAATTGGAGTATTTGTGGGGAAGTGTTGTCCGTGGGTGGACGAAATCAAATATTCCAGCCCACCTCTCTTGTTACTCGGTCACTAGGGGTGGTTGGTTGTGTGACTCAATAACTAGATGAGATGGGGTTTGGGGTGCATTTGTGAGAGTTTTTATAAGGAGGAATATCTACGTCGGTTGTCTCGTATGAATAATGGGGTTCTGATGAGATTGTTACCCTTGGATTCTGTGTGTGGTATGATTCTTGAGGCTCTGATACCACTTGATATGACCCTTCCAAGGAATCGGCACCTTCGAGTTAGTAGATAGAGACACCTTGATTCTAAAGACGATGAAGCCTCAAGAATAAGGATGGTGGAATGAATGGTTGCACAAGAGTTGCGGAAAGACTCTTGATATACCGGTTTGATCTTTTAGCCTCGCACCAAAAAGATCGGATCTCTCAGCCTCTCACCAAGGAGATCGGGTTTTGACTATTGGAATTACACCAAGTAGTCGGTTTTGATTGTTGGAATCACACCAAGCAATCGGTTTTGTCCACAAAGAACAGAAGAGAATCACTCTCAAAGAAAAGAAAAGGTTTTATAAAAAAGTTGGTTGATTATTTCATTGATCTTACATGAGTTTATATAGGAAAGAAAACTTGGTAACAAAGTCAAGTATTATTCTTGAAACTAAAAAAAAACAATAAAGATAGATAGTTGAATGAAGATTCAACTCTTGAAGTTTGTCTTCCCAAGGTGTCATTCCCAAGGTGACTCTAGGTGCATGTATCTCAATTTTCGTCACTCTTCTTTGACCACAAAACAAAGTAATTATTTTGGGCTTTCTTGGACTTGAATTAGGCTCAAAGTAGGCTGGATTTGATAGGTATCATACCCAATAGATTTTTCCATACTCTCTTTGGCCATAAGCTCTTGAATAAGACCATTTAGTGCATTCCTTAGCTTCTTAGCTTTTGCTCTAGTCATTGGTCCTTCAGGTACAAGCAATGGTTCCTCAGTTACAAGCTCCTCTGGTTCAAGCTCAGCTACACTTTCCTCATGTTCAAGCTTAGCTACAAGCTCATCCTCCTTAGATCCATCCTTGATCACATCATCTCCCTCCTCTTGAAAAGGATTTGACCTCAAATCTGGATCATCTGCCACAAAAGGAACTAAATCAGAAACATTAAAGTTTGAACTCACATTGTACTTACCTTGAAGATCAAGTTGGTAAGCATTGTCATTAATCTTTCTTGTGATCTCAAAGGGTCCATCGATTCTAGGCATCAATTTCGACTTCCTTTCAGCTGGAAACCGTTCTTTTCTCAAGTGAACCCACACTTGGTTTCCTGGTTTGAATCCAACATCCTTCTTGATAACTTCTGTAAGTGGTGCAGCTATAGTGCTAAAGTCCTTCACAAAGCGCCTATAAAATCCAGCTAGTCCATGAAAGCTCCTTAATTCTCCAACGGTCTTAGGACTTTGCCAGTCTCTGATAGCTTTAACTTTCTCCTCATCAACCTTAATGCCATTTGCACTAACAACAAAACCTAGAAAGACAAGATTATCCATACAAAAAGTGCATTTCTTAAGATTAGCAAACAACTTCTCTTCTCTAAGAGTTGTAAGAACCGCTTCTAGATGCTGAACATGTTCTTCTAAATTCTTGCTATAGACTAAGATATCATCAAAGTAAACTACAACAAAGATTCCAATGAATTTTCTCAAAACATGGTTCATTAACCTCATAAAAGTGATGGGTGCATTTGTTAGCCCAAAAGGCATAACCAACCATTCATACAACCCATGCTTAGTTTTGAAAGAAGTTTTCCATTCATCACCCTCTTTCATGCGTATTTGGTGATATCCACTTTTGAGATCTATCTTAGAAAAGACACAAGAACCATGCAGTTCGTCAAACATATCATCAAGCCTAGGAATAGGATGACGATACTTTACCGTGATGTTGTTGATGGCTCTACAATCAACACACATGCGCCAACTTCCATCCTTTTTGGACACAAGTAGGACTGGGACTGCACATGGGCTCATGCTCTCTCTGATATGTCCCTTCTCCATGAGCTCATTAACTTGTCTTTGCAACTCCAAGGTCTCCACGGTATTAGTCCTATAAGCTGGTCGGTTTGGTGTTCAATACCACGGATAGGTGGTAAGCTTTTCGGATTGTCCTCCGGGAATACGTCCTCAAAATCCTGCAAAAGAAAGGTTCTCTCACTCGGTAACACCGGTGCAAGGTCAGAAAAACTCATGAGAGTTTCTTTGTAAACAAACATAATAAAAGGTTGTTTCGAATATAAAGCTCTCTTAACCTCTCATTTTCTCACAAAGAAATTTGAATGCCTCACGGGTTTTCTCTTGCAGGCCTTTGACTTGGTTTTTCTCAAACTCTCGCTCTCTTTTTGGTAAATTGTGTTTGTGGGGTCGCTCATGGTGTTTGTTTCTTTCCTTTGCCTGAGAATCAACTGATCTTGGTAAACTTCATGAGGTGTCAACGGAACTAAGATGATCTTCTTGCCTTTGAACTCAAAAGAATATCGATTGGTGAAACGATCATGGGTTGTTCTCCGGTCAGATTGCCATGGTCTTCCCAAAAGAATATGACTTGCCTCCATAGGTAGAACATCGCACAAAACCTCATCCTCATATTTCCCAATGATAATAGGAACCTTTACTTGGATAATAACCTTCATCTAACCATCATCATTAAGCCATTGCAACATATATGGCTTCGGGTGTTTCTCCGTAGTTAGCCCAAGCTTCTTGACCATTGTTTCACTTGCCACATTAGTACAACTCCCGCCATCAATTATGAGTCAACATACCTTATCTCGGACATGACACCTTGTATGAAATAGATTCTCCCTTTGCTCATGTTCCACAATCGCAGTTTGAACACTGAGTGATCTCCTTGCCACCAATATCTCACCGTTTTCTAGAATTTCTTCAAGTTCTTCTAGTGAATCAGAAACCACCTCTTCATTTTCTGATTCAAACTCTCCATTCTCCAAGAGAATCATGGTTCTTCTGTTGGAACATTCATGTGCATAGTGTCCTCTCCCATGACACTTATAACACGTCACATCACGAGCTCGGGTTCTGGTAGCCTCAGCTTTGTCCTTGGTAACTTGATTGGCAACAATTGTCTTCGCTTCAGCCTTTGGAATAGCAACTGGCTTTTCTTCCTTCTGGTAACTTATTTTTGGGTTAGATGAACCAGCACCATAAGTTATCCGCGTAGAACTTCTTCTTTTAAGTTGCTTTTCCACCAAGATTGCTTTATGTAACATCTCTTCAAGCTCCACATAATGCTCCATCTCAAGCCTATCTTGGACATCTCGGTTCAACCCACTCATGAATCTAGCCATAATAACTTCTCGGTCCTCAACCACATCAGCTCTTATCAAAAGAATCTCCATCTCTTGATAGTAATCCTCCACACTTCGACTTCCATGAGTCAGTCTCCTTAGCTTTTGATGCAGATCGCGATGGTAATGGCCCAGAACAAACCTTCTCCTCATGATAGCCTTCATCTCAGCCCAAGTATCAATCGGATATTCGCCATTACGTCTTCGTGAAATCACCAACTGATCCCACCAGCTAAGCGCATACTCACTAAACTCAACAGCCGCCATTCGCACCTTAATGATCTAAGAATAGTGTTGAAAATTGAAAACTTGTTCTACCTTCTTCTCCCACTCCAAGTAGACATCTGGATCATTCTTCCCAATAAATGGTGGAATATTAAACTTCAGCCCTCCAATGTTATTATCATTTCTTTCTCTGCCTTCTCGCACACGTCTAGGTCTCCTTCGGCCTCCTTGAGATGAGTTTCCACTACGAATGTAGTAATCTTCAGCTGCTACATCTCTCGGCATTCTTAACTCCTCTCCTACTCTCCTTTGTTGATTAGGCAAGTTTTGTGGTTGCCTTTGTTGTGCTTCTGCTTGAACTTCGTCCAACCTCTCATAGACTGCATTCATCTCAACCCTCATCATCCTCCGCATTTCTCCCAACAATGCTTCCATCTGGATATTTTGAAGTCTCCCGGGTTGTTCTACTTCATGGTTGTTATTTTCTCCGTCATCCATATTTGAAGAAACCTGCAAGATGAACAAACTCACAAAAACAAAATCCTCACAAGTGTTTACTCTCAACTCTCAAAGTGTGTTCTAGTGACTCTCAAAGGTTCTAATAGAACAGAAACCAATCAAACCCAATGTGTTTTCCAAAACGATCGAAACAGAATCAAACTCAGCGAGATACCAAAAGATAAAATAGAACCGATTGATAGAAGTAGTTTTTTTTTTGAATAGAAAATAACCTTTTTTTCTCTTTTTTTTTTCTTTTTTTTTTCTTTGTTTTTTTTTGTTTTTTTTTCTTTTGTTTTTTTTTCTTTTGCTTTTTTTTTTTTGCTTTTTTTTTAATAAATAAATAAAATAGATATAGAAGATGAAAAGATGAGAAAATGAAATAAAGAAGATGGAAAGATAGAAAGATGATAGATAGAAGGTGAAAAGATAGAAAATGATAGGATGATAAAATATCGAACTCAAGGGTGTGCTCTGATACCACTTGATATGATTCTTGAGGCTCTGATACCACTTGATATGATCCTCCCAAGGAATCGGCACCTTCGAGTTGGTAGATAGAGACACCTTGATTCTAAAGATGATGAAGCCTCAAGAATAAGGATGGTGGAATGAATTGTTGCACAAGAGTTGCGGAAAGACTCTTGATATACCGGTTTGATCTTTCAGCCTCGCACCAAAAAGATCGGATCTCTCAGTCTCGCACCAAGGAGATCGGGTTTTGACTATTGGAATCACACCAAGTAGTTGGTTTTGATTGTTGGAATCACACTAAACAATCGGTTTTGTCCACAAAGAACAGAAGAGAATCACTCTCAAAGAAAATAAAAAGTTTTATAAAAAAGTTGGTTGATTATTTCATTGATCTTACGTGAGTTTATATAGGAAAGAAAACTTGGTAACAAAATCAAGTATTATTCTTGAAACTAAAAAAACAATAAAGATAGATAGTTGAATGAAGATTCAACTCTTGAAGTTTGTCTTCCCAAGGTGTTCTTCCCAAGGTGACTCTAGGTGCATGTATCTCAATTTTCGTCACTCTTCTTTGACCACAAAATAAAGTGATTATTTTGGGCTTTCTTAGACTTGAATTAGGCTCAAAGTGAGCTAGACTTGATAGATATCATCCCCAATAGATTTTTTCATACTCTCTTTGGCCATAAGCTCTTGAATAAGACCATTTAGTGCATTCCTTAGCTTCTTAACTTTTGTTGTAGTCATTGGTCCTTCAGGTACAAGCAATGGTTCCTCAGCTACAAGCTCCTTTGGTTCAAGCTCAGCTACACTTTCCTCATGTTCAACCTCAGCTATACGCTCATCCTCCTTAGCTCCATCCATGATCACATCAATGTGAAGATTGGGAATCCGGGTGCGCTCGTTTCAGTTCATATATGTATATAAAAAATAATACTAATTCTAAATTTAAATTACTAATTCTATAAGAAAAAATGAATTAAGAAAATTATATAATTAATTACTATAATGCCATAATTAAATAAATTATACTACAATTATTAATCCTAAAAGAAAATGAAATGTAGATATTTACCTTTACATAAACAAATAATATTCTCATGATAACGTCTTTGAATTTTTGATTAATTTATGATAATGTTAGTATAGTTTTATTTAAAGTTAGTTAGACAAGTAGTAAAACTATTATGTATGAGATTACAAAATATAGAACAAAATAAATTTAAGAAATTGTTATTTTTTCAAATATGAGATAAAATTAGTTTTCAGAGAATTATGTTTGATTAATTTTTAGTTTTTTACAAATATTAAGTAAGATATAAATTTGATATAATGCATATTTCTTTTTATAAAAAAAAATATAAATGTTACTCATTGAGATTGAGTGCATATAATTAAAATCTAATTTTATTATTATGTAATATATAAAGAAATTGTACTACAAGATAAAGTGTGTGAACTCTAAATCCGTTTAAAAAAATCAAATGATATAAAATTAATATTTTGAATATAACTTAAAATTTCACATATTTTCTTATATCCGCGAGCCTAATCTAGTACTCCCTCCGTTTCAAAATATAAAATGTTTTAATTAAAGCATGCATATTAAGAAGTCTTTACTTTTAACAAGTTCAACCAATGAGAAACAATATTGTATAATATAAAATACTAAACTAATCTAAAATTGTATAGAAACTTGAAAACATCCTATATTATGAAACAAAAAACTTTTCTAAAATATTTTATATTTTGAAACGGAAAGAGTATATTTTATAAAGTCTGGTAACTTTGGAAACCCTCCATTAGTATTATTGAAATGGTAAGAGAGGTATATGTGATCTACAATATTATAGGTGTGAACTCAAAGGTTTTGGTTAACCAATTAGCAAGCAACCCACATAATTAGCCGGAAAAGAAAACTACTCATAATATCGAACGTGGAATGACATCGTTTCATGTGAATCCGCGTTTGTCCTACACGCGTTTCCTTGTTCTGTACATCAAACTGAACAAAGTCAGAACGTAATAATAGTTTTGTATATCGACATTACCGCTTCACTCACGTGGACTTGCCACCCTAGTCAAACCTGATATATAACCCACCTGATCGATTACTAATCCATATCTCGTAATTCATTACATTCATTTTTTCCCCTCTTATCTATTTCTTTCTACTTATACACGAGCAATAAGAATCTAGCTACTTTGATCTTTTAATCAAGAAACGAGAAAAAGAAAACTAGGGTTTTTTGTGGTGGAATATTTTTTCGTTTTATTTATATTAAAATGATGCAGTTTGTGAAAAATTTCCCACTATTGGCCCTCGTAGTCATAAGCTTAGCCGGAACGGCGACAGTAGAGGCTGCGACGGGAATGAACCCTCCGATGAAGCTGGTTTGGCATTATTACAAAGTTACCAACACTTGTGATGATGCAGAGACTTATATTAGATACCAAGTCGAAAAGTTTTATAAGAGTGATAATACCGTTGCCCCCAAGCTACTTCGTCTGCTCTACTCCGATTGTATGGTTAATGTAAGTAAACACTAACAATAACATCATCAACATTACTTTCATTTTCTTATTTCTTATAGCCTATATATGTTGTTAATCTATTTGAAAATGTGTGTGTAGGGATGTGATGCTTCGGTTCTTCTGCAAGGACCAAACTCAGAGAGGACAGCTCCGCAAAATCGAGGGCTTGGAGGTTTTGTAATAATCGATAAAATAAAACAAGTTCTTGAATCACGTTGTCCTGGTGTTGTTTCTTGCGCTGATATCCTCAACCTTGCCACTAGAGATGCTGTTCACATGGTACATATATACGCATACGCGCATCTTCTGTACTTTATTGATTGATTATTGTTGGAATTTTTCTGATTGGTGTTTTTTTTTTTTGATGACGGTTAGGCTGGAGCACCGTCTTACCCTGTGTTTACCGGGAGAAGGGACGGTGGGAGACTAAATGCAGACGCCGTGGATCTTCCGTCACCGTCCATCTCAGTCGACGAGTCATTGGCATACTTCAAGTCTAAAGGTCTTGACGTTTTGGATATGACTACCCTTCTAGGTATTTCATCGTCTTGTTTTTCTCTCTTTCCCTTTAAACACAAGCATCTTCTATCGTTTATTCTAGTTAGGAAAACGTACTCGCAAAGCACAACAAATTCACGTTTATATTTACATATAGTGTTTACTTTTTCCAAATGATTCCCCACAAGCATAAGCATTTTAATCACTAACGTAGACATCAAATGAACTGTTTTGGGTTTGACATTTTTCCCATTTGTAATTTGCAAAAAATAATATCTGAAAAATTATTTGATAATTTAAATATATGACATTTGAAACAATGATTGTATTTTAACGTTGAAAAATACTAAGATTGTAATTCAATGCTCTAGCTATGTTTGGCAGAGAGGAAGATCTTAATTACCACTACTATAAAGATTACAAATATTTGAACTATTCTCATTGTATACAACACTTAACTACTGCAAAATAAAATTTACAAGACGGTTTCACATTCTGGAATTTTTAAGAATATCCAAATAGTAATCCAGCTAGTAATCAAGAAATAAAGATATAATATACAACCAAAGTGGATTTAACTAGCTTTCTCGTAGATGATTTATAACAACCTCTAATATATTGTGTAATGGAACAGGAGCACACTCAATGGGGAAGACACACTGCAGTCACATAGTGAACAGACTATATAACTTCAAGAGCACAGGGAAACCAGATCCGAGCATGAACACTACATTGGTATCACAACTTCGATATCTTTGTCCTCCAAGAACACAAAAGGGCCAAACCGATCCACTCGTTTATCTAAACCCAGACTCAGGCTCGAGCAACAGATTCAGCAACTCCTACTACTCCCGTGTTTTGTCTCATAACGCTGTTTTGGGAGTAGACCAAGAGCTGCTCAACAACGATGACTCGAAGGAGATCACACAAGAGTTCGCTTCAGGTTTCGAAGATTTCAGAAAGTCATTTGCTTTGGCAATGTCGAGGATGGGATCTATCAATGTATTGACCGGAACAGCTGGAGAGATTCGCCGAGACTGCAAAGTTACCAACGCTAACTACGGAGCTTAAACTATATAATTATATCTTATTTAATTTATTATTATGTGTGTGTGTTTGTTATAAAATTATAAATATTTTATCATCAACAAGGATGGAAGATAAATAAGATAAATTGTTGAATCTTGCAAAAATGTAACAACGTTTTAACGAGACTGATTACATTGGATCCGTGCTAGAGCACGAGTTGAAATTTCTTTTATTTATATTATAATTTTAGAATAAAATATAATTTATATAATTGTTTTAAAAAAAAATTTTGGATAAAACACTATGCAACAAAATCATATGCCAAATATGATAGCTTGAAAAAAACACTTATTTAGTAAGTTTTATATTGTTAATTTTGTAATTTTATGTATGAGAAATATGTTTGTTGTTTGTTTTTATTTTAAGTTTTGAATATGTTTGCTGAAAGTTTTTTTTTTAACTATGACCCGTGCTTAGGAATATTTTATTTTCAACTGCACAATAAGATTTTGGAAATCACGATTAAGTGTGATAAATTGTCAAGATTTTATTCTTTTTTACGCATAAAAGTATATTTTTATGTCTAACAGTATATACTTTGTAACAATATATGGAATACTAAATATTTTATTTATGAAATTATATAAATCATTGGAATATTCTCTTTAGAAGAATTCTTTGGGATATTCTTAACTGTATTCATATAGCCCACATATTGACCAATTAATCTATAACATTTTTTTGTAACTAATCTATATTTAATCCATAATCTATTTTGTAACCAACTTATAAAAATTATATAGTCTATTAAAAAAGTTGTATACTTCCGTTTCTATTAAAAGGTTTGGAAGAGACATTAACAACTTGAAAGTCGCATGTTTCTTTTTTTTTCATTTGATATTAGCAACCTTCAAAGTTCTCTTAAGCTAGCTAGCTTTGCATTTTTTTTTCTTATTAAAAAGGTACCCCCCTCTGTTTGTTAAAAAATACACCAATGAGGTTTTTGTTCACATTTTGAAGAGGAAAAAAATTTGATAAAGGCAACAAAACAAATTTGCATGATATAAAAAAAAACAAAAACGCTGCGTTTCAAAGATAAAACATTTTTTAAACACGTCGTCATCACAAATAAGAGATATTTGATAGCAGTCTTCGTAGGCTTCGCTTCGGCCTTGGAGGCTCTCTCTCTCTCTCTCTCTCTCGCAGTCTCACTCATGGCCGTACCCGGATTCTTCTCTTCCACGGCGCTTCTCCGTAACCACTCTCTTACTGAAATACAACATTTTTTTTCTTTAATTTTTACTCGCAATATCTCTATCTATGCATTTTTCGCGTTTGTTATTGCTAATTGATATTCTCATGTACTCTATTGATTGGGAGTTTTCTTCTTTGCATTCCATTTTTTTTTTACTTTTCAGCAAAATTCTTTGATTCTCTCCTCAAAATTTTTTTCATGAATTGAGTTGAGAAAAATACTACTTGGCAGGGCATTGTCCTGTATCGAAAACAGAGGAGGGAGGAGGAGGAAGCTGCTTCCATGTCGCGCCTCGCCGAGTTTTTCATCCTCACCGTCTCAACACTAATTCTGGGTACTATGAATTGCCCTTTCTTCTCCATTACCCATTAGTTCTGTTAAGTAAAGTTGAGATTTTTTTTTTTTTTTTTTTTTTGGTTTCTCAAAGTAAATACGTTGGATTAAGTTTTGTTGCTTATGTGTGAGTTTGATATAACCTAAAAAAGATGTTAGATTCTAGTTTCTTTCTTGTTTTTGGAAAGCTTTATCTGTGTAACTCCTGCATGATAGTTCAGTTTTGGTTATATGTTTCTAGTCAAATGGTTTTCATGAACCTTGAGATACAGTAAAAGCTGAACAATCTTGTATTCACCATTTATTGTTCTCAATCTTGCATACATTATTTATTGTTCTCATATGGGAGCTCGTGAACTATATAAAAGCTGTGTATTTGATCCGAAGTTGTTTTCCTTTTCTTTTTCTTTTTAGTTTGTTAGTGTATTAGAAACTATTAGTTGAGATCATACTTTTCATTTGTTGCTTGAGCTAGGGAATATAACTAAATGTGTTTCGGTTTTACTTGATGCATTAGGTTATCTTAATCTGCAGTAAAAGGCTAAAAAGATATCTGAGCATATGTGCCATGAGTGTATCAGAACATATGTGCCATGAGTTTCAACTATCAGGGTTATCTTATTAGATGCCAAATATTTTGTGAGAGAGACATTGCATTTTTATTTTTTCTTTTATATTTGAATCTTTTCTTATAATTTACCAAATTCTTAATGCACATTACCAGGAGTGGATTTCTCAAGTGTAACAGTGACTATTTTACAAGAAAATATTTGCGGAAGAATAGGACTCAAGCTATAGCAGAGTATGTGGGTTCAACTTCAGATCCTAAGAAGCCAACTGGGAAGTCAAGTTATCATCCTTCAGAAGATATCAGAGCATATGTGCCAGAGAATCCTGAAGATTCTAGGCTTTCCCCTCCTGTAACTGCTAGAACCATCATTGAGGTATTATTATATGGCATCTTTCACCCAACATTTCATATGATTAGTTTTCACTTTTCAGGTAAAACAATCCTAGGACTGATGTCTTAACCTAAGTTACAGTTTTATGTTTGTGTGAAGAGTTCTGGTTGCTACCTTATTGTGGTTTCTTCAGTATTCATCTATCAGAAATTTAGAATGCAACCACCATTACCAGTGTGACTATGCTTGTTTTATTTTTTAAACCTGGTTTTACGGATCTGACATTTCCCGTAGTGTGTCTTGTTTAGGTGAACAAAAAAGGAACCCTGATGCTTTCAGGTTTACTTGGTATTGGAGTTCATGAGAATATTCTCTGGCCGGATATACCTTATGTAACAGATCAGCATGGAAGTAAGAAAAAATAGTCTTGTTCTTACTTCATATTGGCTTTATAACTGTCAACCATTGAATTGGATTACGCTTATTCTCTGCAGATATATACTTTCAAGTAAAAGAAAATGAGGACATAATGCAAACTGTTGTTGCTTCTGATAACAATTATGTGGTATGTTGTCTCTTCCAGGCATATTATGCATATCCCGTTATATCACATTCTTTATAGACGATTCATTCAAGATTTTAAGCCTAGCTTTGACAGAGAACATATTTGTTTTCATAATTTTGGAATGGTAGCTAAAGCTGCTTTCTTATGACTGCTAAGCATACTTTAATAGCAGTCATCTAAGTTTGTGCCACTGCTTTATATTACTTTTATGCATGTCAATATGTTTTTAGTGTTTTACTGTATTTTAAATGACTGTGCTGAAACGGTGTAGTCTTTACAACTTGCGCTATTGTTTTCTGTCTATTAAAAGTTTACATATGCGATGCAGCAAGTAATAGTAGGTTTTGATACGATGGAGATGATCAAGGATATGGAGCTGAGCAGTCCATCTGGTATTGGTTTTGGGATTGAAGAAATCGAAGATGGTGAAAGTGAAGTAGAGGATGAAAACAAGGGGGATGATGATGAAAGAGAAGACAAAGATGATGAGGTTTGAAAATTTCATTTCACTCATTCGTGCTCAATTATTGAGGAACTTCATATGGAAAAAAAACATGTGGGATGCGTAGCATACTTCAGTAGTCATAGTGTGATCTTTTACTTCAGGAATGGGTTGCTGTTCTAGAAGATGGAGATGAAGACGATGATTATGTTTCGGATTCTGATGAATCACTTGGAGATTGGGCAAACTTGGAAACAATGCGGTATTGTCATCCTATGTATTTTGCCCGGAGGATGGCCGAGGTTGCTTCAAATGATCCTGTAAACTGGATGGAGCAGCCGTCAGCTGGCCTTGCTATCCAGGGACTATTGAGTCGTGTTGTTGTGGAAGATCACTCGGATATCCAAAAACATATCTCTGATTGCAAGGCTACATGTACTGACAAAAACAAGGATGTAGAAAACTTAGAAGAGAAATTTGAAGGCCTTGGTAGGCCAAGTGGGGATGAATCTGAGATATTGCAGGTTGAAAATTCGAGAAATGCCATATCGTACTACAAGCTGGAGATAATAAGAATCCAGCTCATTACGGCACAGGGGCATCAGGTTTACACTAAAGCTTCTCCCTCTTTCCCCTTGTGTTATTTTGGTTATTATGAGATCAAACAAAAGTAAACACCAAAGTCAGTCCATGTTCCCATTTTGAAGTGGCAATTATTATCTATGCTCAAAGCTTTTGCTTGGTTGTGTATTTTTGCTTTTGTACAGACTGAAGTGAAAGTGGAAGACGTCAGGAAAGCACAACCTGATGCTATTGCTCGTGCATCAGATGGTATCGTGACTCAGTTAGAAGAAAATGGCGATAAACTAACTGAAGCTCTCAGATCTCTGTGTTGGAGGCATAAAGGGCTTCAAGCAGAGGTAAGAAAACAAGAACTTTAAATGAAGTTGTGTAGCTTGCACGACTAAATTGCACGATCATGAATAAATCCGATGATAACACAACGCAGGAAGTGAAGCTCATTGGGATAGATTCACTTGGTTTCGACCTCAGGATTTGCTCAGGAATGCAAATTGAGACATTACGGTTTGCATTCGCGGTAAGGGTAGGTCGAATTTTTCCTTTTGTATCTTCTTAGACTCTGTTTAGTGATCAATGTTACATACGATTATCACAACAAACCTGTTTCACTGACATAACAATTGCAGTTAGATTAATGTGGCCTGAGAAGTGAGAACTCTCTCTATTGCAGGCAACATCAGTACACAACGCTGAGGGACAGTTGAGAGATTTATTATTCGCATCGACACCTTCCAAACCGCAGAAACCAAAACAAACGATGATGTAGCTACAAGAAACATATTCAACTGCAAGTTTCTGTGTATGAATGGGAAGTGTCCCCTCACTAGTCAGACATGAACTAAGAACTCATGTTAACGGCTTATTCTTGATGCTGTATCGTTGTGTTATGTTATGTACATCCACTCAGTATTTATACTATGCCGTTCACATTTTGTAACTAAACTGCATTTTCAGATTTACAAAAAAAAAATACTAAGTAAACGGAAAAGGTGGACTATCTATCACAAAGGATTTTACCGGAGAAGAACAAGTTAAAAAGCCACAATTGATTAAATTCAAAATCTTTATTCACATAACTTTTGAGCAATTTGGAAGCAAAACGAAAGAAAAAAAAGTATGCAGACTCAAAACGCTGCGTTTCATGGATAACCTTTTTTTGACGCATCATCATATCTAGGATTTATATATAAGAGGGATATTAAAATCTGTTGCTGTTCAGCTTTTCTATTGTGTGAGTTTTAAAACAATAAAGTAACAAAATGAATTCCCTATACATTCTACTCTCTAGTTTTCATAAGTTTATTTTTAAAATTTGTACTTTTACTTTTGTATTTAAATCAAGTTTAAATAAAGTAAATTTTAATCATCCTTCTTGTCTTTATTTTGCGTTAATCATTTTATCTTTAAATTTGTTTCTTCTATAGTTATACAAAATTATACTATATACTCTATATTTTATCCTGGATTTAGTCAAAAACGTATGGTATCAGAGCCAAAAGATTTTTGACTATAGTATGATATATGTTTTTCTTACACCATCCAAGCCAAAAGATACTTGTTTAATCTATCCTTAAGCCTAGTGTTAAAAACCAACCTACCAGAACCTTGTCAAGAGCGTAGATAGCATAGGTGTTCCAGACTATAAGACCAGAAGGCAGTGAATCCGTTGGTAAGCCCATGCGTCATTCGTCATCGATGAGATCGGTTAGTTTGCATTTTTAGCATTACACTAAGAATAATTTAAACATGGCATCTAAGGTTAGGAAGTTGTTTAAGTCTAAGCATGCATCATCCTCTACATCTCAAAAAACAATTAATTCAAGAGAAATTATGTCAAAAATTACAACCTTTAATCAAGAAATATCAAAAGATCAACTACCGCATGTTAATCCACAAAATATATATCAAATAGGAACTTTTGATTTTAGAACTGTGTATTCAATCAAAGAACATGAACAAACTTTATCAATACAAAATGAATTTGAAGAAATTAAACTACTTTCTTCTATGGCTTTAGAAAACTATAAAAGAAAAAACTTTACTTATATTCATTTTGGTCTAATACAAATAGCAATTAAATTTTTATCTAGAACAAGGATTGATTCCCCAATACTCATGTTATTAAGAGATAAAACACTTTTAAAATTTGAAGACTCCTTATTAGGAGCAGTACAATTAAACTTATGCAACAGAGCTATATATTTTAATTGTGCACCAAATTTTCAAGTGAGCTTACATGATCCTACAATATTTAATATTTTAGTTTTAAACGTACACTTGCCTGAAATTAAATTTCAGCAAGAAAGACATGGCTATTTGTTGGTGTATCGGATTTACTTTAAGCAATCTACATCTGAGTTTAACCCACGATGTTTATTGCAAGATGATAAAGGCGAAACAACAATATTGGCTGCACATAGTAAAGACACACCAACCTCTACATACACACCTAAACAATTAAAATGGACAGAAATTACAATTCCTGATCAATGGAAAATTAATATTACTCAACCACCAAGAAACGTTGAACAAAGAACTATTACAAGTATAACAGAACAATATGATGGAAAAGTATTATTAAACTTTGGTTCTTTTAGAGATCCACCATCATTAAAATTCAGTTCATTCTACCCACGTTTATCTCTCTCTGAGTACAGAACTGGCCAAGCTAGCATTGAATCAGAGGAACGTGTAAAACAAATTTTAACAAAAAACCAAGGGAAAAAACCTATAATTTTTCAAGCACCAATAGCTGAACCAGTTCAACAATCAGAAGTGAGATCGTCTAATTTTCTTACTTCCCCAATAGCTTCAGATTTTAAATCAATAAATGTTATCATAAAAACATTTACAATAGACAAAGATTATCTAAGAGGATAATTTTTATCAGATAAAAATAGAGATAAGAGAAAATGGTACTTTCAAGCTTTTAACAAAGAAAAACTTACCACTTTTAGAGAAATATGGTATGACTATATGGAAAATATAGAAGTAAATATTCCATTCTTCACATGGTTTTAGACATACGCTTTAGAATCTATAAACACTAGTTCCACTATATACCACACATGGGAAATGACTAACGGAGAAACACACAAATCAGTCCACCCACCTTTGAAAGACATCAAAATTCACACTCCCCAAAGACAAGTAATAGCTACACCTTTTAGAAATGGGCCAAACCGAGATGATAAAGATTCAATATATATGGCTGACATTAAGATTGTATGAACAAAATAATTACCAAAGTCAAATATTACATACTATTTCACGACAAATAGATAACCTTGATAACAAACTAGAAAAAGATGAGAAAAACATAACAACAAACTATCAACCATTACCACCACCCTTTAATGCAATTTCACCACCCTCTTTAAACCATTATCAAAACCTATTAAATTTCCAGAAAATGAAATTTTAAAATCAATCTCCAGTAGACTAGATAGACTAGACAAAGCTAAGGGAATAAATAATATTGATGAAGACATTGAATCTGAAACCGACATAGAAATAAATAGAATAAAAAGAAACTTCCAACCATCAAAAAAACCATATTATCCAAGACACTCACCACCCGATTTACTATTTGAAGAACATCATAAATTTCCCTCAACAAACTTTTACAACGGAGAAGGTATCTATGAATGGAATATAGATGGTAGATCCGAATACAAAATGATGAATTTATTTCAAGAAACGGGGATGGCAACACTATCCTAAAAAGCTAAAGGAATGTCCGACCAACAAGCATGTGTCATGCTAATCTCAGGCTTCAATGGAGCCTTAAAATTTTGGTGGGACAATGCTTTAGGCATAGAAACTCAAAATAATATTATAAACCATACTGAAACTAGAAGAGTAGAAGGAGAAGATGGTTTTTATGAAGAAGACCAAGTTCAAAACGCTGTAGAAGTATTATTCCACACCATGACCATGCACTTCGTAGGAAACCCTTCTGAAGAACTAACTAGTAAAAAGCTTATTTTAACAAATCTTAGATGTCCAACACTAGGAGACTTTAAATTGTATAAAGATATATTTATAACCAACATATTTCAAAGACACGACTACAACCAACCCTTCTAGAAAGAAAGGTTCATCGCAGGATTACCATCATTTTTTGCAGAACGATTAATTAATAAACTAAAAGATTATTTCGGAGGACAACCAATACCATGGAATACAATAACCTATGGTCAATTGTTTGCCTTTGTTAAAAAGGAAGGACTACAAATATGTCAAGAACACAAAGATAAACAACAAAGTAACAAATTCAAATTTTGAGAAACTATGGGCTCATTTTGTGAACAATATGGTTATAATCGTCTCACTCCACCTTCTAGGGAAAGACGAAAACTACGTAAACAAAATAAACCATTTTATCCACAACCTTATAATAAAAAGAAAAGATTTATAAATAAATTTTCTAACTCGTACTATACAAAAAACAAAAACCCTAGAGAACCATCTAGAAAAGAAAAAATTATATGCTGGAATTGTAAAAGGCCAGGACATAAATCTACAGATTGTAAAATGAAAAGAAAAATTAATGAAATATTTCACGATCAACAGACATTAAAGAAAAATTAGAAAAATTACTTCTTTCAGAAACTGAAAATTCAGAAGAACTTAGTAGCGACCCTTCTCTAGACCTAATAGAAGATGAAAGTGACACATCCTCTCAAAATTCTGAAAATATCTCAGATGGAATATGCAATTGTAAAACAATAAATGTAATTACAAAAGATATTGACAAACAATTTTTAATAGATATTATAGATAAAATAGATGATAAGAAACAAAAAAGGAATATTTATTAAAACTAAAAGATTTAGTACAACGAGAAAATAAATTATTAACTCCACAACCATTTAGTCTTAACAAAATAATAGAAAAATATCCCTCTCCAACACTATTTAAACAAGTAACTACTCGTGAATTACAAGGAGAAGTTAAAAATTTAAAAACACAAATAAAAGAATTACAACAAATAGTTCACTAGCATCAGCTTCACCAATTGTAAGTAGACGCTAGATTAGCTCTTATAGAACCAAAAGTCAACGAATCTCCACCCACAACAATGGACAAACCCTCCACAAGCAACCCTGAAAACCATAAACAAACAAAAGAAGAAGAAGAATATATTCAGATAATAAACAAAATGAACTATAAAAAATGGTATACAAAAATCACATTACATATAGGGTATGGTTTTAAACTAGAAACAATAGCACTTCTAGATACAGGAGCGAACTATAATTGTATTAGAGAAGGAATAGTTTCTACAAAATTCTATGAAAAAACATATGAAAAACTTAGTGGTGCAAACGGGACTAGTTTAAAGGTCAACTACAAATTACCCAAAGCAAAAATCTGTAACAAAAATTATTGTTTTAAAACTCAATTTATCATGGGTTTAGTCAAGAACGTGTGAAATATTTCACGATCAACAAGACATTAAAGAAAAATTAGAAAAATTACTTCTTTCAGAAACTGAAAATTCAGAAGAATTTAGTAGCAACCCTTCTCTAGATCTAATAGAAGATGAAAGTGACACATCCTCTCAAAATTCTGAAAATATCTCAGATGGAATATGTAATTGTAAAACAATAAACGTAATTACAAAAGATAATGATAATCAATTTTTAATAGATATTATAGATAAAATAGTTGATCAAGAAACAAAAAAGGAATATTTATTAAAACTAAAAAATTTAGTACAACGAAAAAATCAATTATTAACTCCACAACCATTTAGTCTTGAAACTCAATTTACCTGTGTTTTTCATGAATGTTGAGATTTAGCAACAAAATGAATAGATATTGTATTTTAAATTACTGAAAATATTAATCTCTGCATTCAATTTAACTTAATATAGAAATCCCTCAAATTAATGCAAGTTTTTGTAATAAGACAGGGACATAAGCTTTTGGAATGCAAGTACGTGCCTAGGTTTATTTTTAATATAACAGGAACACAATATTTCTATGTTTATCCTGTGACGCTGTCGTGAAAAATCTGCAAGAGCAAACAGATTTCGGTAACTAAAGAGACATCAAAAGAATCAAATATCATGAACCATCTGGGAGATACATCGTATTATAGAAGTGCCCCCAAGAAAGAAAGTCAACGCATCGTATTATATCATGAACAACAGATAAAGTCAACACGTTTTAGTTTTAGGCTTTTAGCTCCAACATTATTCTCAGCAGACCACGTCTATAATCATTCATAGAAGAAAGAATAAAATGGGAAAATGGTCGGAGTTGCCAAAGGAGATTCTCCACTTGATCTCCGTGAAAATCGACAATCCCTTTGACCTGATCCACTTTCGATCAGTTTGTTCCTTTTGGCGATCCTCTAGTCTCCTCAAATTCAGACACATGACATCACTTAGATGTCCTCTTCCCCTTGATTCTGGCGGTTGTGGTGATGATTGTCATATCTTGAGCAGCCGTGTTTACCTTCTTAAGTCTCCTTATCTTGACTGTCCACGATATTGGTAAGAAAATATAAATAGTCTTTTTGAATTTATTCTTGAATCTTGATGATAGATATAGTAGATGAGAGAATTTGATCATGCCAGGTTGTTTAAGCTACAAGAAAAAGAGAATGGAGAACTTATTTTACATAGTTTGTTCTTAAGAAGAAACTCCTCTGCGTATAGATGCTTGTATCCAAGTCTTTCACTTGATTTGCTTGATTGTCAAATCGTTGAGCTAGCGCAAGAACATGTGGCGTGTTACAGCGAATGGTTTGAACTATTCGAATGCGTTTCAAAATGTGAAGAACGTATTGGCGTTATGGGGTTAAGCAGAGAGAACAACGGATTTATGATTCTAGGGAAACTCTCATTCAATGGTCTCGCCATGTATAGGTCAGTCGATAAGCGTTGGACCGAGCTTGAGATAACACCCGAATCATTTTTTGAAGGGATAGTTCCGTTTAAAGGTAATTTTTACGCTATAGATCGCACTGGAAGAACAATAGTGGTAGAGCCAACTCTAGAAGTGAATACATTTCAGCGGTCCAGACCTTGTGATAAGACAAGGAAACGTTGGGTAAGGAGACTAACTCTTTTAATTCGCACGCTCTATAGTCACGATTTAATACCTTACATATATAGTTTTATTGTCATTTGTTATATGTCTCCAAACAGCTTGTAATGTCAGGGGACAAACTCATACTCGTAGAGATGTGTACAAAGAGCAAATATGATTTTCACATACCAAACATCCGTGAGAAAAAGATATGGTTCGAAATATCAGAGTTAAACGAGGAGGGAGACGATTGGGATCAAGTGGAAGATATGGATGGTCGCATCTTGTTCTTAGAGCACTATTGTACCTTCTCATGCTTGGCTACTGAGATTCCGGGATTTAGAGCTAACTCTATAATCTTCATGGACTTGTGGGCTGGATCTAACTCGTATGAATATGAAAGCATTCTTGTGTTTGAATTCAATGAGCAAGGCGTAAGATCTTTAAGAGATATCCCAGAGTATATTGAGCTGTTTCCATCTCCTCCTGGTTGGGTAATCTCCAACGAATGATCTTATGTTGATCAGTTTATTCTATGTAACTAAAAAAATTTGGTTGCGCTGCAAACAAAGGGTTACCTTGTAATTGCACTTCGATCTATTATTCGTAAAAATTTCCCATTGTATTCATATTATCTGGTCTTCGACCGTTGGTTGAGTCTAATGATGTAGTAGATAACAAAAACAAAATTAGTCAAAATGGTGAAAGTTGAAAAACAATTACGTAAACTATGATGATATAATTATTATGATGATACTGAACTACCCACAACGTATTCTACTCCTTCGAGGATTAATAC